>NC_091089.1:34282500-35730000 GCF_032405125.1 Capricornis sumatraensis
GGAAAGCTTCTTAGTGGATGGTCATTTAAGCAGGAAACCTTTCTCCAGAGTTCACTCCTTAACAGAAAGAGGTCTTGGATATGGTTGACTACAAAGGAATTTCGCCAGGGATGGGAAAGAAGCAGGCTTGGGATGGAATGTGTGATGAGGTGAGGGTGTCCAGCTCAGAGGTTTTATACATAGTTCAGATAACGTCTGAAAATAGGAAGTGGGAGCATACAGCTCTCCCTGGGGGCTCATCAAGCCAGCACCTACTCCCTGATTAACCTATGAGTTCCATCAGCCATGTAAATTAGACTAGGCCCGCTAGCCCTGGGCTTGGAAGAAGTCAAGCTGTGGGAATGTACGTATTTTAATAAAAATTGAGAATATATCCCACAGCATCACTCCAGGACTCTCTCAGATTTATCATTCTTGCTGGCATGTAATGCATTATTGCTATCTAATAAGTTAGTGGACCTGGTAGATTTGGGAAGGAGGGTAGAATATTTTGTGGCAAGATTTTTGTAAAAACCTGTTTGCATACCTCAGCTGCATGGTGTGAAAAGGTGTAAGCAAACAGCATCATGCATCTTAGGTTCCTTGGGATTTTTATTCACACAACTTTAACCAGATGTCTGCTCTATAGTAGGGGACATTTTATGTAAGAGTGTATATTGCATGTAGCATCTCGAATAAGCTTCATAATTCATGTTCAAAAGTTAGTTCCAATGGCCGTGGAGCCCAGAAAAGACAGCTGAGACTTGAGGGGAGATTGAAGACTAAATGGGATCTGCTGATAGTAAGAATGGACATAGAAGTAAAGGAACTCTCTTTCTGATTATATTTGAAATTTTTGTTTAGTATGTCAGCTTCCTACACCTTCTCTTTCCTGTCTTATCTACTCTGAAATGCATTTAGTCATGTCTGTCACCCCAGCACCTGGGTGCTTAGATACTAAAAAGTGCTTTAAGAATGCAATTTGAAGATTGATAAATTAGGTCTGTTTAGCTCAGGGGAAAGAAAAGTTAAGTGGGGATTTAGTGGAAGGGAATAATATTCCTAAAAGGAAATCAGTTTGGTGCCAGTAAGCTTTTTGAAGTAGAAACTAATTTGAAAGCATAGAGGTCAGGACTGAAATGGAGGACTGGACTGGACTATCAACATTTTAGCAATTTAAAGGGAAGTTTCCTTAAACACAGTAAGTAGATGGAATCTAGAATAGCTTGCCAAAGTCAGCAGTGGAAATAGATTCAGGGAACTAAATGAATTTTTGGAAAGTAGGGACGACTGGGGTAGAGCCACAAGCAGCATTTTAGGAGCTAATTCTAGGAGACATGACAAATGTATTTGTTGAGTGTCTGTTATAATTTCAGGCCTTAATGGATATGTGGTTTTTCCCCTCAAACTTCAAATGTTCTAGTGTATCTGCCTTACCCCCTCTCTAACTTTGAATTTTAATAGCAAAAAAACAGCCAATAATCTTTCCTATTAAATAATGCATGTACCCTTCACTTTTACAACTCCCCCCCCCAAAAAAAGGACTGCAGGAATCCTATGATAAGAGTGTATGTATCACAGGAATCCTGTGATAACTTTTGTACAGCAGTACTTGAGGGAAAATGAAGAATATAACAGTATTTATTGCAGGGAAGACAAATTAGTTTTTGTTTCATGTGGAAAGTTTAAGGGTGGCAGCTTGACAGTAAATTCCACCAAAATCTATCCTGCCAGAATGCCAACATTGTTCTTCATTCATTTTAGCGTAAGGTTTAATTATTTGCTGATTTTTAATACCAGTCAGTCATTCTTAGCATCATTGAATTAACTCTGAACCCTATATCAGTGAAGAGCCTTATGTTGCCCCATTTTATGATAACAGTGTAATACAAATTAAAATTGCATCTGTTAAGATTATATCCTATATTTAGATTTCAGCACTCAGAAACATAATATTCTCCTGAATATAATGGTTGGAGCCAATAACCTGTAACCAATTGCATACTTTTTCTATTGCAAAATCTGAACTATAAGGATTACATTTTGGAAAAGACTGTAAATCTGTCACTACTAATCTAATCTTTACAGTGGCTTTGTAACCAGTTAGAGACTAAAGATCATTGCTTCTCTTGCTCTGAGTTTAATCATAACACGTATTTGATATTTCATAACTTTCTTTTGTTCCATCAGCACGTGCATTATAAAGTGTACAGCATTAATAAATAGAAGCATAATGAATGTGACTAATTGATTTTGGCAGTCAAAGACTGGCACACTTTTTATACAATAGGGAATCCATTCAAAGAAGCTTAACTGCTGTTGAGAACAAGTCTTCTATGCAGTAATGGTTTCTAATTTGGATTCTGTGTGAGATGAGCAGAATGCAGTTATTCATAGTACTTCACTACTTATGACTGTTATTTTTGGTGTTTTTACTTTGTTGGTAATACTCATTGGACTCTCATTTCACTAAATGAAGTTTTATGTTTTGGTATATGTACAAATTCTGCAGCACAGTTGTATAGGCAATTTTTGTAGGTTGCCCGATTGTCCAAACTAGAGATACAGAACATGGACAAGGGGCCATAGCCAGTCCTTTGCCCTGTTTTGGATCCGCCTTCCTCATGTTTTCTTGCCTCTGACTTTTTAGTACTGAAAGCAGACTGTTTCTCCCTGCATATCCATTGAAAGCCATTGACTCAGAGACAAAACAAGTGTATTAACTTGTAAGCACAAATGCCAAAATACAGCTTCTAGTAGATGCTAGTGAAAAATTAATTCATTGAAACTCCAAGGGGAAAATAAGCCTGCATTGTATAATCGGTCTTACCTTTAAAAATGTGAATGGCCTTCAAAACCAATTTTGCCTCCTTTGTAAAATCTTTGAACACTAAATGATATTACATGTCTGCAATTTAATAGTGGACATGAGATCAAATTGGGTGTCACCGAAGCATTAATCAACCAAGTGTCATTACAGGTAGTTAACGACTCATGTGTTAAGCTTGGTCATTTGAAACCTGAGAGAGTGTGAGCCAACAGACTCATCACTTACTGTAGTCGCAACTGATTTAGAAGAGATAAAGAATGACTGTTGTTGAGGGCATCCAAGAATTAAAATTTATATTAAAAACAACTGTTCGCCGTGCTGCCTGGCACCACTGACGGGCGAAGATGTGGTGCCTGACTGCAATTAGGACAAACTCTAATGGGAAGTCGGTCATTTCCAGGCACAGTGCAATTGATTTTCCACCAATCTGAATAGGGAAGGAGATACTCTAAGTCTATTATTATTAAATTATTTATGAAGTAGTATTAAATCTGGTCATCAGGTGAGTGAAGATTTTCCAATCACTGTGATGATTGGAGCCAGAAAGAGTGTTTTGTGACTTGAGCATCAGATGTTATCTTTGATTGTGGTGATGAAGTGCTCAGTCGTTAAGGAATCCGCCTGCAATGCAGGAGACCTGGGTTCGATTCCTGGGTCAGGAAGATCCCTGAGAGAAGGAAATGGCAACCCACTCCGGTATTCTTGCCTGGAGAATTCCATGGACAGAGGATCCTGGCAGACCACAGTCCATGGGGTCGCAAGAGTCGGAAGTGACTAGACAACCACAATGGGGATGATTAAATGAGACAAGTGAGTTTTTCATTAAAAAAAAAAAAGTCACTTCCATTAACATCTTCATTTTAATTAAAGTATTTCTAGTTCTTACAGCGGGCTCTTGTTAGCTCTTTGAAATGGGAATAATGCTTATTGGGTAAGGTGATGCCCTAAATCAGTGTTTGTTGTATCATTAATGAAATAGTGAGTAGTGACATAGCGAGTTTCTTTCTTTAAATGCCCTAATAAGATGCAAAACTTATGATTGCCTTAAACTGTCATTGACTCATACACACTGAGGGAACATAGTAAAGGTTTATAAGGACTTTAGTAATAGATTGAGATTAACTTTTGGAACTCTTCCTCAGTTTTTTAAAACTGCTAGCCTGGTTACCTTAAACACAGTCCAAGTCCCTGCATAATCTATTCCCCAGGCTTATTTCTGTGCCCTGGAAGCAACTTCAGGATAATTGCTTTTCAGGAATCACACAGGGGCTTCCCTGGTGGGCCAGTGGTTAAGAATCCACCTTGTAATGCAGGGGCCGTGGGTTTGATCCCTGGTTGGGGAACTAAGATCCCACATGCCACAAAGCCCCTAAGCCTGAGCGTAGCCACTGCTGAGCCCATGTGCTCCAGTGTCTGCGTACTCTAGAAGCCTGAGCACCACAACTAGAAAGTTGGGGCACTTCAATAAATAAACACATTTAAAATAAAATCATATAAACTGTGTTGGAGGACTTTGCTGGCAGTCCATTGGTTAAGACTCTGCACTTCTGCTGCAGGGGACATGTGTTTGATCCTTGACTGGAGATCTAAGATCCTACATGCTGTGTGGTGTGGCAAAAAAAAGAAGCACACAAACTTGTCAATTCCAATTTATTTAAAATATGAGCAGTACCAATTTTACAATCTTAGATGAATTCTTTAACGTCTCGGATCCTCAATATCCTTATCTATAAAGTGAAGGGACTGGACTTAATCATTTTAAACTGTTTTTTTTTAATTATTATTTTTCTATGACATTGATGGTATCTACCATATAATTTTATAAAGGATAGCAAAAGTAAGACAAATCTCAACGTGAAAACTGCCTGCTTGGCCCTTGAAACCTATCATTTCATCAATAACTTGAAATTCTGGACTTTCAGACAGCAAGGAGGCCTGGAGTCCTGTGACAGGCTTTATCCCTCACTCACTGGCCACCCTCAGCAAGTCACCACATCTCTTTGAGTCAGTTGTTTTATCAGTAAAATGTGGGTTGAAAATACTAGTGCCAGACACTTTAGCACAACTGTCATGAAGATCAGTTGAGACAACGTGTTAAAGTTACTTAAAAAGTGTAAAGCAATAAGAAAATGGAAGCTGTCAAAAAATGTCTTGGCTGTATAGGAACTGGTGAGGCTAGATTCAAGATGGCCTTCCATTACAGAGAGAGTTAGATGGCTAAAGGCTAAGGAAAAACCCCCTCAAGAAATAAAGCAAAGTATTGTAAATACTTAGCCTGTTCATGGAATAATTATGGGCTTCCCTGGTGGCTCAGATGGTAAAGAATCTGCCTGCAATGCAGGAGACCCGGGTTCAATCCCTGGAGAAGAGAATGGCAACCCACTCCAGTATTCTTGCCTGGAGAATCCCATGGACAGAGGAGCCTGGTGGGCTACAGTCCATGGCATCTCAAAGAGTCTGACACAACTGAGGGACCAACACTTTTTCGTCCAAGGCAAAAAGAACTCAAGAAAGAAAGCAAAGTACTGTAAATACTTAGCCTGTTCATGGAATAATTAGAGTACCAGGAACATTCATGAGGCATCTTTGTGGAACTATGACCTGTTACGTCACCCCTTTCTCTCCCTCACACAATATGAAGTCTATATGTAAACAAGGAGAGGTTTTCAGACATTCATAGAAACCAGTGGGTGTAGGTCCGAATGATACAGGCTGTGTAATGAGTCTCCCTATAAACTGCAGCAAATCTGAGAAAGATTAGCCCACATTCTCAGCCCGCACACACTTGGTGTTTGTGGGTCACACTGACGCGGTCACAGGATGGGGCCTGTGTCTGGGTACCCTGTGTGCCTGGAGGGTATCTGTGTGTGATTGGCATGGCGCTCCCGCCAGGGTCTAAATGTTGGGCGTGCATTCATGTCATATTTAACAGCGTGGCTCAGCCAGTGGGGTAACTTGGGCAGGTTTCCACGATTTCGCTTTCGGAAGATAATTTTATAGATATTTAACTCCCTTCCCTCCGCTCCCTTCCTCCCCCAGATTTAAAAAAATCAAGGCTTCGCTGTTGTCTATTGTGGACGGCTTTTTGTTGGGAAGTCTGTACCTCTCCTGGTATGTGTTTGGGACCGGGTGCATGCTACACCTTTTCAGTTCCACAGGGATGGGACCAGATGGAAGAATTTGATTATCTAGCAGTAGAGGACCAACTGTTCAGTTGGATACAGAACCGGGAGAAAAGGGTTGAAGAGATCTAAAATGGCTGTCGTATGTGGAGCCAACAGTTTCCGAAGGGAACCAGGCAGGCACTGAGGTGTAGTAATGCGGAATCTCTTCCAAGTACCAGCTGGGGCTTTCAGGAGCCGCTATCCCCACAGCAGACACTCAGCAGGCTCCAAGCAGCTTGACTTTACCATATGTGGAACTTTTTATTCTCCACCTCGCTCCCCAGAGGCACGGGCCACAGGGACAGGAGAGGCAGGTGAATTGCTCTTAATGCAGAGCACTAAATCACTGGGTTAACATGAGAAGCCTGGCGAGAGGAAATGGATCTGCAGAAGACTGACTCGGAGTCTCTTAACCTTGGAGCTATTCTGAGCACCGAAAAAGATGCCGCATAATGTTTCATTAGGCTTTCACCTTGTGCGGGCTCTCCTCGATGCGAGTGACCTTTCCATCCTCGGACAGATTTTTTTTTTTTTAATGCTCTTAAAAGCCCTTCAGTACTTCGGCATGCTAACTGTACATTTTTTATTCACACGGAATCGTACCTTTCCAGTAATGAGGGAGCCGAGCTGCACTGCAATCTGTGATTTGTGCGAATTTCTTGCTTTCTCTCCGTTCAGACACCCCAGTTTGACAGATGGGGCACAAAGCCACAGAGCAATCCATAACTCCAGTTTGTATCATAAATTTCTAGTCCCTCCTCCTCCACCAAATGCCTGCTTAATGGTAGCTAGAATCCTCATGCAACAATGTTGGCATGCATGGGTAGAATTTAAGACATTTCTTCCGGTTGGCCTTAGGAAATCATTTTTACAGTAAAAAGATCAGGAATGGCTGATGAAGTTTAAAATTAACAAGCATCCACCTGTATCTGAAAATGACACAAATAAATATTTACTCCATGTGGTCCTTTCTCAAAAATGTTGAACAGGTAAGTTTTGTGAATGTCTTGCAATTTGACTGGATTTATTTTATTCCTAAAACACCTCTGTCATTTTGGACTCTGTTACCTTTAGCCCTAGTCCATCTATTTCCCCTTAACAACTAAGCCTATTATTATAGGAGTACTTACGTGAAGAGATCTGGATTTTGTATTTTTTAAAAATCTGTGAATTTTGGACTGGTCAGGAGACAAGCAGCCCACATAAAAATGTGTAAAATTGTGGTGAATGTGAAATCTCTAAAAAGCAAAGCTGCATTTTAGACAGAGCTTCTGGGTGAACTGTCATGACACCATATTGATTATCATTTGGTGACCATTTTCCTCTGAGACAGTAAGTACCCATTCAGGTGAACCAGGTAACCTGCGTACAGAAAGAGAACACTCAGCCATCATGTTCTCATGCCTTAAGGAACATGTGCTGGGCTACGGTTGAATCAGCAGAAAAGCAGTGATGAGAAATATATAAAGTAAAGCAGATTAAAGTTCATTACTAGTTAATGAAAAGAAAGGAAATGTAAACATTATTTTCCAACGCTAGTAGCACATTAGCCGAATAAAAAGCATGTGATATGTGTGCAGTATTCATTAATCCATCTCTTCAACAAATCAGTGTACAAACCAAATCAAATAGTGAGCCAGTATTCATAAAGTTGCAAATGGAGTTGATTAAACAAATTCATGTTAATACTTGAATACAGGGTACTATCTTACAGAGGGAAGCAGATTCTACCAGTTATTCAGGTATATGTTTTCTGTAATAATGTATATTAACAGAGACCTGAATATTTCTGCCGTTATTGGGGTCATTGCCATGCAAAGAAGCCATGGTCCTGTGTGGGGAAAGTTTTGAAGTCTATTTTTGGAATGAAAGTATATCCACCGAAAGAAAAAAAAGGAAAATTCGTATTAATATATTTCATGAAGTATATTTCTGGGCTTTCAGATGGCGCTAGTGGTAAAGAACCTGCCTGCCAATGCAGGGGATGCTCAATCCCTGGCTCAGGAAGAACTCCTGGAGAACTGCATGGCAACCAACTCCAGTAGTTTTGCCTAAAGAATCCCATGGACAGAGGAGCCTGGTGGGCTACAGTCCATGGTGTCACACAGAGCTGGACAGAACTGGAGTGACGTAGCACGCACACATGAAGTATTTGTTCACTATCTTTAGAGGAGTGGGTGCATGTGTACCTCTTTCACTTTTTGAAAAATAATGATTTTCAGTGTTTTTAATGTGCCAGCATAAAGTTCTAGAACAAGAAATGTATCATATGGTGAAACAAAGACAAAAATCTTGTCTAAGAAAAATCGAGGTAAGTTCAGCATACATTTTGAGACACATGCTACTTACCTAGTGAATTTCAAGTGTACTTCACTACTTTGGAATTTCGAACGTCATGATAACAATTTGTTTTGTTTATGCTTCCCTTTTGGGCTCTAGTGAAAGGGTAGGGGATGAAGTATATAGCAGCAGGTTTGATTTGTAGAAAAATGTCTACACTGCCTTTTTCAAAATGAAGAGTTAATTTTTTAGACTAGTTTTGGGTTCACAACAAAACTGAAGAAACTACAAAGATTCCCTATACATATATACATGTGTGTGTATGTGTGCGTATATATATATATGGCTTCCCTGGTGGTTCAGTTGGTAAAGAATCTGCCTGTACTGCAGGAGACCTGATTCGACCCCTGGGTCAGAAAGATTCCCCTGGAGAAGGAAATGGCTACCCACTCCAGTATTCTTGCCTGGGAAATCTCATGGACAGAGGAGCTCGGAGGGCTATATTCCATGGGGTCACAAGATTTGGACATGTCTTAGTGATTAAACCACCACTATAAATGTATATATATTAATTTTATATATAAATCTATATATACACACACACTTCCTACCCCCACACATGCACAGCCTCTATCAACAGGCTCCACCAGAGCAGTCCATTTGTCACAAGTGATGAACCTACACTGACACATCATGACCAACGCCAATCCATAGTTTATATGAGCGTTCACTCTATGTGTTGAACCCTCTATATTTTATTCCATTAAAAAGAATGGTAAAAAGCTTAATGTGATGGAACGGCAGAGTTTGCGGGTGGGAAGTGCATTAAAAGATTTCTTTGAAATCTGTATTTATGAAGTGAAACTTTATAAATGAATGGCACTTTTGTGTCCTAAGTGGGCTAACCCCACCTCTAACACTTTTTAGGGGGAAAGACTAAAAAGAGGCCGGCGGCTGCCGGAATGTCGACTGTAGGCCGTTACCGATGATTGAAGCCAATTAAACACACACACAGTGGTTCTTTTGGTGTCGTTTGGCAGAAAAACTGTGAAATGGAGTCGCACGATAAGGAAGAGCCCAGGGTACGCCCGGCTTCTTGCGCACATGTGCTAGAATCACTGCAACTCATAAATTCAAATTACTTTTAAAAGCTGGCCATGATACATTTGCTCATTAACCATATGGAAAATGGCACTCAGGAATTTTCTACAGTGTATTTTCAAAGAAAGAATCCAATTGCAGACAGACATTCCTCCGTCCCGTGTTTATGCAGCTGTACTGGTGATTAAATTACACCAACTCAGGCCCACATGTAGCCACAGAACTTATTAGTCGGAGTACAAAGTACCTTGTAAGAGTATGAGAACCCACATTGTGATGTGTGCTGGCCTCTTGGCCACTGGCTCGAGCAAGCATCAGAAGTCACGCATGTGCTTAGAGGTCTCTGGAGAAGGGGCCGTGGGACAGAGCGGGGCTGCTCACATGGCGTGAGGCACTCTGACAGTCTACCAGGGGGGACCGTGGGATTGCGGCTGTCAGCAGTTCCAACAGTGCAAACAGTATGAAGAAGCTTCCACAGGGATTGAATTACTGAAGACTTCTGCTCCGTGTTTTTTGGTATAATTGAGAGCACAGAGGGAGCTTGATTTCTCTGTCTTATGATTTGAAGGTGAAGACAAGAGCCTGCAGGGCCCTGTCAGAGTTATGGGCATGCTCAACCCAGACTTCAAAAAAAACCTAATTCCCAGAAAACCATGCAAGGCTGAATTGCTTACCTGAATATAAAAGATTTACTTTCACTGAATCATTTAACACACAAACCACATTAATTGCATTTTGAAAAAGAAAAGAAACCCAGAATACAGTGCGTCAGGAGAAAAAATATGTATATAACCAATGTTAAAAGAGGCGCTTCCGTTTTAATGCCCGTTTGAAGGGGAAACGGGTCCATACGGACGCTTTGACATTCTGGGCCACACACATGAACACCCAAGTTGTATCTTTTGGAAAGAGCAATACATCAGCGTGCATTGTTATCTCTATGGAAAATGAATGAGTGCCCCTCCTCTGTCTCCTGGAAGTGTAGCCACAATACGTCCGGGTGTATTGTATTTATACTTTGCTGGTGGATGTAGCTATTATTCCAGTTGCACACACAGAAAAAAAAATAAGGGTTAAAAAACGCCAGCTGGCCATCTCATGTCACTTTTCAGAATGGTGAACTGAGTAGCTCTCTCCGTGAGGAGGGATCGAGGGTACTTCGGTGGGGGTGCCCATACACTCTCCCCTCTTGCCAGTAGACCCACCTTTCTCTCCCTTCTTCATGCAGAGTCTGCCCCCACGTGCTTCCCTTGTGTGGGGAGAAGCCAAACATCCAACTTAGTCCTCCTGGGGGAGAGCAAACATCTCTTGAGATGTGCCCCCAAATGAGAGAGCCTCGCCTCGCCAGTCCCGCCTACAGTTGAGATGAAACTGATGATGACACATTGGACTGTTTTGATCCTCTTTATTTTTTCCCTTGCAAAAATGTGGCCCAAATGCATGACAGAATAAAACCTGCTGGGACCGGTGTGCTGGCCTGGGAGAAAGTGTTTTGCAGGGGAGAAGTGTTTTGTGTACACACAGTCTTCTCCCAGAATGAAATTGTTGCTGATTTCACCACCAGTTGACCCCCTCTCCGAACAATGCCTGCCCTGCCCCACCATGACACTGAGAACGTCTTTAGGCACCCTTCCATCTTCAGCCAAATTAACCCACTACCAGTATAGCCCTGGATGGCACAGAAGCTACTAGTGTATTTACCCAGTTAACCAGCATACTTTATCTAACTATTCCTGCTTTAAGCTTTTAGGGGGAAAAAAAAAATACCACCGTAGAACAAATACCAATTGTTCGCTTCACTTTCACATGGCCAGCAAGCAGATCTTTTCCAAGTGGGAGTAATATCCTGTTAGCTATGTTTAATTCTTATTTTACCTGGGGGATTGAGAGTACCAAATGATTTCAGCTGTTCAGGCATTACATTTCGGGCTGTCCTCTCCTTCTGCCCCTGTCTTCCTCACATACCCCTTCTGGGACCGTCTTACCATTTAGAGTGAAAGGACAGCTTTTTCCCTGAACCAAAACCAGCAGGACCTATTCAGAAAAGGAAACTTCTGAGATGCTGGGAGGGAAAGCTATACACACACACACACCACTCCAAATGCACCATTCTGCCTGCACTTTGGCAGCGCCCCCATACCTGCAACATAACCATTCGTCCTTCACCAGGCTCATTTCACTGCCCACTTAGCAAAGTATGAATACTTTTGAGGAGGGCTGTGCGTGTGCACATGTAGCTTTTGGTTGGGGGGTGCGGGGTGGGAGTTTACCTTTGGCCATGAAATGGACACCGTGTGCATGGTGTTACCACAGGCGTTCTGTTCCAATTGCATTGTGTCTTAACAACAAAGCCCCCCGTGAAACTCAATAAAATTACCAATTTCACAGTTGATTTTCTTCTTGCTCTGCTCTGCAGCCCTCACACTCCTGGCCTGTCTCCACACACTGCGGGGGATGGTGTCGGACCAAACCAATAACACGGTGCTAAAAAGGGGCTTGATATAAGCCAGACTGCTCTTGATTCTAATTAGTGTGTCCAGCAACTTTGAGATCTTTGAACTATCTTTGTCATGAAAAATAATGCTATCAATTTATTCTGAATTGGAAGAACCCGGTTATCTGGGCAGTGATCAAATCACACACTTTGGTGTGATTCAGGCCATAGTTACATTGCCCCAGAACTTATATGGATCCATTTCATTTCTCATACTATGCCGTGTTTACTCTTCTGATATTATTGACTCTGCTAATTTTGGTAATTTAAAATCAATCAAAACTGTATGACCTAAGGTATGTGAACCTTGGGATCATTGATTAGCAAGCAAGCATTCTAGATCTAATTCAGCGACTAACTAGCTGTGGGATCCTGAATTATATCCCTTCTTGTCTCTGTCTCCCAACTAATAAAAAGATAAAATTAAGAAAAGGCAGTTGAGAAAAATATATACAAGTGCTGCTTTATTTTAATCTTTAGATTAATTGAATAAATAATGAATGTATTTTAAGGCTCTGGTGAGTCAGGTCTTAGGATAGTAAATCCTGCCAGTCTTGTTAACTACAGACTAAGAATCTGACCTAATGCCCACTGCAAGATGCAGCTTAAGGAATTGAACCTAAATTATGATGAGCAGGTTCAGTGCTAAGGAATCTGCATGCAATGCAGGAGAACCAGGAGATGTGGGTCAATCCTTGGGTCGGGAAAATCCCTTGAATCAGGTAATGGCAACCCACTCCAGTATTCTTGGCAGGAAAATCCCACGGACAGAGGTGCCTAGCGGACTGTAGTCCACAGGATCGTGAAGAGTCAGATATGACTGAGCAACTAAGCACACACATATAATGAATATGTGGTTCAGTGATAGAAATAATTCTGTCACAGAGATAACTGACTTTATTTCAAATTCTACCTTTTTTTTTTTTTTCAGGAGCCACATTCAACCCTAAGCCTGTCCCCAAGTTTGATGTGTATTTAATTATCAAAGAATCTTTGTCAGTCATTTTCACTTCATTGTTTTACCAATAGCAGATTGTCTGATCTGATGGCCAAGCCCTACTGGACTTGCTTTACAGTTTCTAATATCCTATAGAAAACACTTAAAAAGTATTGGCTGGCAAGAGAAATTTGTTTTATGGATGATTGATTAATGGACTGAATGGATGAATAAGTAAACTTAGATATTAAAACTCCCAATGGTTTTATGTTGTAGAAATAGAGATCTAGTAATGCAGGAGTTATTTAGAAACGTTGCCATTTGGAGATCATAGAATCCTATTCCATATATTCTGCTAATATCATCTGAAATCACACTTTGTTTTCATGTCCTTCAATTTTTATTCTTAACAATAGTCTTTATCTTTGATTAATGCTTTTTTTTGGTAGGTCTTCATTTGCAAGTATCTTAGAATGCTAATTATCCCCACATATGAAGGCAGAGCGTCTGTCCCATAAATTGTAACTTCCCTAAAGCTACTGTTTGTAACCACATTTGGTTTCACATTGGAGCACAATCATTGTTCTCTTCATAACCACATAGAGAGGAAGGAAAATTGGTTCAGACAAGCTAAAGAATGACCCCATCCATTGAGTTCCTCTTGGGGAAACATAATTCCCAGGGGAGATTTAATTTTACTTTCATTTACTATCCTGCACCCTGCCTCCCCCCGGGATTGAGAGGTTTGGAAATCCCACAGAAGACCGCCCCCATGTGTCCAGGAGCTACTGCTTATCATGTTGTAACCCGCCATCCCTGTTAACGAAGTGGTTGGGGAATTTCTGAAGTCAACTTGCCTGTCTGTCTTCTCGGGCTGGAAATCAGATTAGTAGCAGTGCTCCATCAGTCTGAAAATACTGAACAACTCACATTCATTTGGTACTTAAGCTGCTCTCTGTACATCAGTCCGCTCTGTCCCGCATTAAGCCAGGTTACCAGCACGCAGTTTTCAAAGTTATTGCTACCATGTGCAAACTGTGCGTGCAACCTTCCATTCATTCAGGAGACTGTGGTTTTTCTAAGTTCCAAATCAGCTCACTCCCTTTGAAAGGCGTTTTAGTGCAATTAAATCCAGTAGTTTTCATCTGTCTTCTCCAAAGCATCATGTTCGACTGTGAGCAGTGGGAGGGGTTGAAGAAACACCGTTTTATTTATCATCAGTCCTCATCCACAGTATTACCCATTTCACCACACACCATGAACCTTGAAACTCGCTGCCAAAACCCAGTCCTCGCCATTGTGTCTGTAAATAGTGGCAGTTGCTTTTTCTGGACCCCCACACCAGCTGTCACGCTCGATTTCTATGAGATTTTCTATACATCAGTTCAGTTCAGTGCAGTCACTCAGTCATGTCCGACTCTTTGCGACCCCATGAATCGCAGCACGCCAGGCCTCCCTGTCCATCACCAACTCCCGAAGTTTACTCAAACTCATGTCCATCGAGTCGGTGATGCCATCCAGCCATCTCATCCTCTGTTGTCCCCTTCTCCTCCTGCCCCCAATCCCTCCCAGCATCAGAGTCTTTTCCACATACTTCCCCAGTAACTTGAGTTGCCTTAAAATGATTTACAATCCTTTGCATTGAAGGGAAAGTGTCCCAAACACAACTCTCCTCAAACATCATGTGTGTGTGTGTGTGAACAAAATTATTAGCCTGCCTTCTGTGAGGTGAACTGAGAGAAAGGAGACAAAGAGAGCATGACACCCTGGGATAACTCCAGTCTGAGGGCCTCCCGTCACAAGCTTTCATAATGAGTGTCGTGCGTGTGACCATGAGTTATCCTGACTGTGACCTGCCTCAGGAGGCCCCATGCCACATCTGGATTAACAACTGCATCTGCTTCAGGGTAACCTTATTAGCTTACCGCAGCTGAGCCAGGGGCCTCAGGAGGTATTAGACCAACTCCCCAGAGAGGCCTGGTACTTCTGTTCTCCCTAAATTCTGTTCGGTGCCCAAAATTTAACATCAGGACCTGCTGAATTTTATTTCGAATTATCTGCTATAGTAACTCTATACTATACAGAAAACAACACACACACACATATGCGTGCTCCCCTCAAAATTGGCAAGTTCCCCAAATGCCATCTCTAATTCCCATTAAGGCATACGGCTTGTTTGTTTCATAGGAAAAGCAATGGAAATATCAAAAGAATTCTCACCTTGGTTTCTGTTTTTCTTCTCACTGTGGAAGTGTATGGAGTGCTGTCAAGAACACAAAATGCAAAGAACACATATGTGTGAAGTTATCTTTGGAAATTTTACTTCCAAGCCTGACAAGGAGAATAGTGAATAAAGTTTCTGTGAATGGAGTGGTATGACAAGGAGATCTGGTGGGGTGTGTGTTTTGGTGTCTGTATATGTGGAGTATGGGGTGTGCATCCATGCAAGTATGCCATGTGCAAAAGAACCCAGCTTTTCAAACTAAATTCTTAAACAAGCTCTTTATCACTTGTTTCAAATTAATCAGGTAGCATGGAACTCAGCAAAATATGTGCCATTCATATACTCGTGTACCCTTTAGACAGTGAAAGTGACAGAGAAGTATTAATTCACCTGGGAACATACCTAGATCAACATCCTAAAGGATATTCCCATACTAGTGACGACTCATAAAAGGTACTTTCCCTACTCTCCTCTGATGGGCTGAAGGCTTTCCCAGTTTCCTTTTCATGAGTTCTGCATTTAATGTTGCCCTGCCAGTAAAGATAGATAGAATAACACAAAAAGCTCAAATAACCCTTTGAGGACTAATTCAGATTGTGTCAAACAGGATTCCACCTTGAACCGAAAGGGTGTTCCTGAGGCTGAGTTGTCCGGTGACCTCTATACATCCACAGGTCCTCTCTCTAATCACCCCAGAGTATTACCTTAGACAGCTCCTGATATAGTTACACAATGACAACCCCTTTTCTTCTGCTGACTTCATGCTATGTGTCAGCTGTCAACTGTGGAATGCCTTGCACTGAGGTTAGCATTTTACATGGGTTGTCTCACTTCATCCTCGGGTATAATCGGGTTATGTTATCCTCCTTGTGTCCAGTGAGGAGGTGGAAGGAGGCTGAGGAACATGTTCAAAGGCACAGATGAGGTCTGGTTTCTTTCTGAGCAAGTGTGATTCAGTGGACCATGATGGGAAAGTTCTACCTTGCATGTGTTGAAGTGGCCCCCACTTTAAGACTTTTCATTCTTTCCAGTCCCTACCAGGGCTTATGGTTTATTTTCACTCTCGAGTAATTCCTATGTGGACCAAACCACGCTGACTTTGAACTGACCCCCAGAAAATGGTTAAAGGTAACAGAGAAGTTGATCATTATCAATTAAGCCCTACTCGATGCAGACCTATCCTGAATACAGCCCCTTGTTATCCCCATGCATGAGAGTAATTCATCCTCAATTTTACAACCCTAAAAGTTCATTTTAATTCTATGACTTCTCTTTTGTTATTCAGTTTTAGTCATTTCTACTCTGTAGAAAGCAGCGATAACACATTTCCTCATTTAGAGCAGCGGTCCCCAGTCTTTTTTTGAGATCAGGGATTGATTTCATGGAAGACAGTTTTTCCATGGGCCAGAGATAGAGGGATGGTTTTGGGAAAATTCAAGCATACTACATTTATTGTGCACTATATTTCGGTTATTATTACATCAGGTCCATGTCAGATCATGAGGGCATTAGATCCCGGAGGTAGGGGACCCCTGGTTTAGATGATTTCCTCAGCCAGTAGTTGAAGGAAACCCAAATGTGGGACATTGGCCATCATAAGATCATGTTTTTCTTTCTCCCGCAGCCTCAGGGTGCGCTGGGATTCTGGGGTAATCCAAACATTGGGTAACACAGCAAATACATGTACTCTTGAAGGAAATAAAAAGAAAATTGTGGAAGAAGCTGTTTAGCTCACTTTGTAGACTGTACCCCACCAAGCTAAGTGAGTAGGGCTTAATTGATAATGATCAGCTTCTCTGTTACCTTTAACCATTTTCTGGTAACCGTATCCTAAGTAGCAAAAGCAGCTTCACCTCATATTTCAGTGTAAAGAAGGCTCCTGTGAGCAGGGGTGATCTGGCCAAGCACTCCTGAGGCACAGACGTGTGACCATCGAGCAGCCTTCCTCTGCGTTTTTCGTTCTTACTCGTCTGCTGGGTCTTAGTGTGGTTATTTGCTTGCTGTCTCCTCCTTTCATTTTTCTGTTCACTGTGTTCATCTCTTCTTCACTTATCTCATTTCCCCATTTCCTCCCTGCATTTTTCAGCCCTCTGCACTTTTTTAAGGAAGTTTCTCTTTCTGTGCCTTAATGGTTGCATACATAGTGGTGTTTGCTTTCCTCTGAAAATTCCTTCCTTAAAAATTAAAAGGTAAAGAAAGAAAAACACTATTCCTATTTTTTACTTTGAATAATCTGTCATTTTTCTGATTATGGTCAATTTGGAAAAAAAGCAGAAAAGTGTAAAGGAAAATTAATTACTAACAGCTCCAACTCTAAAAGCTGAGTTGGTATCTGTTCTTCAAGTTTTTCTTCTTCAGCCTTTTGTTTATAAAACTATATGCACACTTGTGTATATACTTCATACATGAATGTGATCTTACTATACATTATAGCATTTTAAACACATTTCTGCTTTGTAATATTATTTTATAATGCACATACCCTCATGTCATTAAATATTCTTCAAATCTGTCAAATATATAATTGACATTTATTGTGTATTATCTGTCAGTACTGTCGTAACTAAAGGTATGAATCCCCTTATCTACGGTTATTCTATGCGATTGGTACTGCTGTTACTCCCATTTCATATTAAGGGAACTGAGACACTAAAAGACGAAGTAACTTGCCCAAGGTCACAAAACTAATAGTTGGCAAAATCTGGACTGAAGCGTTTGAGGTCTGGAGATTGTGTTGTCAACCACTGAGATACTCTGACTCTCAGTAGACCTTGATGATTACAAAACAGCCCTCGAATACCCCGACTCGTCTTTATTGAACCAGTACACTTGGACGTCCTGCATCGTCTGAGCTGGACGTTTTGAATTGTTCCCAATGTGTTACTCTTCTCAACGACATTGTAATGAGCATTCCCCTCCATTACACTGTATTATTACTCTGATTACTTCCTTAGGATAAATCCCTATGAGTAAGAAAGTATGAGAACATTCTTAAAGCTCTTCCTATGAGTTTTTAGATTTCTGGTCAGAAAAGTTGTGCTGATACACATCTCCCTCTGTGTGTAAGAAGACGGCATGTCTCCATGCCCTTGATCACACTAAATAATGGACTTTTTAAAACCTAGATGTTTTCTAAGTTTAAAAAACTCCATCTGATATGTACCAACAATGCCTCATTTTAATTTTCCATTTTTATTACTAGTGAGATTGATTTTTTCATCTTTTATTCACCATTTTTGTTTCGTATTTCAGAAAGAACTTAGTCATGCTTTATGGCCATGAAAAATTAGCATTTGTCATTATGTTACTGACTTAAAAGAACACTTCACTATGAGATATTTGACTTTTAATACATCATTTTCCACTTTTTTTGCTATTTTTCTTTTTAATGATGTTATATATATATTTTTTAACTTATTAACTATCTAAGAACATAGTGTGTACACTTTGCCTAATGTATAAAGAATACTTTGCTGAGTCTCAGTCGTGTCCGACTCTTTGCAGTTCCATGCACTGTAGCCCACCAAACTTCTCTGTCCATGGAGTTTTCCAGGCAAGAATACTGGAGTGAGTTGCCATGTCCTCCTCCAAGGGATCTTCCAGAACCAGGGACTGAATCCATGTCTCCTGTGTCTCTTGCACTGGCAGGCTGATTCTTTACCGCTTTGCCGCCTGGGAAGCCCATTTTTTGAGCTTAGTGACCACATTAAAGGGCACATTACAACAGTGAACAGATGAAGAAAATACTCTGTCCTGAAATGTGGATGTAGACAGCATACCAGATTTTAAGTCAAGACCTGAATGGATTAAGCCAGGTCCAGTCTTTCCATTTAGCTTCTTAGACTTTTTAAATACTTCTGTTTATGTTCCTATTCTGTGCTCTTCTGCTTTGAGGAAGTGAACAAGCATGAGGAAATGTTAATGCTTAAATAGAGAAAATTAACATAGGTTCTTATATAGCAAGTCCTCAGAACATACATAGCGGAAGGGCACCGTGCAGAGACCATGGGGTAGATAATCTTTAACGGGAACTGGACTGTCAGTCTGGCTCTGCATTCCAACCGAAAGACTATAAATAGTCCGTTTCACCTTATTTATCCGAGGGTTTTTGTATTAGACAATCTCTAAGGTCTCTTTCAGCTTCATCTTCTCTGAATTTATCCACAAGTCTGTTCAACCATACCTAGATTCAGGTTTGATCCCTGGGTCAGGAAGATCCCCTGGAGAAGGGAATGACTTACCTACTCCCGTATTCTTGCCTGGAGAAGTCCATGGATAGAGGAGCCTGGTGGGCTACAGTCCATGGAGTCACAAGTCTCAGACACGAATGAGCAACTAACACTTTCACTTTTTTCACTTTCATAAATAGGTGTTCTTCTTAAAGATGCAGCTTGTCTCCCTTTTCTTATTCCTGGCAATCCTAACCCATCCATGGTTGGATTTGGGTTATTTAAAAGTGATTTTATACAAGGTAATAGTCTTTCCCCCTCTCCCATTAAATTTCAAAATTAGCGGGCATATAATGTTTTCTTCTCCAGCTTGGGATAAAGTTGAAACCCTAGCTTATAATAAGAATGTGTTGACTGATTGATTAATTAAGAAAAATAAATATCATATATTAACGCATACATGTGGAATCTAGAAAAATGGTACAGATGAACCTATTTGCAGGGCAGGAATAGAGACGCAGCTGTAGTTAAAGGACACGTGGACACAGTGGAGGAAAAAGTGTAGGATGAATTGGGAGAGTAGGAGTGACATAAATACATCAGTGTGTGTAAAACAGATAGCTAGTGGGAAGCTGCTGAATAACACAGGGAGCTCAGCCTGGTGCTCTGTGATGACCTCGAGTCGAGGGTCGGGGGGTGGGATGGGGGTGGTGGGAGGGAGGCCCAAGAGGGAGGGATATATGTATACATGTAGCTCATTCACGTTGTTGTATAGCAGAAACTAACACAACATTGTAAAGCAATTATACTCCAAGAGGGGAAAAAAACTTCTGAAGCCCACCTTTGTCTATCCTGCCCTCCTCTAATTCATCTCCACCTTAGGCTTCCCTCAAGCCTTCAATCTTTTTGTGGCATCAGGTTCCATTAGGGTTGGAGACATACTCAGATATGCACCTGTTTCTGGATGTCTCAGGGGACAGTCTTTTGTCCACACTTCATGTCAACTCACCAGCTTGTGTAAACCCAGATAATTCCTTCCTAGAAATTGTGCAGCAATTTTTGAAATTGTGTAGACATCCACAACTTCAGTCACCAGCCTGTTTCTAATTTCATAACTGCTTTGATGGTTGTCGACATAAACCCTTTTAAGGAAAAGGTCATTTTGGATTTGGGGCTTTTTTCCTCAATGGCTTGAACCAGAACGCAATCAGTCTTTCCTGCCATCAAGGGTGTGTTCACTCTGCCGGTGGGAATTGGCCGTGAGGGCAGAGCAGGGTCCAGTTTGGAAGATGCCTGTGGTTTTCCAGGGACCGTGCGGTGCAGAGCTGGGCATTTTCTCTTTGCTTCTTTAATCTTGCTGCTCTTTGTGTGACTCCTTCTCCCTGCGTCCTCCTCTGATTTCTCGGAACCATTGATGTTAGAACTGGAAGAGCTCAGGATTATATAAGGGAGTTGATGGATCGGTGCTGGTTCCGTGGCATTAGGGCTGGTGAGCCTGTCACTTTCCTTTCGAACCACACAGAGGGATACTAGGGGGAAGGGGGAGAAGCAGAATGGGTGATGGGACAAAGGAAAAAATGGCAATCCTGCTAAAGCCTTTGAAGTGGTAGACGATCCATCTGCCTGTTTGAGTCTGAGGCTGAATCCCTTTTTAAAATGCATCAAATGTTGGAGTGCGAAGTTCAGTCCTGACAGCATCTGTGATGCTCTGTGGAGACATCCGCATCATGGTTTTCCAGACGTTGTCTGTATGCACGCGAGAAGGGTTTGATCCACAGGCCTCGCCGGGTGGGACCAGGTGGCACTCAAGTAGACACGTTGTTTCAGTGAGGTCCTGTGAAGTCCTGGCAGCCAGGCCCCATAAAACCAGTGTGGGGAGAGCCGTAGGCTTTTAATTCCAACACGAAGCCACATCGTCATGTCTCTCATTATCCCGGACATTCAAAGATAACAGGAAAGGGGGCAGGGCCAAGCAGGGTTCCTCATGACTTCATAAGCCCTGGTGGGGGGAGAGTTTTTGTGGGCAGTATAGGAAATAGAGTTTTAATTGAGAATCACAGAGTTTTATTAGAGAATTGTAGCAATATGATTTCCATTTATGCGACCAGACGTATTACTTAAAGTATTAGCATAGGTGATGTGCAAATTGAAATTTTAGCTGACCAATATTCTCCACACTGACAGCATTAAGATACACTTAGCAATATCACTATGTGAACCAAAAGATATACTAAACACAGTCGTTAGTACCCTTTAAAGAATTCACATTCAAAACGGTAGGCACCTCTGATCTTAACTGACTGCTTCACCCTTTGTAGGTCATTATTTTTAAAGATCTCATAGTTTTTGATATAGGATCAGCTCTTGCACAGTTTTCAGTGTTGGGAGTATTTGGGTCTGATTTAAGTAAAAGTAACTTACATCACTTTCGTCTCAATGACTCTTATAGAATAGTTGTAGCCTGTAACTCTGCATTTTAACCTTATGATAGTAATCTATACTGTTCTCTCTAATGCTAGCAAAATATTAAAAAAGAATCAAGTGCTACCTTTCAGGGTAGAAAAGACAGTTTGAATTCATACCTCCTGAATTTAAATTTGTAGGAGATCTTAAACCTGTGTGCAAAACTTTAAGTTGAATTTAGGCAGAGAGTGGAGTTTTCTGTACAAAGGTGTTCTTCCACTTATCATAACACAAGATCACAGTCTTCTAGATCACTGTCATTAGTACCAGATTTAAAACTTTTTTCAAGTTAAATTTTCTCGAACAGTGAAAGCATCCCCTTGGGAATTGGTTAGGCATTTGGGGAGGAGCATTGACTTTGAGGGATCACTAGAGGACAGTGTTCTAAACTGCCCTTGGAGTGCACCAAGTAAATGCCTAAACGGAGGCATTGATCACTGATTTTTCTGATCTGTAATCTCCCAGATGGTTAGTGCTTTAAAAATGTGTAGAAAGAGTCCACTGTGTGGATCCATAAAAGGAGTACTTCTCAATCATTACTCTTTAATACTCTGGGAGATCTCTGCAAGCAGTGGAATGATACATTAGTGTTTACACTCTCTCATTTAAGAAATAACCATTAGGAGCCAACATCAAGAGCACAAATTTGCTGACCACCATCCTGCAAGAAGCTCAGCGGCAAGGAATCCACCAGCAGTGCTGTAGCTACAGGAGACACAGGTTCAGTCCCTGGGTTGGGAAGACCTCCTGGAGGAGGGCATGGCAAATCACTCCAGTATTCTTGCCTGGAGAAGTCCATGGACAGGGGAGCCTGGTAGACTGCAGTACGTAGGGTCAGAGAGAGTCAGACATGACTGAAGTGACTTAGCATGCATTCACGTGCATCCTGCAAGAAAGGACTTTGCTTAATTCTTTTGTTTATAAAAATCATTTCTTGTTTGTGCAACATGAGCCCCTAAGTGAAATCCTCTCTCATTGTACCTGACAGGCTTAGCTCATGGGGAGGGGGAGATTTACAGTATTTAACCTAGATCCTGACTGCTTTCTCATCTGTATTCAGTGGAAGCCAGCTCTGACTCTTCTGACTAGTCTAATTGCCTGAACAGAAAACTCTAGTACATTTCTACACAGATGTCTGCCTTGACTTTCTTCTACTCCATTGCTCACCAAGCCCTGCGGGGGTGGAGGTGGAGGGAAGGAGTTGGAAGAACCTATAAAAGTCTAATCCAGCTGAATACCTAAAGAGTCACCCCTTCCCAAAAGAGCTTGGTCCAGTTTTTGAAGATCTACTAAAGTCACCCAGTCATTCATGTATTTACTCAACAAAGTAAAATGTCAAGTAAATGGGATACAAAATGAATGGGATACAGAAATAAATAGAATGTTACCTTTCCTCAAGGTAATAAAATCTTTGATCAGTAATCAAAATGTATTAAACCATAAGGTGTTAGCTATGAGAAGACAGGGAAGTGGCTGAAGGAGCATGCCTTGACAGGGGCACAGAGGCCCTTCTGAGCAGAATCTTGAATGATGAGTTCAAGCTCTCAGGAGGCCAGGGAAGAGGGCTACTTGATCAGAGAGAAGAATGTGTCTAAAGCATGGAGTTTGAAGACCCAGGGAGATCCTGGGTGGATCCTCAGAGAATCCCGTTTCCAAGCCAAGGATGTTGAGTTTTATTTTGAGGACAGTGGAGAGGCTTCCAGGAGATTCTAATCTTGCAGCAGGCTAGAGCATGGAATTAAGGGAGTGAGAGACCATATGCTGTGAAGTATAACAGCCCAAGAGATTTAGATGAGGGTCAGAACCAAGGCTCTGGGCAAGAGAAATGGTGAAGAAATAGAACTCAGAAATACTTAGGAGTTATGATCCAAAGATAGGGGTGATGAAGGAAAAGAAGGCGTCT
The DNA here is from genome assembly GCF_032405125.1 of Capricornis sumatraensis. Taxonomy (NCBI): domain Eukaryota; kingdom Metazoa; phylum Chordata; class Mammalia; order Artiodactyla; family Bovidae; genus Capricornis; species Capricornis sumatraensis. The sequence goes on from NC_091089.1 coordinate 34,306,045, forward strand.
CAGGATGCTATAAGCCTGTCTCTGAAATTTCCACCCACTGGTCCACATGGAGCATAACAAATCCTTCCTGTCCCATAAAGTCCTTCATATATTTTGTTGCAGCTGACATGCCTCTTCTCTTGATTCTCCTCCAAGATCAACATGCACGAGTTCCTTCAGACTCCGCTCGTATGTCATGGTTTCAGAACCATCATCACCTCACCTCTGAGTCTGTTCCTCTAGGCTGCGCTCATGGATTCATCATCTGTTCTATGCCAGGGACTCTGTCACCAATTGGGGATGCAAAGATACGCTGAGTACATCTCAGACACGGTCAGTAGGTAAAAGGCAAGACGTGAATAATAATATGCTCAATGTTGTAAAAGTTTTAATGGAAGTGTCTGCAGAGGAGTGGTTCTCAGGCTTTCCTCTGCCCCGAACATAGCTGATACCTTATACTTACACCGTGAGTTCCCATAGCTCACCCAAGTGGCAGAGTCTCATGAGGACCATCGACTCATCTCACATCATAGACTGTCCCTATAGAAGTAAGCATCCAGAGGACTGGGGCATATCTTTCCTTCACTGCCTGCCCCATCTCCTTGAGAGTCAGCCAGGGCCAGGATGCAGTGCGGATGGCATACAAAAGGTGTAGAGTTCTCAATCGGAATGATGCCTTAAGGGAATTCATTTAGTGACGTGTGGGTGGAGCATTGGGGTGGGAGTGGGCATGCTAAGGGAGGCTCCAGGAATGAAGACTAGCTCTTCCTCCTGTCCTAGTCCTTGGTCTCCCAGTATCAGTTCAGTTCAGTCGCTCAGTCGTGTCCGACTTTGCGACCCCATGAATCCCAGCACGCCGGGCCTCCCTGTCCATCACCAACTCCCGGAGTTCACTCAGACTCGCGTCCATCGAGTCAGTGATGCCATCCAGCCATCTCACTCACTATAGAAGCCTATATTAGCCATATAAGTGGACTTCCTTTAATAAAATCATTGGCTTACTAGATATCTTAGGATGATAATTGTGAGTTAGGAAAGAGTATGAAGCCTTTGTTGGCTTGATCTCTGGTTATCAGAGATTCACATATGTCACTATTTAATCCCTTTAATAACTTTAAGAGGGAGAGAGTCATTCTGTATCCACCCCACCAGGCATACAACTGAAAGAAGATCTTCCTCTTTGGCCAGCCCAATCATAGCGTCCCAGCGGCAAGGGGCGAGGGTCGGGGGAGGGAGTCTGCCTCCCCTCTTAGACTCAGCAGCAGCCTTGGGGACAAAAGCCCATGCCTGATACTTCACCCTGGTTCCCAGGGCAGGAGAGTAGCCGCAGTTAGCCACTGGACATTTTTCATCTGTCTCCAAAATATGAATGGTTTTAATGGTTTGCTGAACAAAGAAGAAGAGTCCTTTCAAATTAGGAAAATGCAATAGATGCGGTTCCTATTCTGTACATTTGTTTAATGCTCCAAGTTCATTTACATCGGCGCACTGGAAAGGGCGTAGCAGAAGCTGGTACTTTTATAAATAATAGATCTGTTGCTTTATTTAGAGCATCGAGCTATTAGATTGGCTGAGGGATGGTAGTCTTAAATAATCGTATCTTTTATGCGTCTGTGATGTTAAACATGAAAATACCATGTCCTTTCGATCTCTCCTTGAGCCCTCATTTATGACAAATAAAGACTTTTTTAAAAAATTCACATGTTCTTAAAAACAATCCTTCCCTGACCAAAATTCATAATTCACAGTAAACAATTATTTTACAGTTTCAGAGCTAACATACCTTCCTTTGATGGTACAGGTTCAAGGTGTCTTGGAAAAAAAAAAAAAAACCTGAATATTTTGCTGAAGGGATTTTTAATTTCCCAGAAAGACTTTTTCCACTGACCTACTCTGTTTCCAGAATATTTATGTTTAAAAGAAAAGAAGGAAGGAAAGGGTGGAGAGGAAGAGGGAGGAGGGAGAGAAGAGAAAAGAAACTTTATTTCTTCGAAAGATCAATGTAATCCGTAGACCTCTATGAACATAAAACAGATGGCAGACATGAATGAATTGTGACCGAAACCTTTGAACTTTATCCCCGTTCCAGGCCCCAGGAATATCCACCCTCTGGTGAGCCCCATCTCTGTACTCAATCAGGATAACTAAGAAGGGCATAAATAAGTCCTGTGCAAATAATTACGTTGGGCCCATTTATGCCTCACAATTCAGATATGCCTGCCTAATTGAATCGAGTGTTTAATCCCAGGATTCATTATCTATTTCCCTATCTAAGTCTTTTTTCCCATTTATATTTAGCACCCAGCTGTCCCCTCCTCCAAATGGTCAACTGTAGTCCCGTAAAAATTCTTGAGAGTGGCCTTCCGAACCCCTAACTCTGTGCAGCAATTTTCTCAGTAGGGGCAGCTGGCTCTTGGTACATCCCTGCCGCTGGGTTGAAATTGTTAAAGAGAGCAAGCTGCTTGGAGATGGGGAAGTGGACCTCAGCCCTTCCTGGGAGATACTCCAGGTGGAGTCAGGTCTTCAGCTCGAGTCAGGACCAGACACTGCTGCCTTTTGTAGTCACCAGAATAAAGCAATAAAAAGATCAGTTAAAACGCTTGCTGGAAGTTATTGATAGAAAAATTCTTTCTGCACGAAAGATTATAAACAGAGTGTTATCTGAAGATGGATTTGTTTTAATTTGGCATTGATGTATTTGATACCTGGTAGGATCAAAGGAAACAGAATGAAAGGCAGAAACACAAGCCGCCCCGCTTCTCTGAATATAGGGCTCTTTTATAGATAGAAAGGCTCGGGACTGGAGTGCTCAAATTTATTTGTACTGATGTTTGTTTAAAGATCAATATTAAATAAATTGGTCTGGAAGCTATAGTCATAAAGCAGCTGTCGAACTAATGTAATCCCACAATGCCATTTTGTCTACTGCCTGAAACCTGGTTAACTGTGTACTTCTAATAACATGTGGAAATCTGTTGAAGAAGAAAATAGCTGAACTGGATTTTCTGAACTAGGACAAAATTGCAGTTGCATATGAGGGGACTTTTAAAAATATATGTATTTCGTCCCTCTCAGGATGATAATCGATTCCTTTTTATGGCCAAGTGTCCAGGATTTATATGCGTGTGTGTGTGCTAAGTTGCTTTAGTCGTATGTTTGGGACCCTATGGACTGTAGCCTGCCAGGCTCCTCTGTCCATGGGATTCTCCAGGCAAGAATACTGGAGGGGGTCGCCATGCCCTCCTCCAGGGGATCTTCCCGACCCAGGGATCAAACCCACGTCTCCTGCATCTCCTGCATTGGCAGGTGGGTTCTTTCCCACTAGCACCACCTGGGAAGCCCAGGGTTTGTATAATCTACAACTCTCTTATATATTAAAATGCCTCTTTAGATTATATTATTGCACATTAATATAAAAGGAAAGTCTGAAGACCCTTGATTTCACTTGTTTTGTTAATTGTTGATATTATTGCTCTGTTTGATCTTGTTGACATTGGTTGGTTGGTTTTCAATCATGGTCTTTGCTGTTGTTTTGTCAACTGTGTACTGGTCTGCAGCAGTGCCTTTGTTGATCTCAAATTTTAGAATATTTGCCCTGCTCTGTATTCTTTAATATTATGCATCAGATTCTACATGTATTACTTTGATCCTTAACGTCATTTGGAGAGTACAGAAGCTTTATCGTTATCATCATAATAATCATTATTATCACTAAGTACCCATTTTACAGATGAAGAAACGGAAGCATGGAAAGGAAGGAAGTAGCTTCTTAGTTAGAAAGTCAGATCTTTCCAGTATTGGTTTGGGGATGGGTAATCAAGCTCTTATTCATTGTTCTCCTTCCAACCAAGACTGAGCCAAGGACATTCAAGATCGTGATAGGAGCCACAGAGAAGATAAAACAGGACAGAAGAAAACCAAGGCAGAAGAATTATGATTATGTATCCTGTCTGAGATGCCTGTGTAGTCTTACCCCCACTGTCTTTGTCACATGGCTTTTGAGCATCCAGTTTTTTTTAATTATGTTTTTAACACTTTGATGTATCTGAACATAGATTTGTGCTTTGATATCCATTTATTTATTTGGCTCTGCCCAGTCTTACTTTCAGCTCATGGAATCTAGCTACAGCATGTGAACTCCTAACTGCGGCATGTGGGATCTGGTTCCCCAGCCAGGGATTGAACCCAGGCCCCCTGCATTGTTAGCAGGAAATCTTGGCCACTGGACCACCAGGGAAGTCCCCTGAGCACCCAGTTTTGTTTTGCTTTGCTTGTTACTTACAAACATGAGATATCTCTCCTGCTCTCAAGTTGTATAGATTCTGGTTGTGATTGGCAGACTAGGCTTATCTATAAAGAGGTGATCACAGTGTAATGTAATGTGGATAAAAAGTAAAATGAGAAGGACGGACTCTAGAGACGAGAACAACATAGCTGAGTCAGCAAAGAGGGAAGAAGGTTTACACTGGGCCGTGATTGACCCAACTTTATTTGATTAAGGAAACGAAAACTGAAGGATGACATGGTGTGACTTTCATGGGACCTTAGAGAGGCATTAGTGACAGTTAAGCTGGCCAAGTAGCAAGGCTTATGGAGGTGAAAGTTAGTTTTGTTTTTGTTTTGTTTTGTTTTGCGTTTTTCAAATAAAACCAGATAATGGAGTGACTTTTTTCAGAGAAACCAAAATCATGGCACAGAATATGCCCATATTTCTATATATTTCTCTTTCTATACCTTCCCAGTTTTCTATAGGGCTCCCTGCCTGTTTTCTTTATATCTAAACACTTCTTACAGCTCCTGGCCTCAAAGAACACCTGAAGGGGCATTTTTATAAGTGACTTAGAGGACAGATGTGAGAATGAAGCAGTTTTTTTTGATTTCCTGGAATTGTTTGTTTCTTGTGGCCTGCTTGGGAGGATTGAAGAAGATGGTGATTAGGAAAATGGGCCTGTCTCCTGAATTGCAGGTAGATTCTTTACTGTCTGAGCCGTCAGGGATGCCTTAGAGTCAGATTAGTGAGTAAAAACCCAAGCGTCTCCACTTGCTTGCTGTGTGACTGGGGAAAACCACTGAACCTCTCAAAAACTCAGTCTCCTAATCCATAAAATGGGAATAATAGTAGTAGCTAACTAATATGGCTGTTTAGAGGGGGAAAAGCATTTAACAACATACTTGGTCCACAGTTAAAACTTTATAAATAGTAACTATTGTAATCATGATCCTTTATAAAGGTTTCCACTATTTCATTTCCACTTTCTACTTCCACCCCATGGTAGCAAGCTACGAGGAAATGTAAAGTTTTCAGAAGAAGATGAAACATTACAAAGAAATACAATAAACTGTTAATTAATTTGTAAACATTAAACCTAAAGGGGAGATAGAATTCACAGTGCTATTTATGTTTCAGCATTCTGAGAGTGTGCTTTAAATAGTTGTGAAGATAAAGTATTTAGCTCTTAACTCTTTAACTAAGAGCTTCTTAAATCTTTTGTCCTTTTTCAAAGAGAGGTTGTTGAACATTACAGCACTGGAAGTCAGGATTGGTCCATTTGGGCAATTGGTGCTCCATGACCAGTTCAAGCTTAAGTCAAGTGGAATTTGTCTCTTGAGTGCTCGTACCATCCAAATATGGGTGAAGCGACCTCTGTGACAGGGTGGAAGAAGTTTGTTTTTTGCTTTGGTTTTGTCATTTTGCCATAGGCTTTGCCCATCATCCATGGTTAGCAAAAAATATTGATTAATAACACCAAGTCTAGGAAACTACTTTCTGTTTTAAAAAATCTTAACCTTCGGGAATTCAGGACTCCTGTTCTTTTTTTTTAACTTTTATTTTGTATTGGAGTATAACTGGTTAACAGTGTTGTAGTAGTTTCAGGAGAACAGAGAAGGGACTCAGTCATACATATACATGTATCTACTCTCCCCCCAAACGCTCCTCCCATCCAGGCTGCCACGTAACATTGAGCAGAGTTCCCTGTGCTCTCTAGTAGGTCCCTGTTGGTTGCCCATTTTAAATACAGCAGGGTGTACATGTCCATCCCAAACTCCCTAACTACCCCTTCCCCTGGCCTTCCCCCTCGGCAACCGTAAATTCATTCTCTAAGTCTGTGGAGGACGCTCGTTCTTGCAATAATATTGATCTAAGTATTTGGGGACATTCACAGATGCCAATGAGGTGGGGGCTGGGGGGTATGGAGAAGTGGCATAGTGAGCCTGATATTTCTCTTGAAGGAGACCTGGCTTTGTAGGATTAAGAGAAAGCATTGTGGACAATGGCCAAGGAAGCCCTGCGTGATATTGAAGCCTCGGTCTGGTTACGGAAGTCAAGGTTCGCTTCAGACACAGTGTGCAAAACTATGTCCACGACCAGGGCCACGGGGATGGGTTTTTCTCAGCATGAAAGACTCCAGTCTTGGAGGAGTTCCACAGACAGTCGTCTGCAGCCAGCAGTGCTCCCGCACACTGCTGCACTTACTTACATATGTGGGTCACACAAAGGGGAGAGGGGGGCTCTTTGTTCCCTGTCCGCGGGATGACTAAGTTTTGTAGGATATAAACGGAGGCTCAGCACCGCAGTGGATATTGTCTTGGATGCCATGTAGGCACAATAGATCTTAGCCTTTATCTTAAGAGGATACTAAAATGACTCTTTCCCCCTGTGTTTTCTTGTTAATCAGAGGCTAACTTTAAAACGTGAAGATGTTTTCATTTGAATAGTTTCAATAAATAGCCACTTTCCTGAACTCCAAGTGTTTCAGCATTGGCTCCTTTGATTTTTCTTTTTTCCCCCCCTTGAAAGCCTTCATCCTGGGTAGCTAAGTTGGTTGGCAAAGAGGTGCCTTTCTTACCTGGGTTTCTTCTATAAGCTGAGAATGTTTCAAATATCCAAAAGTGGTTTTAGTTAGCATCTTGATTTAACATCTTTAAATATCCATCTGTGTGTATCTGGTTTATCTATTTCTACTTTTCTTAATAAAGATGTAAAACTTAAAGTAAAATTGTGGCTGATTGTACTGAATTATGACTCTAAGATAGATTCATCAAACCTCCCAGCTGTATAAGACAGGGCTTACTAATGAAGTTCCCTATCAAAAAGAAAAGCCTAATTTTGATTTGGCTTAGGTAATGAACTTCTTTTTCCTGGTGTGATTGTCTGCATGGGGTGGCTAGAAGAGTGGCAAGAGAGAGTGCGCTCACAGAAGCATTATGCAAAATGTCTTTTGTCTCTTTTTGCTGGGATATATTAAATTTTCAATGTAGTCTATGTAATATAAAATTATGATAATGACTTTTGGCCCACTGTGAAGGCAGCTTGCTGGTCCTGAGCATGTGTGTCTGGCTTGAGCACCAGGATACACTGTGGGAGTTGCCTTTTCTATTAACAAACCTCTAGATACCTAATGATGAATTTTCTTTCACCAAATGTTCTCCTTTTGTCTAAAATACAAGCATTTTCTAAATTGCTTTTGAGAAAAACAAGAGAGGCAGAGAGGTCTCTGGTACTAACAAGGGATATGGAAACAAAGCAAAGGCTTCAGCTAGCATCATTCTTGTAATTATAAACCAACCAAAAGGTTGTTCCCTGTACTAGTGAAAATATTTACTGTCTTATCGGTATAACTGATGGCATCACTTAGTTAAAGGACAAATTGAACCATTGCCTCAGAAAATATTTCTCTTCCTTCCAGTCATGTGACATTTGATGGTTGAATTTATTATAGATACTTGTGGCAACTTTCAATATCTATTGGTCCTTCCCATTGGAGGAAATGTTTCTTCTTTTGTTTTTTCCTCTGTCTCCTAAAAAATGTTAAATAATGGAAATGGAGAAAATAATGGAAGCTTCAATTTTCTTGTTATTTATCATTTTAGACACAGGTATCTTAAAAAAAACTTTATGAAGGCATTTTCAAAGATTCTGTATATCACATCAGTTTTAATTTTAATATAATAGTACTTAGGCATAATAATGGAAGTTACTCTAAATAACTGCCAGTAAAGGCTATCAGCTTATTCTAAACACCACACATCCTTGCTCAGAACACCTTTAGAACTCTGATTTTAATTGTTCTCAGGGCCTGTTTACAAAATACCCAAAAAAAGCCACCACATCAGCTTATAAGTCACACTTTATATTTTCTTCATTTTTCATCTCTTTATTCTTGAAGGCCAATATCTTCCCAACCTCATCTTTTATTATCAACTTGACATGATAATAAATTTCTGTTTAGGATTTCACAGTTTTTAGGGAAATTTTTGTGATGTCACAAAGCATAGTGGGATATTTGCTAGAAAGCTAGCTTTGAAGAAATTTCACTAATGCTATGTTGAGAGTGCTGAAAAGAGGATTATAGTGTAGAAAATAGGAGACAGAGTACATGTTGAAACTAATTGTCATTTCAAAGTTGTGTGAGATATTAGATGCCTATCAAGTCTTCTAGTTGTGTTAGCCTATGTCAGGGGAAGGTCAATACCAAGAATATTTGCATATCTGTTGATAACAATGTGAACATCTCTAGCAGGTGTGATTTTGTTTGTAGGCAGATTAATAACTTTGGAACTGATTACCATAACCTATTAGAATAGTTCATTAGAATTGCTTTTAAAAACCCAACTAATGGGCTCACGTGAACCAGAAATCTCTTAGGTAACTGTCTCCTGAATTTTATTTCTGGAATTAATAGAAACTCTCGCAAAATATTTATGTTAATGAATGCTTCTGCAACCTTTCTTAGTCACTGAACAAGCATATAAAGGGAAACCTACTGTAAAGTATCTGGAAATCTAGAAAATCACCCAAGTGTCCATGCATTGGTTAAAATAGACAGTGGTTTTGTGACCACTTACTTGCCTGTACTTTTTCTCTCCTGCGACTTGCCCTCTCAAGATTCCATGGCCTGGCCAAGCTAAGACATGGAAGCCACATCTGTTCCATGTAAGTCCTGCTCTCCTTGTGTGCAGAAGAGCAGTCCAGGAACTTTTGAGGTAGGCAGTAAGGAAAGCAGAGTTAAGAATGAGGTCATGCGCTAGTGAGCTATGATTCCACTGATGGCTGCCAATAATGAGGCCAGTCCCAATGACCTTATTTCAGTCCATTTTATTGGGGGATAAGAGTATTTGCTGAATCGGGACAATGCTTACGGCAACCCCTTGATCTGTTTGTTTTTTCTTAAATTTCAAAACTCAGGCGGTGTGTGTCTGAATAACCCAGGTGCTGTGCCTGCTGAGTGGTATGTGCTTGGTAATCGCCAGAGATCGATGAAGGGGAGGACGTGAAGGATCTAGGAAATGAGGTTGGGCAGGTCCAAGCGGTGTCAGTCTGGTGTATTTGATGAGGTGCCATGCCTGTGCAACAGCTCCACTCCTGGAGCCAAAAGGAAGCATCCTCTGGCCCAATCTCATTCTTCCATATGCTCCCTTCTTGGTGTCGAGGGGGAGGAGGATGGAAGCAGCCCTTTAGGAAAAACGTTTAGTGTTTTAAGCTACACAAGATGATGTTTGCCTAGTAGAAAGACAGTTCTTGGCAGCCAGTTTCTATGTTTTTGCCCTTAATTCTGCGTCTGTGTTTTATCAGCTAAACCAGACAAGCACAAATGAGCAAAAACTTCCTCACGCACGGAATGTTGGAAACTTACACTGGTCACCGACAGTCAGCGGTGATGTCGTAGAGAAAGAGAAGGGTCATAGCTCTGTAATTGGAAAACTGAAGCTTATTTTATTTACATTCATTAGGGTCTGTTGCTGAAAAATCTGAGCATGGAATAATCATTTACAGATAACCAGGGAGTTGGGAAAGCCTTTGAATTAAAGGCACCCTAACCTATGGACAATAAACACTCTCTTGGAAGCTGACCAGAAAATCCCAAGGCAGATAGATACCAGCAAACTCAGAGCCTCTGCAGACTTCAGAGAGTGTAAATCCTAATGTAGAAGTACAGGCAGAGTTCAGTCTCTGCCAAAGGGCAAGAAAGTCATTTGCTTCATAGAGTTTTGCCAAATGGAAGGCTTTTCTTGAGTCGGGAGTCAATAAGGGGACCCTAGCACAGAATTTCAGTTTTCTGTGCCCTAAGGAAAAATAGCCCCCAAGGGACTTCCTAACTTTGGGGGACTATTTCACTTCCTAAGATCTTGCAGAACACACAGACAGGGTTATGGGCAAAGGCATTGCATTTTCTAGCACAGTTTGGCAGCATGACAATATCTTTTGTGCTCTTCAAACATAAACACCAAACCCTTTTTCTTAAGTCTTCCTGTGACACAAACATGTAATTTTTCATTTCCCAGCCAGAGGGTGCTGAGAATGAAATTCTTCGGCTCCAGTCAAAACATTTGTCCAAGAAGCTTAGGCTACCATTTCAATATAACAGTGGTCTGGTCACCAAGAGCGCAGGTCCACTTAATTGTTGGAAACCACGGCATTGTCAAGCTGTCGATTTTCTTTTCTTTTCATCTGCTTCTGGAGACGAATCAGTTTCCAGAAGGTTCAGTTTATTGGGTTCGTTTGAAGATTTCCTGGAAAAGCAAAAGTGCCTTCGCATTTGATTTAGTTCATCTCACTCGATAAACGGTGGAATTTCTGCTTTTTCTCCCTCAACTTAACTCGGAAATAATAATTGAGTCTTTTTTAAAGCAGGAAGTTTGAGACAGGTAGGTCCTCAGTTTACTTCCGCCACCTTCATGTGTGTCCATCTATGTGCTGATCAATGTGTATTTCCCTCTATGAATCTTAGCATCATGCGGTACTTGCTTTCCTCCACACAAATATCTTTAGGAATATAGTGGGGCTGAAAAAAATGCCCTCCCCTCTCCTTCTCCCTTGTAGGGAGCTATATCTTTAAGGAATCATTTGTCATTCTTATCAAAATGGCACTGGCCTTCTCCCCCTCAGTCTCCCCAAGTCTTGAAAAATGTAGCCGTTATTATCCCCCTCCCGCTCCCCCCCAGTTTTATGCATCTTCCAGATGATTTAACTGAACTGATGCTATGGAGGCTATGCTGACTGGCACTTTTCCCATGCTTAATGTGTTAACAAAAGCCAATGGTGTCAGTTTTAACAGTTTTAGCTAAATTCCCACGACACTCTTAAGAAACGCTGAAACCTCTGCCATGTCTTACCCTGACAGATTCCCTGCCGTCATTGCACACTTAAAATAAATGTCATCCCCAATCAAAAAGTTCACATTTTCTCTGACAATATAATTTGTTACTTTGTTCCTGCATTCTCTCTCTTTCTTTGGCACCGCAGTCTTATCCAGAAAGATGCTCCTTTCCTTCACGTTGGCTGCTGTCCTTTTTTGTTCTTCCGCGTGTCAGGCTGAGACCAGAAAGGGAAGTGGAGAAGAGACGGACTTTTCTTTTCATTCAGGAAGAGAGAGAAATTTGGAATTTAATGGGAGAAAAAATTTGGAATTTATTGGATGAAGCAAATAAGATATGAATGATAACCTGATATCACAGTCTGATTTCACCCAAAGACCTACTTGCCGTGTTACTCACACAGCACATATAGAGAGAAGAGCAACAGGGTCTCAAAGGAAGAACTTGAACTCAAGTGGACCCGGCTTGGAGTACTTGTTCTTGGTGTAATAGGCAGGTCACTCAACACTTCTGGTCACAATTGTCTCATCTAAGAAAAGGGTGTGTAAAGACTAAATGGAAGGACTTCCCTGGCGGTCCAGTGGTTAGGACCCTGAGCTTCCACCGCGGGCGACGTGGGTTTGATCCCTGCCTGGGGAACTGAATCCAACATGCCGCACAGCAAGGCCAAAGAAATAAAAAATTTAAAAATACAGTGAAAAAAAGACAGACAATGGAGCAGCACCTGGAAGGAAGGCATTCAGAAGATGGCATTCCTCTCCCATCTTTTTTTTTTAACTTTGTATTTCATATTGGGGTGTAGCCAGTTAACAATGCTGTGATAGTTTCAGGTGGACAGCAGAGGGGCTCAGCCATGCATATACATGTATCCGTTCTCCCCCCAAGTCTCCTCCCCTCTCCCATCTTTGACGTCATGCCTTTCCCAAAGGTCCTGGACTCTGGGACACAGAGTATTCCTGTGGCCGCTCTCCTGCATTGACTTTGGGGCATGGCCTTTTGCCAGGTTCTTTGCTCATATGGACGTGTGATCTTTTTGTATTTCTTGCTTGGTGGAGGCACATGGGATGCTTATTCAACACCCAAATGGTCCCATAAATTCCTCCAGATTGAGAAAAGAGGTTGCCTCCTGTGGGTCCAGAAAAACAGCTAAACAGCCAAAACCCAACCATCTTGTACCCCGCACTTACCTGCTCAGTTGAGAAGGGCTCATTAGTGCCCTTTGGCTTGTTGGATGGCCAGGCATTGCAGGTCAGTGGAGAGAGCAAGGCGGACAGAGAGCCAGGAGGCCAGCCTCATGCCACCAACTTGCTACGGGAACAGGAGGTCAAGTCAGTTCTCTTCAGCCTCAGTTCCTTGGTTTCATGTTGTGTTAAATCAAGGGCCTTGCGTGAAATGATCTTTAAGGCCTTCTAGATCAAATTATTATAATTTCAAAAGTATGAAAGATCATTCACATACAATTATTATTTTTTGATCACACATTTTCTGTTCACTAGCTTAAAGGCTGTCCACAGACTTCTAAGCTCAGGCTCTGTCGGTACAATCAGCTCCTTTATTCCTGTGCACCCTCCTCCCCACCCCCACCCTCTCTCTCCTTTTTCGCAGAGAATAAGAGAGGTGGCTTTCACAGCAGCTGGCTAATTTCCCTGGTTTCACACTACTGTTTAATGGTCCGTTTCGTGTGCCACCTCTCTCATCTACTGAAAGATAGGTACAAATTGTACCTATCAAAATTAGACTATGACTCAGGGTTATCTTTCTTCATATTTTTCCTAGTCTGAACCTCTAAATAACTTTCTAATGTTTATTTTCCTTAATTAATTCTTTGAAACATTGCTGGTCTCTGACATCCTCTAACATTTTGATGCTGAGAGAGTTGATGCCCTTAACAGCTCAGCTGTTTTCAGAGCTGGAGCGGCTGAGTCGCTGAGAGGTATCCTCTGTGTGGCTGGACCGGTGTGCGAGCCACGTGGGAAGGGCTGAGTGGCAGGGAAGGATGCTCTCCGTACTGTTTTGTGTCTGATTCCACCAGTGGGGCCGCTATTCCAGGGGGTAAGGATATCTGAGCGGAAGGCCTTCAGAGAGGCCTGTGAAACTGATCACTTGTAATACAGAGTCACCGAACAAGGGCTATAGAAAGGAAAAGTCCCAAACCCTCCAGGAATAGAGGACTTCTCCATGCTTTTATTTAGGATACGGTGCTGCGTAAAGAACAATGGTCCGATGTCCTCAGAATCAAGCCACTGACTGCCGCGTGGCGAGCCTCTTATCCCTTCCCATAGTCAGTTCCTCAGCTGCTAAATGAAGAAGCTGGGCTCGATGTCTGTCCCAGTTCTTCCCCAGAAAGGGCAAGGCAGTGTGCATGGGGAGGGTGCGCGCATGAGCACTGTGTGTCCGTCAGTCTGTCTGCGGGACTGGAAGAGGGCAGGAAAACTGGACGGGAAGAATGGGGAGGACCTGCTTGATTTCCTGCTGCTGGTGTTCTCCAAGCCAGCCAGAGCAGTCAGTTCCCGTGACATCCGTGAGACCACTCTTCATACCTGCGATTGTTTGCTTAGTGTAAGGTCTAAATGTGGTAATACAAATGAATTGGCCATTGCCAGCGAGAGGAATCTTGATAACGCAGTTAGGAACTGTCAGAGGAATCCTCCGAAGGAGCAAGAACAAAACTGGTGGGGGCAGCCTGCTTCCAAACGTTCCAGTTCTAACACAAGAGGAAACCTTTGCCCGAGGTAATACTGTGGGGCAGGGTTTGAAGCAGCGTTTTCCATCACTTACAGGTGCCAGAATGTACTTTTTTTCCCCTTTTCTTTTTTTTTTTTTTTCATTTGTGTTTTCAAAGAAAGCTGTTTGCACTCATGCCCCTCACTGTAGTTGTTCTTGAACACAGCTTTGGCAAGCAGAGTTTTTCAGTGAGGATATTTGTGAGAACGGTTATAGATTTTGGCTGTTTTAGGAAGACTTCATCTTTCTATTAAATTTTAAAAGGGCGGAAATAGAACACTGGTATTTAATCAGTGTAATCAGGTTTGGGCTGAACTGTGAAGTGGGGAGACTTAACCTGGGGGGATAGAGGAGGACCCAGGAGGATCTTTCTTGGGAGGTCAGAGGTCACAGCAGTAGGAGCCTGGCCTCCTCCCCTGGTTTTGCCCAAGGTCATTTGCGTTCCCTCCTCCCACCCCCCTGCCCGCCCTCGGTTCAGCAGCCGCATCCAGCACCCTGACTGACATGTGCTATCCTGTTGGGTTTCATAGCTAGACTTGGTTCTGGGACTGTCTTCTTGAAATTCAACACTGAGGGGTTATCTTGGTGCAGAGAGTGTTCCCACATAATCTCATAGATATCAAATCGTTTTCTTTTTTATGTCAGACCTGAAGTCCAGGGATCTGGGGTCCAGTGCCTAAGCCTCAGTAATCAATGTGACAGAAGAAACAACATAGCCTAGTGATTAACATCATAGACTCCGGAGTCCAAGCTGTCTGGCCCCGTGTCCTGTCTCTGCCCTCCTCATGTTTAACCTTGAGGGAATCACTCACCCTTATTAGATAAAAATAATAATAGGTGTATTCATAATAATACCTCATAGAGCTTTTGTGAGAATTAAATAATATATGCCATGAGCTCAGAGCCGTGCCTGATGGAGTAATCACCCAACTGACGTTAGATTTACTATAGCTGTTGTCGTATCATTTTTAATACTTAGCCCGTCTCTTTGTTTTCTTACCTGAAAAATCAAGGGTTGAACTAGGTGATCTGAAGGTTCCCCTACCCCCAAAGTTTATTAAATTATTGATGGAAAATATTGACCGTAGAGAAGTATTTTAGGCAAAGTGACATAAACATAATTTTAACAAATCACTCTGTCCTTTCTACGGTTATTGCATAGAAATGAACATTTTCTAAGGAAACTGTCTGTAAATTCAGAAAAAGAAAACATTGGAAATCTTACAATTTTTTATATCGTTAGAAAATTCATGGTTTGTTCCTTTAAAAAAATGATCTTGTTGATTCACGTGAAAGGGGAAAAAAAGAGGGAAAATTTCTGTCTGTCTACTTCAATTTTCTCTCATTTGAGGTTGAGTAGCAATAATACCTTTTATCTTGTATAATCTTTCAAAACCCTTCACATTTTTAACAAGCTCCTACAGCCGTTTATATGTTGTACTGAAATATAATATTGACTAAGCTGACATATATATTAAAAAGCAACCAAGGAATAAAAAGGTATTGTTTTGGTATATAAATCAAAAATAATACAGCAACTGGTCTTTCAGTGATTAAAGCTGCCTTTCCCTTTAATAACTCTCTGAAGAAACAGGAAATGTAATTTCCCTACACCTTTCCTGGGGCTCTCCAATCAGCTAGGTCCTCTGGGGGTTCCCTACTGTATATTCCTTCATCAACATGGAGTCCCCCAAGGGACCCACGCACACTCTGTTAAAATTAGCTGTGTTCCACATTAGTGACGGGAGCGGAGTATTCCTGTGAGGGGTACACAGTTGTATGGTGCCGCTTCCTGTTTGAGCAAAATCATATCTTTAATTGCAGAGAATTTTTTTCATTACCTGTTAATTGATAAATCATGCTTGCTCCTGCTGCGGTAGCTAGTAGCTTGTGCTGCAAACCTGATTGGGAGGCAGTCTCCAGCCCAGCCCCCATTGTCCTTCCACCCCAAACAAAAAGGATAAGACGCATCATCCTGGCCGGAGAAAGAAAACAAGCAGATCGGATCCCTGGGCAGCTGCCTCAACGAGTCGCGCCAAAGCCAAAAAATACACAAATACATACACACACACATAATACGTGTGTGTGTGTGTGTGTGTATAATAAGATAAATAAGGAGTTTTAAATGTTTCCCTTTCCTTTCTCCCTCCTTTTGTCATTCTTGTCCTTTTATTCGTGTTTCTAATCTGGGTAGCAAGAGGCCACTGTCTTGGGAAGAACAGTAAAAATCCTGAGTATAGTGAAATAATTTAGCTGATAATTCCCCACTGTATAATTTTCTACGCTTCCTGCTAGCTGACCTTGTGGGCTCCTGTCAGGTTGCTAAGGGAAATCCAGCAGGACTCCTGCTCTGCTCCTTTACTTTTCAGAAGTATTACAGGACAGAGTGGTGCGTTGGTGGCAGTTTAGTTATGGGGCTGCACGTTCGGTGCTTGATCAAATAGCACGGAGCAGCCCCTCCCCACCACTTGCCTGGGTCTCCCACCCCCTCCCCGCCCCCTTCCCTTGGTGAGAGCTGTAAGATGGAGAAATTGCTGCAAACTGTTGAGCTAGAATTGGGAGCTTGATGGATGTCATCAGAATGTGGCTGGATCCCTTGGGGCGTGGCCGGGGGAGGAGGCTGGCCAAGCTGATGACTTCTAATGGAATGCAGTGCCTTTTATCTCAGAGATGTCAATCTCAGTGCTTGTATTGGGTTGAGAGGGAAAACCTGCAACCACTGCACTGAGGGCCGTTTTCAGAGTTGGAAGGTGCACAGCCCCCACTCCCTGCCTGCCCGAAGCCCTCCCTCATCCCATGTCCCCAGTCTTTCTGGGCTGGGTCACCTGCAATTTGGGCAGCAGAGGAGGACAGGGGAAGCAGATGGGGACATTGTCTTTATCATGACGTCTCTAGACCAGGCAAAAGTTACCCTGCTCATTATGAATGGGACATAATACACCATTGATTTGCGTCCAAGTAATTCCCAGGTAATTATAGGCCATCGATCTAACTGAGCAGGAGCTATGGCAGTTGTATTCTGCAAACCTTATGTTGCCTCACACCTGGCGAGGGCAGCACTGTTATATTAAAAATCTGAAACAGTTAAATCCTTATGCTCCCTTCAGCCACAGGGATAGGTGAAGACTAGGCTGATTTCAGAAGTCTCTGGGAAACGTGATGGACTCCATCTGCAGTCTGTTCTGTAAGCCCTGTCCCATAAAGTTTCCTCTGATGAAATATACAAGGTAAGACAGCTTCCTGTTGGTGGCTGCTGCCTATAGGCCGCCAACAATAAGACAGGAATTGCATCAGCTGGCTGGTTTCGTGTCTCAGCTGTCACCAAAAGAGTGTAGTAATATTCCTGATTAAATGTCATTACTCTGTAGCACAAAAATGGGAACACTGACATGATTTTGGATCCATTCCTGTTAAAATTCAGCAGTAGTAGCAAAGTATGTCTGCTGTGGATTCAGCACAGCTATTTTTGTGCTATAGTCTATGGTGGGCTTGGAATTTCTATCAATAAGTCTACATTTTATACCTATTGATTCCTTCTGGTGTTGTTTAACTGGAGGATAAAAAAAAATAAAAAGACCTTAAGTAATAGAACATAGAAAAGTTTTGTTTCAATCAACGGCTATTGTCAACTCAACTCAAAATAATATGGTTATTGTCCCAGGATGAGATAAATTGATATTTATCTTACAAGTTGTTTAAGTAGCAGGAGGTAAAACTGTACTGTGAGAAAATGAAGTTTCTTTTGTTGCATAGGCCTTTACCTGATGACCTGATACTCAGAGTGTATCAATATAGATATGTTTAGACACAATAGTTTCCACGCTTACGAAGAGTGTGTTACTTGTCTCATATTGATGGCCTTTATGTCTGCAGGAGGCTAATATATGTGTGTGGGTGGAGCAGAAAAAAAAAAAAAACATATGGATGGAAAGAATTTTAAAAGTCAATTCTGAGGAAATAGTCAGGGATTGTTATTTCTCTTTGCCAGAATTAGAATTGCATCATTGCTAAATCTTCATCCCAAGAAAATGAACTATAAAACCTGGTCGTTTGTCTACTTCCAGTTCCTTTAGCTGATTACAAGCTCGCAGCCAGATGGGGGCAAACAGAGGTAGTAAGAGAGACATTTGACTCCTAACCACAAATGCACATAGAATCTCTATTACGGCCATGTTAATACATTCATCTAGATTAGTATAATAAATTAGACTGTACTTTCCATCATTAGTAGATGGGATTCTTTATTAAACTCTGCCAAGAGACCTGAAAACGGAATATCTGAAGCTGTGGCTTCAGTTGCACATGCTATGTCCATTGACCTGGTGTTTAGTAGATGACGATAATCACTGCCTGAGTGCAAATGTGAATCATAAAAATACTACCTGTCCAAGGGGCCAGTGCACCTTTCACTTGGGGAAATCGATGGGTGCTTGCATGCCTTTCCCACCAATGAATAGGTAACTCTCTCCTGTCGGGACAGAAGGTAGTAGAATTTACGTTCCCATTTGGCATCTGCGTGCTTCCAGATCAGGGCTTTGTCTCCTCCTCTTGCTAGATAAGTTGAAACATTGACAGGCAGCATGTTCCTTTTTTTCCCCTTTTATTACAGTAATTTATAAGATATTTTAGCTAACAGGAGAACGGCCCAAGGGGGCATTCTCATGTTAATTACCAAATGTGGGCTTGTCAAAATCAAATAGCTCCAGGAATAATGCAAGTAGCTCTGCATCATTATATTGTTTGGCCCTCAACCCAATATTAGCTACTTTTGAAAATCTGGGTTCATTAGGCTTTTATATTTAAAAGAAGAATCACTACTGGGGGCCTTCAGACAAATCTAAGTCACAGTCAGCAGCTCAAGAGTTTAATGTAAATGACATTAAAAAATATATACTCAGGGAAGCATAAAACAAAATAAAACAAAAAAATCCTGTGCCTGAGATTGAAGTATTTATTTTCTGTCTGTATGAGCAAGCTGAAATTGAAGGTAGTGTTTTACTATATGATTATTTTAGGCATGTGCAGCTGCTCTTGTTTTATTCCTAAACATCCTGCCAGATAGTGTGATCATCAAGTTGGTGGATCCAAACACACTGAAAAAGTGAGGAGTTATAAAATACTAATATAATAGACATACGAATGTATTGTATGTTGTTTAGTGGTTGCTCAGTTGGGCCCAACTCTTTGCAGCCCCATGGTCTGTAGCTCACCAGACTCCTCCATCCATGAGATTTCCCAGGCAAGCATACTGGAGTGGATTGCCATTTCCTTCTCCAATAACATTTATAGTATATAGTATTATTGATTAAGTAACACATTCTCAAAACTATTCAGAGATTTGTAGTTTGAGATACAGAATTATCTGCTTCATTTGGTCTCTCCTCTTTTTCTCTGCCTTTGAGATCGATTGCATTTTTAAGACCAAAATTTTAGATAAGGAGAGGCAAATAAATGTTTCTTTAAAAAACCTCTCCCTTCCCCATATTCTGCTGTGTTCTTGGCTGATACAAGAGTAAAAGTAGGTAGAATTGGTGACAGTGTCAATGAAGGACATAAGTAAACAGCTGGTGATGTCAACAAGAAGTTAAAAGTAAGATTTGCTACACTAAACTACAATGTGGGCAATCCTCTTGTGGATAATCGAGTTCACTATATATACAAGTGAGAATTAATTGGAGACGTGTGAACTGTTAAAAGTACCAGCTAGAGGATATACCATAGAGGCTGTGGTGAATCAGAGCCTGAATATTCAACTCCCGGTGCTTATTCTGTAAGCATTTATTCAACATCTACTATATACTAGGCTCCGTTTGAGACATCAGGGATATAAAGACAAATACAGCATAGTGGCGCCATAAAGGAACTCGGATCAAATGAGGCACCAGATATGCAAATGAACAGTTGCATCACAATGTGGTATTTATCTCCCAGAGGCTCTGTACCAGGAAAAGGGATCTTATAGCTTCCTGGGAAGCTCAGAGAAGACTTAGGAAAAGAACTCCCTCGCTGATATTTGAAGAATAAGCAGGAGCTTGCAAGGCCAGAGAAGTACTTTCCTGTTTCTGAAAAACCTCTGGTTGTTCAGTTGCTAAGTCCTTTGTGACCCCATGGACTACAGCATGCCAGGTTTCCTTGTCCTTCACCAACTCCCAGAGTTTATTCAAATCCATGTCCACTGAGTCAGTGATGCCATCCAAACATCTCATTCTCTGTCGCCTTCTTCTCCTCCTGCCCTCAGTCTTTCCCAGCATCAGGGTCTTTTCCAGTGAGTTGGCCCTTTTCATAACGTAGCCAAGTATTGGTGCTTCAGCCTCAACATCAGTCCTTCCAGTGAAAATTCAGGGTTAATTTCCTTTAGGATTGACTGGTTTGATCTCCTTGCTGTCCATGAGACTCTCAAGAGTCTTCTTCAACCTCTTGAGGAATCATAAATATCCTGGGTGGGATCCAGTGATGCAAGGTGTGCCAAGGAATGGAACACACCTCCCTGTTACAGACCTTGCAAGCCATACCGAGGAGTACCAGCTTCATCTTGCTACCCGTGGGTTTTCCTGAGGAAGTTTAAGAGGAGAGTGACTTGCTAACATTTCCTTATCATTCTGGCGTTGGTGTGGACTGAAGAGGCAGTATCGGAAGCCAGAGGAACAGGATTTTTCCACTTAGGTATGCCATACTCAAATACTTTGGCCACCTGGTGCGAAGAAATGGCTCATTTCAAAAGACCCTGATGCTGGGAAAGATGGAAGGCGGGAGGAGAAGGGGACGACACAGGATGAGATGTTTGGATGGCATCACTGACTCAACGGACATGAGTTTGAGTAAACTCCGGGAGTTGGTGATGGACAGGGAGGCCTGGCGTGCTGCAGTCCATGGGGTCTCAAAGAGTCGGACATGACTGAGCGACTGAACTGAACTGAACTGATGCCATACTCAGGGGTTCCCTCATAGCTCAGTTGGTAAAGAATCCGCCTGCAATGCAGGAGACTGCGGTTCCATCCCTGGGTCAGGAAGATCCGCTGAAGAAAAGATAAGCTACCCACTCCAGTATTCTTGGGCTTCCCTTATGGCTCAATTGATAAAGAATCCAGCCGCAATGAGGGAGACCTGGGTTCTATCCCTGGGTTGGGAAGATCCCTTGGAGAAGGGAGAGGCTACCTACTTCAGTATTCTGGCCTGGAGAATTCCATGGACTGTATAGTCCATGGGGTCACGAAGAGTCAGACAAGACTGAGTAACTTTCATTCATGCCATATTCGAGAAACAAAGTCAGTTTTAGATTAGGTTGATTATATTTTTTTAATTAATACGCTATTTCTTAGGCCAGTTTTAGGTTCACAGAAGAATTGAGTAGAAATAAAAAGTACAGAGAACTCCCTTATACTCCCCCCACCCCACACCCAGATACCCCTGTTTTTAACACCTTGCATTACTGGGTACATTTGTTACAAACAGTGAACCAACATTAATACATTACTGCCAAGTAAATAGTTTCACTGCCCTAAAAATCCACTGTGCTGCCCCCCTCCTCTCAAAACCCTAGCAACACTGATCTTTTTGCTGTCTCCATAACTTTGCCTTTTCCAAAATGTCAAGTAGTTGGACTCATACAGGATGCAACCTCTTCAGATTGGCTTCTTGTACTTATTAATATAGTCAACACAAAAGAATGCAAGAGAAGATTCCACACATGGACATCACCAGATGGTCAATACTGAAATCAAATTGATTATATTCTTTGCAGCCAAACATGGAGAAGCTCTATACAGTCAGTGAAAACAAGACTGGGAGCTGACTGTGGCTCAGATCATGAACTCCTTATTGCCAAATTCAGACTTACATTGAAGACAGTAGTGAAAACCACTAAACCATTCAGGTATGACCTAAATCAAATCCCTCACTATTATACAGTGGAAGTGACAAATACATTCAAGGGATTAGATCTGATAAACAGACTGCCTGAAGAACTATAGACAGAGGTTCATGACATTGTACAGGAGGCAGCAATCAAGACCATCCCCAAGAAAAATAGATGCAAAAAAGCTAAATGGTTGTCTGACGAGGACTTACAGATAGCTGAGAAAAGAAGAGAGGCTAAAGGCAAAGGAGAAAAGGAAAGACATACCCATTTGAATGCAGAGTTCCAAAGAACAGCAAGGAGAAATAAAGCCTTCCTCAGTGATTAGTGCAAAGAAATACAGGAAAACAATAGAATGGGAAAGACTGGAGATCTCTTCAAGAAAATTAGAGATACCAAGGGAACATTTCATGCAAAGATGAGCACAATAAAGGACAGAAATGGTAGAGACCTTACAGAAGCAGAAGACATTAAGGAGAGGTAGCAAGAATACACAGAACTATACAAAAAAGATATTTATGACCCAGATAACCATGATGGTGTGATCACTCACCTAGAGCCAGACATCCTGGAATGCAAAGTCAAGTGGGCCTTAGAAAGCATCACTACAAACAAAGCTAGTGGAGGTGATGGAATTCCAGTTGAGCTATTTCAAATCCTAAAAGATGATGCTGTTAAAGTGCTGCACTCAATATGCCAGCAAATTTGGAAAATGTAGCAGTGGCCACAGGACTGGAAAAGGTCAGTTTTCATTCCAGTCCCAAAGAAAGGCAATGCCAAATAATGTTCAAACTACTTCACAGTTGCACTTATCTCACAATTCTCCAGGTCAGGCTTCAACAGTACATGAACTATGAACTTCAGATGTGCAAGCTGGATTTAGAAAAAGCAGAGGAACCAGAGATCAAATTACCAATGTCTGTTGGATCATCCAAAAAGCAAGAGAGTTCCAAAAAACATCAACTTTTGCTTTATTGATTACGCCAAAGCCTTTGACTGTGTGGATCACAACAAACTCTGGAAAATTCTGAAAGAGATGGGAATATCAGACCACCTGACCTGCCTCCTGAGAAATCTGTATGCAGGCCAAGAAGCAACAGTTAGAACCGGACATCAGACTGGTTCCAAATTGGGAAGGAGAATGTCAAGGCGGTATATTGTCACCCTGCTTGTTTAACTTATATACAGAGTACATCATGTAAAATGCCAGGCTGGATGAAGCACAAGCTGGAATCAAGACTGCCGGGAGAAATATCAATAACCTCAGATACACAGATGACAGCACTTGCACTTAGGGCAGAAAGTGAAGAACTAAAGGGCCTCTTGATAAAAGTGAGAGAGGAGAGTGAAAAAGTTAGCTTAAAATTCAACATTCAGAAAATGAAGATCATGGCATCTGGTCCCATCACTTCATGGGAAATAGATGGGGAAACAATGGAAACAGTGAGAGACTATTTTTCAGGGCTCCAAAATCACTGTAGATGGTAACTGCAGCCACAAAATTAAAAGAAGCTTGCTCCTTGGAAGAAAAGCTATGACCAAACTAGAAAGCACATTAAAAAGCAGAGAAATCACTTTACCAACAGAGGTCCATCTAGTCAAAGCTATTGTTTTTTCAGTGGTCATGTATGGATGTGAGAGCTGGACCATAAAGAAGGCTGAGCATCAAAGAATTGATGCTTTTGAACTGTGGTGTTGGACAAGACTCTTGAGAGTCCCTTGGACTGCAAGGAGATCCAACCAGTCCATCCTAAAGGGAATCAGTCCTGGATATTCATTGGAAGGACTGATGCTGAAACTGAAACTCCAATAGTTTGGCCTCCTGATGCGAAGAACCGACTCTGGAAAAGACCCTGATGCTGGGAAAGGTTGAAGGCAGGAGGAGAAGGGGATGATAGAGGATGAGATGGTTAGATGGTATCACAGACTCAATGGACATGAGTTCGAGTAAACTCCAGGAGTCGGTGAGGGACAGGGAGGCCTGGCGTGTTGCAGTCCATGGGGTTGCAAAGAGTCGGACACGACTGAGTGAATGAACTAACGACTGGCTGACTTTTTCATATGCATTTACATTTCCTGCATGTCTTTTGATGGTTTGATGGCTCATTTCTTTCTATTTCTGGCTAATATTTCATTGTCTGGATATACCAGTTTGTTTATTCTTTCACCTATCGAAGGATATCTTGGTTGCTTCCAAGTTTTTTTTGGCAATTATGACCAAATAACCAGGTCCGTTTTGGATTGGATAGAGATTTGTTTTAAATTCATTTTTGTTTAATACATGCATTCTTATAAACTCACAAACACAGCTGTAACACTCTGAATTTACTTTTCTCTTCCAAGAAATAAAACTTCATTGTAATAGTTGATCACTACACTTAAAATACACACATATTTTTTAATGCAATAGATTTTTTTCCAAAACTCAAATTTCTGAAACTAAAATCATATTTGTTGGCTCCTCTCCAAATCATTCTGGATCTCATCTTTAGTGGGCCTTTTTTCTAAAATGTTTTCGTGTTTGTGGTTAGGCACAGTTCTTAAATTCTCCTTTTCCCTGTTTTCTTTGTTGACAAAAGCAATAGTATTAATAATAGCATCTAATTCATAGCTGATATTTCCATTCTCTCAATGAGTTAATTATGTAATAGATGAGACCTAATGCCTAACAAACAGTAAGGGCTTAACAAGATTTAGCCATTGTTATGATTAATGCTGTTACTCTGCTGAAGAGTCTGCAGTCTCACTTATACCACTCTATACCTTCCCCCATTTCTATTGCCTACAGACCAAAATCTAAAGCCCCTATTTCAGAGTTCAGGGCTTCCACAACCTGGCCTTTATTGCTGTCGTGGGGTTGTTGTATATGCCCACACAAAAATCTCCTTTTCATTTCAGGCTGAATACTCACCTCCCTCAAACACAGCTTCCTCCTTGTTCTCTCTCCTACACTTGCCCATCCAGCCCCCACACTCACTAAAGGTGTGGTGCATCTCTGTATTTCAAGTATAGCTTTGCAGCATTTGTCCATCTGAGCTTCATTAAGGTACTCCTGACCAGTAATACAAGCCCGCAGCGTTTTTTAAATCCAGAACAGACCTTATGAATCACTTGGCCCAAATGAATAGACCAAGTCCAAGAGAGGTCAAGTGGTTTATCCAAGTTTACGCTGCTGGAGGCTCTCAGAGTTAGATGGCCTTTCTGACAGTGCCAAAAAATACAAGTGCAGCCATTACATTAACTTAATTCTTCAGTTTGTTTTTATTCTGAATTTTACATGACATCCCAAATATGTACTAATCATTGGAGTTGTTAGGGCTAAAATGTTCTCTGAATTTCCAAGAGTTGTCTGAGTGTACTTGTCTCCTAAGTAAGCAAGTTTTAAAAGATAGAAAGAATTCTGTCCACTTGAATGGACATTTCTAGAATGTTTGTATATGGCTCCTCTTTAGCTATTTAATAATCCCCAGGAGGTAAACGTTTCTTTTGAATTATTTTACATATGACACAAAACAGAGCTGCTTCTTCAGTTAAATAGTTTCTTAAATAGTATACTAGTAAAAAGAAGGAGGTAACTATGTGTATAATTGATTGAAACTATGGAGGGAATAGAAAAACAAAGTAGTTATTAATAATCCTATTTATATAGCATGAGCTATTCATTTGAGGAGCTAGAACATAGATATTGCTTCATTTGAATTTATAACATTACTGGGTAGAATGTAAGCATAATATCAACAGCCTGACTTCATTCATGAGCTTGCAGCCTACAAAGTTAGGAGCTAGAGGAAGAGAGGGATATTTTCTGGTCAATTTGATTGTGGAAGGAAAGGTTCTGAGAAGCCAAGGTTTGCTCGTGAGATCTGGGAGTAGGTTCACGAGTTTGACAAAATTGCTGGGGTATTACTACATGGGGAGTGAAATCCACTTTCAAGTTTTCAAGAATCTTTATTCTTATGAGTTGTCCTGTGCTCAGTTGCTCAGTCGTGTCCGACTCTTTGCGACCCCAGGACTGTAGCCCACCGGGCTCCTCTGTCCATGGAATTTTCCAGGCAGGAATACTGTAGTGGGTTGTCATTTCCTTCTCCAGGGATGAGTTGTCATGTAGGAGTCTTACCTTGTTTCTTGAGGCTCTTCCTCGGATCCAAATTCCTAAATTGCAAAAAATTTTAAATAGAGGCAAAACTTAATTTGTGAGGGCCATTGAAGGGAGATACAGTGCACAAACATTATACTAATGTCAGAAAGCTTGCTACAACTAAAAAGTGAACCTAAGATGAAACAAACCATTTCCCAATTTTGCATTTACGTAGTGGTCAAATATTTGCAAAATATGAGCTTATATTCACATTAAAACTTATTGTGCCAGGCACTACTGAGTAACAGCAAATTTATGGTTTAGAAACAGCAAGTTCAGTTCAGTTTAGTCGCTCAGTCGTGTCCGACTCCTTGAGACCCCATGAATCGCAGCACGCCAGGCCTCCCTGTCCGTCACCAACTCCCAGAGTTCACTCAGACTCACGTCCATCGAGTCAGTGATGCCATCCAGCCATCACAGCCAGTTCACACCTTTCTTCTTCCACGACTAATACTAACAATAAAGCAATTTTGAAAACTAAATCTATCCTGCAAATTTCCCTGGAGAAAATTTATGACACTCTTTCACACACACACACACACACACACATAAACATACACAGAGCCCATATTCAGTTCAGTTCAGTTGCTCGGTCATGTCCGACTCTTTGTGACCCCATGGACTGCAGCACATCAGGCTTCCCTGTCCATCACCAGCTCCCAGAGCTTCCTCAAACTCATGTCCATCGAGTTGGTGATGCCATCCAACCATCTCATCCTTGTCCCCTTCTCCTCCTGACTCCAGTCTTTCCCAGCATCAGTGTCTTTTCTAATGAGTCAGCCCTTTGTACCAGGTCGCCAAAGTATTCAGCTTCAGCATCAGTCCTTCCATTGAATATTCAGGATTGATTTCCTTTAGCATTGACTGGTTTGATCTCCTTGCAGTCCAAGGAACTCTCAATGTGCCCAAATCTACTTTTTTAGTCAACTTTATCCTAAATTACTTGAAGCAGCACCTACTTATTTCATTGCCACTTAGCCAAAGAGATAATTGATTCTATCTTGTTAGCTTGTAATTGAACTTGTTTCACATACACACAGGCATACAGACATGGCCTATTCAAAAAGATTCCCTTGAGGAAGAGAGATTAAACCATAAATTGAACTTAAGTTATGTCTTGATATCTCTTAGTATTAGGCCAAATTTGCTCAACATCAATAGACTTCTTTGAAATTTGTTAGTCAGACAGTTCTACAAACTGTAAAGTATACAATGCCCAACCCTTGAATTGAATCAGAGACCTCATTTCATTCAGACAATGAATCTGATAAATACTAAGACTAATGTTCAACAATGGATTGTTGTCTACCATATTCCCATGTGGCTAGTTAAGATTCAATTTTCATTGTAAATAGTATGTATATCTATGGCTGATTCATGTTGATAAATGAAAGAAACAAACACAATATTGTAAAGCAATTATCCTATAATTAAAAATAAATAAATCTTAAAAATAAAAAAACAGCAGAAAATCCACCCCTCCCTTTGAGGTATAAACTGTTAAATTTATGAGATCAAATATTGTATTGAAGGTGAAGTCATATCTCAGACTGATAAGATCTGATGCATGGGTACTCTTTGAAGTACTAGTGGTAGCCAAGTAATGTCAACTAATTAAAGTCATGTTTACATATGTACAGTGCACATAACTGGTGTTCAGGAAATTTTGTTTGAATGTTTTAGCATAGTGCCATACTAGAAAATTCCATACGCAATATGAAACTAACTAAAGTAGAACTGGGTTTATGATGATTATAACTTGGATTTATATAACTCAAAGCATTTGTGCATGC
Organism: Capricornis sumatraensis; assembly: GCF_032405125.1. NCBI lineage: Eukaryota > Metazoa > Chordata > Mammalia > Artiodactyla > Bovidae > Capricornis > Capricornis sumatraensis. The sequence continues at coordinate 34,333,631 of NC_091089.1, forward strand.
ATAGTTCTAATACCTATGGCTTAAAAATAGCAGTTTTTGAAGCTGTATTTATATACTATGGAGGAGTATTTTTATCAGGCATGAGGACTATCAGTGTCGTTAAGTCATTTATTGGTTCCTACAATTAAAAATAAGATCAAAGTTTGAACTTCCCTGGTGGTCCAGTGGTTAAGACTCTGTGCTCCCAGTGCAGGGGGCTTGGGTTTAATCCCTGGTCAGAGAACTAAGATTCCGCATGCTGCACCACATGGCCTAAAAAATAAAAAAAAATCAAAATAGCTTAACAAGTGGGAGTCATCTGTAGAACATAGTCAGGGAAAGAAATCTGAATGAGAATTAAGAAAAAGGAAAAGTGTTCAGGACAAATAAAAGAAGCAAAAAATAAAGAATTGCTCTGAAATTAGCTTGCATTTAAATGATAAATTTATAAAAGCAGCTTCAATTCTTCAGCTTTTGTCATTTCATCATGCTACTCATTAAAAAAAAAAAAAAAAACAGTCTGATTACCAATGCTTCTATTAACCTATTACTTAGTTTCTGAAGCATGGCCCAAGTGGCTGGTAAACTAAGGAGAGAAAAAGAAGCAGTTCTAGAGCTGATGTTTATAAGTAAGATATAAAAAATTATAACAATTCCTTTAGCACATCCCCATTCAATGTCTTTTCAAAGATGCTTCTACTTGTTAATGAGTAGAAGGGGAAACAGAAGGAAAAAAATAAATGATAGAGCTGCAAATATAAGACTAGAGACTCTTGGTCTCCTAACCTTTAACAACTGAAAACAGAAAGATTTAGAGAAACCTAGAGAGCATTCAGGGGCTTCCCTGGGAGCTCAGCCTGCAATGCTGAAGACCCTAGTTTGATTCCTGGATCAGAAAGTTCCCCTGGAGAAGGGATAGGCTACCCACTCTAGTATTCTTAGGCTTCCCTGCTGGTTCTGACAGTAAAGAATCCACCTGCAGTGCAGGAGACTTGAGTTCAAACCCTCTGTTGGGAAGATTCCCTGGAGGAGGGCATGGCAGCCCAGTCCAGTATTGTTGCCTGGAGAACCCCATGGAGAGAGGAGCCTGGCGGGCTACAGTCCATGGGATCGCAAAGAATCGGACGTGACTGAGCGACCAAGTACAGCACAGAGAGCATTCTGTCTCCTCTAGTTTTCATAAGAAAGCTGAAATCCGTATCAGTTCCATGGCTTACCAAGCGTCAAGCAGTGGTTGGGCCAGGATTCAAATTTCTTGGCTCTCAACCTCTCAAGTGTTCCTCTAAAAGATGCTGGAATGACAGTTTATGAAAATAACAATTAATGGAGTGAATTGGAATTGCTTACAAGGTCTAAAGGGGACTATTTATCCAAAGGTTAGAGAAGGACTCATATCTCTCATCTTTTAAGAGAGCTGGGTTCATCCAAACCAGCACCCTTTGAAGTGCTTCTAAATTCTGAGAACCCAAAATGATTAGTAACTAAATATGGAATGAATGTTTCTTATAGAAAGTATAGCAGGTCAAAGTAGACCAAGGTTATATTAGAAAATGTATTTTTCTATGAATGTTAACACATTATTGACTGGGGAATTTTTGCAGAAACTAACACCTATGGCCAGCAATTTGTTATGTAAGTGAATACAGAAACATCTCTGGTCAGTCATGTTCAGATAACAAAGTGTTAGTCACTCAGTCGTGTCTGACTCTTGGCAACCTCATGGATTGTAGCCCACCGGGCTCCTCTGACCATGGAATTCTCCAGGCAAGAATACTGGAGGGGGTTGCCATTCCCTTCTCCAGAGGATCTTTCCGACCCAGAGCCCAAATCCAGGTCTCCTGCATAGCAGACAGATTCTTTCCTGTTTTAATATGTGTCCAGTCAATAAGCTGTTTAATATACACCTTAAGGTGCATCAGAGTCACGTGTTAAATCAGTGACTACAGTTGATTCATACTCACTTCTCTCTAAAGTAAATTGATGGATTCAGTGTACAGAGCTCAGGGCTGTGATTCAGGAGACTTGAATCTTCCTTCCTTCCCTTAAACCAAGTAGATGCATACCCAGGTAGTCTTTTTACCCCCATGGAATGAGGAAATTGCATGAGAACACCTAGCTCAATAGCTTTCTGACTCTGAGAATATTAATCTTCAGTTCAGTCACTCACTCGTGTCTGACTCTGCAACCCCAAGGACTGCAGCACGCCAGGCCTCCCTGTCCATCACCAGCTCCTGGAGTTCACTCAAACTCATGTCCATCGAGTCAGTGATCCCATCCAACCATCTCATCCTCTGTCGTCCCCTTCTCCTCCTGCCTTCAGTCTTTCCCAGCATCCGGGTCTTTTCAAATGAATCAGTTCTCATCAGGTGGCCAAAGTATTGGGACTCAGTAAGGAGGTTTTATTAATGTTGTTGTTTTCCCCTTTGACCTTGCACTTTTCTCTTTATCATTTCTGTTTTTTATTGTAAATTGAGTCTTAGCTCAACATTTCGATCTCCAAAGATACCATTATATATGGAAAAATATAAAGTACACTTTATGACAGTGTGGTGGACAAAGTTTTGAAGCAAAAAGCACTACTTGCTTGTTTTGACTCTTTGTCTTAAGAACCACAGTGCATATTATTATTGTTTATATCTCTAATTATCATCCAGTCCTAAGTAGAGGAAAGTATGGCTCAGATTTTTGCAGTCAGTGTAATACTGACTGCATAAAGTAGAATTAAGTTAAGCAGAAGTGGACAGAGTCTCATCCCAAACCCAAACACCCATGAATGTCTGAATGTATGTGAATTACACCTTCCCGACTAGACCAAGTTTCACTTCCCCCTCTTAAAGTTGTTCTTGACTTTTCCTACTTTTATTGAGATATAACTGACACATAACCTTCTATAAATTTAAGGCATACAGCATAATGATTTTACATTTGTTCCTAATGGTTTTTATCCTTCCTTTTCTCTCATTTTGATCTAAAACTTGTTGATTTCTGTTCTCTCTGACAATATTATTTATAACACAATTTGCTGATGTTTCTCTGCAACGACCCATGGCCAAAATTTCTTTTTTCTTTTCTTCATATTCACAAGCTGCCTTCATCTCAGTGAGAAGGAGAATGGTGTGAGAAATTCTTCATCATCTTCATCAGTAATGTTTCAGGTCCACAGAGTAGGAGATAAATGTATTAATATATTATAGCTTGATTTCACCTCTTGAATGTATACTGAAAACCATTCATCTATTTAGTAGAATATGCATGATTCCAGATTTTAAATGTGGCCTTATTTTTAAATATTAGACATTTCTAAGGTTAATGTATTTTTAACTGCAATAATCAGAAAATTAAAACCATGAAAATATAGAGGATTAGAACATATTCAAGTAACCTGACTGTCCATGACAGTTCATCAGTCAAAAATTATCTATTTTTCAAATATTTTTTGTACCCCTCCCAGGGACTCCAATTATACACATATTGAGCTGCTTGAAGTTATCTCACAGCTCAGTGATGCTTTATTCATTTTTTTAAAGTCCTTTTTCTCTTTGTGCTTCATTCTCCATAGTTTTTATTCCTGTGTCTTTAAATTCACTAATCTTTTCTTCTATGATGTCTAATCTGCTGTTAAATCCACCCAGTGTATTTTTTATCTTAAAGTTCAATATGTCTTCTATGTCTCTATTAGCTATGCTTAGTGTTTCTTCTACCTCTTGAATGCATGGAATAGAGTTATGATAACTTTTTTAATGTCCTTGTCTGCTGATTTTATCTGTGACATTTCTATGTCTGTTCTACTTATTGACTCGTCTTTGCTTTATACACTGCGTTTTCCTGCATGCTGAAGGGGCCTTATTGTGACATGGCTGGAATATTGTGAATTTTACCGTTAGGTGCTGTGCTGTGCTTAGTCGAATAGTCGTGTCCGACTCCTTGTGACCCCACAGACTGTAGCCGCCAGGCTCCTCTGTCCATGGGATTTTCCAGACAAGAATACTGGAGTAGGTCAGCATGCCCTCCTCCAGGGTATCTTCCCAACCCAGGGATCAAACCCAGGTCTCCTGCATTCCAGGTGGATTCTTTACCATCTGAGCCACCAGGGAAGCCCTGTTAGGTGCTAGTGTTTTTGTATGTATATAATATCTTGAGCTTTGTTCTGGGAAGCATTTAAGTTAATTTGATCCTTTGGAGGCATATTTATCTATTTTTCACGGAATCAGAACAGCCTTTGATTTAGGGCTAATTTTCCCCTACAACTGAAGCAATACCCTTCCGAATATTCTACTCAGTGTGGTAAACATATTGAAGTAAAAGAATTTCTGCTCAGATCTGTGAGAACACAACCTCATGTATGCTGTGGGCAATTTAACTACACTCCTCTCAAGAAGGAGTCGTATAGCTGAGTCATAAAGAATCTGCCTGCAATCAGGAGATCTGGGTTCAATTCCTGGGTCAGGAAGATCCCCTGGAGAAGAAAATGGCAACCCACTCCAGTATTCTTGCCTGGAAAATCCCATGGACAGAGGAGCCTGGCAGGCTACAGACCATGGGATTGCAAGACACATCGGACACAACTTAGAGACTAAACCACCACCAGCCACATGGTGGCTATTTAAATTAAAATTAAATAAAACTCAAATCTTTAATCACACTAGCCAATGTTCAGGAGCTCAGAGTTCCTCAAGCAGAGTCCCAGATCCTCTGTCTAGATCGTTCTCTCCTCTCTGGGACTCTGCTTTAGGAACTCTGTGTTAGCCTCTTTGGGCTCCCAGCTGAGGACGACTCCATAGTTACCCTGGCTTCCCCTCCCGCCTCTGTGGCTGAAAGCCCTCTAGACATAAGCTGGGCAATTTGGGATTCACATCACATCTCTCTCAAGATCACCTGCACTGCCTCATATCCAGTGTCTAAAAAATGCTGTATCATGTGCTTTGTCCAGTTTTTCTTACATGTTTAAGAGTGGAAGGTACATCTTTTTCCTGTCTTCTATCTCGACCAAGACAGTTATAAATTAAATGTTCATTGACCACCACTTTGAGATACAGTATTAGAAAGATACTGTATCAGAAAGATACAGTCCTCTAACTGGGGGAGATAGGTTTCAGAGCAAAAGCTCGGTTCCACTGACTCTCATTAAAAGATCCATCTGTTCCATCAGCCCAAACCTGGCACCTGAGATGTCTGGGGGAGGCTGGGGTCCAGGGGTCCAGAAGTGGTGTGAGTAGGACACACAGATATCTGTCACACTGACATTCCAATCACAAGCTTCTGCACCCCATAGAGCACCTGTGTTCTGAACTTTTTGTAAGTACTTACTCTGCTTCCTGGGTCGAACGTCTCCAAATATTACTTAAGTAATTCTCAGGGCTCCTCCTGTTGTTCCACGGCTTCCATCCCAGTGGTGCGGACCACACCACTCCTGGACCCCTGGACCCCAGCCAGTTACTGTACTCTTTGCTTCCTACTTTTACATGCAGATATTTCATTTCTTCTACAAATGTTTAAATCTTTCCTTCCTCCCTTTCACTGTATTTTCATTTTTAGGGGATAAGAAAGAACACATTTAGTAAAATTATATATATACCTATAATTAGACAAAATTATAATTATATATAAAATTATAATTTTTATAAAATTATATATATAATTTTGCTCTAGATTTTTCTTCCAAGAGTTTTTGACCAAAATATAAATTTTGCCACCAGTAAAGCCAGTCTTGAGTGTGTAGGTGACTTGTGACCCAAATCAGGTTCCTTCCCACCTCCTTGAAGAGCAGGTCTGTGCTATAGTGCCTCCCCACCCCACCCCCAGGGGCTTCCTGCAGACAGGAGGCGAAAATGCTGCCTGAGAAGGAGACTGCTCCTAAAGTGAGAAGAGAGGCTAAGCCATTTGTGAACAGATCAGTTTGCATGTCTAAAGAGGTTGGTCTATTTATTATTAAATAGGATAAGAATAAGAGGAAAATATTTCAGTTAGTTTTCATTCCTTTTTTTGGTGGGGGGGGGAGTCCATCCTTTTTAGTATATTAATATGATTAAATGAATCCATTTTGGATGTAAGCCAATCCTACCAGTTTTATAAGATCTTCTTCAGGTTTTTAGGTTTTAGATTTAGTCTGACCTGAGAAAAGATTTTCCAAAAGAGTTTAAGACAGGTGTTACTTTTTCCTTGACTGTTTCTTAGAATTCACCAGTGAATCCCTCTCAGTCGCCCTGCCTGCTTCCTTCCTTCTTTCCTTCCTTTCTTCCTCTCTTTTTACTCCCTCCCTTCTTTAATGAATTCAGTTTTTTAATAGGTAAAAGGCTGTTCAGATTTGCTGTTTAATTTGGTAGCAGATTTGTTGGTATAAGGTTGTTCATGATATTCCTTTATTTTCATTTAAATATCTATAGAAAAAAAGGAAATATAACTAACTCATAGTAAATATAGAGAGACAGATAGATCAGTAGTAACACTCTCTCATTCCTGATGTTTGTCATTTGTGTTCTCTTTTTTCTTGATCAATCAAAAGTTTATCAATTCTATTGATCTTTTACAAATAACTGAATTTTTTATTTGACTGATTTTCCCTATGTTTTATTTTCTATTTCTTTATTATTTCTTCCTTATATTGACTTAAGTTTAATATGCCCTTCTTCCCTGGTTTCTTCAAGTAAAACTTAAGTCATTAGTTTTAGACTTTGTTTTTCCTTTTTAACATGAGCATTTAAATCTATAAATTTAAATGCTTTAGCTGAGAATCCCACGGATGGAGGAGCCGGGTAGGCTGCAGTCCATGGGGTCATGAAGAGGTGGGCACGACTGAGCGACTTCACTTTCACTTTTCACTTTCATGCATTGGAGAGGGAAATGGCAACCCACTCCAGTGTTATTGCCTGGAGAATCCCAGGGAGGGGGGAGCCCGGTGGGCTGCCATCTATGGGATCTCACAGAGTCGGACACAACTGAAGCAACTTAGCAGCAGCAGCATGCCACAGACTTTGAAGTGTTCAATTTTCAGTAATCTTTAGTTCAAAATATAATCTAATTTATCTTCTGGTTTCTTTGTTTGACCCATGGATTATTTAGAAGTATGTTTTTAATTTCCAAATATTTGGAGGTATTCTAGATATCAATTATTAATTTCTAATTTATTCCATTGTAATTAGATTGCATACTCTGTATGATTTCAGTTCTACTAAATTTATTGACACTTATCCTGTGCGTGAACATATGGTCAATCTTGGTGACTGTTAATACATAATTGTGTACTTGAAAACAGCATGTATGCTACAGATGTTGAGTATAATGTTCTATAGCTATCAATTAGGTCAAGGTGGGTGATAGTGTTGTTCAGATGATCTGTGTCACTAGCAATGGAGGATCTAGTTGTTCTATCAATTGCTAAGAGAGGTATCCACTGATGACTGTAAATTTTTTCTATTGTTTCCTTAAATTCGGTCAGTTCTTTATGTATTTTGAAGCTCTTTTTAAGTGCATGCACATTAGTTGTTGTTCTGATCAATGATCCATTTTTCATTATGAAACATTCTTCTTTATCTCTGGCAGTGTTGTCTTGACCCTATGCTAATATAGCCACTCTAATATTCTTGTGTTTGTTCTTCGTATGGTATATATTCTTACTATCCATTTACTTTCAACCTCCCAGTCTCCATATTTAAAGTGTGCCTCGTGTGAAGAGTATCTAGTTGGATATTCCTTTTTATTCATTCTGACAATCTCTGCCTTTAATTAGTGTTCAGTCCATTATATCAACAATGTAACATAATTATTAATATGGTTGGTTTAGGCCTACTACTTCTTGTTTGCTGTTTACCCTCTCTCTGTTTTTCTAAAATTATCTTTTTCTCCCTTTTTGCTTTCTTTTAGATCATCTGACAACATTATTGCATTACAATGGAATGCAACTTTATTACATTACAATTTATCTCTAGGATTTTTTGCCACACCTCCTCACTTCATTTCTTTACTGATTATTCTCAGGATTACAATATGCATCCTTAACTTCTGATAGTCAGTGTTGATGTATTTCCACTTTGTATAAAATGTAGATACTTTGTAACTATATAGATCGATCTGTGGTACAGATTTTATATGTATTATATCTATATGTATAGTAAATCCCACGAGACAATATTATAATATTTGGTTTAAGTAATCATATATGTGTTTAAGAAATTAAAAGGAAAGATCTTTTTTGTGTTTACCAGTAAGTTACTGTTTCTGATACTCATAATTCTTTTTGAAGATCCAGATTTTCATCAGGTATAATTTCTCTTATGGTAAAAATTCTCTTTGTGTCCTTTAATAGAGATTTCTCTTTTTTTGAGGCAAGGAATATGACTTTTTCAGAGAGCTGGCAGACCAAGAAGATGGCAGACTAATATCTCAAAATAAGCATCTTATCAGGGTCTGGATGCCAGGTTCTTTTATAGAACAGAGCAGGGAGGAAGTGAGGAAGTAAGGAGATATATATATATATATAAAACTTCACCTTTCTTTTGAAAGATACTTTTCTGTTTTATAGGTTGATAGTTTTCTTTGAAAAGTGTTGGTCCTCTATCTTCTGGGCTCCAGTGTTTCTAATGAGAAATCAGAAGTCACTCAAGTTATTGTTATTTCCTAAGTAATGTGTTTTTGTGAAGTTTTTGTTTCATTTTGTTTTGTTTGATGCTTTAAGATTTTCCCTTTCTCTTCATTTTTAAGTATGTGCTCATTTATCTTTTTAAAACTTGTCCTGCTTGCAGGTTGCTGAGCTTTTTGTATCTGAAGAGTTGTATCTTTCACTGATTTGGGGAACTATTCAGCCATTATTTCTTAAATGATTATTGTACATCTTTCTCTTGTTTCACTTATTGTTACCACAATTATCCCATGTGTTGATATTGTCCTACAGGTTATGGAAGCTCTGTTTATTTCAATACTCTACACTTTGTTATTCAGAATGAATCATTTCTGTTGATCTGTTTTAAAATTCATTGACTGTTTCCATTATCATATCCATTATGCTTTTAAACCCATATACTGAGTTGTCTTATTTAACAAGTTGTAATTTTAAATCCTGGAGTTTCCATTTGGTACCTTTTTATAGATTCTTTTCCTCTGCCACAATTTCATGTGTTTTCATTCATGAGGAATACATTTTCCTTTATGTCATTGAGTGTAGTTAAAATGGCTGCTTTGAAATTCTTCGATGCTAATTCTAGCATCTGAGTTGATTGTGTCTTCCTTTGAACATGGATCACATTTTTCATTTTCTTTTTCTGCCCAGTAATTTGGATTGTATCTTGGACATAGTGAATATGATGTTATAGATGCTCTGAATTCTGATATACTCTTCCAAAGAGTGCTGATGTTTTTGTTTTAGAAGGCAAGTATCTTGACTGAACTCAAACTGCAAACCCTGTCTTGTGAACTGCAGGTCAAATGTCCCTTCAGTTTTTTTAATCCTTACTTGGGCTGCTTTCAGTCAGTCCTGCACTTGTGTAGTTCAAAAGTCAACCAGAGATTTGGGCAGAGTTTTACACGGGATTGTGCTTTCCCACCTGTCCAGACTTTTTCCTTTCCAGGGTTTTTCCTTTACTTTCTAGTGGCTTTGTTTGTTCTAAATTCTGTGTTTTGTTTTTTTTTTTTTTTTAAGTCAGAAACACTATATTTTTCTGTTGGACATTTAGCTTCCATGTGCAGCTAAAATCCATAAAGAATAGGACAGTCATCCTGTGTTATTACCTTCTTCCAAGTGTTGACTCTTTCCAATCACTGCCTGCTTGTATCTACAAGCCAATGCCTTCAGGTTAATTGGAAATTTTTCTTTTGTCTTGTGTCCAGAATTTATAGTTACTATCTGCAGGGATTTCAATCTACTAGGATCTTATTGTGCCAATCCAAAGTGGAATCCCTATCCCACAGGTTTTAGAAAATTAGCGTGAAGAGCGGTTCTTGAGAGTATAGATACTAAGGTACTCTGGCATTCTAAAGGATTGCCTTTGGGATTGTTCCTTGTTTTGTTTTATTTTAATAAAGTCGTTCCTATAAGTTTCCTCAACTGGAATCCCTCTCCACCTCCATGCAACCCATTGTCTAGTTCTCATCCTGGATTTTGTTCCAGCTGCCGTTCAGGGGCTCCAAGATCAATTAGCGTGGCTTCTGGGTAATGCCATTGCAACATCATTCTCTTTACCATGGAGTCCCTAAAGGTCTTAGCAGCTGAATCTACAGAGTTCTGGTGCCTTTGGAGAAGACCTCACTCACATCTCCCCATTGCTCTTGGATCACCCTGGTCACTGAGAGTTCCAGGATACAAATATGATTATATTCAAGTTTGCGGCATTTTTCAACACCTTAAACCTAAGCACTTATTTCTGAAAACGTACTATCTTAAATGCTTGAGTCTCAGGCCAAGGTGGATAGAACATTACTGAGGTTACTGGGGTAGAGAAAGTGAGGTGAAGCTTTTCGAAAACCCCCTGGAGTCAGACTCTCTCAAAGCAAGCTGTGACTACCCAGGCACCAGGCTCTTGAACAGCCTAAATTGTCCCAATCCCCACAATGTTTGATGGGGTATGATGTGAATAGGACAATGAGAAATCCTGTTAAGTCACAGGGAAGAAAGATCCAAAGGTGGGTATTTTGCTTTTATTTATAATTTGGAAAGCTTTTGTGATATTCTGTGAACAACAAAGCCCATGATTCATGACTTACCATATGGTATAAGAGCCAGCTAATGAAATGTACCATTGATTTCCTTTTTCTGTCTTTTCTGACCCTCTGTTAACTTTAAAGGGGAAAAGAGATACATTAAATTCCAGTTCTAATAATAGCCTCCGATAGGAGCCAAATGGGGAAAACAATGGGAAGGGAGACTTTCAGCTGCAGTATTTGCTTTGCACCTAAATGAAGTCTGTTGTGATCACATTTTTAGTGAAATGAAATCATGGAAGGAAGATGATTCCTTCCTGAGAGACCCGGAAGAACAAGTGTCACTTCCCCAGATCACACCCACTGGTAGTAATTACACTTCACTTTGAAGAGAGCCCCCAGTGCCTTAAGAGGCAGAACTTTTGAGAATCCCAGCTTTGGATTTCCAGTTATTCCCATAGCAAATGAAAGCCTTCATTGTCTGTTCTATGTAGTTTCTTCCATTGGCCACTAAAGGGCTTTGAGTTCAGTCTTTTTATAGTAATAGGGCATCATTAGAAAGCAAGAAATATATCAAGGAAAATGATATGACTAAATAGAAAACAAATCTTTAAAGAATATTTTTAGCAAAAAGGATGGTACATTAGATACTCATTTTCTGAAGCAGTAGCTCACACTTTTAATGGAAACCCCTGTGTCATCACTGAAGTATTTCAAAAGAAGCAGAGTACTTAGAATTAATTGTATTAATCATGAAGACTAAATGTATCTTCAGCTTCTATAGAGTGTTAAGGATAGAGATGTTTACCCAAGAAGAAAGCTAACATCGCATTCTTCTGCGTGGATGTAATTTTCACTTGGATTCATATGGTAGATGTTTGCTTTTCATTTATCCACTTGAGTTTTTTTTTTTTATCCTTTTGGAAATTCATTGATTTATTTTGTGAAATGCAGAGAGGAAGGAGAGGAGCTGACTATGGTTTGTGACAAGTGTACTTCCTGAGCAAAATACTCTTTTATCCTAATCACTAATCTTTCCATCACTCTCTTTTTTTAAATTGACAAAGAGTATGCTAGTTTCAGGTGTATACCAAAATGGTTCAATATTTGTATATATTGCAAGATCATTATCTCTTATCAGATAGTCTTTGTGTGTTGTAAAACACAGAAATCTAAGACCTCATTAACCTCACAATTTGTCAACAAATTATAGGAACAGTAATTACAAAATACATAGACCTCTCAATTTTACTTTTAGAGAATTGCCTTTTGACCTCTCCTGTCAAAAATGTGAAGGGGGTGAAAGTAGGCGATATCTCTGTATAAAAATGACATCCTGCTCCCTAACAGGATTGCAGGCATAAGAAGCTGGAGGGAAAGGTTTGTTACTGTGGATATCCATATCCTGTCTTGCCAAAGGATAAATAAAGGGCATTCATTCATCAGCTTTCAAGTCACCACCATCGTTTCTTTTCCCCAGCCCCCACCTCTCCCTGAAATTGAGAGGAGGGAGGTTCTGGTTATATATATATATTTTTTTTTTCTTTTTTTTTGCCCATTTCTGGCAGAGCTAGGAATGAACAATTAAATTTAGGGCTTCCCTGTGGTCTGTGAATAACAGTGCACAGTGCTAACCATGGGGGCACAAAGGCAGACAACAACAAAAAAAAAGAGGCTTTTTTATTTTCTGTTTACCCTTCAGGATACTGTTTACCTTATCACTGAAGGGGAAGTTATCATCTCATCCCTTTTGGAAATTGTACTGGATGTATTCTCTGGTTTCCAATCTCAAACTGTCCGGTGGTAAAGTGGGGATGTCAGCCTGGAGCCAAGGGGTTTATATAAGGCCCTGCTCTCTGCCCCTTCTCCCCAGCCTCCGCGTGTGTGGACATGTGTGTCTGTCCCTCCATCCGCCTGCCTGTCCCTCTGTGTCAGGCTTTTGCTCGGTTTCTGGAACACATTTTCACTCTCTCATTCTCCTCGCACTCCCTCATCCCCTTTTCCCTGATTTTTTGTCTGTCAAACCGTTTTCTTTTTCTCCCTTTCAACCAGAAGCCTTTTTTTCTCCTCTTTTCTTTCTCTCTCTCGCTCTCTAAATTTACTTCACAGCAGATTGTCTTGTAGTAAATCACCAAAAACCCAAATAGCACTAAAGCATTCTGATACAACATTAGCATTTGCTTAACAAGCACAAGATAAACATTAAACAAAGAACTGCATTTCTTTATTAGAGGCTGCAAGATACATAATCCATGAGCACAAGAAACATGGGACCCAGTGGATATGCAGATGTGTGTTATTTCATTGGCGCTGGGCGGCCTTGTTAGAAAAGGTTTTCATCTGAAGGCTTGGGGGTGGATGGTTGACTGTCCCTGGTGGGGCTGTAACTAGATACGGAGACTGTTGCAAGCTAGGCTGGGCTCCCTGGTGGACATGCTGATTGGACAGCCTGAGGAAAACTTGGGAAGCATCGGGAAGTGAACTCAATCACCTTGGGGATGATAGGGTAGAACCAGATGAAGGCATTTGACTTCTTTTGTAACTCCCACTAAGGACAGATTGCCAGTGCGATCCAGCCTCCATAACTGCAAATCAGGCCCTTTCCCCTATGCCGATTTCATTAGAATGGCCAGCATGGTGCAAAGAGGAAAAAAAAAAAGGTTAGACACAGTAATTTTACAGGCAGGCGGGTACAAAAAAAATCTGCATAATTAAGCAGTCAAGGCTGCTAATAGGGGAGTTTATATGCTCTGGGACCAGGCAAGGGCAGCGCATATGGATATAGCACTGGATATTAAATCTACGGCGTGCAGACTTACTCCAGGGCCCTCAGAGAAAAGGCTAATTATAGAGAGAGGAATTGTGTTTACTGGTCTGTCTTGGGCAAAGATGGTGAAAGAAGTACAACCAAGTTTTGCAGTTCGACATGAACAGGCTGTTAATAGAGATATCAAAATATAGGCTTGTGGTGGTTTCCTACCCAATCAACATGCAATTAGAGATTCTGTGGACACTCCCCCCCACCCGTGCATTACCTGTTATAGACAGAACACTGGGAGCTCAGTTTCAAACCTTAAGTATATATGTAATGTCAAGATACATGGGAGAGGAGCGTGTGTGTGTCTGTGTGTGATTAAATTGCCACAAAGCCATGCTCTTTATCATTAATAAATTTTATTTAGCAGTTTAGCTAGCCCTGTTTCAAAAATGTCTGTGCTTCTGGGCCTGAGCTCAGAGTCAGCACTTCGGTATAGACAGGGCATCTGAGTGGAAGTTGCAGCGGGCAGGGGTAAGCCTTTTGAGAATTTCCAAAAGAGATTCTGATGGGGTGGACATTAACATTTCATAACGCAGATCAAAGGTAAAGCGAAAACCCAAGGGCCCCTTTGTCACAGGCCCCAAACGACTGCCTCATACAGGAGCCTAGACGATTTCTTCAAATTATTAAAGAGATTCATTTCATATTTGTATGTATGTATGCACGTATGTATGCACGCACTTATTTATTTATTTAATTCCATACAAAGAACGTTTTTCCGAAGAGGACAAGCTCGCGGGCCACTTGCCCTGGGCTGGAGGTGCCAAGGTGAGCCTGCACGTTGCAGGGGACCAGAGTCTCCCACAGGTTTCCTCTGCAGACAAGCAGGCTGGACCCTTTGTCCTTTAGAGAAGCTTCTCGTGGAAAACAGCAGCCCTCGCCTAGCACGGATCTGTGGCTGTGGGCTCGTCCGTGTGGGGGCCTGTTGTGAATTCCATCGCTCTCCCCCCACCACCCACAAGGAGGAGGGCCAGAGAAGAACCCCACTGCCTCATCTCGAGCTGCCCTAAAACCTCAGGCTTAGGAAAGTAAACAGAGTCTGATCACCAGATACTGGGTCAGACTCGCCTGACATCTGTGCTCTGCTCAGAGGCGCGGAATTCAGTGCTAATGAGAAGACCCAAGCCCGGGTCTCGGGAAGGGCGAGTCACGAAGGCTAACGAAGGGCCAGGTTAGCCCCTTAACACCAGGGACAGCATCGGGCGGCACACGGGATACTGGGCATCTCCTTCTCTGCTCAGTGCTCACCAACTGACCAGGGGCATCCCTTTGACTTAGAGCAGCTGGTCAGATGCCGCAGCACTTGGTCAAGAGGGGAGAGACCTTGAGAGACTGGGATCATGCCGAGACTCAAGGTAGGTATTTCACAGTCAATTTTTGCCCTTGTTTTGTTCAGTCGCTGAGTTGTGTCCAGTTGTTTGCGACTGCCCACCAGGCACCTCTATCCATGGGATTTTTCAGGCAAGAATACTAGAGTGGGTTGCCGTTTCCTACTCCAGGGGATCTTCCTGACCCAGGGATCAAACCCATGTTCCCTGCATTGGCAGGTGGATTCTTTACTACTGAGCCACCAGGGAAGCCTCAGCAACTGTTAATTTCATTTCTAAAATCAGACTAGTCCTGAGAATATTTTGAAACTCTGTGACTTCTGGTACCTTCTGATTTCTAGAGGTTACAAGGAGGGGGCATTCTCAAGAAAAGAAACTGTGATTACCCACAGATTAGTAGGACAGTGTGGCACCAGAGGAGGCAGTAGCATCAAAAATACTTCATTAATCTGTTCTTTTTATCCCATTCCTTCTCCCTGAGACTTAAAAATGTAAAGTAGAGAAGAATTTCCAGGGAGGACTGAGCAGAAGTCCCTACCTGGGAAGCGGTAGCAACTGGATGTAAAATTCACAGGTCAGGACCTGGCCAGCATCTTCCTGATTGTCAAGAGAAAATGAGGTTGACCAGAACTCTAGCAGGCAGTAAGGCGACAGGGCTAGAAAAAGGGAAAGTATTGTTATTTTTTGAGATAGAAACAAATAGGACAGGACTGAACCCACAATTGCTTTTATTTTTAAATTTGGGGGCTGATCAGAAGTAAGAAAACTAGAAAAGAGGCATGCCACTGGAGAGGAATGGTATAAATTTGAAAAGGTCTCTTTGTTGACACGTTGAATTGTTTGGGAAAACAAAAAAGGGCCCATCACACGCTCCTACCTGGTCTGTAGACTCAATATCCACTACAGCCCAGGCGCTCCCCAGGTCTGTTTTCTTCCTCCCACCCTCAATTTCTCCCTTCCTTTTTCTTCTTTTTCCTTCCATTCATTCATTCGACATTAATGAAAAAAACGCAGTTGTTTCGAGAGCAGACCTAGTCCCACCAGCAATGCGCCCCACCAAGGATTCTGCCCTCAAAGCTGATGTCTCATTTCTCTCTCTCTGGTCCTGCAAGACAGGAAACTGCTCTGGGGCAGCTGACAGAGTTGATGTGGAGGAGGAAAAAGGGCAGAATCGAGAGGAATAGAGTCAATATGTGAACTCTACAGAGTAAAACCCCTTGATATAAGGTATTTCAGCAAACGGAGCAAACATTTGCTTCGTGCTTAATAAGAAAAATAACCAATACTTACAGAGCACTTATCCTAGGCCAGGCATCCTGCTGTACACTTGCTTTGGAGCATCTCCATTGGGTCTCACTTCCCATTCCTATGATGTGGGTATCAATACCCCACTGGCTCGATGGTTTGGCTGAGGCCAGGTTAAGTAACACGATGAGACCGCACAGCTTGTTAGGGGCAGGGCTGGGCATCCCACCAGCCACCATCAAGTGATTCCAAAGCCTGTGTCTCTAAAATCACACCTCCATGTTTCATGGAGAGAGAGGCTTTACAGATGGTGTCTGTGATGACTTTTATAAACACTGTCTCTCTTACCCACTTCGGTGTAAGCCCACTGAAGCCTCTTGTAGAGGTCTATGTTTGCTAATAAGCTAGGCTCCCCAAAGTGCATGCCTTACTTATCAGGATTTTGGAAACATGACAGATTACAAAAACTGGGCTTAGTCATAATGGTCTGTCTGCTGCTGCTGCTGCTGCTGCTGCTAAGTTGCTTCAGTCGTGTCCGACTCTGTGCGACCCCATAGACGGCAGCCCACCAGGCTCCCCCGTCCCTGGGATTCTCCAGGCAAGAACACTGGAGTGGGTTGCCATTTCCTTCTCCAATGCATGAAAGTGAAAAGTGAAAGTGAAGTCGCTCAGTCGTGTCCAACTCTTAGAGGCCCCATGGGCTACAGCCCTCCAGGCTCCTCCGTCCAGGCAAGAGTACTGGAGTGGGGTGCCATTGCCTTCTCCGGATCTGTCTGCTATCAGAGGTCAAATCCTGCTTTAGAAAAAGATTTTGGTTTTCTGTAAGTTAAAAAGAATTTAGTGGCTGACCATTCAGTTTCTGAGTCTTCATTGGAAATGAATATTTAAACAATGTGCAAGCAGGCTTAATTGCATTTGTGACCTGCTTTCTTACATATTTGGGAGGGTAAAGATGAAGAACACAGAGTAGATGCATTTTACTGCCAGAGTGGAACTTTACACACGTACCAGGGGACCTTTTGGTAGTGTTTGTAATGTGCTGCTATTGTGATTTAGGAAAGAAAAATGCTACTGCTGGGCTTTATTTTCAACGGACTTTTTTAAACATCAATTAATGCAATCAAATGTAGTACAGGGAAATCTAACTTTTTATTTACATTTCTGGGGGCCAGGGAGGGTTTGTTTGTTTTTGTTAACTCCAGTCACTTGAGCTGTACAGTACACAGTTTTCTTGGTATTTTCCAAGTCAACGCAGTAAGTTATATTTAACAGTCTGTGTGAAAATCTCCACATGCAGGAGAGAAAACAGCCTTGTAACTGGTACCATTTGTTGGGAAACAAATGATTCTGCCTTGCTTCACACAGTTTGAAAATAGTGACTTTTGGTTTTTAAAAGCAGATTTAGTTAATAAAATGAATCATATCCATAATTTCTTCACAAATTAGTCAGATTTTTGAATGCCAAGTTTTGAATTCAATCTTGATAAATTCAAAAATAATAACCTAAAAAACAAAAAAGAGTGTCTTATGTTTGGCCTTAAACCTTCAGTTCAGTCAGTCAGTTCAGTCACTCAGTCGTGTCTGACTCTTTGCAACCCCATGAATTGCAGCATGCCAAGCCTCCCTGTCCATCACCAACTCCCAGAGTTCACCCAAACTCATGTCCATTCAATCGGTGATGCCATCCAGCCATCTCATCCTCTGTTGTCCCCTTCTCCTCCTGCCCCCAATCCCTCCCAGCATCAGAGTCTTTTCCATTGAGTCAACTCTTCACATGAGATGGCCAAAGAATTGGAGTGTCAGCTTTATCCTGAACATAGGGACCCAGTAAACTAAGTATCATAGATGATTAAACTAAAAACTTGGTTCCATGTTGAAATGTAATCATTTTCTTCCTGTAATCTGGAGCCTAGACCCAGACCTGAGCCCGGTTCTACCAGTTTACCCATCTAACTTTGAGGTATACTCTTCCTAGGATTTGGGTTAACCTGGACCAGTCTGTTTTACTAGGCAGATCACCTGAGAATAGAAGTATATACACCCACATCATACGTTTTGAATGTTGTAAAATGCTCTGTAAATATAATGAGTTGTTATAAATATAAAATCATCCTCAAGTAGAGGTCAATGAGAGGAAAATGTACCTTGTATTGGTCTTAGTATTGATAAGAACCTCCTTCTTCTGGTGAAAGTCTCTCTGTCGTGTCCGACTCTTTGCGACCCCATAGACTATACGGTCCTTGGAATTCTCCAGGCCAGAATACTGGAATGGGTTGCCTTTCCCTTCTCCAGGGGATCTTCCCAAACCAGGGATTGAACCCAGGTCTCCTGCATTGCAGACGGATTCTTTACTAGCTGAGCCACCAGGGAAGCCCTCCTTCTTCTGGGGGTATCCAAAAAAGGTGAGGGCTGGGGGAGCTGGGTTTGAATTGTGTAGACACTTCATTCAGCTTCTTGCACTTAAAAAGTCATGTTGGCCTGAGCACAAAGTATGATCTTTTGCAGCAGATGAGGTAATATGTAGACCTAATCGGGTGAGTTAAGGCCACAGTGACTACTTTGATTTGGAATTTTCCTGCTGTTATCATTTTAAAGCAGACTTTCTAATATTCATTTCAAAAGAGAGGTGCTCAGATTCTAGAGGCACAGATCTAAAGAGACGCACAGAATTCTCCTTTCTCATGCTGTTCCCTTTTGAAGGGGGTCCACTTGCTTGTGGGTGCATTAGGTGGAGTAAGAAGGCTCAGAATGGACTCGTCTGGCCGACATGCCATTTACAGCTTCCCCATCGATCACGTGCTCACTCATAAGGGTAATGGGATAGTCTTAGTTACATCTAATTCTCTGAGGTTTTATTTTATTTTTAACGTTTTGGAATATTTAATGAAGGATGCTTCCCCATTCCGGGGAAGAAAATTTATTTTGTTAACTGGACATTTTTCTCTAAATGTTTAAGTATCTATGCATGGTCAGTTATCGTGATGGGTTGAAAATGCAAAAATAGTGACCTCACTTTATTCGTTTCTGCACGTTCACAAAAGACTAATCTATTATTTACCTACTCTCATTTTAATTTTGGAACTGTCTTCCCTCCAATATTCAGACAAAGGAAGACTTTGTTCATTGCTGATTCATATCAGACTGTTCGCCTCTATCTTACCCAACAGTTACTCTCCTATAAATGATACACTGTATTTACTTTTCTCCAGATTCTCAAATATAAAAACCCTCATGCTAATCTCTGTCTTTAAGAAACGAAATATTGCTGTTGATTTTCAGAAGTAAAGGAAGAGAAGGAGGCCCAGATATTACCGTGGGTCACCTTTTATCCTGGACTTTTACTTTTTCCTTTACTGACACTGATATTGACAAGTGAGCTAAATATGATTTGCTTTCAGAAAGGATGTTAGTTTTATAATTTGGGGTTTCGGATTTCTACTTAGATTGTTTAAGACAGCATTGTAATTCTGTGTTGACTGCATCACATCATACAGGGGGCAGAGAAAAGCTTTTAAATATATAAAATGCTTCAAGCTGTTAATAGGTATTTTAGTGACTTTTTTCAATAGATGTCCGTTTGTGTTAGGAAATTATCACCCTTCTTTATATCGACAGAGTATACAATATTTACATTTTTAGAATGGATCCTCAATTAGCTGGTTCAGGTCTTAGAAAAATTGTCATAAAGATAGGGGATTAAAAATTTATGGTGCCCAAAGCATCTTTATAATTTGGCATTATAGTCTTAGAAATATTTAATAGCTTTGCAGAATTTAATATAAGGAATTGCTATCTGAGAAAGAGCTGTCATTAATTATTATGTCTCATTCTTCATTTAACAGAGACTCTTATTAACTAATCCATGTGTTTTGTTAGATCCATTTCATAGTCTTCAGCTTTGGTTTTTGACCTAGCAAAACACCTAGGAATATCTGCTTCTTCAATGTACTTCCAAGCTGAGTAGAAATAAGGCAGAAATTCTTGTTACAACATGAATCCTCCATCTTTCTTCCTTCTTTCCTTCCTTCCTCTCCCCCCCGCCCACCCCATTCCCTCCCTTCCTACTTTTTTCCCATCTCAGTAGATAGTAACTCTTACTACTGCTGCTCTTGACTGATGGGAAACAGACAGAAGGAACTAGGAATCAATATGATTCATTGGTTTGCCAGTAACATCTTGGCTTTAGCATATAGTGTCTAGATGTGCTGGTGTGTCCAGACCAATGCCCAAGAAAGACATGTAGGCAAGGAACATAGTGAGCTCTTATTTTTCCATGCGGAAGCACGACTTTGCCTTATTTATTAATAGTAAGCCTCTTGATGAAAGTGAAAGTGGAGAGTGAAAAAGTTGGCCTAAAGCTCAACATTCAGAAAATGAAGATCATGGCATCCAGTCCCATCACTCCATGGGAAATAGATGGGGAAACAGTGGAAACAGTGTCAGACTTTATTTTTGGGGGCTCCAAAATCACTGCAGATAGTGACTACAGCCATGAAATTAAAAGACTTTTACTCCTTGGAAGGAAAGTTATGACCAACCTAGATAGCATATTAAAAAGCAGAGACATTACTTTGCCAACTAAGGTCCGTCTAGTCAAGGCTATGGTTTTTCCAGTGGTCATGTATGGATGTGAGAGTTGGACTGTGAAAAAGGCTGAGTGCTGAAGAATTGATGCTTTTGAACTGTGGTGTTGGAGAAGACTCTTGAGAGTCCCTTGGACTGCAAGGAGATCCAACCAGTCCATTCTGAAGATCAGCCTTGGGATTTCTTTGGAGGGAATGATGCTAAAGCTGAAGCTCCAGTACTTTGGCCACCTCATGCGAAGAGTTGACTCATTGGAAAAGACTCTGATGCTGGGAGGGATTGGGGGCAGGAGGAGAAGGGGACGACAGAGGATGAGATGGCTGGATGGCATCACTAACTTGATGGATGTGAGTCTGAGTGAACTCCGGGAGTTGGTGATGGACAGGGAGGCCTGGCATGCTGTGATTCATGGGGTCACAAAGAGTCGGACATGACTGAGCAACTGAACTGAACTGAACTGAAGTCACACACTTAAGATATGCATGGAGTCCCATTTTCTTCCCAGATATTCCACTTAGTACATCAGGGAATGACTCAGGCACTTGAAGAAGTATAATTAGCTACAGGCAGGATAGAACTAAGGAATCAGTCTTTGTTTCTGAATAATGATAATTCTGTAAAGTCTCAAGCCCAGGCTCCAAGGGTTTCAGGTGACAGTTTAACCAAATCAATGGGCAGTCGCCATTGGGAAGAAGCATCTGCATTCGGCATGGATGCCTTCACCGCTGTAGGTTGTGTAATCATGGGTGTTCCTTTCAGATTTGACAGCTCAGCCCAACATGCTTTACCAAGGATTGTGTTCCTAGCACTTCTGCAG
This sequence comes from Capricornis sumatraensis, assembly GCF_032405125.1. Taxonomy (NCBI): domain Eukaryota; kingdom Metazoa; phylum Chordata; class Mammalia; order Artiodactyla; family Bovidae; genus Capricornis; species Capricornis sumatraensis. Next base: position 34,355,031 of record NC_091089.1, read on the forward strand.
AATCATGAGACATGGGAAACTCAATTTTCCACTACCAACAGGCACTGCAAACCAGCTAAGGCTCTGCTTTCCAGAGGGGAGAGGGGTGCTGTCACAAGGGCAGCAGACCCTTAATCATAGGTAGGTAGTTTGATTAGGAAATCAGGGATGATGTGGACTAGAATAAATTCAGACTTTTTCTTATCAGGGAGAAAAGGAGGACCAGGTGGCCTGGAAGTATAAATAATTCTTTGCACATAAGGCAGTGGCACCCCATGCCAGTACTCTTAGCTGGAAAATCCCATGGACGGAGGAGCCTGGTAGGCTGCAGTCCATGAGGTCCCTAAGAGTCGGACACAACTGAGCGACTTCACTTTCACTTTCACTTTTCACTTTCATGCATTGGAGAAAGAAATGGCAACCCACTCCAGTGTTCTTGCCTGGAGAATCCCAGGGACAGAGGAGCCTGGTAGGAGGCTGTTTATGGGGTCGCACAGAGTCAGACACGACTGAAGCGACTTAGCAGCAGCAGCAGCAAGAGACCTAGAGAAATAATAACTTTTGCTTTGCATAATTGATACTGAAATTGTTGTACTTAAGAGGGAAGAAACTTAAATGAGGGTTTGATAGGCCAGTGTAGTTTTATGGACATGGCCTTACGCCCCACATTTCAATGAAAGTGATCACTATGCCTTTAAGAGTAACTTTAACCCCCTTCTCCTCACACTATAAATAATTGAAATATTTAGATTCCCGAATGAGGAAGCTGCCAGTATGAGTGAATGAATGATATCCGTAGGCAAACTTGGGGATGTGTACAAGCACACACCCAGCGACTTTAAATCTGAGCTTAAAGAACCAAAGAACTTAATATTGGATTCAGGAACTCTAGATTCTGGTTGGCTGTGAACAAAACGCTTTGCCTGGGTGGATGTGTTAGTTAATATCTCTAGTCTCAACTTTCTCATCTTTTCAGCAAGCCCATTGTCTCCAAAGCCCCTTCTAACCTCTAGCAAACATTCCAGCATTTAGCCAAATAAATACATTCAACCAGGGCTTCCCAGGTAGCACTAGTGGTAAAGAACCCGCCTGCCAGTGCAGAAGTCGTAAGAGATGTGGGTTCAATCACTGGGTCGGGAAGATCCCCTGGAGGAGAGTATGGCAACCCACTCCAGTATTCTTGCGTGGAGAATCCCATGGACAGGGGAGCCTGATGGGCTATAGTCCATGGGGTTGCAAAGACTCAGACACAAGTGAAGCAACTTAGCATACATGCATACACTCACTCGGTCCTTTTGCCTACACATCCCTAGTTTATTGCTTCTCGATTTTACATAAAAAAAAAAAAAAACACAATGTTCTGGGATCTTTGAAAACACATGAGTCAACAAATATAGTTTGGGGAGGTATTTATTAGAATATTTCGTAGGAAAAGGAGAACGCCAAACTGGGGTCAGCCAGCTCTCCTGTGCCTTCACAATCACGTTTCCATATCACTTTTCTGATTTCTGTGAGCACTGGGAGTATTATTTGCTTTTGGAGGGATGTTAATCACCTTACAGTAGCTTTATGCCATCCTCTATTTTTCTTCAGGCATGAAAAGCTTTATCTAAAACAGAGCATTGAAGAAGAAACTACACAGATTCATACCCTGTACATTTATTTTTCTTTAAGCGTGTCACAGTTTTGTTTTTCCTTTGCTAATATATTTTGACACCTTATAGTTGTAGCCTGCTGTTCTCTTTAATTGCTTATTGTTATTAATTATATAGTGGTAACGGAGTTGGCTGTTTGAGCCACTTGGCTGTAAAGAAATTCATTTATCATTATTGCCATTGGAGCCACAGAAAATTGCCAGCATTCTATCCAGAGATGAATGTTTTCGAGCTCACATCCAGTAGAATTTTGAACATAGGTCAAGTCCTTAGGTGTTTTCTTTCCGCTGCTACCCTTTGGCTCTCCTCATCTCTGTACTGAGGACCTCCATTCTGTCTTATTTTTTGTTTTCAGTCCTGGATATGCTGCCCTTTCCATGAAGTTTATATATTATTTTCAGCGCTCCACTGAGTGGCCTGTCCAAATAGTTGACTTTATTTCCTCCTCATATACCCTACTGTCCATTTTCCTTCTTCAAATTTCTTTTATAATGCGAATAACATTCCTGCCTTTACAACTTTGTTATATGCACGTTTTATTTTTTATCACTTGATCGTTGTTGATTGATGTATAGTTGATCTACTCTTTAACTTTTTTTAGCTATTTGAAAAGAAAATCCATTTTTTAGAGAGCTATCATCTCATAGTAGACGATAGCATGACAGTGTGTGTGCCGTCAGTCAGGTCTGATTCTTGGCGACCCCATGGACTGTCGCCTGCCAGGCTTCTCTGTCCAGGGGTATTTTCCAGGCAAGAATACTGGAGTGGATTGCGATTTCCTACAGATTTGCAAGTAAATAAACTATTTTGTTTAAAATCGTTAATGCAGATTGGCCATGGGCTTAGGCCTCACCTTGCAATCAAATTGATCACTATGCCTTTAACAGTAACTTTAACCCCCTTCTCCTTCACTATAAATAACCAGATGTGTTTAGATTCCCAAATGAGGAAGCTGCCCATGGAATGAATGAAGGAATGATGTGTGCAGGCAAACATGGGCATGCTTACTTGCACACACCCAGCTACCTCTGGTATCTGTAGGTTCTTTAAATCTGGGCTTAATTTAGAATTCATGACCCCACAGCCACATGTGCCACCGAACAGCCAGGCCAGCGAGCTCCTCTGCCTTCTGGCAGCATGACATTAAATTCACACTAGTTAAGCCAACTTAAATGGAGCCTCCTTGAACCTTCCTAAATAAAACTAGTGGCCTTAATTACAATTGGGCAATTTAAAGGTTATGGAGCTCTAACTAGTAGTACAGTATATCACTTTAATAATGCACAGGAAATTTTCTCTAAGGGGTGGCATCGTCTGATTAGAAGAATTCAGGTTTCACAGCACATTTCCAACAAACTGTTTTTAGAACTCTTATTGCGTTTACGGCGCCATTATCTTTTTTTTTTTTTTTTTAATTTTTCAAGGCCATGTTTCTAAGGTCACACCAACAGAACAATAAAAATGTGAATCATTTGCAAATAACGAGCAGTACTGCAGTCTTTGCATTGCCACTTCAGACTTCCTTAGCACAGCCACAGACAGTCAGAGGGGCTTCGTGCCTTTGGAAATCTGAGGGATTCTGGCCCCATTTAGACCCTCATGCCCTATAAGATTTGACTTAAGCTTTGGTGTTGAATCCTGTTTCTAAACACTATGGTTGAGGAATAAAGATGTCATCTTTTCCATAGTCATCAAAAGTATATTTCTTGGAAAGATAATTTGCTTTGGAATTGCCTGGCTAATTTCTTTTTCTTTCTTTTTTTTTTTTTTTTAATGTTTATTCAAGTATCTACTTGCATTTTCTGTCTTTATTATCCTTTTTCATGGCATTTCTATAGTTAGTTTTATTTTTATTTATTTCTTTTTAGGCCATGCCATGTGGCATATGGGAGCTTAGTTCCCTGACCAGGGAATGAACCCATGTCCCCTGCACTGGGGGCACTGAGTCTTAACCACTGGACCACCAGGAAAGTTGCCTGGCTAGTTTCTTGTCTTAAACCTGTTGGCACTAAAAACCCCCATGCTTGTTGGAATCTGTAATACTTACTGAAGCTGGTGGACTTCTTTCTTTGATTTGATTTGGAGATTTCTGTTTGTTTTGTTTTTAAATCATCAACAATAGCAACCTATCCCTTCTAGCAAGAATAGACAGGTTTTCGGTGTTGGAAAGACTTTCTCCTTCAGAGAACCGGTGGCCTTATGCCAAGAAGATGTTAAAAAAAAGAAGCCCCTTGCCATCAACTCAGCACAGAAACACACCTGATGGGGACTGTGTCTGGGGCAGGGCTGGCCCTCCACTGTGTGGAATTCATATTGACAGTTGTACCATCTCACCTCTCCAAGATGCTTTCCTGGCAGCTTTAACTTTAAAGCAGGTTACACTTAGTCCATGCTGCATGAACTGTCCTCTTTTGACTTTACCAATTTAATTTTTTTGTACAGTGCTTGAAGGTAGATATACCTGTACTTCTCTCAGTGAGTCCCAGATGTGAGGGCATTAACAGTAGGTATTTCATATCAAATGAGAAATTTCAAGCAAAGAAGGTAATAAATGCATATATCTGATTTAACCAGTGAGTTGAAAGAATAGAGCTTTGTAATATAAAAATACATAACTAGTAATAAAAATTGCTTGAAACATGAAATGTGGGGTCATGGATGTCTGCTGTAGAGACTCCTTGGTGACCTGAGACAAATAGAAGGTAATTATCCCTTCTTTCACATGGTTCTCTTTTTTGGTATATCAGAAATATTGAATGCAGAATAGCATTTTCCTTCTTGAAATAAGGGATAAGTTGGATTCATCAGTTTCCTGCCAGACATAAGTTGGCAAATAAGATAGTTATTTTGTTAATGCTTTATTTGCCAGAACGTTTTAATCTTATTTCAAAAAATAACGAAGGCAAGCAACATAAGGTGAATTTGGCTAGCCTCAATGTGTCACATTGCAAAGGCTTTTAGTGTATGAGGGAAAAGAGCAAACTTTTAAAACTCCATTGATTAATGAACATTGTTTTGCTGTTAGTCTCTCCATTTTGTTCAGGTGAAATTAGATGTAGGAGCAGCTAAGTATATATTTGCCATAGAGTCAATAAATATTCATTGAGTCTCAACTTTGAGCCTTGCACTATTCTAGGCGTTTGGCAAACATTAATACAAAACAGACAGTGCCCTTGCCCTCCTGAAACTTGCCTTGTAGCATGAATTGATGAATAACCCCGAAGTTCTTGGCACTCTCTTGGTACTAAGATGTCTGGGGTTGGCACCTGCCTCTCTTTAATAGGAGAGGCAAGAGCTGAAGTGTATTACTGAATTGAGAAATTGGGAGCACGCCATTTCCAATCATTTTGTTGTTGTTTTAGTGGCTAACTCTTTGCAACTCTATGGACAATAGCCTCCCAGGCTCCTTTGTCCATGGAATTTCCTAGGCAAGAATACTGGAGTGGGTTGCCATTTCCTACTTCAAGGGATCTTCCCGGACCAGGGATTGAACCCCTGTCTCCTGCACTGGCAGGTGGATTCTTTACCACTGAGTCACCGTTGTATGTCTAATTATTATGTGATGCAGAAGTGAATGTTTTTAAACTATCTTGTATGCCCAGAAACTTTTCTGTCAAGGGAGAGAGCAGGAAGCCTGGAGTGCTGCAGTCCACGGGGTCGCAAAGAGGGACAGGACTGAACCACGGAACTGAACTGAGGCAGCAGAAGCGCACTCATGATCGGGTGATGAAAACTTTGTAAAAGAGAAAGGGTTACTTTCAAGTGAACATAGATAAGGGAGAAATGGCCTGTTCAAATAAACCGGACCCCTTTCAGTGGAACATGATGATATACAGTGAAGTCAAAGCTTTATATATGTTAATAGTTTTTAAAGCAACCCTAGTTTCTAAGCAGAACTGGAGATTATATTTCAGATTTAGTGGGTCTCCATCCTCATTCCCACCCTGTCTTCACTCTTGCTTTTTCAGAGCTAACAGTATTGTTACTAAGAAGTACGTCCTCTTTCTTCTTTCCTTGGTTAAGACTGTCTTTTGTTTGGGGAGTAGGGTGAGGAGGAGCTCAAAGTGATTTTATCAGTGCCTTACCCAAAACTGATGTCTGTCTTCTGTTTTTTAAATAAAAACATTTGAGCCCCAAATCTTTGCCTTTAAAGCTACTCGCTGGCACTGTGTAATACACACTCTGGGCCTTCAGCTGCAGGGCCCATGTTTAGATTAGAGAAGTAAAGAAAGGGAAGCAGACCTGGGGGTAAAATCGGGTTGGAAAGGTATGTTTAGTCTGTGTGTTTCGCCCTGATCCCAAACTTGGGCCAAAATGTCACTGCCGAGTCCCCACAGCTGAAGGGAAGCCACCTTTTTAGTGTGGTGTTTGTTTTATTGTTTATCGTTTGAACAGCATTCCAGGGTTTTCTCTTACATGAGAATATTCTAATAACTGCTACCCACAACCGATAATAATAGCCAAGGAATTGGACGATATTGCCTCTCAGAGCATCTGAAATCCCACTGCCTACCTCTCCCATCCCATCCCACCTGGACCTCCTGCTAGTTTCCAAGCTGCTGATGTTTATGGGGCTCGAGGCAGCCCCTGGGCTCTTTAAAATCTGCTGGGTACAATGCAGCCGACCCCAGTTGAATCATTTCCTGCTCCAGCCCTGCTGATAATGAGAAGTTCAAGAGAGGAAATAACAGTGTCAGTATCAGTGGCTTTGCTTATAAAGTCCAAAGGCATCACAGCCTTACACTGTTGGCCAAAAGCAGGTAGTAAGTGAGTTCAGTGCAGGCCTGCGCCTTGTGGGTGTCCTTGAAATAAGACTCTAGCTGAGGGACTTCCCTAGCAGTCCAGGGGTTAAGACTCCACGTTCCCAACGCAGGGAGCACCAGTTCGATCCCTGGTCGAGGAATTAAGATCCCTCATGCTGCACAGCATAGCCAAAATAAATAAAGACATATGATCTTGGGGAAAATGATTCTCACTGAGACACAAGGGATGTTCATCATTTTGCTTTTCTTGATGTACTCAAGGGTTAGGCATTTTGTGTATGAATAGTCAAAGCCGAGGTACCCAATTACTCAAATAACTCAATTACTCTCAGGATTCCCAGTGCCCTTCCTGTCTTAATGGGAGTCTCTTGTTTGTATCGCATATTCCTCTCTTAAGTGGCATAGAAATACAAGCCAGACATTCTCATACTACCGTTGAGAAAAATCCCAGAAATTGCTGTGACAATCTTCAGGCAGCATTCATTTTCATGTTGAATTGCTCAAAAGAATAGGGTAGAACTTTTCAACTAGGGTAAGGCAAGTGTTAAGAGTTAGTTGCTCAATTGTGTCCGACTCTTTGCGGCTCCATGGACTGTAGCCTACCAGGCTCTCCTGTCCGTGGGATTTCCCAGGCAAAAATGCTGGAGTGGGTTGCCATGCCCTTCTCCAGGGGATCTTCCCAACCCAGGGGCAGAACCTGGGTCACCTGCCTTGCAGGCAGATTCTTTATCATCTGAGTCACCAGGGAAGCCCAGGGTAAAGAAAGGGTTCATATTATATTCAGTACTCTCAACTGGTGCCTTACTTTGGGGGCGTGATGACTGATCTAGTGGCCGACCTTGAGGGCTGAGTAATATTCCCCATTGCCAGATTAGCACTCAGTGTGTTTGTGTTACTGTTGTGAAATATGTACTGTATATAACACAACAAATTACAGTGGCCTGAGCACTGTGGGCCTAGAAAGATGTGATGGCTGTGTACATGGCAAATTACAGTACAGTCCGTCTATTTTTCTACTCCTGGTTCCTAGGGTGAGCCAGCGTAGCCGAGGGGTGAGTTTTGTCATGTGTGGCTTTTCTTTGTTACTCCTCAGACCCCTAGCTTATAAATGTGTGCTTGGAAATTAACTCAGGGAAGAGGAGAAGCCAAAGTATAAGGGTTGGGGGTTGGGAATTGGTTTAGGGCAGAGTTTTCTTGGATTTAAAAATATAGAGAAGGATGTGGTGGTATACACAGTCGAACTGGAAAAATTGCAACTGCAGGGCATTTGATTCCTCTGTTTGGATTCCAAGGGCAGAGTTGACTCTCACTCAGATCAGAGCTTTTCAAGGATGGCCCCATGCCACGTGATGAGGTACCAGGAGGGGTTTCTCGCTTTGGACTTTAGCCTGTAGATTTATGCAGTGAAAGAGGCTGGAGGACCCTTCTGGCCAGTCTCCAGGGTAGACGGGAGAAGGAGTTCTACTTATAAACTGTTACGAATTGGTCCTCAGTAATGGCTGCAGTGTTGATCAGACGATATTAGGGGTCCCCCAGCGATTCCTGGGATAACAGCTGCATGTAAGTCAACCACTGAACATTTGCTTGTAGCTGCTCTAGATTTTTGTTTTTATTGAAGGAAAAGGAGTATAAACATGGGACACACAGTCTGGAGGCTGCTTAAAGGGCTTCTCTTGTTGAAAGCTTGTATTGAAATGTCAGTGTCTTGTATTCCGCTAACAATTGCTGTGTTGGAGTTTATAACCTGGGTTGTGCTTGAATGGTAGCTCTTATTTTTTTCTGTTACAAAATTGGCTGATTAATAGTTGTGTTTGTCCAGGTTTTATAAATTGGAGAGAGAGAAATTATCATTCCCCTTTGAACTGGCCTTAGAGGAACAGATTTTGTTCTTGGGGCACATGATTATAGTAAATGATTATCACGTTCCCTACTAAAGGCAATGAGGTTGCATTGCAATTATGTATTCAGATTCTTTCCTTTGCAACATTTAATACTGGAGTAAATATTTACATTAGAATCAGTCTCTTCTATGTAGACTTGATTCCTGTTTACATTTATGTTCACATTTAAATGGAGATTAACAAATGGAAATAATTATTTTAGCTGAACTTTATATACATGTGAAATGATTTCTCAGTTATACCCAAACCATCTTTGATCAGGCTTTAAAGTGGTTGACCAGGACAGGAAGTTGCTGGCTGCCAACACGTTCTCAGTGGTAAGAGCTTCACTCTTGCCTTTTCTGACATCAGATCCACAGTACTGGTGGTATGCATGCTCCCTTGCACCGTGATACGAGAGAGGGGTGTTTTCTGTTTGTTCTGAAAAGGTATGGGTTTATATTGAAAGCTCCATATTCTTTTCATTCAGTTGATAATATGCATAGTGATGTTTCTGTCTCTCTTTACATGTGCTTATTTGTGCTTTCACATGTATTTGGTTGGAATACTTTTCAGTCTAATGTTCAGAGTTGGAGTTTTTCTATATTTCATAATAGCGCTCATTTTCTGTCTTTTTGGCATTTAAAATTTCAGGGTTGTAATCAATCTTTATTAGTAAGGTGTAGAAGAGATTAGGCTTCCCAGGTGGCACTAGTGGTGAAGAACCAACTTGCCAGTGCAGCAGACGTAAGAGATGTGGGTTCAATCCCTGGGTCGGGAAGATCCCCTGGAGGGGGGCATGGCAACCTACTCCAGTATTTTTGCCTGGAGAATCCCATGGACAGAGGAGCTCAGTAGACTACAGTCCATAGCAAAGAGTCAGACACCACTGAAGCGACATAGCACGCACATAGAAAAGATAGCGTTTTTATTCTTTAATTTTCAAAGTAACCTATAAAGGTAAATTATGCTTATTATAGAAAATCTGAAGAATATAGATAAGCAAAAAAAAAAAAAAGAGGAAGAAAAATCCTGAAGTTTCTTCCATAGATGCCCCCTATCACTCTTAATAAAAATATAGGGCTGTTCTAGCCTATTATGTTCTTAATGGAATATTGTAATGGTTATTAAATCAGCTGACTCAGAATCTCTTTTTAATAAATGAGTCAGACTGTATTATCCAATTACTGTCAGCTGCTACCTTTCCCGAGAGCAGAAATGGTTACCCCAATCGAATTTTTTAAGCTTTTGTCATCTTTAGGAAACAAGGTGAGACTCTAAGACTTAAACTGACCCGAAGTTGGACGTGTGGATGGCGCCCCCTCATAAGCATGGACTTTTAATGGAAACCAAACCATGATTCCTCTGGGGCATGCCTACAGTGGCTCAGATGGTAAAGCGTCTGCCTGCAATGCGGGAGACTTGGGTTCGATCCCTGGGTTGGGAAGATCCCCTGGAGAAGGAAATGGCAACTCACTCCAGTACTCTTGCCTGGAAAATTCCATGGACAGAGAAACCTTGTCGGCTACAGTCCATGGGGTCGCAAAGAGTCGGACACGACTGAGCAACTTCACTTCACTTCACTTCATGGTTCCTCTGTACTGTTCTTAAGGACCTACCAGATAGGAAGAAGGAAGGAGGGAAGCTCCGTTTTGAAAAGAAACAGAGCTTAGCTCAGCTTGATCCCCCAGGACTAAGAGTGTTTTCGAAATTCTTTGAAAACTGACACTGCCCTTAGCCACACTGTACACATGCAGAATGATGGCAGAGTTCAACAGAGACTAAGTGTAAACTTCTGAAATTCTTATTATAAATAAGTTTAATTAGTTGCCAATTACCCTCTCTCTCCCTACTTCAGTTTTTAAAAGTACGGAATGAATTATGGTAACCAGTTATGAAAATGTTTTGAGTTCCCCTTTCTTTCCCTCATTCATCATCGTTTGATCCTGTGATGATAAGTAAGTCTGAACATGGGAATGAGCAGAGAAGTTAACAACAGCAGGATAAATGGTTGGGCATGTCTGATGTCTAAATCGGAGCATCCTGGCTTCTGCTTGTCATTTGCTGTGTAATCATTCAGATGTATTTTCTCTCCTCCTCAAATAACTAGGACAAGTTATTTGTTGGAAAAGACCTCTAGGTAACTTCGAAATAAAAGGCAGATAGAACTTCCAACATTTTTTTTAATATTATGATGTGCTTTTAAACTATAAAGAGTTCTGAAAATGCTGGATGCTGTTGTCATTATCATTGCTATAAGTGCCCTCTCAAAGCATGAAATTCATGAAAAGGAAATCTGCACTAATAATGCATGAATACTTTATGAGCACGTGTCACCTTTTTGTGAATTCACTGGACTCAATTTTGATTATTTAACATTTTGTGACCAAACTTCTCTGTTCTTAGAATGGGAAATAAATAAAAATTGATGAGGACATTTTCCTTATACTATCTTATTTATTTTTCCTTATATTATTTTGCTAAACAAAATACTCCTAGTCCTGAAAGATAACATCACATTGAAGATCACCCTCAATTGCACAATTTACATTATGTTCATGTAACAGTCAATCATTCGGAGAAGGCAATGGCACCCCACTCCAGCACTCTTGCCTGGAAAATCCCATGGATGGAGGAGCCTGGTGGGCTACAGTCCATGGGGTCGTTAGAGAAGGACACAACTGAGCAACTTCACTTTCACTTTTCACTTTCATGCATTGGAGAAGGAAATGGCAACCCACTCCAGCGTTCTTGCCTGGATAATCCCAGGGATGGGGGAGCCTGGTGGGCTGCCGTGTATGGGGTCGCACAGAGTCAGACACGACTGAAGCAATTTAGCAGCAGCAGCAGCAACAGTCAGTCCTTATTCCTAGGAAAACTCATCAGGCCTACATACACGTGCATGTGTGCTAAGTCCCTTTAGTCGTGTCTGACTGTTTGTGTGACCCCGGGGACTGTAGTCCCCAGGCTCCTCTGTCCATGGGATTCTCCAAGCAAAAATACCGGAGTGAGTTGCCACTTCCTTCTCCAGGGGATCTTCCCGACCCAGGGATCCAACCCTCTTCTCCTATGTCTGCTGCAATGGCAGGCAGTTTCTTTATCGCTTGTACCACCTGAGAAGCTCCAGGCCTATATATTTTCCTCAACAAATGTTGCAAGTTCAAGAATTCTGGAACAAATGTGGGTACCTCCTCAGACTCACAGACCACATCTTGGTTCTTGTGCAAACACATAACTTAAGGATGAAATCAGAACTCTTAGTTACCGTCTTACTATCACAAGAAAGGTATACAGCATTGAGGAAATAGAAAACATTTAAGTTTGGCAAGCATTTCTGATGGTTAACTTACTGACCCAATTCTCTACCATAAACAGTGTTTCTTATATTACTGAATATCCAAAATTTAGAAAAATTTTGGTGCCTTTAGGATTTTTAAAAGGAGAGAGAGAAGGGAACAGATGAAAAACCCTTGATCTTATATAATCCCTAAAGCTTTTTGTATAACCCCTTGTCATGTCAGTATGCACAATTAAACTCCTTCTTACATAATTATAATCAAGGAATTTACTGTGCCACCCAAATACAGAGTAGGTTTTTATCTCCTGTGAAATGTAGACAGTACTGGGTGGCTTAATTAGTGCTTTGCTTCTCTTTTTACAAATTCCAATCCTCTGCTTCTAAAGACTCATACTTGTGTGAGAAGAAAGATTAGGAATACAAATAGAGCGATTTTACTCCTAGTTAGCTAATAATAATTCACTTTGTAATTGGGCCTTTATGTTGCCAGTAATATCAACTGGTGAAGGATTTCTGCATGCCTCTTGTGTTGACTCAAAGGAAGCAACTTTGGAGTGTAGACTCATAACCTCTACTGTGGGAATGTATTCTTTGTTCCCTTGACCTAGACTGTCTGACGCAGATATTCCTTGGTAGCATTTCTAATCACTGCAAATAAGAGAAGATAAAAGTATAACTTGATACCATTTCAGGTTAGACTGAAGCCGCTTAGCCCTTACTTTTCTTGATGAGAGTCTTGGGAGTAATTGGTTTCTGACATAGTATATCTGCTAAAATCATGGACCATGAGGCCAGGCTGCCTGGGTTTAAGTTCTGGTTCCACCAAGAACTGGTCCTGTGACTCAGAGCAAAGTCAATTCAACCCTCTGTGCATCATTTTTCTCATCTCTAAAAGGCGAATAAGAGTAGTTGTTGTTGTTAAACTCAGTGAATTCAGTCTTAGAACAATAGTGTCTGGAACACAGTAGGCACCAAAGCAATGGGTTGTTCATTCTCATGCTACTGGTTTTCATTTCTTATAACTGAAACTTGAAACAAGTTAGAATAATCCTTCAATGCATAATTTCATAAACATTTTTGATGAAAAAAAAACATACAAATGATGTTATCTATTTACAACACAAACTTTTCATTTTATATAATAATTGTTATTACATTGAAATATTTTTCTACCATCTTGTTTCTATACTATCAAAGAAAACTCCAGGACTAGTCAAAAGTGAGCCTGGAGCTCATCAAAGTGCCTTTGGAGAAATACAGGCAGAGTCTAGATCTGGGGGGTAAAATTGAGACTGTCTTATAAAATAAACGGAACAATGCACCCAGAAGATATGGAGGATAGGCGTGCCATTTGGGAAAAGACGTATAAAATACTGTGAGCATTGATAATATTTCAAAATTGCCAGAAAACCTTAGAAGTAGAAAAATCTGTGTCAGTGGGAAACCACTAAAAAACAGTATGGTTGGTAATAGAAAGCTCTAGAACCTTCTTGGTAAACCAGAAGATAAGCCTGGGGAAGTAGTTCGTTCTTCTGTGGGCCCTTTGTTTTAGAACTTTGGAAATACACAGCCTATAAAATCTTGATTGGAGAAGGAAATGGCAACCCACTCCAGTATTCTTGCCTGGAGAATCCCCATGGACAGAGAAGCCTGGTGGGCTACAGTCCCTAGGGTCGTAAAGAGTCAGACACAACTGAGCAACTAAACATACATAAAATCTTAATAGAGGAAAGGAGATGCCTCATTACTGACTGACCAATTATACTTTCAAAGCTTAACACACACCGCCGTGAGATAAAACCTGCCTTGTGACTATCGTTCAATTTTAAATTCCATAAATGTTTTCAATTGATATAAATTCATAAATAATGTGAAATTAACCAGAACCCATATATACTACTAATCATTGATTTTTGGTGGAAAGAGTTTAACGTACAGAGTTATAGGTAACTCACTAGTCTGTCAAAGATGTGATGGGTGTCAACTTTTCTGCTCACGTGCTTTCCTTGACAGATGAAGGGCTGAACCACGAGTGCAAACTTTGCAGCCAAACCTTCGACTCCCCCGCCAAGCTCCAGTGCCACCTGATCGAGCACAGCTTCGAAGGGATGGGCGGTACCTTCAAGTGTCCCGTCTGCTTTACAGGTAGGAAGAGGATTCTGGAAAACTTGGGAGAGGTTCGTGGCCACATCACGTCTTTCCTACCAAGGCATACTTCCCACTGCTGTGGCCTTTTACAGATCTGACTGCTGTTCAGTTTAGGGAGAAGATGTTTGATTTCTGCTGATTAGCACTATTGATTGCTGCCTACTTTAAAGGCTCAGACGGTCAGGAAGGTTAACTGTCAGGATGAACAAATGGCATTTTAAGTTCTCTCAGAAGTTTGCACTCTTCCGTGTCTGAAATGACATCCATGTTCCGTTCACTTTTCTCCCCTCGACGTTAAAAGGTTAGCGAGACAAAGGGAGCTTTCTCGTAGCAAGACGTGAGACTAAAAAGTACAGCCGTGTTGTCAACACATGTCTGTTATTTAAACACAGAGAATTTTATAACATTTCCCCATGTGAAATTTAAAGTCATTATTAGAACCCTCCTCCAATTCTTTGAACTAAAAAACAGATTAGATGAGGTTTTATTTCCTGTGAATATCAGTTTGAGCAAACTCGGAGAGATAGTGGAGGACAGAGGAGTCTGGTGGGCTGCAGTCCACAAGGTTGCAAAGAGTCAGACATGACTTAGTGACTGGACAACAACATTATGTTGACACTTTTCAGAAGAAACTTTAATGAGATGCTGTAACATTACAGTTTTCAGCAGAAGCAGCAGCAGCAAAAAAAAAAAAAAAAATCAGAAACTGTAATTTGAAGCCCATAGGGGTTGAAATATGATCACACACGTTTCTGTTGCTCCTGTAACAGTGACAAAGTTATTTTGGAAAATCCTTTGTGATCGTTTTGCCTGTGTCTTGGACTCATTGTTCAAACCCCTCAAGGCTATGTGCCCTTCTTATTTGTCAGGAAAAGCAAAACAAAACAAAAATATATCCTTCTCTTAAAACTGCCTTCTTGGTTTGTGGAGCAAAATTCCAAAGCATTGATTATTAACGTTCACTGCATTCAGCCTGTAGATTTCTGTCCTGTGATTAAATAAAGAGCGAGAGGCCGTGTTCCAGTTAAATACTTCCAGACTGTGTTGGTGGTTCTGTCTTTACCATTTGCCTGTGAGGCTCCTTCATTCAGTAGTTGCATCCCATTCGGCCACTCCTTCTTTTGGAACTATTTTTTGATTCCTCCAACTTATTATTTAAAAAAATATAGATAGATAGATAGATAGATATACCAGAGAAGGCAATGGCACCCCACTCCAGTACTCTTGCCTGGAAAATCCCATGGACAGAGGAGCCTGGTAGGCTGCAGTCCATGGGGTCGCTGAGAGTTGGACACGACTGAGTGACTTCACTTTCACTTTTCACTTTCATGCATTGGAGAAGGAAATGGCAACCCACTCCAGTGTTCTTGCCTGGAGAATCCCAGGGATGGTGGAGCCTGGTGGGCTGCCGTCTATGGGGTTGCACAGAGTTGGACACGACTGAAGCGACTTAGCAGCAGCAGCATATATATATATATAATGTTTTTACTCTAACGTAGTATTTGTCTAAAGATACAATGCATCAGGAGTCTGACTTCTTTATAAAAGTTCATAGTAAGTCTTCCTAAGGAGGACTGGTCATAGATCTCTTCAGGATTAAGACCCCCTAATAAAATAGCCCTTTCATGTTATGGCCGGGAGCCTCGTAAAATGTGCTACGTTAGATGGAGATTCATTGCAAATCAGTATCAAAACCCCATTTCTTTGGGTTGATGTAGGTAAAAGACAAAAATGCATTAATCATGAACGGTCTGCTTTCCTGAACTGACAGACCTAAATTGTTTAGTGTATCTTGAAGTAATTTAAAACAAACAAACAAACAAAAAAAAAAACCCTCTTCCAATATAAAGCATGTTAAGTGCAAGAAGAAATCTGAGCAATGTTTAAAGTAATGAGAAATATGATTAAAATGTATGACTCACAAGAATAATATTCTAATATTTTAGGTTGGCTGGTAATTAGAATAATTTTAATGATTAGAATAGAGTCAAAGTCAAATGCCAGCGTCTTTAATAAGTCCTTTCCCTGCCTATACAGATTAATATTGTAGATGTAAACTTTTTTAGGTCACAGTACACCAGGCATCCATCAGAAGTCAGTTCTCCCAACCCAAACACTGCCTCTGGCATATACAATTTAATTATTAATAGTATGTCTCCTAGGTAAACTGTTACACAGTCTTAGGGCCTTGTTTTGTAGTCATTAAAATTGAACATGTTTATATTATTGAAACCCTTGCATTCCGTGTGCAGGCTGAGTTGATCTTAAAGTATCCAAAGAGAATTTACCTGCCGTTCTGTTTCACATTTATAGACAGTGCCCCAGAGTAGCTGTGGGATATCATTTTTAGCATTAACACATTTAAATAGAGAACTGTTTGCTAGCTGTAACTTTAGGCAAATACCATAAACTGGGTTTTGGCATCTATGATTTTGTAACCTGTGGGTTGCTGAGAAATAAGAGTCATTTCTGTTCAGACAGTGCTGTGCGTTTGACAATTTTCATTTTAAAAGATTTATGGGGAGCAGGGCCACGATAAACCTTTACTTTGGAGCTGTTTGTGTTGAGTTAGGTGCTCGGTAGAGTGCATCTTAACAAAAGCCAGAGACCCAACCCTAAGCATGTGTGACATTGCTCTCCCCTGGACCCTGGCAGTGGTCACACCCAGAAGGCACTCCATTCAGTCCATTCCTCTGCCGCTGTTCACAGGGAGCCATCGACGGAGGGCGTTTTGGAATGAAAATAACCCCAAGTTCACTCTCCTTGTATCATTTCAGTGTTTGTTCAAGCAAACAAGTTGCAGCAGCATATTTTCTCTGCCCATGGACAAGAAGACAAGATCTACGACTGCACACAGTGTCCGCAGAAGTTTTTCTTCCAAACAGAGCTGCAGGTAATGTCCCCATGGGGAGGCCTGGCATTGAACTCGGTCGCTCTACTTATAGGAAACAAGGGCATTTTAAGTCTGGATACACCGTATCACTCACCCTGGGCCACGATGATGCTCTGTATGGATTGGGGCAAAGGGAAAATTAGAGGCTGGATTAACAAACACCAAAGTCATTTTGCCTCTGGCTGCTGTCAATCATAAAAAGAACTAGAACAGACCTATAATTGGACCTTCTGACCCAGTGTGATAGACTGCAGGGTCAGGTTTATTGGACTGTGGGATCATTCACCTCATTCGTCAGAGCCCATTCTCCCAAACCCTGTTTTATTCATGTTCTGTTCCCACTGGGCTTCAAGCTGGCTGGATGTCCAGGTTATTGTTGTCCTGAGGGGCTTAAAGTTGGAAGGGAGAAGGGAAGAGAGGAAAGAAGCTATACTCTTGTCCAATATGTTTTTCTGCTTAATGGGATGGAATCTTTATTATTTAGTGGCAGCCTTTGGGTACAAATTTTGGCACCCAAAGATGTCAGCTTTGAATCTTGCAAAATGTGTGACCTTGTGCTTGTCAATGATGTTTCTGAACCTCGGATGTGAAGAAATGATAGACAGATGTAACATTCACAGGGGTGTTGTTAGATAAAATGAAATAAAAGCTCTGAATATGGGATATAAACTCTAAAATAGAATAGAAATGTTTGGTCAATTTGATTATTCTTAACAATAGGCTGGTATCAGTCAGAGACCTGGATCCTAACCCAGAAATGTCACTTATTATAAGGAAAATAAATGTTTTTTCTTCTTACTTCATCTGAAAAAAATGGGTCTAATATATATCCTCATTTTTCAGATGGAATGAGATAAGAGTAATACTTTCTTTAAATTAAATGTTGTTGGTGCCTTTGGAGGAGAATGAATTAGAATCCAGTTACTTCATTATTGTGAGGATTATTATTAACCGTAAAGTTATTTAGACATGCACTGGAGAAGGAAATGGCAACCCGCTCCAGTGTTTTTGCCTGGAGAATCCCAGGGACGGTGGAGCCTGATGGGTTGCCGTCTGTGGGGTCGCACAGAGTCAGACACGACTGAAGCAACTTAGCAGCAGCAGCAGCAGGGTAAGGATGATGTTTTCTCCTTTGGTATCAAATTCCCTAAATAACCAGAAGAGGGTCTGATGTGGCTGACATGGTTGAGGTAGGACTAAGGGACCCAAAGCCCCACCCACTTCTTCATCTCCCATCCCACACTGTGGACCCCAGGGCAGCTTTAGAGTTCCTTGGGCTGTAGGGAAGCCATATTTATGTGATTTTTAGAAAAAAAAATCAGGAATTTATAGTTTATTAATAACATCTCAGTTTTTATCCTATCAGTGAACACATAGCAAATAAAGACGTAAGATAAATATATGGAAGAACGGGTGATGTCATTTAGTTGTTATGAGAGTCAATGCACCAAACTTAATGTTGCTATAGCACTTTTCATCACTTCGAAATGGAGAATTCTACTCTGTCACGTGTTTGTGCATTGAATACAGAAGATAGACCAAGTTAGACTGTTATTTAAAAGTACATTTCATTAAAATAACCTACATTTCTATTGGAAAACATAATATTCTTACTGCAGTATGTATGGAAGGGTAAATCCTTTGTGTAGAGATTTTAAAGGATATGGCCAGTATGCCTAATGATGCTGTTAATTAATATGTAAACTGTGAAGCAGAATTCCTAATAGTTTAAAATCAAAGTTGTAGAGATTCTATAGAGACTGGCTTCCTGCTAGTGTTCTTGGGGGAAAGTTTGCAACAAGTTCACTTTTGTAGATTCTAATGACAACCCTAACCCTAACTGAGTGGGCTTCCCGGGTGGCTCAGTGGTAAAGAATCTGCCTGCCAAGCCAGAGATGGGAGTTTGATCCCTTGTCGGGAAGACCCCCCTAGAGAAGGAAATGGCAACCCACTTCAGTTTTCTTGCCTGGGAAATCCCATGGACAGAGGAGCCTGGCGGGCTATAGTCCATGGGGTCACAAAAGAGTGGGATATGACTTAGTAACTTAACAACAACACGACTACTGACCTGGTGGTCACTTCAGTGTCTTTCATTAAAACAACCCCACACTCTGGCAGTGGTGACATGTGGTACATTGGCTAGCAGACAAAAGTAAGCAATTAAAACATTCTCTGGACTCCAGGTTTCTTTCATAGTGTATTTTGGAGTTTCATGGACTACACTGTACAGTCTTTCCATTAGTGTACAGACCAGGGGTTCTCTACCTCTTTGATAGCAGGATGCCTTGACAGTTAAAAATTATTGAAGACCACAAAGCACTTTGATTTACATGGGTTACTGTATACTGAGGGGCTTCCCAAGTGGCGCTAGTGGTAAAGAATCCACCTGCCCATGCAGAGGGTGCAGGAGAAGTGGGTTCGATCCCTGGGTCAGGAAAACCCCCAGGAGTAGGAAATGGCAACCCACTCCAGTATTCTTGCCTGGAGAATTCCATGGACAGAGGAGCCTGGTGGGCTCCAGTCCACGGGGCCGCAAATGGTCCAACACGACTGAGCAACTGCGCACGCTCACATTATGTGTTGATATTTTCCATAGTAGAAATCGAGAAACACTTTAAACACAAAAATAACAAATTTGTGATTCTATTAGCTGTCAGAGAAATTATATCTTCACATGTCAAGTAGCCCTTAGAAAAGGCCACTGTACACTCATGAGATAATGAGAGCATAAAGGGCAAACAGTGTTTTAATGTTATTATGCAAACAGTCTTGACTTCACAGACTCCCTGCAAGGATCTAGGAGACCCTCGGAGGTCCCCGAGCCACACTTTGAGAACTGCTGGCATAGAAGACATAGTATAGAACACAGAACTCAGTTTTTGAGTCTTTATGACCTTATGAGGTCAAACATCTCTCAAAACACCTCTGATTCATTCATTCACATTGTGATCTGAGCCAAAATAAGACTTCTTTCACACCCCGAAGCTGTAGACTTACTTTTCTAACCCCACCTCAGAATCATATATATTCGGCCTTGATGTGAATACTCAGGCTCAAAATGTGTATCACTCCTTTGATAAAACAGTATTTATAGTTACTTAATGTGTGATAATTATTACAAAGCTAGTATCCACAGTCATTGAAATACCTACGTAGGTCTGTTTTCTAAAATCTTCAGTAGTAACAGTGGCTTTTAATTTCAATACATTAAGGAAAATGGATCAGAGCTTACTTTTTCTAATTTTGAGACCTTTTGAATTTTTATGATTTAAACTTAGGGGCTCATAGTTCTGTGCGTTTGTCTTCATTCCCACATCACTTCACACCTGTGCTTAGAGGATGGAGTTAATATGACTTTAAAATATTAATTTCTTTTAGTGTCTATATAGAGAGTAGTTAAAGTATACTAAAAAATACAGTTTTGTTAATTTCTAAGAATAAGGGGGGAAATCAGTTGAAACTGAGGTGACAAGAGAAAATTAGATCAGTAACCAAAATAATAACCGAGTAGAAAATGGAAGCCCTTTTACCAGCCCACAGTATTTCATTCCTTGGTATGGAAAATTAAGAGATTTTAAAATTGGCCCATGTCATACCACTTAAACGCATCTACTTTTTTATGCCACCAAAGTTCAGAAAGGAGGATTTTTCACAAGAGGCATTTTATAAACCAAATGCAATGCCGAAGAACTGGAGATTGTCAATTGGAAAGCATATAGTTTATTCAGTTCTTATTTTAGAGTGAGATTAATAGGGTAATTTTATAGAATTGCCCAGGAACATCACTGTGGTTGGGCTTCCCAGATGGTGCTAGTGGTAAAGAACCTGCCTAGCGACACAGGAGACCTAAGAGACATGGGTTCGATCCCCTGGCCAAGGGCAGGTCAATCCACTCCAGTATTCTTGCCTGGGAAGTCCCATGGACAGAGGAGCCTGGCGGGCTACAATCCACATTGTCACAAAGAGTCAGACACGACTGAAGTAAATTAGCACACACACACCACTGTGGTCATGGTGCATAAATGATTTAATGACCATAATAAACAGTGTACATTTCTTTCACTGTTTATACCTATTTGAAAACACAAAAACATCTTTTTAAGGATAGAAGTGCTTTGTTGAGTATAAAATCTTACACATACACCCACGGAGATGTGTTGTTTTCATTAACATCACCTACAATACTAGTCAGAATTCAGATCGTTCCTCATAATACACTTCCATCTTCAGGAATGAAGGACTCAAGTGTCATCCTTTGACATTACAGACCACAGTTGCTTTTCGAATTAAGCAAGACGCAATGTCTGTTTCTATGAACACTGTCTAGGACTTGCCAGTGTGGAAGCTATTGTCTTCGCATGACCCTGAATCCTTTCCGACCAGAAGTTCCAAATGCCAGTCCAGAGAAGTGTAATGTGTAATTCCTGGCAGGATATCATCTTTTTCTACTAGTAGAGTTTTCCTCCCTTTTTGCAAGGAATTCTAATATACTTAAAAGGCCACCTAGCATGCTGGTCGGGAAGATGTGCCTTGGAATAAGAGTGCATTATTTGAACTAACTTAACATTTTGTTATTTTAAAAGCAAATGAATATGTCGAATGTTTCACATGTTTTCCTAATAGACCTCAAAACTTTTCCTGCAAAACTTAAGGAAGCTGCTTTGAGAAAATAGTATGGTCCAAGAATAATATCCTACAATGCATATTTGTATCCAGAATGGTTTATACAGGTGTGAGCAAGTGGTGTGTTTGTAAAAATTCTGTTGAATAGGCCACTTTCTTTCAATACAGTAATTACTGTTTCATTGGTGCCTCTAGAAAAGCTACAATTCAGTGTCAGTGATCAAACCATCCTCTTCCAATGGGTCCCCGTAGTAAGTTCTCTGATGCATCATGTCATGACTTGACATGATGCTTGACATGACTTGGAGGGAATTCCGGTGGTGGGAAGAGAGGGAATTGGCCTAATTGAACTTGAGGCCCTGAGATTTCTGGTATTAAGTTTCTTTTGAGTCAAAGATTATTTTGATACTTGACCTTGTCTTCATTAGTCCATGGATGCAGTATTTTCCACATGGAAAACACAGAAGTGATTTGGCATTCTGAGGGATACACCAAGACTTTCAGATATCGCTGAAGTTTAAATACATAATGGTCTCTACAGCTGTTTGGTTTTCTTCTCAAATCACTTTCCCACCAAATCAACCTGAGTTTGATGGATATTTTTCACACCACAGCTTAATTGTTGCTCAAGTTTTATGGTCATATTTCTGAAAGAAAGATGAATTACTCCAAAGGGGTGGGATGCATAGGACAGCAATACAGCATTGAAGTGCGGCTGCCACGTGGCCGACTGGACCAGCTCACTGGCTTAGCTCTTTACCTAAACCAGCCTTTTAATCATTGTTATACAGGCCCATGCCTCAAAGTATTAAGTAACACATGTGGAGGCATTTAAAGGTCCTTGTTGGGACTTCCCTGGCGGTTCAGTGGTTACAGCTCCACACCTTCACTGCAGGGCCCATGGGATCCACCGTTGCTTGGGGAACTAAAACCCCACAAGCTGCATGACCCGGCCAAAAATAAAACTAAAAATAGAAGGTTGAACATATTTTTTTTTTTAAGTGAACCTTAAAAAAATGTCCTTGTTAACAGCCCAACCACAGATAACTTACTATATGTTGCTATCATCCCCTGTGCCATTATTTGGTTAAAAAATATATATTTATTGATTTAAAATCTTTATAAAAATATAATTTTATCATTTAAAATTTACCATGGCCCCAAGCTCTCTATGACATATCAAAAATAATTAGAAATATATCATCTTTACTGTCTACTAAAAAAGATAAGATTTGCATATGATTAATGCTCACATGAGGTAATGTGTAATAAATAGTTCTAAGTATTCCAAGAGAAGATGTTTATTCTCCAGCTGGGATAATCGAGAAAGCCATCACGTGGGAGGCATTCAAGCTGGTTTTGAAGGACGGATATGATTTTGATATCTGTGAATGTGAGAGAGATCACCATCCATAAAAATCTCAAATAATGATTATTTTAAAAATAGCTTTTATGGGTTTTTTTCCACTTGTTTTATTTTACTTTGATTTCTCTATTGGCATCTTAGTGCAAGGGAAGAGGGCATGAAGTACAGAGAACAATCACCAGAGTTTGATTTTGGTCATTGTTCCTTACAAGCGATGGCCTCTGAGCCTTGGTTTTATCATCAGTAAAATGGGATGTGCTGCTGCTGCCGCTGCTAAAGCACCTCAGTCGCGTCCAACTCTGTGCGACCCCATGGACTGCAGCCCACCGGGCTCCTCCGTCCGTGGGATTTTCCAGGCAAGAACACTGGAGTGGGTTGCCATTGTCTTCTCCAATGCACGAAAGTGAAAAGTGAAAGTGAAGTCACTCAGTCGTGTCCAACTCTGTGCGACCCCATGGACTGCAGCCCACCAGGCTCCTCCGTCCGTGGGATTTTCCAGGCAAGAACACTGGAGTGGGTTGCCATTGCCTTCTCCGAAAATGGGCATGTAGGAGACAACAAAGCATTGCGCCCAGTTCCCAGGGTCCTGGTGAGAGTGCAGTGGAGTAGCTGATGCTAGGCCCTCAGTGCACAGTGTGAAAGAGGAGAGGCCTTGGAGGAGCTCTGGTTCCCAGGTCCTCTGCCTGCTCCCTCTTGCTGACTTCAGTAAAGAAAATTGAGATCCATCATTACCTGGAAATAAAATCTCTATCCCAGACATGTCCTGTTTCCTTACTTCTCTGTTCTAGTTCACTGGAATAATTTCCCAATTAATCATACCTTGACATAGTTTCATGTTAATTGGTTTCCAGGTAAAAATTCTTATTTTTAAGCCTTCATGTTTTTCAAGGGATGTAAGAGCCTTGAGCTTCTTTTTATTTTTGGTTTATCTTTTTAGCACACAATGGGAAAACTGAACATTAAATTTGCTTTCAGAAACATTATTTCAAAACCCTACCTTTGTTCCCGCCCTCTTTCCAAATTAGAGATAAGTGGCCAAAACAAAAAGTTTTATCTGGCCCCTTTACATAAGACAAGGTAGGATCGAAGTGTGGTGTGGGGAAAGGTTTATTTTAGTTTTGTTTTGTTTTCATTTTTTTCTCTGGGTCAGGAGGATATTCTCTTTTGCAAACAAGAGCAGTGGAAAAGTGTGTGTTACTGCTCACAGCACTTCTAAAAGTAGTGCCTTTAAAACTGTGTGCACCCCCGCCCCATACTCTTGTTTTCACAACTTTTCTGTAGTTTTCCATTGCTCTGTTTTTATTTCTAACAGAGCTTGAAATAGCTTTCATTATTCCCAGGTGGCACTAGTGGTAAAAGAACCCACCTGCCAGTGCAGGAGATGTAAGATATGTGGGTTCAGTCCCTGAGTAGGGATGATCCCCTAGAGGAGGGCATGAAACCCACTCCAGTATTCTTGCCTGGAGAAGTCCATGGATGGAAGAGCCTGGCGGGCTACACTCCCTAGGGTCACAAAGAGTTGGACACAACTGAAGCGACTTAGCATAGCATAGCATCCACACTCCGACTGGAAGACTCAGAACCCTGTCCTACTTTGTCTCTTACCATTCGGTTTCCCTTTGGGACCCTCAGATTGGAAAGAACTGCCCATCACTGCGTCTGGCCCGCCATAGCCAGGTTCCATGTTGATCATTTGGGAGAGGACAGTCAGTGTGGGGGGTGAGAAGAGACATAAGGACATACGTCCTGCCTCTTCCTGGGTGGCCTGCACCTGCTACCTTCGCTCTCCACTTCCTTCCATCCATTGGACCTCTGTGTCTCTTGTTCTCGGGGCCAAAATCACAGTCCCTAAACCAACTTATAGACACGGAAGTCTGCAGGAGTATAAATCATGTCCAGTGAACATGTGGTTCTGGAACTGGTCCGCTTCTCCACCACCTCCGCTCTCTGCTTTGTGGGCCTTCGGGGCTTTTGAAGTAAATTGGTGCTACAGCAGCTTCCACTTAATTTGCCCAGTGGTTAAATTGATCTATCTCTTTTATTTGATCCGATCTCCAGGAACCGAATCATTTGCATTGATTTATTGATTGGAGCTGTGTTTTCACCATTACTTTTGATCACTTTCAGCTGTTAATATTGGATAATTCAATCAGGATTGATTGGCCTTACCATTGAAGGTAGAAAGTTAATCATATAGGACAAAGAAATAGGGCGCCGCTCACCTCAGTTTGACTGTTTACTTCTCTCTCTCTCACCCCTCTCCTCCCACCCTGCATCCATTCTCTTCCTGTCATCTAAGCAGTAGCAAAAAGCTGGGGGTTTTCTTGAGTAAAGAAGGGAGTTTAAAATGTTATAGCATTCACAGTGCATCTAAAGATGAGGTAGTTTTATTCTGCTTTTAATAAAACTGCACCTAGAAATTAAGCAAACATCCATCCAGAAAGATGGATAAGCAGGACTGTCACAATGAACTCATTTGGACTCAATGAGTGAATGCATTTTCAATTACCCATTTTGTACCAATAAATGCCTAATCTGTGTATGCATGCTTGGAGGCACAACCTGGGCTCACCTTTTTCTGAATTTGGCCCTCACCGATTCACCATGTGTCCTGCTCATCAGATTTTAAGAATCAAGCAGTTAATAGGACCAGAGGAAGAGCAACAGAGGTCTCAGCCAATAAGCGGAAAACCACTTTATTTACATTTGAATCGTTTCTATGGCACCCCAGCTCAGTTTTTTAAAATTCTCCATCCATTAATTTCTCGATGTTCCTATCGACGGCTGGTTTTTGCTGTTAAAAGATGGAGCACCACCTCCCCGTTCTAGGACTCGTTCCCTCCCTCCAACAGCCCTGTTGTTAGCGATCTGCCATGACATTATTTTTTTGTCTGGCCCAGAGTTGACGACAGATGGCCATCTCGGAACTGCCATCAGTGCGACTTTATGGAGCATTCAGCTAGGGTGTACTGAAGAGCACTGCGGCCAGTGCGCAGCCCCCTCCTCTCCCCCCTACCCCCTGGAAACGTTCATCACCTCTGCCACATTCCGCTTTGGCTGGGCTCTGCTGGCCCTGCTGTCTCCTGGGCCGCCAAGTCAGCTTGCTGCCACGGTACCAGAAGATCTGCCTCCATCAGGAACGAGAAACTGCGGGCACGGCTGTCCTACAAAGACAGCTCTCTGCCTCGGCGCTTTTGTAGTCCGATCCCCAGGAGAGAGCTGGACATCCACGTCTCTAGAACATTTCACAATCCAGGGAGGCACCTTGAAGTCCCCACACGTGTTCCGATTGCAGATGTTCGCTCCACACGCGGATCAGTTTCCTCCACATTCGCAGAGACATAGTGCCGAGAATAGACTCTTTGTGTTGGCAAACTTAGATTGGACTCTTGAAAAACACCACTGCTTGTGCCAGTTAGAGTCAGTGCGAGGGTCATCATGGGCTTCGACGCTCAATCCCCTAAAATGAGCAAAGAATTCACTCCAGCATCTTCCAATCCATTGAAGTGGCAATCCCTCGGCCGGCCGCATGAAGCGAGCTGTTGCTGAGCGTTTGGAGCAAGATTGATAGGCTGTTCTTGATCGAGTTTGCTAAGGCCAGGCAGCTTCAGAGCCAAGCGTGTATTTTAAGGGGAATTCACATTTGTATCCTTTATTGTTATATTTGCAGTGAATCTACAGCTCCTAACAGGCTCTGCCCTGCAGCTATGAAGGAGCGAGTTCCCCCTCAACCGGGAGAGAGCGGGATTCTGTGAAAGCCTGCGATGTGGCAGGCGAGAAGAATAGTGCTTAAAAGCGGTGCTCACGGTGCTGTCATTGAGAACAGCAACTCCAAGGCTTTAAATGGGAGTGAGAGGCAGGGTAAACGAGGCCTTTAAAAGTGGTGAAATTCTAAACTGCCTAAAATAACAGGCCTCCTTCATTGATAACTTCATTGAGAGAGTGATGTCGGGGAGCTCACTGGCCAGGACCCGCTTTCACTTTCCAGTAAAGAGGAGGGCAGCATTTGCAGAGGCGAGGCTTTCCCCCTTGTACCCAGCATGTCTGGGAAGCCGGCAGGCTTTCTTTAGTGGCTTCCTCTGGCTTTGGTGCGGCCCCTCAGCTGGCAGATAGACCAACTCTTGCTGGAAACCCGAATTGCCCGTAAAAGGTTTCCTTTTTCTCATTGCCAAGACTTAATTTTATAATCATCTGACTTCCACCACTGGGCACATCTGCGAAGTGCGTGCGCCTTCTAGACACATAAAAGGCTACTGTGACACCATCAGCTATCAGCAGTGTGCTTCACTCTGCTTGGGAGTTTATAAGCGGGGAGAGGTGTTTGTGCAGGAAGATAGAACCGTCTATTCGCCATGAGCCAGGCACTAAGACCTCACCCTCGTGCTCAGTTATAATTCATGACAGTACTGGTGGGAAGCCCTCATCTCTCTGTGGAGTTAATGCATCTCCACTGAAGCCTGCTGAGAGCACCCTGCGTCCCCGCCCACCATCTGTGCCTCCACTTGCAAGCCCAGGCTCTCTCTCTCTCTCTCCTCTCTGTTACTCACTCTTTCCTGAGATCTCTTGGTATTAATATTGTCAGCTACTACCCACTTTGTAAAGGTGACTCTCCAAAACAGGCTTGTCGTGTTACGAGTGGAAGAGCTGGAAGGGACGCCTTCCACTGTGGTGAAATGTCTTATTTGGAAAATGTCGATTAGAAAGGGATGGGGAGGCAGCGGTGCCCTTAAGCCAGTTGCAACCTCGGGGGTAGTCCAGGATGCTCTGCCAGTCCCTGGCTGATAAAGGGGCACCTGTGGTCCGTGGTGAGAGGCCTCACAGGGTAGACATTACGATTCAGGTTAATCCTGTTCTGAGCCAGAGTGCAGAGTCCAGAGCTGAATCTGAAGAGATGTTTGCCTGCTCTGTCCAGGGGCTTGGACCAGCTGTGGGGGCCAACCCAGGCCTGCACACCAGCCCCTCTGTGAGGAGATGCTGGCCACCCTGAGAACAAGAGCAATTGTTCCAGGGCTACTCAAAGCCTCAGCTCAATATGGTCAAGCCTTGGGCTTTACAGAACCCCCCTAAAATAGCCATGGTCATTTGTGAAGCGGAATGAGCAGAGGTGGCCAAATTCCCAAGCTCCCTGCAGTCCAGAGCCGGCAATGGTTTGTTCCCACCCAGTCCCAGCTCCTCAGTGCCCGCTGCCTCCCTCTTCCCCTCCCTGATTCCCACTCCCCACTCCCCCCCTCGGGGCCACGAGGCCAGCATGGGTTCAAATAAAAGATGAGCGGACACCTCCTTGAGCACGGCTGACCCCAGATGAATGTTCAGTGTTTCACAATATGTGCTCTTAACAGAGCCTGTTGTTAGCACTTCTTTAATAAGATAAAGCAAAACCAGGCCGGGGACACCAGCGGATGAATTTAATAGATGTGATGCCATGAGCTACCTCCTGTGTGAGACAGTGCTAAAACAGCCTTTCTCTACTTGAGACTCGGGCTTACCCAAAGAGCCGTCCCAGCTCCGGAGGCGAGGTGAGAGGTCACCCACTAAGACAGTAGCACCCACACTGCAGTTCAGCCTTGTGTGTAATTGGTTCTGAATCTCCTCCTGGCGTCTGGCTGGTGCTCGTCCCATCGTCTCGCTCACCCTCCCAAGGAAAAGTAGGGCAGGGAGCTGGCTGTGCGCCCTGTCCAGGTTTTCCTGGGTGAAAGATCACTTGGAGATGACACAGCTGAGTAGTCAGCCTGAAATCCTGGTTGGTATTTTATTAATTTTGCACCAAGATAAATCCTGAAATTCTGACAAACTCCATGACAGGTGAAATTCCTTCTTGCAGCATCTGCTCAGCAAGAGGCTGCTCATTTCGTTCTGTTCCGAGGCAGGCAACAGGAGGGCAGCTTTCTAATCAGCCCTCAAAGGACCCCCAGCCGCCCCAGAGTCTCCGGCTGATTGAATAACTCCTGGGCCTCTTCCCCTAGGCCTCCATCAGCGGGGGTCCTGTGGAAAGCAATCTCCTGCAGACTGGCACTGAAGAGAGCTTTAAACCACCATTTTCTGCTCTCCAGAGGAGCCTAGAGTACTAAAAGATAGATGGACTGCAGATATTTTATGAGAAACTGTCAGAAGAAGAGCAGAGTAAATGTTTTTTTTCTTCTTCTTCTCCGAGTCACACACTACATCACTGTTGAATTTCTCCCAGAATCTTTTACATTTAAAGGAAGAAATTAATTGGTTGCTAACCTTTCACTCCCCCCTCCCTTCTTCCTCGTTGTCTTCCTCTCTTTTTTTTTTCTTAAATATTCACACAGAGGCCCTTTGCTTAACCACAGTTGCAGAAAATCAGTACCATTTGCAATGAAATATTTATAATGACAGAATGAAAAATTGGATTCATTTTCTGGACTGTAGCCGAACAGTCTGCAACTTTGTGTGGTATTGTTAGGCCTTCCCCCCTCTTCCTCCCTTTCATTGGAAGCTTGTTTGAAAACAGGGCACATGGACGTTTACCTATGCTTTGGAGGGAGGCCTACCAAAACACAGAACCCGTTTCTGGGCTTTTTTTAAGGGAGAGAAGAGCTTATTTTCGTCTGTGCTGCCACGTGGGGGGCACTCGGGCTGTGGCCCATAAAAAGGTAGAGAGGATGTGAACCCGGTCAAAAGAAAGAGTGTTGGCTCTGCGGGGAGGAGCTGGGACAAGTTTACAGCGAAGGCAGGAGCCGGTCTGGCCCACACTGTCTGCACTCTGGAGGCTCGGGCAGCTGTATTTGGGAAGTGGGAAGGCAGGATAGAGGTGTGCCAATAGATACTGAAATATCCGACCTCACCTTCTCTTTCCCCCTTAGCGTTTGCTGCCATGGGCTTTCTTCCCACGTGATCCCACATTCAGGGCTGCCTTCTTTCTAACCAGGGTGGACGACTGCATTTTTTTCTCCCCCCCAGAGATGAAAGACAAAAGGATTTTGCTAGGACAGTCCAGCGGGCTTGTATTTCAAACATGCCCGCGTCAACCGGGCAGGGCCACCACAATGCATCCATTCTTCTTCCTCGACTTGATTGGATTTGCAGCAAGATGCCTGCAAAGTACATTCCAGGCTCCCAAATAAGTTTCACTTACTACTGCACAGCCAGGCCCAGAGAGCGGGTCCACTTCTCCTCCCTCCTTTGTCGGAGCCTGACAGGGTATTCACCTCCATTCTTGGGACCCCCGCTCAGGCTCTTAGGCCAGCCCTCCAACGTAACCTTTCATCCGTTCCCTGGGTCTAAATAGTTAACGTTGTTTTCTTTAGGGTTCCCCCCACCCAAGTGAGAACAGTTCTAGCAGATTTCAGCATGAATACAGGCCAGTCCAACTCACATCTGCGGGTTTCGCTCACTGAATTTGCATCCTGCATTGCCGACTCCACAAGATCAATAATCCATATTTTAGTGTATAATAAAAGCTGCCTGTAATTGAATTAGCTCATTCATTCCATCTGATTAGCCCTGTTTTATTCATGGAGAGGAAAAATAATACAAACGTACCTTCTCCAACCTATTGCATGGTGTGAATGTAAAAGAGCCCTCAGCACGGTGAAACACATTTATAAAGATGATGGAGCGTTAATTTCAGTATTTGTTTATCCTAGGAATAGGAATAATGTGAGATGCATCGCGCGGCACTTTTGTGGTGATAACTTCAACGTTCACATCTACTGTGTCAATCTGTCTTCTAGTCAGTCTGGCATGAATAGCCTATAGCAGGTCTCTCTCCTGACCAAAACCAAGAACGCTCCTCAGTTCTGAAGGACAGCTGGGATAAATAGTCTGTGGTACTTGCCCTTGGAGAGATCCACCTTAAGAGATTTCACCCGGAGGTCATTACCTCTTACCCATCCATGGATTACCATTTGCAAGCCTTTTGATTGCTTACTGTCTTCTCTTTGAAGCAAAATCTTAGCACATGTTTGAACCTGGGTGACGAGAAACACTGAACAGAAAAGTTGTTCCTCATTATTGAGACCCCGGGCTCTCAAGACATAGCCCAGCCTGTGTGTGACATGTCCTTGCTCAGAGGTTTCAAGTTTTCACACAGGCTTCTAGGTTTGTCTTTTCATTGCCTCCCCTGAAAAAAGGATTTGGAGAAGGATGCTGACAGTTCAGCACGAAATGGTGTGTGTTCTGACACAAAGTGCATTCATTGTAGCTTACGAATCTAGCCTGAAGTTATTTTCTGTAGCATTTCTTTGATTCAGGGGAGAAAAAGAATTTTCCATACAAGTGTATGTTTTAGGATGTGACAATAAGTGTTCTCCGTGGCTGTGCATGAGTTCATCAAAATGTTTCCACTTATCCGTTATTAGTACTGGCTGTCTGGAGGACCGAGGGTAAGGGGGGAAAATGTTTGGGCATTAGTTTTTCAACAACTTAGGTTAGTCTGAAATATATTCCCAAGTAAATGGGAACTGTAATCATGGCAGGTTGAGAATCAATCTTTTCTGCAGACCAGGAAAGGAGCAGTGAATAGCATTCATTTAGGTACTGCCAGATGTATTTCTGCAAGGGGTGTGCCTTGCCAAGCACTTTGGGTGATTTTAAGTGTTATTAAGCAGACTTACAGGCCCTCAGGACAGAAGTAAAGGACCCCGGGGGCAGAAATTCCTGGTGGAGGAACATTCCAGGGCAAACGCATCCTCAGAAAGAGAAGCGCCCAAATGCAGACAGGATTTGAATAGCTAACAACTCTGGGAATATTTCTCTTCCTCTTGTCCAGCTCCCTCTATGTTGTGGCTGGTTTGCATTTGTGTTTGAAGTGCGAGGCGGTTTAATGAAGTTATTCTTTTATAAATTTTGCAACACTGAACCAAGCATGAGGGCTTTAAATTAGAATAAGTGCCACTTCTGTGTGGCAGGTTCCTTTGAGGACTGATTAGAATGAGGCCTCCCGCCGCCCGGTCTTTTCTGCACAGGAGCCTTGGTGCACGAGCTTGTTTACAGCTCACCTTTGAATTTGCACAAGCGTGCACTATGCCTGCAGCCTGGCCCTCTGATAGCGGAAGCTGCCTTCCTTCCAGGATCATGTTAAATATTTCACTTTAAGGAGTTATTTTTTAAATTATATTGCTT
This sequence comes from Capricornis sumatraensis, assembly GCF_032405125.1. NCBI lineage: Eukaryota > Metazoa > Chordata > Mammalia > Artiodactyla > Bovidae > Capricornis > Capricornis sumatraensis. The sequence continues at coordinate 34,386,723 of NC_091089.1, forward strand.
CATTGTAATGAATTAAAATGAATGTGGAGTAGCAAATTATATAAGGATATGAGGGTTATAGATTACTCTCACCATAGCTACAGCACATCTTTGTGTGGGGGAATTAAGGGGCTGTCTTTCTAGAAGCTATGTGCACCGTGAGGGGTGAGGAAACTGTTCCATAGAGACCAAGAAGCAGTGTCAGAAAAGATGCCCAGGAAATGGGAAGAGAATGGGAGTGTAATCTGTGGGTTTATGAAGCAAATAGAAGCTCTTTTGGACAGAGAGTGGGGGTGGAGTATAGTTCTGCCATTTGAAGACCTGAAAGATTCTGGAACAAGAAGAGATGAGGGGCAAAAGGGAATCCACGGATATCTAAGACCACAAAGTTCCATGCAGGATGAGGGATGCACTTAGTGTTCCTGATTTCCTCTCTCCCTGCCTGGGTGCACTGGCTAATAAACAGGGATGATTTCAGAGGAGGAGGAGTCAGGGGATTTGAAACTTTCTCCAGTACGCAAAAACATTTAGGGAAAGGGGAAAGGAAAAGGAATATGTAAGATTTAAAAAAAAAAAAAAAAAACCACCAAACTTGAATGCAGAATTATTTCTCCTTTCTTCAAAGGAGGATTTTTTTTTTTTTTAATTTAAACTGCTGCTGCTGCTAAGTCGCTTCAGTCGTGTCCAACTCTGTGCAACCCCATAGACGGCAGCCCACCAAGCTCTCCTGTCTCTGGGATTCTCCAGGCAAGAACACTGGAGTGGGCTGCCATTTCCTTCTCCAATGCATGAAAGTGAAAAGTGAAAGTGAAGTCGCTCAGTTGTGTCTGACTCTTAGCGACCCCATGGACTGCAGCCCACCAGGCTCCTCCATCCATGGGATTTTCCAGGCAAGAGTACTGGAGTGGGGTGCCATTGCCTTCTCTGAAATGTAAACTGAGAGATAGCCAAATAGAATTGGGCTTGTGAAATATTTGTATTTTGAAAGGCTTTTCTTAGAATTTAAAACAAAGCCTACTTGGGGCTCCTTCTAATTGCATTCTCCATGCTGGAATATGAGCCTTCGGGGACCCAAAGATCAAAGGCAAACGTGAAGAGTTTCACGTGTAGAACCCAGGCACGCATGTAACTCCCGGTTCCATGGCACACGCTCATGCCAACATCCAGTGGAGGCATGGGTGTGTGCATGGGCACATATGCACACACACTTATTCTTCTGAAGCTCAATTGTGGAAATTACTGGACTTCCCTGGTGGCTCAGACTGTAAAGAATATGCCTGCAATGCAAGAGACCTGGGTTCAATCCGTGGGTCAGGAAGATCCCTTGGAGGAGGGCATGGCAACCCACTCCAGTATTCTTGCCTGGAGAATTCCATGGACAAGGGAGCCTGGCAGGCTACAGTCCATGGGGTTGCAGAGTCGGACACAACTGAGCTACTCACACACATACACACACACACACACACACATACACACACACACACACACACACACACACAGAAATCAGGACATTATCCTCTCCTACTTCTATTCTCTGTATGTGTATTTCCGACAGCAGATGCCCTAGGAGACAAGTATTTGGTGGCTTATGATGAGAAAAGATGGTTTTCGGTTATTCTTCATGATTTATAACATGTTGACTTACTCTCACTGTGAGTTTACCTCCTAGACAGCGTGGCAATGTTTTTAATAAGAAGAAATAACACAAGGAAGTGGCATTTCGTTTGCTTTTTGTCCAAGTTCAAGACACTATTTTTCATAATTATTGGGAATTGGTTGAAGGGAATCCTTGTCCATATCAATTGGAAAAGCAGGAAGAGGTCTTGCTTCCTCCTCCTTCCTACAAAGGTTACCCTTTGAATATAAATTACTATGCCTTGTGCTTCTCCCATTCTAATCAGATGACCTTTTGCGTCTGGTGGACCAGAGTTTAAATCCTAAGCCTGCCAGTCAGTTTTTAAATCAATGCCCTCTTCCAACAGCTTCCAGGTACATAACTTTCAATAGATTTCAAAAACAGGAGTGAAATAAGCAATGAGGGTGGAAACTTGCCGCTGACGGTCAAACAGCCCAACCTGACTGCAAGATCTTGGGCCAAGCAGTGTGATGGTGGGTCATTTCACTAACTGAATGCTTTACCAGAAAACTTCTGTGATTCAAAATCTAAGAGAAAAGGGAGGAGCAGGAAATATGTAACATTTGCAAGAGGACATTGCTGAACAATTATCAATTTAAGCTCCCATTCTTTGCTGCTAATTACTACAGGAGACTGTTGAATATTTAAGAGAAATTTGTTTAATTGTGTTTGACTCGGTGGGGGGCTGGGGTGGAGTTGGGGGGGGGGAGGGGTGCAGTGAATGTAACTTGAGCATCCTGAGTCAGTTGTGCACCCAGAAGCCAGGCAGAGAGGAAATTTGTATTCGCGCAAGATGAACACATTTCAGTGTCAGCCAAGCCTTCTTTTTCCTTCCTTCCACAGATTTATTTATCTTTAAGGTATCTAAAATTAGAGCACGAAGAAGGGGCACTGTTCACGGATGTAAAATTGGAAGGAGGTCATTCTTAACCTTGTTTACAGATGTTCTAGTTTAGAAAGCGCCAGTGTGATAAATTAAACATTACAGGGGGAAAAAATTAAAGCTTAGCAACAACTGGCACATGGACACATCTGTCTGTGAAGCACTGACTTAATCCCTGAATATCTTATTAGACTGTATTGCCTATCAAAGCCTTCTGTCTCACAATACACTAGGATCCTGCAGTTCTAGAATCTGAGCAGAATCTTTAAGCTCTGGACTCTCATTTTTGCTGGCTTTCTACAGTTGGATTTAAATTTTCTGTTGGCTCCATGCATGTAAACAGGTCGCTCAACCCATTGTTCTCTTTTAAAAATAAACTTTGTACTTTTAATGTATCTCCCAGTTGCCCTTTGCTCTTTTTAGCCTTTTCTTCCATTTCGGCCCCCCCCCTTTTTTTTTTTTTCTCCCCTCAATGTAGTAGCTAGGTCCTATCAGTTCTTTCAAAAAGCGAACTTTCAAGCTTGTCTTATATGCAAAACAGACAGGAGTCAGCTAGCCACTGAAATCTCACTACCATTTTTAAGTGAGAAATGAGAAACAAAACTGTTACCAAGTTAACATTGGGCATGTATGACCTGTCAGCAGCATTTGTCTCTCTCTAAAGCTGGTGGACCACAGTGGCTTGTTTTATTTCTCTGAAATATTTACTTGTCAAAATACTAGACATTGTTCTATATTAGCAATGCAGTCATGACATTCTTTTAAAAATGCAACTTCACTTAGGCTTTTGACGACTCAGGCTAGACTACTTTGGCCTCCTTGGTGGCTTAGATGGTAAAGAATCTGCTCATAATGCGGGAGACTTGGTTTTGATCCCTGGGTCAGGAAGATCCCCTGGAGAAGGAAATGGCAACCCACTCCAGTATTCTTGCCTGGGCAATCCCATGGACAGAGGAACCCTGCAGACTAAAGTTCATGGGGTCGCAGAGAGTTGGACACAACTGAGCAACTAACACTTTAACTCTTCAGGCTACTTTAGGTAGGTATTCTTGAGATGTTGTTCACCACCATTGGCTTTCCCAGCACACATAGTGAAAATAAGCTCTGTTTGAAGTGACCTCCATCTGCCTGCCCAGCTGGATGGATCTCCAGCCCCCTAGGGATCAGTCACCCCCAACTCCATGATTCTCAGCCTGGCTCCTGTTTACCTTGCCCCTGGGGCCTGTCTCTGTCTTCTTTTTTCTTTCTTTTTTTTTTTTTTTTGTGTCTCTGTCTTCTAACCTCCTCTTCCTCATCATCACTCTAGCACCAGGCAAGCATGACTTCTCCAAGAACTAAGCTCAGGAGGTGAGGTGCCCTTTCTCTATGATCCATTGTACCCAGTCCTCCTGTCCCTGGTGAGTGCCCTAATGGTGAGCATCTGTCTGGGCTCCATAGTCAGCCCAGCCCAGGGATTAGAACATAGCAACTGGTACCACTCACCAGTTGCTTCTTCGCAGAAGCCAGTTCAGCCATGGAGTAGCTATAAGACCTTGAAAGTTGGCTTCAAGTCTCTGGGACTTGATTTCATCATTTATGAAATGGGATGTTGGAACAGATGCTGCTAGAAACCATTTCTTTAGTTCTCTGAGACATCACTTACATTGCTGACTCCTGCTGTTGAATCTCGACCAGCAAATGAGGGATGGTGGCTCTCCAGTTGTTCAGAGTAGGGAGTTGTTTCCATACTTTAAATATTAATTTCCACAGCTTAATGTTTTGGTCCTTTTATACTTTAATATGTTGTTAATATTTCTAAAACAGCATTGATTAAGTGTCACATGTTCCACCTTTGTTCACTGATGGTACATGGAAAGTCTTAGTAAATTGCTGAATGAGTGGATATTTTTGGAGAAATTATTATTCATACAAGCAATGCCACTTATTATATATTTCAATCATTTTCACAATTTCTCTACCATATTTTTATTTTATTTTGTTGTTGTTGTTCAGTCACTAAGTCATGTCCAACTGTTTGTGACCCCATGAACTACAGCACACCAGGCTTCCCTGTCCTTCACTATCTCCCAGACTTTGCTCATACTCAGGTCCATTCAGTCTGTGATGCTAGCCAGTCATCTCATCTTCTGTCATCCCCTTCTCTTCCTGCCATCCATCTTTCCCAGCATCAAGATCTTTTCTGGTGAGTCAACTTTTCGCATCAGGTGGCCCAAGTACTGGAGCCTCAGCTTCAGCATCAGTCCTTCCAGTGAATACTCGGCGTTGATTGTATGGCTGTGTCGGGTCTTAATTGTGGCATGCGTTATCTTCACTGCAATGCGCAGGCTTCACTCTGCTTGCGGCGTGTAGGGCTCCACAAGTTGCTCCCTGGCATGTGGTCTCTTAGTTCCCTAACCAAGGATCAAACCCATACATCCAGCATTGGAAGGCAGATTCTTAACCACTGGTCCACCAGGGAAATCCCTGAGCATATTTTTTAAATGCCATGCAGTATAGTTCCATATGGTATATATGTGTCTCTTTGCTGCCCTTCTTTTTTCTTTTAAATTTGATGGGGAACAGATGCCACTGAGACTTGAAGACCAGCTTGTGTCCTCAAGCAGGCATGGCAAGTTCAGTGTGTTTTCAAAGCACTGCAGGCAGTGGTCCTCAGCTGCAGGTGATTTTTCCCTCCAGGGGATATGGCAAGGTCTAGAGGTTTCTGAATCTTTGCGACCCCATGGACTGTAGCCCACCAGACTCTGTCCATGGAATTCTCTAGGCAAGAAGACTGGAGTGAGTAGCCATTCCCTTCTGCAGGGGATCCTCCAGACCCAGGAATCAAACCTGGGTCTCCTGCAGTGCTGGCAGATTCTTTACCATTTAAAGCACCAGGGAAAACATTTTTGGCTATCATGACTGGAAAGGTGCCACTGGCATGTTATTGATGAAAGCCAGGGATGCTGCTAACATCCTAGAACGCAGAGGAGCAAAGACTTGTCCCTCCCAACAAGCCACTACTGCTAAGGTTGGGAAACCTGGTCTCCCTGGCCTTCCATTTAATTTGTAGGACTCTCCCTCTAGAACAAAGCAACTGAATGACCAATTTTTGCATAATGCCTAAGAAACTGCTTACTGAATTGTCTTTTGGGTTTCTTTGGATGAGACAGAAGAACTTTCTACTGCAAATACATAATCAAGAAGGCTTCTGAACATAAACTCATAAACATGCCAATGTCCGCCTGCTTCAGAGTTATCTCAGGCCGACCTTTTCTAGACTTTTTTAGCATGAATGTCCAAAGAAAAAATACAAAAAAAGAGAAAAATGTCCTTCAGTGAGGTTTATTAGAATGTGAAATTGTTTCCTCTGGGAGGTGTGATGGAAATTTCATTGCTAAGACCATTAAAAACTAGCCCAGAGTATAAACTTCGTAGAACAAATTTTGTTCAGCAAGGGGACAAATTCAATAACCTAATAGTCCTTTTCTGTCTTTAATATCGTGTATTTTTCTGATCACTTCTGATGATGCCATTTCACCTTTTGCTTTAGTATAGCTTAGTGTCACCCAGAAAATGCTTTGCAATGTCAGGCCAAGCCCGTGCGAACTGTTAAATGTCAAAAGAAAATCCATCAGTGTCTCTCTAAGTTCATGGTGATGACATTACCATATGAAAAAATAAAGAGGGAGATTCTGTCAGTGCAAACATGATCGTAAATGTAACGTTCATGGCATTAAAGAGAGAGAGGCAAAGCATTATCCTGACAGACAGTTTGGGAAACTCCATTGCTGTTTATCAAAATACAAGAGCAGACTTCATTTTAGTAAATTCTAGCAAAGTGAAAACTGTGAGTCAGCCACCCCCAGTCATGAAAATCCATTTTATGAATATATTTTTTACTTTGGGAAACATTATATATTTGTCTTTTAAAGAATATTCATTAAAAGTACGTTGTTGTTATTGTTTATTTGCTAAGTTGTGTCCGACTCTGTTTGCAACCCCATGGACTGTAGCCTGCCAGGCTCCTCTGTCCATGGGATTTCTCAGGCAAGAGTACTGGAATGGGTTGCTGTTTCCTTCTCTAGGGGATCTTCCCAACCCAGGAATCAAACCAGCATCTCCTGCCCTGGCAGGCAAATTCTTTACCACTGAGCCACCAAAATGTATCTCACCAAAATGCACAAATCCATGCATAGGTTCGTGATCTTTACCAGGTAGGGACCATGAAAACACAATTACCTCAGATTTCCCCAGCTAGAAAGGAATGTAATTTGTGGATAAGAGAAACCTTGGGATGGTGAAACGGAGTCTAATTGGTATTGTGGATGATTTGGGTGATTTTTTAGAACATTCTAATGGTACTTACAGAGCTGAAGTCATTCACTTCTAATTAATTTAAAACTGTGAGTCCTTTTTGTAATTGTGTGGACTTTGAAAATGTTAATTTATCGCCTTCACAATCCCGTTAACCTTATCAAGATGTTTAAAGGCTGCCCTTCGCTATTGTATTTTTTCTCTAACCAGTGAGGGGAGATCGCCCAACATCTTCTCTCCATGAGCTGGTTTGGTGACACTCTTAAAACTGTTTTACTAGCAAACAAAGTTGGAAATGGAAAAAAGAGAGAGGGTGGAAATGTAAAAATCTTGATTAGAAAGTATAATTTAATAGAACATGTATCGAACCAAATGTATTGATTAATGTAGAAGATATAGTACTTATATTGATTCAAACCAGAGATTTAGTACTAAAAGCTCTGAGCCAAAAAGCTGTTGCAGATTGCTACAAAAGTCAGTTTAATGCTGTCCTTGAGAGTGCCTTCACAAAGAATTTCTTCTAATGTTTGAGGACTAGGTAGAATGCGGTATATGTCAGTTTGATCCCGGAGGGTTTTATTTTGTACTCTAATAGCTGTTACGAGCCTACATTATATCCAAGGAGTAATTTTCCTTAGGGGTGCCCAGCTCGCTTTGTGTCAATATTCTAGCATTTTAAGTCACGTACAGTATATGCTTCTGGGAACAGGGAAGGAGCCAGCCAGACTCATAATGGTCTGCATTCATTAATAAAGGCAGAGGCTTCTGTCCCTCCATCGCCCACTACAGGGAGGCTTCTTCGGCCTTCAGGGACCCGAGCAGACACATTTAAAGAAAGCTTTATTTTGAGTGGGCAGGAGATGAAATGTAGGACTCGCAGGCATTTCCGAAGTCAGCTATATGCCCGAGCACAGGGGTGACCTTAATGGGTCAAAGAAGAATGCAGGTCAAAAGACTTATTATCCAGCCTGTTGGAAACCAATTGCTTTTGTTTAAAAAAAAATAAAAAATAAAGCAGTAGTGCTTAAAGGTGGATAATAATGTAGAATTCTGTTTGCAGCCTGTAACTGCATGACTGTGTCTGTGTACTGGGATATGCTTCTAGAAAAATAAGAGCATACAGACCATGATAGTGTTTACAGATAAGGTCCAACCCTGGTGATAAAAGGAAGGGTAATATAATTAGTTAATCAGCAATGATTGATTACGGATGTTTGCGTTCTTCAACTAAAGAAAAAACAACATGCTGCCTCGGTGCTGTCACCATCTGTTGAAAGAAACAGCTACATTTAATCTTTCTATTTCTTTTATTTCTTCCCGCCTTGCATTGTTGCAAAGCCACAATTGCCTCCTATTTCCCCTGGTTGGAAAACATCTCATTTAAATTGAATACAACTCCAGTTTAAATTCGGGATTCTAATGGCATGGTGAATTAGTGGAAAGCCTGTTTTCTTTTTTTTTTCTTTTCATTCCTTTTTAAAATGGCTCTTTTTCTTAGTTTTAAAAGCTTGTCAGAATTTGAGACAAAGGGCTATAAATAGACAAGTCACAGTAAAAATGATTAACATCTTTGACTCAACAGATCTCACAAAACTTCCATTCAGACATAGTTTTTATTTTTATGACTATTGCTACTTAATATTTTGTTGATGCCAACAGAAGGCTACAAAGCACAGACTACAAGACATCGTCTCTGCCAAAATATTGGCTAAGCGAGGGTGATCCATAAGCACCGCTTTTGGGGTGGGGACTGAATTTTTCCACCCTGGGAAGGTAGATGGCCCCTGGTTTTCCTCTGGAGCTTAACTTCATCATTGTTATAGGTGCAGATATTCAAATTCACATCAAGATCGCGGGCAAATGGGATAGTTTGGCCAAGGTGAATAGTTACAGGGGATCGTGGGTTTTTATTTTTATTTAAAAATATTTTGCTTGGATTGCATTTTAAATAGGATTAAACCGTTTGACCAGTAAATGTGGTCAGCTCTCAGAAAGAGAGAGGCTGAATTAATCATGTGTTAGCGTGCCAAGCCCAAAATGAGAATTCCAGTGTTGTAAAATGAAAGGCATCTCATATTTTAAAAAGAAATTCATAGTGCTAGAAGGGAATTTTTAAGGTCCTCATCTGTTTTTTAGCTTTCTAAGTTTAATTTCAGGTTTTAGAGGAGAAAAAGAACAAACTCCTTCCAAATGGGGCCGTTTACAGTAAAGAGAGTGGGGTTTTTTGGTGTTCTTTTTGTTTTAAACCTGGCTATTAAGGTATCATACGTAGATGGATTGTCTTTAAAGCTTTAAGGTGTGTTGTGAATTTAATTTTTTTTAACACAAACCCCTCTCGTGTAAAACAACTGTTCATAACTGGGATTAATGGTTTGCAATTTTCAGTTACTTAGACATGGGGTCTCCAAGAGATGGCTTTTTGCAGAGTAGAATATGGCTCTCTGTGGGATTACAGAACTTTTCTTCTCTTCCTACTTCCTTTTCTGTCATCACCCCTCCCCACCGGCGTCGATGCTGCACTGATGCTCTCCTCGATTATGTAAAACACTTTCCCTTCATTGGAACAGATATTTTTTCTCATAACCTGTCATTGCATTAAAGTACTTTGGGGACTGTGAATTGCTGTGTGAAATTGGTGAGATTACCCACTGCTTTGTTCTAGTGTGGTGGTTTCCTCCAGACCTAAAGAGCAGAAAACTTACAAGAGAAGGCGACTCAAGGATGGCCTGGCAGCATTTTCTCTGCTCTGCTTGTCCCCGTCCCTGTTCTTGCTGTGGGGGTTCACGGCGGGCTCTGTGGTGTGGCTGGCCTGGTGAGGAGCACCAAGCACCAGGCACCTGCCCTCTCCTTGGGCTTAGCACTTCTCTGGTCTATGTTTCATCTTTCCCACTCACTTCTTGTCTCCCTTTCTGAAAAATGTTGTCTGTGATTTTAAAAACACACCCAATTAGGCAGAGGGCTCCCAAGAAGCAATTTCTTGTTTCTCTTATGGGTGGATCTTCAGTGAAGTCTGGAGATGAACACGCTGTCTTTCTCTCCAACCCCTAATTGCCAACCCAGTAACCTGTGCAGCTCAGATACCCATTCCTTCCTCCAGAAAATGAAATCAGGTCATTCATATTTTTAGTGACTCAAAGTACTGTATGGGAGAGGGGAAGTCATACTTCAAGGATCCTCCAAGGTGGTGAAGACAAACCCTTGAGGACTGGATCAGAATCACCTGAGTTTTTTGTTTTCCATGCAGATAGGCCACATTTCCGGGCTTCCCAGGTGGCGCAGTGGTAAAGAATATGCCTGCCAATGCAGGAGACCTAAGAGACCCGGTTTCTATCCCTGGGTTGGAAAGATTCCCTGGAGAAGGACATGGCAACCCATTCCACTATTCTTGCCTGGGAAATTCCGTGGACAGAGGAGCCTGGTGGGCTACAGTCCATGGGGTTGCAAAGAGTCAGACACAACCGAACACAAACACAAACACACACACACACACACACACACACACACACACACACACCCATTTCTCACCTTGGAAATCACTGACAGTGGTGAATGCCGTGCCTAGGGATGAGGGTGGGGGTGGGGAACCCTGTTCTCCCTTTCAGCCAGTTTGGAAGAAAAAAGAGAAAGACTGACAATGAGTGACCTCAGTGGTATGCAGGTATCTCTGCACGAGAGAACTTTCTGCCGTCACCGTATTTCATGCCAGATTTCCCATTTAGACGTTATTTATATTGCAGCTCCTTATTTTTGTTGAAGCTTGCATTTCACAAGCCCTACCCTTGTCCTTCTCGCCGATGATTTATGTTCCTCTCTCTTAATATGCAAAGCATAAATCCTTTATAGTAGCAACTTCAATCTGTTGCAATAAGTGATTCATATGTAGTTGTTCATTTCTTTGCACCTCTGAAGAGACGTGTATAGCTTTGGTTTAGGATGAAAGCATCCAAGAAACAACTGTTGCCGACTATTGTGGCCAGTTTGTGTTGGGTTTCTGTTTTCCAGTTTCTCAGTATAGATAGAAGAGCACTGGAGAGACTGTAATATAGCTTCTTTCATTAACCTCCAAAATTCAATTGAATGTGGAATGTCTGGAGTAAGCACTCCATTTTTTAACGTTTTTTTAGTTGTTTGGCTGCACCGAGTCTTAGTTGTGGTATGTGGAATCACTCATTGCAGCATGAGGGATCGACTTCCCTGACCAGGGATTGAACCCTGGGACCCCTCCTGTCAAAGTTCGACCATTTAGATAGCTATTGTCTCAGCTTCTTGTACTTATTTTCTTAATTTTTTAAATTAAAACTTTCTGTAAGATCAGTCTTGACTGTGAGATAGCAAAATGTATGAGAATGTTTAGACAGATCATTTTGAGTAATTGAATGTTTTCATTGTTTATAACCTCTTTGATCATAATTTTGTTGATATTTAAAGGGATAGCAATGTTTTTAGTCTCATCAGTTTTTTGATTATCCTTTATGTCCACTTTTGGAGAAAAATAATTTGAAGAACTATTTATTTAGAATCAATACAAAGGGAAAAAAAATGAAAGTGATGCCATGGATGGTAACCTGCCAGACTCCTCTGTCCATGGAGTTCTGCCTGTGATACAGGAGAACCAGGTTTGATCCCCAGGTCAGGAAGATCCCCTGGAGAAGGGAATGGCTAGTGTTCTTGCCAGGAGAATTTGATGGAACGAGGAGCCTGGCAGGCTATATAGTCCATGGGGTTGCAAAGAGTCACACATGACTAAGCGATTACCACTTCATTTTCACTTTTTTCCTTTGTATTGTTTCTAAGTAAATACTTCTGCAAATTATTTTTCTCCAATAGGCAGACATAAAGGGTCATCAAAATACTGGTAAGACTAAGAAACATTACTATCCCCTTAAGTATCAATGTAATTATGATCAAAGGAGTTATAAACAATAAAAACATTCAAAATGCATTGTCTAAATTTTCTCAGACATTTTGCTATCTCAGAGTCAAGCCCAATCTTACAGAAATTTTTTTTACTACCCTTTATGTCTACCTATTGGAGAAAAATAATTTGCACAAATATTTATTTAGAATCAATCCAAAGGAAAAAAAAGAGTTAGCATAAAACTGTCCTGCTCCTGTATGGACATTTAGGCTAATATTGTTAAAAGAAGAATAAAAAAAATCCAGCTCATCTTTCACTAAATTAATAAAAATGGTATGTTTTAAATAAAGGTGAGTGAAATAAAGTTCTCATTATTTGTTGCCCATTTTCTTATAAAATGGACTTAGTTTGAAATAGGGAACAGAAGGCCTGGGTCATCTTCACAACACCCCTTTCTCCCTCACTGGTGCTGTAAGCCCCAGCTGGGCAACTCAAAGCAGCCAAGCCTCTGGCCTTTCACCCTTTACTCACTGGGCAGGTGTTTGGCTAGTTTTCTGGGGAAATGAAAAGATAACAAAGATCTCAAAGACGAAGCCCTCTGCTGAAAATTTTCCATAGCTCCTCCTTACCCACAAGACCAAGTCTGAATTCCTTAGCCAGGTACAGAAGGCTCTTCAGAATCTGGCCCCAGACTTCTCTCTACCTTCATTTCTCATCCACACTCTTGGTTCTGGACACTCAAGAAGATTCCAGCCAATCTGAATGAGCTGTAGGTCCGCAAACCTACTTTGTGTATTCTTGCTTCATTGCCTTTACCCACGAGGGTCTTTGGCCTGGAGCACCCGCCCTGCATCCCAAATGCCTCTTCGTGTTTCCAGCCTCAACTAAAATGTCCTAAGCCAGGTCCACCACAAAGCCTTCCCCAAAGGCCAGGCCAGGTTAGGTGTACGTGATAGTCCTGTGGTCATTTCTAATATATTCCCACCAGGTGGCTTTTTCGTTATGTGCCTATGTGACTTTCTTGTTGAGTCTGTGAGCACTCTGAAGATGTGAAGGCTCGGACCATCCTTTTCCTTCCAGTGGCCCTTGCCTAGCTGGTCATTCATTTGGCTGGATCCTCTTTGCCAAGTGCTGCGATACTGGGGCCTGTGGCTGGTGGTGTGCAAGTGTTCAAGAGCTGCTTGTGAAGGAATGAATAAGTGGATGAAGACCAGGATTACGGACACAGGGAGAGAACCAGAAGACAAGACCTCAGCTGCATATGATATAGCAGTCAGAGACAGGGGAAGCGGTCTTAGATGGGATGAGCATGGACGTGGTCATACCTGGGGACAGATCTCCAGATTCTGATCAGAAGGGATGGGGGGGGGTGTCGACGGTGAGAGGTGGGAAAACACTGCTCAGGGAAGGCGCAGGTGGGGTCATCTCCAGGTGTTTGCTCTGAATGAATGTCCTTTGGGTCTGTGAGCATCCCCCATGCAGGCCACAGGCCCAGGTCCAGAGCCCGCCCACCCAGTGTTCACCGTCTGGACCTGGCTTGTGGTTATAAGCTGCCCGAAAGCCCAGTTTCCCGCTCACAGTTTGGAACCAGGATGTTGACTCAGGAAGGGGACGTGCTGTGTGGATGGAGGGGACACCACCAAAGTACAACAAAGACTGCACCTACTGGGGACCGGAGGGGGGGCTGCTTTCAGGCTGCTGTGATCTGCTTCTGCACTAGGTGGGGACCCAACCCCGAGCCCACCCCCAAGAGAAGAGCTGGAGATGTTTCCTGCCCCGTTTGTCAGCTGTCGGCCAGGCAGCTCTCTTCCATAAAATCTATATTTAGGGATGGACAGGGCCTCTGTTGTTAAGATGTTCACCTTCTAGGCATGAGTAGAACAAAAGCATCTGTAATCAATGGAAATAATGCACAGATAGATCTAACTGTTAAAATAGTGTTACCCTGGTGTTTGAAAAGAGGCGTATGCTGACAAGAAGAGATGGTGGAAGGTGAGGGGGCGTCTTCTGGGGAGTGAAGCAGAGTCAGAGAAAGGGAAGACCCCCTGGCCCCGCCCCACCCCTCCCTCCTGGCTCTCACCGCGGGTGGGGAGAAGCCAGGCCCCCCCCAACCCCGAACCCCCATTCTTCTGGACCCAGAAACAGTTTTCAGGGCATTGTAAATCAACGAGCATTTATAGATACTTGGTTTGATGAAAATATGATCACTTAAGGTTCTTCTCTCCCCCCACCCCCATTTTCTTTCTCATTGCAGAACCATACGATGACCCAACACAGCAGTTAGTGCAAGCACCGTCTCTCAAGGAGAATGACTTTTGTGGCACAAAAAGGGAACATGTTTTACTCTTTGCACGAAACTTTCATTGTTAATGTATATTATTCAGAAACATTGTATTGTACCATACAACTTGTATTATCGAAACTGTTGGATGTTCATGTGTTTGAACTTTTGAGCACCGGATAGACCCCCTGTATATAAAGTGTCTCACATGTATTATGTCGTCTGATACTAAAATGGTCTTATAAAGACAAGTGGACTTGGGCCCTATTCAGGCAAGATTTAAAAAAAAAAAAAGAATGTGAGCAAAATGGCTTAAGAGAAAGTATTTTCAAGGAAGACAGATTAAAACAACCCAGTTACACGTGAGACTATATTTGGACTTCCTTTTCTTAACACTTAAGCCTAGAATTTCTCTTTTTTGGTATATCAACGGTTAAACCCAAGACTATTTTTTATTGCTGAAAATTCTTGCAAAAAACCATGAAGAGATGTTCTCACAGAACCCCACAGCTGGGTAAGGCCCGTATATATATTTGTAAGCCTTGCAATGTGACAGGTAGCATCACTATATATGCAATAGTTGTTATGTAGACTGTCAAAGAATTTTTTTTTCCTGGATACATTTTGAAGCTTTGAGTGTTCAAGGTTTTCCTTAATGATTTCACACAGCCAAATTCTTGAATCAGTTGAACTAACCTGTATGTTACTGTTATTAATGTTTACTCTGCGGTCTGAACCTGGAGATTACTGGAATTGTTTTCCAAGAGGAAATAAATTCAGTTTACCATTAGGTATGAGTGTATGTGTGTGTTTTCTTTTTCTAGTTACTTTGCCATTAAAAAAAAAAATCTAATTGCACCCCTGGAAATGAGTTCTGCTCTTGAGAATATCCCAGGCACAACCTCAATCATATTTAACCTTTCCACACTAGGCCAAAAGCACCTAGGAGGAGATTCATCACATGGCATAGAGAAGGCATCAGACCTAAAGTACTTATTCCTCTCACAGATCCTACTAGGTCACATTGTACTGGAGGATTTTGACATCACAGATGGATGTGATGGCTGTTTTCTGCATAATTTGCAGCCCAATTCATGTCATGCTGTGCAAATCTGAACTCAAAGTAGATGGCTGCAATTTGAGAGGCAGTTTGGCTTATGTGTACTTAAGAAGCAGCTTTGTTCATTCAGAAGACAAAGCACAGAGCAGGGAGCCGGGAGCCTGTAAGCGTCGCGCTGGCCCAGAGTGTGGACTCGGTGTGGTCTTCTGCACACCACCCACCTCCAGGCCTCTGTCCCCTAGCCCAGAGAGGTGACACAGATTGGTCATCAGCCTCCATACAGGCACGGGGTGTCTCCGCAAGACCGCTGACACCACGCCACAGCTTGCCACAAAATGGTGAATGAGGAGGTGCTCTCGAATTTCAGAGCCTTTTTTGAGGGGGAACATAAGATAATCGCCATGTATATATATTGAGCCCTGATATATCTTGACTCAAAATCAGTGAGTATAGACTTGATATTAGTGGGCAGCTTTCTTCCACCTCCTGCGTCAAATACTTCACCCACTGGGACTCTTTCACCCTCTTTGAAACTCTGAAGACCTCAAGCAATTCTTTAAACCTTAAGCGAGAATCTTCATAACAGTTTTTTTGATCGGGAAACTAATGCATGGACTTATTCGTTTTATTATGACCAACTGTCATGAGGGGAACCATGAGTAAAACCCAGATACCAGGTATAAGCCTCACCCCATAATCTGTGCCAAACCTTAACCTCCCTAAGGATCACCTGGAGGGTTTGTTACTTCACAGGGTGCTGACCGGACACTCAGAATTGCTGAGTCAGTAGACCTGGGGTGGAGTTCAAGAGCTGACAGTTTTAGGATGCACCCAGCTGGGAGCCCCTGTTCCTGATGTAGGGGCCACACTTTGAACACTGTTGCTCTACCCCATTTCCAAATGAGTTGAGTGCATTGAGTAAGAATAACCATGCAGAGTGCCAGCAAATTATGCTACTTATTTAGTTTCCAATAAAAAGACAGTTTGGTCAAATTTTAGGATCACTTGGAAACAAGTACCTCCTGGTGATTAATGTACATGTGCTTGCCAGAAGGTATCATGTGCATGTGTTTAGTTTTTTAATGCTAGGAAAATCTACATCTATACATTTCACAATGGATTGCCAGCATGCTATTTAATTAAAAAGCTTTTTCACCAGCTACATAAATAATGAAGTATGCTGAGAATATGCAAGTGCATTCATAATTAAAATACTCCGCTATATTTAAAAAAATTAAGATCTCTGGTCTATTCAAGGATTTTGCATTTAAAATGAAATAGCCACACTTAATGCTGATTTTTTTTTTAAAGCTTTAGAACCTTGGGTTATTAATGAGTGGGTTATATTTTACTAAAGGGAAGCTGCTCTCCATTCAAGAAAAGGAAAGCAGGTGATGTTATTTATCCAGGGATGAAGTCCAAGTTGCCTTTAACAACATCACCTCTGAGACTTTCCAAACTCCTGGTAAACAGCAGGGGTTGGACTTCTTAAGACGCAATGGATACTGAGGCTTATAATTCTAGAGGCCATCTCACGGCTGGCCATTGAGTTCCTTCAATACAAGCACGGTTCAGTCACTTCCCAGACAAAGCCGGAGGCCAAAGAAATTGACTCATTACCCCATAGGCCTGGCTGATCCTCCAGTGACAAGGTCATTCAAATTCACCAGGCTCTTCTTTATAACCAACCATTCTTTGGGTCATAAATACTGAACAGTGCATGGAACAGTCATTCCCTCCTGCTTGTTACCTTGTTTATGTTTATTTCCTGCTTCATGCCCTAAGAATATAAGGCAACTTAAAGATTAACACAACGTTAACAGGAAAAGCATCATCTTGGGACTTCCCTGGTGGTCCAGTGGATAAGACTCTGCCTGCCAATGCAGGGGAACACGGGTTTAATCCCTGGTTCAGGAAGATCCCACATGCCACAAAGCAGCTAAGTCCATGCACCCCAACTACAGAGCTCATGTCCTGCAACAAGAGAAGCACTGCAATGAGAATCCCGAGCTCCTCAACAAAGAGTAACCCCCACTTGCCATAACTAGAGAAAGCCCACACATGGCAACGGACGCAGCACAGCCATAAATAAGTAATTTTTTAAAAGCAGCATCTTACAGAACGGTGGAAACACAGTAGAGTGATTGGCTTGTTTTCTGCTTTAATTCTGCTTTGAATGCATTTTTACATTGGCTTTGAGGTTCCTGATACCAAAGGAAAAAAAACAACAGAACGAATTGTACCGGTTCCTTATGAGAGTTTTTTTTTTTTTCCTTAACACTTAATTCCCAAAGAAATTTCGCAGTGGCCTTCTATGCAGTCCAGTGGCCAACATGATGACCAGTGTTCCTGACCTAATTTTATGACCTCACGCACTGGCTGTCATCTGGAGGAATGTGGCTTCATCTATAGGCAGAGGCCAGAGATGCTGCTAAATATCCTGCAATTCACAGGACGGGTCCCCAGAACAAGGAATTAACAGCTGCCGAAGATCAACAGTGCCAACGCTGAGAAACGGGTCAGATGTAAAGTGTTCCGATTGTTCAAGGAACTTTTTACATTAGCATCATCTAGAAGACTTTTAAAAAATCTATTAAGGGCAAGATTCATATATCTGAAAAACATACTATGGAAAACCCCGAAGAACTTTTTAGCCTGCCCTATATATATACACATACACTCTACTGTCTGAGCCACCAGGGAAACTATACATATATATATGTGTGTATATATTTATATGCCACATATATACACATATATGTGTTGCATATAAGTGTGTGTCTATGTGATATATATATATATATCACACATGTATATATGTGGCATATATACACATGTGTATATATGTGGCATATATACATATATGAGATATATATATACATACACACACACACCACACAGTGTGGCTTGTGGAATCTTAGTTCCCTGACCAGGGATTCAACCCCCTGAGCCCCAGCAGTGAAAGTACCAAGTCCTAACCACTGGACCAACGGGGACTTTTCCTAAAAAACACTGTTCCTGAATCCCACCCCTAGAGAAGCAGACTTCATTGGTCTAGAGTGCAAACGTGCCGCAGGTGACTTAGTATAGCTATGTTTGAGACCCACTGGGCCAGGCTAACATTCTCACTTAAGTATACTAGGCTCAAGACTAGAAATATGCAAATAGCATCCTAGGAGCAGAGACATATGGGCCTCACACACTTTTTCTTCAACGTTACTTTTTATAACTGGGCGTGTAATGATTATTTTAAGTAGACTAACGTGTAGCAAGTTTCAGAACCAGGAGAAAGGGGGAAAATGACCCAGAAGCCTACCACCCTTACACCTACATCCAGGATTACAAATTAACGAGTGAGAAACCTGGCCCAGGGGGGACTCTGGGCACCCAGGGAGCAAGCCCCCCATCAGCTGCCCCCACTGCTGCCTGGAGGAAAGGCAGCCTGCCGAGGCCAGATTGCCCAGTGTCTTAGGAGAAGCCAGCGATCCGGGTGGTGATGTGCCATGTGCCAATTTCTAAATGTTGGCAGCCTACTCCGTTTGTTATTCAAACTCTGCTGACCCCCGCTGTGCAGGCCATATGAGATAGGCTTTCAGGCCAGGTCCCGCTCTTGGATTGCCAGTTTTGACCTTCAGCATCAAGTATTATTTTCTTCCCAATTGTTTTCATGCCAGACTATTTAAAGTGTTCGTTTAAAATAATTACACAATTTGTGTATGTAAGCATCATATGCCATTTTGATATTGCTTTGTGGCCTTCATAATTCTACTGCTTCAGGTGGAGCAGTAATCCGCCAAATGGATGTATTCTATATAAGCCCGCCCTTGTTCCCAGATATTTCGATTTCAGATGGATTTTGTTTGTTTGTTGAATGATGAAGGATTAAAAATAGCATAAAGTCAATAGTTTCTTCTGAAACCCAGATATGCTGTATTCTCTTGCTAATGGAGGCCAGGTTAGCTGCTTTGGCAATCATACAAACAGGTGATAAGGTTGATGATAAGGCTGACATTCTACCTTGGAAGTTGATAGGCCCCCCCAGGTGGCGCTAGTGGTAAAGAAGCCCCCTGCACACACAGGAGACATAGAAGACGTGCGTTCGACCCCTGGGTGGGAAAGATCCCCTGGAGGAGGGCACGGCAACCCACTCCAGTGTGCTTGCCTGGAGAATCCTGTGGACAGAGGAGCCTGCTGGGCTACAGTCCATAGGCTCGCAAAGAGTCAGACACAACTATAGCAACTTAGCATGCACATGTACAAGCTTAACCAGTGTTCCAGCCCAAATGGAAGGTCAAGGTGGCCTCTAGGGGTTCCGCACAGGCTGGGGTAGGCTCCTCAGAGCCGCCTGGGTCTCTTTCAGAACTTGGGTAAGGATTCCAATGAATCCTCGAGTCCCACCCTAAAGAGCATGGCAGCCCTGCTTTGCGCCCATTGGGGTGCAACAATGCACAAGCCTTGAGAAAGGAAGTTTGAAACTCCAGATCCCATCAGAGAACACCTGCAAATGCTTCTCCTCTCAGCTCCAGCACACCGGAGCCTCTTACCATCTCCCTGGTGTGGAGGGAGTGCTACCAAAGGTACTGCCAACGCCTGGAGTTCAAGCAAGAGGGATGATGCAGGGTAAAAGGACCCACCATGGGTTTCTGGCAGAACCCCAAAGCTCAAGGCTGGTTGGTACCGCGTTCCTGGGTGAGTGCCTCCCAGGGCCGAGGGGTAGCCATGACCATCTCGGCCAGATTCCTTCGTAATGAAGTCAGCTGTCAACTCCTTGGGGGGAGAGGCACAGAGCCCCTTTATTTCCAAGCAGGTGTTGCAGCATATTAAAGGTTGAATTCCATCCTGTGCTCGCATCCTGGATGAGCCAGTTTGCAGGCAAGCTCAGTTCTTTCTGCAAAGAAGGAAACTTGGCAATGGTGGAGGCTGAGTACTTAAATGGCAATCAACTTCTGGCTCATATCAATTAATTCCTTCATGGACTTCTGCCTAAGTATAGCATCTTGAATTCCCAGCTGCGGAGACTATGAAAAACAGCCCAAAGAGCACACGCCACGATCCAGGGGAGGGCGTACCAGCGAAACAGTTGATGGGTGATGCTGTCCCATCAGGGTGCTCTGTTGATTTACCTGTAGAAGCCAGGGCAGGAGACTCACTCCTGTTTCTGGGTGGGAAATTCTTGGAGAAAACTTTCACTATGTTCAAGTGAAACCATTCTGAGGAGAATCACCGTCTTTGCTGCTGCTGCTGCTAAGTCACTTCAGTCGTGTCCGACTCTGTGTGACCCCATAGACGGCAGCCCACCAGGCTCCCCCATCCCTGGGATTATCCAGGCAAGAACACTGAAGTGGGTTGCCATTTCCTTCTCCAATGCATGAAAGTGAAAAGTGAAAGTGAAGTTGCTCAGTCGTGTCCGACTCTTAGCGACCCCATGGACCACAGCCCTCCAGGCTCCTCCATCCATGGGATTTTCTGGGCAAGAGTACTGGAGTGGGGTGCCATTGCCTTCTCTGATATGAGACCTAGCAGCTCCTAATTCATCTGGTCCATACAGACTACAGCTCAGACCATGACATCTACATGGGGATGTGAATTTCAAATCCCTTATCATTCAGCCTTCATCTAGTGCTCTTATAATGCAGCTATCACCAAGCCATAGCCAAGGAAAATCAAGGTCACGTGGCAAGACAAACTCACTTTTCCTCCCCTGCGCGTGTGTTTTTCCTTCTCTGTTCGCTTTCACTGAATCGGAGGAAAACTCTGGTTCCTCATCCAGGAGTCAAAACCTTTGGCTCTCTTAAGGGCCATGCCCTGTCCAACATGGTAGCCACTAGCTGCTTAAATATGTGGCTACATAGATTTACATCAATTTAAATGAAGTAAAATTTAAAATTCAATTTCTCAGTCTCACTAGGAACATTTCAAGTGTTTGGTTGCTCCATGGGGCTAGTGGCTACCATTGGAACAGCACAGATACACAACATTCTCATCACAGAAAGTTCTAGTGAGCAATCAGACAACCTAACCCACCCTCTCCACCTTCTTGGACCCCTTCCACATATGGAGGCCCCTCTTTCTCTAGCTCCTTTCATTTTTCCCCCCAACTAGCCTCATTCCTCAGACTGTTATTTGTCCTCAAATATTCACAGGTTTTTCCCTTCTTAAAAAAAAATCATTTTTTTAAAACTCTGAAACCTCCTCCCAAGACTGTTTTATTTATTTCCTTTATTTTCTTCCAGATTTCTCAGATCTGTGGTCTGCCCCCACCTCCTCCATATCCTGACCACTGACTTGCTCCTTCTTCACCAGCAGGATGGCTTCCATCAATATTGTTTCACTGAAAATGTGTTCCCAAGGTCACCAGTGGCCTTCTCACATCCCAGTGAGAAGCGTTTCTTCCCCCAGTCCTCACTCTCCTCTCCCTTTCAATAATTTATGCCATCAGCCACCCGGTCCCATGGTCTTGCTTGGCAATACTTCTTATGTGTCTTCTTCCCTTTCTGTTCCCAATGGCAGGACCCTAGGGCGGCATGGGAGTTGGGGGTGGGGGGTGATCCTTTCCATCTATTCCCTCTGGTCTCTCCTCTCTCTAATCCCTCTTGTATATGGCCACCACGTTCATCTTCATAAAACACTTTATTTCACACTATTTCCTCATTCAATAAATACCAGCAACTCCCAGAGTAACACAGTGAAAAACAGGGTAGTTTAAAAAGAGCTTGAATCCTTTTCTGCCACTTAATAGCTATGTAGCCTATGCCAACTTACTTTGCTTTTCTGAAATTTCTTTATCCTTCTTTAATTGGAGGGTTAGTATACTTACAAGTCATTGTAGGATGTTTGCCGATGTTATTAATCAGTGGCCAAAAATGCCACGGAAATACATTAGTTGCCTGATACAGGAAAGTTACTGCTTTAAGTATTATTATCTCTATTTAGGCTTCCCTGGTGGCCCAGACAGTAAAGAATCTGCCTGCAATGTGGGAGACTGGGGTTCGATCCCTGGGCTGGGAAGATCCGCCGGTGAAGGAAATGGCAACTCACTCTAGTATTCTTGCCTGGAGAATCCCATGGACAGAGGAGCCTGGTGGGCTACCCCATGGGATCACAAAGAGTCAGACACGACTGAGCAAATAACACTTTCACTTTCATCTTTATTTAATCCAGGCTCTTTTTATGTTGATTCTAGAATCACTGATTTTACTCCCTTGCTTTTTCTCTCTTATCCCTCAGATTCTCTCCTTTATAGTCTTTATTTAAAAACACCACTTGGACTCCTTGCTGGCACAGTGGATAAAGAATCCACCTGCTGACACAGGGGACACAGGTTTGAGCCCTCGTCTGGGAAGATTCCACGTGCCGTGGAGCAACCAAGCCCGTGCACCACAACTACTGAGCCTGTGTCCTGCAGTCACTGAGGCCCGAACACCCAGAGCCCATGCTTCGCAACAAGAGAAGCTGCCAGCCCATGCTTCGCAACAAGAGAAGCCGCCACAAGAAGAAGCCTGAGCACTGCAATAAAGAGAAGCCGCCACGCACCGCGACTAGAGAAAGGCCGCAGAAAACCACGAAGACCCAGTGCAGCCAACAAAGGAAGGAAAGACAACACTTTCCCCTTATCTCCTGCTTATGAGAACCTGGAGTAATGTTCTACTTTTCTTCCACAAAAAGATGAATATCCTTAGACTTTCAAGAATGTTTTAATCTTGCCCAATTACCCATTTAGCGTCAACCTGTTTCTATCACTGAGGCCACATCATTCACCTTGGTACATCTCGTCCATCCCTTCGTTTTATTTTTCCGCATCTGTTGTCTGTTTATTCCTATTCTTCTTCCTTTTTGCTCTTTACCTCAATCCCAGCCAGTCTTCTGGCCACAGACCAAGTCCCTCTTCTCCCATGAATCCCAGGCTAATCTGCTCCTTTATCTCCTTTGTCTGAATTCCTGCTGCCCTTACAGCCTAGCTTAACAATGGCTTTCTTGAAAATGAATTTCGTCTTCCTGGCTGGGTTGTAAATCTTTCAAGCATGGGGAATCTGCTCTCTCTCTATTTTTTGTAATCCAACCATGTGATGTCACCAAGGAAGTTCAATGAAGTACATGTTGATAAATAGCTATAGTTGTAGCGTAACTACAGTTCTCGGTCCCTCCTAGTTCAACAAAGAATGAGGGGGTAAGACAAGATCCTTGCTCCCCAGAAACTCACAATTACAATTACCCACAGGCACAATCCCAGCCATTTTTCTGGGTTTCACAGTTGCCACTGTCCTCATTAACCAGGTAAAGAAGAGCATCAGGAAACAGGGTCAGCACAGACTCAATTTACGGTCAAAACCCACTGAAGCTGGATATCCAAAATGCCTCCTCCTTTTGTCTCTTCAACGGTACTAATTTCAGTGGATGTGTTTAGCACAAAACCCCTGCAATCAGTTGCTTCTGAACAACTCAGCAGCACACAGCAAAGCAGAAAACCCACCAGAAGTGGTCCAGACCAGACTGACCAAAGTCATTTCTCCATCCATAATGGAGTCTTGCACTGGTAACGGGTAATGCTATGCAGATTCAAGATGATCATTAAAACAGCATTTGAAACTGAAATTGATATAGAAAACAAACTAGCGGTTACTGGGCTGGGGGTGCAATATAAGGGTGGGGGAGTGGGAGGGACAAGCTACTGGGTCCAAGAGTAAGTTAGGTTCAAGGGTGTATTGTATAACCTGGAGAATAGAGCCAATATTTCATAATAACTGTAAATAGAAAGTAACCTTTACAATTGTATAAATTTTTTTTTAAATATTAAAACTTGGCTTTAAATGATAACTATGTCTACAAGATTTAAAAAAAAAAAGTGAATCAAAAAGATACCAAGTTCAGTTCAGTCACTCAGTCGTGTCTGACTTTTTGCGACCCCATGAATCGCAGCACGCCAGGCCTCCCTGTCCATCACCAACTCCCGGAGTTCACTCAGACTCGTGTCCATCGAGTCAGTGATGCCATCCAGCCATCGCATCCTCTGTTGTCCCCTTCTTCTCCTGCCCCCAATCCCTCCCAGCATCAGAGTCTTTTCCAATGAGTCAACTCTTCACATGAGGTGGCCAAAGTACTGGAGTTTCAGCTTTAGCATCATTCCTTCCAAAGAAATCCCAGGGCTGATCTCCTTCAGAATGGATTAGTTGGATCTCCTTGCAGGCCAAGGGACTCTCAAAAGTCTTCTCCAACACCACAGTTCAAAAGCATCAATTCTTCGGCGCTCAGCCTTCTTCACAGTCCAACTCTCACATCCATACATGACCACTGGAAAAACCATAGCCTTGACTAGACAGACCTTAGTCGGCAAAGTAATGTCTCTGCTTTTGAATATGCTATCTAGGTTGGTCATAACTTTTCTTCCAAGGAGTAATCATCTTTTAATTTCATGGCTGCAATCACCATCTGCAGTGATTTTGGAGCCCCCCAAAATAAAGTCTGACACTGTTTCCACTGTTTCTCCATCTATGTAATCTATATGTAAATCCAAACTGCCACCCATTCTTTTCTTGAAGCAAAAAAGATGTTGAATGTGATTACAGATGATCAGAGTTTTCCCTCTGAAGAAATGGGCATATTTTGAACCAAGCATGCACTATATTCCCTTGACAAATATATTTACACTCAACTCAGAACATGGAGAGAAAAGGAAATGTCAACAGTTGACAGCTTCTTGGCCTATGGGGTGTGATCCAGGAGCATAATAAATTCATTTAATCTTGGTGTTGAATACATGCATGTTAGACTTGTGTATAGTTGGTTTTTTTTTTTTTTTTTTTTGGCCTTTCCTCCAACACATTGTTTGAATACAATGTCACATTCCTCTGTGTTGTCAACAGAGACATGAACCAAGCTAACCTTTTGGGTCCAACCTGGGGTAATTTTCCCTAATGAGTAAAAGGAGGAATGAGAAGAGGACACCACATAGAAGATGCCTTATTACCAAATGTTGGTGGATAACTATTTCACACTGAAAAATGTGCCTCAAGAACATTGGCCACTGGGAGCTTACCGAGTCCCAAAGAAGATGTATTTCCACGGAAGATGTTAATCATGCTGATAAAAGGCTAAGCATAGTCAAGAGAAGGAAAACCACATAAAAAAGCTACCTCTGTTTAAAAGCTGGATCCTGCTCCCTTCTTCTCATTAAGGCATTTCTCATCTCAGCCAAATTGGACGTGAAGATACGTTCCTTATCCCTGGCAGATCTTGCAAGATATCAAACATTTCAGACTTCGTGTGTGAAAGCATGACATATTGGTTAAGACTGAAAATAGCGTGTTTCTGGTAGAGTTCAAGTAGATAAGAAATACTACACCCCACTGTTTTTGTAAATGCCAGAGTTCCATTGAGTCGAGACAGATGGTAGCAGGCAAAGATGCAATCTTATAATCAAAAGCTAAAATATGTCAAAAATATGTTAGCAAGCAAAATAGAGCAGATTACTAGCTTCTCATGTCATGACAGCTTGCAAAACATGTTAGGATGTTGCATTTCTAGTTATGTAAATAAAGGATCAGCAAACAGAGCAGTAGCAAATGGTGAGGGAGCTCATGTATTGACTGTCCCTTCAAGGCAGTCTGGGGAGCCAGAGAGTCGTGTGGCTGCAAGGAACCCGGGATGGACCCTAAGAGGTCCCCAGCATTGAGCGTAGGGATCCATTTTTCCTTCCATGAGTAACAGGTTTCTCTGTGATACTCAAAAGCTGTTTAACTAAATTACAGGAGGCATTCAAACTTCCCGGAGAGAATTGTAAGGATTCCTTTGAGGATTATCATGTCATTTAGCTCAAAGAAACAAGAGAGTGAGTGTTATTTTGTGAAGATAAAAGGTACCCAAGGCCTTCTGCATACGCCAATCTCATCTCAAGGAGGCTTCTTTGACCACAGGACGGTGAAGTTTTGATGACCCTGGAGAATGAGCTTGACCGCAGGTCAGCCCTGGGCTTCTTATTGTCTTGGCTAGTTTTTGATCAGGCTTGTGAAGAGTGAAGGCAATGTTTATCATGATGGGGGTGGGGGCTGGAGATGCTTTTACTGAGCATCTACTGTGGCCCAGGTGCTATATTGCTGTCACATCAAATTAGCCCTCTTGCCTCTTAGGATGGACAGAAGATCACTTTGACTAGTCCTCACCCAATGAAAGTTTGAATCTGACCTCCTGCCCTCCTTTTCCCCTCCCCCTTTTCTGCACACGGAGAATCCAGGGGTGGGAAGAAGATGGTAGAAAGTGGGCCTGTGTTCTCATGCCAGTATGGCCACCTCTGGCTCAAGGGCCCTACTTTAACCCTAGCTGCCCCTCTGGTCCACGCTGTACCAAAGAAACAATGATCAGCCTCACTTTTCAATTTCCATAGGGAATCACTTGGGAAAATTTCAATGTACCAGAGAATGCTTCATTTTAAACTAGAAGTCTTCTGATAAGCTACTTATCAAACGGTGAAGGTCCAGGAATCTACGCATATAACAGAGGATGATAATTAAACTTCTCGGGGTCTTCTCGGGGTCTTCTTGGGCAGTCCAGTGCTAAAACTCCATAATCCCAATGTACGGGGTCCAGGTTCGATCCTGGTCAGGGAACTAGAATCCTGCATGCTGCTAAGAAGATGGAAAATCCTGCAAAGGCCTCATGTGCTGCAACTAAGACCCGGCGCAGCCAAATAAATAATTTTTAAAAATTTCTCTACGTAAGACAAGAGAAAGAATTTGCATTGTTCTTGAGGAGGAAGCAGCAAGACTGGGCTCTGCATCAGAGAAGAAAGGACCAGAAGTGGCAACAAGCCCGACTGTGTGACTGTCAAGTGAAGACTATAGAGATCAGGAGTGTCTGATGTAAGTTTCTATGCTTTGTCTTGTTAGTTTTGTTTGGCCTGGCTCCTGTTGAAGACTGAGCAAGGCAAACCTCTGCTCTCTTCTGCACTAAATCCTCAGTGAAGGCACACCGCTCATGAATGATCCTGGGTGAGTGGGTTCTTCCTGGAGAGCTCAGACAGTCGTAGAGTCCAGTCTCTGTCTCCTGCGTGGTGGAGACCCACACAGGCAGGAGGCAGAGAACATGTGAGTGGTTGGCGTCTGGATGACCCACACCAAGCAGCATGCTGCGAAAGCGCCCCTGAGAAAAAGAGATCCACCGAGAGCGCGAGGTGGGCCACAGGGGAGCAGCCGGAGCTGCAGTCGCTCAGTCTCCAATGGACACCCATCTTCTGACATGTCTTCAGCCAACTGCCTGGGAAGTTCACGCATCTTTCTAAACCCACACCATTCCCAAAAACGTGAGAGCCCCATTTCCCAAAGAAGTGGGGCTCAGAAAGGTAAGGCAACCTGCCCAAGTTCTCACAGCTAAGTGGAGGCATGATTCAGGGCCAAGGAATGTATGTGAGAGAAAAAGGAGGAGCAAGTGTGTATTTACGTGATATATATTTATGCATTAGCTAAATGTCCAACTTAGAGTCATGTCCCTAAATACAGAATAACTATAAACATTGATTAGTTAGCATCGTCTTTGGCATTCCATAGAGAAAGGGAATCATTTATAAGACCAAATAAGACCTTTTGACTGCCCTACAACTATCATTTGGCCGGGGGAAAAATGGATTCAGGGTGAGCTCCTGCAAAGTCAGATATGGAATATGCAATTCTGGTAAAACTGAAGCAGGTGAGCTCTAACTGACAGGAAGTAATGAGTGTAATAAGCCAAAGGGAATCACTCGGTTTAAGCAACCATATGCTCCAGTTATCGATGGGTGTTTAGAGGTAATGATGCCCCCTTTATAATTCACTTGGTCTTTCTTTTCCTAATTACACCTAAGTGGATTTCCTCCTGTGGAAAAGCCAACATAGGGAAACTTGGAGGTTTGGGGCCATAAGAGTTCTGAGGGACACTAAGTTGGGAGGGTCAGTTTATAAAGTTTTGGGGCTCAAGATGCAAGATGGTGAAGTCCTAAGTTCCTGTCCTGCTGTGTGATTTTGGACATGGAATAAGGTCTCTGGGCTTCAATCACTGTATTTCTAAAATGGAAGAAATGTTCCCTACTGTGTAAGCTGCTATGAAGACTGAATTGAACACAGACATAAAACATTCAGCACCATGTCTGCCACCTAGTTGGTGCTCAGTAAAATTTGGTTCCTATTCATTAGAAGAGTATTGCTTTAGCCTAGGAGCAACTGAAAGTTTGAGGAGCAATTGTTAATTTTCTTTACCATTGAATTTTTTCTATCAGGTGCCTACCAAGACCCTAGTCTTGCAGGACTGAATAAGACACCATCTTTCATCCAGAGAGCTCACTGAAAACTCAGGAGGCAGAGACCCCACATGCAGTGACCATCCACGTGAGGAAGTGCCCCTCTAGGGTGTCAAAAAGGTGTTGTGAGAGTGCAGGGGTGAGATGTCCACCTGTACACACGAGTTCAATGATGGCTTCAGTGGGGAGGTGCAGTGGGAAAAATCAGTGAAGAGGTTGCTGGCTTGTCAAGCCTGGATAGAGCCAACAGCCTGAGCACAAATGAAATGAACTTCTGTCAAGGTGCTGGAATTACCAAAATAAAGGTTTCTGTGCATGGAACACCGCTCACACCACGTTTTCAGAGTCATCGAAACAGTGTGTCGATAAAGTGTGGGTGGGGGCTCAGAATCATGCCTCGTTGGTGAGCTGGACCAAAGCCCCATAGAGAATCGGGACTACAGCTGTCTGGTCCCATCACAGTGCTGGCACAGACTGGGAGCTGGGAAAAGTGTTTAAGAGTAAACGTGTGACCCACCCTCCGGGCAGGGTGGACCCAGCTAAAGCTGACAAAAGGTCCCACTGCCTGGGTTCCTTGTCCAAGGACCTGTCAAATCCTTGTCTCAGTTCAGATCAGTGACATCCATCAGTCCTTGACCAGGCCACAGAGGGTCCCCACAGAAGGACACAGACTAACCATATGCAGTGCAGACAGGTAGACCAGCAGGCTGGCAGCTTTGGGGAGTCCTCAGAGCACAGACTCAGATGAATTAAAGTTCTAGATACCACATGCAAACCAGAGGCAACACATAATAGAACCCAAGGGCCTGGATTCTGGGAGAAGGAAGGGAGCAGTCCACATATATCAAGAAAGATGCATGGCTCCAAAGAGCAAAACTGGAGCCCTGTCCCAGATCAGCAGATAACCAGAAAATGGTTCAGTCCTAAGCCACTACCCAAGTTCAGGCAGACCAAAACTTCTCACAGTTTTGAGTGATCTGGGTCCTGGAAAAGTTATCCACTTACCTCGGGGGACAGTGACCAGGGGAGAGGCACGGAAAATAAACAGACTCAATAGATCCAAAAGTATGACAACAGCTGACAATGTTTTCAGACAATTAGTACTGGGACACACAAGCTCTCTCAATCTCTGGATCTTAATCTAATTCTGTTGTGTATATCCTCCGTGCCTGGGAACCCTGAAGCATTACCAAATACGCATATTAATAAAGTTAGTAAGACGTCACCACTCGGCAGACACAAGCCAAAGACCTTCCACTCAGCTAATATTAAATGACTTAAGTGCGACTGCTCACATATTGTGCAGCAGGTCAAGTCGCTGACATTGCACATGGGTGTGCAAAGAGTGTGTAGCATCATCATGTCCCTATTGATTTGGTCGTTTTCATGTGCACCCATCTGCTAGGTAGAGTCAGGAAAGTAACAATTAGATTGAGTCCTGTCTAGCAAAGTTAGTCCACGCAATTAAGTAAGGGTCTCTTGAAATAAATATTCAACATCCCAAGATAAAATCCTTGCCTCTCTGACTTCATCTTCATCTCCCTACTTCTCATATAGATGACATCTGAACACTGACTGAAGAGGTTCATAGATGTAGGAGAAGATAGGCCTGTGAATATGAATCTAATGCAGTGGGGCTGTAGGTGGGCATGTCACCAGAAATATGTGATGGAGAAACTGGGGTGGGTTCCTACCCTGCAGATGGCAGGATGCATTCTGGCCAATATGACCACCTTTTCCTTCCCTGAATCACCTCAGAAATCTAGCCCTCTGCTCTGCAGGGTGGTAGCAATAGACAGGAATTTCTGATACAAAATGCTATGATGATGAGGATGACAACTTCTACTAATAATTAGAATATTAGCATTTAACACTTAAATATAGAGCTTCCCGGATCGCTCAGTGGGTAGAGAATCTGCCTGCCAAGCAGGAGACATAAGAAATGCAGGTTTGAGTCCTGGGTCAGGAAGATCCCCTGGAGGAGGAAACAGCAACCCACTCCAGAATTCTTGCCTGCAAAATCCCATGGACAGAGGAGCATGGCAGGCTATAGTCCAGGGGGTCACAAAGAGTTGGACACGACTAAGCACACATACAGAACACTTCTATATACTTAGGACTTGCCAGACATTATTCTAAGCCCTTTACATATGCAAATCATTTAATCTCCACAGCAACACTATCATGCAGATTCCAATGGTTACTCCTGTTAACATCAGCTAATCATTTACATATGTTGGTGGCAGAACAGATTTTTTTAATGTGCCTGATCATGGAAACAAGATAAGGGAGATGCTAGAATGTGTTCTAGAAATTTTACATTTAAAAGAAATAAAACTCATCGATCATTGACTAGTACACACTAGGTGCCAGCACTGCTGTTGCTGCTAAGTCGCCTCAGTCGTGTCCGACTCTGTACGACCCCACAGACGGCAGCCCACCAGCCTCCCCCGTCCCTGGGATTCTCCAGGCAAGAACACTGGAGTGGGCTGCCATTTCCTTCTCCAATGCATGAAAGTGAAAAGTGAAAGAGAAGTCGCTCAGTCGTGTCCAACTCTTAGCGACCCCATGGACTGCAGCCCACCAGGCTCCTCCGTCCATGGGATTTTCCAGGCAAGAGTACTGGAGTGGGGTGCCATTGCCAGCACTGCACAAGGCATTTATACACATGACATTACCTTCACAACATACAGAAGAAAGACTGGTGATGCCAACCTGACAGGAATGGTCAGCATCTGCCTTGGAAACATTTATTAAGGTTTCTCTCTCCCTCATCCCCCACACCAGGGCATGGACACTCAGAATCATATTTTCTGCCTTTAAGGATACTTCTTCTTTAAAGCCAATTTAGGCCAGATTCAGTCAGGTTTGGTTCCTGGCTATGGAGACGATGGCTACCATGATGCCAAGAAGAGCTAGGAAGAGAAGTCTTGATGGGCCTCCTAAGGATACAGAATACAACAGTGGCAGAAAGCTGGCTTCTTAAAGAAGCCGACATGAGATTTAGATGGAATATCCAAAACTCCTGAGTTTGTAAAGTGGTCGACGGGGACAAACTAGCCTCTGATTCACCCAGATTTGAACAACTGTTGGGGTCAAAAAGGGTGAAAAGTCTAGTATGCAAGATAGGGGTTTTAATTTTTCTTTATTTATGGCTGCCCTGGGTCTTCATGGCCACATGTGCACTTCTCTCTAGTTGCGATGAGCGGGCGCTACACCCGAATTGTGGTGCATGGGCATCTCATTGTGGTGGCTTCTCTTGTTGCAGCCCACACGGGCTGAGTTGTGCAGCAAGGAACAAGTGACAACTAAGCTCTCTGCACACAGGTTGACCTTCTCGGTAAGATGGGGGAAGCAGGCAGCCACTGGGCCACGTCCACCTGGGGGGAGCCACATTTAGCCTAGCCTCCCGTTGGTGCTCTGTGGTCTGTCTGTCCCTGAGCCGGAAGCGGGCTCTGTGCTCCTGGCAGAGCGCTGCCTACACGCTTGATGTGCAGATCCAATTCCCCAGCCTCCATTCTAACTCTCCTCAGGGGAAGCTGAGTGGCAGCTGTGCTCTGGCTCCAGGCTAACCAGAAGCTCTGCTGCAGGGGGTCTCAGACCTTCCCAGCTAGAAGACAAGCCCATACTATTTTGCTCTTCAATTGCCTCCCTGTGCTGTCCTCAGGTTTCTAAGAACCTAGAAGTATGGGAGGGGCTCCCCCGGTGGTTCAGATGGTAAAGAACCCACCTGTCAATGCAGGAGACTTGGGTTCGATCCCTGGGTTGGGAAGATCCCCTGGAGTAGAAAATGGCAACGCACTCCAGTATTCTTGCCTGGAGAATTCCATGGACAGAGGAGCCTGCCAGGCTACAGTCCATGGGGCCGCAGAGTCAGACAGGAAAGAGCCCGCACGCAAAGAAGGAAGGATAAGTGCAGGAGAGGCCATTGACTGGTATTCACGAACCACCCACGAACGCAGGAGCCACACACTGTCTCATGGCCTCAGTTTGTTTTCAGTGGAACATGACTGCCTTCTCCACCCAGAAGGTGAGCTCTGAGAGAAGGGGCTGTGAATGCTACTCGTGTGTGTAGCAGAAAAACTGGCTGGATAAACCTGGGGTCTGGCCCCTTACGGTGATTCTTCTAGGGCTGCGTCAGTAAATTCCATAGGAGGGTGTTGTTTGTTTCTTGTTTTAATTTTTTAAAATTGAAGTATAGTTATTTTAAACCATCCCAGGGTCACCCGATACTAGTAAAATTGAAAGTGCTCTGCAACGAACGGATAGCCACAGTTCAGTAAGCTACCACCTAAATGGGTCACCAAAAATAAACCCTCCAAAGGAAGAGCCTCTAAAGGATAAACGATGTCAGCCTTTCTCCTTGGCGATGCTGGCTCCCCTCCAGCCAGGCCCCAGTGACCTCGATTACTGACCACAAGTCATCAGAATTCAATCAAACCCGTCTGCAGTTTGGGTGGCTGGGGCCCTATCCAGGAAAGCTGCCCGTGCAGAGAGGCAATGGACAAAGAAGCCTGCTGAAATCTATCCAGATAATATCTGAGCTCCCGGCAAGAAGGAAATGCCACCACCATCTGCCTCTGTTTGTGATGACCTGGGAATAAATAAAAATTAACCTTGGTCCTTGAATGAATCATGGAACTTATCAGAGCTTCCTTTGTGTTTCTAATGACTATGGTAGGACAAGTTTACAACCCATTTTGGAAGGCCAGGGCAGGAGGGTTGTTGTTCTGGATGGCTGTTTGCGGGGCTTGGTGCATGCTCCCCACACTTTTCTCATATTATATGCCACCACTGATGCCCTTGGTACCCTGTGTCGGTAATAGTGAAAAATAAAGTGTTTTAAACCCAGCAAGAACTCAAGGAATCACTGTGGGAGAAAGGAGAAAAGAAGGAGGGAGAGAGAGAAAGGAGAGAGAGAAAGGAGAGACAGCTGGAGAGAAAGAGATAAAGGCAATCATGGTCTCCAGATCATCACTGGTGACCGTGACCGAGGTGGGTCTCCAGGGGGCTGCGTCTGACCTCTCCCCAAGTGTCAATCAATAGAACAGATTCTGTGAAGAAAGTGAAAGTATCAGTCGCTCAGTCCTGTTCGACTCTGCGACCACATGGGCTGTAGCCCACCAGGCTCCTCTGTCCATGGGATTCTCCAGGCAAGAATACTGGAGCGGGTTGCCATTCCCTTCTCCAGGGGATCTTCCTGACCCAGGGATCAAACTCACAGCTCCTGAATTGCAGGCAGATTCTTTACAGTCTGAGCCACCAGGGAAGCCCAGGACAGTTTCTGTACTTGGTGCTAAACATATATTCTTTTTTTAAATCCTCATAGTAAACTCATGGTGTATAAGTCACTATTTCAAAGGCTGGGCTATAATCTCAAAAGAGCACCAACTTGTCCCTGACACTGAGCAAGTGACTAGAACAGCCAGAACGTGAACCCTGGCTGATTCTATAATCCGAGCTCTTTTCACTCTTCTGCACTGATTCTTGGTGGCAATGCCACGGGGCACTGGGAGAGAACCAGTATTAGCCATTAACTTGATTTTGAACTAACAAGCTAGTCACTTAGCGAGGCCCCGAAGAAATGGAACAAGGTTGGAGCATACGCTGACAGGCTTAGGAGTCGGGGAGCGGAAGGGGTGAGCAGGGCTCCGGAAGAGGAGAGGGGAAATGGCTCAAGATGATGTGATGCTACTTTAAGCTTTATTGGCTCTAGTGTTTGCTGGAGCTCAAAACACTTGCTGCTACAGGTGCCTCAGCTATGCATTCAGGCTAGGAAGGGCCAGAGCCCCCACCCTCACCCCTGAGAGTGAACTTCGAGAGATTCAGGGTACATTTTTCATAAACTAGTTTAGGCTGGAGCTCAGCCAATTTAGCCAAATTTTAAAAATCTGCAAGCCATGCAGAAAATGCAGAGAAGAAGGAAAAAGAGATGTCGATCAAATGGCTCCTAAGATGCATGTATTGAGGATACGGCTGGAGAGTTAGAAGGCTACCTCCGCAGTTCACCATCAGGAGGAACAGCGGTACCCGAGGTTCTGAAGGCCAAAGTTGACACTCATTTTCTCTTTCAAATACTGTTTCTAAATAAATATGTGTGAATACTAGCTCCAAAAATCAGAATCAGCTGCAGAGAACTGTTGGCTACAACATAATTGGAAGCTTGGTGAGCTGAACCAGATATTTCTGAAACTTCTTTTGTTTTGTTTCACTAACATTGTTCTCAACAAAGAGGGAGACATCCCTTACACACTGACATATGGTACCTTCTATTTATAACAAGATTAACAATTCATTCACACCTTGATTGAATCCTGCTTTATTGAGATGTCACAACAGATTCACACAGCCTGCAAAGGGAAAGACTTACAAATGATAATATTATGACAGGCAAGACACCTTAAAGTAAATGAATCATAATTGATGACAATTAGTAAGAGTTCAGCACAAACACAGAATCATAGCTGTGATGGTAAGCAGGATTCATCTCTTATAAGGAGAGGATTGTGACAGAGAATTTCTGCTGAATTCTTATTGAGACCTTGAAATCCTGAATGGAATGAGTAACCAGTTCATTCTTAGCTTCTTATCCTATTAATGGATGAAGGGTCTTCATGGTTTTAGGGCTTTAGCACATGTCTATATTCTGTCCATAGCCTTGCATGAACCCCATACTTCAGGACAGAACTGATGGGTCCGTCTCAACGCCCTGAGTGGAAGCAAAGCCCTCATCTTTATTATCTCCTTCCTCTCACCCTATGTCAATCAGCAAGACATCAATTCTACCTCATCAGTATTAACCAAATCTTTTCATTTCTTACCATCAACTCTATTCTTACTTTGGACTAAGCCAACGTCATTTTCCCTGAGAGCCTTCTCCCTGACTTGATGCCACTACTCCATTACCAAAAGCAATCTCTCCTAAGCCCTCTATGGCTCCCAATTGCTCTTATTAGCGTAAGGATTAAATGTCAAGGTCCCACAGTCCTGCCTGAGACACAGCCATGAGCACAGACCCGTGCAAGTCCTGACGCTTAGGAGAGGGAGGGAGTCAATCAGCTTCTTTGACCTTTGGTTTTGTCCTCTACAAAGTGAGGGTCACAGTCATATCTAACTTATGAAAACGAATTACCTACAAACCTCTTATGGGGCTTCTCCAGTGGCGCAGTGGTAAAGAATTCGCCTGCAATGCAGGAGATGTGGGTTCAGATCCCCGAGTCAGGAAGATCCACTGGAGAAGGGAATGGCAACCCACTCCAGTATTCTTGCCTGGAGAATCCCATGGACAGGGGAGTCTGGTGGGCTACAGTCCATGGGGTTGCAAAGAGTTGAACACGGTTGAGCAACTAAGCAACAACAACAAACCTCTTGGAGCAGCTGACCACTTGCTGAGGGCTCACTCCTCTGATCTCTGCCTCTCTCAGCCCGTCGCAAACCTCTCTCTCTGAATAGCTTCTTCTCCACAAACCAAATTTTTCCACCCCTACCTCAGAACCTTGGCCATTCTTTCTGACTGTAAATCCTTGCCTGGCCCCTCTGCCAGTCCCTCCTCCCACACATACTGCTGGACCATGGCAAGTCAATCATTTCACCTCTACATTCCTGTCACCTCCTCCAGGAAGCCTTCTTTGACTACTCCCTCCCCTACATGGGGCTTCCCTGATAGCTCAGTTGGTAAAGAATCTGCCTGCAATGCAGAAGACCCTGGTTCAATTCCTGGGTTGGGAAGATCCCCTGGAGAAGGGATAGGCTACCCACTCCAGTATTCTTGGGCTTCCCTTGTGGCTCTGCTTGTAAAGAATCTGCCTTCAATGCAAGAGACCTGGGTTTGATCCCTGGGCTGGAAAGATCCCCTGGAGATGGGAAAGGCTACCCACTCCAGTATTCTGGCCTAGAGAATTCCACAGACTGTATAGTCCATGGGGTTGCAAAGAGTCAGACATGACTGAGAAACTTTCACTTTCCCCTAGATCACTCTGTGAAACACTCTCCTGCTATGCCATACTTCCTTTTGCAGCTCTTAACACATCTGAAAAATTATATATACTTTTCTCCCTCCACACTGAAGTTCTGTAGAGGGCAGGGGTCGAGTTAATGGGTTTACTATTATATCACCTGGACCTCAGCTTGTTGGATAGTCGAATTTAGGCCATAGCAGCTCTCTCACTCACAGATGTTAGAGGTCTTTCTATGGCAGGCAGAACAATGGCCCCCAACCATTCTCCACCTAAATTTCTGTTAATATGTTAACTTACGTGGCAAAAAGGACTTTGCCAATGTGGTTAAGGGTTTTGAGATGCAGAGATAGGCATGGGTTATCTGGATAGGTCCAACATAATCACAGGTCTTTGAAAAGGGAGATTAAGAGCATCAGTGTCAGTGTGTTGTTCAGCACAAGAAATACTAAACTGTTCAATACTGGCCTCATAGATGGAGGAAGAGGCCATGAGCCAAGGAATGTGGGTGGCTGACAGAACCCGGGAAGAGCAAGAGTCTTCACTGGAGCCTCTAGGAGGAACCAGCCCTGCCAACACCTGGAGTTTAGCCCTGTGAGAGCCACTTCTGACTTCTGACCTCCAGAACTGCAATATATTAATACGTAATTCATCTATAGCACTGTTTACAATAGCCAAGACATGGAAGCAACCTAAATGGCCATCAACAGAAAAATGGATAAGGAAGGTGTGGAACATACATGCAATGGGGTATTAGTCATAAAAAGAATGAAATGATGCCCTCTGCAGCAGCATGGATGGGCCTAGAGAGTGTCATACTGAGTGAAGTGAGTCAGACAGAGAAGGAGGAGTAGCGTATGGCATCCCTTATATGCGGACTTTATGGTGGTCTATACACACTGCTACATTCAAAATGGATAATCAACAAGGACCTACAGCACAGCACACACGACTCTGCTCAGTGTTGTGTGGCAGCCTGGATGGGAGCGGGGTTTGGTGGAGAATGGATACATGTATATATATATTGAGTCCCTTTGCTGCTCACCTGAAACTGTCACAATCTTATTAATCGGCTACAGTGAAAGTTGCTCAGTCGTGCCAGAATCTTTGCAACCCCATGGACTATACAGTCCATGGAATTCTCCAGGTCAGAATATTGGAGTGGGT
Source organism: Capricornis sumatraensis (assembly GCF_032405125.1). Taxonomy (NCBI): domain Eukaryota; kingdom Metazoa; phylum Chordata; class Mammalia; order Artiodactyla; family Bovidae; genus Capricornis; species Capricornis sumatraensis. The sequence continues at coordinate 34,424,096 of NC_091089.1, forward strand.
AGCCTTTCCTTTCTCCAGGGGATCTTCCCAACCCAGGGATCAAACCCAGGTCTCCCGCATAGTAGGTAGATCCTTTACCCACTGAGCCACAAGGGAAGCACATTAATCGGCTATACCCCAATACAAAATAAAAAGCTTTTTTTAAAAAAGATTTGTAATTTGTGGTGTCTGAAGCCACCAAGTTTATAATTGGTTACAGCAGCCATAGGAAGTGAATACACGTGTCTAAGATCGCATAGCAATGGCGGAATCAAGTGTCTAGACCTTCCAGTCCCCTGCCTCTTCCGTTACTGCCCCCTTTGCCCCGCCCCTGCCTCCCAAGGCATGTTGGTTTCACTCTGTGCTTTTGTCTTCTTTTCCAGAGGAAGAGATCATGAGGGATGTAGCTGCTCACAGGCCAGGGTTTGTGCACGAGGCATGGTTCCACAGATATGGGTGTGGGAGAATGTGTATGAGGCAGGAGAGTCCGAATGGCCACCAACAGACTCCCAGGGGAGGGCAGGAGGCCCCAGGCCAGGCCCGCTCACATGCCCACCTCCTGTCTGCACCACACAAAGCCTGACAAGGTCTCACTCATGTTTCAAAGCGCTCCCTGTTTTCAGAGCTGTTTGTTATTGTCTCTGCCATCACAAGTTTAAAAAAGGAAAGTTAATTAAATATGGAACAAGACTGAGCAACATCTTTTAAACCATCATGTCATTAGAACTGAAAGCCTCAGAGAGCTGCTTAAAAGGGGTTTGAGAACAATGACTGTTCAATCAGATATTTATGGGCATAGTTATGTAAACACACTCTTTATTGTCTATGTATATTTAATATAATTATCAGTTTTGTAGCTGGACTCTCCAGAGACCCAACAAATCACAGTGTTGCTTTGAAAATGTCAGCAGAAAAGACAATTATGTTGCTAGCAAATATTCATAAATTATATTAAAACGTCCTGTGGAAATGTCCCCTATGTTGCAGAATCCCTTGCAGTAACTGAATAAGCCTTTTCTTTCTTTGATTTAAGGATGGTTTTAGAAGCAAGAAGTTTCTTTGGGAAGCCTTAAAGGCATGAACATGGCAAAGGAGTAGGCGGCCTTGGAAAAACAAGAGCATGTACCTTCCAGAAAATTCATAGTCCCTCGCTCTTTCCTATAGCCATTTGGTATGTGCCCAGCCACTCAAGGACATGTAGATACCCACCTACCTAACCAATGTGCAAATTTTTATTTCTTAAAACACCCCATGAATAAGAGAAAATGAGGACTTCCCTGGTGGTCCAGTGGTTAAGAATCCACCTGCCAACGTAGGAGACACAGGTTCAATCCCTGGTCTGGGAAGATCCCATGTGCCTTGGAGCAACTAAGTCCAAGTGCTGTAACTACTGAAACCCCTGTGCTTAGAGGCTATGAACTGCAAGCAGAGAAGCCACCACGATGAAAAGCCTGCACACCGCAACTGCAGAAAGCCCACACGGCAATGAAGACCCCACACAGCCGAAAAAATGGAAAGGAGAGAAAATACATTCAATCTGTTCACTCTTTCAGAAACCCCCACTTAGAGCTGTAACTCTTTCCTATGGCATTTTCTTCAGCAACTATTTATAGTATTTCCCATTTTTCTTTCTTTTTTTTTCTCATTATGCTCAGGCAGAAATAAGTGGAGAATGGGGAAACGGTTCAGTAAATTAGAATGCACTAGGCTCCTGCTAAACCAATATGAGTTGTGTAGATGGAGAAACACCTAGTAAGCATTCACAAATCACTTCTATTGCAAGATATACAATCTGCAAATCAACATCTTAATTAGCAGCTAATGACATTCGTAAGGAAAGGTTAATGTTAAGTGCTGAAAAGCAGAGTGGTTAAAGGAAAATTAGACTTTTCTGCCTTCTTCTTGTAAAAAATACAAAAGGGAAGAAACGATATCCAGTGATTATAATGGGTGTTATAAATATACGTGTATTGGCAATTTGAAGCATCTTCATTATGTGAGGCCTGTATTGATAGGCTACCTTTCATGCAAGGAGTTCAAAGCCTCCTGCCCCTTTCTCATTTATCCTCAAAATACCCCTCCGAGGGCAAGTATCTACAGGCAAAATGAAGTGGAGAGTGGAGGCAGTTATCTACATAATTCAAACCCAAATTTCTCTTAATGACGAGTAAGTGGAGTTTCTGAAGAGATTGAATTTTCCTGATTGGTTTTCTATGTAGATCAAATTCCCTGGAAACCAGGTCCATTTTGCTCTGTGCTGGCTTGAGGCAAATGGCCTCTGGGAGCCAGAGGCTGGGGGTGGGGTTCCCTCTAGTTAGAAGGCTGACCTCGAGCTGTAGGTTCACCCCCATCTCCCCCAGCTCAGCTGCTTGGCTCCCTGCGACCTCCCCTCCTCAGGAGCCTCTGGATGTGCCCTGGCCTCACCTTTGGTCCTCGGCTTCCCCTTTCCAAATCCTTCTTGCCTCCTCTCAGCACCCAGTCAGTCACCCTTCCCTGCCCTCAGGCATCTTTTAGGTCCTCTTCCTCCTTGAATTCTTCTTCTTCTTTTTTCTGGCTGTGTTGGGTCTTCATTGCTTTCTGCCAGCTGTCTCCAGGGCTTCCCTGGTGGCTCAGGCAGTAAAGAATCTGCCTGCAGTGCGAGAGACCTGGGTTCGATCCCTGGATTGGGAAGATCCCCTGGAGAAGGGAATGACAACCCACTTCAGTATCCTCACCTGGAGAATCCCATGGACAGAGGGGCCCAGTGGGCTACAGTCCTTGAGGCCACAAGAGTCCCACTGACAAACACTTTCACTTTTCACTTTCTCCACTTGTCACTGCTGGGGAGCATGCCCCAGGTATGTGGGCTTCGGTAGTTGCAACACGTGGGCTCTAGAGTTCAGATTCAGTAGTTGTGGCTCACAGAGCAGGATCTTCCTGGATCCTGGGGGATCTTCCTGGACCAGGGATCGAACCCATGTCCTCTTCGTTGGCAGGTGGATATCCATCCATTTTGTCACCAGGGAAGTCCAAAACATTCTTTGAAGTGAAGTGAAGTGAAGTTGCTCAGTTGTGTCCGATTCTTTGCAACCCCATGGACTGTAGCCTACCAGGCTTCTCCATCCATGGGATTTTCCAGGCAAGAATACTGGAGTGGGTTGCCATTTCCTTCTCCGGGGGAATCTTCCTGACCCAGGGATCGAACCCAGGTCTCCCGCAATGCAAGCAGATGCTTAACCTCTGAGCCACCAGGGGAGCCCCATAAAATGTTCTTTGATGAGGAGCAAAACGACATCATCTTATTGTGTGAGTGTGTGTCCATCAGGTTGCTCTGCTGACCATTTTACCATGACCTGTCAGACAGACAGTATCTGTGTAATTTCTATTACGATGGCACGAGTTCCTGCTGGCTTTCCACTGCTCAGTGTCCCTGTCTCTCTCAGGATGAGGCTCAGGAAAGCCTGGAATGGTTTTTTCTGTGTGTCTTTCTTCTGAGGTCTGTCAGCATTCAGGCTTGAGGAACTGACACTCAGCGGGACAGTCATCCTTCACAGTGACCACTCCCCTCTCCTTGGCCGACCCATCTCTGATGGCAGACGCACCCTTCTCCTTAATTTTCCACAACAGCCCTTTCCCATCATTCCCCCACAGGGTAGTGCCTCCTAATGAGCTCTTCCTGCACATCTGGGGCCAGGAATGCCTTGCAGACAGTGACGTGGAGCCACCGCTCAAGGGTGACCCAGCTTCCGGTCCATCCCCAGCCCTCCCTGCATGGCACCCACAGCCCCCCCCACCACTGCCCCCCACCATCACTGCCCCCCATTGTGCCTCGCCTCTGCAGGCCTCTCTTCCCATGATCCTCAGGCTACAGAGCAAGGAGGATGTGTTTCTCCTTGTCCCTCTCTGAGCCCCACCTCCTGAGTTTTCATTTCCTGTCCCAGGATACACATGTCTCTTCCCAGAAGGGTTCCCAGTGGAATGTCCATTTCTTCCAGGGGAAATTCCACCATGACTTGCAGGGGTACAACCGGCCCTGGGCCCTGCCCTGAAAGATAAGACACAAGCTTTGTTCCTGAATCTGCTTCCCAAGCTTGCAGCTCAGTAAAACTCCCTTTCATTTTTTAATCAGAGGCCACGGGGTGCGTCTCAGGCCATAGGTACTTGCTGTTCACCTTCCCTCTGCACTGCAGCCCCAACATACCCTTTCAAAGAAAAACGCAAAACCGCAAAGAACACACAACATGTAGAAATGGGGCAATCTACATTCGTAGTTGGGGAAGAGACATTTCTTTTATAAAAATTGCATCTACCTCATTCCCTACTCTATCCCACAGCCTAGCAGAGCAGGGTGCACATGGGACACACCCTCCCCACTTACTTCACTGTGTACTGATGGGGTGATTCTCTTAGTTGACGGGAAAGACAACAGATGTAGGTAGACATGGAAAAAAAAGGAAGAAAACTGGTCCCTTATGCCTAGTCCAAGGGTACACCTGCATTCTATAGATAAATTAAATTTTGCAAATGGCATCACAGCAGGAATAATAATGCCTTGGATTTATGTAGCATTTTTTTTGTAATAATCTATTTTCACATTCGGGCTTCCCTGATAGCTCAGCTGGTAAAGAACCACCTGCAATTCGGGATAGCTGCGTTCAATCCCTGAGATGGGAAGATCCTCTGGAGAAGGGAAAGGTTACCCACTCCAGTATTCTGGCCTGGAAAATTTCATGGACTGTATATAGTCCATGGGATCACAAAGAGTCAGACACGACTGAGTGACTTTAAAAAAAAAAAAAAGAATTTTCACATTCATCATTATGGTAATGCCCATAAAAGTGTTAGCTGCTCAGTTGTGTTTGACTCTTTGCGACACCATGGACTGTAGTCTGCCAGGCTCCACTGTCCATGGAATTCTCCGGGCAAGAATACTGGAGTGAGTTGCCATTCCCTTTTCCAGGAGATCTTCCCCAATCTAGGGATCAAACCTGGATCTCCTGCATTGCAGGCAAATTCTTCACCATCTGAGCCACCAAGGAAGCCCACAACCCAGCTATGACTCATTATTACTGCCCACATTTTACAGCAGCATGACTTTAAGTGACTTACCCAAGGCCACATGAGAAATCAGTGATAGCAACTTTGGAAAGAAGGCTCCAGAATACCACTCTAACAACTCCCCTTTACCCTGCAGGAAGTCACCCAAGTTAGATTTAGTTATCAAAATTTTTAAAATTTTTATATCTCTCTCCCTCCCCACCAGATTGGGGACTGTGTTTAATTTATCTGCATCCCAAGGGTACAGAAAATAAAAAATAAAAAACTCAGCTAACAAATGCTCAGTGAGATGTTTGTGAATGAATGTTGAATGTTAATGTGCTTGCTCTTAAGGTCAGTGGGACCAGCTTTCAGGCCCTGAGCATTTTCTCTCTATTAAATGGACACCATAAGGATTTCATGGTACTCATTGTTCTTCTCCCTGGAATCCCACCATTTTCTGGGTGTCATCTTCACTGAGAAAAACTGTGATTATATTTTAGACCAAAATCCATCACTTCTTTAGACATGAGTGCTGACAGAATGGTTTGTGTTCCTTGGTACCATTTGCAGGCTCTCAGCATATATTAGGGGGAGAGGAAAAGGAAAAAAAAAAAAAGGAAAGGTAAAGACATCAGAAAGAGAAAAACGGGAATGAGAACAGAGAAAGCAGAGCAGTTACATCTGGCCAGGAAGGGCAGCGTGCCACCATAATGACCTCTGGGGCCTCACGGTCACGCCCATCACATAGGTGCTGACCTCGTCTTAAAAGATGGATGTCCCCCAGCTGGCCCACCCTAAGTTAATGACTCTCACAGGTGAATAATGGTTGGGTTTAATTAGGACTTAGATCTTTTTAGAGTTTCTTGGGAGGTTCATCAAGATCTGCTTATTGTGAGAAGATGGATTGATTACCAGGATTGGTCATTTAATTTTTTTTTTTTTTCAGCAATCTACTTTTTAGCGAAAATCTGAATGATTGCTATGCTAAGATCCTCTGCCTTTTATCAATAATATATTTTTTAACCTGGAAATGTAAAGAAACGACCTTTGGGACAGATTTATGGGTAAGAAAATAGAAGCAAGGCAGAGTTAGAATGCACCTCCTACACATCCAATATGGAGCAACATAGCCCCTCCTTATGTACCGCGGCGCCCTGTGCTTTCCTCTTCTTAGCGCAGTCTGAACTTCCTGTTGCTCACTTCCTCTCCAGCCTGAAGCTCCCAGGGCAGGGTGTGGTTTCCCTCTAGGGGATGCCGGTGCCCAGCACAATGCCCGGCACTGAAGAGCAGAGAGCCAGGAGCAAGCAAATCAATGGATCATTAAATGCAAGCATTCAAACACAATGGTGCGTTTCAAACATCCCAAAGAGATGGTGAAGGCAAAGTGCCTACCATCAAGTAGCTTCTCCATTAGCACAAAGCATCTCAGTTTTCAGCTTCTGCTGGAAATGAGTGCCTACTCTGTGCCAGACCCTTCTCAATTCTTATTTAATCCTCACAAGAACCATATGAAATGTATTCTCATCTTCACATACCAAGGAAGAAACTGAAGCTCAGCATTGTCTAGTCAAAGTTCTAGGAAGGCAAGATTTGAAACTGGATTTGTCCCCGGCTTGTGCCTTTCTGTTTAGGATGTTATTTTCTTAAGAAACTAGCATCCTCTTCCTCATACTCTTTCTCCTCTGCTTCCTCCTCCTCCTCCTTCTTCATCCACCTCTTTCTTCTCTTTCTTCTCCTCCTTTTAATTTTTGGATTACTGGACATGCTGTCCTTTATGGAGGAAGCATATGTCTCTTAGGGATATCTTTACATCATAGATAAACCAATATAGAATAGTCACACTTTCCACGTGAAGGGTTGATAGCCTAGCCATATAGATATTTTTTATCTTGTGCTCCAAGAGTACTGATGGAAATAAGACAAGGAGAGAAAAAAATGCACTGCTCCAGGAAATATGTAATCCCCAGGCAAAGAGCAACAATTCAGTAAGACTGTCTGGGAGTCGATCATTCTGAGAATCAGCGCATTTCTCAGAGTTTCTGGAGAAGACAGAGAAAAAGCAGGGTCACTGGAGGGAGTGGTGAGGGGGGCTTTGCTCTGGACTCTGTAGCATCTGCCATTGTTAAAGTACTCAATGGCTACTGTGTGTGTAAATTATTATTATTATTACTGCAGCAACAGAGAATGTCTCAATTCATTCACAAGATGTCCGAAAGCCCCGAGAAGCTGTAATTTGTAGTGAAAAGTGGCTTGCCCGAACTTTTAAAGCCAGTGAGGGGTTTAGGGATGGTCTAAGAAAGATGCAGATCATGGCAGGTTCAGAAGTGTGCCAGTGTGCATGCATGCATGTATACTTGTGTGTATGTGTACATAAACACTATGTGTGTGTTCCAAAGACTAAATGCTGTAGGGCGTGAGGACAGAATTGTGGAGAGAAAAATTAAAGGAGAAGAGCAACATTACCTTGAGAATGCAGGCGCTGGTGCCCTGGGGCATCTAGGAAAGACATAGTGGTTGAGGGAAGGAATTGTTAGATGGGCTTTGGGAGCCGAAATCGTCATTAGAAAACTCAGTGAATCATCTAGCTCTTGCAAGTGGAACAAACCAAACACTTCCCTGTGTATCCCCCCATTCGAAGCTAAAGACAGGGCTACTTTGCTATATGTAAAATAGATGACCAGTGTGAGTTTGATGCATGGAGCAGAGCAAAGCTGGTGCTCTGTGACAACTTAGAGGGATAGGGTGGGGAGGAAGGTGGGAGAGGGGTTCAGAATGAGGGGGGGAACATATGTATACCTATGGCCGATTCATCTTGATATATGGCAAAAACCATCACAATATTGTAAAGGAATTACCCTCCAATTAAAATAAATTAATTAATTTTTTTAAAAAAAGATAGGGATAGTTTAGTCCCTAATTTACCCAGATAATTTTCTTCAAGATCTCCCGCTCATCCAAAGAAGCGAAGAACTAGCAAGAAGCATTTGTGTTTGTGCTGTGGTTTCACCAAGAAGTGAGAACACTAGTGAGAGAAAGTTGTATTTAAATATAAACAGTGTTGGCAAACTTGGTGTATCGTTTAGCCACGTGTCCCACTTTAATTATCATCTCCCCAAAGCTTTCTCCTCAAAGCAATCTGAGTCTCCTCTGAAGCAGATGGAGGAAAAGAATGAGGGTTGGTTTGGAATTAGGATATTGTCCTCTGCTCATGCATTGCCACAGAGGTGCCCAGTCTTTCCTCAAGGGACCCAAATGTCGGTGAGAGGCGCCAGTATCTTGGTGTCACTTTCTGTGTGAGCAGACAATGTACCCACTGGCTGTCTGCGTGGACTGAGTCATTTTGGCATCTTATCTTTCTTGTAGCTTATCTTCCTCTATCTGAAAACACTGCTGTCTGGAGTTTTATTCCCTTTTCCATCCAAGAAAAACAAGGTCAATCTTACTGTATTTTTCAATTAATCATTTTCAGGGCCATTCATCAACAAACATGTACAACGAGTGGTGTTTTTCTTGGTCACCGCCCAGCCTCTTGCACATGAATGCTCCCTTCATTGAAGAATGTCTGACAGCAGCAAACAAGAGCAGAATATAAGATGGGGCCTTCTCCTGTGTCTGTGGAGGAGGATGACTAAGCCCCACAAGGTGCCCCTGACCACAAGCTCACAAGGCCTTGGCTCAGGCCCACCATGCTACTACTTGGTTTTGGAAATCTACAACAGGTCACTTCACTTCTCTGGGCTTAAAGTTCTTCCAAGGTTAGACTTGATAATTTCTAAGGGTCTTTTCTCAATGAAAGTAAAAGAGGAGAGTGAAAAAGTTGGCTTAAAGCTCAACATTCAGAAAACGAAGATCATGGCATCCAGTCCCATCACTTCATGGGAAATAGATGGAGAAACAGTAGAAACAGTGTCAGACTTTATTTTTGGGGGCTCCAAAATCACTGCAGATGGTGACTGCAGCCATGAAATTAAAAGACGCTTACTCCTTGGAAGAAAAGTTATGACCAACCTAGATAGTATATTCAAAAGAAGAGCCATTACTTTGCTGACTAAGGTCAGCCTACTCAAGGCTATGGTTTTTCCAGTAGTCATGTATGGATGTGAGAGTTGGACTGTGAAGAAGGCTAAGTGCTAAGAATTGATGCTTTTGAACTGTGGTGTTGGAGAAGACTCTTGAGAGTCCCTTGGACTGCAAAGAGATCCAACCAGTCCATTCTGAAGGAGATCAACCCTGGGTATTCTTTGGAAGGAATGATGCTAAAGCTGAAACTCCAGTACTTTGGCCACCTCATGCGAAGAGTTGACTCATTGGAAAAGACTCTGATGCTGGGAGGGCTTGGGGGCAGGAGGAGAAGGGGACGACCGAGGATGAGATGGCTGGATGGCATCACTGAATCGATGGACAAGAGTCTGAGTGAACTCCAGGAGTTGGTGATGGACAGGGAGGCCTGGCATGCTGTGATTCATGGGGTCGCAAAGAGTCAGACATGACTGAGCAACTGAACTGAACTGAAGGGTCTTTTCTTGCTCTCTAATCCTCTAATCAGTGGTCTCCAGTCTTTTTGGCACCAGTACTACTGTGGAAGACAACTTTCCCATGGCAGGGGATAGGGGATGGTTTGGGGATGATTCAAGTGCTTAATTGTGCATCTTATTTCTATTTATTTATTTATACATCTATTCTGCACTTTATTTATAGGGCTTCTCTGATAGCTCAGTTGGTAAAGAATCTGCTTGCATTGCAGGAGACCCCGGTTCAATTCCTGGGTCGGGAAGACCCACTGGAGAAGGGATAGGCTACCCACTCCAGTATTGTTGGGCTTCCCTTGTGGCTCAGCTGGTAAAGAATCCACCTACTATGCAGGAGACCTGGGTTCGATCCCTGGGTTGGGAAGATCCCCTGGAGAAGGGAAAGGCTACCCACTCCAGTATCCTGGCCTAGAGAATTCCAGGGACTGTATAGTCCATGGGGTCACAAAGAGTTGGACATGACTGAGTGACTTTCACTTTATTTCTATTATTATTGCATCAGTTTCACCTCATATCATGTGGCACTAGATCCTACAGGTTGGAGACCCCTGCTCTAAATCATATAATTTTGCTGGTACCTCCATAAGGTGTGGAAGCTAGTGTTACCATTGTCCTAATGTGACCGGCTGAGACATTGCAAGTGGATAATTATAAAAGGAGCCAGGCAGAACTAATCAGAACAGACTTCCCAAGCATTCCTGGCTTTCTTTGCAAGGTATCTTCATAACAGAAGGTCTATGGTAATCACCGAGACTTCCCTCTCCCCAAATAGGCTCATCCTTTAGCATCACAGACCCACAGAAATGCTAACTCTTCATAAAACTAACACTGTTATTCCCCAGGGTGCTTTTGGAGAATTCTAGTAAGTTACCAAGGAGATCAGAAAGCATCTTTTTGCTTGAGAGTTGGATCTTAAGCTGCAAACCCATCTTAGGAACTCTGAGACACTGAGTCCTGTGTGCCAGAAGTGACAAAGAGGCTCCAAGTGGTGCACTGTCTCCGCCTGTCAGGGAGGGCTGGCTGAGTGGGGAAGAAGGAGGCATTTGGACCATGACAAATGGCTAAGTCTGCCCCGGTCAGAGAGGGGAGAGGCAGTGGTACATGTGCCTGCTTCATGCCAGCTTTTTTCCTGGGACATTAAATAATGAAGGAGAATTTAGGTAAGTCAGACTAAATGTCAGTTTCAGACCCTTCAGGCTGAAAAGGGGGGAGAAAATATAAAAGGAAAGGACATGCATCATAAAGTAGCATGGAGGGAAATCAAAGGATGATGTTTGGAAATGGAAGGCGGAGGTCTGGAAGCAGGCTGGTTAACAACTTAAAGCAAGATTCACAAAGAGGCCATGGCTCAGCATCTGATATAAGATCCTCAGTAAAGGACAACAGAAAGCTGAAAATACTCATTTTAGGAAGCTAAAATCCAACAGAAAACCATGTTCACCTAGGGACCAGAGAACTTGAGGTCAATTTAAAAAACAGTCAATCTGGAAGGAAAATGTCCTTCCACTAGAGGCAGCGAGAGCAGAGGCTCCAGAGGCTTCACAGGAGCCCAGCACACGTGGGGACATGGTAGCAGTGGGGCCGCTGCTGATGGGAGCTGAGCCTGGGGTGGTGGTGCTGGTTGGTGGCCAGGGGCAGGGCTATGACTCTGAGGCTTCCCATCCTAATGAATGATTCCCACCCACAGGGAGAGTTGAAGAAGTCATCAGAAGAGGCCTGCTGAAATTGGAAGGTGGAAATGAAGTGAGATCTGAAGTTGTTATTTCTTGAGTGTTCAACCATACCCAAGGCTGTGGAACCAGCAATTCAGAGTCGACCCAAGTCTCTTATATTGAAAATTCCACTCTTTTCTGCTTCCTCAAGCCTCTGTGTTTGGAGCCCCCTTTTCTACTGGGAAAGAGTCTATTTCATACCTGAAGTCTTTTCAGCACTTTGTACTCTTATATAAAGCTTTATATGGGGCAGATCACTGGGTTTCTTGTTCTTTTCTTGGTCTGAAAATATGCCACAAACTTTCTTTCCTATTTCTAACAGGTCTGTGTTGTCTAGAGTCAGCTCTAGTGGAAAACTCTAATTTCCCTTTTGTGATTGGAGATAATGTGAAATTGAGGACAGCTTCAGCTGTTAGGACATGTTGCAACCCAGCCTTTCTTGAGGTCTGCCCCCTGGGGGGACAGCTGTTTCCAGACTGACTCAGGAGATGTCTTATGTTTGTCTGACAGGGTGAGTGCTAGGTCACCAGCAGGATAACAGGGACACTGAGTCAGGGAGTGTACCATGAAGACTGAATCCAAATGCCTTCATTCTGAAAAGATATTCTGATTTTCTAAAATCCTGAGAGATGACTTTGCCCAAGGAGCAGCCTAGAGTATGAATTTTCATCTGGTGATGGCTCATTTTCTCAAATCAAGGTAGTGTCATTTGCTGTGTTGAAAGTTAGCCTTTTTGTTGTTCATTTAATCGTTCAGTTGTGTCTAACTCTTTGTGACCCCATGGACTGCAGCATGCCAGGTTTCCCTGTCCTTCACCATCTCCCAGAGTTTGTTCAAACTCATGTCCATTGAGTCAATGATGCCATCCAACCATCTTATCCTCTGTTGCCCTCTTCTCCTCCTGCCTTCAATCTTTCTCAGCATCAGGTCTTTTCCAATGAGCCAGCTCTTCACATCAGGTGGCCAAAGTACTGTGGCTTCAGCTTGAGCATCAGTCCTTCCAATGAATATTCAGGGTTGATTTCCTTTAGGATTGACTGGTTTGAACTCCTTGTTGTCCAAGGGACTCTCAAGCGTCTTCTCCAGCACCACAGTTCAAAAGCCATGAGTTCTTCGACACTCAGACTTCTTTATGGTCCAACACTCACATCCATACACAACTACTGGAAAAACCATAGCTTTGACTACATGGACCTTCATCAGCCTTAGCATAATTGAAGTTGGATTTCATCGAGAAGATATAGAGTGATTGCTATGTGTCTGGCATCTCAGAAAACAAGAGATACAAGACACAGTTCTCAGGAAGTTTCAGGTTATGTCTGAGTGTGTATTTGTTAATTCACATAGCTGAGTTCCATACTAGGCACTGAAAGAAGGCAATGCATGCCCCATGGTCTCTTCCCTGGAATCATCACAGATCATCAATTCAGTCCAACAAACTGCTCTGCTGATGGGGAGACAAAGAATAACACCTTTAATTCTAGGAGAGTATAAATGAAGGAAGAACGTTCAAGGCCACCAGGGGAGGCTCTGGGAGGCTAGGGAGGACCCTGCTGCACGGCTGGTCGAGTACCTTGGTTTCCAGAAGAGTCACTTCTCTCTCATTTCAGTGGGTCCCTTTCATCTAATTAGTACGTCCTTTGCTTTTTCGTCTGATCTCTTCTTGCATCCAGTGAAGACACAATGGAGGTTATTTCTGCCAAGCCAGCCCACTGCACTCAGGTGTCTGGAAGACTGAGTTTTGCAAAGGGTTGTTGCTGATATTTTAATTATCTCTCACCCTTCTTTTTGTTTTCCCCCAGGCTTATCACTACTCTGTTTGAAGTCAAGGCACAGAGTTTGGAACCACAGTATCTAATTTTCAAGGAAATAGCTTATGGAGGATTGCTCCTCACAGTGGTTAATGAGTGTCTGTCTGTGGCCCATGTATCTCTGGGTTTATATAGGAAATCGCAACCAATCTGGCTTTTATTCTGTTTGTGGCTCCATGACAACGATCCCATTGGTCCGTTGTGTCTAATGACCAGAGTTTTATTTCTGTTGTTACTGCTTTTAGACCTTTCTCAGATGTTTGATACTGTTATCTGCGTGTTTTTTATTGTGGCTGACAAGCACTTGTATTGGTCTATCTGGAGAAGAACTTCCCTGTTTGAATCTTAGTTTTCTCAGTGAACAGAATTTATTGTTTTTGAACCTCATGTTTCTACTGTGACCTACATTGTTTTTTGAAGTGCAAGAAATTGGGGCAGGAACTCATCTTACCTAGTATTTAGGAAATTTTTCGGGACACCATTGTTTTCCAGGGCAGTTTTGACCGGTGTATTGGAGATATTCAGATCATGGCCCAAATTTTCCTACAATGGGCAGACACTTCATCTCCTGTGTCCTGGTTTTAACATACTCTTATATGAATGAGTTGAAAAAACAGTTATGCCAGAATCTTATAAAAGAACATATGGATCAAACCCTCTCATGGTTAATACAACATATGTGAATGCGGGACCAGGGTTGAGATGAGGGGGTCAGCCCAGCGATTACATTAAAATAGCAACTGGAGCCTCCTTGGTGATCCAGCGGTTAAGAATCCTCCTGCCAACGCAGGGATGCCCATTCAGTCCCTGATCCAAGAAGATCTGTTATGGCTCAGGACAACTAAGCCAATGTGCCACAACTACTGAGCCTGTGCTCTAGCCCAGGAGCTGTAACTACTGAGCCCCCATGCCCCAGCTACTGAAGCCCATGCACCTGGGAGCCTGTGCTCCACAACAAGAGAAACCGCTGCAGGGAGAAGCCCACGCACCATAACTAGAGAGTAGCCCCTCCTCGCCACAACTAGAGAAAAGCCGGCGCAGCCACAGAGACCCAGCACAGTCAAACATCAATTAGTTAAATAAAACAACAACAACAACAAAACATCAACTGACTGCTTCTATGCAGCCTCCTTTAAGTGTTTGGTAGCTGACCACATTTCACTTTGTTTCAGTGAATCAAAACAGCAGATTGTAACTGGAGAAAGTTTCAACATGAATAAGGTAGAGCTTTGACCATTATTATACTTACAAACAAATGCTACCGTATGAATAATGGGTTAGGTCTAAAACTATACCTATAGGGGAAAAAAATGTTGGAAGGAAAAAATCTAAAATGTTGACAATGAAGGGACCATGAGTGATATATTCCGTTTGTTTTCCATTTTCAAAACCTTCATCCATGTATGGATGTTGTGGTTTTAGGATAATATATGCACAGATGTTTATTCATCCATTTAGTTGGGCTCTGTGCTAGGCAACGGTGACAAGATGATGCCGAGACTCAGTGTTTGCCCCAGAATGATCACAAATAAGCAATTCCCCATAACAAAATATTAATACTATAATTTATATGTGAAAATGCTTATAATTATCCTAATTATTTTATGTTTTTGAAGCTATCACAAAATAGAATTGTAATTTTTCTTTACTTTCCAGAATTCCTTAATAGCATACACAGGTACAATCAGTGTTGTATATTGACCTTGAATCTTTTGACCTTGATAAATTCCCTATTGGACCTAGAAACTTCTTTGGTAAAGTCTTCTATGCGCATGATCATATAATCATCAAGTAAAGATATATTTCCTTCATATATATGTGTGTGTCTGTGTACTTATATATATGTTTTCTTTGTTTCATGTTATCTGTTTCTTGTTTGTTCCTTCTCTCCTACCTTTTTTTGTGTTAATCAAATATTTTCTAACATATTGCTTTAGTTCATCTATTGGCTTCCTACCATCAAGCTAACTCGTGCATTTTTATAATGGTTGTTCTAGAGTTTAACACATGCACGCGTGCTAAGGTGCTGCAGTCATGTCTGACTCTTTGCAACCCTATGTACTGTAGCCTGCCAGGCTCCTCTATCCATGGGGATTCCCCATGCAAGAATACTGGAGTGGGTTGCTGTGCCCTTCTCCAGGGGATTGTCCTACTCAGGGGTTGAAGTCATGTCTGTCTCCTGCACTGGCAGGTGGGTTCTTTACCACTGAGCCACCTGGAACCCAGAGGTTAACAGACATACCTTTCAGTTCAGTTCAGTCACTCAGTCTTGTCCGACCCTTTGCAACCCCACAGACTGCTCCATGCCAGGCTTCCCTATCCATCACCAACTCCCAAATCTTGCTCAAACTCACATCCATTGAGTTAGTGATGCCATCCAACCATCTCATCCTTTGTTGTCCCCTTCTCCTCCTGCCTTCAATCTTTCCCAGCATCAGGATCTTTTCCAGTGAGTCAGTTCTTCCCATCAGGTGGCCAAAGAATTGGGATTTCAGCTTCTGCATCAGTCCTATTAATATTCAGGCCTGATTTCCATGAGGCTGGACTGGCTGGATCTCCTTGCAGTCCAAGGGACTCTTGAGAGCCTTCTTCAACACCATAGTTTAAAAGCGTCAATTCTTCAGCGCTCAGTTTTCTTTATAGTCCAACTCTCACATCCATACATGACTACTAGAAAAACCATAGCTTTGACTAGAAGGACCTTTGTTAGCAAAGTAACATCTCTGCTTTTTAACATGCTGTCTATGTTGGTCATAGCTTTTCTTCCAAGGAGCAAGTGTCTTTTAATTTCATGGCTGCAGTCACCATCTACAGTGATCTTGAAGCCCAAGAAAATTAAGTCTCACTGTTTCCATTATTTCCCCACCTATTTGCCATGAAGTGATGGGACCAGATGCCATGATCTTAGTTTTCTGAATGTTGAGTTTTAAGGCAACTTTTTCACTCTCCTCTTTCACTTTCATCAAGAGGCTCTTTAGTTCTTCACTTTCTGCCATAAGGGTGGTGTCATCTGCATATCTGAGGTTATTGATATTTCTCCTGGCAATCTTGATTCCAGCTTGTGCTTCATCCAGCCCAGCATTTCACGTAATATACTCTGCATATAAGTTAAATAAGCAAAGTGACAATATGCAACCTTGACATACTCCTTTCCCAATTTGGAACCAGTCTGTTGTTCCCTGTCCAGTTCTAACTGTTGCTTCTTGACCTGCATATAGATTTCTCAGGAGGCATGTAAGATAGTCTGGTATTCCCATCTCTTTAAGAATTTTCCACAAGAGAGAATTTTCCACAAGAGAGAATTTTCCAAAGGACTGGAAAAGGTCAGTTTTCATTCTAATCACAAAGAAAGGTAATGCCAAAGAATGCTCAAACTACCACCCGATTGCACTCATCTCACACACTAGTAAAGTAATGCTCAAAATTCTCCAAGCCAGGCTTCAACAGTATGTGAACCATGAACTTCCAAATGTTCAAGCTGGATTTAGAAAAGGCAGAGGAACCAGAGATCAAATTTCCAACATCCGTTGAATCATTGAAGAAGTAAGAGAGTTCCAGAAAAACATCTACTTCTGCTGTATTGATTACACCAAAAAGCCTTTGTGTGGATCACAACAAAGTGTGGACATACCTTTAACTTATCTCAATTTATTCAGAGGTCATGTTGAATTATCTTACGTAAGACAGAGTAATCTTACAAGAGTATACTAATATTTTCATTTCCCTGGCCTTCCCACCACTCTTAGTGTTCATGTTTCTCATGCCCATTATTTCTTCCAGCAAATCTGAGTAGTCATCTGATGTCATTTCCCTTCAGCCTCAACAACTTCCTTCCATATTTCTAGTAGCACAATTCTGCTGACAGTGAGTTACCTTTATCTGGCTATGCCTTAATTTCTCTCTCATTTATGAATGATAAATTCTTTAAATACATAATTCTTGGTTTTCAATTTTCTTCTCTCTCCAGAAGCTGAAATATGCCTGTCTAATTCCTTATGGCTTCCATTATTTTGATGTGAAGTCAGTCAGTAATCATGTTATTATTCTCCTATATGTAACATGTCATCCTGCTCTGGCTGATTTAAAGATTTTCTCTTTATCTTTGACTTTCAGCACCTTGACTATATCGGTTTATCATTCCTGGGTTTTGCTGAGTTACCTGGAACTAATGTTTCCACAAAATTTGGGGAGTTTTTAAATTTAGGTTATTATTTTCTTTTATTGGTCCTTTTTTGCCTCTCCTTTTCTATCCTTCTGATGTGAAATCATTCCAGTTTCTATATGTTGTGTCTTTTGATGATGTCCCATACATCTCTGATGTTGTTTTCATTATTCTTTCAATCCTTTTTCTCTTTCTTCTTCATATTGGATATAAGTAATTCCTATTACTCTCTTTTTAAACTCATTGATTCTTTCTCTTGACATTGCAATCTGCTTTAAGCCCATCTAGTGAATTTTTCATTTCAGTGAGTGCTTTTGAGCCCTGGAATTTCCATTGTTTAAGGCTGTCATTTCTCAGTCAAGATTTTCTAACTACTCATTCATTAAGACCATTTTTCTTGAGTTATTTGAGCATTTTGTAATAGCTGATTTGAAAACTAATTGGGCCAACATCTGGACACAATTAGAGTTGGGTTTTATTGACTTTTTTGTTTTTCCTGAGTATGGGTCACAATTTTATGTTTCTTAGCATGTTTAGTAATTTTTGTTCAAAAACTGGACATTGTAGAAAATACAATGTGCTGATTCTGGGTTCTGTCATATAATTTAGAGTATTTTTGTTATTGTTATTGTTGTTTTATTAGGCAGTTAATTTGCTTGGAGTCAAACTGAAGATTGTGTCTCCCCTGCAATGTGTGCTTGTTGATAACTCCATTCATTTCTTCTGACTTCCAGCTGCTCAGTATTTAAGTTGACCCTTGATAAATCCACAGAACCCACCCAAAGCAGATCTGCCTTTTAAGGCTACATTCCTTTCTGGCCATTGCTTGCTTTTTTGATCCCTCTATCAGATTCTCCTCCACAGATGTATACTTTAGCAGGCAACCAGTGATTTGGGCAACATTTATGCTCAGATTTTTTAGCATCAATACTTTTGCCATTCTCTTGCTTACAGACCCCTCCTTAAACTTTCCCCTGTGCTCTGCTCTCTGGTATCTTGAACTTGAAAGGTGCCTTCTTGTTTTCCATTGCCCTCGACAGGAGTGTTGGGGAACATTTTCAGGCAAGATAATTACAAACTCCCAATTCTTCCTCTTCCTAGTTGCAGTTTTTTAACAGCAAACTTTCCTCTGGCTTCTGTCTGCTCTTGGATGTTTTCCTATTTCTATAAGTAAGTATTTTATGTTTTGTACAGATTTTATAATTATTATCTGTGGGGGCGGGGTGGGGGGAGGAGGGTGATTCATGTACCCATTTCACTCCATCATCATTAATAGTAATGTTTGTGTTTATGTCTTTGGTCTTTATCTTCTTTATGATACTGTGAACTCCATGTGGGCAGGTAAATTGTTTGTTTTTGTCTGTCCAGGATTTAACACAGACTAAATGCTTAATAAATATTTGCTATATGGTTACATAAAAATTCAGACTTCTATGTAATCCTACAATGAATCCCTCATTTGTGTATTCACAAATATTTGCTGCATTTATCTAACTTCTCATTCTCCCAAACACAGAGTCTGTCCCTTGAGGAAACAGACCTCTGTTTTTTTGTAAACAGACTATTTACAGTCTAGAACAACAAATGTAGGGACCATATTTATTAAGTGAAGTTTTATTGTAGACAATAAGAGAATTCAATAAGGAAATAAACCAATAAGAGAATAAATTACAAGCAAATCACTTTGATTCAACTTCCAGAAAAAAAAGGAATATGTCACCTAGGGGGGCTATTGCCAATGTTCTTGGAGATTCTCAGATTCATTTTGCTTCTTGCTTAAGGCTTACTTTATGCTCAGACTGTGTATGTGTTCAGTCACTCAGTCGTGTCTGACTCTTTGTGACCCCATGGACACCAGTTTCCTCTGTCCATGAAATTTTCCAGGCAGCAATACTGGAGTGGGTTGCCATTTCCTACTCCAGTGGATCTTTCCAACACAGGGATTAAACCCATCCTGCTTGCATTTCCTGCATTGGCAGGTGGATTCTTTATCATCTTTGCCACCTGGGAAACACCACTGTCATTTCTTTGAGTGAAGATAAGCCCCTCTCTATTCTCTAGCAGCTTGGTCTACAACCAACACCACAACATCTAGGCACCAACCAACTTAGGAATCAGATTTTACTTAGGGTAAGTGCACATTAAACAAACAAACCAAAAGCCATAAAACTTTCCTCTATGTGGATAGCTGGTATCTTCTAGATGCACCTGTTTTGTTTTTTTCACCTTGTTAATGGCTGCATTCCTATTCTGTCCAAGTGATGATTATCTACCAAGTGTGTTACACCCTTAGGGGCCCTGACTTTAGAGGCAGTGTGTCTACATTAAATAGAAGAAATTATTATTACAGGCTTGTACTTTTGGATGTGGTCGCTAATTTGCTTTCTGCTTTAAGGTACATACATGAAGAGTTCTATATAGGTGCTACTGGCTACATGTTGGGAATGTTATATATTTAAACAGTTTGCAGTTAATTAAGAGTATTGACTTGGAACTAAATCAGTGGTCTCACACAACATCTGTGCTCTCCTCCGATCTGTCTATGTATTTAGATGGCGTCTATCACCGTGGTTTCTGAGCGCTCAGAAAATCTAATTAGGCTAATTTCAATCTCCTCTGTGAGGGAGAAGGATCTCCTTCTCTTCATTGCCCTCTCTGCCAGAGCCTTCTTGAAGGGAGTCATTATTATTCCTCCAAGAGAAAGGCAGTTGAAAGAGAGCCTCAAGCAAGAAACTGCAGCTTGCACCTTACTCGAAAGTTGGAGGTTTGGCTTCTGGAAGTGTTTTTAGCTTGTAAACAGCCCCAGAAAGGCAAAAGGGCAGTCAGTGCTAAAGAGGCTGGGAATGTGATAAAGGTGGGGGAACCCTGGAAATTTCCTTGCAAACTCTGGGTCACAGAATCAGCTGGTAATCCTATTTGCAGGGCAGGAATAGAGAAACAGACACAGAGAACAGACTTGTGGACACAGCAGGGGAAGGGGAGGGCGGGGAGAATTGAGAGAGGAGCACTGAAATATACACATTACCGCATGTTACATGGGTAGCTCGTGGGAAGCTGCGGTATCGCGCAGGGAGCTCAGCTCAGTGCTCTGCGATGACCTGGAGGGGTGGGATGGGTGAGGGGTGGGAGGGAGGTCCCAGAGGGAGAGGCTATGTGTATCCATATAGCTGACTCACCTCATTGCACAGCAGAGTCTAACACAATATTGCAAAGCAATTATCCTCCAACTTAAAAAAAGAAGAACGGGCTGGTAGACGGTGCTTGACGGTACACTCACAACATCTTAGGTCATCACCACCTGACAGACACACAGCTTTCATTTGTCAAAGAAGCAGAGAGGCAGTGTTCTCCTCCCAACTCTGAACAAGTGCTCTTGTTCTCCTGTCTGTGGGTCTCTGTTAACATTCCAACATCTTAATTTCTGTGTTGAGGAAAGCTGCCTGATTTCATTGGTTTTCAATGCCTTGCCTGCAGCTAGAGGTATGGATAAGGCAGCAGCAAAATCATTATGAGCCCCGTTTTGTGGTTTTAACACACACGGGCTACTCTTCAGGAGCAACTCCAGAGGAATACATGTGTGTACAAGCAGAGGACTGCCGTCACAAAGCAGAGCCTGTTGGGTGGAAATGAGAAAGGATCAGAGATGACCAAATGTGTTTGCCTGACTCCGATGGGCAGCCCTTGTGATGAAGTGCAAAGGAAAAAGAGGGAGGTTAAAAAAAATAAATCGCCACTTCACCTTGTCTCAATTACAGATCAAAACCCATGTGGCTAGCCATTCCCATGTTTTTTAATGTCAAAATTGTTTTTTCTGTCTTTGCTTGGAATCTGTGTTATTTCGAGTATCCAAGAAAGTGGTGGGGACACTTGGCTGGGGATGCAAAGATCCAGCTCACTGAAGATGGAGGAATTTAAAGAATGTACTTCTTCTGGTAAGAAGAATGAAAAGGGCCGTGGTGGTATGGGGGGTTCGGTCCAGAAAGGTTGATACTGGGATGGATAGGCTGGCAGCCTTGGAGACAATGACTCACCCCCAAGCTTCCGTTGGTACTTGGAGAGTCATCCTGGAGCCTCTGTGCACATCTGTCTGGAATCACTTTAAAGCTGTTAGTAAGTGTCCGGCAGTAGAGAAATTTTACAACCTAATGATGTGCCAGACTGTGACAAGAAAATGACTGCTGACTAAAGCCAGTCTGTGACCCCCACAATTTCAAAGGCCTGGCCTGAGAGCGAAGGTGCTGTTCCAGAACTAACATTATGGAGAGAGGGCTGAAAGTAGGCGTGCCATGGGTAGAAAAGTGGAAATGACCACGTGTAAGTGACCACATGGAAGAGGGGAGCTCAGTCCCTCCTCTATCCCTTTCCTCAGATTCACTTAGCAGCATGGTAATTAGCTGAAAACATTCTCAGAAACTCTCCTAAATGGATGAGCCATTTCAGCGTCTCACTGTCTAAAATGAGCACCAAAAAAAAAAAAATGTTTCTTAAGCTTAGGTCTTGGCCTGACTCAGCTGATCTTGGCCTTCCAGATCTGGAAAACCTGGGTGAATTTCAGGCTTTCTGTGGGAGAGTGTGAATTTCCTTTTGAGTTGCTTCTCTACCCAAAGCCACTGTGTAAATGTATTTGTGGGGATGCAGCCATCACCACGTGGAGAAGGAAAAGGCAACCCACTTCAAAATTCTTGCCTGGAGAATCCCATGGACAGAGGAGCCTGGCGGGGTACAGTCCACGGGGTTGCAAAGAGTCGGACAGGACAGAGTAACTAAGCATCAACAACAGCAAGTCATTGTCATGAGCTATAAAGTGCGAGGCAGTCCAACTTCTGTCTGCCAGAGACTCACTGGATAATCTTCCCCGAGTCCCTGACTTTTTAAATCAGTGAAACAGATTACACTTGGATCCTCCGCTCTGTTTGTGGGATGACAATAGAAGTAATATCTATTAATCTGGGCCATAAATCTTTGAGACTGTTTAGTTTCCAGCTTTTCTACCCATGTGACGTAACTACTGCTTTATATATTTAGATGACATAATGCTTTTGGAGCAATTCAATATAAATCTTTCAAGAACGACAACAAAAAAAATGTATTGGAGAGGTTTCTGAGGTCATATAGGGATGGGGGCAAAGAAATAGTTACGAGATTCAGTACATGAGTATCCCTGGTGGGTCAGCAGTTAAAAAAAATTGCCTGCCAATGCAGGACACATGGGTTCTATCCCTGATCCAGGAAGATCCCATATATTGCAGGACATCTAAGCCCATGCATCACAACTACAAAGCCAGCTCTCTAGAACCCCAAAGTTGCAACTATTGGACGCACGCATTGCAACTACTGAAACCCAAGCACCCTAGAATCCATGCTCCACAACAAGAGAACCCACCACAACGAGAAGCCTGCACAAGGCAACGAAGAGCAGCTCCTGCTTGCCAAAACTGGAGAAAGCCCACTCCTAGCAGCAAAGACCCAGCACAGCCATACATAAATAAATCTTGGAAAAAAAAAAAAAGATTCAATAGGATATGAAGACACTAAGCAGATAAAACCCTCTTCCCCACTTGAATTTGAAACAACTTGAGAAATAAGATTAAAAGTATGACAGGAGACCAAGATAATACCTTTCTATCCTGATTTTGGGGTATATGGCTTATATCTTCAGGCATGAAGGCCATGTAATAGAGACCTCGAATTAGACTGTGGAATGGATCATGTTGGTTGGATCCCTACTAGCCCCCACATGTGGGAGGCTACCCTGCAAAATGTGGGGACAGAGAAGCAAACCAAATATTTGCTTCCTATGGATGACTCACTCTCAAGAGCAGGAAGAGAGGAAAAGTCAGGGAAATGTGCTCTGTTTCTTCTTCCCAACTCATCATCAGATAATCGACTCCACCCTCCTCCCAGGGGAAGGGTGGGGGACAGGATGGAAAGAGGCCAAGAGAGAAAGTGCCTTCCATTCACAGCAAAACTTGAAGAATGGGAAAGAAGCATCATTTCCTAACATTAGATGGCTCTGGAGGGTAGCTGGGGATTTTCAAGAAGACCTTTTGTCTCGAGGGGTCCCCCAGAGGAGCTATGTTGCCTAACTCCTAACCACCTGCTAGGTCAGCTCTGGTGGAATATCTCAGTCTTTCCTGGGACTTTAAAACAGCCTCAGGAGAATGCATTCAATCGATTCACTCCAGTATTATATTCCTGGATTTTTGTCACTATGATATGTTCAAAGTTATTTATTCTTTCCTAAATTTTGGAGGGCAGGACCATGTTTATCTGGGTGAGAGAAAGAAAAGTTTCATTGTAGACTTTGGAGAAGGCAATGGCAACCCACTCCAGTACTCTTGCCTGGAAAATCCCACGGGGGGAAGAGCCTGGAAGGCTGCAGTCCATGGGGTTGCGAAGAGTCGGACACAACTGAGTGACTTCACTTTCACTTTTCACTTTCATGCATTGGAGAAGGAAATGGCAACCCACTCCAGTGTTCTTGCCTGGAGAATCCCAGGGACGGGGGAGCCTGGTGGGCTACCGTCTATGGGGTCGCAGAGTTGGACACGACTGAAGCGACTCAGCAGTTTCCTATGACCAAACTTGTGGGGGAAAAGTTTTATTACAGAAATGGAATGGTCTTATTTATAATGGTCCCAAACTGGAAACAACCCAAATGTTCATCAACAGGTTAATGGAATGGAAAACTGCTCAGGAATAAAAAGGAACAAACAACTAATACATACAACACAAATAAATATCAAACCATTATAGCAGTAGGTTGAGCAAAGGAAGCCAGATTAAAAGGGTACCTGCCAACCGATTCAATTTATGTGAAGTTACAGAACAGGCAAAAATTAGTTACAGTGACAGAAATCAGAACATTGGTAATATCCAGAGGTCAAGGGTGGGGAGATTAATTACAAAAGGGTATGAGGAAGCTTGGTGGAAAGATGTAAATGTGTCGTGTTTAATTGCAGTGCTTGTTACACAGCTGTATGCATTCATCAAAACTCACAAAATGGCCCACTTCCTGTATGCGCGTTTTATTATGTATAAATTATACCTTAAAAACTTAGAGAAAAATATACAAAAGGTACAAATTGATCAGCGAATAAAAGCACAATCAAACATACTTTAAAAAAATGAAATCTATCAAAACCATTTCAAATGTTTCCTGTTATCTGAACTGCATTAATTTTTTACGATTTATATAAGCCGTGATTTGCAATCCCCAAATACAGAATTTTTTCTTCCTGTGACCAAACTTGTGGGGGGAAGTTTCATTGCAGAAATGGAATACATTACAGAAAAAATATACTTCTTTTTACATATTTATCTTAAAAGGTAGATAAAACTATGAGCTGGGCTTCCCTGGGGGCCCAGTGGTTAAGAATTCACCTGCTAATGCAGGGGACATGGGTTCAGTCCCTAGCCTGGGAAGAGTCCGCATGCCGTGGAGCAGCCGAGCCTGCGCGCCACAACTACTGAGCTCTAGAGCCTGCGCTCTGCAACAAGAGGAGCCTGTGCGCCCCAACTAGGGGAGCCCGTGCAGCCAAAAATAAATAAATAACCAAACAAATTAAGAAGAGAGAACTGTGGACTGTCATAATCAGAACACATGTGAGCCTTTATATATCTCCATCTATAGCTGATTTTGCTTTCATATAAACTTGAGCAATAGTAATTGCCTTTGTATGTGAGTTTGTGAATGTGTGTACGGGTACCAAGAAACACAGACAAATAAAAGCAGCAGCGAAACAGGACACATAATTAGCATAACTTGAAGAACTGAATGAAATTATTTCAAAAATGTCAGTCAGTCATTTATGCAAAGAAGATATATTATTGGTTATTTTCATGTGTATTAATTGGCATTCAAGCCATCTGTATCATTTACTCATATATATGTAATGAGGATCATAAATACCCCTCTACCAGCCAGAAAAGTGCCATTTATCAGGAGAGATGACAATCTTGGGGCCATCATTCAATGACTTGGTATTAAAGGCTGAGCATTTTCTTGAGGTTATTAGAGTTTCATTTTAAACTTCTTTTATAGTTACATACAGTAGCACTTGGCCACATTGTTTTAATGGATTTTTAAAACCCCCAAAAGTCACTCTAAGTATGGTGACTTAGGACTTCCCTGATAGCTCAGTTGGTAAAGAATCTGCCTGCAATGCAGGAGACCTAGGTTTGATCCCTGGGTTGGGAAGATCCCCTGGAGAAATGAAAGGCTACCCACTCCAGTAATCTAGCCTGGAGAATTCCATGGACAGCCCACGGGGTTGCAAAAAGTCGGACATGACTGAGTGACTTTCACTTTCACAAGTATGGTGAATGTCTAGTTACAATGAATTTTATTCCATAAACTGTAGGTAGCTTTTGAGTTTTTAATACTATACTTTGTTCTAGAACACTGGTCAAATTTTAATGGATTAGGAAATAAAAGTGAAAACTTTCAGCTTCCATATCACAATTTTTTTCTTCAATAATTGTGCACCTGTTTCTTGGAATCTGGCCACCTGATGTGAAGAGCCAAGTCATTAGAAAAGACCCTGATGCTGGAAAGATTGGGGACAGGAGAAGAAGGGGGTGACAGAGGATAAGATGGTTGGATGGCATCACTAACTCAGTAGACATGAGTTTGAACAAACTCCAGGAGATGGTTATGGACAGGGAAGCCTGGCGTGCTGCAGAGCATGGGGTTGCAAAGAGTCAGACACGGCTTAGCAACTAAACAACAACAACAACAAATTTCCATTCTGACAGTTGCGTCAATATGTCACACCAGACTAGAACTACCAACAGGTGGTTTTTAATGAAACTGCATCTTAAAAGAAAAGAGAGGTGTGGTTTGATTTGTTTCAGCTCAGCGTGGGGGCGGAAGGGAAGAACTAACTCTAATGGGCCCAGGACAAATTTGTGTGTGGCCTATGTCAACTCACCTGTCTTCTGCGACTTCCCCACGCACCCAGATCTCTGGTTGGGGCTGTGGTAGTGCTGGGGCCACAGAGAGCTTGTAAGAGACTGCTGGTTAGCTTACATCATGGCAGGCAGGGTTAACTGTGATCATACTCAGAAACAGAGATGAATATTTCTCTAAGTAAAATGAAAGCATAGACAGCATTCTCATCATGGTCTGGCATAATTTGTTCAAATGTTTGCTTACAGTCCCCTGATCCACAAATGGACTTGCAATCACAGACCACTGTTCTAACCAACTAGAAGACAGGGGGTCATTATTGCTTCACTCTGATTTCAGGATACCTGTTGGTCTTATTTGTACAGTTTCTATTGTTCACCTTTGTCTACAGGATAGTTGGAATCTGTGTCTTTAAGAATGAGGGCTGGAACTTCCCTCGAGGTCCAGTGGTTAAGAATCCACCTAGCAATACAAGGGGTGCGGGTTCAATCCCTGGTCAGGAAACTAAAATCTCATATGCTGCAGACCAAATAAGTCCATGCGCCACAGCTAGAAAGTTACCACACAACACAATAAATATTCT
Organism: Capricornis sumatraensis; assembly: GCF_032405125.1. NCBI lineage: Eukaryota > Metazoa > Chordata > Mammalia > Artiodactyla > Bovidae > Capricornis > Capricornis sumatraensis. The sequence goes on from NC_091089.1 coordinate 34,450,802, forward strand.
GCACGTCACAACTAAGACCAACGAAGCCAAATATATATTTTTTTTTTTAACGAGGACTGTTTCTGCTTTGATGAGAATAGACAAATGACCTCTTACTTCTGATGCTGAGCTCTGAGTTCAGTTAGTGTTTGGATGGATTTGTTGAGGGCTGGATGGCTTCTAATCCTGCCTGTATGTTGTAATCACCTGGGGAGCTTTTAAGACATTACAGATGTCCACGCCCCACTCCCAGAGAGCTCTTTTAATTGGTCCAGGGTGGAGCTTGGGCACCAGTAATTTTTCAAAAGTTCCCTAGGTGATCTTAATGTGTACCAGGGTTGAAAACTACTGATTTACAGCAAAATAGTCTTGGCCACACAGGAGTAGCAAAGAGGAGGCCTGGGACTGAGTGTGACAGGGCACAGGGAGGTTCTTGGGGCTTCTGTAACTTTAGCGAATGTCCACAGAAAGGTGCTGGAGGTACGAACACCCAATTAGACACAGGTTCCCCCCACCCCAGGGGCTCATCTCATGGATCATGAGTGTGAGACTCAAAAGTTCATGACTATAGTAGAGAGTGTTAAATGTCATCCAAGCAGGGGTGAGAAGGGACACAAGGGTTGGTCTGGCTTCCCAAGTAGTAGAAGTGGTAAAGAAGCTGCCTGTCAATGCAGGAGACGTAAGAGATACAGGTTCAATCCCTGGGTCGGGAAGATCCCCTGGAGGAGGGGATGGCAACCCAATCCATTATTCTTGCCTGGAGAATCCCATGGACAGAGTAGCCTAGGGGGCTACAGTTTATGGGGTCACAAAGGAGTCGGACACAACTGAGCAACTGAGCATGCATGTATCATGGGGTAGATGAGTTTTGTGCTTGGTCTCCCACTGGCCCTCAGCCAAAGTTCAGTGGTAATAACCTACAGACAAACAGGGAATTAGCAAGCACCTTTAATTCTCACATGGGTTTACTTACTCAAAAGTAGAGGTGAGAGTTGGAAAGGATCAGATAGCAAGGACAGTGTGTCCTGCTGTGAAGTGCTATACACGTAAGAGTGGAACATCTCAGTGGCTGATGTCAGCGGACTCTCTGGGGACCAGGCATGAGGCCTTGGGCAGGTGTCTGAAAGCGAGTTGAGTTTTTTATTCTGTTCTTTTCACACTTGTTCCTAGTGCGGAAGCAGATTCTACCCATTTCTCAAGACAAAATTCATATTCTCCCTCTTCCAGATGGGATTTTCTGATCCAACTAAACTACATCCTTCTTGTCCACAGCAGGAATCTCGTGGCACTTCATCACCACAATATTGCAAAGTAATTATCCTTCAGTTAAAATAAATTAAAAAAAAAACTAAACATAGAGATACCATGTGATCCAGCAATTCTGCTTCTGGGCATATATTCAGAGAAAATTCTAATTTGCAAAGATACATGCATCACAATATTTATAGCAGCATTATTTACAATAGCCAACACATGGCAGCTACCTCTGTTCCACTAAAAGAGGAATGGATAAAGAAGACGTGGTACATTTATAAAATGGAATATTACTCAGCCACAAAAAGAAGGAAATAATGCCATTAATGCCAAATAACACAGCAACATGGATGGACCTAGAGGTTATCATACTAAGTGAGGTGACTCAGAGGAAGACAAACATCATAGGATATCACTGATGAAAGTGAAAGTCACTCAGTCATATCCAACTCTTTGCAACCCCATGTACTATATAGTCCATGGAATTCTCCAGACCAGAACACTGGAGTGGGTAGCCTTTCCCTTCTCCAGGAGATTGTCTCAGCCCAGGGACCGAACCCAGGTCTCCCACATTTTAGGCAGATTCTTTACTTACTGAGCCACAAGGGAAGCCCTTAGATAGAGGTTAGACATCACTTACATGTGGAATCTAAAAAAATGATACGAATGAACTTCATGACAAAACAGAAACAGAATCACAGACATAGAAAACAAACGTATAGTAACCAAAGTAGAAAGTGGGGAAAGGATAAATGAAGAGTCTGGAACTAGCAGATACATACTACTCTTTATAAAACAGATAAACAAGGTCCTGCTGTATAGCCCAGCAAACCACAGTGGAAAAGCATCTGAAAAGGAAAAAGGAAATAAAAAAGCTATCTCCAAATACAGTCACATTCTGCGGTATTAGAGGTGAGGACTTCAACACATGGATCTGGAAGGAGGGAGATTCAATTCAGTAAATAACCCTCTTGTAGCACTTCTCTCTTTGAGCCATGCAGTATGTACAGCTGCTTATTCACCTGTTGCGTCTCCTCTATTAGACACAAGCAAAGAAGGGAGGACGGAGGGAGGAAGACAGAGGTTAGATTGAACAGGCAAGACAACTGCTATTCAAACATTATATAGTTGTGCGACTGAACAGAGTTAAATATGATCTATAAAACAGGAGATTGTGGCAGTGTGTGTAACTGAGGAAGGATCTTCAAACTCATCAGAGTGCTGCTGCTGTTCACTGCCTCTGTCGTGTCCGACCCTTTGAGATCCCATGGACTGCAGCACGCCAGGCTTCCCTGTCCTTCACCATCTCCTGGACTTTGCTCAAACTCATGTACACTGAGCCAGTGATGTCATCCAATCGTCTTAACCTCTGTTGCCCCCTTCTCCTCCTGCCCTCAATCTTTCCCAGCATCAAGGTCTTTTCCAACGAGTCAGCTCTTCGCATCAGGTGGCCAAAGTATTGGAGCTTCAGGTTCAGCATCAATCCTTCCAATGAATATTCAAGACTGATTTCCTTTAGGACTGGCTGGCTTGATCTCCTTGCTGTCCAAGGGACTCTCAAGAGTCTTCTCCAATACCACATTTCAAAAGCATCAATTCTTCAGAGCTCAACCTTCTTTATGGTCCAATTCTCACATCTGTACATGACTACTGGGAAAATCATAGCTTTGACTATACAGACCTTTGTGGGCAAAGTGATGTCTCTGCTTTTTAAAATGTCTGCTGGGGCGCATGGCCACCATGCTGGAGAATGTTATTAGCAGAGCCGAGGGAGCAGACTTTTGTGTGATCCTAGGTGGTGGGTGGCATGTTTTTGTGAGAACAGATGTGGTCTATTTGGCCTGAAGCCATCACCCAGAGAAGGCCCTCATTAAGGAGGAGCCCGTTGGATGTTCCCTGAGCTCTGCAACGCCTCTCGCACTTCCTGGGCTCGTTCTGGCCCCTCTGGAGGCCCCGAGCAAAGCGGAACTTTGTGTTTCTTCCTCCCACTGTGCAGTCCTATGATGTGGCCTCTCCCAGTCACCCTGCTCCACCAGGCAGTGTTTCAAGGGATCAAGAAACCATTTTCCATCCCAGGAGCCAGGATCCAAGTTAGAAAGTTCTGTGGTTTGGTTTGGATTTCACTCATCCCTACAGAGAACTGAGTCTGCCAATCTCTACATACATGTCAGCATAAATAGCAACAGATGTACCTTCGACATGTAAAATCGCCATAAAATAGAACAAACTCTGTTTTTCCATTTGGGATGAGTCATTAACCATATGTTTGTGATCCTCTTTCACTGGCAGGTCTGAGGCACACATTTTACCTTGCAGGAGACCAAGAGCTCTTTCTTTTTTGGGGGGTTCCTTCCTGTCTCAAGAACGGATTCACCAAAGCTTCGGTCTATTTCTGTGGGCCGCCTGTGGAAAATGTATGGAATTTTCTTTACGTGATCTGCGTGGTGTGCCTGAGCTCTGTCCTGGGAACTATTCTTGGCCAGAATATTTGAAAACCCGTCTGGTGCTCAGAGGGCTGTTCATGTGACTCCTCGGTGGCTGGGCTCTCACAGTGGAATATGCTGATTTCAGGAGAGTTTGTTTGGTTTCTGATACTTTAGAGAGAGACACGTGGCGCTTGGCCGGGCGGCAGGCAGGGAATACAGGAGTTGAGCAATTAGTGGATGTCATTTTGCAGAGGGAGTAGGAGAGTGTTTGGTTTTTGTCTTGTATGAAAGAGCTGTATGAAAGTCTTGTCTGTACTTAGGTCTCGGAAATTCAGCTGTCCTGGAGGAATTTAGCCTCCTATCAAACTTGGTATTTTCCAGGAATTAAAATTTTTCCCTTCTAAAAGAAGGGCTGAAATTTTTTATTGTGAAAGATTTTGAAAATGCACAAAGACTATACTTCATATACTTATCCAGATTCCATAGTTATTAACATTATTGCCACATTTGTTTTATTTATTCCATTTCCCTCTCTCTTTCCTTCTTTTCTGTCTTTCCTTCCTTCCTTCCTTCTTTTTTGTTTCTTTCACTTACTTAAAAAGTTCTGATATCATGTCAGGCAATTTCTGATTCCTATGTATAAGGTATTTCACCCTTATGCATCTCCAAATAAAGCCATTTTCTTACAAACACAATAGTAGTATTATAACCAACAAAACTAACAAAAAAAAATCCTTAATATCATCAAATGCCAAGTCTGTATTCAGAATTCCTGGACCACCATAAATATATCATTTTATAGTTGGTTCATTCAAGCCTGATCTACTTGATATCCACCTGATATGAGGAGATCAGCCCTGGGATTTCTTTGGAAGGAATGATGCTAAAGCTGAAACTCCAGTACTTTGGCCACCTCATGCGAAGAGTTGACTCATTGGAAAAGACTCTGATGCTGGGAGGGATTGGGGGCAGGAGGAGAAGGGGACGACAGAGGATGAGATGGCTGGGTGGCATCACTGACTCGAACTCTGGGAGTTAGTGATGAACGGGGAGGCCTGGCATGCTGCGATTCATGGGTTTGCAAAGAGTCGGACATGACTGAGCGACTGAACTGAGCTGAACTGATATATTTGGCTGTTTTTGCCTCCTAAGTCTCTCTTAAAGAAAGAAAAGTCAACCCCTTGTCTTGGTTTGGATCTCTCCAAAAGCAGACCTTAGGATGAGGATCTGGGTGCAGGTATGTTACTTGGGGGTGGTGCTAGGATGCAAAAATGAAAGAATAGGACAAATTAGACAGAAAAAGCCAAGAGAAGATGTACTGATGAGCAGGTCATGACTGTGGGTAACTGGGATTAAATTCTGCAGGGGATACTCTGAGGAAGCAGAATTTTCCCGCCAAAAGTTGGGATTCTCACCCGTCGTGGGTTACTTCTGGGCTGTGCTGCTCAATGGCTGAACGTGCGCCTGTGATCCTAGAAGGAAGCCTGAACCAGGGAAGCAGAGAGCACCAGGTGACCCTGGCGGACCCTGCCAACATGGACAGGAACGGTCCACTGTGGCCACCGACGACTCAGCTGGGGTGGGATTAGAGTCAGCCACGCCTCCCCTTTATTCTCTTGTGATGCCACTGATTTGCCATCCTGTAAAATGTCCCGCATTCTGGGCTTGACCTACTGTTTTCCTGTTGGTATCTTAGCCTTGGTCCTCTCTCCCTCCACATTTCCCGTGCATTAGAAGTTAGATCTAAAGGCTAAATTAGAGTCCATTTCAGTGTTTCAGCAAGAGAACTTAAAGTTGGTGTTCTTTCTACAGATTTGATGGAAGTTCCTAGGTAGTTTGCCTCAAGGAGAGTGAGCCCTTGCTTCATCCTGGTGGCCTCTTAAGCAGAAGGCACCTTAGAGATTCCAAGTATAGCTCTTATCTTATGGTAAGGGGAACTGATGACCAGAGGGATCATTGACCATCTCTCTGCCACATACTCTTCTCACATTTGTTTTCCATTTGTCATGCATTTAGTAACTTCCTGCAATCTCTCCCCTGCCCCAGACACGCACTGAAACACCTTCCTCTTTCCTCCCCTACCTCACTGGCCTCCAATCCTATGGATGCTTTCAGTTCTCATTCTATATGCTATCTCTGTAGAACTTGATATTAATAACAAGACTATCCTCTTAAAATACTTGACTTGCTTGTCTTCTCTGATCACATTCTTCAATCTAATTAATCCCTCTTAATCACATTTGCTTCTAAAACGTGTAAGTATTCGCTAAGATTTGGGAGATACCTGCTGGATATACTACAATTTAAAAGAAAATTCCAAATTAAAAGAGGATTCCAAGAATCAGTATATAATTCCTATACTTGTGAGGGTGTCAGAATAGTAAGGCTGTGGGTAGAGACAGTGCTGTCAGTCCACGACAACGTTTCTCAACTTGGAGAGAAGGGAACAGAGACATGAGTGGACCACAGAAACGTGGGAGCACACTGCCATTTAGGCTACTCCCTCCCTGATGAGCCGCAGTGGGCACCAGGCCAGTGGAGTGTTCAGTGTTTGTGGGCTCCACGTGTTTCCTGAAGACCGAGAGAATGATCAGGAAGCAGGTTAATAAAATGGATGAAAAATCTGAGACAATGTCTGAGGGAACAATATTACAACCTTAGATCAACTGCAACAAAGGAAAGTTACTGAGCGTAAAAAATATCTGACCTGCCCAATGGCATGCCGAGGAAAATTGAAGGCAAAAGAAGAAGAGGGTGGCAGAGGATGAGATGTTTAGATGGCATCATTGACTCAATGCACATGAACCTGGGTGGACTCCAGGAGATGGTGGAGGACAGGAAGGCCTGGCATGTTGCAGTCCATGGGGTCACAAAGAGTTGGATACAACTCAGCAACTGAACAAGGTTTTAAGTGTCAGAATAGCTGAAGTTTCCACTTACAGGGTAGCAGGTGAACAAACAGCAAACTGAGGGCCCTCTTCCTTCTCCCCTCAGGTGCTGGCCCCATGAAGGGGGTTCTATTTATACCTACCAAAATTCAACGGACAGAGTTGTTCATGATAACTTCCTCAGCAAATGAATGAATAAAGTGATACTTGATTCTACAATATCCAGCCCCCGCCCGCACATTACATCCTAGCAAATTAGAGTTTTGGAGACTTGACTTTCTCTGTATTGATGGTAAATTCAGTTACAAGGTCCTACCTCCAAGGTGAGAATGAGGAAAAAAAAAAACAGAAGCTTGAGACCTAGAAAAATTGTACGATGCAAAAGGAGAAATTGAGCCTAACATGCAAAAAAAGAGATAAGAGAGATAAAACACGCGATTTGAAGTAAATTTTGCATCAGAAGGCACACTGAGTAATATACAACTCCATCACACGTCTAGGAAAAGGAAAGGATAAATTAACGCATTAAACATATTAAAGAGGTGGGAGAAAACAAAATGAAAAGGGAACTGCCACAGAAAACTAAAAAACAAAGGGGGAAAATAATGTTATTATAGAAATAAAACTACAGCAGAAGAATCAAAACAAAGAAGTGATGCTAAACAAATTGGATCGGTAGAGAACTGTCTTAAGAGAATCACTTAGAAGGAAGAGAGAACAACAAAGGAAAGGAAATGATCAGAGCGAAGACGAAGCTGTGGAAACCAAACAAGGGAAGACTCCGCCTGTAGACTGTATGCCCGAAGAAGTCAGAAATGGTAATCAAAACCACAAAAGGGAGAACAGGCAGTGTGCAAGCCAAATGAGTAAAAATTTGTCAAAGTCCAAAGTCTCTCTGAGCAAAGACACAGAACTTTAAGGGCAAAAAGAAAAAGAAATCCTAGCACTGCTTAAGACTGCAGTCACACTGTTTGGGTTCAAACTGCATTGCTCTGATGTTAGACAGGTAGAACATAACTTAGAAAATTACCATAGGAGGAAGAGTAAAAAACCTTGGCAAAGGTACTCAGCCTGTTGCCTGGCATATAATAAGTACTTGGTAAATGCCATCTATTATTACAAACATTCAGTCAGAGGAAATAAAAATGTATAACCAACAATAGAAATCATCAAGTGAGTCCATATTTCACATTAGCAATATTAGAGAATTTTAAAAAGAAAAGCTTGTGGCCAACTGTTTCATAAGCAGTCAAGTTGTTATTTGTAAAGGCAAAAGAAAAGTATGCTCAAAACAGCAAAAATTTGGGAAGTATATCATTAATGAACAATTCACAAAAAAGGTCATTTGCAGATATATTCCAGCAGTAGAAAAGCTGAACCAAAAAGAATGGGAAAATTATATTATTAAAGGACTATTAGTGAAAATGAAGCAACAACTAATCCCGCAAGGCATGGACCTTCTCAGACAAAAATATACTACATACACATAGAAATGTACATAATACTTTGAAGAATCTATGGGAATTAATCCACGGTCTCCTTTGGAATCCCTAGATGATTGATGATTTATTTACAGTTTGATGATTGATGTTTTAAATATCAAAGCATCACTAAGTGTGATTGGGATTACAAAACAAAAATTGTTAAATTTGTGATGGAATACATGCATTTACCATTGTTTTCAGAGAATAGATGGAAAGACATGGCAACTTTTGATAGATTTGAGTAGGTATATCAAGACATAAAAATAACACCTAGAAAATAAAACAAATAAAGCCCCAATAACCAGGTATGAGATTCAATTCAAGTGGAAGGGTAAAGACCTGAAGAAGGCGAGAGAAATGTTCTGCCACGTATACACTAAATTCACAAAATGAATACAAGAAAACCTAGGGAGCTGTTCATACAACCTTAGAATGGTTGTATCAAAACATTATAAAGCTGGAAATCATTAAGAAAAAATGGCCAGATTTACAACATGAAAATTTAAATGAACTTAAAAGAAAGAGGACAATCCAGGGGGAAACAGCAACATATTGTCACATTCAGGGCTTAGGATGATCGTATAATTTATTGTGCAAACCAAAGTACTTTGGAAATGATAGAGGATGCTATTTCTACTTAATGCCAGAAGAACACGCAGAAAGTCGAACTTAAACAAACTAAACTGAATCCTTATATGACAGGCATCTCAAGAGATAAGTATACACAAACGACTAAATGCAAGCGGCAGTAAACATGAAATTATGTTAGACCTCACTAACAACAGCAGGAAAGAACCCCAAGACAGGACATTGTATGTTTTTGCTTATCTCTTTTAAAAATAAAAATATTGATAATGTTTCTGATGAGACTATCCTGCTAGGATTTAAAAATGATGTAAATTTAGTTACAGGAACTTGGGCAAAATATATCAAATTCATAATATTCTTATTTTTTTACCTTACAATTCCAGTTACAGGAATAAATTTTAAGAAAATAACCAGGGTCTTCCCCGGTGGTCCAGTGGCCAAGACTCTGTACTTTCAAGGCGGAGGGTCCAGGTTCAGGGAACTAGATCTCACATGCTGCAGCAAAGACCAAAGATCCCTTGTGCTGCAGCCAAACAAATACATAAACATAAATATTAAAAAAGAAAATAATCAAAAATCAATAGAGTATGTGGTATCAGTATGTTCAGAGTACAGCTTTTTACAAGCAAAACAATCAGAAACATCCCAACTGTACATCAACGGGACTTGTTTAAACAAGTCGTGATATGTTAACAAAATAAATTAGTATGCAGCCATACCAATGACAACTATGTAAAAAAGCAAAACCAAAAATGTCCACATGACAGAAGTCTAATTCTCCCTCACATTCAGGCCAACGTGAACTCTGTCCTTTCCCTTTCATCTCTGCTGAAACACTAGCCAGCTCTTGCGTCAGCACATCTTTTTCTCATAAAACCTTGTAGGATCAGATAATAGTGACCGTCACACATTCACATGGACACTTCCCAACAGTTTCCCTGAGTTAACAGTCTCGGTATGGAGCTGGTCAGCCTTCCAACTTACTGCAGACAACAATTTTACCAAGTGTCTTGCCAATGTGTAATGGAGTACTCAGCCCTCTAGACTGCTAGTTTTCTCGCCACTCACCCTTTCAGTCTAAGCCAGATGACAACTATTTTAGGTTTTGGTTATGGAAACACATTCAAAGCATCAATTTCTTTAAAAGTTAAGGTAACGCTGCTACTGCTGCTAAGTCTCTTCAGTCGTGTCCGACTCTGTGCGACCCCAGAGACGGCAGCCCACCAGGCTCCCTTGTCCCTGGGATTCTCCAGGCAAGAACACTGGAGTGGGTTGCCATTTCCTTCTCCAAAGGTAATGCTAGCTGCTGTTATAAACAACACCAAAAGTGTGGAGTGGCTAAAACACGATACAAATTCCTTCTCACTCAGTCTTACACAAGTATTTCCAAACGGTGGGCAGTCCTCCTCCAAGCGTATTTCAAGGATCCATAATTATTTTAAATGTGAGACTCCTTTATTTCCTAGGCATCATGGTCATTGGCAGAAGGGGAAAAGATGAAAAAAAGTAGTCCCACGCTTTACCATCTCCAGCCAAGGGGACCAGGCATGGCTTCTGCTCACAATCCATTGCCTAAAACTCAGCTACAAAGCCAAGGAAGGCTGGGAAAGGCAACCTGGCTAAGCACCCGGGAAAAGGAGGAAGTAGATTTGATGACCCATGTATTAGTCAGGTTAAGCTTACTAATGCTGCAGTAACAGCTCCACACGTCTCAGTGACTCAACCAACACAGGATATTTCTTGCCCACACACAGCATAGACATTACAGGCAGCTTCCTCCACGTGATGACTCGGCAACCCAGACCACTGTCGATTGTTGGCACAATCACCTCAACACAAGGCTTGTCCCTTGACTGCTGAGACAGGAAGGAGAAACTGGAGATACGGCCTTTTGCCTTTTCACTGCCTTAAACAGGCAGCAGCACTTGTCGCTTCTGTTCATAGTCACATGAGCATGCCCAAAGCAAGGGATGACAAGTGGGAGCTTCAGATATTTAGAAAGAGAGAGAACTAGTTACTGAATACTAGCAGTAGCAATCATAAGTAGTTGGCCAACCTCTGTTACAGCCACACTAATGCGATGATGAGAAAAAGTGAGTGTTAGTCGCTGAGTCGTGTCCGACTCTTTCCAACCCCATGGAGCCTGCCAGGCTCCTCTGTCCATGATATTGTTTTGGCAAGAATACTGGAGTGAGTAGCCATTCCCTTCTCCAGGGGTTCTTCCTGACCCAGGGATTGAAGCTGGGTTTCCTGCATTGCAGGCAGATTCTTTAACTGTCTGAGCCACCAGGGAAGTCCCTATGTTTATGGGTATATTTTCATGGATGATCTTGAAATATTTGTTATGTGAAAATCCATAGAGTGAAATAATAGAAATAGCACAATAGCACCTTTTAAAACTAAATGTATATAATTTAGATGAAGGCCAAAGCACGCGATGCTTTGGAATTCACATTGTATTCACTCCAGCCCCATTCTGTATTCTCTTCTCTTCTCCTATTTTCTCCTGAGACTCTTTCTGAGGTCCAGGCATTCATGGAGGGGCTGGCAGCTTAATGTCCTCCTCATTCCTTCTGGCTCTGCACTCCTTCTGGCGCCAAAGTAGGTCAGTGAGTAATCTTGTCCTCCCCTCTGCTAACCCAGGGTGGGGTGACACCCCAGTGTTATCACCCCAGAAGTGGGACAGAGCATCTGTCCTTGACATCTTCCAGAAAGCACCACAGAAGGCACTGGAGTCTTAGGGAGCTACTTAGAAGGATTACGTTTCAGTGCCACACAACAGCAAAATCCAAATCAATGCTGGATTTTTCTAAAATGTCCTTCTGCCATTTTTATAACTCTGTCTCTAACCTCTGAGTATCTGCAGTTCAGCCACATTTTTGGTCCACTTTTCTTTTGTAACTGATGACTTTCATGTCACACTGTCCAACTCTGAGCAATACATCAAGATATTTTCCCAAGTGTAGGGAGTTTGGGAAGGGCAGGTATACACAGATATATTTAAAATGGATAACCTGTGAGTACAGTACAGACAACTCTGCTTGCGTTATGTGGCAGCCTGGATGAGGGGAGTTTGGGGGAGAATGGATACATGTATAAGTACGGCTGAGTCCCTTTACTGTACACCTGAAACCATCACAACATTGTTAATCAACTATGCTGCTGCTGCTGCAAAGTCGCTTCAGTTGTGTCCAACTCTTTGTGACCCTATGAACCATAGCATGCCAAGCTTCTCTGTCCACGGGATTCTCCAGGCAAGAATACTAGAGTGGGTTGCCACGCCCACCTCCAAGGGATCTTCCCAACCTAGGATCGAACCTGCAACTCTTACGTCTCCTGCATTGGCAGGCAGGTTCTTTACCACCAGCACCACCTGGGAAGCCCTAATCAACTATACTCCAATATAAAAAAAGGTTTTTAAAAAGATATTTTTCTGTGTTATTTTTTTTCCCCTTATCCAGTTGCCTTCAGAATGGAAACGCTGATTTCTTAAAGATAACTAACATAAGATTTCGATGATAATACTAGGTATATTTAATCATATATAAATAATGATACTTCAATGCACATGAATTCACACACTCAACACACTCACATAGAGAGGTTTCAAACCAGTATAGTAATAACAGAATCTATATGGCTAAATTAAAAATGATTTTTCTCTCTTTTCAATTTTCTGTATTTTTTTCTACCTTTTCCATAATGAGCAAGTATGAATTCTACAGTAACAACAACAAAAAAAAAGATTAAAGCAATAAAATCCATAAAAAATACATTTTTCACCAGAAATTTTGCTAACTCCATGTCCCCTTTCCAACTCAGAACAGGCCTTGCCAAAGATTGAATCACACAGATGAAGGGTGTAACAGAGGTTGCTGAGCCCACGCACTGCAGGGCCTCGGCATCCAGCGAGAGACGTGGACCCGCCTAGGAGGAGGCGAGGTTAGCATCCCCTTTGTCTCGCTCTGTCATACTACCCTTTAGGCCAGATCACATGGCACCAGGATCTATATTCCCCAGGGCAACCATCTCCTGAATTTAAAGTCAGCGCAGAGAAGAGGGCAAAGGTGATAAGAAGCAGAGCTGAGGTTTTTAATAGGAAATGCCTCCCGGTGCTTACAGAGAGAAAGAGAAGATGGAGAGAGGACTGCAGCTTTTAAGGATGTTTGCAAACCAAATTCATTTCCCCTTCTAGGTCTGTACAATAATCACTTATTTCTGAGGCAAAGAAATCCTAGAATATTTCTGATGGAGCTACAGTAAATAATAACCAGGTGGGTGTTTACTTAAGAGGGGATTGTTTTCTCTAGCTTAGGTTGGTAGATTCTGTGTTGGTAAAATCATAGGAAGCGTAAGACAGGAGTGCAACGAATTTGTTCACTCAGACCACCTTGAACACTTGCTCTGTGCAGAGGTCTGGCCTTCGAATCCATAGATGGTAGCCCATGAATGCTGACCAAGAAACATCTCTGCACCAAATAGGAATGTATAATTATTAAATGTTGGATAAATACTAAGTGAAGAACACATATAAGAGGTCAAACAATGCTCTGGGAGGTAGGGTTCTTTGAAACGGCTTGTGACTAGACATCCAAAAGTGTTAAATACCTGATGTCACCCATACCTTCTATTATCTCCTGCTGGCTGACGACGGGTTTAGGAAGCTATAATTCAAGAATTTGTGTAAAGAAGGTGCACAGAGGTATAGAGTCTACAACACGCTCAGTGAATTCACCCTGGGCATATCAGCCTGCCAGGCTCCTTGGGCTCCCAAAGACAGGTGCATGCTGACTCCCGCGAAGGAGAGGAGACAGGCCACTCACGTCAGCGCTTCTGGCCCTGGGTATATTGTGCATGGGTGCTCAGTTGTGTCTGACTCTTTGCAACCCTATGGGCTGTAGCCCGCCAGGCTCCTCTGTCCTGAGATTCTCCAGGCAAGAGTCCTGGAGTGGATTGCCATTTCCTCCTCCAGGGGACCTTCCTGACCCAGAGATCGAACCCATGTCTCCTGCCTCTCCTGCAGGAGAAGTAGGCAGGGTCTTTTACCACTGAGCCACCTGGGAAGTCAGCCCTGAATATGGTCCCCTTCATAAGTATGCACGAGACTGCCCTGGACAACTTGTCTACTAACACTGGATAGGCCATCCACCACCCATAAATCTCCAGTGACGACACACATTTATGTGTCAGTCATGCAGACTCTGCTGTGGCTCTGGGCACCTCTCCAAGGCAGCTATTTCTCCATGTGGTGACTCCACCATCCAAGCTGCTTTGACTTTCCAGCTCTGCCATCTCTTCCACACTCACCACAGTAGGGAAGTGAGTGGTCAGAGAATTCACACCTACCTTGCTATGCTTGGGCCCAGAGGTGACACAAGGCACTTCCAGTTGCAGTCTATTGACCAGAACAAATCACAGTTTCCCAGCCTAACTAATCAGAATCTAAGAAATGTAGGTGAGCCTTTGAAATATTTGAGAGCATTATCACCTCTGGTCTTTGACTTTGCCTTATTCTTACCAAGGGGAGATGTGATGGGCTGGCATAAGTGCATTTAGTATGGAGCACTTGTGGGCAGAATTCTTGATGGCATTTCCAAGATGACCAAGTTTCCTGGGCTTGGAACATATGTGGTTATCTTGTTGCTCTTCCTGCCCCGTGGTTTCACGTCCCCGAAAGAGTATACCACAGCAACTGGAATTTTAAAAATCCGTTGGGGCCACTTTTCTTTAAACAAGATGATGTGCATGAAGCCCTGTGGCTTCATAGCTGTTCCTTGTAGTGTATCCATCACACACACTCTGACACCAAAGTTTCATGCTCAAAAAGCCTCTTCCACAAACGAATGGAATGTCTGATATGTCATTGCCATCTCTTTACCAACACTGATTGCCTCCTGACCATGCGCCAACTGGGACTATAAGGATAAAGTTCTACTCTCAAATACTTTCTGGTCTAATAGGAATGATCAATAAATGAAGTTTTCTAGTATCTCAAGGAATGAACAGCGTGAAGGATGCTGAAGGAGGCTGAGAGAGGGAAAACTAACCCAGAATGGGAAATCTAGGAAAGAGTCCAAGACACAGTGACATCTGACCTAGATGAGAAATATGAGAAGAATGAAGAGAAAATGAAAGTAGATCCTTTGACTTCTTGGAGCTGAAAGTGTCTGTGTGTGTGTGTGTGTGTGTGTGTTGAGGGAGGTGCAGGGGACGGGCAGGGAGGCGTGAAAATGACACTGGAGATGTAGGTGGGGCTCGATCAGGAAGGTCCTTCTGGCATTGCCCCCAAACAAAACCTTTCTGTGCCTGGCTTACTTTTTAATTTGACCCTGGTATATGGAAATGAAGATTCACCCAGGTTCTCACTGGCTCACTTCCTCCCAAATCGCAGGAACTTCTTAATGTCACCTCGAGATCCGAAACCCCCAAGAAAAGCTAAAGCCTCTTGCTTCCTTTCGTCTAGAGCCAGCTGGCAAAGTCACCAGCAAATAAAATCAATACAGCACAACTGGCGGCTGGTCACCCAGACACTCCCGCAGCCCCTTAGGTCAGCGTCCGAGACTATCCTCATGCTCACAGCGCCCTCCCCCGCCATCAGCTATTCCTTCCAGGAGAGTGGACTGCAGAGTGGCAACCTGCCAGGCTTCTCACCTCTAGGTCTCCTAGAATGCAGAGCCCCACGCCACCCCCACGTCTTCCCGGCCTGGGTTTTCAGGGCTTGGCAAGCACGTGGAATTAAATACGTGGCAGATGTGCCAGGGTCAAGGGGCTTTCATTCTTTTGCTGATTTGCAGTTTCTCTGACAGTCTTACTCTGTTCAGGGCCTCTGATTATTTTCTATCCCATCACACTCTGAGGTCTGGAGGTCTGTGGATTTAGCTTTGAGCATATGACCAAACTCAGCAAGCCAGGCAGTGTCAGGCACCCAAGAGATAGTCTACAAAAGAGATTGAATAAAATGGCATCAGTGGCTGGTGACGGGAGAAGCCCATCACAAGAGAGTTTATCTCGGGAGGTGACAGACAATGATAGGTGTTGCGAAGTCTTAATGTCAACCAGTATCTTGGCGATTGAAGTTCAGCTCGCCTAGGGTAAGAGGACATTATCAACTTTGCTCATACCCTGAGGAACAGATATGTCTGTTACCAATCCGAGGAGCCCAGGACACTACAGTAATAAATGTTATGCCACCTAGCAACAATGGCTGTGACCTGGAGATGAATTATTTGGAGAATAGGTCATATCAGAGTGACTTTTAAATAGCTCTCCCCTTCCAATCTCCTGTTTCTCAACTGGAACCATTCTGGGCTTAAAAGCCATGTCTCTGTCCCTTAAGGGAGAGTATACATTTAGGTTTTTATGTGTCTGGAAGAGCATATGCATTCTTGCCAGATCTGGAACACTTCAGCAGTTTTGATGTGATGGAAAATGAGATGTGTGTATACGGTAATTCCACATAGACGAGACGAAGGTGTTGGATGGTTCATTTCTTTAGAAGCCACTTCTCAGCCCCTTTTCTGAGATGACAAAGGCAATAGCAATCACAGGAAATGATGCTCCTGTAATATACTGGCCTTGAAGCTGATTATAGATTGAAAAGAAAAGAAAATTAGGGTTCCTGAGAACTGCTTTTCTGTTCGGTTGGGCAAAGGACACATTTTAATAAGGTGGCGGCCTGTAGTTGTCAGTGAAGGGGATTCTCATTTGTGGTAAGCTGAGTAATGGACCCCAAAGACACCCACATCCTAATCCCCGGAGCCCATGAATGTCACCTCATAGGCAAAAGGGACTTGGCAGACGTGATTGGTGGGGGAGATGACGCTGGATTCTGCAGTGGGCCCCAAGTGCCATTATTTGCTGTTGTTCAGTCGCTCAGTTGTGTCTGACTCTTTGTGACCCCATGGATTGCAGCACACAGACTTCCATGTCCTTCACTCCCAGAGTTTGCTCAAACTCCTGTCCACTGAGTTGGACAGGATGAGATCCAACCATCTCATCCTCTGATGCCTTTTCCCCCTGCCCTCGGTCTTTCCCAGCATCAGTGTCTTTTCCAATGAGTCACTTCTTCGCATTAGGTGCCCAAAGTATTAGCTTTAGCTTTCTTCCAATGAATATTCAGAGTTGATTTCCTTTAGCATTGACTAGTTTGATCTCCTTGCAGTCCAAGGGATTCTCAAGAATACTCTTCAGCACCACAATTTGAAAGCATCAATTCTTTAGCACTCAGCCCTATTTATGGTTCAATTTTCACATCTGTACATGACTACTGGAAAAACCAGAGCTTTTACTATACAGACCTTTGTCAGCAAAGTGATGTCTCTGCTTTTTAATATACTGTCTAGGTATGTCATAGCTTT
Organism: Capricornis sumatraensis; assembly: GCF_032405125.1. Taxonomy (NCBI): domain Eukaryota; kingdom Metazoa; phylum Chordata; class Mammalia; order Artiodactyla; family Bovidae; genus Capricornis; species Capricornis sumatraensis. The sequence continues at coordinate 34,467,778 of NC_091089.1, forward strand.
TCTTCCAAAGAGCAAATGTCTTTTAATTTCCTGGCTGCAATCACCTTCCAGAGTGATTTTGGAGCCCAAGAGAATAAAATCCACTGCTTCCACTTTTCCCCCTCCTATTTGCCATGAAGTGATGGGACCAGATGCCATGATCTTAGTTTTTTTAATGTTGACTTTCAAGCAAGCAAAGAGTCAGACATGACTGAGCAACTAACACTTTCACTTTCCAAGCTAGCTTTTTCACTCTCATAAGTGTCATCATAAATGATCTTATGAAAAGGAGCCAGAGGAAAACTTGACTGCAGGAGAGATGATGTGACCACAGAGGCAGAGGCTAAAGGAATGTGGCCTCAAGCCAAGGAAGCCTACAGCCACAAGAAGCTGGACGAGGCAAGAAATAGATGCTCCCTCTGGAGCTTACCAGCCCTGGTGTCTGGTGTCAACCCTGACCTTAACCTACGGAAAGTGATTTCGGACTTCCGGCTTCTAGAACCATAAGAGAATAAATTCATGTTTTTTAAGCCACTACAGTTGTTGCAGTTTGTTATAGGAGCTCTAAGAAGGGAATACACCACTTAACCCCAATGACTTACTTTCAGGCTGAACCCTCTGCTCTACAGTGACAGCCTCTATGTTTTTTGTTTGTTTGTTTGTTTGTTTTTTTAATGGATGACATTTTTTTTTGGATGACATGTTTTAATTGAAGTAGGTGTGTGGGTTGCCCCATCCTAAATCTACTTAGCTCATTTATAACCACATTTTTAAAGGAACTGTAGCAAACCAGCTTCCTGAAGTTTAGAGGCTCTCATTTGTGGAGGAGAGAGGTGTTTCTAGCAATCACTCCTGCAGGTTTCGGTAATCAGGGTGGTCACACTAGGTCAGATGACCCAGGCACTGCTGTAGTGGTCAAGCTCTGAGCATAATGCAGAAGCCACTGGGGATCCATGAAGCTGGGGATGAGGAAACCATTGAGGGAAAGCCCAGGACAGGGATTTCACAGCCTCCAACACTGCCCCCGTTTTTTTGCTTCCACGAGTATTTTGTTGACTTTTCCTTTGATGATATATTCCTCTTCAATTCAAAACTGCCTTCGAGATTCACTTACATCTCCGTAAACATGATGGGAGCAGGAACAATCAGTGTTATTGCCTTGGGCCCCACATATCCTTGGGACATTCTTGGGTGCTCCATTCTTGGACTGGACAGAATTGTCATAGCTATGTGGGGCCAGGACAAATTGCAAAGTTATCAACAAGAGCAGAGGGTCAGAAAGAATGAACGAGCCCAGACAGGGAACTTTAGGAATGTGATCTCATACAATCCTTACAATTACCCATAAATTGAGGACAATATCTCAGAATCACAGATAAGCTGAAGACTAGGTTAAGTATGGCAACCTACTCCAGTGTTCTTGCCTGGAGAATCCCAGGGACGGGGGAGCCTGGTGGGCTGCCATCTATGGGGTCTCACAGAGTTGGACACAACTGAAGCTACTTAGCAGCAGCAGCAGCAGCAGGTTAAGTATCTTAAGTTACTTGCTGGAAGTAACCCACTAAACGGGCAGAGCTGGGCTCCAAATTCAGACTGGCTTGCTTCCAAGATTCTTGGTCTTTAGCACATAATCCTGAAGGCGACATAGGCTCCTGAACAAAATGTCCCGGGTACCCAGACCGTCAACTCTCGCCAAAGAGCCCAGCGAAGATTGGGGCAGGATTTTATTCAGCGTGCTGTTCTCAGGTGACCAGGAAAGAGTCTTGTTTTGAAGGCAAAGCATCTTTTAAAAAAACTATATTGGTGGCTTCCCTGGTGGTCCAGTGGCTAAGACTCCACATGCCCAATGCTGGGGAGCCTGGATTTGATCCCTGGTCAGAGAACTAGATCCCACATGCTGCAACTAAGAGTTCAAATGCTGCAACTAAAGATCCCACATGCTGCAGCTGAAGCTTCTGTGTGCCACAACTAAGACCCAGCCCAGTCAAACAAATAAAGAGTTCAAAAAAACTATACTCTGTAGCCAGTTCATTCCTGAAGAAAGGCATATGGAGAATACAGCTCCTTATGTGGGTACTGAATGGGCTCCATGGGGCACTATTTGGTCATAACTCTGCCATGGAGACATGAGATCATGAGCAGGTGTCCCAAAGCATCACTCATGTTCCATTCCACCTTCCTGCATCCAGCTGTCCTCTATCTCTACCCCACCTCCACCTCCATCTCTACTCTACCCTTCACCTGCCCCAGCAGGAGAATGGCAGTGCTCAGAGCTCCAGGAGAGAGGAGCATATCGGATTCAGTCTCTCTTGGGGGAAAAAAAAATTTGTTTTCTGCCATGTTGATGACATGAATGACTCAAGATGAATATCCAAGGACATATCAGAAATCAGTCGACAGTGGTGAAGGAAAGGAAGAAAGCCTGAGCTGATTTTATGAGAGTTTTCCACTCAAGTCAGCAACAGCTTAAATTCAAACCAGGCACAAGACGCTTGCATCTCCATATGAGTGGTTCATCAAAGGGGTAAAAGAAAGGAAATCTGAGCCGGAGCAGACTCTGGCCTAAAAGCTTTCAAACTGATTTCTTTCCGTAAGGAAACTATTTCCTTTGTCTGTACAGGCTCAGGAAAACTGCTTTTTTGGAACCTGGTTCACTCTCAATTAGGGTCACAGTTCTGTTGACCAGTTAATAAAATCAGAAGTATGGAAGTGTCTGCTATTCCACACACACACACACACACACACACACACAAGATCATATATAAATATATGAGCCTTGCTTATTCATCCTGGAATACTATATGACTCAAATATTTAATCTGGGCTGATTTACATGAAGCTTAATAAGGCAGGAGCATGAAGTAGCTAGCACACTAGATATTCAGACTACCTGTGACTAAGTATGTTTAAAAAAAGGCAAATCACGTGCCATTTTGTGGTATCTCCGGAAGTCCTTTAAAAAAAGGAAAAAAAGCTCAAGTCCAGACTTCTCTGTATTGCATTGATTAAAGCAAGAAGCCATAGCCAAACTCCACCAGAAAAGGAACCTTAGCGGCTCCCTCATCACAGGCTTCCTCTTTCAGCCTTTTGTTAAGAAAATGCCTCTCAAGTTTTCAGTGGTTTTCAGAGTAAGTTCAGAGCGGTCTCCCCTTGGCCCACCTGGTTGTGAGCTGCCTGCCTGAGTTCTCTTAAGACAGCCTCCCCTCTGTGGCAGCTGGGATGGGACCGTGGCTGGATGAGGGTTAGGGTTCAGCAGAGCGTTTCTTCTGTGTGCCTTAAGAGTGATTACATTAGGCTCTTTCCTGGCTTTTGTTCCTTTTTTCCCCAGTTTCAAACTTTCTTTTTTTCTCTGTACTCTAATCAGATTCTTAGAAATTAGAGCTGGAAAGAGCTCTTCAACTTGTCTCCTCTCTCCCCTGCCAGGACTGGGTTGTTTCCTATGGTTAATTTTCCACAGCCCCAGCCAGGCCTCCTTCTAAACGCCTTTGATTGTGGGGCTCCTACCGCTTTCCCCTGAGAGACACCTCCATCGCCAGTGAGACAGGACTAGAAGGAACACTTTCCGAATGCCCACTGTCAAGTTTCCTTTCCTTAGTTTCATGCTACTCCAGGGCTTCCTCCCTTGAGGGGGATTTGGGTTCCTGCACCCACTGCGCCCCCTGCAGGGGACACTTACTTGGCATTTTTATAGAGCTATTTTTAAGTGGCTTCTCATTGAGAAAAATGCAAATCAGATTCTGGATAATCCATCAGTGAACCAAAATGATAAGGTACTCAATTTAGGAGACTTTTGCATTTACCTTTGGGGTGGAGAAACAATATAAAGAGAATAAAGTCAAAATTTTGCCTATTAGCTATCTTCAGTATTTTCATTCGGAGAGTGAAAGTTCAGTTCAATTCAGTCGCTCAGTCATCCCTGTCCATCAACAACTCCTGGAGCTTGTTCAACTCATGTCCATTGAGCTGGTGATGCCATCCAACCATCTCATCCTCTATTGTCCCCTTCTCCTCCCTCATTCAATCTTTCCCAGCATCAGGGTCTTTTCCAGTGAGTCGGCTCTTCACATCAGGTGGCCAAAGTATTGGGGTTTCAGCTTCAGCATCAGGACTGATCTCCTTTAGGATTGACTGGTTTGATCTCCTTGCAGGCCAAGGGACTCTCAAGGGTCTTCTCCAACATCATAGTTCAAAAGCATCAGTTTTTCCAAGCTCAGCTTTCTTTATAGTCCAACTCTCACATCCATACATGACTACTGGAAAAACTGTAGCTTTGACTAGACAGACGTTTGTGGGCAAAGTAGTGTCTCTGCTTTTTAATACGCTATCTAGGTTTGTCATAGCCTAGATAGGTATGTCATAGCCATAGATTTTTCTTCCAAGGGAGCAATCGTCTTTTAATTTCATGGCTGCAGTCACCATCTACAGTGATTTTGGAGCCCAAGAAAATAAAGTTTGCAGCTGTTTCCAATGTTTCCCCATCTATTTGTCATGAAGTGATGGGACTGGATGCCATGATCTTCATTTTTTTGAATGCTGAGTTTTAAGCCAACTTTTTCACTCTCCTCTTTCACATTCATCAAGAGGCTTTTTAGTTCTTCTTCACTTTCTGCTATAAGTGAAAGTGGTGCCATCTGCATATCTGAGGTTATTGATATTTCTCCCGGCAGTCTTGATTCCAGCTTGTGCTTCATCCAGCCCGGCATTTCGCATGATATACTCTGCATAGAAGTTAAATAAGCAGGATGACAACACACAGCCTTGACGTACTCCTTTCCCAGTTTGGAACCAGTCTGTTGTTCCATGTCCGGTTCTAACTGTTGCTTCTTAACCAGCATACAGATTTCTCAGGAGGCAGGTAAAGTGGTCTGGTATTCCCAGAATTGTTCACAGTTTGTTGTGTTCTGCACAGTCCAAAGCTTTGGCATAGTCAATAAAAGCAGAAGTAGATGTTTTTCTGGAACTCTCTTGGAGGGTGAAAGTGGACAGTGAAAAAGCTGGCTTAAAACTCAACATTCAAAAAACAAAGATCGTGGCATCCGGTCCCATCACTTCAGGACAAATAGATGGAGAAACAATGGGAACAGTGAAAGACTTTATTTTCTTGGGCTCCAAAATCACTGCAGATGGTCACTGCAGCTATGAAATTAAAAGATGCTCAGACTTCAAGCTTCCAGAACCATAAGAGAATAAATTCATGTGTTTTAAGCCACTACAGTTGTGGCAGTTTGTTACAGGAGCCCTAAGGAGGGAATACACCACTTAACCCCAAAGACTTCCTTGGAAGAAAAGCTATGACAAACCTAGACAGCATATTAGAAAGCAGAGACAACAAAGGTCCATATAGTCAAAACTATGGTTTTTCTAGCAGTCTTGTATGGATGTGAGAATTAGAACATAAATAAGGCTGAGCACCATAGAATTGATGCTTTCTAACTGTGGTGCTGGAGAAGGCTCTTGAGAGTCCCTTGGTCTGCAAGGAGATCCAACCAGTCAATCCTAAAGGAAATTAGTCCTGAATATTCATTGGAAGGACTGATGCTGAAGCTGAAGTGCCAATATTTTGGTCATCTGATGCAAAGAGCCAACTCATTGGAAAAGACCCTGATGCTGGGAAAGATTAAAAGCAGGAGGAGAAGGAGACACTAGAAGATGAAATAGTTGGATGGCATCACTCAATGGATATGAGTTTGGGCAAGGTCCAGGAGATGCTGAAGGATGGGGAAACCTGGTGTGCTGCATTCCATGGGGTTGCTGAGGGTTGGACACAACTGAGTGACTGAACAGCAACAAGTATTTGCATTAACTAGTTGGTGGAAATTAAGTAGTACTGATAACCCTCTTCTCTGTTATTAACAAGGTGACTGGCTTAATCTCCAGGGTGAACTACATGCTTCTGTCCACTTTCTAGGAACTGGATCTCGTAGTACTGGGGAGGAAACATCCATAAACTTTCTTTGCAGAAAGGACCCCAAACAGTGCTCACTGTGGACATGGAAGAGTGTTCTGGCTGATGGCTTGAGCTCGGACACCACAAAACCATTGGTGGAATCTGGTTCTCAGTCATCTTTTCTCCATGAAACTCTAGACTCAGGACACTTACAAACAGATCCTGGAGGTTTAGAATAAAGAAAGCTTCTCAAAATGAGTTAAAAATAAATATAAAAAGAAACGGATGACTATTCCTGAAAACTTACTTGAGTAACATAGGAACAGCCACCAATCCTTGGTGCAGGATTTGCACCAAGTGCAACATATTGTCTTTTTACTCTAGGTAAGGGGAAAAGAAACAGACTTTCTTGGAAAATTTAGAGAGCTGCCTGATTACAAATTTACAATTTCCTTCCTTAGAGCACTGAGGAAAAAATATGTTAATTAATGAAAAGTTGTATGTAGCTTCCTTTGTTTCTGTCACATTAGGCAGTTGTACCATTTTTACCTGCCTTTCTCTGGGTCTGCTTGGGATAATTGCCGGAAACCTAATAAAATTTGGGGAGGCCCAGCAAATTGCCAAGCTGAATGGAAATGTTATTTCAGGAGTAATAGCTTAACACAAGAGAACTGTCTTTTTTAAGCAAACGCTCTTGTCTTATTTTTTTGCCTCATGACTCGGTTTTATACATTTTGCTTTGGCAGTTACTCTTATTTTGAAAACATCCTTTTCTTGGTTGCTTGGCCTGGACCAGGCCAGGTGGGAAAAAATTTTGCTTTTAAATATCTTGTTACACCAACAGTTCTTTTCCCCTTAGCAATAATTTTCATCTTCAAACTCATTTTGGGCGTAGGAGTGATTCCCAGGAAGGGATCCCCAAACACCCAGAGGTTCTGAAGATAGTAATGGGAGTCTATATATTTTACATATTTCAAAAAGCCTAATGGAAATCACATATTTACTCAAAATAGGGCTGCAGAAGAAATCAGTAAAATTTCTTTGATTTGGCTAGAAGTAGGCCAGAAATACCCTACTCCAGTACTCTTGCCTGGAAAACCCCATGGGCGGAGGAGCCTGGTAGGCTGCAGTCCATGGGGTCACAAAGAGTCGACACGACTAAGCAACTTCACTTTCACTTTTCACTTTCATCCACTGGAGAAGGAAATGGCAACCCACTTCAGTGTTCTTGCCTGGAGAATCCCAGGGACGGGGGAGCCTGGTGGGCTCCCCCGTCTCTGGGGTCACACAGAGTCGGACACGACTGAAGCGACTTAGCAGCAGCAGCAGGCCAGAAATATAGCAAGCCCTGTGAGTTAATGATGGATAACTTGTGTGGATGGGAACAATGACTGGGTCATCACAGGGATTAGTGGGCATAACTAGTAGATCTCTAGTTGTCACTATACCCCTATTACTTTGTTTGGTAGATTTAAAATCTCAGAGCAAATGATCTGAGGTGGGTGGTGGGTGGAGAGGCAATTTCTAAACCAGAGTTTGAGGAGGAGGAAGCCAAGAATCTGGGTCTGTAGTATTCCTTAAATGGACCCCTTGGTCCTTGACGGTCACTGTCTTTCCTTTTGATGCCTTTCCAAAAGAAAGGGAAGTTTTATGGGGAACCCAGTGACCCGGGCGTTCGTTAAGGCATCTTGTCTCTTGTCTGACTTCTCGCTTACCCACTTCCTTCTGATAGAGCAGGAATGTGATTCCAGAGGATTGCTAGCTCCAATTGGGTCTCATTGCTGCCTTTACTCAAGCCCTGCTAGCCTCCTCTAGGGAATAAAAAGACTGTGGCATCCTGTATTTCCTCATTCATCATAGAAGAGGAAGAGGAAATCAGGTATTTTCAATGTGTGAATTCCTTAGAGTATGATGTTTTGTAAATACAAGTTATTGCCATCCTATAAATTCTCCCTAAAGCAAGAATCCAAAGACAGTTATTTATGTCTACAAACGTCTAAATGGAGTTCTATATATTTACTTATAGAGACAGATGTATACACATATGCATATCTTATAAACAGGCTTCTCCGGTGGCTCAGACAGTAAAGAATCTGCCTGCAACGCAGGAGACCCGAGTTCAATCCCTGGTTTGGGAAGATCCCCTGGAGAAAGGAATGGCTATCCACTCCAGTATTCTTGCCTGGAGAATTCCACAGACAGAGGATACTGATATAGTCCATCAGGTCACAAAGAGTCAGAAACAGCTGAGTGACATTACACTTTCAGTTTCATACATATGAATATCATATGCATTTATATATACACCACATATACAGACACACTTGTTCTTTCTCCTTTTGTTCTGATTTACTAATAATTAGTGTTTCATTAGAAAATGGGTTTTACATGAATCCAGCACACTCCTGAAATCATTTCAGTGACAGATCCTATTCTACCACTGGGGCTTCAGAAGTCGCTGCGGAGCACCATACCATCTCCATATTCATATTTCAGACCTGTCAGGACACCCGGATAGTTCATCTGATCACATGGATTTCCATTCCAGGCCTTGAGAGACAAGAAATCCGGCCATCACAGAGAGTCGGGGCAATTAAACCGAGTCAGCGCTCCTGGTCTCAGCGGATGTCTTCTGGGTTTCCATGGGGGACACGGGTTGGTATGACGTTTAATCAGGCACTAACAGCGCCTTGCTGGGAACTTCATGGTTGATAAAGGCAGCTGCAGCAGACCAAGTAGCTGCTACTTTTTAAAGAGAAAGCGGCCTCTTTTGAAATGTAAAAAAGCCAGGCTTTGTTGCACCAAGCAGAACCGGGAGAATCTGAGAGGAGTTCTACTTGTTTTCTTTCAGAGTCTCCAGCATTCTTCCTGGGTTTAGAGAATGAAGTGAAAGACGTCCTGAAGGCTAAATTTTTCAAGGGCCCTCTTCCAGCCCAGAGCCGGCTGTCCCTTGGGGGTCCCCTTGCTGGGTCCACTGTTCTGTGGGTCTCACTGTTACGCTTGTCATTGTCACGCTGCTTTGTGAAGCACACTGGTCACAAGCAGGTTCTTGGGCCTTGAATAGCTGGACCGATGTGCCAAATAAAAGAAAAAGAAGAAAAGAAATACTGTCTAAACGGGGCCCAAGTATGTATGAATGCAGGGGTTTGGTGGTGGGGGGGGCCTCTTTTGAGGTCTAATTGCTCTCATTTCTGAGAAAGAGAAGTGATCTTGAAGGAGTCATTCTTTGCCCTGGAGTTTCATTTTGCTCTCAGCTCTTTTCAGGTAGCTTTTATTCTCAATGGAGGGAGGTGGTTGATAGCCTATAAAAGAGGTCCATCCTTTGCCTGTATGTTTTCCTTCTCCAGGGGATCTTTCCGACCCAGGGATCAAACCCTGGTCTCCTGCATTGCAGGCAGTGTCTTTACTCTGAGCCACCAGGGAAGCCACATAGGCAGGCAAGACATATAATTCATCATTAAAACCAGGACATTTTGAAGAGTGAAAGAGGCTGTTATTGATAATCACACCAGGAACTCAGACTATGACTCAGGACTCTTCCAGGTAAGCTATGTCACAGGTCTGCTCAATCCAGGGGCGGATCTTGCAGGTCCTAGCACAGAATCCACACTTCCTCACAGACAGCCTCCATCCTAACCTCAGAGGCATGTCTTGGAGAATCACAAACTCAGACAGTCCACTTGCCAAAATAACATAGGAATCCCAACTCGGGAGATTGAGGATTTATGATTAAAAAAATAAAGAGACACAGTGGCATTTCATTCACGGGTAGATAGCTTTGTGTTCTTGTCCAGAATTACTTGATGATAGTGGTATCTTTGGGCTTCCCTGGTGGCTCAGATGGTAAATAATCTGCCTGAAATGCGGGAGACAGTAGTTGGATCCCTGGGTCGGGAAGATCCCCTGGAGAAGGGAGTGACAGCCCGCTACAGTGCTCTTGCCTGGAGAATGCCATGGACAGAGGAGCCTGGCAGACTACAGTCCATGGGTTTGCAGAGTTGGACACAGCTAAGTGACTAACACACACACACACACACACACACTGGCATCTTCTTCACTATTTTCTTCCCCTCTTTCCTCCTCTTCTCCCTTTCTAACCCTGAGACATAACACAGTCCTGGGTCTCTTGGTGGTCACAGAGATGGGGGTTACTGATGCCTCCTCTCACCCACACCTGACGTCTCTCTCCCCTGTAGCTACCAGGGACCCACACAAATACCACATCTAACCCCTTCCTGGGCTTCCCTGGTGGCTCAGACAGTAAAGGATCTGCCTGCAGTGCAGGAGATCCAGGTTCATTCCCTGGGTCAGGAAGATCCCCTAGAGAAGGAAATGGCAACCCACTCCAGTATTCTTGCCTGGAGAATTCCATGGACAGAGGAGCCTGGCGGACTACAGTCCATGGGGTTGCAAGGGTCAGACGGACTGAGAGACCAACACTTTCACATTCACTTTTCAACACTTTCCAGCCGTCAGGTGGGCCTCAGCCCCTGCCTTCTCATCAGATTCTTCCAGAGTGGCTGATCCACTGTGACACTGCTGAGGCCCACCATGGTAACAGTCACTGCTCACCTGCCAACTGTCCTGAAATCCAGCAGTCTCTCTTGGGGCTGGAGGGGGTCAGGAAGGGGAAGGGGGTCAAATCACCAATTACCCTCACCCTGGCCACTCACCACCCCTTTTATGACCCCGTTCTTACCAGTCTTTGCCTGATCCTCATCCCAGAGAAAGGAAATATGCCAACATCCGTTCTCAAAATCTCTCAGGTACTGTCACACGGTTGGTCGTTTTTTTTTTTTCATTTTCACATTTTCAATTCCATTTAGTTATCATATTCCCTGGGCTTCCCAGGGGGTGCCAGTGGTAAAGAGCTCTCCTGCCAATGCAGGGGACCTAAGATGTGAATTTGATCCCTAGGTCAGGAAGATTCCCCTGGAGGAGGGTATGGCAACCCACACCAGTATTCTTGCCTGGAGAATCCATGGACAGAGAAGCCTGGCAGGCTTTGGTCCATAGGGTCACAGAGAGTTGGACACAACTGAAGTGACTTAGGATGGATGGATGATCATATTCCCTCTCAAACCGGATTCAAAGGAAGAAGAGTAAAATAATAAAAGGAAAAGAACTCTGATGGGGCTTCTAGAAAATACTGCCGGGGTGAAATAACATGCAGCGTGGCAGTTATTTTAAGGCAAAGGGGAAAAGGAGCAGGAGAGTAGAGATAATGAATATTTCAGGATAATGAAACATTGGTGACGAAAAGGTCCAGGAATGTGGTCAACCGTCAGAGGGCCCTTGAAGGAAAGAATTGCCTCTTTGCGCCTCATAAGTCCTTTTTAAAGGCCATATCCTTAAAACCACAACAAAATTTTGAGTCTCTTGTCACAATTTCTCTGCAGCACAAGACATGGAAGCATTGGAGTCTTCACTGACGTGCTCCTGATGCCCCAAAGAGAAAAGGGTTAACCGGAAAGGCTGCAGACCTTCCAGTCCACAGGCTCGAAGCTAATACACCTTCCCATCTGTGTGTGTGTGTATGTGTGTGTGCGCACGCGCGAGTTCACTTCTGGGCTTTGCTTTCCAGAAGATGTGGACGGTGGCTGCACTGTATCTTAACTGTCAAGCTATTTTTTCCTTGCTAGCTTTCATTTGTGTTTTTCTTCACCTTTTGGAGACCCCTTACCTCTCCTCTCTTAAATCTACACTCACCGCAGAGCAGACATAATCCCAGATTTTCAGTAAATCAACACTATTTGCTCCCCACTGACTGAGAGAATTTGATACTGACAGACTGTTATACCTAAAAGAAAAATATGGCCACGGTTCCTCTCACATTCTTCGCCTGGAAAGAAACACAGGGAGGAGTGTTGTGGGGGGGGGGGGGGGGGATCCTTTATAAATTAGGCAACGCTGGTCCCTTTATTCTTAACCTGTGTTTCCTAAAAGTAGATGCGCCCGTTTCTTTACCCCTGCCCATGTCTTTGGCCAAACAAACCCCAGCACTTGGAGTATTTCCAAATGCAATTAACTCCCTTCAGTAAGGGCACCAGTGACTTATTCCCACCACAGCAAGGGGAGAGTCTACTGCCTGAGAGCATGGACAGCCCTCCGAGTGTGAGAGGGAGGCTGAGATGCGGGGACCCTGGATGCCACATGTTGACAACTCTGGGCTCCATGTGATGAAGGCTTTGGGTCTGAAGAGTCTGTGTTACTCATTTCTGTGTCTAGGACAAGCCAGGTGGCAGGATTTAGACCCGGTGTTGCTGGGTTGGAATTACGGAGAACAGAAGAACTAGGTTGAAGGGTGTGACTCAGCCTCCGCTTTAAATATCAGGTTTTGAGCTTGTCTTCAAGTGAGAGCTGACTCCATCTAGGGAGAGTGGGTCTTCAACCCCATGTCCCAGCCCACCCAGCTAAGGGTATCCAACAGCTGTGGGTGCAGGCTGGTGGGGTACCAAGTAGTGAGCAGTATATAGTCCAGAGTTCAGTCCAGTTTAGTTCAGCTGCTCAGTCGTGTCCAATTCTTTGCGACTCCATGGCCTGCAGCACGCCAGGCCTCCCTATCTATCACCAACTCCCGGAGCTTACTCAAACTGATGTCCATTGAGTCAGTGATGCCATCCAACCATCTCATCCTTTGTCACCCCCTTCTCCTCCCACCTTCAATCTTTTCCAGCATCAGGGTCTTTTCCAATGAGTCGGCTCTTTGCACCAGGTGGCCAAAGTACTGGAGTTTCAGCTTCAGCATCAGTCCTTCCAATGAATATTCAGGACTGATTTCCTTTAGGATTGACTGGTTGGATCTCCTTGCAGACCAAGGGACTCTCAAGAGTCTTCTCCAATACCACAGTTCAAAAGCATCAATTTTTCGGTACTCAGCTTTCTTTATAGTAATTGGTAACTGTAATTTAACTGTGATCCCAGTCATTTCTAAGACCAACAAGCATCAATAAGACCAGTTCTGGCTTGGTGGAGCTTGAATGGATGTGACCACCAAGAGATTGTGAGCTATTTGAGGGCAAGAGCTATGCTTTTCCTAAGGAGAAAACATGGCTAGCAATATACACTCAAAACGTGCATGTGAGGATGGGAGGGGGCTTTTACCTCTATTATACTTGGGAAGGTGGCTTCTCAGGTGGCTTAGAGGTAAAGAATCTGCCTGCAATGCAGGAGACGTGGGTTTCATCCCTGGGTTGGTACGATCCCCTGGAAAAGGAAATGGCAACCCAATCCAGGATGCTTGCCTGGGAAATCCCATGGACAGAGGATCCTGGTGGGCTATAGTCCCTGGTGTCACAAAGAGACAGACACGACCGAGCGACTAAACAACAAACCACAAACAAACACATACTTGGGAAATGATGTAAATCTATCTTTGTTTTGGAAACTCACAAACCATCTTCACCTATTCAAGGCTATGAGAAATCCTTCCAACATAAAGCTAAACTTAGCATTTCCCGTATTCATTTGGTCCAAGAACTTCCTTCTCCCCACCCCTGCAGCACACCTATCAATACCTTACAAGACCGCTTTGAGAATAGCTGCCTTAATCATCATTCCGATCCCATTGCCTGTCACTGCCCAGCACCGCAAAAGCAGTCAATATGATCCCACAGATATGGATTGAGCCCCAGGCATTGGGCTAGGTCCTGGGGATACAGAAGTGAACTAAATAGACAATTCCTGACCCAATGAATCTGATATTCTAATCTGTTCTCTGTAACCTCAGGTTGATTCAGTGAAGTTCCATATCAACCCAGTTCCTTGGGGTCATTCTAAGTGAACTGGAGTCAACCTGGGTCAAGCAGGTGACCTGCCTGTGGACACACCTAGGGGGTTCTTCAGGTAGATGGCCAACCTCTGCCCTGTGGGTCACTGGGCATTGTTGTCTTCAGCTGCATGACCCTCACTACCCAGCTTTGCAGGGCATCTACTTTCTGTCTGTCAACCCCAACTGTGGCTGCCAGGGCATGTGAGTCAGGAGGTAAAAATTACTCATTTTCACTTTACCTTGGTTTCCTAACATGCAGCCAATAGGGATGATTAATAATATTCATCTCCCATTTCATATCCCCTCTGGGAGATAGCAACCTCTCTGTAACACATAATCTAGTGCCTAGGCCCTTTGGGCATTCAAGACTATTTAAATTATCTCATAAAAGCAGAATTCCATTCCTCCTATTTCATCCTTTTCAGTTCTATATGATTTTTTTTTTTTCCATAGGCAATGTTTCTCTTCTGGTGTCTGTTCTGTTTTCTGAGGCCAACGACTGATGAAAAAATACAATCACCTCCCTCCTCTGTGAAGTTGAAAATCCCCCAACTTCTCCTTGGTGCCCAGAGACACCACTGAGCATCAGCATGCATCTGTCTCCTTCACTCATTTTCCCAGGACCCTCTCTGTGTTTTTGGTAATTGATTAGGGACCCTGCAGAGGTCTCCTCCACCCCCTGCGGTCTGTTTCATTTGTGATGACCACACCTCCCTCACACCCACTGAGATGTCAAAAGCTGCTATTCAGGGGCTGGCTGATCAACTGCAGTAGGTTTTGGCTGGGAGGACTCCCCCTCCCTAACCTCCCTCTCTGTCCTCCATCCCACCCCCTCCCCATGCCAGAATCTCCCCAAGAGAGCCTCCTTATCCCCGGGGTCTTGGCATGGCAAACAGGGATATCAAACTCTAAGTGCTGCAGCAGTAGTGATGTAGGCTCTGCCTCTCTGTGCACGAGGCAGGTATCTCTGCGCAGGCCAGCAACCTCATGACCCTGAGCATCTAACCTTGCTGGGGATACTGAGCATGTGCCTGTCATAGCTCAGCTGCCACCTCCCTCAAGGCCCTTTCTTGCTATTCTGTTTGACAACCTAGGTTCTCCTTAGCCTTCAGAATGAAGCTTTCTCTTTTGCATAACCTCACCCTCACCTCCCAGCCCTGTACTCCCAATCCCATTACTGGATCCAAGGCTAGGTTTTAATCATCAGTGTGCATATCTGCATGCTAAGTTGCTTCAGTCATGTCTGACTCTGTACAACACTATGGACTGCAGCCCACCAGGCCCCTCTACCCCTGGGATTCTCCAGGCAAGAATACTGGAGGGGATTGCTGTGCCCTCCTCCAGGGGATCTTCTGGACCCAGGAATCGAACCCGCATCTCTTCTGTCTTCTGCATTGGCGAGGCAGGTTCTTTACCACTAGCACACCTGGGAAGCCCTTTAATCGTCAGGAACAAATTCTAGATCCTCTTAGTTCCCCTCATCAGGGCCACAGATCGGTCAGGGCTGTATTTGCTGGCATTCTTGAAGGGAGAGCCCAAGACAGGGAAAAGAGAGGAGAGATTGAGAGAAAGAGAGCGAACATATAGGGTTGTTGGTACATTTTGTTATAAAAACGGGCCTTTAACCCTAATCTAACCATGATGATAAGGGCAGCGACAGGGTCTTCCGAGCTGGGGCCTTCAGGAGAATCTCTTGTCTCTAAGTCCCCACTCGAAAGGGCAGGTGAGAAATCTGACAGCCAAGGGAAAGAGGCTACCAGCTCTTCTGCACGGCATGCCTTTGAGTCTTCAGAAGTAAGTGGTGCCCCGGAAGAACAAGCAGGCCCACGAGGCCATGTGGTTAGTACCTGAAATGGGACGATTCCACTGGTGCAGAATAAAGAACATCTTTGGGGAAAACCAAGCATCAGGAGGATCCACCCCCTTGATCTGTTTAAGGAACCTGAGTTCTGTTCTTTCTACTTGCCTCATCCTGTTTCCAGATGGTGGACAGCCCTGCCTGCCCCACCAGGTTCATCTATTCGGTCTACCCTGGGGTGAGAGGACCTATGCGCACCCTTGACAAAACGGAGAGGGACAAGGCAGGGTGGGCAGAAAGTGACCACCTTCCCTGAGCTCAGGAATGAAATATGGCCCTATCGATCCACACATCCTCGTCCAATAGTCCATGAGACCTGTCACATGGAGGAAAGATGAAACTCCCTCCTGTGGCTCCAGAAAGCAGATAGGGAGGGGGCTTCCTCATGGTATAGTATGGGTAAGAATCTGCCAGTCAGCGCAGGGGACACGGGTTCCATCCCTGGTCTGGGAAGATCCCATTTGCCACAGAACAAATAAGACCATGCAGCGCAGCTACTGAAGCCCACATCTCTAGAGCCTGTGCTCCACAGCAAGAGAAGCCTCTGCAGTGAGAAAGCTGGTGCACCACAACAAACCCCAGTACAGCCAAAAAAATTTTAATTAAAAAAAGAAAAGATGGAACAGAAAGGCGAAAGTGACAAAGCCTCTTCTGAACAGAGGCTTGGTACAATTAAGGTCACCCTAACAATTAGGGACTGTGAAGAAGGTAGAATGCCGAAGAACTGATGCCGTTGAACTGTGGTGCTGGAGAAAACTCTTGAAAGTCCCTTGGACAGCAAGGAGATCAAGTCAGTCAATCTTAAGGGAGATCCACCCTGAATATTCATTGGAAGGACTGATACTGAAGCTGAAGCTCCAGTATTTTGGTGATCTGATGCAAACAGATGACACATTGGAAAAGGCCCTGATGCTGGGAAAGATTGAGGTCAGAATAAAGGGGCATCAGAGGATGAGACGGCTGGATGGCATCACCAATGCAATGAACATGAACTTGGGCAAAGTCTGGGAGATGGTAAGGGACAGGGAGGCCTGGCGTGTGGCAGTCCATGAGGTCACAGAGAGTGGGATATGACTTAGTGACTAAGCAACAACAACAACAATTAGTTCCAGTCTTCCCTGCCGGCTCAGTGGCAAAGAACCCACCTTCCAAGGCAGGAGACTCGGGTTCAATTCCTGAGTCAGGAGGATCCCCTGGAGAAGGAAATGGCAACCCACTCCAGTATTCTTGACTGGAGAATCCCAAGGACAGAGGAACTTGGTGGGCTACAGTCCATGCAGTTGCAAAACTGTCGGATATGACTTAACAACTAAACAACAACATCACAATGATTAGATTGCTCACAAAATAAAACGAGCAGCTCATTCAGGAGGGAGTGTGCTCACCATTCCTGAGAGCGTCCCTGCTGGGTGGTCATTTAAGCAGCAAATGGTAGGACCAGTTGCTGCACAGGACAGACACTGGAGTTGGGTGGTTAGTCTGTCCTGACCTTCCCAAGTCTGATTTAACGATTCTGCCAAGTTCAGCTGGGACCCCGGAGGAACATATGAGGCCCAAGCAGGGACCAGCAGCACCTGAAACAGGCAAGAAACGCCCCCACTTTCTCCACCCCTAGCTCCCCATCAGAGTTCAGGACAACAGCCCCTGGATTCTGCCTTTCAGCCTGGCTTGTACAGACTGCATCTTCATGTTTCGTGGAGGTGAGAGGAAGGAAGTGGAGAGGGTCAGTTTCCCCGAATGCTCCCCAGAGATCACATCTCTCTCCCAGTGGGCAGGCAGGTAAGAAATCACACAAACAGTTCAGCATTTGGTCAAGTATGTTAGCACTGGTCGCTCAGTTTGTGTCTGACTCTTTGCGATCCCATGGACTGTAGCCAGCCAGGTTCCTCTGTCCATGGGATTCTCCAGGCAAGAATACTGGAGCGGGTCAAGGGGGCCTCCCAATTCTAGTGGCACAAGAAAATTTTCTCTGGAAAAGAATTCCAACCTCCCCTCCAAATTTCAACTCATTGTATCTTAAAAGCTTACTGTGGAAACCATGTCAGATTCTAAATTTTAAGGACAGGCATATATTTTGTGTACCTACCGTGTATGGTGTGATGGTACGGTGGTTTTGCTTCCTTGGTACAGAGAGAGACAGAGTGCCTTATTGTCTAACAGCAATGGTTTTTTTCAGCTGACTTTGATTTTAATATGATAGCCCCAGTTTTGTACAACAACTCCAGTGGAATCACTGTTCCTGGATCTATGACTTGTCCTTTTACGAGTAGATAAAGATTTAAGAGGGAAGAGACGGGGAAACTTGTGTCTGGGTTAATGTAAATAAGACACAAGGTTTTCATGCCCTTCTGCTTTCACTGGGGACTCATTTCCCTAATACAGCCTCGTTGTAAAACAATCCACTCCTGAGGAGGTCAACAGTGAGAAGTTTGTCTTCTGAAATTAGTAATCAAAGAGTGAAAATAATTAATAGAGAAAACAGCACAGTTCCACACTGCGTTCCCATGTAGATGTCTATAGAACAATAAATCAGTAGGGGAAAGAAACAATATAGGCATTTACAATTAGGCCTCATACATAATGCCCGGGGAAGGAGAATTTGTGTTAAAAAAGACAACATCTGCTGCGGGTGGGTTTATAAATAATACAGCTAGATATTCAGGTAATGACATGACAGACGGTCTCTTGTGTCCTTGTCCTTTTGCGTCCAGTGCTGAATGTGCTTACATCCCGCAGCTTATGACATACATGCCTGGCCTGTTTGTGCTCCAGCCAGAAGTTTCTCTCTTCCCCAGTTAAATGCTTCTTTGTCCAAACCATAGCATTCCACATCGGACGACCCAGATATCCAGAGAAATCTGCTCCATTTGGTTTTAATTGATCCCTTACTGTGAGAAGGTAAAATGCCTGAAAGAAGTGTGATCAGATGCACACTCGGGACTCTCATCCATGAACCAATTTCTTTTGTGTTGACACCCGGGCTTGACAAAAAAGAGTGATGGTTAAGGTCAAGTGCGTGAAAGCTTATTCTAAACAATGATGGATGAGGCAAGGCTTGGACTGGATCTTATCTAAGATGTTCTGCTAAAAGGCTGGGTATTGTTTTCCCCCCACCCCATTTTTAAAAGTCTCCTAATTCTCAAATTAATGAAGTTATCACATATCCAGCACTTGTGGGGGGGGCTCTTTTCTTTTATTATGCAGCTCGTCCACTCTGCTGACAGCAGCGTGAGTGATGGCCTTCAAGCAGATGATTCTTCTTTGCCATGAAGGGACTGATAAATACTGCCTGTCTCTGCAATAAATTGTGCATGAAATAGTCCACTCTGGTAATCTACAGAGTTATGGTAAGGAAAATGGCATTGAGGAAATATAGCAAAACTGCAATTAACTGAAACCCAATTGAGCCTTAAACTATAAATAACCTTAAAACAAAAAAATAAGATAACCTAGATTATCTTAAAATAACCTGAACCAAGTTTTTATTTGTTATTGTTTATTTCTATTTATATTACACTCTGGGGGCAAAACAAAGCAAAATAAGGTAGTTTCAGGGACTTCATCAAAAAGTTTATTTCCAGGGCATTTAATGTAATTGGTGGTGGTTTAGTCACTAAATCATGTACAACTCTTGTGGCCCCAAGGACTGTAGCCAGCCAGGCTCTTCTGTCTACAGGCTTTCCCAGACAAGAATACTGAAGTGGCTTGCCATTTCCTTCTCCACTGGATCTTCTTGACCCAGGGATCGAACTGGAGTCTCCTGCATCACAGGCAGATTCTTAACAGATGAATCACCTGGGAAGCCCCATTAATGCAATTAGTAAACATTTATTTCAACTTCTGATACCTACTGGGGTCTTGGTCTTATACTATGAGATTTCCCAATTGTGATGATGACCTGGAGACTAGCAGCACCCAGAATTCACAAATAAAAATATGGCTGCTAATTTTTATCCCTAAAATAAGAAAACAACTTTATGTATTATACGAACTTATCAATAGTAAGGTTTGAATTGAAAGAGTTTAAAACTTTTTAAGTTAGAAATTTCAAGCTCTGGTTTTGTATGTAAAACTTTTTACTCTACTTAGAAATACACAATACATTTCAAAAATAAATTTCAATAAACTGGGTCAATTTTTGTCTTTTTTTTTTTTTTGCATGCATACTTAGATTACACTGGTTTTTGGAAAGCAGTTATGGTGCTATTTCGGTCATTTAGAGACACTCTTTGGGTGTCTTTCTCTCAGACTACAGCCACTACACAAATGTCGCTTGGCTATGAACTAAGTGGATGTGTTCTCTGTCACTCCCATGCACTGACCCTCTATGCACTAGGAACCCAATCATGAACCCAAATGCTCTGCTTCTCTCTCATGGATATCTATTAAACTATGCTCTGATGTTGTTAGTCATTCACAAGAGAGCCACATAAATTTAAGTCCCAATGTGTTAACCCTTCCAGGAATGTTTCCAATATAAGGATTGTCTCAAATAGTGAAATAAACATGTTTGTCATCATTAAGCAAGCATCAGTGAGTAGGTACTGTGTTGGAGACCAGGAGTCTCTCAGCGCCATGCTATTGTTGGCCTAGAAAGAACCTTGGAAGTCATCCAGTAGCCTGTTTCAATTATTTAGCCTCAGCTCCTATTCAGACCCTGCTTTATGTCAGGCAGCATTTCTGCAAATCTGCTATCTCACTTCACCCTTGTAAAACTCCAAGAAGTTGGGATGATTATCATTATTTCATAGATGAGGTAACTGAGACTCATAATAATATATAAATAATATAAATTAATAAATGTAGGGGCTTAATACGGCAGAGCTGGTATTTAAAACCAGGTTTCCTGGCTCCCAAAGTAGAGCTCTGTCAGCTACATAGCTAACTGGCAAGGATATTAAAAAGAACAGGAAATATAGGACTTGCCATTGGTATTCATAATAATGGAATGTTCGGGAGAAGAGGCGGGAAAAAAATCTCTGTCTTATTAGGTTTTGCTATAGTAATGCTATAACAACCTCCCTAAAACCCAGTGGGATTAAAACAACATTTAGGTATCTGTTGATCAGCTGGAAGTGGGCTGATCCAGGTTGGTCTCACATGGGCTTGGCTCCAAGCTTCAGTCTGGGTCCTGGTCTTGCTTATTTGTCTCCCATCTTCCTTGGACTGGTAGGCTAGCCAGGACTTTCTCTTACACCAGTTGCAGAAGCATACAAGAATAAGATGAACCACACATGGACATTTCACTCTTCACTTGTGACACTTCTGATAACATTCTATTGATCAATGCAAGTTGCAAGATCACACCCAAAGTTAAGGTAGTTATTATCGGAAGGACTCTCATCCCAGGACCCTCGAAAGTGTCACTGAATCATGACATTGGGCTCAAAACCCAGATTTCATGGACTACATCAATTCTGAGTTTACCTCTTCTTGATTTGGAGACAAAAGAACTAAGAAGACAAGTGATATGCCCCTTCCACACTTTAAACACAATAGTGGAACAGGGGTAAGACCCCTCTTTAAAAAGGAAAGCATGGGAGATACACAGTTACCACTAATCATAGCAAGTCTGACATTCTACGGGGGAAATAGTGTCAAGTGCCCTTTCCCTGGAGGTAAGAAATGCTCCTTGATCAGGCTCCAGTTCTACCTCTCTGGGTCTGTCTTGTGTCTACTGTTCTCCATCACTTGTGGCTCCACTCGCTAGAAGGTCTTTTTTCCTTTCCAAAGTCCTCTTTGGCCTCTTCTGATTAAGCTGATGGAAAAGAATTGAGCAGCTTTCTCTACCCTCCTGTCTCTAGAATCTTGGGGGCTCAGAGGACTATATAACTTGAACAATCATTTTTCTTAATGTCCATCAATTATTTTGACAGTAGAAATCTCTCAAAAGCTGTGTGGGTTTTCTATGGGTATCATTCACAACAACTCCATGCACCAAAAAAAAAAAAAAAAAAAAAAATCTGCAATTATTTCCAACACATGCCTCTCTCTATTTGTTGTTCAGTTGATAAGTCATGTCCAACTCTTTGCAACCCCATGAAATGCAGCATGCCAGGCTTCCCTGTCCTTCACTATCTCCTAGAGTTTGCTCAAACTCATGTCCATTGAGTCAGTGATACCATCCAACCATCTTATCCTCTGTCACCTCCTTCTCCTCCTGCCTTCAGTCTTTCCCAGCATCAGGGTCTTACCAATGAATGGACTCTTCACATCAGGCCAAAGTATTGGAGCTTCAGCTTCAGCATCAGTCCTTCCAATGAATATTCAGGGTTGATTTCTCTTAGGACTGACTGGTTTGATCTCCTTGCTATATACAGACTCAATTACGAGTACTTCAACCTCATCAGACTTCTGTAGGACTATTCTCTAATCTTTTTGTAAGACTTTCTGTTCAGCTGAAAAATACACTAGGCACTACATTATTTCTTTCGTTAGTTAAATAAAGAGCATGGTAGCCATTCCTCTGATTTGGTTTTCAAATTAAGGACACAGCTTCCTGTCAGCACCACAGATTTAATGTTTTCACAGAGTCTCTATCATACTGGCTATATCTTCCATTTTCTAAGATCTCATTTTATTTCCAACATTAAGATTTCTGGACTTTCCACATTCCCTCAAAATGCTGCTTGTAAAAAGCCAGCTGTTTTCTGAGTTCTTCTCTTTGTCAGAGCTCATCAAATGGAGTTAAAGCAACAGTTCAGGCTTTCAACATCTTGCCATAGGTCTCCTACCACAAATGCACACATTCATTAGGCTCATCAACCACCTTCCAGAATATGGCAGGCAACAGCTTATCTATGTCTGGCTCTGCGCAACATGGGTTTTCCAAGTTGTTTTATTAGTTTGGGTTGATTGTTTGCTTGTTTTTTGCTATTTTATTCTAGCTGGCTATAGTAGTTCGTATATCAATGACTGTCTGTTTCCCAAACCACTAACACATAGTTTAGAGCGGCAAGAATACATGGAAGAACTGTACAAGAAAGATCTTCACAACCCAGATAATCATGATGATGTGATCACTAATCTAGAGCCAGACATCTTGGAATGTGAAGTCAAGTGGGCCTTAGGAAGCATCACTATAAACAAAGCTAGTGGAGGTGATGGAATTCCAGTTGAGCTCTTTCGAATCCTGAAAGATGATGCTGTGAAAGTGCTGCACTCAATATGCCAGCAAGTTTGGAAAACTCAGCAGTGGCCACAGGACTGGAAAAGGTCAGTTTTCATTCCAATCCCAAAGAAAGGCAATGCAAAAGAATGCTCAAACTACCGCGCAATTGCACTCGCCTCACATGCTAGTAAAGTAATGCTCAAAATTCTCCAAGCCAGGCTTCAGCAAGATGTGAACCGTGAACTCCCTGATGTTCAAGCTGGTTTTAGAAAAGGCAGAGGAACCAGAGATCAAATTGCCAACATCCACTGGATCATGGAAACAGCAAGAGAGTTCCAGAAAAACATCTATTTCTGCTTTATTGACTATGCCAAAGCCTTTGATTGTGTGGATCACAAGAAACTGTGGAAAATTCTGAAAGAGATGGGAATACCAGACCACCTAACCTGCCTCTTGAGAAATCTGTATGCAGGTCAGGAAGCAACAGTTAGAACTGGACATGGAACAACAGACTGGTTCCAAATAGGAAAAGGAGTACATCAAGGCTGTATATTGTCACCCTGCTTATTTAACTTCTATGCAGAGTACATCATGAGAAATGCTGGACTGGAAGAAATACAAGCTGGAATCAAGATTGCCAGGAGAAATATCAATAACCTCAGATATGCAGATGACACCACCCTTATGGCAGAGAGTGAAGAGGAGCTAAAAAGCCTCTTGATGAAAGTGAAAGAGGAGAGTGAAAATGTTGGCTTAAAGCTCAACATTCAGAAAACGAAGATCATGACATCCAGTCCCATCACATCATGGGAAATAGATGGGGAAACAGTGGAAACAGTGTCAGACTTTATTTTTTGGGGCTCCAAAATCACTGCAGATGGTGACTGCAGCCATGAAATTAAAAGACGCTTACTCCTTGGAAGAAAAGTTATGACCAACCTAGATAGTATATTCAAAATCAGAGACATTACATTGCCGACTAAGGTCCGTCTAGTCAAGGCTATGGTTTTTCCTGTGGTCATGTATGGATGTGAGAGTTGGACTGTGAAGAAGGCTGAGTGCCGAAGAATTGATGCTTTTGAACTGGTGTTGGAGAAGACTCTTGAGGGTCCCTTGGACTGCAAGGAGATCCAACCAGTCCATTCTGAAGGAGATAAGCCCTGGGATTTCTTTGGAAGGAATGATGCTAAAGCTGAAGCTCCAGTACTTTGGCCACCTCATGCGACGAGTTGACTCATTGGAAAAGACTCTGATGCTGGGAGGGATTGGGGGGCAGGAGGAGAAGGGGATGACTGAGGATGAGATGGCTTGATGGCATCACGGATTTGATGGACGTGAGTCTGAGTGAACTCCGGGAGATGGTGATAGACAGGGAGGCCTGGGGTGCTGCAATTCATGGGGTTGCAAAGAGTCGGACACGACTGAGCGACTGAACAGAACTGAATGAGAGTAACTGATTTTCAGTACTGATTTCTGTCTTTATCATTTATCTACTATGATGTTCCATAATAAACTATCTCAAAATTCAGCGGCTTTTACAATAATCATATGTCAATGTGTATACATCTGTGTGTTGCCTGGGGATCAGCTGATTCAGACTGGTCTCAGGAGGGCTCAACTCCAAGATACAAGTTGGGCCCAAAGCTGTTCTGTGTGTCCCTTAGTCTCTTTAGACAATCAGGCTAGCCAGTTGACAGAGAAGTCTCAACCACATTTTTGACATTGATGATAGAGGCCCTGGCATATTTACATTCTCTATTTGAATTCCGTCCTATAACATTACTTTGGCCAAAGCAGGTTAGATATCAGACCCTATAATAGCTTTCTATTGATGCGCCTAACAAATTACCACAAACTCAGTGGCCTAAAATAATACAAGTTTATTATCTAACAGTTCTATAGGTCAGAAGTGAGACACAGGTCTTGTGGGGCTAAAATCAAAGTATCGATAGGACTGTGCTCCTTACCAGAGGCTCTAAGGAAGAATCTACTTCCAACTTTGCTCAAACTGCTGGTAAAATGCCATTTCTTGTGGTTGCAGGACGAGACTCCTGTTTTTCTTCTGACTGTCAGACAGGGACCCGCCTTTGTCCAAGAGGCTGCCCACATTCCTTCTCATGCTTTGAGTCTCTACAGCTTCCTCTTGCGCTGTATTTCTTCTGCCACACTTCTATTTCTGCCAAAAATTTCTCTATTTTAAAGGGTTCTTATAAAATTGGGCTCACCAGATAATGTAGGATCCTCTCCTTCATTTGAAATCTGGAGCCTTAATTTCATCTGCAAAGTTCCTCCACATCTATGCCTAGACTCATGTTTACTTGAATAGCCAGTGGACCTTGAATTTGGTCTACTGCAGCCCCCAAATCAAGGGGCATAGACACAGCATCTGCCCCCCAAGGCATGGCAAGCCAGCATCATGGGGTGAGCAAAAATAGTCTTTCAGAAATAAGGTAGAAAGAGAGTGAACATATTTGAAAAATCAAAATCAGAGTTTAGGGATTTTCCTGGTGGTCCACTGGTGAAGAAGCCACCTGCCAACCCAGGGGATACAGGTTCATTCCCTGGTCTGGGAAGGTTCCACATGCCACGAGACAACTAAGCCCATGCACCACAACTACTGAGCCTGTGGACTGCATCCACGGAAGATTGTGCACCCGAGAGCTGAGCGCTACCACAAGAGGACCCACAGCAACAAGAAGCCCACGCAGCTCCACTAGAGAGTAGCCCCCACTCATGGCAGCTAGAGAGAGCCCAAGTGCAACAACAAAGAACTCGTGTGCCACAACAAAGACCCAGTGCAGCCAAAAATAAAATGTATTAAACCAGAGGTTAGCAAACCTTTCCTGCCAAAGGCCAGACAGTAAATGTTTTAGGCTTTGTGAAATACAGTCTCTGCCATAACTATTTAACTCTCCTTTATAACTCAAAAGCAGCCATAGGCAATGTGCAAATGAATAGGCATGATTGTGTTATAATAAAACTTTATTTACAAGGACAGACGGCAGGCCAGATTTGGCCCACGGGCTATGGTTGTCAACTCCTGATCTAAACCACTAGAGTTCCTCACCAGGATCCCTCCCCTATAATAAAACACCCTGATGATAGATCAAGTCTGGAAATATCAAGTGGGCTCCAAAGATAACAAAACAAAACAAAAAAATATGAGTTCCTTATCACAGAGATTGATTTTTACCCTGGACGGCTTTTCACCTAAAAGCTCTCTTCAAATAGGTACATTCTATCCTTTAAAGTGGGGTTTACAAACTGAAATATTGCACTTGATTATCTGTCAATAAGCTACACCATGCAAGATTGCACTGGGCACTCATAACCAAGTCATCTTTTAATGACTTTAATGTTTTCAGAAAACATTCCTGAATGTTCAGGAAACAGTGGACGTGTTACGTCCCACCTTGGTGGCTAAGTCAGGGGTAATCTAAGGTGGCTAAGTCTACTGTTGACACACAGAGGTTGTGTACCTATGTAGGGATTGGCCCCATAGATTGGGCTCAGTAGAGGCACAACACTCTTATTTAGAGTTTTCATCATATGCCCTTGGGAATGGGAAGGGCATCCTGAAATAGCAAATACTTGTCTTATGAAGAGACACGGTGTCAGAAACCTTAAGAGTCCTCCAGAGTTCAGTTGAGTTCAGCCTGATCAACACTAAACAGCTATGAGCATCTACCGTGTGTCTAACATGGGGCTAAAAAATAAAAATGACCACCAGGTCCTTTGTGTGGCCACACTGGGTCCGGCTGGAAGGGCTGAGGTGGGCTGAACAGAGCCTCCTTGCATTCATCATCCTAATTATTTGACTTTCTTGAGCATCTGCTTATGGAGTGTTAAGCATTTTCTCTATAACAGCTGATTAAAAGATTGCTATTACTGAAGAAAACACAGATTTAAAAACAAAAGCAATTAGTAGCTTTTATCCATCATCAAGGAATTAAACAATTGGCACCAAGTAGGACAGCTCAATTTCTTTAGATATCTGAGGCCTAAATAGTTTAATTGGGGAAGCATGTTAAAAGGGATGGAATGACATTCATTATGGATTAAGTTAATACATTTCAGACCCATCACATGGCTTAATTTAACAAATTCCACATCTTACTGTTTGGCAGGAAATGGCATCTCATGAACATCATTACCAGTCAGTCTGACTTGAGTTAGTTGAAAAAGCTGACTCCATCTGAAAACCGTTAATCTTAATAATAGTGTACGTGGCCTTGGCAAAACCCTCTGTATGTTTGAGAAGCTTAGGACTCTACTGACACCCTCCCAGAGGCCCTCCTCTCCCACAACACTGCTCTAAACCAGGATGGAAGGAGTATTAGTCACCTTTCAGTTAAACCCATCTGAAACAGAGCAGGCTCAGTCCACTGCTGGGAAAACTGAATGTGTCCTACCACGATTACCTCTAAACCTTTAACAAGTTTATAACACTGAGTTATAACATGTACTTGTTTCTATGTCATCATTTGATTATATTCTTTTGATATAGGAAAGGAGAAGAGAAATTTGGTGAAAATAATACAAACCACTACTTATTATTATTATTGACCATCTACTATGAGCCAGGGAATCTACCTAAACTAACTTCTTTACTTCTCAAAATTCCTGTGCAAGGTTGATATTGCTACTCCTAGTTTGCTGGCAAGGAGATTGAGTCTGGATAGAGCTAAATCATTTGGCAGTGGTCACACCTGGGAGAGGCAGTAAAAGTGTTACTCAGTCTTGTCTGACTCTTTGCGACCCCATGGACTGTAGCCTGCCAGGATCCTGTGTCCATGGAATTCTTCAGGCAAGAATACTGGAGTGGGTTGCCATTCCCTTCTCCAGGGGATCTTCCTGACCCAGGGATCGAACCCAGGTCTCCTGAATTGTAGGCAAATTCTTTACCATCTGAGCCACTAGGAAAGCCTTAAGACAGGCAGGAAACCAACCAAATCTTATCGATTCCAGTTCTTCAGATTTATACTTTCCAGTCCACCTAGTAGCCCTTCGAGAAGAATTGGGGCTTTACTGGAATGCTTGAAGCAATCAATCCCCCTTTAGATGCCAATCAAAAGGTGCCATTTACAACTTGCATGGATCATACTGGGTTGAAAGTGAAGTCGTTCAGTCATGTCCAACTCTTTGCGACCCTATGGACTGTAGCCTACTAGGTTCCTCCATCCATGAGATTTCCCAGACAAGGATACTGGAGTGGGTTGCTATTTCCTTCTCCAGGAGATCTTCCCGACCCAGGGATTGAACCTGAGTCTCCCTCATTGTAGGCAGACGCTTTACCGTCTGAGCCACCAGGGACATCTCAAATGCCAGTTACCATTAGAGAGGATTCTCCTAACTTTCCCCTCTACTCTGTGGGAAAACATGCATGAGGAATTTCACATGTGAACTCTAAGTGTAAGTGTGTGTTACAAACAGAAATAGAGGCAGGCTGCAGCTGCTCGTGTCCTGCAGGTCATGGGCCGTAGAACTTCTGGCCTACCTTGAGGCAGTCCAGATGAAAGTATAAGGAAGGTACTGGGTATAAGACAGGATACAAGGATGTATTGTACAACAACGGGGAATAGAGTCCATGTTTTGTAATAACTATAAATGCAGTGTAACCTTTATAATTATACAAAAATTTTAAAAATAAAATTAAAGAAATGAGAGAAAATTAATTCAAACAGATACATGAACTCCAATGTTTACAGCAGCACTGTTTACAATAACCAAGACATAGAAGCAATCTAAAAGTCTATCCACATGAATGGATAAAGATGTGGTATAGATAGTCAATGGAATATTACTCAGCCACAAAAAAGAATGAAATAATACCATTTGCAGCAACATGGATGGACCTAGAGATTATCAAACTAAGTGAAGTAAGTCAGACAGAGAAAGACAAGTATCATATGATATCATTTATATGTGGAATCTAAAATATCATACAAATGAACTTCTTTACAAAACAGACACGGATTCACAAACCTAGAAAAGAAACGCATGATTACCAATGGAGACGGGGAGGAGGGACAAATTAGGAGTTTGGTTTTAGCAGACACAAAATAGATAAACAACAAGGTCCTACTGTATAGCACAGGGAGCTATTTTCAGTATCTTGTAATAACCTGTAATATAAAAGAATATATATATATATTTAGAAATTATATATATATGAACTGATATATATGTAACCACATCACTTTGCTATACACCAGAAACTAACACAACATTGTAAATCAACTCTGCTGTGATTTTTAAAACATTTTTTAAAAAGAAATGTATAGAAAAACTAGTATTATATATGGTTTGTATGTTTTCAGTCTCTCAGTTGTGTCCCACTCTTTGTGGCCACATGGACTGTAGCCTGCCAGGCTCCTCTGTCCATGGAATTTTCCAGGCAAGAATACTGGAGCAGGTTGCCATTTCCTACTCCAGGGAATCTTTCAGACCCAGGGATCAAACTCAAGTCTTCTGTGTCTCCTGCATTGGTAGGCAGATTCTTTGCCACTAGCGCCACCTGGGAAGCCTATATACAGTTTATTATTGTCAAATCCTACTGACCATGATAATAAATTATAAAAATTTGCCTTAAGGAAATAATCAAGCTTCTCCAAATTGCTTCATAGAAATAAAATTTAAAAAGTGTTGCATTAAGATATATTTTTTAAAAGTATCAGGAAGGTAAAATTCAGCTATTTCAGCCTTTCCTCCTGCTTAAGTTTCTCACATGTGAGTCTAACTGTGCTACCTACAAACAACCACAATATCTCTGTGCCTGCAACAAGAAGCATTTATTTCCAGCTCACTGACCTGCAGTCATTTTGGGTGACCCTGACTAAGGTCTAGGTTTTGCTTGCTGCTGTACTGAGCTAGCGGAGAAGGCAATGGCACCCCACTCCAGTACTTTTGCCTGGAAAATCCCATGGATGGAGGAGCCTGGTAGGCTGCAGTCCATGGGGTTGCTAAAAGTCGGGCACAACTGAGTGACTTCACTTTCACTTTTGACTTTCATGCATTGGAGAAGGAAATGGCAACCCACTCCAGTGTTCTTGCCTGGAGAATCCCAGGGACGGGGGAGCCTGGTGGGCTGCCGTCTATGGGATCGCACAGAGTCGGACACGACTGAAGCGACTTGGCAGCAGCAGCAGCAGTGCTGAGCTAGGCTGGTGTCTGAGCTCTGGGCCCTAGTATGAACTTGGGAGCTGAGGGCATCGTGGTGATGTCAGTGAGCCTTAGGCAGGTTTCTGGTCTGCTTAACATGCCTCTCATGATTCTGGGGCCAGTGGGTTATTTCTGCTCACAGAGATGGACCAAGAGTCAATGGGACAAGAAAAAGAAGGCGATGCTCTTAAGGGTCAAAATGGATACTCACTTCTCACACGTCTTGGGCCAATCTATCCCATGTCTTGGGCTGAACAGATCACTGACCTGAAAAGGAAATTACAGTTCTCTTTTGTCTGCCTCTAAGGCTGGGACCCCAGAAGGTGGGTGAAGGGTCCCCAGTCTTAACTGTCTCCTTCCTCGATCATCATCCCACACTCAGTGGTCCTTCCCTACTCTCAGAGCCCATGCAGAGACAGACGATGCCCACACCTCACTTTTATCATCACAGTCAGTGGCTATCTTCCATCCATTGGTGGGCCTTTATACTACTTCAACTGTGTGCCAGATGCTGCTCTAGGATTTGGAAGTTGAAGATACCAAATTCATACATCAAACACTGTAGGAGATGACCATCTAATTGGTGAGGCAAACATATGTGAAAGAATCATAATTTTTAGAAGAACTAATAATTATCAGTCCTTGACATGCTGGACATTATTCTAAGTTGTTTTTCATGTATTAAATCATTGAATGCCGACAACTCTGTGAGGTTGGTCCTACTATTATTCTCCCTCCCATTTTTTTTTATAAATCAGATGAGAAACTGAATCAGAGATAAATAATTTGCCCTCGATCACACAGCCATTAAGTAGGAGAGCCAGGATTTGAACTTGGGGAGTCTGGATCAGAGTCTATGTGCTAGGGCACAATGATGTTCAGTCACTAAGTCATGTCTGACTGTAGCCCGCCAGGCTTCACTGTCACTCACCATCTCCTGGAGCTTGCTCAAACTCAAACTCATGTCCACTGAGACAGTGATGCTGTCTAACCATCTCATGCACTGTCATCCCCTTCTCCTGCCTTCAATCTTTCCCAGCATCAGTGTCTTTTCCATTGAGTCAGCTCCTCACATCAGGTGCTCATAATATTGGATCTTTAATATCAGTCCTTCCAGTGAATATTCAGGGTTGATTTCCTTTAGGATTCACTGATTTGATCTCCTTGCTGTTCAAGGGACTCTCAAGAGTCACAGTGAAAACTCTGATGAACTTCTATCAAAATGTGCTAAGAGCTAAAAGACATTCAAACCTGGTGCTTTTGGGAACAGGGAGAGAGACAGTAGCTAACTATGTCTACAGAACATTTTCACGAAGAAAACAGCCCTTGGACTGAGGTCAGGAAAGAAAGGATTTGCACATGTAGATAAGTAAGAGGACAGAAGTTTCCATTAGAGAGTGGAATTCAGAGTTCACTGTGTCAGGAGCTGAGGATAATGCAGTCCTTTTATTTGGCAAGATGAACTGGTTTGTGATCCTTCAGGCTTACAGCCATTTATTAGAAGAAAGTTTCAAATGCTGGAAAACTGGAGAAAGAAGGAAACTAAAACATATAGATGATACTCAAGCACAGCAGTCCACCCAGAAATGAATGATTGAATATATGTGGAAAATATTTTGCTCCTGTGGAAATTTGCCCAAATTCAGCCTTCTGTGTTATGGTTAGATGGGTCGTAGCCAAGGATGGGTCTTTGCCAACCATTTAGGTTCAATCGAATGCAAATTTATCTGTGATTGAGCAAAACAGAATAAATAAAATAACCAAACCCATTAGGAGGTACTTTTAAGGGCCTGAATCATTAAAGAATACTGCTGAGTTGATTAAAAAGTAGAGAAAAATCATCTGAAATGAGTTTCCACTTAGATAGAGATGAGCTAAATAATTTAGCTTAGTTTGAGGTGACTTCATTCATTCATTAATTTAACAAACATTAAAAAAAAGTCTTGAGCAGTTACTCTGATTCAGGCTCCATTCCAGCCTCTGGGCATGCAATGGCAAACTGAAAGACTAAGAGTTGCCTTCCTGGAACTCACATCTATTGAAGGACTGAACTGAATGAGGAGGTACTCAGTCGGACATCCATCAGTAAGTGGACTTGATTCCATGTACAGATGTATGAAGCACACATCTCTCAGGGAGACCAGTTTCTTAAATTGTTGGAAGAGAGATTACTTAATGTGAGAGCATCCTCTGTGCTTTGAGTGTTTGGGGATGGGGGTGGAAGTCCTTGCGCTCAGCCTCATATTCATGCTCTATTCCTCTCTCCTTGGCTACATGGGATCTGGACCACTGAGAAACCATTCACAAAACTACTTCACCAGATTGACAGTCAACAAAATGGTCCTGCAGTGTGAGCGGGCCAAAGCACCTTTAATGGGCTCCTTCTGCAAATTCCAGACTGACTGGGTAACAGACACAGTTGGGCAGCTAAACAACATATCAGCTTTGTTTCTGAAGACTGTTTTGGCAAACCACTGGGCTTACTTCTATTTTTACCTCTGAACTGAACTTACCCACTCAAGCTGCACCAGGAGCTCTGTGCCGGGAAGTAGGTCAGAGACCAAATTTACATTTTTTATTATAAATAGTAGTATCATTTTCATTATTTTGCTGTAGTTTTAACCTTCTTTAGCAGGGAAAGTGCACCTCAACTGTGACACAGGGGGATTCACAGAAGACAGGGCACTGCTCTATAAAAGGAGGGGATATGGTCTGGTACCTTCGGGTAGTTCTCCCAATCAGGTCAAGAGTTTTTTTTAAATTAACTAATGTATTTTGATTAGAGGCTAATTAAAATACTGTGGTGGTTTTTGCCATACAGTGATATGAATCAGACAGTATATTAAAAAGCAGAGACATTACTTTGCCTACAAAGGTCAGTCTAGCCAAGGCTATGGTTTTTCCACTAGTCATGTATGGATGTGAGAGTTGGACTATTAAGAAAGCTGAGCGCCAAAGAATTGATGGTTTTGAGCTGTGGTGTTGGAGAAGGCTTTTGAGAGTCCCTTGGACTGCAAGGAGATCCAACCAGTCTATCCTAAAGGAGATCAGTCCTGAGTGTTCATTGGAAGGACTGATGCTAAAGCTGAAACTCCAATACTTTGGCCACCTGCTGCAAAGAGCTGACTCATTTGAAAAGACCCTGATACTGGGAAAGATTGAAGGTGGGAGGAGAAGGGCACAACAGAGGATAAGATGGTTGGATGGCATCACCGACTCAATGGACATGAGTTTGGGTAAACTCTGGGAGTTGGCGATGGACAGGGAGGCCTGGCGTGCTGCAGTCCATGGGGTTGCAAACAGTTGGACAGGACTGAGCGACTGAACTGAACTGAACTGACATGAATCAGCCACGGGTGTACAAGTGTCCCCCATCCTGAACCCCCCTCCCATCTTCCTCCCCATCCCATCTTTCAGAGTTGTCCCAGTGCACCGACTTTGAGTGCCCTGTTGCATGCATCAAACCTGGACCGGTGATCTATTTCACATATGGTAATATACATGTTTCAATGCTATTCTCTCAAATCATCCCACCCTCACCTTCTCCCACATTGTCCAAAAGTCTGTTCTTTATATCTGTGTCTCTTTTGCTGTCTTGCATATAGGGTCATCGTTACCATCTTTCTAAATTCCATATATATGCATTCATTTACTATATTGGTGTTTTTCTTTCTGACTTACCACTCTCTCTGTATAATAGGCTCCGGTTTCATCCACCTCATTAGAACTGATTCAAATGATTACCTAGCTGAGTAATATTCCATTGTGTCTATGTACCACAGCTTTCTTATCCATTCTTCTGCCGATGGGCATCTAGGTTGTTTCCATGTCCAAAATATTGTAAACAGTGCTGTGATGAAGACTGGGATACATTTGTCTCTTTCAATTCTGGTTTCCTCGGTGTGTATCCCCACCAGTGGGATTGCTGGGTCATATGGCAGTTCTATGTCCAGTTTTTTAAGGAATCTCCACACTGTTCTCCATAGTGGCTGTACTAGTTTGCATTCCCACCAACAGTGTAAGATGGTTCCCTTTTCTCTGCACCCTCTCCAGCATTTATTGTTTGTAGACTTTTTGATAGCAGCCATTCTGACTGGGTCAAGAGTTTTGAAAGTCTCTAGTTTATTACAGGGCTTTCCAGGTGGTAGTAGTGGTAAAGGACTGGCCTGCCAATGCAGGAGACTTAAGAAATGCAGGTTTCATCCCTGGTTCAGGAAGATCTCCTGGAGGAGAGCATGGCAACCCACTCCAGTATTCTTGCCTGGAAAATCCCATGGAAAGAGGAGCCTGGTGGGATACAATCCATAGGGTCAAAAAGAGTCAGACACAACTGAATCAACACAGCAAGCCTGCAGTTTATTATAAATTTGACCTCAGCTCTGTCCCAGGCTCTAAACACACAGTGATGAACAAGTTAGACCAGAGTTCTGCCCTTATGGAGGATTAGACTAGACCTAAATGGCTTTCTCTCGCATGCCTCCTCTTTCCTATTTGTAGGATTGGTAAGAAGTCATGCTGGCTAGTCAGACTTTATTTTGGGGGACTCCAAAATCACTGCAGATGGTGATTGCAGCCATGAAATTAAAAGACACTTACTTCTTGGAAGAAAAGTTATGACCAAGCTAGATAGCATATTGAAGAGCAGAGACATTACTTTGTCAACAAAGGTCTGTCTAGTCAAGGCTATGGTTTTTCCTGTGGTCATGTATGGATGTGATAGTTGGACTGAGAAAAAAGCTGAGCACCGAAGAAATGATGCTTTTGAACTGTGGTGTTGGAGAAGACTCTTGAGAGTCCCTTGGACTGCAAGGAGACCCAACCAGTCCATCCTAAAGGGGATAAGTCCTGGGTGTTCATTGGAATGGCTGATGCTGAAGCTGAAACTCCGATACTTTGGCCACCTCATGTGAAGAGTTGACTCATTGGAAAAGATCCTGAGGCTGGGAGAGATTGGGGGCAGGAGGAGAAGGGGACGACAGAGGATGAGATGGCTGGATGGCATCACCGACTCAATGGACATGACTTTGGGTAAACTCTGGGAGTTGGCGATGGACAGGGAGGCCTGGCGTGCTGCGATTCGTGGGGTTGCAAAGAGTCGGACACGACTGAGTGACTGAACTGAACTGAACTGATGCTGGCTAGAGCAGAAGGCGGCATCAAGTACATCAGCAACAAGGGGAACGACGGAGAGAAAGAAGAAGAAAGAACTAGCACCTCAGTGTTAAATTGCTTCCCCAGCAGATACACACCGTGAATTCCTGCATTAACTATGAAGCTGCTCAGAGATGGACAACAAGAGCAACTGGCCAGCCAGGAAGAGGTACTGAAGTTAACAGTGATTCTCTGGGCTCAAAGGCAGGGCAATAAAGCAGGTCACCAGCTGCCCCCCTCTCCGGAGGATGGGGCTGTATATCTTGGTTTACAAGACAACTCCCTGGGACTCCAAGCACCGTAATCTTGAGGTACTACTCATTCCTTCAGAGTGATTTCTGCCTTCTAAAAGGTTCTCCACAGCTGCCCAGCACCATGCTCTCCAAACAAGAGCCACACGTGACTGAAAGCAGACAGCTCCCTGGTTTCCATCACCACAGGAAGAGCACTAATGGGCTCAGGCGTGGGATGGCCCATCATCCCTAGCAATCTGGGTCCTTTCTAAAGGAAACACCACCTGACATCCTGCCCACTTGAGATATGTCACAGGAGGGCTTCAATCCATAGAAATCGAGGTTGGTGAAAAGGCCATCCTGTGGTTGAACAACTTCTGCAGAAAATGGTGTTACTGGAGCCAAAAAAGCATTGAGTTGCAACACACCTTCTTAAGCATCTGATCAATGTCTTAGGACTCGGGACAAGGCAAGTACAAGTTTCCCTGACAGCCAGCTGATGGGGGCTGGCCCTGAACAAAGCAGCGGAGAGCTGGCTATGGATCTTCAGGCTCTTGCCAGAGATTTTCTGGTTCTGAATGAGGATGACAATACTGACACACCAGGTGGGAGCAGAAAGGACTGAGTGTCAAGTGGAAATGGTGACATGCTTGTGCTGCTTTTGAGAACCTTCCTGAAAATGAGGTATGTGGACTCTCAGCTGCTCTGGGAAGCACCTGAGAAACTCCATGGTCAAGAGAGCCCAATGGTTCATGGCATCCACACCCTGTCCTTCTTCCCCCAGTCCCTCATTCTCCTATGGTTTCAGAGAAAGACAGAGAGAGAGTAGAGGGGAAGGAAAGCTATTTCTCTACATCAGCAGGGTGTTGGCTCTCTGTTAGCGATGGTGGGGGGACCCCTCCTATTGTAATCTGCAGTCATTCGTTCCGAAGAATCATCATTTGCCTTTCTTCATTTCAGAGTTCATCCATCAATTTCCAAACAGAAAACTAGGGCTTACTAGTGAAGGTTAGCTTTCCTGGGGTCACTAGCCCAACAAAGCCATTTCCTGGAGTTGGGAAGGTAAGGACCAGCTCCTCCCAGATGGATCTGAGATCTAAGGCAAGTTTTGTTTCTATAACTTTCCCTCCGTTAAACCTTTCTCCTCTCCTTCCCCAGTCCTAACATGTGCCCTGCTGGTGCTCTTATGGCTTGTAAGCGCCTTTCCCACAAGGCATCATTCCCAGTGAACTGTTTGAGGCATATTCTTTCATTCATTCTTCAATATATATTAGTACTATATATATATACATAGCCTGTGCCAATCTTTATAATTAGAAGGGAGGCCTCCTGGTGGCTCAGATGGTAAAGTGTCTGCCTGCAGTGCAGGAGACCCAGGTTCAATCCCTGGGTTGGGAAGATCCCCTGGAGAAGGAAATGGCAACCCACTTCAGTACTCTTGCCTGGAAAATTCCACGGACTAAGGCGCCCAGTAGGCTACAGTCCATGAGGTCGGAAAGAGTCGGACACGACTGAGCGACTTCACATACATACATAATCTTTATAATTAATTCAGATTAACTATAAATGCTTTAAGAATGTAATACATGCTTTAAGAATGTAATACAAAAGGTTTAGTAGTGTTGCATTTTGTTTGGCTTAATAAATAAGAATGGCTTATTGAACAAATTCTTTCTAAGGTATTACCTGATGATTCTTTTAAGAATTACCCTGTTACACTGGGAATGTAAGTTGGCACAGCCACTATGGAGAACAGTATGGAAGTTTCTGAAAAAACTAAAAGCAGAGTTGCCATATAATTCAGCAATCCTACTGCTGGCATATATCTGGGTGAAACTATAATTTGAAAATATTCACTCACCCCTATGTTCATGGCAGCACTATTTACAATAGCCAAGACATGGAAGAAACCAACATGGGTGGACCTAGAGATTATCACATTAAGTGAGGAATCTTAGAGAAAGACAACTGTCATATGATGTCACTTACATGTGGAATCTAAAATATGATACAAATGAACGTATCTACAAAACAGAAACAGACTCATAGACACAGGAAACAAACCTATGTTGTCAAAGGGGAGAAGGGGCCGGGGAGGAATGAATTAGGAGTGTGGGGTCAGCAGTTCTGTCGCTGTTGTTATCTAGTCATTAAACCGTGGCAAACTCTTTGCAACCCCGTGAACAGTCCATGGGATTTCCCAGGTAAGAATACTGGAGTGGGTTGCCATTTCTTTCTTCAGGGGATCTTCCCAAACCAGGGATCAAACCTACATCTCCTGCACTGGCAAGCAGATTCTTTATGGCTGAACCATCAGCGTATATAAAATATTCAATAGATAAACAACAAGTTCCTACTGTACAGCACAGGGAACTATATTCAATATCCTATAATAAGCCATAATGGAAAAGAATATTGTATATTTCATATATATATATACATATATATATATAACTGAATCACTTTGCTGTGCCCCAGAAACTAACACACCATTGTAACTAACTATATTTCAATTAAAAAAAATATAACCCCTTCAAGAGTTAGGGGCATACCCTGTGCTAATCCTCTTGAATCACCACAGTGTTTGATTTCATGGTTTCCAGGATTTTGGGGAATAACTACAGTACAGAAATGTTCTTGTTATAAATTTGATATCAAGAATACTAATTAATAAGAACACTCAGTTACTGGTATACCAAGAAACTAGTGCATATAGTCTATTGAGAATTTCTGTGCAACTTCAATTTACGGAGCCCTCATTACCTTGCAAACACTGACCACTGACTCCTTTTCCTAAGTGGAGATTTGCTGACTATGTGTCCAGTGGTGTCTACGTTCAATCGTTGAGTCTGTGTCTGGGATGCTACAAAACACTTTTATCTCTTCCATAGCTGCATGATACTTCTTTCAGGAAAGCACAATAGTATCTTGCAAGTCTGGGTGTTTATTTCATCGATGCTGCCTGCATGAGATTCTGTTTATCTACTATGAAAATTAACACCTGATTCTTAGCAAAGAATCTATCTTAGCAAAGAATTTCTCTTCTCTCTGGTTTATTCTCTTTAACATACTGTAGCCACAGTATTAACATACAACAAGCATTGTATTAAATGTCTTTCCATAGAATATATGGTGTATTTCTTCCTTTAGTCCTATGAGGTAGGTTTTATTATCCTTATTTTTCAGCTGGGAAAATAGAAACTGACAAGGATGAAGTCTCTTGCCCGAGGTTCAAGGATCAAAAGTGGCGGAGTTGGAACTGGAACCTAGGTCCCCCAACCTCTAGTCCACCCATGCTCAGCTCCACCATGGCACCCTCCACAGCTTCCCCAGAGACAATATGGGGCTTCCACGGTGGTTCAGCGGGTAAAGAATCTGCCTGCAATGCGGGAGACCCAGATTCAATCCCTGGGTCGGGAAGATCCCCTGGAGACAGAAATGGCAACCCACTCCAGTATTCTTGCCTGGAGAATGCCATGGACAGAGGAGCCTGGTGGCCTACAGTCCATGGGGTCACAGAGTCAGACATGACTGAGCAACAAACACTGACAGAGACATTATGGGGACCTTCAGCTTCATTTCCTGTGTGAGACCCTATTTCCAGCATTGAGTGGTGGTATCCCCAGCTCCTGTTAAGTCATCAGTTGGGACAGTACATGTAGGAAGAGGTTACTTGAAAGAATTCAAAGCTTGCTTTCTCTGTGTTGCTTTATTTGAAAATGATTTTTCTCTAGTAGTTGGCTTTCAAGTAGCACACTGGACTCATAACTTCTTGAGCTCAGAGATGCTCTCCTGAGGACATGTTCTTTATTTTAATTGAAGTCTTCATCACTGGCTGGCTTCCAAGTGGTCTACCAGATGTCTTTTTCTTTGCTAGAGCTGAAGCAGATTATGATGTTCCAGTTCATTTTTCCAATTTGCTGTACTTTGCTGGCAGCCTGATTTCTTTAGCACACCTCACTAGAGAGGCAAAAATCATGGATCAAGGCAGCAACAAGTGAGTCTTTAGAATGTGCTTTCTTAGATAATCTCAGGCAAATTACACACACTCATACACACACACACACACACACACACTCCCATCTTTTATTTTAGTGATTAGACCTAGGTTTTCCTAAATTTCCACATAATGTAACTTTCTCAGGATGTGCAGCCCTAAAATGAATCCTCAAGGGATTAACTAATCTCCCAACTGGGACTTCAAGAAATCTCCTTTCTCATATATCTTTCATTTTATGCTTGGAGGCTTGGGAAAAAATATATATCCACTGCCTTTCCCTATTATTTTTCTTCAATCTTATTCTCTATGTTCTGAGATGCTTCAGACTTGAATTGTCTATACATTGTGTGTAGGTACAGGGGAATGCCTTGAAGTTCATTCTACTCTTTGAAGTGCTACAGAGTTAAATCTTATGACTGCATTTATATCACCTAGAACAGTTTCTGGTACTTGGTAGTGGCTACAAGAAAGTTTATTAAATCAACTAACTCATAGTCAAGCATCAGTTGCTTCATTCAAGCAATTCGGGGAATTTAGTCATTTCTTATTTTTCGCTAACTTTAGAGTCTTTGTGACCTTTACCTCTAATTTAAGTGGTTCATGATGAGGGGTTTCATTTTACTTTCTGGTTTCATAGAGGAGCAAACTAATTAAACATCTAATAAAACAGATGGGAATCTGGGCTTTATAGGAATCTGGGAGGGTCCAACGGCCTCCTGGGACCTGTCACTGGAGTGAAGACTGGCAATCTCCATCTCTTAGACAAGTTTTGTTAGCCTCGGGTGACAGTGTTAACACAGTGCTAGGCTGCCTTTCCAACAAAATACAAACAAAACCAAACAGAAGAAAGACAATCAAACCAACCCCCCACTGCCCACTGGCTGACTGAAGCAGCAGGACTGTCGTGTTGTAGAAGGGACCAGAACAGGAGGAGGCAGTAGTTGCCTAACAAAGTGTATTGTCTGAACCATTTTATTTAGTGTGGAAAAAAGTCCCTCGTATCGAAGATTTACTTGGAAGTTCTGGGAAGATTAACTTTTGGTAAGAGTCAGAACTAAAAACTTTATTGGGAATGCTACATGCACTCCAAAGACCAACAAGAGAATTTCAGTTAGATGTGATTAGTATGAGGAAAGTTACATTTATTGTGCTCTTATGTATAATTGATCACATGAAAGGCCTTTTGTAACTATAAAAGAGACAGCCCATTAAATTGTTTTACCCCGAGGATTATACAAATTTGCGGATATCGAATTGGATCACCAACCTATTGGTTTCATAGCAATGGTAAATCATTAAGATGCTTATTTTTATTCATATATCTTTCTTGCTATTTATTATTAACCAAGTAGCCCCTCCCAGTTTTAGCTTTATTTTCAAACATCTGAACCAATCATTCTGTCTCTCCACCATCGGTAAAGGATTAAACTGGTTGCCAAGAGCTCTATAGGTCACCTTGGAGGGATCTCAAAACAGAAGAAAAAAATATTTGGTAAGAACATCCCTGTGTTATTTAGTCTTGGACAGAGAGTCTATAGAGAAAGTCAGAGGCCATCTTATCTCTTGATTTGAGTAGAGAGGCCGTGACTCCCTGGCATTGCTTTGTGCAAATGAGTTGAGCTTATTTCCAACCCTTCCATTATCCAGATAAGAATGTGCTCTGAGAGCTAAAGGTTAAGATATGAAGATTACCTGGCATGTGTGGGAGAAGCAAATTGGCCCTCATGCTTCTGTAGAAAAGGTTGTCGAGGTTGTTCCCCATTCCTTATTTATTTCAGACAGACAGCCCGCAGAAAAACACAAGCTCAGACTCCGCCTGTATATGTTGCAGGAGAGGACAGCTGCAAATCACAGCCGGTATCACAGAATGAGACTGAATCCAATTTGTCACTGTCGGTTCTCTGGATTTAGACTTTTCATTTGAAGAAATGCGCCTGGCAGATCTCAATCATGAGAAATAAAGGGAGTTGAAGGCTGATGGTTGTGTTGAACTTCTCCCATTAAGCACCTCACGTTTGTTCCAAGTCTCATAATAGGGACGCAGCCCGGTATTTTGGGGCCACTGCAGAAGCTCTGGGACATCCTTGCTACCAAGGACATCTTCAGTATCTACTGATCCCTTTGTCCTCGAAGCAGTCCAGGCTTTATGCTGATTTTTGCATTGTACCAGATCAATTCCACTTCGAATTTTAGCTGGAGAGGTCAAAAGGTGTGTATGCATCTATAAATCCAGGGTTCTGGCAGCCTAGTGCAAATGGGTTGAAAGAGGGAGACAGAAACAGAAAGAAAGTCTGTGCTAAATAAATGGTATTCAATTTTAAATGAAGTCTCTCAATTAGCATTGAACATTTCTTTAAACAATCAAGATATTAAAGCTAGAAAGAAGTTAATGAGCCTATGGAGAAAGTAACTTCTAAAGATTTTGTGCTTGGGATGGTAATTGCTTTATGACATTTTGATGTCATTACAACATGAAATTAGGAGGGCAAAATGTTTCCAGAGTGTTTCTTTGGATACCCTGTTAGGAAGCTATTAAAAGGCCAGATTACACTGGCAAAATGAGTTCAGTGTGTGCCTTTGGATACCTGCTTTGCAAAACGTCACGGACTGAGGCTACAATGCAAAATGATTACTGTATGTGTCATCCACTCCAACGCTGTTACGTTCAAATTGCAGTGGAAGATTAAACTTGGAAGCAAGAATATAGAGATGTGGTGATGAGGTGGGGCATGGGGGAACTGGTGGAGATTTGTCTCAATTACAATGTCAAAATGAAATGAAACAATCATAAGCATTAGGACTGAAATTCAACCTCCCCCCGATCCAAGAACCAAGCACAGTCCGAGCAATGATGTTCATGAGACTGTCTACTATTTCTCACCATGATAACAATGAAGCCCTTTATTGAAAGACCAAAGTGGTTTTATCAAATAAGAAGTTGCAACACCATACAATTTAGGGTAATGAGGAAGGTCAGTTTATATCTGGAATTCTAAAACTGCACGAATGCAAGAAAGAAAAATTCTTTAGATAATTCAAAACTCAAAACTCGAGAAGAAATATTGATCTACCTCTCTGCTGTGCACCCAGAAATTAAAAATACTAATCTACAAGAGACTAGGGACTTCTTTGGCAGTCCAGTGGTTAAGACTTCACCTTCCAATGCAGGGGATGTGGGTTCAACCCCTGCTTAGGGAACTAAGATCCCATATGCCTTGCAGCCAAAAAACCAGAACATAAATAACAGAAGCAATGCTGTAACAAATTGAATAAAGACTTAAAAACAAAAAAAAGGGTCCATGTCAGAAAAAAGAAGAATCTACCCAAGAATCATACCAGGCACACACCAATATTCTAAGTCTCCTTTTCCCCCAGATGTTGCCTCCTGCTGCGCAATCTTCACATCCAAAGAGGTGTTAAGCAGCAGAACATCTGGAATGGTCCATTACAGGAGTTCATCCTCGGGGGGAAAGAGGGTTAACACAACGCATGTTCCTTTCTGTCAGTCTGTAGAACCATGCTTCCTTTTCAGAGGTTTGCCAGTAAATCAGAGTGTTATAAAACACAACATATTGGAAAAGTCTCCCAGCCTGTATCTACCATGTTCATCAGTGAGTTCATCTGAACTCGAGGCTCTGTTTGGTGGTGTGTGTGTTGTGTATTTGTGTGGGCAGATACGTGT
Organism: Capricornis sumatraensis; assembly: GCF_032405125.1. Classification (NCBI taxonomy): domain Eukaryota; kingdom Metazoa; phylum Chordata; class Mammalia; order Artiodactyla; family Bovidae; genus Capricornis; species Capricornis sumatraensis. Next base: position 34,510,611 of record NC_091089.1, read on the forward strand.
GTGTGCCACAGTGGCTTCAAAACCGTGGTGGCTGTTGATATGGTTGTTACGGTAAGAAAATGCATAACTCGATTAGCCTGTGCTCAAATAAAGGAATAAGAAATTGGTTGAGATTGATATCTCCCATCACAAACACAGTGGGAAAGTTGGTTCTCAGAGGCCCCTGACAGCAGAGTGCCAATGGAACCATTAGGCACCATGCCCGCCCTCTCCTCTCATGGAACCGCACACAGTCATCCCAAACGCGCTCTTGCTGTCACAGTTATCTGAAGAGGCATGGAGGCTGTATCATCAAACAAAGGAGAGAAAGACCTAGGGACAGGTTTTCTGGCCAGTGGGCCTGTGGTCTTTCTAGGTCATAGACACTGAAGACAGGATGGCCCAAATATATTTTTCTGTCTTACTCGCCGACACCCCTACTTTTACCCAATTCTGTTTAGTTTTAAAACCAAATCACTGTGGTTTTAGATTAGCTGAACATTAATTAGAATAAGGAAAGGGAAGGATTCCTTTTCAATTTCAATCCCATTACATAATTTGGTGCAGCTCTTAGTTTTAGGCTTATCAGGAGCTATTTGGAGAGCCACTTCATTTTGGGGAAAGACTCCCATCAGAATCTATTCATGGGCTTTCTTCTGACCAAATCATCCCCTTCAACCTTGCTCAGTGATGCTGTTAAAATTCTCAAAGAGGTTTGAGTTTTGGTTTGTTTGCTATTTATGTATTTTTATAAGCTCCTTGGAGAAAATGGTGCTATAACTGTTCAGTGTTATTATTAAGGTTATTATATGCATATGCACTGCCACTTATTTTTGAAGAGTAAATATTTGTGCTAATTATATCAGTGTCATCCACTGTGCTAATTATATCAATATCAACATGTTGATATTAATATAATTAATTAGCACAAAGATTTACTCTTCAAAAATACATGGCAGTGCTTCTGATTCATTTGCCGTGAGGGGGGAATGAGTGAAGCACGGTTCTATAACACTGCATTTAGGCTCTGATATGCAATCAGCTCTAATAATTACCTAATACTGTAGGTGGCCTTAGACGAGGAAAAAAATTTTTTTCCAGAGTTCCCTGGGAATTGGATGCTAAGATGAAAAGCATCTGAGTAGCTTTCTTCCCACATTCTACTTGGTGATTAACTAACTATCCAAGTATAAAGCTGCTCCTCATTAACCCCGAAGACCCCGACAGGAAGGTAGGTGGAGTGAACAAAAGTGATAAAAAAAAATAGAGAGAAAATAATTCTCCTGAATTAACTGTTATTATTAAACGATATTCAGCTTGTTACATTTTTAATGTAACTACTCAGCAATGAGAATCAGAGAGGGGAGGGAAGAAAGCATCTGAGTCACAAACCACCAGAGCAGCGAATAGAATTTAATTTGAGGCTGCTCATTATAACGTAAGAAGTTCCTGGTAACTGTATTAATGACAGTTCAGTTCAGTTCAGTTCAGTTCATTTCAGTCACTCAGTCGTGTCCGACTCGTTGCGACCCCATGCATCGCAGCACACCAAGCCTCCCTGTCCATCACCAACTCCCGGAGTTCACTCAGACTCACGTCTATCGAGTCAGTGATTCCATCCAGCCATCTCATCCTCTGTCGTCCCCTTCTCCTCCTGCCCCCAATCCCTTCCATTACAATTACAGTTTACACTCATTTTCTGTACTCTGGATCAGACATAATGTTAAGTGGTTTTTTGTGTGTTATTGCATTTCATACATATAACCCTATGAAACACAGTTATTATCTTAGTTTCATAGATGAGGAAACTGAGGCTTCAGAAGTATAAATAATTTGCCCCAAACACATAGAGGGTGAGTGGGGGGAGGGGCGGTAGAGAAGCACCCAGCTTTTAGTCCTGCCCGTCTCCACTGTCTTTCCAATGGAAATATGACCAACTACCCAGGAAGAGCTGGCCTGGCCCACGGGTATTTGAGAGACAGCTCCTTGTACTTATTGTATTAGAACAGGAACAGAACAGCTCTTTGAAGCTACTTTCTCTTCAAGAGACTATATTGGAGCTGCCTAGAAAGAACTATAAATCTCAACCACATCTTGACAGGAAATTAGCAAAAGGAAGGCTTAAGTACAACCAATGCGATTTCTCCTGGATTCATAAGCCAATAAACGGAAAGCAGTTTTTTGAAACAGATATCAGGAGATAATGAAAATGTCAAACCTCTAAATTTTTGTTAACCAGTTCCTGATGAGAGGCCAATTTAGAAAAATAGCTTTTTAGAATCAGATCTTCAGGATAGCCTAGTCCTGATACTAATGGGAAAAATCGAAACTGAGTCTGGTGACGTGCCAAGGGTGAATATTCCAGAAGAGCAAAGGAAAAGAGCCAAAGCTTTGGCACCCCCATTTCCGTGCTCTTTCTGCCATGCCCCTTGGCTTCTCCTTGCCTTCCTCGGCAGGGTTGGCCCAATGTGCAAAAAACTCTCCTCCAAATTTATGAGTAAACCTTAGTAACGCTCCAGCGTTCTGAAATCAAATAACAAAGAAATTAAGAGATGAATCTAAATACAAGAAGCACTACTCTTGCCATTTATTTAAATATCTGCTTGACCATCATTTTCTAAATCTTTGATGCAGCCATCTGTCCTCTTAGACATCTCCCTAAGTGGAAAAAAAAAGAAGAAGAAAAAGACCTGGTTCTGTGTAAACGGTCCCACCTTTGCTTGTGATGTTACTTTTTGCCTTTTAAAAAATTTTGAATACTGCTTCTTGCCATTTCAGCTAGCTTTGAGTCAGAGAGACAGCCCCAGAGATGGCAGCAGCACAGAGAGACAGGAGAAAGACACGGAGAAATAGTGGACCTGCCCATTTTTGCTCATCCGTAGCCTCTTCCCTGGTTCTCCCAGGTCGGTATAATACTTGGTGCTTGATTCCATCGCCTATGGGTATTGTCCCTTCTCTAGAAATGTAACCCCTTCCAATTTAGTGTGACGCAATCCCTTTCTTCTCACGGAGCCCCATCTCTGAGTGGCTTCCGTTTCCTCTTCTCAGATTCTCACAATAGACACCTCACATCGTCCGTGTCCTCTCTACTTCTCTTCCTGTCTGAAACCTTCCCTCCCACACTGTCCAGGGTCTGAAATTTAAGAGCAGTCCTGTTAGCTCTGCCAGTGTCTCTCCACCTCCCCAAATCTGCTTACTTTTCCTTATTTCATGACCCATGTCTCTATATTAGAGGACACTGCCTTCAACAAGACACTTATATGCATTATAATACACTGAATATATGGGTTTGGTTTTTTCCCAAGGAGTTAACAGCACTCATGGTCATCCTCAGAGGCAGCACTTAAAAGTGATTTTCATCTCCCCAGAACTCCTGAATTAGATGAGGCCCCAAGACAGGACTGAAAATCAGGTTTTGCTGGTCAGGTAGCTAAATGCATTAATTAAGCTCCACGTACTTTGTTTCAGGGGAGGGGTGCAGGCAGATTTATCACTTCCTTTGATTCACTTGTACCAGTTTTTTTTCCTTCTCCTTTTTTTCAAAAGCTAGAGTCCACGACATACTTTTTTTGGGAGGCAGACACTTCAAAGAGGTACATTCTTCTGGTCAAAAATGTTCTGCTTTATGCCTTTCACTTTTACAATGTCTTTAATTCTGGCCTACAGAGAAGCCCTTCAGCGCCTTCACTGACCCAACGTTTTCTTTTGCTTCCTGCATCTTTTCTGTCACTGAATTCCTCTGGAACCAATTCCACTCTTCCTCAGCCCTGGGTCTGTGGGAACCCTCCCTCAGACCTGCCTCCACCTGTTTGTTCCTAATTGAGTCTTCTCTTCCTCACAGCAGGTCCTGGTCTTCTGCTTGGTGTCTTTCATATGTATACCTATGGCTGACTCATGATGATGTTTGGCAGAAACCAACACAACATTGTAAAGCAATTACCCTTCAATTAAAATACACACATTAAAAAAAAAGAATGAAATGTGCTTTAAAAAGCACTTCTCACCAGTCTATGTTCGATACAGGATACAGGATGCTTGGGGCTGGTGCACGGGGATGATCCAGGGAGATGACGTGGGGTGGGAGGTGGGAGGGGGGTTCGGGATTGGGAACTCATGTATACCCGTGGCTGATTCATGTCAATGTATGGCAAAACCAATACAGTATTGCAAAGCAAAATAAAGTAAAAATAAAAACTTTTAAAAATAAAAATAAAAAGCACTGCTCCTCTCGAGTGCCCTACGCCCTGCGGTGCAGCGTAGCTAGGTCCCCACAGCATCCAGCTCCTGCCTCCCCTCACAGTCTGAGGGTCCTCCTCCACCTCCCCACCCCCAGCCCCCTGCCACTGCTCCCTCTCTTCTCTTTTTCTTTGTTTCCCTTCTTCTGCATATCCTCCTGACTCTCCATTTCCCTGCCCGCGTCATCGCTTCTTTTTTTCCTCTCTTCTCCCCTCCTTCTGAGTGGGGGTCATACGAGTTCAGTCTTTTTTCCTTTTTTTCTTTAACAGCCAGAAAATGATCAGACCGGGATTTGAACACCAAACCAAGAGACTCAAAGGCTTTGGTTTTTCCACTTTTGGAAAAAGCTGATGCACTAATGTTTATAAGGCTTGAATCTTTGATAAACAATTAAATATCAGGCATTCCCAGAGAAAATCATGCCCCCTTCCTCTTATGTCAAGGGCCCATTTCATAAATGAAGCCAAAGTGTTAGTCTGAGCTCAGAGAATCTTCTGGTTTCATTGAAACCTACAGGCATCAGAATTAGAATGTGAGTCTCAGAATGTATATCCTCATTACAAGGATAATAACAACTACCTCCTAAGTGTGGTGGTAATAATTAAATTAGACAATGTACCTAAAACCAGCATGGTTTTCTTACACATAAGAGTTCTAAAAATTGAACTGTTGTATGTTCCTGCGATTTCACTTCTGGCTATATATCCAAAAACCCAAAAGCACTAATTCAAAAAGATACATGCACCTCAATATTCATAACAGCATTATTTGTACTTGCCAAGCTATGGAAGCAACCTAAGTGTCCATCAGCAGATAGAAAGATGAAGAAGATGTAGAATACACACACACACACACACACACACACACACACACACACACTGGACTACTACTCAGCCATAAAAAAGAATGAAATTTTGCCATTTGCAGCAATATGGATGGAGGGTATATTGCTAAGTGCCTTGGAGGGCATTATGCTAAGTGATATAAGTCAGATAAAGAAAGATAAAGACTGTATGATGTCACTTATATGTAAAATTTTAAAAATACAACAAACCAGTGAATATAAAAAAAGAGAAACAGATTCACAGATACAGAGAACAAGCTGGTGGTAACCAATGGAGGAAGGGAATACAGGAGGGGAAATATGAGGGTGTAGCATTAAGAGATATGAACCATTATGTACAAAACAAGCTATGCACTACACACCACAGGGAATGTAGCCAGTAATTCACAGTAACTACAACAACATCTAAAACTGTGAATGACTACATCGTACACTTACAACTTATATAACATTGTACCATCAACTAGGAGAAGGCAATGGCACCCCACTCCAGCACTCTTGCCTGGAAAATCCCATGGACAGAGGAGCCTGGTGAGCTGCAGTCCATGGGGTCGCAAAGAGTCCAACACGACTGAGCAACTTTACTTACACTTTTCACTTTCATGCATTGGAGAAGGAAATGGCAACCCACTCCAGTGTTCTTGCCTGGAGAATCTCAGGGACGGTGGAGCCTGGTGGGCTGCCGTCTATGGGGTCACACAGAGTCGGACACGACTGAAGTGACTTAGCAGCAGCAGCAACCATCAACTATACTTCAATAAAATAAAAAAATTCAATTAAACTGTAAAAAGTTACCATATACATGTTGTAAAACTATTAGGGCCAAGCACTGTGCTAGGTACTCCAATGATCAGCCCTTCATTTAGACTAGCAGAGAGAAAAGAGGTCACCTACAGCCTCATTTATATTCTATGAAGTAATCTATCTTAACCCCCTCTAAATATTCCTGGGAGATGCCTTTCAGCATAAGTAACTGAAGGCAAAGGGGATATTTTAGGGCTAGAATCTTCCCATGCCTCACAAATAATGCTTATAGGCAGTTACCAAAGGGACCCTGCTCATAATATCCTTTCCTGGAAAAACATCCAACGTTGGACCATTTCCACAAATAGGACCAGGAAAATTCCCATGGTGCTGAAGCACTTGTTTCCAGGGGGTTAGTGGGTCAACAACTGCTCCCTTTTCCCAGTGGAAAAGTTCAAGTTCTCCCACAGGCCACAGGGGTAAAGGAGGGCTGCTGGGGTGTGTGGGAAAGAGCACAGGATTGGATGGGAAGCCAGCACTACTCCCAGCCTGGGGAGGTCCAGGGAAAATGACTTCACCTGCCTGGTTAGATGAGTCATTCATAATCTTATGCCCCAGAATTACCTGGAAAAAAAAAAATTTGAATTGCCTATACCCAGGTCCCTCCCTAGAGTTTCTGATTCAGTTACACTGGAGTGCGGCCTGGGCATCAGTATTTTTAGAAAGCTTGTCTTGTGCTTCGACTCTTCAACCAGAGTTGAAACCACTTGGTGAGCCTAAATTCCACAACCTAGATTCATCTAGAGCTGTTTGTTAGTCTCTAACTATTTATAGGATTTGAAACTAAACCTGAGCTGAGATACTGGGTTTTAAGGTTTTCAGGTTTTCTTTTTCATAAGCCATGTGCCAACGTTTCGGTGATGAACCAGCACTGATTCGTGAATCTGATAAGCCATTCTTGGGTACCTACTGTGTGCAAGGTGCCTGAGGATGCCCGCAAGCAGCATGATGCACGTGGGCTCGGTTCGCTCAAAAGAGCGAACATCCCTCCTCATCCTGTCCACTTCACTCTCTGGGAAATGGTCAGAACACTCGAGTAATTTCCATCTGGAAGAGCCACTGGGGAGAAGGGCTTTGCTGCTGCAGCAGACAAGAAATTTGGCCGATCTCCCTGTTCTTGCTGATCACTGCCCAGGACTGGGTGAGAAACATCCCCATTTTCACCCTCTATCCTAAATCCTCCCCCGACACACATACACCCAGAAGGTGATGGGAGCCACAGTCAGACAGGAGTGGAGGAAAAGCAAACTAGAAACTGATTCTCTGCTTTGGTGTTGGCAAGCTGAGGTACTCAAAGGATTTGCATCTGAATAAGAGGTACTGTTGCATTTTTTTTTTAAAGAGGTTTAATCTAGTGTCTTTGAAATCCAAATATTTATCCATAGCCCAACTCTCACATCTGTACATGAGTATTGGAAAAACCATAGCTTTAACTATACGGACTTTTGTCAGCTAAGTGGTGTCTCTGCTTTTTAATACACTATCTAGGTTTGTCACAGCTTTTACTTTCAAACTGTGGTACTGGAGAAGACTCTTGAGAGTCCCTTGGACAGCAAGATCAAATCAGTCAATCCTAAAGGAAATCAACCCTGAATATTCATTCAAAGGACTTTGATCTGAAGCTGAAACTCCAATACTTTGGTCACCTGATGCAAAGAACTGACTCATTGGAAAAGATGCTGATGCTGGGCAAGATTGAGGGCAGGAGGAGAAGGCGGTGACAGAGGATTAGATGTTTGGATGGCATCACTGACTCAATGGACATGTGTTTGAGCAAACTCCGGGAGATAGTGAAGGACAGGGAAGCCTGGCATGCTGCATTTCATGGGGTCACAAAGAGTCGAACACAACTTAGAGACTCAACAACAACATCCACGGCTCACCTCTTTCCAGAAAAGGATTAAAATGTGGCTCAATACCAAGGCAGATTTCCATCAGATAGAGTCCAGGTTGATGAACTAGCCGCCGATCTTATCTAGAAGAGCAGCCTCCTGTTTCCATCTGATAAATATCTGTGTCCTTTTCTAGACACTCTGCCTAGGTTGCTAATTTCCCTCTCAGGTACTCTCTTAAACAAACAGGCATTCTTGAGTGCCACTGAACACCATGGTGAGAAAGCTGCTTACATTGTTGAAACCAGGAAGAGGAGTGCAGGGCGAAATAAGAAACATGGACACAGAGCAGGGTATCCACGAGGAGGAAAGAAGTGTAGAACACCACCCCGCCCTTACACCCCAGGGTAAACAGGCTCCCCTTGGCAAATTAACTCCAACTGACAGTAAGACATTTCAAACATTGCTTTTACATGAAAACAAACACAGATATATTAAGTAAAATGCAGAAGTCACACAAACCACTATGACAAATCCCAACACTTCAAATGCATTTCTTGCTTGTAGGGGGCCACTTACTGACACACCTCCAAACTCTTATTCCGATCATCATCCACTCTGCTCTGCTAGGAGAGGTACTTTGATGGAGAAGTGTGGCGAGCACTGGAAAAGTCTAATTACCTCATCTGATCGATGAGGAATCTGAAATCTAGAGAGGTCTGCATCTTGCTTCAACACTCATGGCTGGTCAGGGGTGACCCTGAGACCAGAACGCGCATCTTGGGTTTCATATCTCAGTGCTGTTAAGGGAATGTCACAAAGGAAAGCTGAGGGGAAATAAACTTTTCATTATGAAATTGAATGGGAGCTCTGGAATTGGAGTAAGGACATGTATGCTCCAGCCCTTCTCTGTCACCTGAAGCTCTGTGGCCCTGAGTACATCAGCTCCCCTCATGGTTCTGGGACCAGCAGCCTCGGGAGAGGACGTAGATGAGCACTAAATGCCTCCAGGATCCTTGTGCTGTGCGTGGCACCTGTGTGTGTTTGATTGCCCCCATGATGTCTGAAAATGATCACTCTGGTGCTGATTTGGATAATAAAGTCAATACTGACTTGACTTGCCTGTGGTTGGCAATGTGTAGGAACTTCAGCCTTGTTTGTGTGTTGATCTTCTTTAAATCACTAGATTAATCACTCCCTGAGAACAAAATGCATCGCTTGTATTCCTTTGTATTTCCAACAGTAGGCTTGAATATTTGCTCCATGAATGAATTCTTGGCCTCGCTGACCCTCTAAGGGAAGGATAAAGAGGACCCAACAGGAATACCACTTTATCAATTCATTAACATAGAACTATTTCAATTCTGGTACATCTAAACCACTTTTGCTTCAGAATGATGGCTAAAAGTCATTTGGAGGCCTTTATCTAAACAATGGATGAGGGAGATGGAGAAGACTCGAGACATATTAGGAAAAGAGCACTTTCTGAAAGACTAGAAAATTTCCAGGAAAACACTCCCAAAATACTTTCTATATTTCATAATGTCCATTTTTGTTATACTTTTTTAATGTATTTTTTCCATCTCCACCCATAAATGAATAAATGAAGCCTTTTCATTGAGTTTTTCTACCATCTCAGGAAAATTCTTTTGAAGAAGACTTAATCAGTACAGAAAAAGCTCTGCTCTTGTGGTAAATCTGATCCCAATCTTGTTACTGTGTTTTCCCACTGACATTGTTCCATCCTATGGAAATCCATTCTATTGCATTCAGCTGCTTTCTTCCCTTCCCTGTTTGGTGGATCAGGAATAAAACCATTTATCTAGCATTTTGCACATTCTTCTTTCCAAAGACTGAGGGAGGAGGGGGCTTACTGGACACATCCCTTTAAAGAAGAGAAAGGCTTCACTTGGTGTTTCTACTCTTTGAACTCAAGGTCACAGACATGGAGAGTGTGACTGGAAGCAACAGCCTTCTGAGTGGAGCAAAATGCCTCTTATGCTACTTTGAGCCCCTCCTTGCTCAGCCCTAGATTTTGAGCCCGTTGCATTCAGTGATGTGTGAGAGCCTCAAACCTCTCCTCCTGGCCAGATCAGTCCTGAACAGATCACACCATCGTTTGAATCAAGAAGGAAAAAACTGCCAGTGGAATTCTGAGACACCCACACACACACACCCCGCCGCTCTCTACACTCTCAACCTCCTCCAAGTCCTGGCAGATGCACTCTGACTGCAGAAGATTCTGTTTAGCTCCTAGCCTCTGCACGTGTGCAAAGGTCTTCTAAATTCTTTGTCTCCTAGGATCAAACTTGACATTCCAAAAAAGAGGGGGGCCACCTTCCTGCTAAAGACATGCTTTGGAAGCTGTCTCCCAAGGTTCAGAAGAGTTCAGGAACCACTAAAGAAACACCACTACAGAGGAGAGAAGGGCACCAGACTGCATGGTGTTCAAACCCCTGAGTTGAGTCAGTGGATGGGGCTCTCAGCCAATGCCAGATGAAGGGGAGTTTTGTGACAGTGACACCTGCCAACTAAAACACAGTGATCTTGCCAGTTCATCATCCTGATCTTGAACTCCAGACAGGAGAACCATCAGTCTGGGTCTGGATGTCTGCCTCGTAAACACCCTTAACCGAGAATGGGGCTTCTGATAATATGGAACAGCAGGACAGCTACTAGACAGTGCAAGTGGACCCCAGGTCATTTCCACTTGGCAAAGGAATGACCTACTGCAATTTTATGGGATATGCCCTTGATACCTGAAATCCCCTGGGTTTTAGACTAAATGACAATTTCAAGCTCTGAATAACTTTAGGAGAGACTAGAGTGCTGTCCACTGTCTCTGCAGAATGCCCCCTTGACTCCCTTCCTGAGAAAAGATTCAAAGTACCAACCTCCTTACCCTGGCTTTGTGAGGTTCACGGCTCCCAAAGGCATGGATCCTATTAGGGATCTGAGCTTCAAAGGCCCTCCTGTTCATGCCCCTCCTGACTGAAGTTAACAAGGGTTTCATTAACCTCAGCAAATGGGTTAATTAAATTTGGTTAATTAGATTTGGTTAAAATGGGTAAATTAAACTGATTTTCCCAGTAGCTCTTCCCACCATACTAGATCGTGGAGTAAAGAGGCAACGCCTGTGAGTCTCAATCATGTTAGAAAATGGGGGTTTTCCACAGAGGCAGACACAGATCTGAAATGAGACCTGCTGATTCTCCAAGTGGGCGCTTGAGGAGTCAGACTCAAACGACCCACGGCTCCCAGATCCATCCTGGATCTGGCCCTGAAAAAGGGCCCTTGTATGTCTTTCATGATGTCACATAAAGCGCTGCTAACTGAAATAAGAGTCTGTCTGCAAACAGGGCGGCTTCCAAATGCTACTTCAGCTAACATGTGCACACTCTCTCAGCAAGAGGCTTACTTACCACCCCTGACCTGCCCAACCTTTCAGAGCAGACTGCGGCTGCTGCATGTGCCAACTTGAAGCTCACGTTTTAAGTGGCGCTAATTGGAAGTGAACATCTTATAAATAATCCATGGCCACAGTCTTTGACGTGCATATACAGTCAGCAAACCAAGCCCAGCAGATTACATTCAGAGTGGTTCGAGAGGAAGGCCTGTGACATCTGTGGCCTCTCAGGGCCCATGCAGATGTGGAGGGTCAGTGTCCACCGGGACAGGGTCCTCCCCGCCTCCTTCAATTATACTTCCTGTCCTGTTAGGTCGTGTTCTAATAAAATATGTAGAATTCAAGGGGTAGCTCTCTACTGTTTTTTCTGGAAAAAGTGAATGGGAAGAGAGGGGAAAAAAAAAAAAGAACTTGGCTCGCATGTTTTTGGGGGGGTCAAAGTAGGTCTGAGTAATTGGAACCAATTAACGTAAGTGAAAATTTCTGAAGCTGTATTTCATCGGAGTGTTTGGCATTTTCAGGAGAAGGCTGTAATTAGGCTGCTTGGAAAAATAATTGGTGGTTTAGAGCCACACAGATGTACAGTACCCCTGAAAAGAGATGCATTTTCTGAGAGTGATAGGAAACGTGGTGATTCTTAGGACCCATTCCCCAAATTCCTTCTGTACTTATTTTGTCTCTTGCATCTGTTCTTTCCAAACCACAGGAGCTCAGCATAGTTCTGCAGTGCTGTTTGGGGAGCGGGGTGGGGGAGCTGGAGCTGAATTTTCCATATTCATGCCCTCAAATAGACCCTCAGCAGTCCCCTGTGGGAGGGAAGCAGAAACTCAAGCCCAGTACAATAACATACGCTTCTGGGGGCTCCAGGCTCCTCAAATCTATTTTTAAAAGCATGCTTTAGTAAATTATATATAACATATAGCACATCGTGAATGTATATGTACAAAATGATGAAATGGAATCACTGTGGGTTGGGAATGTCATTCAGTCCCTTCCTTCATCCACGTTAACATCAGGGTGAGCCATGTAGCCTTGCCTCGGATGGGACCCCTCTGGTGTGTGGGTCACTGCTGTCTGTCTCCTAGAGGTTCTTTGATATTTTTCCCCAGGGCCACTAGGCACCTGGAGACCACCACGCTGGTCTAACAGATGCCTCATCTGCATTCTTCTGCACTGAGAAACTGCAGGCATTTAAAAGCATCTTGGTTGATCCATTCCACTGCACTACTATCCTGGTGAAATCCTGGGTCTGATTTCTTCCCTCCCAGTCTTGAGGATGAGGGATGCGTGGGACAGTCTGAAACTGAATTTTCAAAGTCACACTGGAGTTTGTAACAAAGCAGGAAAAAAAAAAAATCAGAAAACAACAACAAAAACCCAAAAAGCTATTTGATGCCTAGCTCCCCAGCACCCCACAGGAAGGAAAGTGGATGCTTCTCCCAGCAACTGGGTTTGTTGCATCTTCTGAGGTTCTGGCAGGTTCCCCTGCAGAACCTTCCTCTTCACAGGGCTATCTCCACACAAGCCTTTGGTAACTTGAGGGCAGCTGTGTTGAATGGAGCTGGAGAGCTCCATTCATCTGTACTCCTCGTCCTGTCCACAGTGGCAACCTGCATCCACTGTGGCTCACCCAAGCCATGGGAACAGAAACAAAAGAGCAAAATGAGACTTTCATGTTTGGATATTTGTGGAGAACTGACTGAGGAGGCTGAAAAGATACCCGACGTCTACCCAGACTCATTGGTGAGCTGGAAAAGTATATCCTCTCAAAGCCTAGAAACTCCCAATGCATGCAAGCTAAGTCACTTCGTTGTGTCTGACTCTGTGCGACTCTATGGACAGCAGCCCACCAGGCTCCTCTGTCCCTGGGATTCTCCAGGCAAGAATACTGGAGTGGGTTGCCATTTCCTTCTCCAATGCATGCATGCATGCTAAGTTGCTTCAGCCACGTCCGACTCTGTGTGACCCTACAGACAGCAGCCCACCAGGCTCCTCTGTTCACGGGATTCTCCAGACAAGAATCCTGGAGTGGGTTGCCATTTCCTTTTCCAGAAACTCCCAAAGCAGAGTCCAAACTGAAAACTCAGCCTAAGCTGATAGAAATGTTGGAAGGGAAGAGGCATTCCCAGCCTCCTATATTGCACAAATGACTTCAAAGAAGATGAAGAAAGGACTACACAGGGGAGAGGGAACCTGACAGACACGTCTGGGCTAATGAAGAGGCTGTAGAGCGACGGCACCATTTGGGTTCAGCTTCCTCAACTTGGACCAGCCAGAAACCACACAGGTTCAGCTTCAACAGCCACAAGCCATGGAAACAAATCAGGCAAACCAAGCAGGCAGTGGTCCTGAGCTCAACAAGGTGATCGACACTGGTTTGCTACCCTCTGCACAATAAAATACCATAAGGCAAGATGATGAAGTAAAAGAAAACGTATGCATTTTGAAGCCAAATGAAATACTCTGGGCTAAGCTCCAGAGTATATCCCTAAATTTCTTTTTTTTTTTTTAAGGAGGGGGAGAAGAGGGTAAATTTCATTAGCTAAAATCTTCTAAAGCATCATTTCTATTCCACTTTTGAAAATGAAGACTTTGCCTTTTAACAACAAATCTGCATTTCATCATCAAGATGGAACATGACATCCTTGGCTTGGTTACTCTCCCGAGAACCAGGCCCTTGTTTGTACAGTATGTTTAGAATGGAGACAAAGACTACAGCAAATTTATTTCAGACACAAGAAAGTGGTTGCATACAAACATATGAAACTTGGAGCTAAGAACAATGTAGCTTCTATTCCAAGTGGTCCAAATACCATTTAACAAAACTCTTGAAGGAGTTTCACTATTCTATTGTTTCCAATCACAGTTTCAAGGACAAGACAAGTCACCAATATAAGAAATATTTTAGAATGACTGAAAAACATATTATCAATATCATCAACATTTAAATAACATAGGCCTGGTATGTCAGAAACATTATGTTAGGAGTAGTTATGTCAAAAGCAAGCTTAAACAATAGACAATGGGAAGGATTTAGGTATGGTAAACTAAATGGCAATCCACTCCAGTACTATTGCCTGGAAAATCCCATGGACAGAGGAGCCTGGTAGGCTACAGTCCATGGGGTCGCAAAGAGTCGGACACAACTGAGCAACTTCACTTCACTTCACTTCACTTCAAGCTAGTATCATGCTTCAAAACATAATGCCTTTGAAACTACTAATGAAATATTATTTATAGCCTGATTTTATAGTGCCTTTTTCAAATTACAAGTGAAAGAAGTTTTGCTACTGTAAAGAATCACTAAGCCAGACTGAAGTGGTTGAGACAGATTGAAGAACACCCCAGGCACGTGTGGTCATAACATAACTATAATCAGCTCCATTTACAACTCATCTTGAGCCCATCCCTCCTGTGGAAGGTACTAAATTTGTACCCAAGAAGGAAAACTTCAAGAACATGGCCTTCTGCACGTGTTCCTTCCACCAGCACTAAGATGTGATGAGAAGAGAAATGGAACGATTATTTGTAATTGGAGCTGGATCTTGTCTCGTGAATCATCCAGATAATGAAGGCAAGGTATCAGTGGTGAGACCTGCCCCCTGCCTGCACCCGTGAGCAGGTATTCCCCGCCCCTTTTGTACCGAGGAGGGTTTTTAAGTCAAGGCAGGTCGAGTGGCTGCATATGCTCTAGATACTCTTTTCTCTCCTGCTTTCTGAGGCTACCTTGGAGCTGTGTGGTAGAGATGGAGGTGACAGAAGACACAGACCAGCCCCCTGGCTGGCATCACCGTACAGAGTCTCACCTCACCCCCCAGATCATATACGAACATGATGGGAAGAACAAGAGGCCTTTATTATATGAAGGAACTAGAGCTGTAGTGTTCATTTTAACAGCATCACTTATCCAAATCCAGTATCCTCACCCTGAATCAATGAGATGATTAATTTAAATAGCCTCTTTGCCTAAAACTGAGGAAAGAGCCTGAGCAATAATGAATCCAAGTTAAGGGATATTTGTCAAGAGCCACTCGACCCAGCTGAAGGGGACAGCCTTCTCCTCAGTTATCACCAGTCTGCTCATCATGTTCTGTAGGCAGAGTAAAAGAGAAAGCAGTGGCACCCCACTCCAGTACTCTTGCCTGGAAACTCCCATGGATGGAGGAGCCTGGTGGGCTGCAGTCCATGGGGTCGCGAAGAATTGGACACGACTGAGCGACTTCACTTTCACTTTTCACATTCATGCATTGGAGAAGGAAATGGCAGCCCACTCCAGTGTTCTTGCCTGGAGACTCCCAGGGACAGGGGAGCCTGGTGGGCTGCCGTCTATGGGGTCGCACAGAGTCGGACACGACTGAAGTGACTTAGCAGCAGCAGCAGCAGCAGCAGCAGAGTAAAAGAATCTGCCTGCCAATGCAGGAGACATAAAAGATGCAGGTTCGGTCCCTGGGTCAGGAAGATCCCCTGGAGGAGGGCATGGCAACCCACTCCAGTATTCTTGCCTGGAGAATCCCATGGACAGAAGAGCTTGGTGGGCTACAGTTCACAGGGTCCCACAGAGTCGGACATGACTGAAGTGACTTAGCAAACATGCAGAGTAACATTACACGAGCAATCTGAGCACAAGACAATCCAGATAACTACATCGAAGCAAGCCTCTGATTTCTCTACAAACAAATAGGGCGTGCATGTGCACAAATGCAGGTCTGCATGTGTTGTGCACATGTGGTTTTTAGTGACAACAGCAAGCATCTTTGCTTTGGGATGAAGTTCATACTTCTATTTAAGGCAGGACTTAGCAGAGGAGCCAGTTAGAAACTTCTAGGGGATTCCTTGAGAAATCTTTCCCAGGATTTAATTTTATAACTTGACTAAAGCATCATAGCTTTAGAAAAGAAGCTGAGAAAAGAAGAGAGGCAAAAGGGAAAAGAAGAAAGGGAAAGACATACCCAACTGAATACAGAATTCCAGAGAAGAGCAAGGAGAGATAAGAAAGCCTTCTTAAGTGAACAATGCAAAGAAATAGAGGAAAACAATGGAATGGGAAAGACTAGAGATCTCATCAAGAAAATTAGAGATACCAAGGGAACATTTCATCCAAAGATGGGCTCAATAAAGGAGAGAAACAGCAAGGAACTAACAGGAGCAGAAGAGATTAAGAAGAAGTGGCAAGAATATACAGAAGAACTATACAAAAAAGGTCCTAATAACTCTGATAACCACATTGGCATGGTCACTCATCTAAAGCCAGATATCCTGGAATGTGAAGACAAGTAGGTCTTAGGAAGTATTACTATGAACAAAGCTAGCGGAGGTGATGGCATTCCAGTTGAGCTATTTCAAACTCTAAAAGATGATGCTGTTAAAATGCTGCACTCAATATGTCAGCAAATTTGGAAAACTCAGCAGTGGCCACAGAACTGGAAAAGGTCAGCTTTCATTCCAATTCCAAAGAAAGGTAATGCCAAAAATTGTTCAGATTACTGTAGAATTGTGCTCATCTCACAAGCTAGCAAGGTAATGCTCAAAATCCATTAAGCTAGGTTTCAATAGCATGTGAACTGAGAAATTCTGGATGTTCAAGCTGGACTTAGAAAAGGCAGAGGAACCAGAGGTCAAATTGCCAACATCTGCTGGATCATAGAAAAAGCAAGGGAATTCCAGAAAAATATCTACTTCTGCTTCACTGACTGCGCTAAAGCCTTTGACTATGTGGATCACAACAAACTGTGGAAAATTCTTCAAGAGATTTGAATACCAGAACATCCTACCTGTCTCCTGAGAAAATTGTATGCAGGTAAAGAAGCAAAAGTTAGAACTGAACATGGAACAACCGACTGGTTCCAAATTGGGAAAGGAGTATATCAAGGCTGTATATTGTCACCCTGCTTATTTAACTTACATGCAGACTACATCATGCGAAATGCTGGGCTGGATGAAGCACAAGCTGGAATCAAGATTGCCAGGAGAAATATCAACAGCCTCAGATATACAGATGATACCACTCTAATGGCAGGAGGAGAGTGAAAAAGCTGGCTTAAAAGTCAACATTCAAAAAATTAAGATCATGGCATCTGCTCCCATCACTTCATGGCAAACAGATGGGGAACGGTAGAAACAGTGGCCAATTTTCTTTTCTTGTGCTCCAAAATCACTGAGGACTGTGACTGTGGCCACAAAATTTAAAAATGTTTGCTCCTCAGAAGAAAAGCTATGACAAACCTAAACAGCATATTAAAAAGCAGAGGGAGCACTTTGCCCACAAGCTCCATATAGTCAGAGCCATGGTTTTTCCAGCAGTCACATACAGATGTGAGAGTTGGACCATTAAGAAGGCTGAGCACCAAAGAATTGATGCTTTTGAAGTATGGTATTGGAGAAGAGTCTTGAGAGTCCCTTGGACAGGAAGGAGATAAAATCAGTCAATTCTCAAGGAAATCAATCCTGAATATTCATTTGAAGGACCGATGCTGAAGCTAAAGCTCTAGTACTTTGGCCGCTTGATGTGAAGAGCTGACTCATTGGAAAAGACCCTGATGCTGGGAAAGACTGAAGACAGGAAGAGAAGGGGACGACAGAGGATGAGATGGTTGGCTGGCATCACCAACTCAATGGCCATGAGTTGAGCAAATTCCAGGGGAACGTGAAGGACAGGGAAGCCTGGCACTGCTGCAGTCCATGGGGTTGCAAAGAGTTGGACACAATTTAGGGACTAAACAACAACAAAGCATCACAGAGGATATCAAAGTGAGGTTCTTTTATTCTTCTGCAAGAGAATCCTATTAAAATTATTCTCCTAGATAGTCAAGTTCAGAGATGGCCATTTGGTCAACAGAAGCTGCACCCACAGCAAGAATAAGGGACTTGATCCTCAGCATTGAAAGCAACTACTCCATTACTAACCCTCAAGCAAAACCAGAACAGGTTTGCAGTTAAACTATTCAAAATGCCACAATCATCCACTCCTGTGCCTGAGTCAGGCAGCTCTCGAGCCAGATGGTGTGCAGTGTTTGAAAACCCGGTATTATTTAAATGAAACAAGCATTCCATGGCTGTGGATCACATTGAACAATGAAGATTTCACACCCCGTGATTCCATCAGTGGCGCTCCCTCTGTCTCCATTTGCAGCCTTGGACAGATAAATAAATACTCTTTAGATCAAGTTATGTGCCTGGTGCTGCTTAGAGAGCAGAAACTCTAACGATCAAGTTGGTGTAGTGCTGGGTCATTATTATCATCCTCTGAGACCTGCTGTTGCAGGGAGGAGAGTGTCATATGTGGTGATATGACTTTAAGAAAGCACGAATGTGCCAAAGATGACTTGGAACTGCCAGCCTTCTGGGTGGTTGTGGGGGACATTGCAAGGCTTCAAGGAATGTTTCCAGGAGATTACAGATATTGCAGGGGAAACTGTTAGTGAGTGCTGAGCACACAGACACCTGCAAAAATCAGAATCATGCAGAAGAAGGGGAAGGAAAGGAGAAAAGATAGCCAGGATGCTGAACCCCACTTGGAATCATAGCGCCCTCCTCCCCCAATACCCCTCTGTCATTCTCTAGGCTCTCTGGCTGACTGGGTGTCCCAGTTCTGTCTGGTTCACACTGGATCATCTTCTTTGCTAAAGAACCTCAGTGATGAGCTGCAAAAGACGGGGTTCCTATGCTTATGAAAAAGCAGACTGAGAAGCAAAGGGTGTGGAGGAGGGGCAACCCCAGAAACCATTCCCAAATCTGGGGAGGGCAGATCAGACCTTAACTCTTCCCCTGAAAGTCCACCCCCACCCCCTTTGCACTAAGGATTAACCCTCCCACACTTTTGCCTATTCTTGGGAGGAAGGCATTCATCAGGACAACACAGGTACCCTTACCCTCCAAGGCTTCCAGGGGTGGTCACTGCATCTGCTCTGAAGACAGTGGCTTCTGGGGAAGCAGGGGTAGACATGACAGGAGCCTAGAAGGCCCAGGCTGTGACAGCCAGGAAGCGAATGTGTGTTACCACGGAATCCACCAAGGGGAAAAACTTTGAAACATTTTAAAAATGCAGGTGCACAAATTACTCATGCCAGGAGCGGCGGTGGCACTTTGTAATAAAATCTTATGTTTATTTTCCACTGTTGAATACATATACCTTAGTGTTCCCAGAGAGAGAAGCCCGCAATGCTATCCAATGAACAGTTTGCAGATGGATTAAATACATGTACCAATGAAATAAAACGTGCAGATTTGGGCCTTTATGCTTCCTACCTTAGCTCTGAGCCCAGAGCTCCCCAATGATAACACGGGAGGTTTGTGCAAAGATCTGAAGTTGAGAAGGATTAGAGTCAGATGGAAAAAAAAAAGGACACAAATGAAAATACTTCTGCATGAGCCTTAAAACCAAAACTTACTACTGAGTGATTCTAGCTTTGGAGCCAGCGACAAATGATAGCAAGGAGGGGGAGTTTCCAATGGTCTCACGGTGGGCAGGGCGATGACCAGCCAAGCACTGTGGGATTTATCAATCAACAGGACTGCCAGTTCTTGACAAAGCCCTGAGAGGTGAAAGCAGGGCCACATGTAAGGGGGTTTGTCTTTAATATTTCTTTCCAAGGCATATAGTTGCAGGGGGCAAACCTTTAAGTTGTGGCTTCCTGAGAACGGATTCATTTTAGCCAAAATTTATTTCAAGGTTAATAGTTGAATAGTACTATTATTGGCACTGCAGAGGGAAGCCACAATGTAGAAGACAGGGTCCCAGCCCCCACTGTACTCATTATCTAGAGAAAGTAAGTGAAAGTGTTAGTTGCTCAGTCCTGTCTGACTGTGTGCAACCCTATGGACTCTAGCCATGGGATTAAATCAGGCTCCTCTGTCCATGGAATTCTCCAGACAAGAATTCTGGAGTGGGTAGCCATTCCCTTCTCTAGGAGATCTTTCTGACCTAGGGATCGAACCAGGGTCTTCTGCCTTGCAGGTGAATTCTTTACTACCACGCCATCTAGGAAGCCCAGAGAAGTTCGCAAACCACAGGATTTGTGACAAAATCCCAGGGCTATTCCTACACTAGACTCCACAGAGGGAAGAGGGTGGTCAGAGAGGAGATAGTGAAGTGAGAAGAGGCCAAGCTCCAGCTGGAGGTAAGAACCATGAACCATCGCTCAGGGAGAGAAGAGGGACCTGGGTTTGGGAAAGACAGCTGCAGTCGAGGATATCATTAGGAGGGGAGGAGATGAGTGCCTTGTCTACTGACTGTGCTGCTCTGCTGGCCCAGAAGAGTGACCCATGACTTATGGGGCCTCTTCAGTCTACAGACAGCCGGTTGGACCCTGGGCTTCTCTTACGTGCCAGGTCCAGCCACTGTGCCTGAGAGTCCCTCAGACGGCTACTCCAACTGGTAACAAAAATTCCAGAAGACATGTTGCCTAAACTCCACATGTGCACAACACACACGCACACAGACACCCCAGTGCCACACTCCCCACTCCTCAGCCCCACCGGGCTCAGCGGGTCCTGGGCTGGGCTGTTGAGGCAGTTGCCCTCCTTGAGCATCAAGGACAGCAGATCCCAGCCTCTGTGTAGGGAGTTAGCATTCTGTGTGCCTATTATCCTAGGAAGAGGGCATAGATGGCGGAGAACCTCTCTATTCCTGTCAGAAATCCTAAGGAGAATGCACAACGGCTTGTGTTCCCCCAACCTGGTGACAGAATGTGCATCTGCCACAAAGGCAGTCTGACCTCCGGTCTATCCAAAGCTTTCAATCTGCTTCGATTCTCCGGGCCCTCCTTGGAGGCGGCACCAAACACTGTCCTTCTGCGCATGACAGGAAGCATGGTCGGGGGCAGGGGGGGTGTGGCTGGCCTCACACCCACCCCCCTCAGTCTCTCCTCTAGGAGACCAAGTGGGAGGGGCCTCGGAGAAGAACCCAAGGGCTACTTCCACTCTGCTAGGCAGCCATCCCCAGCCGGCTGGCAATCTAGTCACTGGCGAGTGAGGATTGATGAGCAGCCTAGTGAGGCTCGCTTGGCAGACGGAGCCCACCCGGCGCGCAAGGGTGTCAGCCAGCGTGTGGAGCCGGAGAGCCGTCGCAGCCATCTTGGTGTGCTGGTTTGTCTGTTTAAGCAGCCACAGAAAGAGAGGGAGAAAGAAAGAGAAAGAGGGTATTTCCAGCCCCTTCTCGCTTACAGATCTGCCCTGAGGTTTAGAATCTTCTTTCCCACTGCAAGCAGTATGGGCCACATTTGATTCTATTTCTGTGTCCCCTCGTCAACGGAGAGGAGGTTTGCTTTGGCACCGGAGCCACCACTTGCTGGATGCGCTTCAGTTCCTGTTTGCTGTGAAGCTCGCTCTGCCTCTTGCTTACCTTCATGGGGTCGTTTTTGAGAGACAGAGGAGTCTTTGGGTCTTGAGATAACTCCCAGTAGGTCACTGGCTTCCTCCACGTGGAGCTCTGCCCTGCCGTAGGCTCTGTGGAGCTCAGCTGCCTCCAGCTGTAGCCTTTTTCTCAGTCTAAGGGGCAAGAGCCCCAAGAATAATTGTCTTGGAGGACAGAAGAAAAGACTGGCCTGAACACGGCTGTATGGGGAAGGGGGACATTTCTAAACCTCTTCTGAAATGTGCACTTGTGAACTCAAGATGCAGATTACTGTAGAGCTTCAAGCAGGTGAAAACATGAGGTGAAAGGAAATGAAGTGCATGCTGACAGACCAGGGATTATGACTTAATCAGCGGCTAAGATCAATGGACAACATATATACACTGCTATGTACAAAATACATTAAGTAATGAGAACTTAGTGTATGGCACAGGGAACTCTACTCAGTACTCTGTGGTGACCTAAAGTGTGTTAGACTCTTTATGACCCCATGGACTGTACCCCACCAGGCTCCACTGTCCATGGGGTTCTCCAGGCAATACTGGAGTGGGTAGCTGTTCCTTTTTTCCAGATCGTCCCAGTCCAGAGATTGAATCTGGGTATCCTGCATTGCAGGCAGATTCTTTAATGTCTGAGCCACCAGGGAAGCCCTGCTGACCTAAATGGGGAAGGAAATCCAAAGAAAAGAGGGGATATATTTATACATATAGTGGATTCACTTTGCTGTACAGTAGAAACTAACACAACACTGTAAAGCAACTATACTCCAATAAAATTAAAGGAAAAAAATCAATGGTCAAAGTCTGCCTGACCCCAGAAAAAAATCAGTGGGGTGAAAGAACTGCTGTCCTAGGTTCCTCCCAGCTTTGTATGTGCCCCAAGACCACCTAGAACTCTTCCTGCCCTACTGGTGCCTATCTCAGATGGCAATTTAGGCTATAACTTAGCTGTGCTCCCCAGATTTTCTGGAAACCTAGCCCTCTACCCTGAATTAAGAAAGATAGCCCAACTGTTGTGATGAGCAACCTCCAATTTCAAAGGATTAACCCAGTAAGAGTTCATGTCTCTTTTACACAAAGACCAACATGGTTATGCCTCCTCTGGTGGTTTTCCTGAGTGGCCTTCTTCCAAGCCATAACTCAGGATCCAGGTTTTGCCAACCTAGAGAAGCTTCCAACTTTAATCTGGAGCTTATAGACACAGAAGAGAGTATTGGGAAGGCACATTGGGGACTCAACCTTCTCGGTCTTGAAGACACTACTTCTGCTCACATTGGTTTAGTTTGGCTTTTTCATTTACCTCATGCAGGCGTCGGGAGTCAGGGAAATAGAAGCCCTGGTTAGATATCTTTGGAGTTTGGATACTTTGTTTCTGACTCCTTCCTGAAATACCACCTACATCCCCTCATAAATGAAACAGAATCCTAGACCCATCTGTTGAAACTATTTCCCTATTCTCACCTCCTATGGACCTCCTCTTTGTTGCTTCAGAAACCCATACATCATTTCCACTTGCCTTGGTCCAGTTTAGCCTGTTCCACCATCTCTTCCCTCTTACTGTCTGTGTGTGTGTCAGTCACTCAGTCGTGTCACTCTTTGCGACCTCATGGACTGTAGCCCACCAGGCTGCTCTGTCCATGGAATTCTCCAGGGAAGAATACTGAAGTGGGTTGCCATTTCTGTCTCTAGGTCTTACTGTCTAACTGTTATTAAATTTCATGGGACCTATTTTGGCTTCCCTAGTAACTCAGATGGTAAAGAATCTGCCTACAGTGCAGGAGGCCTGGGTTCGATCCCTGGGTTGGGAAGATCCCCTGGAGGAGGGCATGTCAACCCACTCAGTATTCTTGCCTGGAGAATCTCCATGAACAGAGGAGCCTTGTGGGCTTCAGTCCATGGGGTCACAGAGAGTAGGACATGACTAAGTGACTAAGCATACATGGGACCTAATTTCCTTTGTCTTTATACTTTTTTGGTGTTCTCTGAAACTCCTCCAATTTCTATGCATGTAGTGTTGGTTCTTGTCCTTAAAGTATTTCCCTTAGTTGCAACAAGAACCACTTTCCATTGTGAGCAGCTTTAAGTTGTAATTTGACAAAATTCTGGAGATTAGAACTGTAGGTTTATTTATTCCTGACTTACAGGGCCCCAGGAGGTTTTTCTGAGATGCCATATGAAAGCTCAGCTTATCCAATAGCAGATGCCCCAGCTGAGACACAGTCTGAAACACAGGGCCCAGCTCAGATCTCAGCCATGAGCTTCTGCTGCAGATGTTATTGAATTTGAAGATACTGAGATCCAAGGAGTTATTATCAAGGAGTAAGGCAGTGTATCCCACTAGGGAGAATCTCTAGCCTTCTTGCCTAGTCAAGAAATCATCCTTACACTCCCACTTTTCATTAATATTTTCCTTATAAGTAACCTAAAATGGAACAATAATGTCATCCCCTGTTTAAAAACCTGTATGGGGCTCATTGATAGTGTCAGCAAGGCTGCATTCCTCTGATGTTTAGGGGACTCCACAAACTGAAAATGCCCTGTTCATGAACCATTCAATCACCCACCCACCAAAAAAATGTCTCCTGCCCAATACGATGCACTATTTGAGGCCTCAAGAAAATAAAAGTGGGTCAACATGGCTTTTTGACCCCAAGGAGGTCCTAGGCTCATGCAGGAGATAGGTAGAATTGAAGATAAATTATACTACTACAGGGTAAACCCTATCTTTTTGCTTTGTTCAAGATACCAGGTTGCTGCAAAATGAAAATTTGCTTAGCTCTATTTTGGAAGAGAAGAGATTGGAGATGGTTTTGCTTCAAGGAGAATATAATACTTCCACTGGGTCTTGAGAGATGAGACAGAATTCTCTTTATAAGCAAGAAGGTGGTAGGGAAAGAATAATCCAGTCTACAAGAATAGGTTTGTTTTTTTTTTTTTTTTTTGGTCAGGAAATAGAGGCATAAATCTGTAGTGCATAATGAAAAAAATCTCAGTGAGATAGGAGCTTAGAAAGTATATGAGGACACAGGTGAGGAGGAAGTAGAAAATGTTAAAAAGTAATTTTAGGTAGAAAAAGCTAGAGTCCTGATTGCTGTGGCTTGGTATCTAATAAGGCTTGAAGAAGAGGAGGAGGACAAGCCCTTCTTCTGAGTAGCTTCTCACTGTGAAGGCAAAGCTCATCAGTTCTACCCACCAATGCCCTTGGTGGTCCAGTAGCTCTGCTCTCTGCCCACATTGTCAGAGCTTTCATTCTGGAAGCTCCTTGCTGCTCTGTGCCTTTGCAAATGATGCCTCCCCACATCCCAAACCTTGCCGAGTCTTTCTCAAACACTCCATTTGACACCGATTGCAACAAGGGTGACACAACTATGCACGGCGGCCCTACACCCAGAACCCCAGTTCACGTGGAATCGCGCCATGGCATTTGTCCCTGACTTACATCTAATACTTTCAGCTTGAGAAGTCTCCTGCCCCCTAATGAGATGGTGATTCTTCCGTGGGGAGGGGTGAGTTATCTTCTACCAGTGGTGTCTTCTGCTGCATTCAGCAGAGAGCTGGCCAGATAGAAATTGTAAAGTAAATATTTATTGATTAATTAAAGGGGAGCATTGGTAAGGTCATCAGATGCTCACCTACACCAGAATTGCCTTTGGTGGCTTTGGAGTTCAGACAATGGAAACCCAGTCCAAGACCTGATGAATCAGCTGTCTGGAGAGGGTAATCTGAATATTACAAGCTCAGTTTGTCTACCTACAGCTGAGTAGACAGTCTCCTCTAGACTCTTCAAGGACATGTGATGTCCAATGGCTCGAAGTGTGGACAGTCGAAAGAAAAAGCTCCACTTGTCTTCTTTGCCCTACAAACTTTCCTCACACCCTGAAATCTTGGGACTGTGTCAAGGCTCCTGGTGGACATCATCTAGTCCAGCCAGGGGGCGGCAGGCTCCCTCTGCCAGTCCTGCAGCCCACACCACCTACCTTATTTATGTTAGGTCTTCTCAGCACTGTTACATCCCTAAGGCAAGAAATGCACAGAGACCACACAGGGGACTGCTGGCCCCAGACCCCCTCTACCTAACCTGCACTTAGCAGATTCCTTTCTGCGGGCATCTGAACATCAGAGGTCTCAGGACCACCTGTCAAATCCACCCCACCCCCATCATCCCCTATTTTGGGTCCTCCACCAGCTGTTTCTTTGGGGGAAAGCAGAAGCCCATTCCATCCTGCCACTCTCAGTGAGAGTTTGACAGTGGTTAAGAAAGATCACTGTCCTCTCTCAGCTCCTCACCAAGGTGTGATTTTGCACAAGATGATTCAGTGTATTTTCTTTGTGTGTTCTTCAGTATGTTCAGGCTGCCTGGTGAATTTCTGACATTTTGGTGTGTTGCTGTAAGTGGTGTGTGTTAGGGACTTGCCCCTGACCCCGGCTAGGACTTTTAAACAAGAAGAGTCAGAAGAACACACACACACAGATCATCCTTTGTAGTGTGTCAGTGCCCAGGTAGCCCTCGGTTATCTGCGTGCTCAGGCCTCCCCAGGTGATGATGAAAAGGGAAGAGAGCCCTCCTTCCAAGGTGGTTTTGCAAGCAGCCCCGCCTGAGGCTGCGGGTGGACAGGATGACTCCTATGGTCCCATCCGGCCTTGGGATCCTAGGATTTCTCACCTGAGTCCATTTTGTGCCCTGGGCTTCTGCACATCAATTAGAAACACAACAGTTGATGCTTCTACAGGAGGGGAGAAAATGAACCATAGCCATCTTCCTACCTGAACCAGACCTCATTTTTCCAAGTCACCACCTTACTCTCATCTGTAAAGCACTAAATAGCCTGAGACCCAGTTATCTTTGTGACAATCTCTCCCCAGGTGCCCCATCATGGTAATTATGCTCAGCGGGGACGTGCTAGCTGCCCATCTCTGGAGTTAAGCTCATTAAGACAAGAGCCTGAGAAGTCTCCACAGAGGGTCCCCGCCCTTGAAAGGACAGGAGTCCCCTTTCCTCAGCTACCAGGATGGGGGGTCGAGGGAGTCTGGGGTCGGGTGGAAGGCTCTGGATTGCCATGGAGCTTGCTTTAACCTGGATTTGCAGCCCTGATTTGTACTTTGAGGAAGAGGCTTCCTGTTGGGGCAAGACAGAGGAAGCACGGAAGGGAGGCCACGCAGAGCTTGTTTTACGAACTGAAGTGAGGTTGAAATAAAACATTACGGTTGCTTCTTCCAGGTGTTGAATATGATGAACATGTCAATTTGTCCGTGTCTCTCAAAGAACCAACTTAAAAGGAAATTTTCCTCTGTGACACCTCAGAGGATGGCATATTTCTGCTCTACTCTGAGAACAGAGGAAGTTTCAACAACTTGTGCAGGGTAGATTGAACCGGAGGCGAGGCCATCTGGAGCTTGGGAGGAAGGAAAGGGCTCTGTGCAGAGAGAGGCAGCAAAGTACAGAAAAGGGCATGGAGATGCTCCCAGGGTGGAGGTCCTGGGCAGACCAGGTACCAGGGTTGGGGAGGGGGACAGGGAAAACAGGAAAGCGTAAACAGCCAGGGGCCAAAACGGAAACTCAATTGAACAGTAAAAGCGATTTGGCTGATAAAGAGTGACATGCGTGCTCATTCACTCAGTCGTGTCTGACTCTTTGTGACCCCCTGGACTGTAGCCCACCATGTTCCTCTGTCCATGAAATTTCCCAGGCAAGAATACTGCAGTGAGTTGCCATTTCCTCCTCCAGGGGATCTTCCTGACCCAGGGGATCTAACCTTCATCTCCTGCATTGGCAAGCGGATTCTTTACCACGGTGCCCCCTGGGAAGCCAATAAAGGATGACACTTGTTTCTAATGAATTTGTGAGATGGAAGTTTCTGAAGGAGAAAACAAAGAAAGTTCAGATACAAGAAAATCAGAGCCTGGGATACTGTCTTAGCTTTGAAGAGAGAAATATGTTCACAAGGAAGAGAAAGAAAGAGAGGAAATAGAGGAAGACCCAATGGGGGGTTGGACAAGATTTTTTAAGAGAAACTTTTAAGAAATGCTTCACTTGTCTAATGAAACAAAATGTCAGGGATGACCTGCCCTTAAAGATAAGTAAGAAATGTCTCCATGGCTGTGTAACCTGTAGCTTTTTCAGTCAGGAATAACTGTCATAAAGACCACATCCTATATGTCTAGGTTGGACACCAATATTATTCCTATAATGGTCAAGAAGGGACCACCCTACTTGAATATCTATCTGTGACAATACCTGGAAGAATCCTTCCAGCTAGACTTTATGAAGACAATAAAAACATTAATTGCAATGACTGAGCATATGCTATGAAATGAGAACTAGGTGTGATAATCCATAAAGTATAATCATATGCAAGAAACCATAAATGAATCCATCCTGGAGTATGGATTATCAAGTTATCAAGTATGGATTATCTGTTATTGAGTTCCAATTATTCCTCATAAAAGGAATAGTTAAAGAAAATAATACCAGCAACCTCATAGATGGTTGTGGATAAGCTTAGTCTCTGTTCTGATTTGGTTGAGATTATTTTTGCATGTCCAGGGGTTTCTAAATTTCTCGAATGTGTCCCATAAAAGTCTGCACTGGAATTATTGCCAAGTCCTAGGTTTTAAATTACTCTGGATAATTTAGAGCTGGAGGAAGAGAACCCAAGGTGTTTCTTCCCTGTTTCTGCTTCAGGTGGCATTTCTGTCGTTGCCTCTGTGGCTCCACGTCTTGGAGACAGGCCCTCACCCTGTGGCTCCACTGGGCTCTGGACACACAACTGCCTCCCACTGACGTTTCCTCACATTATAAATCTCTGGTTTACCTTCATGTCACCTGTATTTTTGTTTTTCAAATCTTCCAATACCTTTGTAACCAATACCTCACAATAAAGTCCCTCTACGGAACTGATGCAAGCTCTGTTCTTCTGGGTAGACTCTGGCTTGACACACTTAGTGCTATCTGCCGGAAATGATTAGATAGCACATGGGATTTTTTAGTTAAAAAAAGCAGGCATGGGACTTTCCTGGTGGCCCAGCGATTGACTTTGCTTTCCAAAGCAGGGGGTGCAGGTTCAACCCCTGGATGGGGAGCTAAGATCCCCACATGTCTTGTGGCCAGAAAACCAAAGCATTAAAAAAAAATGGAGGCAACATTGTAACAGATTCAGTAAAGACTTTAAAAAAGATCCACATCAAAAAAAAAAATCTTTAAAAAAAAAAGTAGGGATGATACCCATTTGTTGTTAAAGAGCATCTGATTTTCTGCAATGCCCACTTCAAAAATACCTGCTGCCAGAAAAGTATTTCTGGAGAATGGTTGTTTCCACTTTGGGGATGGCTTGCTTGTCCCCCTGAGCTGTATCGAGGGAAGATGGATCTATACTGCGCCTCCCTCCTGTTGGAAGAATAACTTCTAGCAAGGACCGGGGCTCAAGATGCCTGCCTCATTGAGCAGAAGCGCTGAGTCTCTGGGTTACTATCACTGTTGAAACCCTCCATGGCAATAGGCTTGGAAGTTTACTGTCTCTCCATTTCACACTCAAGGTGGACACAGAAGCCATCCGGGGGAGGTTAGCTGAGCAAAGGAAACAGAGGCAATTTCCCAGTGTGAAAATGTGGGGGACGGGAAATACAAGGACCCACCCCCAGAAGCTGGGAACATTTTTGAAATCCCAGGAGAGAAGATGTTGAGCGCTTGAAAGATGTACAATGAGATACGAAAGTGTAATGTTTGAAAGCCATTTTCCTAAGGTATTCAGGGAGACGAACACAGTCAGTGAGAAGGAATGATCCGAGGACTACATTCAATAATTCAATTTAATAAACACTTTGAGAAACCCCTTCTATATTCTAGAGACTGTGCAGTTGGCTCGGGGAACAGGGAGAAATACATGAAACTGTTTCTGCCCTCACGAAGTAGATGAAAACTGAGTTGAAAGGAATTACAAAGAATTGGGTGAAAGGATACAGATGGTGTGTAACATATTGTACAAGTCAAGGTGTGGGAAAGAGAAAAGAACTAAGGAGATGGGAGCAAACCTGGGATTCATGAAGACTTCAGAGAAGAATAGAAGATAGAAGCTGGATTCCTCCCAGCAAGATGATCAGGACAGATATTCTCACTCCAACCCTGGCATATCTTATATGTTCTAACAACGTCGGAAGTTTCTGCTTGCCCACATGGCCATTCTCACGCAGCATCTTGCAAAGCATCTTTGTAGAGCATTCTTGTTGCAAATGGAACGAGATATGCAAGGACATACGCAGAAGGGAACTGGCTCGTTTGGGGTTCAGAAACCCAAGCTTTGTTCCCTAGTCTCCTACACCCTAAGAAAAAATACCAATAGAATCCTCATGTCCACTAGCTATTCTGTGTTCTTGGACACGTACCTCATATTGACAAAGGCGGTAATTAGAGTTAGCTCCACATGGAAATTGTGTGTATTTATCAAGAGCTGGACAGAATAGAATTTACTCTTCAGTACACAGGCACGGTAGGTCACCATCTCCATACAACTCTGGTTTGCTTTGTGTGTAGATTTTTGAGATTTAATTCTTAATTGTGAGTTTCTTTACTTTGCCACTTCTTTCTCCTACTATGAGGACCTCTGCGTGTAGTTTCCCTATACTATTTTTGTTATCACGGGTTACTGGTTTCCTAACACAATTGCAGTAAATAGTGTAATGATGAATTTTTAAAGCTGAATGGCAGATCTTTATCTAGGGTGACAAAACTATGAAGTCCAATCAGATTGTAGAATCTCTGCTTAAAATTTCAGGAGGGGGAAAATTATTTTTCCCCTTGAGTTTCAGGGTCTCAGGTGTGCTCAGATTTCTCTGGGAAACTGCTGAAAGGAACATGTCGGCTTTTGAGACTCGATAAATGGGAATTTTGAAGAGCACAAAAGGAGGCGAATGTCAGATTTTCAAAGTAGTAATTTCTAGGAAAAGTCCGAAAGTGAAAGTGTTAGTCGCTCAGTCATTTTCAACTCTTTGTGACCCATGGGCTCTGGCCTGCCAGGTTCCTCTGTCCATGGAATTCTCCAGGCAAGAATACTAGAGTGGGTTGCCATTTCCTTCTCCAGGGGATCTGCTCAACCCAGGAACTGAACCCAGGTCTCCTGCATTGCAGGCAGATTCTTTACCACCAGGCCACGAGGGAATACATTGTTAATTTATACAGCTTAAAAAAAATGACAGAACTTTCCTTGCATTTAAATTCACTCCTCCTTGAAACCATAATACAGGATGCCAAAATCAAAGAGCCTAGTATGCATGTTCCTGTTATCCGGGTCCATTATTGTGACGGGCTAGTTCCTCAACGTGGAGAAGGAAATGGCAACCCACTCCAGTGTTCTTGCCTGGAGAATCCTGTGGATAGAGGAGCCTGGTGGGCTGCCGTCTGTAGGGTCGCACAGAGTCGGACACGACTGAAGCGATTTAGCAGCAGCAGCAGCAGCAGCAGCAGCGGTTCCTCATCTCTTCCTACTTTGTATCTCTATGGAAGTCGTCTTTGCTTTCACTCAGGTCTAGACTGTGAAACAGCAATATAGCGACAAGAATAACCAGAACTGCTGTTGTTGAGCCTTTACATGTGCCGGGAATTCTGTTTCAGGGACATTATCCCAAGGCTCAGAGAATTCAAGGTTTTAAAAGTGGCCAAGATGGCCTTTGGGCACAATTCAGAGTGGCTTCCAGGTATGCCTGTACCAGCAAGGAGGCTGTTCTTTATTGATGTGTGATTCTCAGACGGCCCCAGTGTTTACTTCTCATTACGCGACTGGTATTTAAAATTTGCAGCACAGGAATGCCAAGTGAAGTCCAGTTGCTTCAGTGGCTGATGGAGGTTACTAACTCTGACGGAAATCTGCCCCTGGGGGCTTTTAGGGAACAGAGACAAAGGGCAACTACAGCCTGAGTGCAGGAAATTGTGAGGATGTAGTTGGCCAAGATGTTGGCAAATCCACAACCAGGAATGACTGTGTTCCGAGGCAGATGTCCTGAGCTGGGGTCAAGTGGTGTTTTAGGCTGTGGGAGGCTCTCAGAAATGCACGTGGCCAACTGTCCGATGCCTGAGCCCTCGGGGAGGGGACAGTATAATTGCCAAGGCTCCTCATGAAGCAGCCACGGAGTTAGTATAATAGCTCTTCCTCTAAATCATGGCTGCATTATGTCAAATAGAATTTGCCAGCCATCAGCTTGCTGGATGCAGTAATTGATCATTACTTCCCAAGAAAGTTAAAAAAAAAAAAAAAGCAACAATTAAAGAAGCCATGAGAGAATTTATTAAAGCAAGGAGGAAAGGAAATCTCCAAAACCCTTTCATCAAGTGAACTGCAAGGAGACAAGGAGAAATACAGAAATGGTACTTCAGGTCCTTCATTGATTTGCTCGGAGGCAAAGCCCTGAAACAGACAACTGATCAATTCAGGGAAGGATCCGATTCTGCCGGATGCCCTGTCAGTGTCCCCCAGCCAATGGCAGCATATTAACTGCAGCAGTGTTGGCTCTGAATGAATTTCTGTAATGTTCACTCATTATTTGTTAATTCATTATTAAGTGTGTCGTTCGATTATAGGGGCTGGTATCACCTAGCCAGGGTTGTATTCTGTTCCACCAGCACCGCTAACACCAGGCGGACTCAGAAAGAAGAAACGGAAAGAGGCATTGAATTTCCTTACAGTTTTAGATTGGGGCGTAATATCAATAACTTTAATGGAACCGGAGTTGGTGCCCTGATAGGAGCCCTGCTGCTCCTCAAATAAATGGCTTGGCTCCACCTCAGCATTTATCTGCCAAGGCTCAGCTTTATCAGGGCACCAACTCAGATTCCATTAATGTTATCTCTTAATTAGCTATGCGATTAACCTGTGTTACTCCTGCACGATAATGAGTGGAAGACAGAACCAGCGAAGTTCAGCTGCCTTATAATTCCCTCTCCAGAAGCCAAATCATTCTGGAAACCATTCCAGGAAAATAAATAAATAAATAAAAGACTCAAAGTCTTTCTGATCCTTTCTTGGATACAAGGGCACATTTTGCTCTCCTTGGAAGGGAAAGCAATTGTGATTTTAGCTAACATTTATGACAGTCGGTACCAGATACTGTTCTAGTGCTTTCTACTGATTATCTCATTTGCTCTTTACAGCAGATCTGTTAGGTAGGTCCTCTGACTATCCCCACTTTACAGAGGAGGAAATTGAGACACAGAAAGGTCACCAACTCTGTCCCAAGGTCACAGAGGTGGAAGATAACTGAACCAGGATCCAAATGCAGGCAGGAAACAGGGAGTCTGGGCGCCCAGCCACTTCTGTGGGATGCTAAGTACAGAGATCAGTGGGAAGGCGTCACCAGCAGCAGACACAGCCCCCCCGCGCCCCCTTTGATGGAGACTGTCCCCCAGGACCCCCCCAGGACTTCTCCCTCCCACAGGACACCTCTGCAAGCAGGCGCATTCCCCACTGCCTGGGACTAAGAAGAGCCCTGGCAGCTTAGATTTTTCTGCCTGTAGAAATTTCTCTCCAGTCCATCTCAGGGGAGCCAGGGCTTGCACTGGTGGACTTGGATGGCCCTGAGCAAAATTTAAAGATGGAAAAATACCTTGGCTTGCCTTGCCTGCCTCTCTCCTTCTTTTTCCTGTGTCCTTTGTCCCCTCAAAGTCAGATCCCCTCCCTCCGCTGCCCACTCCCTCCCCTCCCCACCTCCTCCCCCACACACAGGCACGCAGGCCTTCTTTTCTGTTGAAATTACCCAAAGCATCAGAAGCATACTGTCTGGACAAGCAAAACTGAAGAGATGGTGAAGGCATGGACACTGCTAACAGTAAGACCATCCTGCCCCCTTCCCTGCCACCTCCCTCCTTCTCAGCGGGAGGCAGGAAGGGGTGTGAACAGATCTTTACAATAGGAACCTCCTGTCCTGGAGAGGACTCTGGAGGAAGCTTCTAAAATTACATCATTCCCTGCTGCTTCCCCCGCACCGGCCACACCAGGGACCCAGGCCTCTAGACCTCCAACTGTGGATGTGATGGAGACTTGCTCGGACCGGAGAAGAAGAGGTGCTACGGATCACCGCTTCCTCTGGCTCCCCATCCTGGCTCTACACAGTCCTCCCCGCACCCCTCCAGGGGAATACCACAAAGCAGTCCTTCCAAATATGTTTTAGTGCTTGAACCCCACTTTGTTAGACCACTGATTCCCTTTTTGTCCCCTCTGGAAAATCCACTGCAGACCCTGCCAGAATCCTGGGGCTTCTTATTACCTGCAGTTGTCTCTACTGAGATCCCCAGGTGATGCTAGTCATAAAGAATCTGCCTGCCAGTGCAAGAGACACAGGAGTCAAGGGTTCAATCCCTGGGTTGGGAAGATCCCTTGGAGGAGGAAATGGGAATCCACTCCAGCATTATTGCCTACAGAATCCCATGGACTGAGGAGCCTAGCGGGCTACAGTCCGTGGGGTTGCAAAGAGTCAGGCACAACTAAGTTGTTAGAAGTACACTGATTGAAACCGCCCACCCTGACCAGACACCATAGTAACCATTTGCATGAGCTGTTTTATGACAGGAGATCCTGATAAGGAATATGGAACTAATAAGCCACCACCAACCGGAAGAGTTCAGGAAAGGTCTAAATGAGACACCGCATGTCGGTCCACTTCCCAGAATCCCTCTCGATAGCATCTGTTTGGGCTGAGCGATGCGTGCGCCACCAGGAAAGACTCTGGATTAGAATGATTGGCCAAAGACCACCCGGAAACTAATCCCATCACCATAAAACCTGACATTGGGAGCCACGCGGCAGAGCAGTTCTCCTGGATTCCCTTACCCTACTGCTCTCCACCCGGGTGCCCTTTCCCAATAAAGTCTCTCGCTTTCTCAGCACATGTGTCTCCTTGGACAATTCATTTCCACGTGTTAGGCAAGAGCCCAGTTTCGGGCCCTGGAAGGGGTCCTCCTTCCTGCAACAGAGTGACTAAGCACACACACATACTATTGAGATCAGACCTGTACTACTCTAGAACCGTCCATCACTTAGAGAGATATGAGGGGTTGTCTGAATGTCCCATTTTATGAACCAGTGTTAATCTACATGCAGTCCCTTAAGATCCAAAGTCAGAGACACAGAGGATCATTCTTTCTATTAATACAAGTAGGTTTAATGTAAAGGGCGTTGTTTTTAGGTGATTGCTGTAGTGTTATTTCACATAAAATATAATAATTAAAAATAACGAATCTTTGGAGCCATATTGAAAAACAATTGCCCTAAGGGATACAAGGAGCTTTCTTTGTTGTTGTTCTGTTCGAGGAAACCAAACATCTGACAGTTCTGCCAGGAGTTTATCTAACCCTTGACTATCCCTCTGTTGCCTTCTCCCACTTTTTGTTCCCAGGCTGGGAACATATGAAAACAGCTTCTGTTCTACAGTTTCTATATGCAGCCTTCCAGGCAAAGCCAGAGAACACTGCTTCTGTAGGAACTGAAGAAGAAGAAGACAGGGAGGAGTAGAAAGCTGCCTCCATCACATACACAGAATATTAAGCACAAAGGCACTTTAGTTCACCTTTTTTATTCCATTTCAGCAAAAGGGTGGGATGGAGAGAGAGAGAGGGGACGCATTGGACCACGTGGCCAGGCCAGACCAAATTCATCCCTTTCGGCTAATGGAGAATTTTGAAGAAGGTAAATGTTGCCTGTCTGATATTTACATAAGGCATTAAAACCCACAAATCTCTTGTGTGTGTGTGTGTGTGTGTGTGTGTTTTCCCACAGACTCAAAGAACAGTTTATCATGTAAGACTGGCTTTATTTTCCAAATAATGTCTGCTTAGGTGAACACATTTTCTCTCTGAGAGCTCAGGTTTGTTTTCGAGGCAACAGTAATGACTAATGGTGAGTCATCCAGTTGTGTGGCTTGCTACAGTAGTTTATATTTATGTAACAGCTTAAAATTCAACTTTGAGCAATGTCCACAGCAGGGAAGGACAATTAGTAAATTCATTAATTGTGCTTTTGTGTACACTTTTGTTCTCAAGGCTAATTATTTGTTTAAATTATTTTGCCTCTATCAAAAGTGTTACCACATGAAAATATTTCAGCCTAGGTTTCTGGTGTGAAATAGAAGCCTTGAGAAGTTCAGACATTCTTCTGAAATGTAATCAACTGGCTAATAACTGGTACTCAATACAGAGCCTTTTATTTAAGCACATAAGCAAGGAGTTTGGGGAATTTAAGTGCACAAAGAATTATGATTCACGCCACTGCCTGGCCTCCTCTGATGTAGACAGTGGACATCTTCCACGCTTGACTTTTAAATTCAGCGAACCTCTGGTGTGCACACGCTGGAATCAAACAGTCTTCTGCAAAGTAAACTATAAAATGAAATAGATCAGCTGCCAAGCCAACATGCCGGTGTACACGGTAAAAGTGAGGCCTCGCTCCTTTTTTTTTTTCCCCTCAGAGAGAGATGAACACCTCTTCTCTTTCCTAAATTCACCGTGTGTCTGGGCTGTGGCTATAAGATGAACCAGCTGGTGCTGGAGCTCACACGTTCCAGTTCCCGGCTCCAGGTGGTGGCCTGAAAAGAGATGGATGACATGATGCAAGCACAGCCAGCTTTCTCCACCGGGTACCAGGGAGCGGTGGCCCAATGCCGAACAGGCAGCCCTCGCTTCTCAAGCATCTTCTCAGCCTGGCTGAGTCCTCAGGGAGATGTGCGGTCCAGGATGCGCAGAAGGAGACGGATGATAACCGCCCAGGTGCGGGACTAGGCACTGACCAACAGTTACAATCATCACACTCTCCGTACAAGGGGGGCACTGTGAGTCCCATTTCCTGAAAGAGGAAATGGAGGCCAGAATGTGGATGGGAACCCATGACCGACCGTGTGACTGCGAATCTCATGGCCTTTCCATCCTACCTGGTTGCTTTCCCAGCATCTAGCACAGTACCTTGGCCATAGGACACGCTCCATTCCTTCCTTCATCCATTCATTAATAAATGTTTATTGAGGGCATACTATGTGCCTGAGGATAGAGCAGTGAACAAGTTCAAGATTCTTGCCTTTAAAGACTGCAGTGATAAATAAATGAATATATTCCATTCTAGTGATGAATGTGTGTTGAATGAAGTTTGAGACAAATGCAGGCCAGGCCATGGCAATGATGC
The DNA here is from genome assembly GCF_032405125.1 of Capricornis sumatraensis. Taxonomy (NCBI): domain Eukaryota; kingdom Metazoa; phylum Chordata; class Mammalia; order Artiodactyla; family Bovidae; genus Capricornis; species Capricornis sumatraensis. The sequence continues at coordinate 34,547,214 of NC_091089.1, forward strand.
TATAGCCTCATCACCATCTCACAACCATGTTTGTGTTCCTGCTGTGCCAGTCATTTTAACTCCAAGTGAAAAAAAAAGTTGAGGACCCCAGAGGGAGAAACAGGAAGTCTATGGCCCTGTCCCAAGGGTCCTCATTACATTGCAAGCCAGGGACTAGAAGGTGGGGACAGCTGGGTGTGGATTCATCCCCTTCTCATTCTGGCGGGACTTCTATAGGAGGCTCCATCACCCAGGCAGAGGGCCCTAGAGGGTGCCTCAGCCATCACTGCAGGCAAGCCGAGCATCACCCAACCAAGGAAACTAAGGAAGGCATGGGGACCTCCCCAAACATCAGAGAGAACAGAGGATTTCAGGCTGAAGTTATGGAGAAGAAGGATGTGTCTGTCACTCCACAGGGGTTGACTTAGTTGTTCAATGCTTATATTCTGAGTCTGGTCATCCTCTAAAATCAGGTCTGATATTCACCAGATGAGAGGACTGAACAACACGTCTGAGGCTACTTCTCCACCTAGTTTAGATATTCCGGGGGATGGTGCTTCTCTCTGTCTCCCAGGAACCAATTCCAAAATCCACCTGCAGTATATTTTAGACTAAAGATGTGGCCTGGGTGGGGGTCTACTTTTAATTATCCAAAACACTGAACAGAAGCCTGGTGTCATGCAAATTTAGAGAGAACCCTCTCCTCTCCCCATGGTGCTGTCCCACCTTGAGTGGTGACTCTCAACTGGGAGGCCCCAGTCCAATAGCCTGGCTCAGAGCCAAAGCAGGAGTCCCTGGTGGTATCAGTTCCGAACCAGCTTTGCAAGGGGAGCCCAGGGTTCTGGTTGGTCCACCATCCTAAGCCCAGGCAACCAAGGAGACAACTTCTCAAGCAAGCTGCCATCCACATGGCTGCCTGGAAGGCTTACTTCTCAACCTGGTATGCCTGCTTAACACTCTTCCTGGAATTAGAGTAATCACATATGTGCCCAAGGATTTAGCTGCAAGATGTTTATCACAGTTTTATGACTGTAAAAAATTAAAAAAAAACAATCGCCACGCCTAGTGATGTGCTTAAACACTCAGTTGTGTCCGACTCTTTATGACTCCAAGAACTCTATCTAGCTCACCAGGCTCCTCTGTCCATGGGATTCTCTAAGCAAGAATACTGGGGTGGGTTGCCATTTCCTCCTCTAGGGGATCTTCTTGACCCAGGGATACAAATGGCGGCTCCTGGGTCTCATGCATTGGCAGGCAGGTTCTTTACCACTGGTGCCACCTGGGATGTCCTTGCCCAGTGATAGAAGACTTTAAATAAGTCATGAATAAGGTAGAGAATATTATAAAGCCATTAAAAATAACACACCAGAAGTGTACTAATGATATAATATTTCCATCATACTAATAAGTGAAAAAGAGTTTGTACAGCACACTATTATTCTTTCTCTGTTTTTTCTCAAATGCACACATGAAGAACAGAATATTGACATCATTACTCTTAGTAAAAGTTGGATAGGTAATATTTTCTTCCCTACTTTTCAACTTTTGTACAATGAACATGTGTTACTTTTGCAATTAGACGATAAAGAAGGCTGAATGTCAAAGAATTGACGCTTTCAAAATGTGGTGTTGGAGAAGACTCTTGAGAGCCCCTTGGACAGCAAGGAGATCAAACCAGTTAATCCTAAAGGAAGTCAACCCTGAATATTCATTGGAAGGACTGACACTGAAGCTGAAGCTCCAATACTTTGGCCACCTGATGTGAAGAGCCGACTCATTGGAAAGACGCTGATGCTGGGAGGGATTGGGGGCAGGAGGAGAAGGGGGCAGCAGAGGATGCAGTGTTTGGATGGCATCACCAAATCAACGGACATGCGTTTGCACAAGCTCTGTGAGATAGTGAAGGACGGGAAGCCTGGTGTGCTGCAGTCTACGGGGTCACAAAGAGTCAGACATGACAGAGACTGAACAACAACAAAAACATAGAAATGTTACTTAAAAACACTAAAATGTCTGTTCTTGGGAAATACTGACTTTCACTCATCATTAACAGACTCCCTATCATCAAAGGAAGAAATGGGAAGACGGTCAGCCCCTCTCTCCTCCCTGGCTGCTGGTAGCTTGGGTGTGCGCCGGCGTGCCTAGGAGGGCCCTGCTGATGACAACTGCAAGCTGAGAAGCTCCAGCTTTCTTTACGACATGGACTCCTGGAAAGCCCTTCCTGCTGCAGAAAGCTTTAGGACTAAGGGGTTTTGTGCTCATCTGAGGAAACAAGAACACTGGCCCAGATGTTTCTGAAGTTGCAACAGACACGCAAAGCCAGATAAGACTTAGTGAAGATCCACTGGCAGCTTTTATAGCACGCTTTCCATGAAAAGGGGAGCTGAGTAAGTGCCTGATCCTGGCCCATGCAAGTAACGTCAGCCATGCCAGGACAGGACCCTGCAATGGACTCCAGACTCCCTTTGACCCCAGTGTTCTGTCCCTCCCTTGTTTGTCCACCAAACTCCGACTCATCCTTCATTGCCCGGACCAAGCCTCGTCTGCTTCTGAATTCTCCCCAACTCCCTAAGCAGAGCTGGTCTTGCCTGTCTCTCATCACTCTTCCTTATATACAGTCCAATGTTGCATTTTCTGTACTACATTGTCATCATTATTTGACCTTGAATGTGGCTCTTTCACTGGACTTGAGGGTAGAATTTCTCTCCTGTCTTTGTATTCTTAGTGGCTGCTGTACCACAACCATTTAATACTATTAATAAACTCAAAGGTTAAAATCCATTACAAAGCTCTTATTTGCCACTGTTTTAAGAGTTGGGATTGGGAGGTGGGAGACGTCACATGCTCCTGACCATGATAGAATGCACCTGAATGTCCTGGAATCACGTGCGCTGTCATCAGGGGGCTGCCTGAGACAATCTGGAGGCAGAAACCTCTTTCCTACCATGATGGGGAGATGGGGTGTAGAAAGCTAATGCTTTCTGATAGAGGACTGCCTTGGAAACAAGGCATTAGGAGTATGACGGGGTGGATGGATAGTCATGTGACAGCCTAAAAAGCTCTTGGCTTTGAAACAAGACGCACCAGAGTTTGAATTCTAAATCTGTACCTTAGTATGACCCTGGGCACATTATTAAATTTCTCTTGAGTCTGTTTTCTCACCTGATACTGCTATTTATTTTGCAGGGTTGTTAATATTATTGAAGATCATGATAGCAAAATCCCTGGCTCATAGTAGGTACTCACTAAATAATGGCCTTTGTTATGATATAGTCTTGACACCACAGAAATCAGGAGCCACGGACAGTGCTTACAGAGTTGTTCCTCCAGGCAGAAGCCAAGGTAAGAGAGCACAAGAGAGTCTCAACTGAGCCTATAGAGAGGGGAGCCCAGGAAAGAATTCTGGGCCCCTTGGAGTTCAAGGGAATAAACTTCATATAGCACATTATTCTCTCCACTTTTCTGGAAATAGAGAAAGAGATGAGGGTCTCCCTACGGACGCTGGCTTACTTATAGACACTCAGAAGACTAAGGCAGGGAGTCCAGGATTTCTTTGAGGAAGTGCCAGTAGCAGGGCGGCCTGAGAGCCCAGGGGCGGTGGTGCTTGCACCAGCACAGCGGCAGTGCCCACCACAGTGCAGCGGAGTCCTGGAGGCCCCGGCCACTGGACTGGGCCCTGGGTGAGTCACAGGTAGGAGGCGTGCAGAGCACTCACTGGAGGAAGGACGCACAGCCCGTGCCCCACTCACCCCACACCAGCAAGCGCTGACACAGTTCATTTGGGATCCGTGTTTCCCATGTCAGAGTGGCCCCATCTCACCACCAGCGGGGAGAAGGTGGGGGCAGATGCTTGAGGAAAGAGCAGGAGGAGGATCTTCCTTAGACAGGCAAGCAGACACACCTTTTTCCTCTGCTCTCTGGGTTGCTCCAGAAAGGCCTCCATCCTTCAGTATCAGCTTGAGCAGCACCTCCTTGGAGAAACCATCCCTGATATCCTAAGATGGGGGTAGCCGTCCTTACGCTGCCTTTGATTACCACTGCATCTGACACCTCTACTATAGCAATCTGTTTACCTGACTATCTTTCCTGGACACTGTAAATACAGGCAGGTGGGTGCCATGCTGTACCCCTGATAACAACCACAGTGACTGGTACTTAATAGTCACCCAACAAATATCGACTGAATGGGTGAGTGAATGGTGAGAGACTCTGTTAATTGAAACCTACCATTATAGTCAGTACATTTAGTGACTTGGAACATGTGCAAGCATGCACTTTTTATTTCTATTTACAAGTGTATACATATGTATCCATGCAACCACAAGACCAAAAATTTAAGAACAGTTCAATTGAATTAAACTCAACAAATATTTATTGGGTGCCTACTCACTGCCAAGCACTTTTTTAGGTACCTAAAATACTTTGAACAAAACAACATGAACTCTGTTAAAATGTCATTCTACTAATTTCTCTGAAGACCTGCCACTTAGCCAGGACAATTATCTCACAGCTTAAGTTTGTATTTAGAATCAGAATCCTTAAGACTCTTCTTTGGTTCAGACATTTCTAGGAGTAGAATTCATCATGGAATCTTGAAAAGCTGACCCACTGGGAGATGATCTATCCTCCACTAAAGCAAAGATAGTGACTTTCTGTGGATGACATTGATGGTTCCCAGGAGATGCCTCTCTGAAAACAACTGGATATACCCCCTTGACTTTCAAAGTTCTCCTCTGATATGAGCATAAGCAAATGGATTCCCTTTTTACCTGTGCGTTTAACTTTTATTAAGTGAGGGCTGAGCTCATCTGTCTTTTCTTCCTAATAATGGAATATACGGCTTCTGTGATGATCATCTTGAGTTTGTCATTCGGCTTCTAAAGAAATCTATTGACTCTCATAGCTCCCCTTCTCCCAGCTGAAACAGGAACACTGCAGCTGGTCCATCTACTGACATCATTAAATTGCTTACAGGGAGTCAGTTACCATTGTATACAAAGGAAAATTCTACTGTACTCTTGTTGAATGAAGATGTAATCCAATCACTCATGGTATGCTTTATGGACCTAGTCAAAGGGAAGACAGGGTTAAAGATTATAGATGTCCTGTAAACATTTTGATCACTACTGGGAAAATGATTGAAAGTACCTGTTCTGTTCTTGGCAAATGTGTAATGTTATCCTCCCGAGTAGACTCAAGTCATTAAGAATTCGTTGTTAGTAAGTGTCCAAACGTGGGGCAAGCAACACAGGAGAATCAAAAGAAGATGACAGTGCCTGCTCTCAAAAAGGTCATCAAACTCCTACTGAGGAAGCCAAACTTATATAGTTGAATAATTGCTGCTGCTGCTGCTAAGTTGCTTCAGTTGTGTCTGACTCTGTGCGACCCCATAGACGGCAGCCCACCAGGCCCATTGAATAATTAAGAGATGCCAAAAGATCTATGGATCTGACTCTAAGTATTTGGAGACCTACAGGAAGAAGAGATCTCTGGGCTGAGACAACTCACAGAAGACTCCACAGAGCAGGTGGGACTTGAAAGATGGAGAGGTTTGGATTGGAGTGTCCTTCACAAAGAGGATAGACAAGAACAGGGTTAGAAGAGCTGTCTGATGAAGAGCGCAAGAACATCATCCAGGCTGCCATGGATGGTCCCTGCACAAGAGGAGTCACGAATAAGTTTAGAAAAGAGCGTTTAAATCAAACTATGGATGTTACTCAATGGTGGGAAGAAAAGTTTAGATTTCATCTGATATGCTATAAAAAGCTATTATCGAGTCACGAATAGAGAAGCAATGCGATGAAAGTGGCTATAGTTATGCTCAATAGCCAGCAGCCCTCACAATGGACCAGAGAAGAGAGTGATTTTTTTTTAAGTCAGTCAGAGGAAAGAGCTGTTGAGAAGTTCAGTTAGAGTCACAGCATTGTGATATGAAAGAAGAGTTGGCACATTTAAGAAACTGTTAGGGAACAAGGATCAAAAATAGACATATAGCTGATTCACTTTATTGTCCTGCAGAAATGAACACAGCATTGTAAAGCAACTATAAGTGTGTGCTTGCACACTCAGTCATGTCTGACTCTTTGTGACCCCATGGACTGTAGCCCACCAAGCTTCTCTGTCCGTGGAATTTTCCAGGCAAGAATACTTGAGTGGACGGCCATTTCCTACTCCAGTGGATCTTCCCAATCCAGGGATCAAACTCTTGTCTCTGTATCTCCTGAACTGTCAGGCAGACTCTTTACCACTGTGCTACTTGGGAAAGCAACTATACCCCAATTAAAAAAGCAAAAAAAAATTAGGATTGATTAAGGATGTAATAGGGAAGAATAAAACATAATTTTAGAAAGACAAACAACAAACTCCAAAATACACTACTTACAAGATGACCTTGGTAAAGTTTACCAAAAAACAAAACAAACACACCAAAAACCCTTATAAATTAACAATGAAAGTATAAAACATATTAGAAAAATGGACAAATAATATGAACATAAAAATTTCCCCCCAAAATCTAAAAGGCTACTAAACATATGAAGTCACATTTAACTACACTAAAGAATGAAAATAAAAATAAAAAGTATTATTTTACATATTGACTTGGATAAAAGCAATAATAATTTTTATATTGTAATACCTAGTGTTTGTAAGGAATACACTATTCATGGGAAAACTGATGCACACCTTCTGGAGAGCAATTTGGCAGTATCAGAAAATCTAACAAATAGGCTTATTCATCTTGAGCCCAGGTTTTCTACATCCCATGAGTCACTTCTCATGTATGTATATCAAAGCCTTTCTCATGGGTGATACATTTGAAAATAAGCTAAATGTCCAATAAGACTAAACTGTTGGATGTAAGAGGTATGGAATATTGTATAGACCTTAAAATCATTGAAGAAAAATGTTTAATACATGGGAAAATGTACATAAGACATTAATTTAAAAGGCAGATTATAAAGAGCTTGCATAATATGTTCCTAATTTTTAAAAATCTGTATGTATAAGTCAAATAAAGTATGTAGACTTTGGATTCTAAATCAAACAAGCTAACTGTAAAAAAAAAAACCATTTTGGACACAGAAAGCCAAACGTGGACTAAATATTAAATGAAATTGAGTATTCGCTCTTAGTTTTGTTAGGTGTAACAATAACATTTTACTTATTTTTTTAAGTTTTCAGTGTTAGAAATGCATACTGAGATATTATAGGGTGAAATTATATGAAATCTGGAATTTGCTTCACAATACTCAAAAATAAAGGAATGAAATAAAACAAGAATGACAAAATGGTGATAATTATTCATTTATATTTTTTCTACTTTGAAAATTCCCATAATAATAAGAGACACATGTACCCCAATGTTCACTGCAGCACTGTTTATAATAGCCAGGACATGGAAGCAACCTAGATGTCCATCAGCAGATGAATGGATAAGAAAGCTGTGGTACATATACACAATGGAATATTACTCAGCCATTATAAAGAATACATTTGAATCAGTTCTAATGAGGTGGATGAAACTGGAGCCGATTATACAGAGTGAAGTCAGCCAGAAAGAAAAACACCAATACAGTATACTAAAGCATATATATGGAATTTAGAAAGATGGTAATGATAACCCTGTATGCGAGACAGCAAAAGAGACACAGATGTCTCTGGACTCTGTGGGAGAGGGAGAGGGTGGGATGATTTGGGAGAATGGCATTGAAACATGTATACTATCATGTAAGAAATAAATCACCAGTCTAGGTTTGATACAGGATACAGGATGCTTGGGGCTGGTGCACTAGGATAACCCAGAGAGATGATATGGGAAGGGTGGTGGGAGGGGGGTTCAGGGTTGGGAACTCACGTACACCTGTGGTGGATTCTTGTCAATGTATGGCAAAAGCAATACAGTAAAGTCAAAAATAAATAAATAAAAATAAAAAAAACAAAAACAAAAGGCAGAATCCTGTCAAATTTAAAAAATAATGTATATGTATGTGAAAAGATAAGAATTGTAACCAAAATATTTATAATGATTATTGCTGGATAGACAAAACTCATTTTCACTTTCTTACTTTTTTATAAATACATTGTTCAAATTTCTACAATGAACATATAAATTTTTTATAATCAAAAATGTACTCTATACATGCTTTCTAAAGCATCTTTTGTTTTGGCTTTAAAGAGGTAAAGGAAAAAAATACATAAAAAATAAACAAAGAAAGAGGTAAAGGAAATGGCAATGCCAGTAGCTGAAATGGAGATGATGAGAACCAGAGAGGACGCAGGAGGGAAATGTACTCAAAACAGAGTTTGTAGAAGTGGCAGTATTGGTAGACATCTGGGTAGAACCCTGGACTCACTGGAAAAGGGCATTGAGGTGAGGAAGCAGTTGGGAAGGCATGGACTATGAGTTTTGATCTTCAAATCACATTAATATTACACACAACAGCACTGCAAATTTACCTTGGCATTAATGATTTTGAAAACTGAAATATTTTTTCTCTCATTAACTTATTCTATATGATACAGGTACCGTTCTGGATGATGGGAGTGCAGTGGAGGGTCTTGACTAAGTCCTCAAGGACTTACAAACTAGCAGCAGAGAGAGACATTAAACCAAACACTACACAAACAGTCACCTGTGATAACTATTATGAAAGAGAAGTACAAGGTGCCAGGAGAGCCCGTAACAGAAAGACTCACGCTACTCTTCAGGCATTCTGGGAAATTTTCCTGAAGAAGTTTAGCTCCGGAAAGATAAACAAGAGCTCAGCAAAGACTGGGGTAGCAGCGTTCAGACCAGGAGACAAGTCTACCCACAGGCCTTGATGCTAAAACAAACATGCTCATTTGAGGGACAAAGAGAAAGCCAGGATGTCAGGAGCAGAAAGCGAAGGATAGAGGGTCCTAAGATGAAACTGGAGGTGGAGGGCGTGGAGAACACACAGATGTTTCTGGCTATGGTAAGGAGCATTACTATTTCCCTATTTTATCCTAAGCATATGGGAGGCTATTATAAGAGGTCAGTAGAGGGTGGTCTCTGCAGTGCACACACTTGAAGTCTCTCCAAGAGTATTCAGAGGCCTATGAACAGTCAAGGTAGAAGAAACTGATGCTTTGGACTGGGGTACATGGCTCAGACAGTAAACAATCTGCCTGCAGTGCAGGAGACCTGAATTCAGTCCCTGGGTCAGGACGATCCCCAGGAGGAGGCCACGGCAACCCACTCCAGTATTCTTGCCTGGGAAATCCCATGGACAGAGGAGTCTCATGGGCTATAGTCCATGGGATCACAAAAGAGTCAGACATGACTGAGAGACTAACACACACTGGCAGAACAGGTGGACAGAAGTGGGTAGTTTTACGAGATTTAAAATCTCAAAGAGAAGGTGAACTGGTAAAGGGGATTGGGAAGCAGCTGGGGCATTAGAAGGAAGGTCAGGAAACCAGCATCAAGGAAGGAATGATCTAATGGGCTGGATGCCATAGTGGTGTATACTGGATAAGCCATAAGCAGATCCAATGTCAGGCAGACCCCTCACTATGAATTTATCCATGGATATATATTTTGGTGACATTAGGATATTAGTAGCTGCAAAAATATGGCTGCTGTTATGAAGCACTTGAACTTGGATCCCAGCTCTAGCATTTCCTGTTGGTATGACTATCAAGTAGTTACTCTCTGGCCATGGTTTCCTCATCTGTAAAATGGGAATAAGAGTTCCTACTCATAAGGCTGTTGGAAGATGTAACGTAATGTCTATCATGTTGCTCGTGTATTGATGGTGCTTAATAAATAGGTATCATTTCCCCCAGCCCTTCCCTTGCTCACTGTTTAGCCTGCTGGTATCAGCTTCCAAAATAATGTGACCAGGGACTCTTCACTCATTTCTTTTCTAGTGCCCTAGAACAAAGAGAACATAATCAAGAGTGGAAACGTTATTTGATATCTGCTTCAAAAACATACGGTGTTTGATGTGTGACGCGGATGTGTGATGCTAGCTCTATTAGATGTGAATATTAGACTGCCGGCTGTATGCTGTTTATATTGATAAGACATGACCCTGACCAGATCCCCAGCTGTGAGAATTAAAACGTGGGCTTTCAGTTGTTGTGGGACTTTTTCCCTACTCCACTACAGGATGAGGTTGAATAAGTATCCAATGTAACAGCCTTCAGTTGAGTTTGCGGAGATTTTAAAATTCAAGGTAATTTTTCAAAGGTCGAATGGCCTCCCACAGTCAGGCTACCTTAAGATGGTCCTTAGATTCTATTTCTTAGGATGGGTTCACCATCCTTCCCTGCACCTGCCCCTCTGAAAGCTCTCCAGCCCCTGCTTCCTGAGAAAGGAAGGGAGATTAGGCAGGGGAAGAGGGGAGAAGAGTAACTGCAGAGGAGAGAGGGGGCTGGGTTATGGTTCCCAGGAATAATGGTCAGGAGAAGAAAATGAGGAAAGGAAGAGGAGGAATGAAGTGGGAGGGTGGGGGAAAGGGGAGAAAGAGAAGAAGAGAAAAAAAGCAGTGAGCACGAGGAGTGAGTCTACTGAGCAATGGACTGCTACGCATCTACTCTCAACCATTTCATTTCATTTTCACAAGGCAACAAAGCGGGTCGTTTGGTACCATAGGATTGGGCTCCTTTCTCGGACTCCCATCCTTTTCCCAAGAAATTCTGGGCATCAAACCTGTCATCCTACCCCATAGAATAAAATCCAAACTCTGCAGCAGGCCATTCAAGGTTCCACGTGAACGGGGCCCCCAAAGGGAGGGGACCACATAACATGAGCCAAACCCAAGGTGCCATTTGTGACTATGCTGGGAAGATAGATGAAAACTCAGGTTGTCACGTGCTAACTGACATGGGATGGATGATCAGCCCCACTTCCACGTCCATCCTAAGCCGTCCACCTTGCCAAGCTACTGTCTTCCCCAAATCTCTGAGGATCTGTCACATGTGTGGAAAAGCAACCTAATCCCACTCACCCCAATGCCAACCTGGAAAACTCATCCTTCAACACCAGTTCAGAAATAACCGCTTCTATGATGTCCATCTCAAGTTCTCAAAGACAGTTCACAGTGCTTAGAATCCAGACTTACTCTACCCCTTTGAAGCCTGGGGTTCAAATCCCAGCTCCACCACCTGCATACTGTGTGTGTTTGGGCAACTCGCTTGAGCTCTGTCTCGGCTCCCCTTTCTATACCATTGAGACTACGTGCCTCCTTCACACAGTGGCTATGAGGACCAAGTGCATTCACAACGGACCAGGTTGGCTCTGCATGAGGACTTCGGTACAGGGTGTGACGCACAAGGATTTTGCCAAACCTATGGGCACAGACAGGCACTTGCTTCTCTGCAGGTGGATGTGCGATGGGCCTGGGACCCACCTGGGAGGCGTGTAATGTCTCCTTTGAGGAAAAACAAAAAAATTGTCAGGTGCAATGTTAAACGCTAAAGAGTTCACAGATCATTTTGTCTATAATAACCCTTTGCTTTTTATTATGATGATTCTAACATCATCTTGAGCGATACAACATGTTAAAATTTCTCAGCCTCCTTCCAGAACTCAAACAATTCGCTAAGCTATCCCACATAGGTTTCTTCCTGGCAGGCAAGGGGAATGGTCTCAGAGTGCTTTTAATGAATAAGCAGAACAGGCATCTCTGCATGTGATGCTATTTCAGAGTCCAGTAACATTTATTTTACCTAAGATTCGCCTTATTAAAGTGAGAATACCCCTGAGATAAGTAACTGGTCTTTTCTATCTTCAGTTATTTTTACCTAAGTGTGAATACATTTCAAATCCTTTGAGTGAAGGCGTGAGAAAAGACACTGGATATTCCTAAGGGTTGGAAGCAGGAACTACGATGGCCAAGAAGGGCGTGGAAAGGCAGATCTCCAGGTGCTTAGGAGGAATTCTGTCCATATTACACTTTTGCTCAGAGCAAAACACCCTTGCAGGGGGACTAATGTTTAGTGCAAAGGCTGGGCTGAGTGACCAGCGTTAACCCCTTCAGCCTCCCCTCTCCCCACCCCATCCTCAATGTACCCATCCCCCACCCCCCCTACACACACACACTTGATTCATTTCAACGCCATCTGCCTGCCTAAATCTAGGCTTACGGTGACTTTTGTTGTTGTTTTTCTCTGGCTGTCATTTTTGAGGTTTTTTTTCCCCCCATGGGTCTTAATTGAATGTTCCAGAGGGGAGACATTTCTAGCATTTCATTTTGAACTTTTGCTTCATATTGTGACCAATTAAAATATGACTAACCATAGAATACACTTTTTTCTTCAAGCATCGCCCCCAACAGAGAGAATGGAGCTTGAATGCCATATTATTATTTTCCATGCTGCTTTGACTTAAATAAGAGAGAAGTTGTTTTGTTTTGATTTTTTTTTTTGTAAAGTTCTTTGAAAACTTTTTGACAACCCCAATTGGGCTTTTTTCCCCCGTTCCATGTATGTGGGTGGAATTTTCTATAGCCTGTTTTCCCTCCAATCTTCCCGTCAAACCTCCTTGTGTAACAGAAAGCAGTGACCCCCACCACATGACTGAAAAGCAAGCTTTGCTGGATGACTTTAAAGATGCTCCCCGTATACAGATAGAGAGGGTAAATTCATTCAACCCAGCCCAGCAGGCAGCCCTCCGCTTGCTTCTTTGTGATCTCCTTCCTCTTCCCCACAAATCTTTGGCAATTCCTCAGGCTCCCAGTCACCTCTCAGTGAACAGCTCTGACTTTTACTGTGCAAAGAAGATAGAGCACTGTGGAGGGAGCGCCCAAAACTCACCTCTCCACGTCTGAAATAGATCCATAACAGCACTCTTCCCTTCCTCGGAACCTCGTCTTCCTTGGGATTACCTCCTCCTATGCAGTTGATTCGGAGAAGGCAATGGCACCCCACTCCAGTACTCTTGTCTGGAAAATCCCATGGGCGGAGGAGCCTGGTAGGCTGCAGTCCATGGCGTTGCGAAGAGTCGGACATGACTGAGCGACTTCACTTTCACTTTTCACTTTCATGCATTGGAGAAGGAAATGGCAACCCACGCCAGTGTTCTTGCCTGGAGAATCCCAAGGACGGCAGAGACTGCTGGGCTGCTGTCTATGGGGTCGCACAGAGTCGGACACGACTGAAGCGACGTGGCAGCAGCAGCAGCATGCAGTTGATTCCTCTCCTCTGCTGCTTCTCTGGCATTCCCCTTCTGTCCAGCACAATTTCATTCTCTCTCGTCACCATCTCTCAGACTGAAAATATGTGCACAATTCCTCGCTCATCTTAACAAACCTCCCTGCAATCCCTTGCCCCCCACCTCCCTGTTGCTCTGTCTTTCTTCCCCACCACCAGATTTCTGGAAAGAAGAGTTCGTCTTCTTCACTGCTGCCTTTGCGATGTCATTCACACATCGACCCACTGAAATTTGGATCTCACCATATTCCATTCTACTGATGATGTGATGAAGATTCAAACACTCAGACCAAAGTCAGGAAGACCCTTGGATTCAGGCAAGGACTTTGCTAATAGGGACAACATAGTAAAATAAAATTTAAGAAAAGAAAAAAAGGAGCTTAAAAAATGTAGGTGCCTCTTTGAAAAAATTAAAAAACTTAAAAGCATTTTGTATGTTTCTTGAGCCAAAACTGGTCTGAAAACGCCTAGACTCAGAGACGGCAATACATAATACCCCTCAGTGGAGGACAGGAGTTGGGGGGTGTCCATATCCACATCCATCCTGGACATTGACCCCACAGGAGATAACAGGAGCAGTGGACTGAGATCCTGCCTTCCTGTAAAAGCATGGAGTCAGCTGGGAGAAAACCAGACAAAAGAGAAGCAGCAGGACGTCCTGTCGCTTGTTCCCCAGAATCTCGCTTGATTGTTTATGTGTGGAAGAGGAAAGACAGGTCTCTCCCTCTAAGTACATTCATGCCCGTGCATCCCTGTCTTACTCCCCTTCCTGGGTGTTCTCCACTCGGCTCCTCTCTATTAGAAACAGCAAGAGCATTTTCTTCTGTACAACATTACCTGCATCATTTACTACCGACAACTGCCTTCTCTGCTGGATAAAGTCCCCAAAGTGAAGGACAAACCAGGAAGCCAACCTCCTCCCTGGGTCTGGAAAGAGGTATCTTCTTTGTAGTCAAGAAGCTGGAATGTTAGGACAATCTCTCATCTGTCTCTTTCCAAGCAGCTCATGCCTTTCTCTCTTGCTGCATACACATATCTCTAGCAGGCAATCTCAGCAAAGGTGAATCCCTTCCAGCTGAGGCCACAGGCTCTGTGTTGAACATGCCAACCAGCATCTGGCCATGCCCTTCCCATGTGGATTGGTGTGCGAGCTGAGCCCATCAGCCCATTTCACGTGAACCATGCAACTGACCAATGGCCAGTATCAGACTTATCACTACTGACCCAACCTACCCAAGAACCTGTGACCTGCAGGTAAAGAGCTATATGTTGCAATAATAATGTCTGGAGTGTCTCAGTCAGTTCGGTCACTCAGTCTGTGTGACTCTTTGCAACCTCATGGACTGCAGCACGCCAGGCTTCCCTGTCCATCACCAACTCCCAAAGCTTGCTCAAACTCGTGTCTGTCAAGTTGGTGATGCCATCCAACCATCTCATCCTCTGTCCTCTGAAGTGTCTAGAGGCTCTCAAAATCCTTACTTTTTAAATGAACATTTGGCCATTAGTCATTGAGGGAGGAGAGGAAAAGAGAGAAGAAATGAATTCAACACCTGATGTCTTGAAGAGAAACAGGGAAACAAGGGGAGGAGAAACCTGGTCTAACATGCCTCAGTAGATGAAACCACTGCTTTTTAAAGCCATTGCTTTTTATTAAAGCAGGGTGCCATTTGAAAGTTGGTTTCATCCCACCATGGCTCTGCAGGGCTCTTTGAAACAGCCGCTTTGGCCTTAGCTCTGCTCCATTGGTTGTCTTCATTTGCTTGCTTAACGACTGGAGGTGTTTCTGCCTTTGTCACAAAACCATTTTCCGAAAGTTAATTCTCTTATCCCCAAAACTCTCAAGAGCATAAGTCCACTGCTTCATTAGTTCGCTCTACCTAGCTCTGAAGTGGAGAATAAATACTCTTGTGCCCATTTTACAGACTGGGAAGGCAGGGAGGTCAAAGGCTTAATCCAAACTTGGTTTCCCACATATTGAGTAATAGAGTCTTAGCAATCGGCAAACCCTGTGACCTTTGGAAAGTTATTCCTTTTAAATTTCACTTTCCTCATCTGAAAATAAGGATGACAGGAAGTTTGTGAGGATAAATGAAATAATATATACTGAGATCTTTGCACAGGACCCAGCTACAGAGGGCTGCTGGATTGCACAACTCCACCAGCATGGTGCTGCCAAGCATTTGAAAGACAATGTGCGTGACACCCTGTAGGGTTGTTCCATCAGCAGTCATGCCAGCCTTGGTCTGATACATCATACTTTCTCGGTTGTGTTAGTCATTATTATTAGTTTGAAAGTTTTTCTTCCAGCAACAGCAGAGTAGATGGTTCAGAACAACCCTCTCTCTGATCATAAGAAACATGTTAAAAGAAACATCAGTTTAATGACACTGACAAGTTACGCAGGCAGTGAGAAAACAAACTGTCAAATTCCACAGAGGAAGGAAGCCCATTCAAGGCTGCCCTTCCTCTCGAATGGCATTTCTCCAGATGTGAGCACCCAGGAACTGGTTCAAAATACACATTCTCAGGTTCCACCCCAGATCCACTCAATCAGAAACCTGGGAATGAGACCCAGAAATCTGCTTCAACAAACCATCGAGTTCATTCTGATGTCCCCTAATGTCTGAGAACCAGGGCCCTTCAGGCACCTCTAATTCTGAAAGCACAGCTGGGAGACTGAGAACTAGGCAGAAATTCCGGGAGTCTCCAGCGTCTGGGGCCTCAAAGCTTGGAGTTCAAGGCCTGTCTGGTAAGCACCTCATGAAATTAGTCAGGTCACCAAAGGGCCACACCCAAGAAATAAGAGTGCACTGGAAATATCTGCATCCTCACAGGGACAAACATTTCTTATCCATTCCTGACTGGATGAAGGACCTGGGATGGCCAGTGCCCTTAACCCAGCTCTTTGCCAGCA
The DNA here is from genome assembly GCF_032405125.1 of Capricornis sumatraensis. NCBI lineage: Eukaryota > Metazoa > Chordata > Mammalia > Artiodactyla > Bovidae > Capricornis > Capricornis sumatraensis. The sequence goes on from NC_091089.1 coordinate 34,563,286, forward strand.
ACAACGGCAAATATTCTTGGAAGGAAGGAAACAGCACCCAGTGTCTCAAATTTTCTCTGCCAAACACTCAATCAAAAATAGGTGAGCACTCGCTTCCATCTCGCTCCTTACACCACTCCTTCTGGGAAGGCAGCTGCCAAGTCGGAGGGCTCCCAAGCAGCTCTCTGCAGATTCCACATGCTGAGAAACTGAGGCCATGGCCTTTCACCAACAGCCAGGTGAGTGCACCAACCTGGGAAGGGATCCCACAGCTCCAGCCAAGCCTTGAGATGACCACAGCTCTGGTTAATACCTTGAGTACAAACTCCCGTTGTGGCTGTTCTTTAGTCGCTCAGTCATGTCTGACTCTTTCGCCACCCTATGGACTGTAGCCCACCAGGCTCCTCTGTCAATGGGATTATACCGGCAAGAATACTGGAATGGGTTGCCATTTCCTTTCCAGGGGGTCTTCTCAACCCAGGGATTGAACCCACATCTCCTGCACTGGCAGGCGGGTTTTTTTTTGTTTTTTGTTTGTTTGTTTGTTTTTTACCACTGAGCCACCACGGAAACCATCATGGGAGCACCCTAAATAGAACCTAAATAGAACCACCCAGATAAACTGGCCCTGAATGTCTGCCTTATAGAAACTGTGTGATAATATGCTGATGGCTTCTATTTAACAACTAAGTACTCAATAAAAAATAACTGGACATACAAGAAGACAAGACTTGACAAACAACCAGGATTTTTCTAAATGGGTGATATAAACAAACCCAGGCAATAGAGTATTTAGGGAGAATTTTAAAATACCTGTGCTTCACTTTTCAAAAAATTATTACTCGTTCACTGTAAGTTCATGACAATCCGCCTCAAATGGGTCACAAATACTGTCCACACGAGGGTGCCGGTCAACTCAGTGTCTTACTTTCTGTTGCTACTCAGGTCTCCTCCACTCTCCTCCCCAGCCTGTAGCTCCCCCCTCACTTTCAGCCTATGATCTCATTCCCTTCCCACAGGAGATGGAGGCCATCCAACAAGAACGCGTTGCCTTCTGATCTACAAACCTACCTCTACGCTTCCTTCCTTCCTTTAAAGATGGAAGAGCTATTCATCCTCCCACCTAAAGTCAATTCTTAGGCTCCACTTTGCCTTTGACCCTCTCCCATCTCTTTAGGAACCTCACACTTAAAAATAATTCTTTTTCTTTGATATATTCAGACTCTTCTTCTCAAGCAAACCCTTACCATTGGACTCATTAAATCATCTTAAATCACATTTTAAAAATACTCTTCAGCTTTAGACCTCCCTCTCTTTTCATCCCTTCACACTAAATTCTAGAAGAATTTTTCTTAAAGTTACTGTGTCCTCTCCTAAACACTTTTCACTCAGTACTCACACTCCAACAAGGTTTCTGCCCCATCACTCCAGTGATAACACTCTGGTTAAAGTCTCAGGGACTAAAGTCAGTGGATGAACACTTTTCAGCTCTCTTCTTCCCTGTCTTGGCAATGTTTGGCAGAGTTGAGCACAACTCTCTTCTATACGCCTTTCCTCCCAGCTTGCACAATATTCTCTTGGTTTTCTTCCTGTAACTTCTATAACTTCTCATTGTTATTCTCCTTGCTAGACTCATACCCCTCTACTTGACCATTAAATGTTAGTATTCTGAAGGTCTTGGTCTTTGACTGTATTTTATATAACTTTCCCCAGATAAGCTTATCCAGACTCACAGCTGCAATTACCATGTAGACATAATTTATATGCTAATTTATATAATCTAAGGTGGTGCTAGTGGTAAAGAACCTGCCTGCCGATGCAGGAGATGTAGGAGACACAGGTTCAGACCCTGGATTTGGAAGATCCCCTGGAGGAAGAAATGGCAGTCCACTCCAGTATTCTTGCCTGGAGAATCCCATGGACAGAGGAGCCTGGCGGGCTACAGCCCACGGGGTCACCAACAGTCAGACATCACTGAACACACATAGCACGTACTCTAGCCGGGGAGAAGCTGGGTGGAGTATGCCCAGAACCTCCTCCCAAACTTTCTTATCAGGCAACTCACTCTCTGCATGGAAAGGAAAGAGCAGGATGGAAAGACAGGCAGGACTATTGCTCTGAGAAAAGATCTCTCAAGGAATCACGAAGACAAGGGGATGGAGCTTTCGTTAAAATAGTGAAATAAAGTTAATATGTAAATATTAGTGGGAACTTCTTTGCAGATAAAAATTTAGTTATTTAAAAATGTGAGCCAATGTTACTTTTTTCTTGGCTAGTGGGATTAATGTACTCTTTCTACAATTTCCTTTGTTCTATTATTTAATTAATTGTTATGACTACAATTGACATGTCATCCTTTGTCATTGAGAGGGTTTATTTGCCTGGTAAGTGGAGAATACTTAGATGCATATGCATATGATGTTAATTTCCTGAAAGTTTCTTTTTCATAGGACAACATCTGTTCCTGTACGGGTTCAAAGCATTTGGTTCTGTGTACAATGTTCATGCATTGCTTCAGGCTCTCAAAATATGAATATGGTTGCACAAGTTAGAAATGCTTTCAGATGCAAGTAATGGAATAACTGACTAACAGTGGCTTAACTAGTCAAGACAGAAGGACTGATGCTAAAGCTGAAGTGCCAATACTTTGGCCACCTGATGTGAACAATTAGAAAAGACCTTTACGTTGGGAAAGATTAGAGGCAAAAGGAGAAGGGGATAACAGAGGATGAGATGGTTGGATGGTTGGATGGTGGGCATCACTGATTCAATGGATAGGAACTTGGGCAAACTCCCAGAGATAGTGAGGAACAGGGAGGCCTGGCGTGCTGTAGCCCATGGGGATGCAAAGAGTCGGACATGACTTAGTGACTGAAAAACAACAACAGGAAGTTGAGAGGTAGCTGCATGTTGATGTACTGATCCAACAAAGACAACAATCATCCAACTTCTTCCTATCCTTCTATTTACCGTATTTAATGTGTTGACTTTTCATTCTCGGGCTTTTTGCCTTATGGTTGCAAAGTGGTCAGTATGGGTCCCAAACATTCTAATGATGTTCAAGGCAGGGAGAAGTTAAAGGTTCACCAATGCACTTTCTCTTCAAACATTGTGCCTTGTAATTAGGAAATAAATCCTTTCCCAAAGGGGTCTTGTATAGTTTCCATTACAGTGTCACATGGCCACTCCTGGCTATAACAGAAGCTGAGAAATGGGAGTATGAGTGTTCTGATTATCTTAGGCTTAAGATTAAAGGGCTATGGCTGGGCATGTTACTATACTGAATAAAATAAGAATCTCATGGATCAAAAAGAAGGGAGACATTAGATGGGCAACTAACAATGTCTACCACAGTACGTCTGACTCAAATCCATCCCTGGGATTGTTCATCATGCTAACAAGCATCATGAATTCTGCTGGGGGCAATAAATAGGGGAAATGGTAGAGTCACGTCTTGGCGCCATAAGTAAATAACAAGCTCGTCGAGCATTTGCTCAGACCTCACTGGTTGCGAAACTGTGTCAGGGTAATAAGAACTGAGGAGTATCTGGGAGAAGGGAGGAGAGACTGCCGAGGATGGAGAGCCTGATGGAAGAATCTACATGGTTGAAGGGGGCCTGCCACGGCAGGTCAAGTAGAAGAGCCAGCAAGGCAGAGTAGAGAAGAGCCGAGAAGCAGAGGAAGAACTGTGTAATGAGCTGCTTAGCTGGGGGAATAAATCTTCACTGGGGAATACAGGGGGAAAGAGGGACATCTGAGGCCTGAGGATGCAGGACCGGAATGCCTGGCTGCATACCCTGGAATTTATTCGTTAGGTAGAGAGGAGCCCCACACAGACTCATGAGCAGAGCAACAAAATGATGAAAGCACTGTTTCAGAAGATGAATTTGGTGGGAGGGAACAGAACAGATCAGAGGGAGGGAGAAAAGTCGGGAAGCTATCGCAATGCCCAGGAAGTACTGGCAGCCTCAATGAGAGCAATACTGTTGGCTATAAAAAAATGGAGCAGAAAAAGTCGGTATAGGTGACATTTTAACTTCATTTCAGGACATCCCCTCGTAGAAAACAACAGAGGCAATGACAAAAGACACAGGCCCTCGTAAGTGGCAGCAGTCAAACGTCTAGTCGCCATGCTCCCCACTTCAGGGGCTCACCTGAAAGAAACAGTTAATTTTAAATAATGCAGGGAACCATCAGGGGGTTTTACCGATAGCAATATTTTAATTCTCAAAGCATTGCTCTTCTAGTGAGTTACTCATGGCCTGGTTTCACGGAAACGGGCTGCAGGCATTCCCGGAAATGAAAAGGTATTATAGGAAGAGCCAAGACGCCTCCAACTTCACCACGCTAAGGGCAGCTGTGTCCCCCTTCCACGGGGAGGCATTTCGCCTTGAGGGGTGGTGGTAGGGAGCAGGCAAAGGCCTTACCCAGGTGACCTATGTGGATCTGATGGGAAATTAAAGCTTGAACAGAAGTTGAGAGCCTCACACCTCTCCCTGCTTTTGGTGACACCCCACAAAAAGCCTGAGAAAGTATAGCCCTTCCAGCTGAAGATCCTAAGAGTGGTTAATGGCTAATGATGTGCAGCAGCATCACCACTCTCAGAAAGCCCATTGCCTGCAAGCTGCTAAGAGGTGGTTGTTCTGCTACTTGCAGCCAAATGCATTCCTGACACAAGAGCCTTTGTCCTTCTTCTCCCACGGAATTCACTGCACAACTCAAGGGGACCTGGAGCAGAGAGCACTCCCCAGAGATATGCTGATTAAATGCATACATAAGTTAGTTACAGGCACTTTCATTATTCCTATCCCAGGGTAGTAAGCAATCTGATGGGTTCTGGAGCCAGACTGCTGTCACTTAACCGCTCAGTGACCTGAGGCTTCTTTGTGCCAGGGTCTTCTCATCTGTAAAACAATGACAGTTCATACTCCATAGATGTGTTTGAAGGATTCAATGAGATCCTGAAGATAAAGTGCTTAGCTCAATGCCTGCTACAGGATTAACACTCAATAAATGTTAAGCACTGTATTTTTTTTACAGATGAGGAAACAGTAATGCAGAAAGGCTAGAGAATTGGCTCAAGGTCACACAGATAAATGCCGTGCATGCTTATTTTCACGGACACATCTTTTCTAAGCAGTGTGTCAACAAGTCAGCAAATATTTATTAAGTGACCATGAGGTTGAGTTCTGAACTAAACGTTCAGAATGTATGCTCAAGGATGGGTATAGTTCTTGTTCTAGTGGAATTTACTATTTGGCAAGATGTTTCCTTTTTTTATAGTCAGTCCAGCTGCACACAAGGATGGCCTTACAGGTAACAGAGACGGAAGCCTCCGTGGTTCTGTTTGAAGGGTCCTAGAAAGGCACTCAAACAGCACACATCAATTGGCAGCAGGATAAACTCAGCACAACAGCTTTGTATTGGCCTGAGTTTCGTCTTCTGAGAGAATGGATTCGCCAAATCTACCCATCTTTCTCTTTCCTCCTTTGTAATTCCTTGGCAAATAAAACAGTTCTCCCTTAGGCATTTAAGTGACGGCTGAAATATCTCCTGCCAGTGCTAGACCCCTGAGCATAGCATTGCTTCCTATCACCTAGAATCTTTAAAACTGCAGAAATCCTTGGGAAAGAAAATGGCTCATGTCAATGACATGTATTTTTAATAAATAAATATATGTTTACTTATTTATTTTGACGTGAAAGAAACATATACACAAGCATGAATTTCCTTGAACAGAGGAATGAGGTCTCCCTCTTGGGAAGCTAAGATTGTTTGGTCCTCAGAACAAGGGCAGCTCCAACAAGAGCAAAAGGAAGAAGCAGGAGGCAGGAGGGAGGCCATGGTACCCAGTGGGTCCAGCCTGCACTCTTCTCTCTTACCAAGGACCTTTTGAGCCTCTGCTTCTCTCTACAGGCCCTGCCCTTGCCCTACAACTGCCACCATGCTCTGTGCCCTGGGGACACACAGCCAGGGGCAGGGTAGGATACTGTCTTCTCAGGAGTCTTCTTCCTTGCAAACCTGAACACAAGCACAAGGCCCCCTTCCGCTGAAAAACTCGTCTACAAATCACTTGGTAGAGACATTCAGGGGATCAGAACATTCACCATGTGGGGAGATTGTACAGTCTCAGAACTTTATAAGATTCTTACAGATCCCAGCCTTTTCCTGATTGTGTTTCTGGAGAATGAACTCATCGAGTAAACCTTCTTCTGATCCTCCTTTGAGGGAGGTCAATGTGTCTCCCCGCTTCCTGCATGAAGAAGCCAGGAATGAGGGCAAAAGCAGTCCTGCCTTGTAAAGTGCCTGCTCAGTCGCTAAGTCATGTCCAGTTCTTTGCGACCTCCTAGACTGTAATCTGCTAGGCTCCTCTGTCCGTGGGATTCTCCAGGCAAGAATACTGGAGTGGGTTGCCATTTCCTCCTCCAAGGGATCTTCCTGACCCAGGGATCGAATCCATGTCTCCTGCATTAGAAGGTGGGTTCTTCACCGCTAAGCCACCTGGGAAGCTGCTATGCCTTGTGCTCACAGACAAAACTTGCCATCTGAGCATCCGCAGAGTGAGACCACCTGAACACGAGGCCGGTGTTCATCCTGAAGCATGCATCCCCTCGGACACTTTCTTCCTTCCTGTCGACAGGAAGGGCCACATGCTGGCAAGCTGGCTCCAGGAGCCCCAAACAGAGTCCTGACAACTTCATTCATATGCAGTTTTCCATGACTTTAAAATCTTTTAAAATACTATCATAAAATCATAACAATGATTTTAAAATATTTCCCCTCCCCTAAGATTTTGCTTTTCTGAGCACAATTATTTAACATATTTTTAAAAAATTCTCTACAAGTGGACATTCTCTACACGTGTGCTGACTTGAGGGGAAGGTCCGTGCAGGCCAAGGGATGGGTATGATCGGTGATCAGTTCTATGCCAAAACCAGTGCTCATGGTTGCCTCCAAGTAGCATAACATGCCTGCCTGCCAGGCACTGTCTACATGGATTTTACCAAAGGGCAACTCACCAAACAGCCTGACTGGAGAAAAAGAGGCACAGTGGAGACACAGGAGAAGCACCTGCTCCCACCTTTGGGAAAGCCATCACCTGGTTGGCCACAGAAATGAGATACATGCCAGCCCTTCCTGTCAACGGCTACGCCATGGTCGGAAACATGAGCTTCCACTGAGCCTGCCTCCAGGTTGCCAAAAGCCTGCACCTGACAAGCAACCAGGGGTGAGTCCTTCCAAGAGCCAGCCAGAGCAAAAAGGAGAGGCTGCATTTAAGAGCAAGCCTGGGCCCAATTACTCCTTTGAGAACAAGGGCCAGGCAAATGAAAGACAGAAAGAGAAACAGAGTTTTGGCCCCATAGGCTCTTCTCTTGGGTCTAAAGATCTCCCACCATTGTGATTCTGCAATAGCTCTGCCAGTACTGGCTCTGCAGGAAAAAATTACGTTTGAGAAAAATGGGCACAATAAAATCAGAATGTGTGCCTTTAAGGAAGAGTCCCCCCAGAAAAGGGTTGCTAAAGTTTCAAATATATAGCCCATAAAACACACAGCATATTTGTACCGCGGCTAAGGTTCAACATTGATCATCACTAAATGATCATCACTAACAAATCAACATGTGACATTAGCCAAAAGGGCTATTGGATGTTAAAAGAAACTCAGAAATCCCAGGAAACAGCCACTTGATGAGCAAACAGTTTAATTTAGACTGTCACTCACAGGAAATAGACAATAGTGCTATTAAAATTGCAACAATGTAGCAATTTGCAATTCATTCACATTTCACATTAGATGCCCCCCTCCCTCCAGCTAATGTTGACTATTACCAGTAAAATACACAATAGCAACCATTAATTGAGCATTTTCAGTGTGCCATGAGCTTTAAAAAGCAATCTATGACTAAACATTTAAACAGAACTTCTTATGTGCCAGACATTGTTCTCAGCACTTTTTATGTATTAACTTAGTACTCACAAAAACCCCATAAGCTAATCACTATTATTATCACATTTTCAGATGAGGAAACTGAGGCACACCGAGTTTAAAATTCTCCAGGATCACATATCTAATTAAGAGACAGGGCAGAAGTTCAAAACCTTTGCAAGTCTGTTCCACAGTTCATGCTCTCAAGTCTTACCTCATAACTGCATCTTCAAAACATCTCCAAGAAATATATGTTGTAATTCTCTCTTTTTATAAGTAAGGAAATTGAGGTTTAGAATGCTTAAGTGATTTCTTTAATCACCTAGCCAGGAGGTGGCAGAGCCTGGACCCAGACACAAGACTTACTGATCCCCAAAGCCTAGAGGCCAGAAGTTTATGTTATTTCTTGTATACATTGTGATTCACTGGCTCCCAATAATCATTTTTTCCTAAATGAATATTGGGTTATATATCTAAAAGGCTACTAGGTTCTAGACACTGTGCAGGCAAAGATTAAATGACCCTGCCCTTCCAAGAGCTTGCACTCTAGCTATAGAAGTGCTGATGCTGAAGCTGTCATTCAAGTATATAGAGAGGCTGAACAAATGACATCTTCCCCATGCTAAAATGAAGGCTTTGTCACCTGCAAAGACTCCTTATGGCTGGCGGCTGTATCTACGAGTGCAGAAAAGAATACTGACAATATCCCTTACTCAGTCAAAAGTGTCTCTCACAACAAATGGATACTGTTGTTGATGCTAATTACCAACCCCCCCAAGCCATCTCATGTTGCTTGAAGCAACTGTCAACATCTCTTTGCGGTGGTCTCGCCCTGTTCTGCATCTCCCCACTCTGGCCTTTATGGTTATGACTACTACGAGCTATCGCGCTGCACTGAGTAAGGCACCACTTCTAGAAGTGACCATGCTTGAGACCTCAACAGTAGTACCAAGGGACATTAACAAATCATCTAAGGACACGAACAGTGTCCTAAGAATAACTTCCCGACTCTGCCACTTATTGGCCATGGGATCTCTGGTTACTCAATTTTGGTGTGCCTCGGTGTCCTCTTGTATTATGTGAATAGAAACAGTATCTTTCACTCGAGTTCTTGTAATAAGCTAATACAGGTAAGGCACCTAAAACAACCCTGGAGGGCTGACGCCCACAGAGGTTGCCTGGTGCTGCAGTCTCTCCCCTTCGCCCGCTCCCTCCTTCTCCCGTCTCCCCGCCTCCTTCTTCTTCTCTTCCTTCTCTTTTCTCCTTCTCCTTCCCCCTCTTTCTCTTCTCCTTCTCCCTTTTCCCTCTCTCCTTCTCTTCATCCACTTCTTCCTTCCTCTTGTTTAATTATTATTATCACTGTTATCATTATCATCATTTTTTAATCAAATTTAGTGCTTGCTAGGAGCTTCCTGTTTCTTAAGAGGTGATAACACACAGGTAGTTCCATCTTTCAAGTGGAGAAAGAACATGCTGGTCCTCTTAACTTTATTTTCATCAGCTCTTAGCATATCTGAGCAGAATTTAATTTAAAAAATATTCTTATAGTCTACACTGTATAAGTAATCATTGGTCTGAATATGATTTGACCTTTTTCCATAACACCTCAGGAGTGTAACTGGATCTAAAATGGGTCCTGAGCTGTGTTCGCTTTGTGGAAGTATGATCTTTAACCAACAAAAAACAACAAACAACAACAACAACAAACAGAGAAATTCAAACTTGCTGAAAAGCAAAATAATAAAATAAGTGGCCTGTCTTTCATTCAAAACTCTAGATTCCCATGAATCTTCTGAAATCAGGAAAAAAAGAATGTTGAGAAGGCATGTCATGTTGGCATTGTTGAATTGATAACATTGTTGTACGGATACATCTAGGAGGTGACTAGAAAAGTGAAAGTCACCCAGTAGCACCTATCAATCTCTGTTCAAGGGTGAGCAAGTGTCAAAATTAGCTGCTGCTGCCGGTTTTGAACTAGGCGTTTGTCCTTGATCGTCTCACTAAAGCCTTCAGCTTTGGTCACTCTGTGTTTACTGAAAAGCCTCTGGTTCTTATTAACCTGCATTAACTTTATTACTTCATCCCCCATGACTCCAGGCTGTGTTCTAAACCACAAATCCATTGTTCCGTGTACTGAAAAATGTTCTTGACTATCTACAACCTGTGGTAAGAGAGAGCCTTAATATCATCTTGATAGCACAGCACCTGATACAGATGACATTAACATGTATCAATACTAGAAAAGGAGAAAATGTACTATGGTTGTGGTTCTTTTGTTTTCTAAATTAATTGACCGGCATAAAGGAGAATATTGGAGAGGTATCTCTAAGTGGGTAGTTACAAGCACCGCTTCTGGGAACAGGGAGCCTGAGGGAAATAAGTCACAAACCTCGAGGGGATCAGACCGTGCCACACTGAATGGGACTCGGCAAAGAAGAATGTATCACAACTTGTCCAAGATTCAGTGACTTACAACAGCAGGTCTGGGATTAGAGTAGGTCTGGGCTTGTGACCACAAGCGTACATGACCCTGAGTGTGAGTGTCCCCTTAAATTTTGTATCCTGGCTGTCTAACACAACAACAAAAACAAAAACTTACAACCTTTCAGTTTCTTTAGGGCGTCCCCAGTGGCTCAGATGGTAAAGGAGACTGGGTTCCATCCCTGGGTTGGGAAGACTTCCCAGAGAAGGGAATGGCAACCCACTCCAGTATTCTTGCCTGGGAAATCCCATGGCGGGCTACAGTCCGTGGGGTCACAAACAGTCAGACATGACTGAATGACTAACACTTCCACAACTTCACTGAGAGCAGCTCAGCTGCATGATTTTTGCACAGGGTATCTCATGAAGGTGCAGTCAAAATGTCAGCTGGAATTGCAATTATCTGAAGGCTTGACTGGAACTGGAAGAGCTCTGCCAAAGCAGTTCACTCCCATGTCTGGCAAGTAGGCAATGACCATTGGTAGGAGGACTCAGTTCTCTGCATGTGGGCCTCTCCGTAATCTGCTTGGGTGTCCTCATGACATGTCAGCTAAGTGAGCCAAGAAGGAAGGTGGAAGACTCAGGGCCTTTCATCATGTATGCTCAGAAACTACACGCCATCATTTCCATCATATTCTACTGGTCACACAGACCAACCTTGATACCCTGTAGGGTGAGATTACCCAAAGGTGTGGATAATAGATTGTTGGCTGCCATTTTGAAGGCTGTCTCCCTTACAAAGAAAGAGGAGGAAGAGAGAAAGGGGAAGAAAATTGCTTAACTGAGAATCTGGCTTTATAAGAATGGCTTTGGCTTGAGCTTTTGGATAAAGATTAAGTCAAAATAGCAAACTGTGGAGGAGAACTAGGGTTGGTTGCATTATTGGATAATCCAACTCTTTACTCTGCAGCTGTGTGTATGTGTGGGGAGGGTTGACAGCAAAGGCTTCATCCCAGACACAGTCTTTCCATTGAATGTGTCCACCAAGGAAGGATGCCAGTCCATAAGATCCCAGCTAGGGGGGTACTGGATGACTTGGGTAGTAGAGGGGATATAACAAGTCTGTTAAAAGATAGCTTATTCCATCAGAGTGGCTTTGTTCACAGTCTCTAAGGCTTCATTTACTCATTCCTGGGTGATCTGTGCTTTAGTCCAGTCTCTGTGATTGAGTGATATCCTTGTTCTTCACTTGAATTTATTGACCAGGTCAGCATAAATAAGTATCACAAATTTTCCTATTCCCCCAAAGATTAATCTGATTATTTCTAAAAAGAAGCCCTTTTTGAGTTTGTTCGATTTGACACCTTCTTTAGGTCAGTACGGAGACCACAAGCAAGTAGGTCTTCCTACTCTTCCCCGTGTGGTCAACCTCTCTCCCTCAAACACCAGACGTCCGAGGAACCACATGGTACCTTCTGCCGAACAATGACCCTGAAGCTGACACATGGATCTTTCTTTTCCCCCAGGAGGGCAGTGATTTTTTTAACGTAGAAAATGCTTTGCCCCGGGGACTTCATTCCTAAAGACTCTCCTCATCTCTAGCTCCTGCCCTCCTCCTCCTCCACTGAGTGGTCCCTAGCCACCCTGACAGGGGTCCTACCCTCACACCCAGCACAGTCCCCCCACTGACACTCCCCAGAAGCCCTCCGTAAGAATGAAGGGGTTGTGTCATCTTTAATGCCAAGATTGTCCATCAGAGCCAAGAGTCAGTGCACAGACACTGTCTCTGCTCTCTTGTCCCTGCATCTTATCGTGACTCCAGCAGGGCCTTCGATTTCTACACCTCAGTAGGGGTCTCTGGGCTACTTTTTAGCTTGCATCTCTGTGTGCGAAGATATGTATCCAATTCTGCACACAATGAAAGAATAACAACAACATGAATTACAAATGTTAGGATGCATTATGCTTTGATTAAATAAGAAATGTGAGCGGCTGAGCCCAGAAGGATAGAACCTGAATCCCGTCAAGAGAAAAGATGAATGAACAGAACTATAGTGACATCTGCTGGTCCGTCCCATAGAGTTGTTGGTTTAAATGTCATCAGAAGTGGGTGGTGGAAGGAAATAATAATGATGATACTCTCATGCTTTAAAAAAAAAAAAAGAAAGAAAGAAATCCTTAAAATGTGCTTTTATGCAAAGATGTATGAAGTGCAACTGTTTTAACTGGTATGTCGTGAATGAGAAAACAAAATTCTTTGGAATAGAAGGTGGGAATCATTGACTCTGCAATTGCTTGTGACAGGGATGGAGAAGACCACTCCTGTCACGTTTCAGCACAGGGTCCCCCACACCCACAGGCCACAGCAGATCAGCATCAGTCTAGAGGAGAAGGAAAGCAAGCAGAACAAGAGGGTTCAACTTAAAAGTATCTCTGAGTCTTAAAATACTGGCTTCCTCTTCAGATGTTCCAGGAGAAGCTAAGGCTCCAGGGGACACAAATGACCTTCCCCACTCACATGTACAACGTCTTGCACAGTGTCTTGGTGAAGAAAGTGTCCGTGGCTGCGATGCTGAGGCACATTAGAAAACCATTAAGATGTAATCAGGCACTCCCTGGGGGCCGGGGCTTCAGGGGGATCAATAGACTTTGCCAGCCCATTGGCTTCCGGTTGGGCAAACCTTCAATTACCAACATTTGCTGCCCTCTCTGCCAAAAAAAATCAAGTGAGTGCCGGCTCTAGGGCCCTGCAGCCTAAACACAGAATGCCCGAAGCTGCCTCCCTGGAGCCTGAGTCTCAGGGAAGCACCCCTTGAACATTTCTCAGCCAGCGTCATTCTAGAAAGGGCAGTTTTTGTTGGAACCTCCTCCCCCACAACCAAAGCAGTGTCACAAAGGGAGCCGTCCTCTGGACTCTGGATAATGACCATTCTGTTTTCAATGAAATACAAATACAAGGATATTTTTTTCCTAAGCACAGCCCTAACTGCCTCCAGTGGATGGTGTCCACAACAATAAATGATAAAGCTTTGCTAATGGCCCTCCTTACAAAAAAAAAAAAGTAGAGATTATGGTTTTCAGAAATTATCCAGATCATTTTAAAATGGTCTGCATGCCCCTCAGCTTTGGGGTCCAGCATGACAAAAAGAAGACGGCTGCATTAGGAACAAAGGAACTTTTCGCCTCTGCTGTGGGGCCGCTCTGAGTGGGGAGGCATGGCTGCCATCTTGCTGTGCTGAAAGCATCCTCATCCCATATCTAAATAAAGGACAGAGAGGCCCCCGCCCAGGCGGCATGTGGGGGAGTGCGCATCTCACAATAACCGTATATTGTATGAAAGTACGAGTGTGGACAGTCTGCACTTCTTGGAAGCTGGGTTCCTTTTAATGACTCTGAGGGACAATGCATCACCTGCAAGTCTAAAGCACATTCGATAAAACATCTTGGAGTCGGTGCCTGTGGAATTCATTTTCCAGAGACAGCCACGCTTGGGGATTTGGTTTCTAAGTCTTTTTTTTTCCCTTTCTTTCTTTTTTTTTTTTTTTTGAGTGTGTTTAAACTGGAAAGCTACTTTCTTCTCCACCCCTCTGTCATCTTTTGGCCCTGGTTGATTCTGCACAATTCATCATTGTTTCAGCAGGTTTTCTACAAGGGAAGATTACTAAACTAATTGATTATTAATTGATTATCATAATAGTCACATTCTATTTGCAGTGATTCCTGCAAGCAAGGTATGCCCCGGGTCGTTCTCAACAGCCAGGGATTTGCAGACCCAGAGCCATGCTGGGGCATCCCCAGGGACCCATCCATCTGATGCTGACAGTGCCATATCCATTATTTCCACAAATAATGCTAAGGGAGGGAGTACTGGGTGGAACTGGGAGCATCCTTTTCTGCAGTTTCTTCCATTTGCAAGAAGTTTTCTGAATATCTCTGGCATGACACCTATTATTGAGAAGAGGAGCTCTTTTGCAGAATTCTTCTCGACCTTCCTGCGACCACAGACTCCAGGCCCTCCAGACTCAGTGGGCTGTGATCTCGGTCCTATCTCCTGACACATGGCTCACCCTGTGACTCAAACTCCATCACTCTTAAAGAGCAACACTGTCATGTGCTCCATGGAGCCCTGTTGTTCAGTCGCTAAGTCATGCCCGACTTTTTGTGACCCCCATGGACGGCAGCAAGCCGGGCTTCCCTGTCCTTCACCATCTCCCGGAGTTTGCTCAAACTCATGTCCATTGAGTCGCTGAATGCCATCCAACCATTTCATCCTCCGTTGCCCCCTTCTCCTCTTGCCCTCAATCTTTCCCAGCACCATGGTGTTTTCCAATGAGTTGGCTCTCTGCATCAGGTGGACAAAGTATTAGAGCTTCACCATCGGTCCTTCCAATGAATATTCAGGGTTGATTTCCTTTAGGATTGATTGGTTTGATCTCCTTGCTGTCCAAGGGACTCTCAAGAGTCTTCAACACCACAGTTCAAAAGCATCAATTCTTCAGCACTCAGCCTTCTTTATGGTCCAACTGTCACATCTATACATGACTACTGGAAAAACCATCGCTTTGACTCTATAGACTTTTGTTGGCAAAATAATATCTCTGTTTTTTAATATGCTATCTAGGTTTGTCATAGTTTTTCTTCCAAGGAGCAAGCATCTTTTAATTTTGTGGCTGCAGTTACCATAAGCAGTGATTTTGGGGTCCAAGAAAATCACGTGAAGTCTGTCACTGTTTCCACAAAACACCCTCCTCTGGGTGCCCTATGCCTCAGTCTCTTGTTCAGCCTCCGGGGCACAACAGTGCACAAAGTGTGCCCTCGGGCTCACAGGGCAGAAAGACAATTACTTTGACCAGACAGCAGGGTGTCATTTATACTGTGGCAGAAAAGGGGGGCAGGAGTCAGGAAAAACTTCCCAGAGGAAGGGACATTTGTGCTGAGTTGTCAAGGATGTGGGATTACAGAAGGGGAAGTATGTCCCAGGCAAAGGAAGCATCATAGAAGAAGGAAACCCACTCACAAATAACAGTTCCCAGGTGGCCAGAGGGAAGATGTGTGTATGGAGGGGTCTGGCAGTGAAGAAGAGGGTGTCAGGAAACAGGAGAAGCCCCATATGTGAGGTGTGTTGATCCTCAAAGGTGCAGTTTCATGGCACACCTTATTTAACATTTGTTGAGCATCAACTGTATACAAGGATTGGTCCTACATGCTTGGTGGAATTTGGAGGAACACCATCTCTGCTCTCAATAATGAACATACATTGAGTGCCCACTGCATACCAGACAAGCTGTCCTTTTGCTATTCTATTGAATCCTCATAACAAAGCTGCAAGGTAGCTACTATCACCCTGGCTTTGCAAAGGAGGACACTGGAGCCCTGAGACACAAAAATGACTTGTCCATGATCAAACATGTGGTTTGCAACTCAGCTGGACAGCACCTTCAGAGGAGTCCCAAGAAGCTTATGAGTGAACGTTTCCAGTAGCACAAAACTGTAGAGGAGAGGGAGGGGTATGGAAACATCTGCAGGTGATGCTTTCCCTGCTCCTGACATATCCCCTTGTGCCGCAAAGGAACCCCAAGCTCAGACTCTCCAGAAGCCCCTGTGTGCATTCTCCAGGCAGGAGCCCTCCACAGAGATGCCTGCTTTGCCTGTAGCCCCTTCTCCCCATCCCCAAGCCTCCCTGCCTTTGTAACACCTCCTGCAGGGGGTAGCCCTGACTCTGACCTACCAGCCGCTGGGCAAGGTGTAAGCCCCCCCCCACCGCAACCAGTTCCGCTGGGAACTTCCAGGGGTGCTGGAAGCTCCCTGGCCTCCGGCATAGATGGCAATTCCCACTTCAGACATTTCTCAAGCTCGGCAGAGGGAAGCAGAAAGATTCACAACCAGGAGAAGCAGAAAAACTACTGGGCTGATTCTCAACACAGGGGCTGTGGTTTCCTTTGTAGAACTCTTATTTCGTATCAGTTCACCCTGATTACTTTTTGAAATATTAAAATCCATAAGTAAACATCTTGCCCTGTTAAGGTTATGCTCCTGCCAATAGCCTTTATCAGGCTTATAAATTCTATTTTTATCTCCCCCACCTGCTCCCAACTCTTCTCTTAAGCTGACACCGAGAGGTCCAATAATCAGTCACCAATTCTGTGGTCATGACCTCTCCAATAACAAGAGGAGAAGTGTAGTCTCACTAATGCGGGAAGCAAAGAAAGGAAAGAATCATCAAGGACTTCTTAATACAACTAAAAGTGGCAAAGTCTGCCTAGAAATAGAATGTTTTAAAGAGAGAGAGACATTTGTTAAGAAACAGCATGTTTCAACATAAACCAAGATGTAATGAACACATGGAAAAAAGTCCAAGGGAAAGAAAGCTATGGAAACAATCATGGAAGTGTCAAGTTAGGGCACAGGGAGTATAGGTGGGTGTTTCCAGAACACTATTTTAGGTCCTATTTATACGTGAATTCCTCTGATAAAATTTCCCTGTGGCTGATCTTTACACGCTGGACCCAGTGAGTCAAGGTCAGCCCCTCACCCCTTGTCTGGGGCTCCGTCATCTCCGACAACGCACAATGTGGTGTGCGTTAGCTCATTGCCTCGTTGGTCTTTGAGTGCTCTGGTGTTCATATAACACTGTATTTCTGAATCTGCAATACTTCACATCACAGAGGGAAACAGAAAAGGAAGATGCTGAAGAGAACATGAAGGGAGAAAAAGACAGGAGACTTTGTCAGGAGTTGTAAACTTTTCTTATTGAGTTAGAAGAAGCCCCTGGGAGAAGATGCTTTAGATGTTTGGTCCTTCTGGGCGCACTGTTGCCAGAGAGAAGAAAGCACATGATGATTTTAAAGTGGCTGGGACACGTGAGGGACTCAAAGAAAAGACTGGGGGAAGGTGCCTATCTCACAACTGCTCTTTTATGTGGGCATTAAGGCTGTGACCAATATTGTCATCATTTACAGGATATACTTCTCTCAAAAGCATGAGAAATCTTGGCTGTTGACTGTGTAAACAGAAAACTCCCCAGTTTTTACCTAAAATTCTTTATCCCATGAGGCACAGCATTAAGCAAAGGACTTGGGCACTTAGGGAAAGGAATTTCAAATTCGTGGTGCCCTCTTGTTTTGCCTTGTAAATTTTGCCAGGTTTCCTTCCTTCGCTGGTTTTATGATATTAACTATTTGCAGCCAGAGCACAAATGATGGGGAAAGTCATAAACACAGAGGTGGTATTGCTCTACGAAGTCATCCAAATGTTAGGTAAGACATCCTCACACAGGGACCCTGAATTTTAGAACAAAGACCCCGAGATGGTTGGAGGTGTTGGCAGGGACCCGGAGGACATGAGATGAATAAATCATCTCCTCTGTTAATTAGCTGTCTAAGGAAACCGTGTCAGCATAGTTTCTCTTCTGTTTCCTCCCTGCTCCAAATGCCAGTGAGTCAGTGAACGGGGTAATGTGAGATGGCGTGCCAACTTGTGGACATCAGTGAAGTCTGCCTCAAAGTTTGCCCAGCTTAGCATTTACCACAAGGTACCTCCTGTGGGCTGAGTCATGTCCCCTCGAAATTATTATACTGAAACCCTACCATACACTCCACCCCCCACCTCCAGAATTCAGAATGTGACTCTGGAGATAGGCTCTCTAAAGAGATAATTAAGGTAACATGAGGTCATTAGTGTTAGTCGCTTTAGTCGTGTCCGTCTCTTTGCGACCCTATGAACTGTAGCCTGCATGGGATTCTCCAGGCAAGAATACTGGAGTGGGAAGCCATCCCCTTCTCCAGGGGATCTTTCCAACCCAGGGATAGAACCCAGGTCTTTTCCACTGTAGGGGGACTCTTTACCATTGGAGCCACCAGGAATACTTGAGGTCATTAGGATGGACCCTAATTCAATCTGACTGGTGTCCTTATTTTTCCCTCTTTTTAGAGGAAATTAGGACACACAGATACACAGAAGGAAGACCCTGTGAAGACATCAGAAAAAGGTGGCCATCTATAAGAAAAGGAGAGAAACCTCAGAAGATACCAACCTTGATCTTGGACTCTCAGCGTCCAGAATTTTGAGAAGACAAACTTCTGTTGTTTAAGCCACCCAGTCTGTGGTATTTTGTTATGGCAGCTCTAGAAGACTAATAAAGTGCTTACAATAGTCTGAGAAAAATGAATCAGTCTCTCAGTGATGACCCTTAGGAAACCTGAAATCTGTAGACACATGGGAAGTAGCTGGCACTCTGCAGTATGACTGAGGATCGGGCATTAGCTCTCCTGCTCATGACTCTGGTGAACTCAGGCAAGTACGCAAACTTCTCTGAGCACCAGATCCCTCTTGTGTGAAATGAAGATAATGATACTTGATTAGAAACTATGCATTTATGGAAGAAGTCCTCCAGTGTGTACTAGGTATACAAATATAAATGGTATCGTCCTGCTCTGGTGATGCTTATGGTGACTCTAATTAAGGAGAAAGAGAGAAAGAGATGCTCATAAATGGATAACTGCGACACCATGGGACACTTGCTCCAAAAAAAATATGTACACACAGTTTCATAGAACTATGTATGTGTGTTAAGGTTGCATCAGATTAATTTTTAAGAGTGAAGTCAGGAAAAACTTCACAAAGGAGATCATTTGACTGGGCTTTTAAAGAACAAGTTCAAATAGCAGAGAATCAGACAAGAGAGCTTTGGGATAAAGAAGCATGCACAAAGGCAAGGGTCCCCAGAAGGGCAAGACAAGGTCAAAGAATAGTAAATAGTTAGGCTTGATTAGAGAGCACCACCAAGACTGTCAGAACATGAGATAGGAAAGTTACACTGGTGTCAAATCATAAATGGTCTTGAATACTTAGACAAGCTGTCTCAGCTTTGTTCTATTAGACACTGGGGATCAGCGAAGATTTTTAAGCAAGGCAGTGATATAAAGAGATATGTCTTTTCGAAAGTATATTTTGAAGGCCGTGTGGTAAATGGATATGATGGGAAATGTTTAGAAACATACACTAAGTAGATATGCTATTGCAAGGGTTCACATACCTGAAAAACCCTGGGTGGGGAAGGATTGAATTGGATAATCTCTGTGAATTTACTCTTTAAATAATACTAATAATTGTGATTATTTTTGAGAGTGAGAATATTTAAGACCAGAACTTGTCAGTACATGTCAATGCTAATTAAATTTTCAGGGCAGTTGTGAGAAATTAGTTAATATCATTACAAGCATATGATACCAGGTGATTTTCTTAGTTGCAAATTCCTTGTTTTAACAGCAAAATAACTGCTCAAACAATTTGAAGGAAGTGAAGTGTTTCACCAAAATGAAATTTTCAATTCATTTCTATCTCGTTTCCATCTTTTTTATAATTAAATTTATTTATTTTTAATTGAAGGATAATTACTCTACAATATTGTGCTGGTTTCTGCCAAACATCAACATGAATCAGCCGTAGATATACCTATGTCCCCTCCCTCTTCCCTCCCCATCCCACCCTTCTAGATTGTTACAGAGCCCTGGTTTGAGTTCCCCGAGTCACATGGCAAGTTCCCATTGGCTATCTGTCATAATATGGTAGTCTATATGTTTCCATGCCACTCTCTCCATACATCCCACCTCCTTCCTCCCCCTACCCCGTCCATAAGTCTGTTCCCTATGTCTGTGTTTCCATTGCTGCCCTGCAAATAGGTTCATCATGTCCATCTTTACTGAAAGTTAGTTACTTTTGGTGGCAATAAGAACAAGTCTGCCCCCACATTTAGCGCAATAAACCAAAGCTGTAAATTCCACAGGTACTGGTGTTGAAAGTCCATAGGTTATGAAATATAAATGACACTATGTTTTAGAGACCAGATTATACACTGTCAACAACATGTTCCCCTCTTTCTCTGCACCCCCTACCCCAACTGCCTAGCAGAATTACCTGCTATTTTCTCTGTGCTCCCAGAGCCCTTTGTTTGCTATTGCACAAATCACACTGCAGGAAGGCATATACATAAGCCTTTGTCTCCATTGCCAGATCACAAACTCCTTGATTTCTTCATCTCTGGCTCCCCAGAGCCTAGCATAGGGCCTGCCTGGCCGCAGAAGATGCTTGATATTCAGTCATTGAATTGCTTTAAGGTAACTCCCAGGATGGGGGGTGTGTGTGTGTGTATGTGTGTGTGTGTGTGTGTGTGTCTGTGTCTGTGTATATTTCTGCTATAAACACAGAGTGAAAAGTGATAAAGTAACGTGGATTCCACTTGATGGCCTATTCTATAAAGTACTTCTCTTTTTAGCGTAAAAGCCCCAGTGATGGGACTGACACATGCCAGCTTAAGCACACATGCAAAAGCTCTGTCTTGGCAGCCAGCCTTGGTTAGCCCAGCTCTCTTTGAATGCAAGCGTCTGATTCATAAGTGCTTGTCCTGCTCCATAGCCCTAGCGCGTATCCCGTTTATTTGTTTGACTTATGCAGGATGAGTGTGTATACATCTCCTATACAGGATCTCATTATACCCAGGCAGAAAGTGGTTTAATGCACACATTGTACTTTTGACACCTAAATAATCCAGTTATCATCTTGACATGGAAATTGGAATGTCTTTGTTCTAGTGGCCTGATATACTCGAGTTAGAATACATACATCAATGATTTCAAAACACAATGTGTTCTACAAATATCAAACCTTGTTCGCTGTGCTTCAAACAGTGCAGTCAAGACAGTTCATTATACAGGGATGGGGAAATAAATTCCCTTTTTTCTCTTTGCTTTTCTTCTGTTGACTAAAGAAGCATCAATAAAAAGGCCAGGTGCTCTGCAGCTAATGTTCTCATGGACAGCACACACATTTGGCTCATAGACTAACTGCCATTTACTGTCTTTTTCCTTGAATATTAATAAAGCGATAGGACACTATAAAAATTGTCTTCTTATTCTTCCACTTCCTTAAATCATACTTATTATTGAGATATCTTAGAAAAACATTCTATTTCAATGATAGCTGACTTTTTCTTAAGACATCATTTGCAGTGTGTCATATGAGGTACTTTAAACTCTCCCTATAATATCTCAGCTAGCCCTAGAAGGTAAGTAAGTATTATTCTTTTTTGCTCCTATTTACAGATGCAGTTGTTGTTTTTGTTTAGTCGTTAAGTTGTGTCTGACTCTTTTGCAACCCAACGGACTGCAGCCTGCCAGGCTCCTCTGTCCATGGGATTTTCCGGGCAAGAACACTGTAGTGGGTTGCCATTTCCTTCTCCAGGGGATCTTTCCCTCCCAGGGGTCAAACCGGTGTCTCCTGCATTGGCAGGTGGATTCTTTACCACTGAGTCACCAGAGAAGCTCACAAATGCAGAAGTCAAACAAAGAATCACTTTCCACCATGAGTGGGAGGGAGAGAGACCCTGTTTATCTCTGACTTGAATCTGGCTTTACACACTGTACCATACTATTCCAGCTTTTTGAGGGACTGAGCACACAAATTCTTGTCTCTGCTAACTTCAGTCTGAATTTAGGCTTCTAACTGAAGGCTGCGATCATTTCCAGCATGAACGGGGAACTCCATACATGTCAATGAATGACTAATGTAGTGCTAATCACTAACTGTAAGTCCAGAGGGGAAGATTCAGAAATAGCAGAGATAAGAATATTTTTGCACCTGTATAACAAGAGCATCAACAGTGGTAATAAAGATAATAACATTTAGTTCACTTGTGGAGAAAACACTACAAACTAATCTCAATGCAGGAGATAAAATTAAGGCAATCGGTGGGTGTGAGGCAGCAGTTTCAATATATTCACTTGGTCTGATGCTATGGCCCAACAAAGGTCCAGGAGACTTCCCAAGTGATATCCAAGGGAAAGCAACAAAATGTTGGATAAAGCATTCCAAACCCAATACAGAGAGACTCATTCTGCCACATGGAAAAAGTGGTGCGGAAACAATTAACTTCAACAATGTGTATTGTGCCTGGAAACAAGACTGGGTAAAGTCACCACAACTGCAACCTCTGTAAATTAGTCAGCAATAATGGGTACAGTTTGAAACCATGAAAATTTTGAAAAATAGAATAATTGCAAGCCATGAAATCATTTATAGAAATCCCAACAACAAATTCTAAGGTAGACATGTCCAGACCTCTTTTCTACTTAATTTGAAATATTTATAGGAGAGGTAAAGCAAACATTTGATGAGCGTGAAGGTGCGGGCGTAGCAAATCAAGACAGGTAATCGGCATTAAAATCATCGCAAGTGTTTAACACAAGAAGCCTTGCTTATGAAGTGCAAAAGACTTAAAATAAGTGAACACATAAATGGAGAAACAACATGCGTTGTTGTGTGCTACGAGCAGATATGGAGTGGAAGCCCGCTCAGTCGTGTCCAGCTCCTTGCAAGCCCACGGACCATAGCCCTCCAGGCTCCTCTGTCCTTGGGATTCTGGCAGAATACATGAGAGGGTTGTCATTCCTCTCTCCAGGGGATCTTCCTGACCCCGGGATCAAACCCAGGTCTCCCACATCGCAGGCGGATTCTTTACTGACTGAGCCACGAGGGAAGCCCACCAACAGACATAAGAAATCTACTAAGGTTATAAGTTACCGACTGGCCTTCAAATGCAAGTAAATAGCAGAATTAAAACGGAGCTCAGCTGAGACCATAAACCAGGTCAGTGAATATAAAATTTTAAACACAACGTATACTGAGATAGAGCCATAGTCACAGCCCAACAATTTCTGGATAAAAGACCAACAGCTTGCTACCTGCTCAAACCCATAAAGTAAATGGGATCAATAGGGCAGGACCAGATAAAGAGGCAAACAGCCGGAAGAGGAAGGCAGGCATGTTTTGAAGAACAACATAGGTTGCTGTGCAGCTGTGGGTTTAATAAGGCCAAGTTTATGCTATACTTCAGGGACAATTCAGAAAACGATGACATTGGATTTCTGTTCCAACAACAAATTACCTTAAGATTTCTACATAAATATCAATATGAAGATGCAGTCAATATAATGACTACATAACCTTCCCAAGAATTTTTAATCATAACTTTTAAGAAGATGTCTTGCTTAGTTAAGTGCTTTCATATATCTTATATAATTTTATTTTTATAGTAATCATAACTTCTATTCTTAACACCACAAAGCAGATGAGAAAACTGGAAATCAGAAGCAGTGAAAAATATGTCAAAGACAACACACGGTGTCAGTGACAGAGCCAAGACGGAAAAAGTGCTTCTGACTTCTATAGCTTTTTCTTCTCACGGAATCAGCCTTTCAAGTTTAAATCAGTCTGAAATGGAAAATATTAGTTGATTTTAGGGAAAACATGTATCCAAGTTGGGAGATACATTTAAATCCCATTAAACTAACTGAAAAATTCATGAGCAATGCATGGATAATTTGTTTCTTATTAAAACATTAAACTTGTAGAGAATATTTAGCTGTTCAAATGTCAAGTAACAGGATAGCTATAGTAAGTTAATTAGGTACCAATTCATTGCTAAAGATACTTAATTGACATTTAATAAGCATATTAAATACCAATTAACCAACTATATTTAGTGCTAACTATATTTAGTCAAAGTTGTTTTGTTAATTGCTTGCTCAGTGCCTTAGTATCTATGGTCAATAGATTATAACCCAATTAAATATATACATTAATGCGTTTGCATATATGTCTCCCCAGTGGGGAGTGTCGCCCAGATGCTCATGTATGGGTTTAACCATCATCACCCATCCCTGTGAAGAAAACCTCCTCCAGCAAGCCGCCCCAGCTAGTGGGAGACCCTCTACAAGAAAAATGTCAGCCAGCCCGCATCTGAGGACAAGACCATAGCGCTCTCCTGTCACTGCTGAACTCAGGACGTGGAAAAATTAACAGCTGCTGGTGACAGGGGCACAGGGCTCTTCGGGACAGAGATCAAACCCTTTCGAGCTATCCGCAGAGCGACTATCTCATTCAGAAGCCACAGCCATGGCGTTTCTTAAACGCCATTTTTATTACCATCTACAGTAGGCAGAAGCATACTGATTGCGATAATTGCCTCCAGGGTCTCATGACTCTACACGGCTTAAAAGATCCTGGGTGGTGGTGTTCTGGGCGACTCCCTGAGTAAGGCTGTCTGTCAGTTATATGCTGACATGTGGGGCCTGTATTGTGTATTCGGGTCACAGTGTTTCCCGCAGACACAATGCTTCCAGCACAATAGCGAAAGGATACGTGAACAGAGATCAGGGACTAGTCCACATTAACCTTGGACCCTCTTCCTTGATCCCGCAAAGCATCTAATGTGTCTGTAGGTTCCAACAGCTTTAGGAATCCTTGCTGAGGTTCGAATATGCAGAAGCACTGAACAGTGATGTGAATCTCATTTCTCAGGGTTGAAGGGCAAAGCTGGCAGTCACTCAGACTATTTGTGCAGGCAAGACATACCCAAACAAGCCTTGTCTCAACATGACAAGACCATGTAATAAATATTTCCTAAATAAAGGTGAATTACTATTTTGGAAGTCAACCCAATCTTAAAATTTGGGGAGTCCTTTCCACTATTTAAATAATCAAGTTGCTGCCCACCGTGCGATCCCTGAGCTGGGCCAGAGCCAAAGTCTGGAGTTGTGAGCATTTAGTGGTGAGGTCTAGGTGATCATGTTTCCAACGCAATCCAGAGAAGGCAGCCGCTAGGGCAGTGAGTCAAGCAATCAGTTTGGGGATTTCCCAATTTATGGGCAGAACTTTTCCAAGGATAGTCTGAGATCCACAGTTCAGGAGGAGCTGAGCCAGGAACTGACGACATTACAGCTCTGGGAGACAGGAGTCAGTGGGCAGGAATCATCAAAAGTATTCCAGGAACACCTTTCTTAGTGTCTCATCCTTAGATGGATGAAAACCCTGCAGCTTTTGTCTGAGACTGTCTTCAAGGATTGCTGCTCCATCTCTGTAGGCACAACCAAAAGAAATTCCCTAAAGTGACTATAATTCAAACATGTTCAGACTGGAGGAATAAAGGTAAATGGTGGGAGGCCATACCTTTAGAACAGAAAATAGGAAGGCATGCATGTAAAAGAGCAAGAGTAATACTTTCAAGGATGGCATCACCGATTCAATGGACCTGAACTTGGGCAAACTCTGGGAGATGGTGAGGGACAGGGAGGCCTGGTGTGCTGTAGTCCACGGGGGTCACAAAGAGTCAGACATGACTTAACAACTGAACAACAGCAACAACCAACAGTTACCCCTATACTGGGTATGATTACAAAATGACATGTGTTGCTATAAACAGGGTTTCCCTTGTGGCTCAGCTGGAGAAGAATCCAAAGATTATGAATGAATTAACTAGATATGAAGTTGAGGGGGTGCCTAGACACAGTGACCCTAGTTGACCTGTTCTGTCATTTTTTTTCCTCCATGTGAACACTGGTGGTTTTGAGTATTTCTTACCAGAGGTCCATCTGTATCGGCAAGACTGCATCTGTTTGTGTTTGGGCGGGGGGGGTGGCGGTGATGGGTAAGGGGAGGATGTCTCCTTCCTTCAAAAATGACGCTGGGCTCTGATGAGAATCTTCTCATCATCTTGAGACTTGGCAGCAGATTAATATGTAACACTCTTTAAAATGTCCCAGGGCGGGTCAGTGCAATTTACCTCATTTGGCTTTTGCATCGAATTTTCCATTGAAAAGACTTGTGCACTTTGCATGCTCCCAGTTAATGAAGGACTGCCATGTGCCTGTGAGCTTTGTTTGAGGATGCCATGAAATGGGGGAGAAAATTATTATCCGGAGGGACATAATTGTTGCCCTGAATAAGTCTGATCTGTGAGGGAAAGGAATAAAGAGATTGTATGTGAAATTTAAATTCTTCAGTGTGAGGTACTCTTGGGTAAGCAAAACACTCAAGCTAAAGTTAGAAATGAATTAGTTAACACAACAGGAAAAAAAGAGTCAGACTCTATAGACTGAGCCAACATTTCAATTTTCAGCTCAGTAGGCAGTGGAAGTGAGGCTGAAGAGGGGGCTTGGCATAAATCATAAATTCCAGGATATTGTACTATAGCCTTCTAGGGGACTCAGTAAGCCACAGTTGACATATAGATTTGAGGTTCAGAATCTAGTTCTGGTGTTTAAAGAGAAAAGAAAGAGCTATATCGGAGGTCAGGAAAAATACAGGACATTCAAGATAATGAATTAAATTATCTTCCGATTGAAGAGAAATGGACAAAATGGGAATCTGTGTTTGAATTCTAAAAGTTGGTGATTAAGAAGCAATCTGAATGAAGTCTATATGGCTTATAAATTTTTGGTTGATGATCGATTTGAGTTTATTAGGTAGATCAGAACAAAAGGACATAAATGCAAATCAAGAGAGAATGTGTGAAAAAGAAATTTAAAGAGATATTTTATGGAGAAAGTGATGACATTTAGATGAATTTGATCACTGCATGGATCTCAGTAAATTAAAAAGAGTATAATTGGTTATACAAGTGAAAGAAGCACCCTGAATCTTAATAGGACTCTGTGTTGCTTTAGAAAAGAGAACAGTGAGTTTACTTGAAATAGAGAATCCCTTCTAGGCTGCTTCCTTCAGAGACACCATCTCCACATCCATGTTAGGCAGTGGGGAGCAGAGGAGGAACACTTCACATTTCCTGGCCCCCAACCCTTGAAGGCTTTCATGCAGTGTGGTCTGTGATCCAGCAGCATCACCCAGGAGCTTGCTGGCAGTGCAGGGGCCCCATTCTGGGCCTACGGAATCAGAACCTGGATGACTCATAGGTACATTAATATTCAAAAAGCACAGATCTAAAACCACCACCCACAACTCTACCTCTAGTTAAGGTGGGATTTAAACAGGCCTGGACTTGAAGCCTGGCTGTCCCCCTCACTAGGCAAGGCTGGTTAAATGATTTCATCCCTGAATTCCAATCTCCTCATATGTAAAATGGAAATGATGGCAATAGTAGCTACGTATTTCAAAGAGTTTTATTAGCACGAAATGAAATTAGTGTTGAAAGCCCAGAGACTCTGAAACCAGATGTGCAAAGTCACTTCAGTCGTGTCTGACTCTTTGCAACCCCACGGACTCCAGGCTCTATGGTCCATGGGATTCTCCAGGCAAGAATTCTGGAGTGGGTTGCCATGCCCTCCTCCAAGGGATCTTCCTGACCCAGGGATTGAACCCGCATCTCTTGCATCTCCTGCATTGCAGATGGGTTCTTTACCACTAGCGTCACCTGGAAAGCCCCTAAAACCAAACAGTCTGGTTCAGACAGTGCTCTGTCACTCACCAGCTGCACAACTTTGGGACAAGCCATCTAACTTCACTACCTGCCCCCAGGTTTTTCATCAGTAAAAAGAAAATAATAATTGTACCCATATTACAGACTTGCTGTGGGAGCCAGCAATGTAACTGACATAAAACTTCAAAATATCACTGATGCCTTGATGCACTATAGACATGTTGGCTAGAATGACTGTTACAAATGAAATGCCAGGAAGACAAAAGGTTTTCAATAGATGTTAGCTCTTCTCTGTAGCATTACTCGCCCACACAATGACTTATTGTTATAGAAGCAGGCAGATTAAGGATGATGGAGAGCAACAAATTCAAGATTTAAGTAATTATAAATTTGTGGTAGGATTTGCCTTTAACTGCTAACAGAACAATATGGGTTTCGGCAAAATGTTCCTTGAATCTACTGTAGGCTCACATGTCTATCTAGGCAAGTTGGAAAACAGGACATGTTAATTCACATAACTTGGTTTTAAAAAGCAAACAACTTTTCCCAAATGAAACAAAGGGATTTCCCCCCTCTGCTGATGCCAAGCCGCTTTAGTCGTGTCCGACTCTGTGTGACCCCAGAGATGGCAGCCCACCAGGCTCCCCCGTCCCTGGGATTCTCCAGGCAAGAACACTGGAGTGGGTTGCCATTTCCCCCCTCTACTGGATCCTAACCCCAATTGGTCTGAACTGACTCCTTTTTGTGTATGCAAATTGAATTTTCCTAATTCAATCCCCATTTCTATAAGCCTGTATCTCTGTTTACATAGACACCAAGCGAGAACAGTCAAGTCGTGGGTGAGGGCAGGAGAGGTACTAATCAGTGTTCTCTTTCTTTCCCCTTCTGCCTTCACGACCTTCCTCCAGGAAGCTCAGTTCACACCGGCTCTATTCTTGCTAGTTTCTCGAAACCTCTTCTAGGAAGTCTGACCACTGGCTCCTTCCCCGTGACCTTGTTTCTGGCTTTTGGGCTCTCCACGACCTCAGCTCAACCCCTTTCTCTTCTCACAGCATCAGCTCTGAGCCCTGAGGTCACTGAGGATGAGCACTTCCAATTCCACTGCCTTTTACCAGCCTGTGCAACCCTGAAATAATTTGCCTCAGAAACCAGTTCTTGGAGAGAGAAGTCTGGTCAGACAAATGAAGGAGTGGATTGAATTTTGTTCTTGCAAGAGAATGCCCGCGGCAACATCTGTTTGTAAGCAACAAGATTGGGAAGTTGTTTTGCGCTTCTCTGCTGCCCATTCTGGTTCTTTCCCGGGTGTATTGTCTTCCCTGGAGGGGTCACCTCGCAGAATTTTCTCAGCGGTCTGGTCTTCGGGGCTATGGAACTCATAACTAATTACCAGGACTTCAATTCTAAAGTTGACTAGCTGTGTCGAAGAAAGGGAGCTTTGGTCTCCCGGTGCTGGGGGATCTATAATTCATCCTCCATAAAAAAAAAAAAGGTCAATATTGGAGCAAAAATGACATTTAAAAATCATAAAATAAGTAGACTGGTATTTACCTAAGATGTTCCTTTCCTCTCTTCATTTTATACACCAGGTTCTGTATTGTTTGTTTTCTTTGGGGCGCTGTGAGCAGCTTCGTGACAGAGAGATGCTCCCCTGTTCCCAGTGGCTTCTGGGTAAGGGAGAAAACAGACCCACCGAGAAAAGACAGTGGGGGCAGCGTGGGAAACCCTCTGTACACACTCGCCTTGCAGCTTTGATCTGGTGAAATCAGTTTAGGGACTGAGCCACGCAAGTTAGCTTTTTTCCTTGATTCTAAAATTGCGTTATAAATTTTTATAGCTTTACAGATTAAAGAAAGATTAAAACCATGCAGCACTCGTTAATTACAAATGGCTCACCAGTGGCTAATATATTTTGTGTCCCCCGTCAGGGTGGTGGGAACACTGTCCCCAGCACAGAGGCAGCCCCATCAGAAGACAACCACCAGCCTGATCAAGGGAAGGCAAGAGTAGTTTCCCCTCTGTGCCAGGCAAACTAATTGAAAGCCTCAGGCAGCATTGGTGTGACTCCTCCAGGCCTCTTTGTGAGAAACTGGATTGATTCTCCCCGCCATTCAGAGTGGAGTAAATACTTTTGAAATTGTGACCTCCCTGGTAAGCTCAGGCAGCTCACAATCAAAGGAGGCAGGACCCTTTCCTAACATGTGATGGCAACAGGCATTGGCAAGAAGGTCCATTCACCTTCTAGGGAAAATGCCCATCAATGAGTCAGAAGTGGAAATGGTCAGAATGTGGAGACATGGACCAGTTACTCTAAAGTCATTTGTTATGAGAACATGGGGGAAGAAAAAGAACAGAGATTTAACTGTCAGGCTATTGCAGAGATGTCAGAGAACTCAATGTGGTTTCCTTTTACTCAACAAGAATTTGTTAAGCATTATGTGAGGCAAGAAGCAAGCCAAATTTGTGCTAAAAGCAATATAGGATGGGCAGAGATGACAGTACACTCATTCATGCACTCTGAAAATTTTCTGGACATTTAATATGAATCAATTTAGACAGGTGTATGCTCTGTGTAAGGGCTTCCCTGGTAGCTCAGTTGGCAAAGAATCTGCCTGCAGTGTAGGAGACCCAGGTTCAATCCCTGGGTCGGGAAGGTTCCCTGGAGAAGGAAATGGCAAACCACTCCAGTATTCTTTCCTGAAAAATCCCACGGACAGAGAGCCTGGCGGGCTACAGTCCATTGTCCCTGGCAAGCAAGAGTCGAACACAACTTAGCAACTAAACCACCACCACCATGCTCTGTGTAAGTCTATAGAGAGTGTGTGCACGTGTGTGCATGTGTTTTGCCAAGTAAAATGCATGATAGCAAAGTTCCAGGTCCTATCAACATAATAGGGCATTTAATAGTATAACTTGGGAAGTAACCAGACAACATTTTTCAACGTTTTTACTCAGTTGATAGAGTAACCAAATGAAAAGTAATGAATATTTTGTGTTCCATAAAATATTCATACTTCTATTTCTATCATAACTTGGAAGAATTTGTTACAAGAGATATGATATACACACAATCTTTTAAATCTTGTACACTGACCTGAAACATTGGTCTCCTAGGGTAAAGGGGATACATGTAAGATAGTATTTACAAAATACTTAACACTGTGTTGCTCTCAATAAAGTTAAAATTCCCTACACATCTTACCCAGAAAATGCTCTTCAAGTGCAAGAGTCTGAGGGAGAAAATACTAAATATGAATTTTAAAATACTAAATTTAATATTCAAATAAGCACCATTTTTCCTTCTGTACTCATTTGAAGACAAAGGGATACTCCTCATTGAAGATTAAAAATATATTGAAGGAAAAACAAAATGAAAAGCATTCCTTTTATGAATCTTTTATGATTTGATTTTTTTTGAAGCACAAAATCTAGGTCCAATTTATAAGACTTTATTGTTCTCCAAAATCTAATAGTAGGACTTCAAACTTATTGTGTGCTTATGAAGTGTCCAGCAGTGGACTAAGTCCCATATACGCATTATGTAAATTAATCCTCATATAATCTCCCAGGCAAAAGGAGAAGAGGGCAGCAGAGGATGAGATGGTTAGACAGCACCATTGACTCAGTGGACATGATCTTAATGCAAACTCTGGGAGATAGTGGAAAACAGGGAAGTCTGGCGGGCTGCAGTCCATGAGATGACAAAGAGTTGGATACAACTTAGTGACTGCACAACAATCTTCTGGGGAAGATTCTCTTCCCATTCCCATTTCACAGATGCTGTAATTGAGGTCAAGTTAAACCCCCAGGGTTCCATAGCTCGTCAATGGCAGAATGCCAATTTTAGACTGTGAGTCCTGATCCACCAAGCCCACTGCCTCTCAAATCATAGTTGAATATTGCCCTTGGAATTCATTAAAAGTAAATTAATACTAGAGATTGTCATACCAAGTGAAGTAAGTCAGACAGAGAAGGAGAAATATCGTATGACTTCCCTTACATGTGGAATCTAAAAGGAATGATACAAAGGAACTTACAAAACAGATTCGAAGACTTAGAGAACGAACTTATGGTTTCCAGGGGCAAAGAATGAGGAAAAGGGATAGTTAGGGAGTCCGGCATGGTCATGTGCACACAGCTATATCTAAAATGGATAACCAACAAGGACTTGCTGTATACCACACGGAATTCTGCTCAGCATCATGTGGCAGCGTGGATCAAAGCAGAGTTTGGGGGAGAATCAGTTCAGTTCAGTTCAGTCGCTCAGTCGTGTCCGACTCTTTGCGACCCCATGAATCGCAGAACGCCAGGCCTCCCTGTCAATCACCAACTCCCAGAGTTCACTCAGACTCGCATCTATCGAGTCAATGATGCCATCCAGCCATCTCATCCTCTGTCGTCCCCTTCTCCTCCTGCCCCCAATCCCTCCCAGCATCAGAGTCTTTTCCAGTGAGTCAACTCTTCGCATGAGGTGGCCAAAGTACTGGAGTTTCAGCTTTAGCATCATTCCTTCCAAAGAACACCCAGGACTGATCTCCTTCAGAATGGACTGGTTGGATCTCCTTGCAGTCCAGGGGACTCTCAAGAGTCTTTTCCAACACCATAGTTCAAAAGCATCGATTCTTCAGCACTCAGCCTTTTTCACAGTCCAACTGTCACATCCAAACATGACCACAGGAAAAACCATAGCCTTGACTAGATGGACCTTTGTTGGCTCTGCTTTTTAATATGCTATTTAGGTAGGTCATAACTTTCCTTCCAAGGAGTAAGTGGGGGAGAATAGATATATGTATATGGTTGGCTGAGTCACTTCGCTGTTCATCTGAAACTATTGATATTGCAACATTGTTAACTGTCTATACCCCAATACAAAATAAAGGAGTTTTTTTTTTAAGTAAATTAATTCTAAAAGAGAAAGGACATTTTTTTCAGGCAAAAGTTATTGTTTTTTTGCCCAAATCCAAGGTGATCCATTATTAGCTAATGTTATTGAATTAGGCATTTCTCCTCTTGTATATCATATCTCATTGTAGCCTCCCAAAAACCCTCTGAAAGAATAAATACCACACTGGGCAGATGAAGAATTATCCAAATCATTTATCCAGTGTTACACAGCCAGTAAACAGTAGAGCCAGGACTTGCTGCATGGCCAATCTGAAGCTAATACCATATGTAACTCTAAGGGCAGTTGTAGGAGAGGGAAAATATTGATCCTGTTGATCATTATCTGTTGGAACCGGCAAAGATCAGTGATGTATATTCAGAAGAGAAACAGTGACAGACTTTATTTTCGGGGGCTCCAAAATCACTGCAGATGGTGACTGAAGCCATGAAATTAAAAGACGCTTACTTCTTGGAAGAAAAGTTATGACCAACCTGGATAGCATATTCAAAAGCAGAGATATTATTTTGCTGACTAAGGTCCATCTAGTCAAGGCTATGGTTTCTCCAGTAGTCATGTATGGATGTGAGAGTCGGACTGTGAAGAAAGCTGAGCGCTGAAAAATTGATGCTTTTGAACTGTGGTGTTCAAGAAGACTCTTGAGAGTCCCTTGGACTGCAAGGAGATTCAACTAGTCCATTCTGAAGGAGATCAGCCCTGGGTGTTCTTTGGAAGGAATGATGCTAAAGCTGAAACTCCAGTACTCTGGCCACCTCATGCGAAGAGTTGACTCATTGGAAAAGACTGTGATGCTGGGAGGGATTGGGGGCAGGAGGAGAAGGGGACAACAGAGGATGAGATGGCTGGATGGCATCATTGACTCAATGGACGTGAGTCTGAGTGAACTCCGGGGGTTGGTGATGGACAGGGAGGCCTGGCGTTCTGCGATTCATGGAGTCGCAAAGAGTTGGACACGACTGAGCGACTGAACTGAACTGAACTGAAACCTCCTTACCTTCTGGTAATGAATGGATCTTTGCAGTAACTAACAGGAATAGAACTAAGCAGGCTAAAAGAAGTTCAAATGCTAAAGACTCTGTGCTAAGAAAATCAGGATTCAGAGTAATTGCCGATATCACGTGAAGCCAAGAAATCACCAGAGTGTGAATTAGCAGAGCTTAAGCAACAGCAGAACAAGTGACCCAGAACCAGAAGAGAGATATCTCTGTAATCTAGACATGTAGTCCTCAGACAAGCAGCTTTTGCATCAGGTGAGAGCTTATTAAAATGCAGAAACTCAGGTCCCACCCTCAGTTCAGTTCAGCTCAGTCGCTCAGTTGTGTCCAATTCTTTGCGACCCCATGAATCGCAGCACGCCAGGCCTCCCTGTCCATCACCATCTCCCGGAGTTCACTCAGACTCATATCCATCGAGTCCGTGATGCCATCAAGCCATCTCATCCTCGGTCGTCCCCTCTTTCTCCTACCCCAATCCCTCCCAGCATCAGAGTCTTTTCCAATGAGTCAACTCTTCACATGAGGTGGCCAAAGTACTGGAGTTTCAGCTTTAGCATCATTCCTTCCAAAGAAATCTCAGGGCTGATCTCCTTCAGAATGGACTGGTTGGATCTCCTTGCAGTCCAAGGGACTCTCAAGAGTCTTCTCCAACACCACAGTTCAAAAGCATCAATTCTTTGGCGCTCAGCCTTCTTCACAGTCCAACTCTCACATCCATACATGACACAGGAAAAACCATAGCCTTGATTAGACAGACCTTAGTCGGCAAAGTAATGTCTCTGCTTTTGAATATACTATCTAGGTTGGTCATAACTTTTCTTCCAAGGACTAAGCGTCTTTTAATTTCATGGCTGTGATCACCATCTGCAGTGATTTTGGAGCCCACAGAAATAAAGTCTGACACTGTTTCTACTGTTTCCCCATCTATTTCCCATGAAGTGATGGGACCAGATGCCATGGTCTTCGTTTTCTGAATGTTGAGCTTTAAGCCAACTTTTTCACTCTCCTCTTTCACTTTCATCAAGAGGCTTTTTAGCTTCTCTTCACTTTCTGCCATAAGGGTGGTGTCATCTGCATATCTGAGGTTATTGATATTTCTCCTGGCAATCTTGATTCCAGCTTGTGTTTCTTGCAGCCCAGTATTTCTCATGATGTACTCTGCATAGAAGTTAAATAAGCAGGGTGACAATATACAGCCTTGACGTACTCCTTTTCCTATTTGGAACCAGTCTGTTGTTCCATGTCCAGTTCTAACTGTTGCTTCCTGACCAGCATACAGATTTCTCAAGAGGCAGGTTAGGTGGTCTGGTATTCCCATCTCTTTCAGAATTTTCTATAGTTTCTTGTGATCCACACAGTCAAAGGCTTTGGCATAGGTCCCACCCTAGACCTACTGAATCAGAAAACTTGGCGTGGGGCCCACCCTCTGTGTCCACATGCTCTACTGATGCCTGCTTCCAATAAGAACCACAGCCCTAGCCATCTTGAGTTATATCTGTAAGGAGACCAAAGTAGCTACCAGAACTGCATTGTAGTTACAGCTGCATGTTATATACCTGGCTGATGCAAGGAAATGCACACATGTACATACACAGTTGTGGATGTGACTGGTGATAGTGGCAAGGTCCAATGCTGTAAAGAGCAATATTGCATAGGAACCTGGAATGTCAGGTCCATGAATCAAGGCAAATTGGAAGTGGTCAAACAGGAGATGGCAAGAGTGGACGTCGACATTCTAGAAATCAGTGAACTAAGATGGACAGGAACAGGTGAATTTAACTCAGATGACCATTTATCTATTGCTGTGGGCAGGAATCCCTTAGGAGAAATGGAGTAGCCATCATACTCAACAAGAGAGTCTGAAATACAATACTTGGATGCAATCTCAAAAACGACAGAATGATCTCTGTTCATTTCCAAGGCAAACCATTCAATATCACAGTAATCCAAGTCTATGCCCCAACCAGTAATGCTGAAGAAGCTGAAGTTGAACAGTTCTATGAAGACCTACAAGACCTTCTAGAACTAACACCCAAAAAAGGTGTCCTTTTCATTATAGGGGACTGGAATGCAAGAATAGGAAGTCAAGAAACAACTGGAGTAACAGGCAAATTTGGCCTTGGAGTACAGAATGAAGCAGGGCAAAGGCTAATAGTGTTTTGCCAAGAGAACGCATTGGTTATAGCAAACACTCTCTTCCAACAACACAAGAGAAGACTCTACACATGAACATCACCAGATGGTCAACATCAAAATCAGATTGATTATATTCTTTGTAGCCAAAGATGGAGAAGCTCTACACAGTCAAGACCAGGAGCTGACCGTGGCTCAGATCATGAACTTCTTACTGCCAAATTCAGACAAATTGAAGAAAGTGGGGAAAACCACTAGACCATTCCAGTATGACCTAAATCAAATCCCTTATGCTTATACAGTGGAAGTGAGAAAAGATTTAAGAGACTAGATCTGATAGAGAGAGTGACTGATAAACTATGGACGGAGGTTCATGACACTGTACAGGAGACAGGAATCAAGACCATCCCCAAGAAAAAGAAATGCAAAAAAGCAAAATGGCTGTCTGAGGAGGCCTTACAAATAGCTGTAAAAAGAAGAACCATGAAAAGCAAAGGAGGAAAGGAAAGATATACCCATTTAAATGCAGAGTTCCAAAGAATAGCAAGGAGAGATAAGAAAGCCTTCCTTAGTGATCAATGCAAAGAAATAGAGGAAAAGAACAGAATGGGAAAGACCAGAAATCTCTTCAAGAAAATTAGAGATACCAAGGGAACATTTCATGCAAAGATGGGCTCAATAAAGGACAGAAGTGGTATGGACCTAACAAAAGCAGAAGATATTAAGAAGAGGTGGCAAGAATACACAGAAGAATTGTACAAAAAAAGATCTTCATGACCCAGATAATCACCATGGTGTGATCACTCACCTAAAGCCAGACACCCTGGAATGTGAAGTCAAGTGGGCCTTTGAAAGCATCACTATGAACAAAGCTAGTGGAGGTGATGGAATTCCAGTTGAGCTGTTTCAAATCCTGAAAGATGATGCTGTGAAAGTGCTGCACTCAATATGCCAGCAAATTTGGAAAACTCAGCAGTGGCCACAGGACTGGAAAAGGTCAGTTTTCATTCCAATCCCAAAGAAAGGCAATGCAAAAGAACGCTCAAACTACCACACAATTGCACTCATCTTACATGCTAGTAAAGTAATGCTCAAAATTCTCCAAGCCAGGCTTCAGCAATACACGAACCGTGAACTTCTAAATGTTCAAGCTGGTTTTAGAAAAGGCAGAGGAACCAGAGATCAAATTGCCAACATCTGCTGGATCATGGAAAAAGCAAGCGAGTTCCAGAAAAACATCTATTTCTGCTTTATTGACTATGCCAAAGCCTTTGACTGTGTGGATCACAAGAAACTGTGGAAAATTCTGAAAGAGATGGGAATACCAGACCACCTGACCTGCCTCTTGATAAGTCTGTATGCAGGTCAGGAAGCAACAGTTAGAACTGGACATGGAACAACAGACTGGTTCCAAATAGGAAAAGGAGTACATCAAGGCTGTATATTGTCAGCCTGCTTATTTAACTTCTATGCAGAGTACATCATGAGAAACGCTGGACTGGAAGAAACACAAGCTGGAATCAAGATTGCTGGGAGAAATATCAATAACCTCAGATATGCAGATGACACCACACTTATGGCAGAAAGTGAAGAACTAAAGAGCCTCTTGATGAAAGTGAAAGAGAAGAATGAAAAAGTTGGCTTAAAGCTCAACATTCCAAAAACTAAGATCATGGCATCTGGTTCCATCACCTCATGGCAAATAGATGGGGAAACAGTGGAAACAGTGGCTGACTTTATTTTCTGGGTTCCTGGATTGCTGCAGATGGTGATCACAGCCATGAAATTAAAAGACACTTACTCCTTGGAAGGAAAATTATGACCAACCTAGAC
The DNA here is from genome assembly GCF_032405125.1 of Capricornis sumatraensis. Classification (NCBI taxonomy): domain Eukaryota; kingdom Metazoa; phylum Chordata; class Mammalia; order Artiodactyla; family Bovidae; genus Capricornis; species Capricornis sumatraensis. The sequence goes on from NC_091089.1 coordinate 34,600,683, forward strand.
AGCAGATTAAGAAGCAGAGACATTACTTTGTCATCAAAGGTCTGTCTAGTCAAGGCTATGGTTTTTCCAGTAGTCATGTATGGATGTGAGAGTTGGAATATAAAGAAAGCTGAATGCCAAAGAATCGATGCTTTTGAACTGTGGTGTTGGAGAAGGCTCTTAAGACTCTCTTGGACTGCAAGGAGATTCAACCAGTCCATTCTAAAGGAATTTAGTCCTAGGTGTTCATTGGAAGGACTGATGTTAAAGCTGAAACTCCAATATTTTGGCCACCTGATGTGAAGAGCTGACTCATTTGAAAAGACCCTCATGTTGGGAAAGATTGAAGGCAGGAGGAGAAGGGGATGACAGAGGATGAGATGGTTAGATGGCATCACCAACTCAAAGGACATGAGTTTGGGTGAACTCTGGGAGTTGGTGATGGACACAGAGGCCTGGCACGCTATGGTTCATGGGGTCACAAAGAGTTGGACACAACTGAGCGGCTGAATTGAACTGAACATATACATTCATGTGTACACAAATTCACTTACATGGCCGTGAATGGTGGAACAAATCAAATGTAGTACGTAATTCCCATCATTCTCCAATCCCAAGAAACACAAGGCCATCACTCAGACTGATAGCACAAGATTGTAATTCCCAGAGGAGCCGTGTGTTCAAGCAGGAGCTCACTGAGAACCTTATCAGAACAGGGTGTGACCCTGAGCACATCTGTTCTCCACCTTTCCCCTAGGGTAGGAGGAAGGGAGGTTATAGGCTACCAGCATTGTAAAGCTGTGTCCGAAGCATTTTGCTTTTTTCAAGCTTACCTTTTCTCAGCTGTGCTGCTGCTGTTTAGTTGCTAAAAAGTCATGTCCAACTCTTTGCGACCCTATGGACTGTGGCCCGCCGGGCTCCTCTGTCCATGGGTTTTTACAGGCAAGAATACTGGAGTGGGTTGCCGTTTCCTTCTCCAGGGGATGATCCCAGCCCAGGGATCAAACTCACATCTCCTGCTTGGGCAGGCAGACTCTTTATCGGTTAACCACCTGGGAAGCCACCTTTTCTGATATTAATAGTATAGCCCAACTTCCATGTCACTTAGCTATGTTCATTCATTCGATTTTTCATCCATGGACACATGTGGGTTAGCGGAGCTCTCCAGATAATGGTATCTATCAGCTCAAATGCTTACAACTCAACATCCTTGTCCCATTTGTCTTCAGTTGTCTCCCCCAGTGGCTGCAATATATGATTGAGGACCTTAGTTCCCTGCAGGGAATGCCCCCCACCTATGCTTACATATCTTCCCTTTGCTCCCCTAGAAGCTCTCCCCATCTTCTCCACTCTGCTTATTGCTCTGGGAGGCTGACAGTGTGACTACATCTGTCCCCAAGACCTCCAGTTGACTTCAGGTCATGGAAGAAGTGAGGAAATTCAGAAGGCCAGGCTCTTTCTCTGCAACTTTGCCTAAAAACCACTTTCGTGTCTTGATCAAAGGTTACTGACCCTCTCTTGGTGGCCTGGTCCACACTTCCAGGAGTCATTCCCCATGCTGACTCCTCTGAGTTTCAGGGTGGCAACAGCTAGTTTGCTTTGGCCCCAGGTGACCACACTCACTCTTAGGCCCCTCCCCTATCAGTGGTCCCCAACCTTGCCACTCCTTAAGATCCCCAGGAGTTCTTTCAAACACCAATTTATGGGCTCCCCTAGACCAATTAAGTTAAAATTTCTGGGGTGATTGAGCAAGCACTGAACTAGACACTGGAGGATCCAAATGGAAGAGGTTTGTGTTCTCATGAAACTTACAGTCTCAAGGAAAACAGGCATTGATAAAATAAACACAGACTGTTATAAAGTGCTACAAAAGGAAAGACCAGGGACACTGATGTTTCTTAAAAGCTCTCTAGGTGATTCTAATGTCAGCCAAGGTTGAAAATCATTGTCCTTACCCACACCTGCACAAACAAGCTTTCCTAAAATTGTCCTATTTTGAGGTTTCATCTCTTTCCTAACCCACACATCCCTTTACCTCTTCGTCTAATGTTCACCAGGGGGAGATAGAAGGAGAAAAGTATTTAGCTAAATTTCTTTAATCGTAAGCCAAAACGTGGTGGAAGAGAGACTATCAAATATTTCAAAACAGAAAGACATTCACCTATACAATTAAGACTAAGGCTGGAGGGCAACAAAATTGACTCTCACTCAATATTTACCCTGGATTGGACATCCTTCTAGTTGAAAAGCAGACTCACAGTGTGTATTCATGGGGTTACCAGATTCCACTCCCTAATTCATTTATTTTCATTCTTTGTTTTTCATCGATCTGCGTATTTATGGATGTAACTTTTCTTCTGAGTACTGATTTGCTTTATCCTTCAGACTTTAATCTGCAATGCTCTAATTAGTGGTGTTCTCTAACCTGAGTTTTTATTTTCTTATTGATTCAAGAGCTATTGGAGCAAGTTTTAAATTTTCAAATGTAAGCTTTCAAGTGTTAGCTTTATTTGGCTACTCTTCTTTTGACCAATTGAGAAAGCTTTTATGTCTACTATTTTAGTGTGTTTCCATCTTTTTCTTTCATTTTCTATTATTTCCACATCATGAAGAGTGATACAGTGAGATTCAGTGCACAGTTGTCATAACTGTGGTGTCTTCACTATGCATTACTGCATACTTGAATACTACAAAATTCCTTCTTTGACTCAGTGAGTCCCTTTGTCCCATATTCTACCTGTTTGATGTTAGTAATCCAATGCCCGCTTTCTTATTGTTTTTATATCCCCAGTATATGTTTTTGCCCATCAGTTTACTTTCAATAAACTAATTTATTTTAGTTTATTAGTTTATTTTTTGAGTCACTTCATTTTAGGGCTGCCTCTTGCCCAGAGCTAGGCTCTGTTTTGTTTTTAAGTTAAGCTGGAAATCCTTTTTTTTTTTTTTAGTGGGGGAATTAAGCTTATTTATATTGATTGATTAACAATCATACTTCTGCCTATTTTCAGCTTTTCAAAGTTTCATTGTTTGGGTTTTTGTCTTTGGAGACTCCAATTTTGTGAAGTTCGGATTGCCATTTGTATTCAAGGTCAATTTTGTCTATTTCCTTTAAACTCTTATTTTGTTTCCATTTATTTTATTAGCTCCTCTCTTTTCTATTTTCTTGATCCTTATTGTGTGTTCGGTGGTATCAATTTTTTACGCTCCTTCCAATTCTGCCTTTATTCCTGTGATGCTTGTTATTTCTTCTATATCTTTTCTGCTAGCATCTCTCCTACCGCCAATGCAGGAGACATAGGTTCGACTCCTGGAGAAGGCAATGCCAATCCTCTCCAGTATTCTTGCCTGGAAAATTCCATGGCAGATCAGCTACCTTGTAAGGCAAACATAAGATTCTTCCACTAAGGAGAATGATGTTGGAGCAGACGGGCCTTTTCATCAGCCGGCTCTGGTGCAGAGGGTAAGACCATGTGTGTGGCTGAGGGGGCAGATGCTGAGGGGCCTGGCAAGATAGTAGGTATCTCGGTAGACCCTCAAGAGACACTTCCTTCTGCCCAAGACCTAAGGAAAAGTAGGAGGGCATTAGGGGCTCCTCCAGTCCCCAGAAGACTGGAGACTTTGGAACTGTTCCTAAGATGCTTCTACAGGAAAGGGAGTAGGAAGTAACCCTGAGATCATACTTTCCAGGGACTGAGACATGGGTAGAACTTTTGAAGGTCATTTGGGAATTTGAGGAGTTTTGGTTCTGGCTGTTAGATACGATGGCCTTCCCTGTTAGCTCAGAGAGTAAAGAATCTGCCTGCAATGTGGGAGACTCAGGTTTGATCCCTGGGTCAGGAAGATCCCCTGGAGGAGGAAATGACAACCCACTCCAGTATTCTTGCCTGGGGAATTCAATGGACAGAGGAACCTGGCGAGCAACAGTCTATGGGGTCATAGAATAGGACAGGAGTTCCATACTGAGCTGTCTTGTTATGTTAAATTTCAAAAGAAGGCGGGACACAGAAATAAAGATGTCTTGGAAGCAGGACTAGGAAAAGGAGTCAGATCAAAAAAAGGTAAATAAGGGAATTGCTGTGAAGCAGGTCGAAGGTCAAAACCAAGAATATGAATGGGCTTTTCCGGTGATAGCTACTTGATTAAGACATTTGAGAAACACTGCACAGGTTGACTGTTCCCTTAAAATAAGAAAAAAAAACAGAGAAAGTAAAGCTGCTTCGGGAAAGAATTAGAATGTATTCTAACCAGCAAAAACATGAACAGGAAACTCTCCATAGGAACACTTCGAATACGCAGGCAGAACAGGCAGGAAAGAGTTTCCCTCAGTTCTCAATTTTGAACTTTGTAAGTTCAGTTCAGTTCAGTTCAGTCACTCAGTCGTGTCTGACTCTTTGCGACCCCATGAATCGCAGCACGCCAGGCCTCCCTGTCCATCACCAACTCTTGGAGTTCACTCAGACTCACGTCCATCGAGTCCGTGATGCCATCAAGCCATCTCATTCTCTGTCGTCCCCTCTTCCTCCTGCCCCCAATCCCTCCCAGCATCAGAGTCTTTTCCAGTGAGTCAACTCTTCGCATGAGGTGGCCAAAGTACTGGAGTTTCAGCTTTAGCATCATTCCTTCCAAAGAACACCCAGGACTGATCTCCTTTAGAATGGACTGGTTGGATCTCCTTGCAGTGCAGGGGACTCTCAAGAGTCTCCTCCAACACCACAGTTCAAAAGCATCAATTCTTCGGCATTCAGCTTTCTTCACAGTCCAACTCTCACATCCATACATGACCATTGAGAAAACCATAGCCTTGACTAGACAGACCTTAGTCGGCAAAGTAATGTCTCTGCTTTTGAATATGCTATCTAGGTTGGTCATAACTTTTCTCCCAAGGAGTAAGTGTCTTTTAATTTCATGGCTGCAGTCACCATCTGCAGTGATTTTGGAGCCCCCCAAAATAAAGTCTGACACTGTTTGTGCTGAACCCCAAATAAGCATCAAGGTGGCCTTTCTCTTTATTAAATGGGGAAAGAATAAAACATAGTATTTATAAAAGCATTTCTTGGTAATCTAACGTTTAACTCTACAGTAAATCACATTCTAGAATTTAAAATCATGTGAGTTACTCTCCCTTCTGTGATCTTACAAAAATCCAACTCTGTTCCAGGCACTGCATTCAATTAAATTCCACTGTTTCACATTCACAAAACTGCATGCTAGCATTCTGAACCAGAAATCAGGGAAATTTAGTGGCAACAGAGACCGAGCATGTTCATGAAAGGCTAAGTCTAGTTCACCAAGAGTCATGCTCAGATCCATCCATTTGTTCCAAAGATATTTATTGAGCACCTCCTAAGTGCTAGGCACTTCCTGAAGAACTGAGACCATAACAATGAACAAATCAGAGTAAATTCTTACTACCCTAGAGCTTGGACTCAAGGGAAAGACAAATTAAGCAAGGAAACCAACAAACTAGACTCTGAGCAACAATGAATGCTATAAAGAAAACAAAACAGCGTGATATGATCAAGACTGATACTAAGCAGGTGACAGTGTTAGGCAGGGCAGTGGGGAGGTACTGGAGTTGAGAACTGACTTACACGAAAGAGCCAGCCCTCCTGGGAGTCAGAGAAAACAATTTTGAGCAGATAGAATTGCGTTAGTCACTCAGTCACGTCCAACTCTTTTCGAACCCATGGACTGTAGCCCACCAGGCTCCTCCATTCATGGGGTTTCCCAGGCAAGAATACTGGGGTGAGTTGCCATTTCTCCTTCTTCAGGGGATCTTGCCAACCCAGGAATCAAACCCAGGTCTCCTGCAGGTAGGAGACCTGGGTTTGAGAACAGCCACGCAAAGACCTGAAGCAAAAATGAACTTGCAAGGATCAGAAAAGAGAAGAGGGCAGGAGTGTGTTCTAGGTCACAGTTCAGAACAGCCTTCAGGCCACAGCAGGCAGTGTGAATTCCAGGAGGCCAACCAGAAACACGTTGTGAACAACGAGGCCCACCTGCGTTATCTCACCTGAGTCACTGTGCCGCTGGGTACACCAGATGTGCACATCTCTGCGGGTCAGCCCAGGTGAGCCAGCTGCCCCTCAGTGTTCACGCCAGACCTCACAGAGCAGGCAGAGAGTCAGCAAAGCTGGTCTGGTCACCCATCACCGAGGCAAAATGTGGAGGCCATGACCTCGCTCTGCTCCCCCTAATGAATCAAACCCTTCCCAAGCAGCTGGCCCAGCAAGCAACCCCAGCAGGCCCCCCGAACCTGGTCTCCTCCCACCCAGCCCTGCCCTCTCCTGATGTCCCCACTGCCCGCCATGGTGTTCTGAACACACTCTGAACCAGAGAACCCACAGGCCCTGGGACCACCTGCCAGGTGGCCCCAGCCCCACCCCTTGGTAAGCTCCCAGAGAACAGTCACTGCCGCACCAGGCTGCTTCTTCGCTTTCACGTATTCATTCAGCAAACATACATTCACTGTAAGTGTGTTAGTCGCTCAGTCGTGTCCAACTCTTTGAGTGTCCATGGACTGTACTCAGCCAGGCTCCTCTGACCATAGGATTTCCCAGGCAAGAATCCTGCAGTGGGTTGCCATTCCCTCCTCCTGGGGATTTGTCCCACCCAGGAATTGAACCCGAGCTGTCTGCAAGGCAGGCAGATTCTTTACCATCTGAGCCACCTTCACATATTCACCCAACAAACACGAAGCTACTGAAAAATGTCAGGGCCCTGTGCTGTGTGTTTTCTGCTGCACATCCCGTCTTGAAAAAATCAATAACTAAAACTAAAACTGTAGTACTTACTCTCAGGCTTATCCTAATTTTGTGGTCGCCCATTTGTCTGGGCCTCCTTGCCTGTCACTCACACTGGAACAATGATACACTTGCTTCAGTTCCTTCTTGCCATTATCTCACATCCCATAATAACAACACTCTTCTCTTTGGGAGGAGGTAGAGCCATGGGACTGAGGGCATGGGATTTACAGCCAGGCCCGTCTAGATTCCAGTTCCACTTCTGCCAGCTCCTGCTGGGTGACGGTGGATGAGAACCTTCACTTTACTGTATTTTCATTTCTCTCTCTATAAAATACAGAGATCGTGATTTCAACCTGAAACAGTTGCTTTAAGGGAGAAATGGTAGCTGATAAACTATCTAAAACACCTATCACACTGCTTGATATAATGTCACTTCCTTTTCTCTTTTGTTACAATCCCCAAGGTATATAAATGGGGCCTGGCTTCTCTTTATACTCTGTTTGCCATCTGATCACCACTCAATCATTACACATCTAGACCCAGAAAAACGTCCTGCTCAAAGGAGATGATCCTGATGCTTCACACTAACCAACCAGAGAACAGGAAAAGAAACACAAGCAAAGAGGTGAAGGCGAAACAGTAAATAAAGAAAAAAAAAAAAAAATTAAGATCCAGGGTGGACATGCTCTATGCCAGGCACTCTTTTATATATGTTAAAGCTTTCAATAACTTTCCTCACAAGGACTTCAGGAAGTAAGCATTATTGTGGAGCCCATTGTGCCAGAAGAGGAAACTAAAGAGCAAGGAGTTTAAAGAATCTGACCAAGGCCATAGTCAGGAAGCGGTAGAGCTGAGCCTGAACTCTGGTAGTCTGGCTCCAAGACCACGTCCCTAACCATTAGGCCACTGAAAGCTAAAACCATTTGAAAGAGAACAAGATGCAAGGATGAAGAAGTCAGCCATTTGATTCTCAAGGATCAACACCAAGATTTAAGATCATTTGAAAATTTTGCTGGACACGGGGACTTTGGGAAGGAGACCTAAAATTTTCTCAACTAGAGTCAGAATGGAGAGACGGAAACCCAAAGGCTGGGGTGATCGAATGCAGAGTGGTTAAAAGGAAGGAGCAGAGCTTTTACCAATACATCAGAGAGGAAAAAAAGAAATATCAAGGAGAAAGTGGCCCCATTAATAAATAAGGAAGGCAAAATAAATCAATGAAGCTCTTCCAGTGACTGAAGTCCTCTACTTGCTTTTCGAAATTGGATTTTAAGGAGAAAAGTAAAGAGGTAGAAGCTAGAAGAGCTGAGTAATACCTTGATGGGCGCTATAAAGGAAAGCAGATGCACGCCAAGGAGATGCTATTTACCTAAATCAGTGAATATGCAACCTAAGCAAACAGGTTAAATCTCAGTACAGGACAGCCAGGGCAGAAGTAGAGACGATCTGTTTTTGTCAACTTGCATTGCTTCACTTCCTCAGCTTTCCAGCCCAGTCTCCATGGATACTCCTTCCCATTTATTCATCCATTTATTACATATTTATTGACTAAGAATGATGAAACCCCCTCCTTTGCCCTTGAGGAACTGGTGATCTTATGGGAAAAGTTGACGTGTTGAGAAATCATAAATATGCAATGTGAGAAGCTCTGCAATTGAGAAACATACAAGGGGCCTGGGAATCAAGAAGAGAAGAACAGTGAACTCTGCCTGGAGCAGTCGGGAAAGGCTTTACTGCAGAGAGGATCTTTGAGCTGAGATGTCAAAGCAGAGAAATATTCCAGGGTGCCTGGTGGAAGGAACAGTATGTGCAAGAGAGTGGCTTACTGAGTAGCTAGAAGCGGCTCGGTACATGTGGTTATGGAAGCAGAGGGGAGGGGGCAGAAGAGGTTGGATGGAAAGGGTGGTGGGTTCATGGCAATAAAAGGCCAGTATTCTTGCCTGGGAAAATCCCACGGACAGAGGAGTCTGGTGGGCTACAGTCCTTGGGGTGACAAAGAGTCCAATATGACTGAGCAACTCTGCACATATGGCATGCAAGTATTTTGCACCCATGTGCTGAGCTATGGAAGGATTTTAAGTGGGAGAGAGGCTTGATCAGATCTTATTTCAGAAAAATAACTTGAATAGCAGGAGGGAGAATTGAGTGAAACTAAAGATGGAGAGACCATTAAGGGAACTATTACTAGAGTTCAGGGGAAATTTGAAGAGGGCCTGGCATGGCCACAGGGACAGAGAGAAAAGAAATGATTCGAGACATATTTAGAAGATCGTGGCAAATGCAGTTGAGAGGCACATTAAGACAAAGGCTGGAAATCACCCATTGGGTTTGGCAATTAGGAGGTCATTGGTGACCTCAGCCAGAAAGGTTACCAGGAATTGGTGGGGCAAGCAGAAGCCAGATTGAGTGTATTGAGGATGAAATTGGAAATTAAAATCTGAAGGTAGAAATCTGATTGTAAATTAAGGAAGAGAGAACGAGGGCCATAGGGAGATCTATAGGAGAACCCTGACCTTGGACCAAGATTACAGTTACAGATAAGAACCTGGAGGCTCAGCAAAGATGCGTCATCGAGGGATGGGTTGCTAGAGCAGGAAGCGACAGGAGAAAGAAGGTGAAGGTGTGAGTGTGGGTCAGCTCTCAGCTACAAGTAACTGAGGCTTGAAAGACTTGGTGCCCAGAGGTTTTTATTTTTTCTACAAGGTAGGAGGTGGTGAAAAGATTGCGGGAAAGTTGGAAGTCAGCTTAGATGACTGAGGAACTATTGACTACAGAGAAGTAAAAAGATTGTTGGACTCGGTCAAGGACCCAACTGACGCTGTAAAACAAAATGTGTGATGCTATGATGCTACCACTTCACATGCGTGCTATGTCGCCTCAGGCATGTCCAGCTCTTTGCAACCCCATGGACTGTAGCCCGCCAGGCTCCTCTGTCCATGGGATTCTCCAGGCAAGGATACTGGAGTGGGTTGCCACGCCCCCCTCCAGGGGGTCTTCCCGACCCAGGGATCAAACCCGCATCTCTTACATCTCCTGCACTGGCAGGTGGGTTCTTCCCACTTATCACTAGTGCCACTTCTCACATGTTGGTGAATTTCCTCAAGGATATCCAGCAACCTGGCTGTATCTGGGATGCCCAGCTCTCCCTCCGGTCTCCGATTTTCTAAGGATGGCAGTTCTGTCTGTCCCTTCCATTGATGTGGGGATGTCAGTTACTTTGGGGAGCAGCCAGGTTTCTGCCACCTGGTCCCACCTTAATAAGCACAGCTGTCTGGCCCTAGGTGAAAACCTGATCCTGTCTGGGGGTATCCAAACCCCTTTCTCAGGAATTTAAAACTGGACCTCAAAGCTCCCATCTCAGGCTACCTTCTGTCAAACTGTGAATTTAGAAGTTATTGGTGGTAACCACTTCCCACCACAGAGGACTGGGACAGAGAAAAAGAAACTGCAGCAAGAGAGAAGCATGAAGCGGGAGCACAGAGGGGCACAGAGCCGATGATACAGAAGGTGCCCTCGACTTCCTTTAGGACTCTGCCTCTGCTTCCAGGCATCGTTGCAGTTTTCTTGTAAGAAATTTCTTCTAAAGAGATCTTAGGTTGGCTAAGGAGGTTTCTATCACTTGCCAGGCAAGAATTCCCAATTAAAACAATGGTGGAGCCAGACCATTAGATTTACCCAGGTTTGGGAGCATTTGCAGGGCATGGCAGAAGAGAAGAAGAAAGCAGGAGGAGGGCTAGAGACGCTGAGGGCATCTCCCAAGAGTCTGAGCTACTGCTAAGCTGGGTTCCCAACCTTGGCATCAGAGTCACCAGAGGAGGTTTTCACACCCATGTCTGTCCCCCACTCTCTGTGTTTAGCATTTGGGGTTGGAAAGGTAAGTCTGGTAAAGCTGGGGCGAGTTTAGTAGACTTGGAAAGAAGGGAGAGCTAAGGAACTGAAGGGCTTCAAGAAAAGCAGATTTGATGTAATAAAGGAAGGGCTGAGCAGGAAGAAGAGAAGGGGCTGGGCAGAGGGCTGGAGGCTGAAGGCGGCATTCCAGAAAGGGTAGGCCGGGTAGATTGGAGATACGGGTGGAGGACAAGGGGACCAGAGGAGACGATGATGAACCAAGAGCACCAGATGGACCCATTGCACAGAGAGAAACACCCCAAGAGAACAGCAGGAGCAGTGTGGAGACAGCCTGCAAACAGGGAGCCCAATGGTGACCTGGACCTCAGCAGACAGCTGCGAGGATTTAGAAAATTAGAACTAGACCATAGGCTGTGGAATCAGCTTTTCCTCTGACCCTTATCCATACTCCATGGAGTTGCTGTGCTAGTGCACGCCCTTTGGGAAGCACTGGAATAGAAGCTGAGAACACAGGCTTCGGATCTGGATTTAAGCCCACCTTCACCACTCCCTGCTGTGTGACCCTGGGCAAGTTACCCACCTCTCTAAGTCTTAGCGTATGTAAGTCTCAAGTGCTTTATAACGTATGAAAAGTGAATGAGACAATACAATAAGCACTCAATCGATAGTATCTATTATTATTCACTGAGAGGAGTTTCAAAGGCCAGAACAGGAATGTTTTGGTGGATGGAGTGAGGAAGGAGAGCACCAAATGAGAACGAATGTCTGGGAGGGAGGGGATGGTGAGAGTCTTGATTTTGGAAGTGACCAAGGAGGACACAGCGAGGGACAAGGAGGGATTAACTCAGTTCAAGCTTCCCAATGACATTTCGCTTTCTATAGCTGCTCTAGCAAACCACCACTCTTGTAGTGGTGTTATAATTGATTTACTGATTTTAATTGGAGGATAATTACTTTACAATTTTGTGATGATTTTTGCCATACATCAACATGAATTGGCCACAGGCAGATGTGTGTCCCCTTCCTCCTGAACCCCCTCCCACCTCCTTGCCCTCCCCCTCCCTGCAAGTTGTCACAGAGCACCACCTTTGGGCTCCCTGCATCATACATCAAACTCCCACTGGCTATCTGTTTTACATATGGTAATGCATATGTTTCAATGCTATTTTCTCAAATTATCCCATGAACAATACTATCTTGGAATTCTATTGGTCAGAAATGCAATACAAGTCTCACTGGGCTAAAAATCCAGGTGTCAGCAGGATTGCATTCCTTTCTTGAAGTTCAAAGGAAGAATCCTTTTCCTTCTTTTCCCTGCATTCCTTGGCTCATGGCCCCCCATCATCCATCTCCAACATCAGCAGCCTTGCATCTCTCTGGCCCTTTTTCCATCATTCTATCTTTTTGACTACAGGTGGAAGTAAATATTTCCCTCTGCTTTTAAGGACCCATGAGCTTCCTTAGTGGCTCAGAAGGTAAAGAATCTGGCAGCAATGTGAGAGACCTGGATTCAATCCTTGGGTTGGGAAGATCTCCTGTAGAAGGTAATAGCAACCCACTCCAGTATTCTTGCCTGGAGAATCCCATGGGCAAAGGAACCTAGTAGGCTACAGTCCATGGAGTCACAAAGAGTCAGACACAACTGAGCAACTAACACTTTCACTTTGTGATTACATTGGTCCCATGCAATAATCCAGGATAATCACGCCATCTCAAGCTCTGTAACTTAATTACACCTTGAAAGTCACCTTTGTCACATGAAGTAACTATTCACAGATTCTGGAGATGGGGACAGTGGACATCTTTGCAGGTGCCATGATTCACTGGGATAAAAAGCCTGGTTGCAGACTCTGCTCATCTACAGACCCGGATGCCTGCCGGACCATCAGCAGTGTGAACTAAGGTAGAAGCGCGCTCAGGTTTCCTAATGAAATGGAGGAGCAGGTTTTTTTTTTGTTGTTTTTTTTTTGATGTCTCTGTCTTCTTCTGCTTCTGGCAGGAAGCAGCCGGGTCAGAAAGAAGGATGCATAGAGTCAGCCCTGGTGTTCACCTCAAGGTGCATCCCGGACCAGCCCGCAGCAGTGGGCATGATGTGCAGGGGCTGAGAACTGACCTCAGAAATGGTCAGAGTCCATGCAATGCCCAAGGCCCATGTAGACTTGCCCTTCACATTGTTTAATCCTCCTCCACAACAAATACCTTCCTCTAACCCGAGTCACAAGCTTTCCAGAGTGTGATTCTCCTGCAAACCTGGATTTTCCTCTCCACCTTACCACCCTGCTCCCACCCACATCCCAGCAGAATTTGTCTTTAGGAGATGCTCTTTGGGAAAGATCTGATGCTTAAATATAGAGCAAGGTGAATGATTATCAGGGTTAATGTATTCTTTTTTCCCCAGGGGTTTTGCACTTTAATAGGGAATCATCTCTTAACCCAAAGGAAAGAATTGGTAATGGTAGGCTCCCACTAGTCACGAACAAGCTAAAGGGGACAAGGAGGGGCCTCCAGGCACATCTCAAAATCAAACCACACGGGTGGCCACCTTCTTTAATTATGGCCAAGTACATAGGATGGGCTCCCAATAAGTAAAAGACACTTCATTTCTCTGCCTGCCTCCCACTTCGCCTTTGAAGCTGTGAATTCCAGCTGCTCCTCCCCCAGCAGGCACTGCCTCCCTGTTGAGCTTCACACCAGAACATCCTCACTCCCACCTCTCACGTCTCTGATTTGGGGAAACACTCTGGCCAACTTCCTGTCAAATCTCACCAAAGACACCTGCGTCAAAGGAGGAAGCCTAGTCACAGCCACCTCTTTAAAGCGACCTGACAACCTACCTGAACGCATGGAGAGGAGGGTGGAAGAGGTGCATATTGGCAGTTGAGAAATTAGAAAGCTTAATAGCTACTCTCCATATTTAACTTTTATGATTCTACAATCCTTGAAACATTAATAACCTATCTGATGGCATCTGAGATCCACCCCCCACTCCAGCTCTAGAAAGCTCGATGCTTAAAAGAGACCTTTCAGGGAACTGGCAAGCAGATTTTTGGTCCTTTCTTTATGACTTTGCACTCCTGCCTCTGTCAGACAGCGTGAAAGGTTTTCCATCGCACAGACAAGTTTCCTCGCATTGATTGGAACCTTTTAGCTGGGCCTCGGGCACTATCACTCCCCAGCACTGCGCTGGACTTGCTGACAGCTGAGAAGCATTCTGATGGTCAGCACACCCATCAGCAAGAAGTTTCAAGATTCCAGATCACCTCTCTGCAATGTGAAAGCCAGCTTCTCCATCCTTGTCCTATGGAGTTGGGCTGGTCCACAGCGTTCTCTCTACAATGTGCCATCAAAGAGCACTTGTGCTCTGAAGCATTTTTAAAAGACGGTTCTTGAGGGACTTTCTGCAAACAAATGAGATAACAGTCAGTGGTAGAGGGTGAAATGACTAGCCCTGTCTGTGTTGCTCCCAATACTCAGGTACAGCCCTGGCTGAAACAGATGGTTTCCTGCAGAGGAGAACTTCTGTAATTCGGTGAGTCCATGTTCCCAATTTATAGTCAGCTAGCCCCCATGCACAGTGAGGCACAATCAGGTGATGACTGGGGTTCTCATCTCTACAACAAAATGAAAACAAAACGTTCTCACCAAAGGAAAACAGAAGGAAGAAAGAGAATAAAAATAAAGAACAGGAAAGACATTTACAAAAATAAATCTAGCAACTCCACTCCTAGGATATACTCAAGAGAACTGAAAACATACGTTTACCCAGAACTTGGAGAGGCATGTTCATAGCTAGCTGCATTATAACATAATAGCTAAGAAGGAGAAACAACCCAGATGTCCATCCATTGATGAATGTGTAAACAAAATGTGTATATGCAGACAACAGAATATCATTAAGCCATGACGGAGAAGTGGGTACTGATACCTACAACAACATGGCTGAACTTTTGAAAACATGCTAAGTGAAAGTCAGACATAAAAGATCATATATTGTATGATGCTGCTAGTTTGAAATGTCCAAAACAGGCAAATCCATAGAGACAGAAGTAGATCAGTGGTTGCCAGGGGCAAACGGAAGGGTGGAATGGTGAGTGACTGCTGATGTGTTCAAGGTTTCTTTGTGGGGTGATGAGTAGGTTCTGGAATTAGATAGTGGTGATGGTTGCACTACTATGTGAGTATTTTAATACATAAAAACAGTTATTTGTGCACTTTAAATGGGTGGATTTTATGGTATGTGAATCATACCTCAATTTAAAAAGCATTTTAAATTAAAATTAGTTGCAGTACAAGTAGGACACACAGGGAGAGAGACATCAAGAATGAAGAGTGACCAGGACTAGGGAACAGAATACACAAGGATCACTCATTCGTGCAACAAGATTTAATAAGCACCTACATCAGGCATTGTTCCAAACAGAGCCAGCTTAGAGCGAATGAGGCAAAAGTGGTTCCCACACTCTTGAAGGGTACCGTGCGGTGGGAGAGACAGACATTAATACAACAATGATACAGATAAGTATGAGATTATAATAGATGGATGGATAGATTGATGACTGATTGATAGATAATAGAAAAAATAAATTACACTTTTTAAGTGTGGACTCCTACTATATTCTGCAACATCACCTAATAAATTCTCTTAAGTCAGACTCCTGGGACAGTACAAATGAATCCTCAATAATGAAGACATACCAGGTGTTCTCAAACCTTAAGTCAAAAGCCTTTCCCCTGGAGACATCAACAGTAATAAATGAAAGAGCAACCGAGCCATCATTCTTATCAGTGATGGGACAAGCCAGAGTGGATGGTCATCTCCTCCTTTGTGAGCAGTGGCAGACCCAGGAGGCAACTGCTAAGATGGGATCAGAGAACCACAGGGAACCACAGACTTGGACTCACTTTAGAGCTGCAGAAAACAGACCTGGGAAGCAAAGTGGGTCAACTTGTAATGACAGAACGGAGCCTTGAAAGATCACAGGATGTCTGTGTTCCAGAGCCTCAGCTCCTGAAACACCAGCAACTTGCTCACCTGCTGGGAAGTGAACCACTGTAAAGTCGTATCAGATAATCAAGGGCTAGTGTACATTCCCATCAAGGTAATCGACTTTCACATCAGCAGAAGTCTTAAGGGGGGTAAATTCTCAAAGGAAGATGGAACCTGAAAGAAATTCCAAGGGCCAAAAAGACAGACTTTTGTGGTCTGGCATGCCTTTGACTCCCCCTACCCAAGAAGTCCATGGGGTGGACTTCAAAGCACCAAGGCGCCAAAGGCCACTTGGGGCTTATTTCTCCTTACATCATTATTCATCGCCCATTTAAATAGCACCGTGTACAGTCCTTCTATTTGGCATATACATGAAGCTGGGCTGTTAACCCTTTTTCTCTGGTTTAGGCTTCCTTATTGAGAAGGTACTCAAAGTCTTATGGTATCCGCTGCCTGTGTGAGCTCTTCCAGGAGTAGCTGGAGGAGAGGGAGGACCACAAGGGACCTCAGAGCCTCGACAAGTCCTCAGCTGTCCACACAGAGAGCCCCAGTCTGTTCCTCAACCCAGTTCTCGGTCACCAGACACTGATCCTGCAAATCTGGCTTCTGGGTCTCCTTCAGGTGAGTAAAATGTATACTTTACTGAGCACCCACAGCACACTGGGAGATATTCTGGTCATGGAGGATGGAGATGAACCCAACCCATCTCTGCCTTCAACAACAGTGCAGGTACGGAATGATTCATGATGATGCCAACTCGAGATACAAAGGTGGCTTCCTAAGAAGGCAGAGTCCCCTTGCTACGCACTCTCCTGCCCTGACTGTGTATTCTGCCATTTGAAACACTAGTGCCACAAGGTTGTTGTTATTTAATCGCTAAGTTGTATCCAATTCTTTTGTGACCCCACAGACTATAGCTCGCCAGGCTCCTGTGTCCATAGGATTCTCCAGGCAAGAATACTGGAGTGGATTGCCATTTCCTTCTCCAAGGGATCTTCCTAACCCAGGGATCGAACTCGCATCTTCTGCAATGCAGGTGGATTCTTTACCACCCAGCCACCCGGGAAGCCCAGTGCTACAAGGTAGTCTATGTAAAAAGCAAACTGTGGGCAAGTCTGACTGTGAAATGTAATGTCAGATTGAGAAAATGATAAGACAAAAGCTATCTCCCCACCTGGCTGGGGGCCTTCGATGCGTATTTTTAACCCTGATTCTTGCATTAATTGCCTACGTGGGCTCAGAGTTCATATCATCAACTTTATATTTTCCTACACACAACTTTATAATTTTGTTTCCAGATTGCTCTCTTAGGAAGCTGGTTTGCATGATATTCTGTCAACCTAACAGACTACTTTCCCCAGTTTCACTCCCTTTCTCTTTCTCTACACACACACACACACACAGGCCTCCCTCTTTAAACGGTTAACCAGAGAAACTCTGAATGAACTGTTGTCTCTTTCACAACTAACTGACAATGATGGCAATGTCTGCTGTGCTTTCTAAATCATGGCCATCTTTTCATTTTTCGAGGCCACCCTGCTCTGCTAGGCCTCATACCAGCTATTCTGAAACCTCACCACACACTTTTCAGCCTTCTCTATAGATCTCGATTGCAAAAGAACACACAGCATGGTCTAGTGAATAGTTTAGAGCAATAGGCTTTGAGTCTGGCTGCTTAGATTCAAGCCACTTAAACTCTCTAATATTTGGCTTTTTATCTATAAGACATGGGCTTCCCTGGTGGCTCAGATGGTAAGGAGTCCACCTGCAGCGCAGGAGACCCAGGTTCAATGCCTGGGTTGGGAAGATCCCCTGGAGGAGGGAATGGCTACTCACTCCAGTATTCCTGCCTGGAGAATTCCATGAACAGAGGAGCCTGGTGGGCTACAGTCTATGGGGTTGCATAGAGTCTAACTTTACAATAACAGATTCTCTGGTTCACTATAAGACATGAGTGCTCATCGATGCAACTGACAAACACCATTTCGGTATCTATGTGCCAGGTACTCATCTCAGAGGGACTATCGGACCAGGAGGTGTGACAGGAAGCAAGGTAAATGAGGCCCCTGTGTTTATGGAGCTTGTATTCCCTTGGGGGGATGGACACGATGGTACCTATCTCAACACTGAGATGAGGTTAATGAGATGTTCCCTTATCTCCTTTAATCCACATTAGGACTCTACTTTTCTCATCATATGTATTTAGAAATGTTAGCTTTTATGATAATTTTTACTACCACTTCATAGTTTGCTGCTGCTGCTGCTGCTAAGTAGTTTCAGTCGTGTCCGACTCTGTGCAACCCCATAGACGGCAGCCCACCAGGCTCCTCCATCCCTGGGATTCTCCAGGCAAGAACACTGGAGTGGGTTGCCATAGAGTTTACCTTGGCATAAATTCCCTGGAATTCCCCAAACCCGTCTTCATCCACTCCTATCCTTACTGCTGTAACAAAAAGTTGTGATCCATGAAGCCCCCAGCAGGAGATAAGGCTAGACCTTCCACCCTGGCTATCACCCTAGCCCTCGGCTCCAACATCTTAGACTAACTAGAATGAAGAATTTTCCCTTTGCCATGATGCTGGAGGGAGGAGGGAAGGACAAGAACCTTGAGGTCTGAATTGGCCTCGGCATCTTATAAACTATTATAAGGTGATAGGAATCAGAGAATCCATTATTGTAAAGTTGGAACTGTTTTCTGACTCACCAGAGATGGAGCCTGGAGATTGTCTGTTAGCAGTCCCCCTATATGGTTTAGAGACAGTGCCTCAGTGGACACTTTCACCATACCAAGGTGAAGCAAAGAGGTTCTGCTAGAATAGAGATGTCCTGAGATACAACAGCTTCAAGGAGTGAGGAAGGGGGCCGAGTAATATTGACATCAAGGAGGCTGCTGCTTCTGGAGATGCATTTGAGCTGAGAGGATAGGAGGACAATGAGGAATGATCAAGGCTCTATTCCCTACCTGCCCCCTTGGACTGGGTGGAGCCCTGTGCTTAGATGTATGAGAGTTAGAAATGGACACGTCCATGGATTTGAGTCTTTCAGACTCGAGGCAAAAGTAAACACCAGAAACTGTTCACGAGAGACTATGACATGCTGGACATAAGCAGAGCTTCCTTGGACCCAAAGGACAGATGGCAATCCTGAGACAAGAACAGGCTATCCTGTCTTTTCATCATGGATTCAATTTCTCTCTTGCATGCTGAGGGCCACAGCTCTAGAAGCACCTAGGCTGACCACCATGGCCTTGGTGAGTGTTTCCTGAGTGACCTCATGGCGCTGGACCCCTTCAAAGACAGCAGGATTGAAGGAACATGGTGAGGACCATACAGACTGTTGGTGGTCATCAGTGTGTTCATCCTGTGGGTGGGGGCTTCAGATTAGTAGGGAGGATAACTGGGAGTTAGTGTCTACTTGGAGAAGGCAATGGCAACCTGCCCCAGTACTCTTGCCTGGAAAATCCCATGGATGGAGGAGCCTGGTAGGCTGCAGTCCATGGGGTCACTAAGAGTTGGACACAACTGAGCGACTTCACTTTCACTTTTCACTTTCATTCTCTGGAGAAGGAAATGGCAACCCACTCCAGTGTTCTTGCCTGGAGAATCCCAGGGACGGGGGTAACCCCAGTGGGCTGCCGTCTGTGGGGTCGCACAGAGTCGGAAACGACTGAAGCGACTTAGCAGCAGCAGCAGCAGTGTCTACTTAGGGGGCTTCCCAGGTGGCTCAGTGGTAAAGAATCTACCTGCGAATGCAGGAGACACAGGAGATGGAGGTTCAATCCCTGGGTCAGGAAGACCCCTAGAGGAGGGCATGGCAACCCACTTCAGTATTCTTGCCTGGAGAATCCCATGGACAGAGGAGCCTGGTGGGCTATAGTCCATAGGGTCTCAAAGAGTTAGACACAAATGAGCGACTTAGCATGCATGTGCAGTACCTATTTGCGTGGGAAGAAAGGGATTTGAGCTATGCAATTTTAAGATTAAGTTAAGGTTAAATTAATTAAGATTTACAAGTGTACATGTCTGTCCTCATGTTTTAGTACTCACAAGTGAAGAAAGAAATTTACACTATTTATCTTCAACCACACTGCTAGTAAACTGGTAAATTACGACTCAGATCTGTGTGGCTCCAAAGCCATCCACCTGTGGAAGAGCAGTTGCCAACCTATACTCCATGTGATTCATTGTTCATGACTTCCCTCCCATGAGACCATGAGCCCCTGATGGCAGAGAATCCAGTATATTGTGTGCTTACAGCACCTTGATTATTATAAATACTCAGCAAATTAATGAGCTGGCACAAGGCCTGAACTTTAAAGATTCAAGTCCAATTGAGATGGACTGAAGCCGTAAATCAGGGTTCCCCAAACTTTCAGTCTGCATCAGAAGTGTCTAGGGGACTTATAATGTGCCCATTCCCAATTCAAACCCAGCAGGTCCTACTGAATCTGGGACTCACCATTGTTAATGAGCAAGAGCAAGGATCCTCTTGAGCTGGTCCACGGAAACATGGTCACAACCTTTTCCCTAACTTCTCTGATTCTCGCTGAGCACCCTTTCCTCTGAAACCACCATGCTCCAAGTCCACATGTTTTCTAACAGTGTCTAGAAACGTTAGAAGTGTTTCCTAACAGTGTTTTTCATGCTTCAAGGGCATATCTCTCAAGCCTACTGTGAGTTATTGTTGTTGTTCAGTTGCTAAGTCGTGTCCAACTCTTTGCAACCTCACGGACTGCAGCACACCAGGCTCCCCTGTCCTTCGCTATCCTCCTGAGCTTGCTCAAATTCATGTCCATTGAGTCAGTGATGCTATCTCACCATCTCAGCCTCTGCTGACTCCTTCTCCTTTGGCCTTCAATCTTTTCCAGCATCAGGGTCTTTTTCAGTGAGTCAACCCTTCACATCATGTGGTCAAAGTATTGGGGTTTCAGCTTCAGCATCAGTCCTTCCAATGAATATTCAGGACTGATTTCCTTTAGGATTGACTGGTTTGATCTCCTTGCAGTCCAAGGGACTATCAAGAGTCTTCTCCAATACCACAGTTCAAAAGCATCCATTTTTTGGCACTCAGGTTTCTTTATAGTCCAACTCCCACTAATAACTAATAACATCATATTAGTTAAGTGTAATAACATAACAATTCAATATACTGTCAAACGATCACCACAGTATCTAATTACTATCCATCACCACACAGAGTACAATGTTTTTTTTCTGGTGAGAACACCTTTTGTGATTTTCTCTCTTAGCAACTTTCAAATATACAATGCAATGTTATTAACAATAGTCACAATTCTGTACTCAGTGGTCCTCAACCTTTTTGGCATCAGGGACTGGTTTCATGAAAGACAGGTTTTTCCATGAAACTGGGGATGGGGATGATTTCAGGATGATTCAAGCACATTACATTTATTGTGCACTTTACTTCTATTATGATTACATCAGCTCCACTTCAGATCATCAGGGGTTAGACCCCAGAGGTTGGGGTTTATACATTACATCTTCCCCATGACTTCTTCATTTCATAAGTGGAAGTTTGTCCTTTTTGATTATTTTTTTTTTCTTTATCTGTCCCTTCAATACCTGTTACACTATCATATAAATATTTGCCAAGGCAACTGTTAAGATGGAGAATTTGAGGTTCTGGAAGATAGGAATTCTACCTTAGATATGTGAAATTTCCCCCCTATCCTGGTACTATGCTGCCAAATACCCTAATGGCATCTATGGCTCAAAGAAGCATGGAGTTTTGAGTCCTGACACGGTTTTGAAATATTAAGTGACTTACAATTTAGTTTCCTTTTGTATTTGCCTAATTTTACTTTAAGTTGAGGGTCTGTGCAAATATATATGAAGGCTCTCATTTGGACACCAAGTTGCTATTTACCCCTCATCCTCCAGGACAGAGGGCACTTGTTCAGATGTGGATAACTTGTCAAGATGCCCCACTGTCTTCATCCATGCCCTGCCACACAGCTGGAAGAGCTGTTTTGCTACCAGACACCAGAGTAAAGAGAATGCACCTGGAGTTCAAGAATATCTCAGAAGGTGGTGCTCAGGAGCACACCAATGGCTGGATCTACTCCTGATCACCACCCTGGAAGGTGTCCTACCCCGGCGATGCTGGTGGTAAAGAAGTCTCCTGCCAAAGCAGGAGAAATGAGACGTGTAGGAGACGCAGGTTCGAAGCCGGGGTCGGGAAGATCCCCTGGAGAAGGCCATGGCAACCCACTCCAGTATTCTTGCCTGGAGAATTCCATGGACAGAGGAGCCTGGGGGTCTATAATCCATGGGACTGCAAAGAGTCAGATATAACTGAAGTGACTTAGGATGGATGGAAGTTTCCTTAGCTCATCCTGCTAATTCTCAGAGAGGAAGAATTCACACTGAACCTACATTCTCGATTCTACATCGGGCTTTATTAGATCATGATGCATTTTGCTTGGTATGCACACGTGGGGTGTCTCAGCTTACATCTTTAGTGAAGCTCTATCTGTGGCTGCCTCTGTTGCAGGGTTCTGTTAGATCTGGGGCAGTTCTACCTATATGCTTGGAGGATGCTAAGCAGGTCCCTAACACAGGAACATGCAGTCACTTTGCCAGCTAAGGAAGCAGTCCAGAAAGTGAGGAATGCTTGACGACCCCCAGGGCAAGGACTCATGTAGTGCTGACCCCAGGAGGGGTGGCTGGAGACTTGCCGGTATGTTTGTTCAAAACGACTTTTCGTTAATACAGGTTCTGCGCAACCTGAATAGAAAAACAGAGCTTCCATGGAATCTCCAGGTTGTTTTTTCATCTGTCTACAAAATGAACCACACTCCTGTCTTAATGAAAATGCTACTCAATTACTATGATTTTATTAACAAGACAAGTGTAGCTATTTAGTGTGTAACAATGCAAGAGTTATAATTCCAAGGGGATTTTCAGACGCTAATTCTAAATTCAGAATGCAAAGCAAAAGTTTTATTAGCCTCTTCCCTGTGAAGAATACTTTAACTCTGTGTTGCAAAAATAATTTGGATTTGGTGTCTGGGTGATTAAAGCCTTTAAGGTTGCAATAGCCATCAGTACATTATAGAATCATGAAGAACTTAACAACTGAAGATACTTAAAACTATAATCCTAGGTTTTGCCCATATGAAGCAAGTACACCCAAGCACATTACACTATGTGTCCATAGTGTTATGGGCACTGTGTGCCAATATGTGCCCACTTCCCTCTCCATCTGGGTTGTATAATAAGAAGTAGTATAAGACTTCTACAGACTCAAAATCTAGGCTCAAGTATGAAGACCTATTGGCAGGTTCCCCGGACATGGGTTAGGCCTGAGGAAGGGAGAGGGAAGAAGTTTCTAACTGGATATGAGATTGATATTTTAAACATAACTGAATTGAAAGTGAAAGTCCCTCAATCATGTCCACGTCTTTGTGACCCCATGGGCTATACAGTCCATGGAATTCTCCA
Organism: Capricornis sumatraensis; assembly: GCF_032405125.1. Classification (NCBI taxonomy): domain Eukaryota; kingdom Metazoa; phylum Chordata; class Mammalia; order Artiodactyla; family Bovidae; genus Capricornis; species Capricornis sumatraensis. The sequence continues at coordinate 34,623,707 of NC_091089.1, forward strand.
GGCCAGAGTACTGCAGTGGGTAGCCTATCGCTGCCCAGGAAGATCTCCAGGGGATCTTCCCGACCCAGGAATCGGACCAGGGTCTACTGCATTGCAGGCGGATTCTTTACCAACTGAGATATGAGGGAAGCCCATAAATGAATTGGACTGCTTAATAACTGAAAGTGAATCTTCACCATCCAAATAGGACTTTGTCTAGAGCTGAAAGTGACTTTGAGGACACAGGATCTCTCAGAGAATTTACAAAGATGCTGTGAAGGGATATTTGCCCAGAGATATTAGGAAATGAGGGCTGAGAAAAAATAAGGTCATTTCCTATGTGTACCCTGTTGAGTTTAGTGCATTTAATGTACAAGCAACAGAAATAAAATGGACCTAGTTCAATATTACAGAAATTTCCTGAATAAGTAATATGTAGAGCATAGTGCTAGGAACACAGTAAGGAAATAAAAAGTGGGAAAGCCTGTCGCAGCCTTTATGAAAGTTATAATTAAACGTAGAAAACACTTGCAAAGAACTGCAAGTATGGATCATAGACTGTAAGTAGAAAGCCAGAAGAGGAGTCCACCAAGCACCCATGTCCCTGGGGACCCAAGGCACGTTCCCCTTACCCTGGGGACACCAGTTCATGATCTGTCCAGGCAGGCAGGGACCATGGGGGCCTGAGGGACCCAGACTCTGGCCCTGTCTGCACCTCCTGCTGGCTGGAGCCAGAAACTTGAAGTTCCCAGTTCACAAGTGGACAAACTAACTTGTAGTCACCTCTTCTCTCCACTTCAGTTTGTTTGGAATCTAAATTTAAGTACTTCAGAAGCCGAAAAAAAAAAAAATTGTTTTGGATGAAGTTTTGTTATGTTTCTGGCTGAGAAATATAGATGCTGGAAAACAATGCATTTTTTTGTAGGATTCAGTCGTTTATGGACAAAAGAGCAATGGACATCTTAATCTGTCCAGTGTCCGCATACCTAGGACTTAACACAAGATAGAAAGAAATAACTACCATGATAAAGTTACAAAGTAATGCAGGTTCTGACAGAACTTTCAAGAAGGAAAAGGTATTTGACCTTGACCTTGAGACTTAGCAATAGGAAAGAGTAGGCAGGACAATGAAAGAACATCTCATGGGCTCAAAGTCTCCATCATGACCTGGGGGAACAAGCTCCTAATTATTGTTAACAGCAAACAGTCCAAAGGCTCAATCTGCATGTGAACACTTAGTAAGTCTCTCTCTTACACTGAAAATTGCTGGTAAAACCTATTGCTGGTCTATTTCAGTTTCCCCATTGGAAGTTCCCTGTGTCTGAGAATTCAGCTTGCTTCTTTCCAACCACAGAACATTCAGGAAAAACTGTAGCCAAGAGGAGCTGGATTTAGGCTTTCAAAAAAATGTTAGAAACATTCAATTGACTTCATATCATAATTCAAACCACCATAGACTCATGGTGCAGTCACTTCACTATTCTCTATCCTAATCCCTTGACTTACATTCTTGTCATTCTCTACTGTATTTCTGCTGCCTTTTTTGGACACCTTTCTTCTGAAATCTGTGAAATTTTTCTGCATTTATGATGAGTGCCATGAAGGATTTGACAGAGAAATCTAATAAGATTGTAAACTCCTGGAGGCAGAGGCCTTTCCAATGTAACTCCATTGCAGAGTTCCTAGTGCGTTGCCGGAACATGTGTTTAACAAAGGTTTTCAAATTAATGGATTAAGTGCCACCGCTGAATGGGAACGATTAATCATGCTAACTAATAAAAGACCATACAGGATGCATTTCCTCAAAAGAGCTTTGTACATGCTGAATAATTATTGGAATGATAATAAGTAACTTAAGAAATGTTCTGGGGTCCGCAGAGTTGTTTGGGCTATCCTACAAGGTCAGAGCACCTCATAAAAGTGATGGATGCTTTCTGCCTTCCGCTAAGCTGACAGCCCTCATCTCACACGGCAGTTTATGGTTCCTGACCCCGCATTCCGCAGCCGACCTGGAAGGGCCGTATTTCTGTGAGCCAGCTCCGATAAGCCACCTGAAAACTTCCCTGGGGAGGCAGGCGGCAGGCAGGCAGAGAAGGGTCCCCTGGAGCCAGCTGGGCCTCCCCTGCCCTTTCCCCAAACTCGCCCCAAATTCGATGGTGATGTCTGTGACAGACAACGGCACTAATCTCCTCGGGAACACCCCAGAACACAGCTCATCTGTGCTTCTAGGCTGGATTTTGCAGAAAATGGAAGATGGCACCCAACCCCCTCTAGCGTGCCAAGAGTGTGGCTGGTCTATGCGATACCCAGACAGCTGGCACACACGGGCGCTCTCTGGGGCCACCGCAAAAGCTGTGAATCATGCTCTGGGGGTAGGCAGGAGGTGGAATCTGCATTATAATATGTGCTCCGATGCTGTGGGGAAGGATCCTACACTTTGTCCAAGATGCGACCGGGCACAGAAGCCAGCGTCTCTAAGATTTGTTGTTCAACATCCACACACAGGTCTGTAGTCCAGAAACCTGCCTTAAGTAGGGAGTACCAACCTCATGGGCAGTGTGTGAAAGCTGTTCAGTGGCCAGACTCTTCCCTGGCCCCTGTGGAAGGCCCTGGATGTGTTCAAGGAGTCGCCTAAGCCATTTGTAAAACGGAAGACCCCTTGCTAATTGACAGGTCTGAGATGATGGTGTGGCCCTTTAAATTACCTTGGCATTAATTGCCTGGACAGGTTGTTCACTCAAATTGCCCTGGCTCGCTAATAACCCGAGCGGGCTGGTGTTTTAAATGACCATGGCACTAATGGGCCAGGCTGGCCGCTATTTCACATCGTCCTGGCACTAATGGCCTGGAAAGGGGGCTTGCTTTGCAGATTAACGATTGTCCTCCAAATGGCAAAGGATTATGGAAAAAAGAAAGAAAAACAAGCATTTGCAGAGGAGAAAGAAAGAAGTTTTACTTCTCCTCTCTTTCTCAGCCTCCCATGTCTCGTGAAAAGCACTGGAGGGCTCTGCCTTTTCTAAGAGAACATACATTTCCACCTCCCTCTCTTCTCTCCATACTAGCCACAGGCCACCCTTATTTTTTTTCTCTTTACCTTTAAAATATATAACTACAGTTCACTAAAGAAGAAACATGTCCTCTCGTTCAGCAACAGTTTCTCCAATGACTGCTCTTTCCTAGCCTACTCCATCTCATCCCCAAAGTCAGTGCTCACCAAGCACTGACTGATTGAGTGACTGCCTTCCACGTTCAAGGTGCCTACCAAGTCTGTGGGGACAGAGATATGGAAACATAGACCCCACTCTTGCTGCTGCTGCTGCTGCTGCTTCGTCACTTCAGTTGTGTCCGACTCTTTGTGACCCCATGGGCTGCAGCCTGCCAGGCTCCTCGGTCCATGGAGATTCTCCAGGCAAGAATACTGGAGTGGGTTGCCATGCCCTCCTCCAGAGGAGCTTCCCAACCCAGGAATTGAAACCAAGTCTTCCACGTTGCAGACAGATTCTTTACCTTCAGAGCCACCAGGGAAGCCCAGATCCAACCCCTAGGAACTCCGATTTAAATCAGGAAAACAGAGAGCCATTTATAAATAACTGCTTTGCTCCATGATGAGTGCTGTGGCAGAGGAAGTCAGTACTCCAGATAGGCTGGAAAAGCTTCATCCTAGAGGAGAGTTTGAAGGCAACAGGATGAGTTCCTCAAGATAAGATGCTGGGGGGAGGGCATTACAGAAAGAGAGATTATGTAAAATATCTGAATTCATGAAAAAGCACAACTACAAACCAAAGCTTCTGGGCACAGTCATGGGCAAGGCTGGAATGATAGGCAGGAGCTAGACATTAAGAGCTTTGGGAAAGAGGAGTGAGATTTGAGAAAATTTCCCAGATGGAGGCTCTTAGATCTGAGGACTGGCCAAGTGGGGTCTGAGGAGATGGAGGGGTGGAGGAGGGCTTCTGGCTTCAGATGTCAAAAACTGGGTACCTGGTGCTGTCCTTCACAGAAATAAGTTTACAGGAAGGACCCAGACTGGGATGGAGAAGGAGGGGCAATAGAATCCTTAAAAGAAGAGAGTGGTTCTCTGTTCCTCTCCATCAATTGTATTTCACCTGTCCATTGCCCAGAGATGTATGAAGCAAACAGCACTGGATACACTGAGAGAGAGGCCTGTTTCACGAGGGATATTCTTGGATTTCATCATGAAAACCATCCTCCCCATGCAGCATGGGGGCTTGGATCTTTAAAAAAAAAAAATAGTGCAGAGAGTTTGGTTCCCACAGTTAACAAGAATAAGACACCCAGTCTAACATCAATCCCCTCCCTCCTTCTTCCATTCTAGCTCATGTTCATGGCAATCACATTTGCAGTGGGTCTCTCAGGAGATGGTTTAGTGATGTGTGCTTTTTTTTTTTGCCTTTTGCTTTCTCTTCTTCTTGCAATCAGTGTAGTAATATGAAAAGAAGTTTTTAAAAGGACAGGGTATCTATCCAAGAGTAACTATTACTGGAAATCTAAATGCCACCAATGTATTTTGACGAGTGAAACAGAATTTCAGAAATTTTCTTTACCGGTTTGCAAGATTAACTAAATGGGCGGAGGGGGTGATTGGATGAAAACAGGGTTTTTACAGCGTTGACTGAATTCCTTGGAATAGAGATTGAGAACCTACCATTTGCCAAGCCCTGTGCTGGGCACTGTGGGGTCTACAGAAATGTACAAAGCACAGGCCCTGCTGTCAAGGAATTTAATGTTCCAGGCTGGGTTACAACCACTACACATTGTATTGAAAGCTGTTCCTAACATGAAAAAAAGCCCTTCACAATGGCCAGACTCTCCAAAGCACGACACAAACATTCCTCTTTTGTAGAATACACTGCTCCTTTTGGAAGGAAAGCTGTTCTTTCATCCAACTGTCAATAGACATAGTGTTTGCTAAGTGTAGGGCACCTTGCTGGGCATAACGGGGGGCTTAAGATGGCAAGACATGGGTCCTAACCTCCAAGGCTTTATCTGTGTACATCTAAAGCCCCTTAATGTCAGAGGAAATATATAGCAACTGCAATATTTTTTGTTAAAGTCTTTTAGGATGTCTGTTAACCCAAGTAATGATTCTTAACTACAACTCATACAGTTTCAGACTTAGAAAGGAGCCTTGAAGTCCCCCAATTTCACAACCATTTATAAAGAGTAGGTCTAGAGACACTAGCTACTCTGCCCAAGAATGCACAGATTGTTCTTGTTCGGTCGTGCAGTCACTCAGTCGTGTCCGACTCTTTGCAACCCCATGGACTGCAGCACGCCAGGCTTCCCTGTCCTTCACTGTCTCCCAGAGCTTGCTCAAACTCATGTCCATTGAGTCGGCAATGCCATCCAACCATCTCATCCTCTGTCGTCCCTTCTCCTCCCACCTTCAATTTTGCCCAGCATCAGGGTCTTTTCCAATGAGTCAGCTCTTTGCATCAGGTGGTCGAAGTATTGGAGCTTCAGTTTCAGCATCAGTCCTTCCAATAAATATTATGTTGATTTCCCTTAAGATTTATCTGTTTAATCTCCTTGATGTCCAAGGGACTCTCAAGAGAATGCACAGATGGCTGGTGGCAAATTGAGAACGGGGTCCTATGTCATCCTTGTTCCTCATCTGCTACTTGTTCTGTGCAGCCTGTCTCTGGTATCAACAGATGCAACAATACAAACACAGAATTTAAAGACACAGAAAGACCCAGGAGCTTCATAGGCATAATGTGAGAAAATCTAGACATCTCTAGTGAGGCCTTTCTTTAGGAAAACAGATTTGCAACAGTTACCCAAGGGCTGTGTCATTGCCAAGTTCATTAACAATGTGCATAGATATATACAAAGAAACTTTTCCAGCACAGGTAAGAAGTAGGAGACCCTGTAAAGTTGCCCAAGTGCTCAAACCAAAGAGAAGGCAAATAATGCCAACTAGTAACCACAGATTTTTCTTCCAGCACAATGTGGAAACATAGAGTTGGGGTTTTCCCTCATGAAATCTCTATGGCAATAACCCTGCCTCTGGGTCTTTATTTTACTGCTTCACACTTTTTTTAATATTCATGAAGTCAAATTTGTCCCCTTTTTTCTCCTGTTGCCTGTACTTTTGGTGTCATATTCAAGAAAGCATTGCCACACACAATGTTGTGAAGTTTGGCCCTGTGCTTTCTTCTAGGAGTTTTGTTGGTTTCGGTCTCATACTAGGCCTTTAATAATCAATTTTGAGTTAATTTCGGTATATAGTACAAGATAAGGGTCGAATTTTATTCTTTTCTATGTAGATATCCAGTTTTCCCAGCATCATTTATTGGGGAGGGGGGGAGGGGAGGGAGGAACTGTCTTCCACCCATTGAATGGTCTTGACATTCTTGTCAAAAGTCATTTGACTATATAAGCAAGGGTTTATTCCTAGGCTTTTTATTCTATTCCATTGGTCTGTATATTTGTCTTTATGTCAGTACCCTTCTATTATGATTATTATAGCTTTTCAGTAAGTCTTGAAATCTGGAAATGTGAGTCCTCCAGCTTTGCTTTTTGTCAAGATTATTTCGGCTACTAAGGGTTCCTTGAGAGTCCATATGAATTTTAGGACAGTTTTTTTCCTATTTCTACCAAAAAAAAAAAAATTGTGATTTTGATAGGGATTGCATTCAGTCTGTAGATTTATTTGGCTATTATTGATATTTTAATAATATTAAGTCTTCCAATCCATGAACATAGAATGTGTTTCCCTTTATTTATGTCTTCTTTAATTTTTTTCAGCAATGCTTTGTAGTTTTAATTGTAAAATCTTTCACCCCCTTGATTAAATTGATTCATAAGTATTGCATTCTTTCTGATGCTGTTGTTACTATATAAAAATGCAACCGACTGGGGAGTACTGATTTGTATCTTGGTACTTTGCTGAATTCATTTATTAGTTGTATCAGATTTTGTGGAATTTTTCTGCATATAAGATCATACCATCCGCAGAGATAGTTTTACTTCTTCCTTTCCAATTTGGATAAGTTTTTTTTCTTCTTTCTTGCCTAACTGCCCTCACTAGAACTTCTACTAGCACGTTGAATAGAAGTAGCTTCCTTGCCTTGTTCTTGATCTTAGAGGGGAAGCTTTCAGTCTTTCACCACTGAATATGATGTTTGCTGTAGCTTTTTCATACATAGCTTTTATTGTGCCATTGGTCCAAGCAGGTGACTCAGACAGCAAAGAATCTACCTGCAATGTGGGAGACCTGGGTTCGATCCCTGGGTTGGGAAGATCCCCTGGAGAAGGGAATGGCTACCCATTCCAGTATTCTTGCCTGGAGAATTCCATGGACAGAGGAGCCTGGTGGACTAGAGTCCATGGAGTTGCAAAGAGTCAGACATATCTATGTGACTTTCACTTTCTTTTATTGTTTTGGGGTAGTTTCCTTTTATTCCTAGTCTGTTGAGTGTTTTCATCATGAAAAGATGTTGAATATATCTTTATGTCTTTTGTACAAGTAAGCTATTTAACTGCATGATCAGTTCTTAAGGATACACAAAAAAGCATACCAAATCGAATTTTCCATATATGAACCTCTGAAACATCTTCCTCTAAGTAGAAAATAATACTTTTGAAACAGGCTATTTTAGAAATTACATAGGCCAGCTGGAAACCATCGAGATGTCAGGCCATGTTAGTCTATTGTCTTCCTGAATTGGTTTCAGTTTGTTAGTGAAGTAGTTGTATAACTTTTAAAAAAAGAAAAAAGGAAAAGCTTTGTAAAACTTCTTAGTAATAGACTCAGCTAGCCCCTAAAGTGACTTCTGGAACATCAAATTAGCTTTTGTGATAAATATTGCCATGAAACCAGTAATTAGTTTCTAATGATCCTGCATTTTTCATCGGCTGTAAAACCATAAATAGATGAAGATCTTGGCTCCTTGGCAAACTCTTTTTGACACAGATACCTGGGAAAGAAAAAGATTTTTTTATGATGCCCCAGGCCATAGAAACCTGGCAAGGAGCTCATGTGTTTCTCCTCTGGGACACACAGCAATTTATCCACCAATATTTTTGATTCGCTCCAAAACTGTGACTGCAAGCATTGCAGATGAGGCTAATGAATGAGGGTTTCTTTTTTTATTGATTTAATCCTGAAGAAAGAGAAGAAAAAACATCAGGACTGTAACATGCTACTTTGACCTGTAAAACAGAAAAAATACTAAAGCAATAAACAGTAAGCTCTGTGAAAGCAAGGGGAATGTGTCCTATCCCCTACTTGGATTTTGTATGATAAATTGAGATGTAAGAAAATATGAGAATTTGTTTATGCCATTCAACACACACTTGGAAGATGTTCTATATGCTAAGCACTGGCCTAGCTGCCTGTTTGCAAACATGCATTAGATGCTGTCCTGGCCCTCACAAAACTCACAATCTGTGTGTTGGGTTATGAGGTAGGAAAGAGAGATAAACAAAGCAATCGATGCAATACATCCCTTGTCACAACAGAAATCTCCTTAAGCGAAAGGGAAGAGCTACAGCCTCTGCTAAGGGAGAGGAGGCTATAAAGGTAACGTGGATCTATCACTGCAAACATCTTAATGGATGAGTAGGAATATTTAGGCAAAGGAAATGAAGGCGAGCAAGAGCAAGACTAAAAGCATACACCAGAGCAAGAATGCTGGGGGCCCGAGTGAGGGGCAGGCATAAAAGTAGTAGCAAAGTAAGCAGGGACAGAAGTTTTTCCAGTGTCCATTCAGCAAAAAATGGCTCACCAGCAGGTATTACAGCATAAATATTAATGAGAAATCCACACATGATCTGAGTAGTAGTCACTACTGAGAACAAAGCCAACTCATGCTTTGCTTTTAAAGAAATAGAATATTCCAAGTTTTTAATTACATCCCACTCAGAAATATCTTCTATGGCTTTAACTTCTTACTAATAAAACAGTCTTAGCAACATAAGGGAGATAGTGAAACAAAAGTGCTGGATAGAAATCAAGGGTATTTCTCCTTTTAAACTATTCTGCTTTTCTGACATGTCTTTAACCTCTCTGAATCTCAATATCCTTTTTCACATGAATTAGAGCTAAAATTTAGAGTAGGAAATGGCACCCCACTCCGGTATTCTTGCCTAGGAAGTCCCGTGGACAGAGGAGCCTGGTAGGCTACAGTCCATGGGGTTACAAAGAGTCGGACACAACTGAGCATGTTCGCAGACCCAAAATTATTAATAAGGTCCCTCTGATGAGCTTCAGTAGGTTTGTGGGTATCCTGAAATGAGATAAAAAATCTTTTGTGTGTGTGCTGGTGTTCATTTTCCTGAGAGAAGATCCACAGTTTTTAACAGCTTTTCAAAGACTCAATGACCCCCCCCCAAAATCACTGAATTAAATTATATTTAATGTGAGCTAGAAAATTCTCTAGTTCTCTGAATCTATGTTTGATATAAACCCTTAGTTGTAGGCTGCCACTGTGTCGTCAACTTTTATAAAACTGGTAGAATTGTCATTTTCAAAAAGATTGCCACACTCTGTCAGAGTCTATCAATCATTTGTGTAGTAGCAGGTTGCTAAACAAAATGACTTGCTGAAGACCACGGAGAGATAGGGTGACCTTGTGATTTATCGTCCACACCAGCACCCTTGTGAGCACTTAAAGAGATACTATCTGATGCTAAAACAAGGGCTGCCGCTGGCAAACCCAAGAGTACGATCTTCCTATACAAGGAGCAAATACTGCTGGAAACTAACCAAGAACCAATTCTACTCAAATTTGAGTCAGTTCTTCAAAATAATGCCGTATGCAACAATATGGATAAACCTATAGATTATCATACTAAGCGAAGTAAGTCAGAAAGAGAAAGACAAATACCATATGATATCACTTCCACGTGGAACCTAAAATACAACACATGTGAACATATCTAAGGAACAGAAGCAAGACTCAAAGACAGAGAACAGACTTGTGGCTGCAAGGGGAAGAGAGGTGGGAGAGGGAACGTTTGGGAATTTGGGATCAGCAGATGCACACTGTCAACAACAAGGTCCTACTCGACAGGGCAGGAGCTATAACCAATATCCTGTGATAAGCCATGACAGGAAAGAATATGAGGGGAGGGCGGAGCCCCAGACTGGAGGTACGACTAGGGAAGGGGCAGAAGCTCAGACCATAGTGACCATGAGCACTCGGGCTCCTGGTCACTTACAGAAATGTTGAAGCAAGCTGCGCACTTAACACAGGGCGTGGGAGAAGGGATTTGTGGCAACTTTAGTTAAATCTCAAAAGTACAAACAACCCCAGCTGATGGTTTAGTGACAAGTAAGGTCCATCTAGTCAAAGCTACGGTTTTTCCAGTAGTCATGTATGGATGTGAGAGTTGGACTATAAAGAAAGCTGAACGCAGAAGAATTGATGCTTTTGAGCTTTGGTGTTGGAGAAGACTCTTGAGAGTCCCTTGGACTGCAAGGAGAGCCAACCAGTCAAACCTAAAGGAAATCAGTCCTGAATATTCATTGGAAGGACTGATGGTGAAGCTGAAACCCCAATACTTTGGCTACCTGATGTGAAGAACTGACTCATTGGAAAAGACCCTGATGTTGAGAAAGACTGAAGGCGGGAGGAAGGGGACGACAGAGGATGAGATGATTGGATGGCATCACCAACTCAATGGACATAAGTTTGAGGAAACTCCGGAAGTTGGTGATGGACAGGGAGGCCTGGTGTGCTGCAGTCCATGGGGTCGCAGGGAGCTGGACATGACTGACCTGAATAATTTTGACTGAACTGAATAATGTAAGAACTTCAGGAGACCCAAGACAGGGAGGCACTGTCTCTTTTGAATGATTTTGCTCATTTCTACTTTAATCTGTTATAATGAAATTCTGTTTTAATGCTCAGATAGTGATCTGATTTCAAAGTCCTTGGACTACACCTCTCAACTGTCTCCATGTACCAACCATGAGCAGGCAGGGCAAATATTTGCTATAATGAGTGGTTTTTATTTTCTGCTTCCTATAAGACCACAGCATTTGGTAAATTAATATGGCTACTTAAGGCACAAATCTCACTGGTACCACCAGTTATTATTTGGAGCTTTAAACTTTGTCAATAGAAACAATACCTGGTATCAGTACAACACCTCCTAGAAGGGAGTTTGAACATCAACAGAGTAATTGGGCATATTTCTAAGCTGATACGTAACAGGATGGTAGCACAGGTACAGTGCAGACACTAGGGATACAACGAGAAGGCGGCACTTTGCCTGCTTTCAAGCCCCTGACAGCCCAGCCAGAGAGGAGACGTCCCGAACTCCGTCAGGATGGCCCAGCACAATAGAAGCTCCAACGGCCCAAGACCACCCAAGCCCCGTCAGGCGGGACTGCCTGCTCTCTGTGTTGGACGATACGATCTACACTGTCCCCCATCAGGCTGTCTCCATCGTGGGTCAGCGACGCTGTGTGTCCAGTGTGGGTCAGCGGCGCTGTGTTTCCATCATGGGTCAGCGGCGCTGTGTGTCCACCGTGGGTCAGCGGCGCTGTGTTTCCATCGTGGGTCAGTGGCGCTGTGTGTCCATTGTTAGCAGTGCTGTGTGTCCACTGTGTGTCAGCGACGCTGTGTGTCCAGTGTGGGTCAGCAGCACTGTGTGTCCATCGTGGGTCAGCGGCGCTGTGTGTCCATCGTGGGTCAGCGGTTCTGTGTGTCCATCCTGGTCAGTGGTGTTGTGTGTCCATTGTGGGTTATTGGTGGTGTGTGTCCACTGTGGGTCAGTGCTGATGTGTGTCCACTGTGGGTCAGCAGGCATCACTGCTCAGGGCCTAAGGCTGACACCTCAGCACAAGGCTTCCACATCTGACAGATAGAGCTGGAAGGTCTAAAGTTCTTTGCACGAAAGTGACGAATATCACTCCTTCTTACAGTCTATTATTGGCCACTAGAAGTCAAGTTTCTGGCCCCAGTTGATGGCAGGAGGCTAGGAAACGAGGAGGAGCACATGAGCATTTCGGGAGCAATAAATGTTTCCCCAAAGCCCGGATCTAAAGGAAGGTGTGGCAAGCCCCACTCGGGAGGGAGCAGTAGTAGTTTAGAGCAAATCTTCAGGGATTTGGAGAAACACGGTTCAGAAAACTACAATACGTGTAACCCTGTTCACAAGCACGTGCTTCCGTGTGTTCATTTGAGATGTAGCGTTAGTCACTCAATCGTGTCCCACTCTTTCCAATTCCACGGACTGTAGCCCGCAGGCTCTTCTGTCCATGGAATTCTCCAGGCAAGTACACTGAGTGGGTAGCCATTCCCTCCTCCAGGGGGTCTTCCTGCCCCAAGGATTGAACCTGGGTCTCCCTCACTCCAGGTGGATTCTTTACTATCTGACCCACCAGGCATATAAAATGTAAGATAACTCCAGTTGTGATGTGTCAGTAACTGATAAAGAGAGCTTCTGCAGAACCATTTTCCAGAGCAGTGTGTTCCATGGATTTTGAATTTTTGAAGATGATGCTAGGAGTTTGCATAACACTGCTAGGAGGCTTTCCATCGTGAAGATAAACGTGCCCTAACTTCATAATTTTGCCTGGGAAGAGCCCTGCTTGTATTCCTCCAGTCGGTCTCACCAAGCACTACAACTCTTTGGGGGGGGTGATACTCCTGGAGATACACAGGTACACAGGTCTGAGATAACATCCTGTTGTGGAGAAACGATCCCCATGGAGTCAGATCTTCTCTCTACTCACACCAGGGAACCATCTAAAGGAAAAGAATCAAGATCACTTGTTTTCCTTAAAACAAGGCTTTTTTGTTCAGTATAGCAATCATAATTGTGGCATCTCAGATACTCATGCAACTATTAAGCAAATATTTATTGAGCTCCTATAAGGTGTCATCAGACAGACAAAGCTCTAAATACTGAAAATACACCGGTAAACAAACATGCACAGTTACTCCCTGTTTGCCCTCCTGGGAAAGATGAACCTTAAATAATGAATAACATAACAATGTTTTTAGGCTACAGATGAGACAAGAGGTACAAGAAGAAATGCCGAATGGGATGAGAAAATTAAGAGCGCTTTCCCAGGACCAGGATGTCAGAGCAATGTGGCAGAAAGGGACAGGGTGGTGACTTCTAGCCTAGGATGACCCCGGTTTTGCAGACAGGCTAGGAAGGGGCAAGAGGAGGCAAGAGCTAGGTGGTTTCATCTCTCCAGGGTACCTAATGTAGAAAAGCATGCACCTTCAGGCTCTAAAGCCTAAGCTTTTATCAGTTAGTTAGAGCTTTTCAAATGGGGTGTGGGGGAAACAATTGCAGCAATTTTGTGGCCAGAGTTTGGACGTCCTAACCAGTGTGGGAAGGGTTCTGGCTTGAACTGTGTCCATTTCCACTTGGGCAGCTCAGCATGTCAGACAGGCTCAGAGCAGCCCACCGCAAACGTAGTTGCCAGGTCATTAGCCTTCTGAAAAGGCTTCTGGATGGAAGAGGGATGTGGACAAAGTAGGTTTCTCTTTCCCCTAATGGCAAATCTTCTTTCTATTCCTTGGAAGAGAGAAGTGAAGGCTTAGTGGAAAGGAAGACTGAAAATAAAAACTGAAATTTTCATTTTTTACCAAAAGCTTTAATCAGAATTCCCTATAGGCCCATGGATGGGAGAGCATCATACATGCAAAAGGAACAGGTATCCCATGCTTCTAAAGGGGGCAGAAGGCACAGCACAGCCGTGGCAGAGCCCCGTGCCAGACCCCGTTAAGGCAAATCACCCACTGCCGAAGTCATTGACAAGGCAGGTCCACACTCCTTGGCAGGAGGCAGAAGTCTCGGCAGCAGCTATCAATGAAGGGGCCAGAGCAGATAAGAAAACAACTGATGGACGCCACCTGGTAGCTGACAGTAGTTATTCATGAGTCCATGAGGAAGCCCCCCTGAGAACTCCCAGGAATACTTTGAAGGGACTTTGTGAAGCATTGCACAGCCTGCAATAGTAAGTGCGGTGAATGCCAGTAAAACACAGGTAATTACAAGATAAGAAAGTGGACGATCATTTCTTTGGTAACTTTACAAAGCACCTTTGGATCAGAATTGTGGAATGATGGGGTTTCAGTTACCCAGATATCTACGGAAAAGATAAATCAGCAAGGCAAATTTTTCAAATCAAGTTTTGGAGGGCATCGGGGGAAATTTTCTATTATAGAGGGCAAAGAAAGCCAAATGACAGAGAGAATCCAGTCAAGAATCAAGAAAGGGAGACGAGAGAGGCTATAGACGCAACCATAGATAAGGTCAGACACCAGAATTTAAGGAAAGGAAAGAAGTTACAAATAAAGACAGTGACCTTTAAGAGACCCATTTTAACCAGCTTGTGGGTTAAGTAGGAAGACTGAAAATGGGAAGAAAGGCTGGAAGACAAAGGGATAGAAGGAGCTGGATGCTCTTCAAGCAAACAGACCTGCAGGCACAGGGACAAGCCAGACCAAGGTGTGAGGGAACCAGAAGGCAGCGAGGCGCCAAGTTGGCTGCATGCGGGTCCCTGCAGAGACCTTAGAGGCAAATGGGGCCAGATTGCTATGGAGGAGCTTAAAGAAATAGCATGATTATACAGGGATGAAAGTGAAAGTGTTAGCTGTTCAGTTGTGTCCAACTCTGTGACCCCATAAACCTGCCAGGCTCCTCTGTCCATAGAATTCTCCAGGCAAGAATACTGGAGTGGGCTGCCATTTGGGGATGAGAAAGTCATTTAAAAGAAAATCTCCCCAGAAAAAAATAAATAAATAAAAGCTTTCTCTGGAAAAGCTCAGGAGAGACCCTTCAACCAGGGACCGAGCCTGAGGCAACAGGAAGCGGGGATATGGACCCCTTTACCATCCCCCTCCACCCCTACGGTTGTGGGTTGAGGCTTACTGCCCTGGACCCAGGAAGTGGGCCCCCTTCACTGGCTGTCCGCACAGAACAAGCGACGTACTGCCCCTCTGAGTATCAGGGTTCTTAACTGCAAGCAACAGAAAGCAACTCCAGCCCAGTTAAACACGAAGGGTTATTTTTAAGATACTGATTAGCTCACAGACCTGCTAGAACACCTGGAGAAGCAGATTTGGGGGAAAATGTCCAAAACCCTACTGCTGCTGAGTGCTTGTGGCCAGACAAATTACAAAATTAACACAGGGCAGATTAACAGGAGAAAAAGAAACAAATTTAATTCTTGAGCATAGATATGGGACTTAAGAAGTGACCAAAGAAGGCAGCTTTTATACTTTTTAGACAAAGAAAGAATAAATTTGTGATGAATTGACAGGACAAAGAAATTTAGGCTCTAGGTGCTCAGTTAGTAAAGAATCTAAAAGGAGTCTAGGCTTAGGGTAGTTAACTAAAAAAATCACAATTTTCGTTTATACAGGTGTTTCCCTCCAAATCTCCTATTTCTGAAGGCAAGGGTGTCTGTCCTTCCACCTCCAGATACAGAGAGGGCACTTTTTACATGAGAGATTTATTTCCTTTTCCCGGAGACAGAGGGATAGGTCCCTCTGTTTTTTGGGCATTTCTTAAGTAACCTCAATTCGAAATGATCAGTATCCCATTGTGGCTTAGTTGGGGGCAGCCTGCCTGAGGCCCAAATACCACCAGAGGGCTCTGCCGGAGGGACCCTGGCTGCCACCAGGCCCAGACACCTCAGCCAGTTCCGCCAAGACTGCAAAGCGGCCTCTGTGGCCCCAGGAATCCCAGCACCTTAAAACCAGAGACAGGGTCTTCAAGGTCCCCGGACTCCAAAAGAGGAAGTGTCCATGTGCGCATGTACTAGCTGCCAAGATATGGAAATCGAGTGTCTGGCATGTTCAACTCCAATGTACAGGACAGCTCTGCTTCCCAGGGTCAGCGGTAGTGGAGTTGGGGGAAATGTAGAAGGTGGAGGCTCCCCAAACAGAGGACACTGAGGGCCAAGAAGAAGGAGGAGTACCCACCACATCCCCCTCGGCCTGACCAGCAGCCTCCTCTGTGACAGGCAAGGTCTCGTCCCCATCGCCATTTGCCATGCCCCCTACTCCGCTCTGCACACCTACCCCACCCCTCATCCCATCTCAGCACCTCTCTTCAGGGCACAATCTGGAGGGAGGCCTTGAGGCAGCTGAGCCAGTCTCCTGCAGTCCTGGGAGGATTGGGGGGAGGAGCTGTGGGGAGCAGGGGGGAGTGGGGAAGGAAACCGCCTTCTCACTGTGCCCAGGAGGGCCCGTGGCTTCTGCCCTCCCTAGCTTGAAGGGGAGGAAACAGACTCGGAAAACATTCCCCAAAGTACAACTGTCCATCTGTTACACTTGGATGTAATGGGGGTGTTCTCTCTCTCTCTCTTTTTTTTTTTCTTTAATCATTTTGCTACATTTTACTGGTAGCTTCCATGCTGTTTAAGCAGGTAATCATCTATTCCTTAAAAACCCTGGCACGATTTATCAGAGAGTCTGCTTGGCTTTCTAATGACTGATCATAATAGCTGTGCTTGCTGGTGGCTCCTTTTTTCATTTTCAGATTTATCAAGGTCTGATTTAATTGCCATAAACAAGGAAAAACAAGATCAAATTAGCAGATGAAATCATAGGGTTTGGAGCTGATACATATTAATGAGTGCTTACTTTTGTGATCTGGCTAATAATGACCTCAGACCTTGATAAAATTAGCCGAAAGGAAAACAAACATATCAGGGCACTGCAGCGCTCAGATGCTTCCAGGCTGGGAAGCCACAAGATGCAGAGAAAAGCTTCCTTGGTGAGCCAGGGGGATGGAAGCCGGTCAGCAAGCTGAACAGCCTCCCTTGTCCCCAGCCTGAGCCTGTGTCCCCTTTCGGCTAGAAGGTGCCTGCCAGCCCAGTGAACAGCCAAACCCCCAAGCAGCCCCCTTGGCACTGCTCCAGTCTGAGTAATCAGACACAATATAAGCCACTCCTCGGTGGAATTCTCTTCAGTCCTTTAAACAGGCTTGAAGTATTTTACATCCGTAGGAAAACCACCTTTGAATTAGTGGTTTTGTTCTCTGAATTGAGCTTTGTATTTGCTCTAATCAAATTCCCTCTTACCCAGATAAGCATTAAATGTGGATCACATCAGAGGCAAACACTTGCAACTCTCGCCTGCTCTTCTCCGGGAGGAGAACTTGCCTTTGTTATGGAAATGCTACTCCGGAGTGAGCCCACTCAGGGAGGCAGGCACCAGCCAAAACACTCCCTTTCCGCCCTTGCGTTTTTGCATAGCTTCCTTCTGAGACCCTGTGACCTCGGCAAGGAGTCTCCTTACTGGGGATGAGAGTTCTATTTCTTCAGAAATACATTCTCAGAGTTTTAAACAAGAGGGTTTCAAGGCCATAAGGATGCCAGCTTGGAGTCTGAGAAATGGAACCCACCTCCCGGGCCTTCACCTCCAGTTGCATGACCGCGGCCAAGTCAGAGAACTTGGAGCAGCCTCTCTTTTTCCATCTGTGCAATGGAGGTGATAAAAACACCAACAAGGATTTGACAACTCAGTGAGGTAATGTATATAAACTACACAAAACAGTTCTTAACACATAATATGTACTCAAATTTTTCTTATTTTACTGCACTTTTTTTTTTACCCATTTTGTCATTAAATTTCTAAATAAATATTCTAAAAATAAGCTTCCCCACTTGTGGTATAGAGCAGTGGTTTACAAGTGGGATCCTCAGAACAGCAGCATCAGCATCTTATTGGAGAGTTTGCTATAGAAGCAAATGCTTGGTCCTACCCCAGACCCCGAGAAGCTCTAGTGGTGGGCCCCAGAAACCTGCATTCCCACAAGCCTTGTGGGTCATTCGGATACATGCTCAAGTTTGAGAATTACTAACATTCGGAGAATACTATATAGGAAACTTCACTTAGGGGAAATGTTGCCCTGTAAATTTCATCTGTCCAGGAACTTCCCTGGCGGTGCAGTGGGTAAGACTCCATGCTTCCACAGCAGGGGCAAAGAGGCTGATCCTTGGTCGGGGAACTAAGATCATGCATGACACTAAACACGACCAAAATGAAAAAAAAGATTTTACCTTCCCAAATATCTGCTCGTTAGTTAATTGTTGAAAGTGAAAAATGAAAGTGAAAGTGAAGTCGCTCAGTCGTGTCCGACTCTTTGCGACCCCATGGACTGTAGCCCACCAGGCTCCTCCATCCATGGGATTCTCCAGGCAAGAATACTGGAGTGGGGTGCCATTTCCTTCTCCAGAGTTAACTGTTGGCCACGTTTATTTCTATTTACTGGGTTTGCATTTACAAAAGTGACTTTAGTTAGTGAACAGTGAAAGGGGCAGAAAACCTGGCAAGCGTGAAAGTTGAAATGAGCCACATTCTGCCTCCCTTACTCTGAGCTTTTCCAAAAGCGAGTTTCAGACAGAGTTACAACTCTGTGTGTTCCATCGAGGTACCAAGGAGAAGAATCACTGAATCACAGCTCCCATAGAGGAGGGGAGGTTTCCGATAAATCAGAGAGACAGGAAGCTATCTTTTCACGACTCCGCTGGGATTTGGGACAGACAAAAGAGATAAAGCTATGGAAAACTTAAATCTTTTTATCCCAAATGTTCCAGACAATACTAATGATAAACACAAGGGCAACTGCATTTTTTTTTAAATGATAAAAACACGTTCCAAGGTTATAGAACTTTCGTATGCTTTATCTGCACACAAGATAGGCCTTTAGAAATGGATCAAATTTCCCAGTCAGGATTCAAAATGCATATGTTCATTTTATATGTGTGTGTGTATGTTTATATATATATATATATACACACCTGTAATATTTTAGGTTTACAAAAGATTTGCAATCTATCATATTAAGAACCAGCATTTTGCCCTAGGTCATGATTTTGATCTAAATATGCTATAATTATGGGCTTCCCTGGTGGCTCAGTGGTAAAGAACCTGCCTGCCAATGAAGGAGACTTGGGTTCAACCCCTGGGTCACGAAGATCCCCTGAAGAAGGAACTGGCAACCCACTCCAGTATTCTTGCCTGGGAAATCCCACGGACAGAGGAGCCTGGAGGGCTAGTCTGTGCATGTGTTAGTCGTTTAGTCGTGTCTGACTCTTTGCAACCCCATGGACTGTAGCCCTCCAGGTTCCTCTGTCCATGGGATTCTCCAGGCAAGAATACTGGAGTCGGTTGCCGTTTCCTTCTCCAGGGGATCCTCCTGACCCAGGGATCAAACCCAGGTCTCCTGCATTGCAGGCAGATTCTTTACCATCTGAGCTTTAGGGAAGTTCCGGGCTACAGTCCATGGGGTCACAAAAGAGTCAGACACAACTTAGCAACTTAAAAACAACAACAATGCTCTAATTATAAGCCTTTTGTTTTAGAGGTTGTATTATTATTACTGTTAATATCAATGAATATTTATCTTTTTAATAATTAGGCAAAAGAATGCTTTCTTCTAGCCTTGGAAAGTGTCATGGGGCCCGAGGTGGCCAGTACCACTCCGGGGATATGTGCAGATTTTACATCTTGAAAAACTTGTACTCAACACTTGCAGCAAAAGTTCCTTTCAGGAAGGTTTGGCAACGATTACATTCCCTCACCAGGGCCTGACATCTGTCAATTCTATTACTCTCTATAAGCTGTGACTGCTTTATGGAGGCAAACTTCGACTAGTGGATGGGCTGCATTACTCAACAGTCCCCTCTCTTGGATTTAGAATCCTTTAAAGATTAGAATTCCTCTGGACTGCAGAACAATGTGCATAAAAACTCGGTAAGCTCTACAGAAAATCATTCTTGCCTCTATCTAGATGTTAGCTGAAAGCACTTTTTGTTTTCTGGCAATTTTAGTCTGTAGCAGTGTTACTATCTTAGTTTAATTCCCTATTTCTCTCCTTACATATTAAAATTTCTTTTCATTTCAATTTGTAATATTGTAACTATATTAGCATAGTCAGGGTCCAAAAATAATATCTTGAATATATCAATTAATGCATTGTTAGGCTTTTGCTAATTGGGAAATCTTATTGATTTTTGGCTTCAGTTATTAAGAAAAAGAGACAGTAATGGCATAGCCGTCACCACTGGACAGCTAGAGTCTCTCCAGTCCCTGAGACGCTGCTGGATAAGAATTAGGCCCAAGAAGACACAAAGAATAGGCCATTCAGGCCCAGGTACACCTCGACTAGGGATCCAGTAGTGAATAGCAATAGAAAACAAAGAAATAATGTGAAGAAGAATGAGGCGCTAATGGTAAACACAAGAACATGAGGCAGGGCTGTAGATGGTGTCTTTCTCCAGGACTGATGTAGATTTAAGGGGGAGGGGGGGCAGAAAAAAAATAAGTTATCTGACCTTTCCTTCTACCCGCTTCAGTTTTTTCCCCCACTTTTGACATAAGAGGTAGAAAACTGCAGCCAAGTATGAGGACGGTGGAATCACGTAGAGCCAAGTCTTGGTTTGTTCTATGGCTTACTAGCTGTGTGACTCGGGCAAGCAACTCAGCTTCTCTAGGCTTTCATTTAGTCATCGCATGGAGATAATAACCACACCCTTCCCATGCGGGAAGCAAATAAGTGATGGCATGGCCCCGAGTATGCACTCAGAACTAGTCTTTTTCTACAGGGTCCTGCTTCCAGTTAAGCTATGGATGACACAGGCAGAGTCTATGTCATGACCTGAGGTCAACCTCAGGTCTGTAGGCAAGACCTGAGAGCCAGGGAGCAAGGGATGGTGAGGATGTCCACCCAGGAGATCCACTGAGCAGAGATTTGCTGATTCTTCTGTTTTCCATCATAACCCCGTTGTATGGTTTTCTGGTTATTTGTTTCTCTTGTCCTTCCTACATCACAATGGTTGTAGTGGGCAGCATGATGGCTCCCCCAGTGTCCACATCCTCACCCCTGGAGCCTGTGAACATGTCGCTTCACAGGGCAAAACAATTCTGCATATGCGGTTCAAGTGAGGCGTCTACAATGGGGAGATTATCCTGGATTATCTGAAGGGACCCAACAAAATCACAAGGGTCCTTAGAAGAGGGAAAGAGGAGGGTCAGCATCTGCAAGGGGATGTGATCAAGAATTTCACTGCTCTGAGCTCTGCACTGCTGGCTTTGAAACTGGAGGAAGAGCCACCAACCGAGGAGTGTGGGCAGCCTCTAGAAGCCGGAAGAGGTGAGAGTCCAGATTCTCCCCAGGAGCCCCCAAAGGAAGGCATCCCTGAGGACACCTCAGTGTCAGCCAAGTGAAACCCATTTCAGACTTTCCATCTCGAGACCTGAGAGGGAATCCATGTGTGCTGTTTTGAGGCACTACGTTTGTGGCCATTTATCACAGCAGCAACAGGAAATGAATACAATGGTATGAAAAAGTGAAAAAGAGTGTTAGTTGCTCACTTGTGTCCGACTGTTTGTGACCCCATGGACTGTAGCCCACCAGGCTCCTCTGTCCATGGGATTCCCTGGGCAAGAATACTGGAGTGGGTTGCCATTCCCTTCTTCAGGGGATCTTCCCAACCCAGGGATTGAACCCAGGTCTCCTGCATCGCAAGTGGACTCCTTACCATCTGAGCCACCAGGGAAGCCCAATGGTGTGGTGTAATTCTACCTGGCAGTACAGAACCACAAAGTAAAACGACTGTCTGCCCAGTATAACCCACAGACTGACTCGATCATTCCAGCCACTCCACAGCCTGCTCTGTTTTGACCTTCAAAGAAAACAGAGCAAAAGCAAATTTTGATTTAAAAGTGAGCACAGTTCACTGGAGAGAAATAATTGTGGATCAGAGGAGCGAATTAATTGCCTGGGATTCTTTTTAAATATGAGAGGAAGAGGTGAGATTGGTATTAAGTATGGTTTTCGTTTCACTTTCAGTGAAGAGACAGTGGTGTTCAAGGAGGAAGTTTCTAGAATACAGTCAACCTCTGTCTATCTCTTCCAGCATGCTGGAATGGCTCAAACAACTTTAATGGAGAAAGCTGAAGAAAAGCATCTTGGTTGCAGGCTACAACTCAGTCTCCCAGGGTGACACTGCTATGCGAATGCCTAGTTTGCTGTTGTTTAGCTGCTAAGTCGTGTCTGATCCCATGGACCATAGCCCACCAGGCTCTTGTGTCCATGGGATTCTCCAGGCAAGAATACTGGAGTGGGTTGCCATTCCCTTCTCCAGGGGCTCTCCCTGACCCAGGGATTGAACCTGCATCTTCTGCGTTGGCAGGCAGATTCATTACCGTTGAGCCACCAGGGAAGTCCAACTGCCTCGTTACCGCCTACTGTAACTCAATCTCTCTCTCATGATCCTCTGCCTCATTCTGAACACATGTCTATTCCTCTGCCTGAGTCAGAGTCACCTGACTTCTGTGTACTTTTCATGTTAAGGTTTGTTATTGCAGAAAAAAAGAAAAAAACAACTCTACAGAGGCACAATGCAGGATGCTCAGACTAGGTCTAAAGAGCACACAGAACTGATGGATTGAAACTTGGGTCCTGAGTAATAGAAGTAATCTCTAAGTAACTGTCCAGATTCAGTTTTGTTTTTTTTTTTTTTAAAGGGGGGGGGGCAGGGGGAATCATACACAAACCACAAGATTAGGAATCATTTTGCTTTATCAGAAACAATCACACACTACCAATTTGTAGCCCGTGAAAATAAAAGCAAATTTTATAGATTATAAATTATATCCCACTTCTCAGAATGCCCAGAACCTTTGTCAAAAATGTGTTGGTCTTTTTATACAAAACTTTTCAAAGGGCAGTGACTCACAATTTGGATACAGTGAACAACTGTCCACTGGCAGTTGGTGATGCTGCACTCATTTACTTAACAGATTTGTAGCAAGCACCTCTTCCCTCCCAGGTGGCACCAGTGGTAAAGAACTCACCTGCTAATGCAGGAGACATAAGAGATGTGGGCTCGATCCCTAGGTCTGGAAGATCCCCTGAAGGAGGGCATGACAACCCACTCCAGTATTCTTGCCTGGAGAATCCCATGGACAGAGGAGCCTCATGGGCTACAGTCCATGGGGTTGCAGAGTTGGATACAACAAAGCAACTCAGCAAATGCACCACATTGTATGGGGACATTCTGGGGAACAAGTTATATCTGGAGACCCTGTCTGCCTCCCAACAGTCTTTCCCACTCTTTATCCTCATTCTGCAAATTCCTGATAATCAAACCCCCTCACAGTTCACTTCCTCTGTGAATCTCTCCCAGAGGCTTCTTCCCAGTCATCACGATGGTATTCAAAGCCCAGGGGAACAGAAGAAAGAAAGAAAGTACAGAGGGCTCCCAGTCACTCAGAGAAGTGGGACAAGGCTGGACCAGTTATCCTGCCAATGACAGGCCAATTCCCCGACCCACTCCATCTGCTGGTCTTTGCAGCTACCCCATCCCAGGATCCCAAGGAAAGATCCAGTCCATGATCAAGTATGGATTCACCCGGGTCTGGAAGAGGCTCTGGCAAGTGGAACTCAGCCTGGCTTCAGAAATGTCTTCCAGACTGTAGCTATTAGGGCTTTCACATCAAGAAACAAGAGGGGGAAAGGAAAAGAAAAAATAGGTAGGGGTAGGTGGGGGACTGGATAGGATTTGTTCAAGACCAGATTTAAAGCAATCCGCTTTTTTTTTTTTTTATAAAAAAAAACAACTTACTTTGTAATCATTGCCTTGGCGCCTGGCCCTCTCTCATTTAACCTCATCTGCCTGACTTTAAATTCATGGAACAGATTTTCACTACCTTGGACTCCAAGCAGTTGGCTAGTGGAGTGTTCTTGGATGTTACCAAAAAAAGGCATTTGATACCATTAATCATATTGCCATATGTAATAAATTGGCTGCCTATGGTACATTGCCTAAAATTGTCACATGGTTCCAATCAGAGCCCAACTGAAAGTGGTGACTGGAAAGTCTGACTCTCGTTTTCAAGCACGCCGTCTCCATGTTCCACGGGCCCCTCCTGTTTGTGCCGCCCATTAATGACCTGCTGGCTCACTGTCTGCACAAAGGCTAGCCCTTGCAAAGATGCACAAGTCTGGGGCGCTGCTCTGCCCCGGGCAGTAACCTGCATGATATCAGAGTCACGTCGTTACACTCAGCCTCTGACGGCCCGACGACTTGAAGGCTAACAGATACATCACTTAATTCAAGACTCTGTATCTGCCCCCGCACCAATGCCTTTCTCTTCCTGTGCCCCTTTCCAAACTCTATGCACATACTGAATCCAGGGGAGCAGCATCCTCCACGCAGAACGCAGCTGCCTCTGTTCACCTCGGCCCATAGGAGGAGCGCCTGTCACATCGCGGTGGGAACGCCCCCGATCCCCGAGAGAACAATTGATTTCAGCAAGTGGAGAAGACATGGACAAAGACAGAAGGTGCTGAAGGCGCTGTATCGTGCCACCACCGCGCCTGGCTTTAATGGGATACATTTGCGTGCTGTGGGTTCTTTCTTTTTCTCTCGCATGATTGGGTCAATCTGTATGAAATAATAAGGAACAAAACCTTTTCCCTCAAATCAGATTGCTTTTCTGTCTCAAAACTTTGAAAGGCCTTTATGAAATATTTTGAAATTTGACTTCATCTTTTTTTAATTGAAAAGTATTGTGTGTGCTTAAAATAAACTAATTTCGGGAGTCTGTACAACGCTCCTTTGTGGGTATTTGTGTATGTGTGTGTGTGTGAGACTGTGTGCACACGTGTCCCCTTCTTTGTATACATCTGTGGGTCCAGATTCCAGCTGCGACCCGGTACTGAAATCCTGAAATATAGTTTTTGTCTCACATCCAGCGGCTCTAAAACAGGAAGTACAGGAAATCTTAGTCAACGCCCCCCCGCCCGGCCGCCTGCCCCCCACCCTATCTTGGAAAAAAAAAGTTCTGTTCTCATGAAATTTGCAGGCTGATATTTGCAGACCCAGGAGGTTCCAGCAGTTTGGGTAAGGTTCATATAAACATCCCTGCCACCATCTGAAACCCATAAATAAGGCCATTGGGAAAAAAAAAAACCCAGGTCCCTCCTTTTTTCACACCACATCTACGTCTTTTATCTTTCGTAAGACATTGTTCGGTGGAATAGGAGAGCATTTGGGGAGGGCCTGAGCAAGAATGTAATAGATGGACTTAAAAATAAGAGCTCTGGGTGAAACAGAGCACATGGTGTGCTCAGATGCACAGAGCCCAGAGTGCCTATGAGGAGGGGAAGGTCTGGCCTCCCCACTACTTTGGCGAAGTGCCAGCGAGATCCAGATCAGGGCTCTGCTGGTCTCGATCTTTTCGCGTATAGGCGGTGCAGGGCACAGGTCACAAGTCTAACCTTTGGTTCAGAGAAAAACAAATAATAAAAGTGAACTGAATGGCAAGTTCTGAAAAGAGTTAGTGGTTACTAGCATATCCTCAGAATCAACGATGCTCTGGGGACTCGTAAAAATGTAGCAATACACCCAACTGTGCAAAGGATTTTCTCCTCATTGGCTATAGTAAAAAATAAAATAAAATTCAAGTCTAAATATTCATCACTTGTATATCCAGGGGCTTTGCTTCAGAATTCTGGTTTCAGGATGCAAAATGACTACATCAGTTGGTTGTATTTTGGACTCACAAGTGGGCGCCCTTGCAGAACTCCAGACGCAACTACGCTGAATCTATCAGAGCTGGTACTTAATGGTGCCACGTTTTTGAAGAACTCAAAGCTGCAGCAAACATTTTCCCTTCCTCCTCTTCAGTCAGTATTTATAGAGCACGTGGTGAAACCAGAGGTGGGGGATAGAGAAGAAATCTTCTCTGTCCTCAAAGGTTGTGTAGGTGTATGTTTGTGTGGGTTTGTGTAATTAGTTCGTGTTTGACTCTGCAACTCCATGGACTGTAGCCTGCCAGGCTCCCGTGTCCATGGGATTCTCCAGATAAGAATACTGGAGAGGGTATCCATTTCCTTCTCCATGGGATCTTCCCAACCCAGGGATCGAATCCAGGTCTCCTGCATTGCAGGTAGATTCTTTACCATCTGAGACACAAAGGAAGCCCCAAAGGTCATACAGTTGAGTTCAAATACACACACACACACACACACACACACACACAGAATTACATACTTTAATCTCATTCATTCTCCTCTGACGTTCTTCTCTTTGTATAGAGATCCATGTTTCTGACCAGTATCATTTTCCTTCTGCTAAACAACTTCTTTTCTTACAGGGAATACCTGCTGATCACTACTGTACCTCCAGTTCCTAGAATAATGCCAAGCACCTAGTAAGCATTCAATGAATATTTATTCAATGGATTGGTTAATAAATACAAATTGACAAGCTTCTGTGAGAAATAATAGTAAATTATTTCCTGATTATTCCCCATGAGCCTTCCTTATTCAGTGAGTTGATTACACTAATTTCTATATTTCTAAATAGAGTGCACTGAGAGATGAGCCCAGAACATTTCCTGAATGGTGTTCTGAAGCTCACTAAGCTTGGATAGTGAATCTGGGAAGGAAAAGGTGAGTTCCAAGTCTGCTCAGAAAAAAGGCACGCCCCTAGACAGCATTTCTCACTGGGGTCTTCAGGTCACCAGCAAGAGGGCTCTTCCACTCTGCTCAGCCTAGAGGTGTTTCTTAGTTAATGAGTGTCTTAGGTGTCTGAGGAATTCATAATTCATCTTGGATCACAGGTCCTAGTGCAACTTTTGTGTGGAAATTCATTTCTCCTATGGTAACGTGAATTATTTTAAGGGCTGGAGCTGGCAATCTGTCTATAATCGCTTCAAATCCCCCTTTTCTACTTTGCTAGGAATTGTAGGTCAACTTCACCTTGACCTAAGAGTCCTAGGTTCCTGTAAGAGGCAACTTTCCCCACTACCTGGGTGCTAGCGTCACAGAGTCTTGGACCAAACCAACAACAGGTCTCCTAGGTTAAGAGACTACTTCCATTTGAGAGCTGCACGCTCTGGCTCTTTCAGGTAAAGTTGTCTACATGTTTAAGTGCCATTGGGTTCCTTCTCCTTGCACGTTTACTGAAACCTTTGTAAACTCCTTACACAAATTCTAGGAAGGATTTGTTGTTGTTGTTGTTGTTTAGTTGCTCAGTTATGTCCAACTCTTTGCAATCCCATGGACAATAGCCCATCAGGTTCCTCTGTCCATGGAATTCTCCAGGTAAGAATAAGAGTGGGTTGCCATTTCCTTCTCCAGGGGATCTTTGCAACCCAAGGATTGGACTCACATCTCCTGCACTGGTAGGCAGATTCTCTGCCACTGAACCACCTAGGGAGAATTAAAAAGAATGAAATAATGCCATTTGCAGCAACATGGCTGGCCCTAGAGAGTGGCACACTGAGTGAAGGAAGTCAGAGAAGGAGAAATAACATATGACATCCCTTATATGTGGAGTTTAAAAGAAGAAACGATACAAACGAACTTACAAAACAGAAACAGACTCACAGATTTAGAGAACGAGTTTATGATTGCCGGGGAGGAAGAATGGAGTGGCAGGGTGGGGGGTGGGGGGGAGATAGCTAGGCAGTTGGAGTGGACATGCACACAGTGCTATATTTAAAACCAATAACCAACAAGGACCTACTGTATAGCACAGGAAATCTTTTCAGTATCACGTGGCAGCCTGGACAGGAGGGGAGTCTGAGGGAGCATGGATACATGAATGTGTATGGCTGGGTCCCTTTGCTGTTCACCTAGAACTATCACAATATTGTTAATTGGCTACGGAGTGGAGTGAAAGTCACTCGGTCGTGTCCAACTCTTTGTGACCCCATGGACTATACAGTCCATGGAATTCTCCAGGCCAGAATATTGGAGTTGGTATACTTTCCCTTCTCCAGGAAACCTTTCCAACCCAGGGATCAAACCCAGGTCTCCCGCATTGCAGGTGGATTCTTTACCCGCTGAGCCACAATTAATTGGCTATAATCCAACATAAAATAAAAAGTTAAAAAAAAATTCTAGGGAGGGTTCCTTCTCAGACTGATGTGTGGGCATTGGTAAATCTAATGACTATACTTTCCTGCCAGCGTTTCTGATTGAATTGGCACATGGTGGAGTCCGGGCATCAGAATGGTTTGAAAATCTTTCAGGTGAGTCTAATTCTCCAGGTGATTCAAACAGGGCTGAGAACCGTGAATCCAGAGGGAGGCATCTCAAAATTTAATATGCATGAGATTCACCCAGCAAGCTCATAAAAATGCAAAATCAGTAGGTCTTAGGTGAGGCCTGAGACTCGGCATATGTAATAAGACTTCAAGAGATGCCAACACGTATGCCTAGTCCACAGACCACACAGAACCTATTCCTTGTCCACAGCCCACACTTCAAGTAGCAAGGTTCTTTAAATAACATGTGGCAATCAAAGTTGAATATGAAGTTTTGTTACTTTATGAAGTAAAACTGAATGAAAGCAGCAAATTCAGGCCCTCGGTCACACCAGTCACATTCAAGGGCTCAAGGGTCACCTGTGACTAAAGGCTATTGTCGTGAACAGGGCAGAGCAGAAACCACCCTGTTTCTACTCTGTGACTTTCCATCACAGAAAGCGCTCCTGGACAGTGCCGCGCCAGACCCTCCGTGTTCTTGCATTTCACTCGGCAGGAAGTCGCATTTGCCAAGCCTGCAGCTAATATGTGTCCACAGCACCCGAGGGCTTTAATAACACATGTATTTTGTGTGCATTTTTGCTTTGGACTTTTAAAGGCAAACTTCTTCCCAGAAGAATCTGGGGGGTCCCACAGAAACCTTTGATCCCACGACCAGCTTTAGGCCTAAGTAGTTGATTTGCTGTGTTATGGTTTTTGTCATTGCTGCTGTTTTAGTTAAAGCAAACCTTCTTGAAGGCTTGGGTGAGTTAATTTATCCTCTATGGCTATTTTAAAACTCCATTTTCAGGAGGGACTCGCCAGTTTCTCTTGCCAACCTCTCTTACTGGCATTGCCTGAAAAACAACTCTGTCCTAGTGTTTGTTTGTCTTCTCTTCAGTCGGGTCCAGCCACTACCTCCCCATCCCTTTCACTCGTCCCAGGGCATCAGTACAGGGTGCTCTTAGTCCAGCATCATTCCATAGCAAATGGTGCTTCCCCCTCACCGAGTTTATAATTGAATAGAGGGCTTGGATGAGATATGTAAAACTCAAAATCTCATTAAGTTGCTAGCAGTGGCTAGCAAGCAGTGACACATTAAAACAGATTAGTTTCTCATATTAGCCAGCTATCACTGAGCAAAGGGCAGGGTCCAGTAACCTGGTACACGGGGGAGGGGGAGTTTAGCGGAGGGGAGGGGAGGCCAAGAAAAGGGCAGGCCAGGGCTAAGACCAGAGGGGGCTGCTAACGGAGTGGAGTCAGCCCGGCTGAGGAAGTGGCTTGGGGAGGCAGGCAGTGTCCGGTGGAGAGAGCATGGAAGAGAAACAATGAAAGGTCAATGGGAGTGATGGCCAAACTTCAGTTGGTTCATGGTTCTGCAGAAAGCCATCAGTACATGGTGCCTTTTAAGGCGCCTCCATCAGGGCCCTGTGCCCTCTGAGAAGAGGATGTAAGCGTGGGGAAGGGGGCAAGGAAGGAGACGGCTCCTTGAAGGAACGGGCTTTACTCTGCTACCTCCAGATCTGCCCAGGAGGTGAACAAGAGCTCACGTCTCCAGGGCACAGAGCCCTCAGGGCTGAACCAGGGGGAACCAGAACGCCACATTCCCTTCCCAGCTCCACTAGGTGATCTCAGGGTGTGCCTGCTCTTCTCTGGGCTCATTTCCTTAACTGCACCATGGAAGAGTTAAATGCTCTTCACCATTGAACTGCTGGGGTCTCGGTCCTATATCTAAGGCAGTGGTTTGCAGACTGAGTGGGGAAGCCGGGCCTGGGCACCATTCTTGCACTGGCTTCGTGCAAAGCAGCCCCGCTGTCGGTGTTTGCACATCGGACTCCACAGGCCCCTGATCAAGACATGGTGTGGGACAGAATTGCCTCTGCCGTTGCTTCAGAGCTTCACTTTGATTCGTAAACTCTTACAGAGGTCTTAGAAATTTAAATGTGTGGGAGAGAAGGTTGGGGAGGGAAGTGGGGGCTGGGGAGAGGAGATGGAAGAGAGAAAGGGACAGAGAAAGAGGAGAGAGAAAGAGGAGACAGGACCTATACTATTGCCCACCTGGGGCAGGAGAGGGAGAGACTGGATGTCTCCACTAGACCAAGCCACAGAGAGCCCTTTCCCGTAAGCCATCGTCGTTAATGAGACAGGGTCACGAAGATCACCCACCCAGCTATGTACAGAAAGCTTCTAAAGAAAGTGGGCACATCAAAACTTGTGTATCCATATCAGCTATCATTTTGGAAAGTTGTACACATCCTTGAATAATATTCCTTTTGTTCACCACTTTTGGGTCCTTTAAATTCCTCCTTTGGAGCCTGATGCATGCCCAAACATACCTTTCCTAATCCTTTGTGAAATTGTTAGACTAGCTTTCATTTTCTGAGCCATGGGCAGCCTACAGCACACTCCTCTGGGGTGAATGCCTTGTTGTGGGGAAAAGGTGAGGCACGTTGATGGAAAGACAGGTGGGGGCCCATACGTGAGGCTCTAGCTCATGTGCCAAGGGTCACCACCTTCGGGAAAGAGACAACCCTCTTGACACAAACCCTCGACCAGAAGGTCAACACTGAGAACTCTGAAAACAGAGCCCTCTGGCTGAGAGAAAGAACCCAAGCATGATTTAGAGAGAAGCCTATTTCTCTTTCAGATTTCCCAACCTGACATGTTGCTATAGTACACTTCACATCTGATTAGGTTAGTCATAGCACATTACACCATGTCACATGTAACATGATGCAAGGGGATTGTGAACTGTGTACAAAGATGTACCAGCAGCCAAGAGCTCCAGCCCATTCTTGATGCAGGAGACGAGCCCCCTCCCTTCCTGGTAGCCCTGTGTTAATTCAAATAAAACACCTGATTCTCTTGTCAACAGTGAGTCTCCTAAATCTTTACCTGATCATCAGCTAGAAGAGAAACGATTCTACATCCTCACTTAAATCAGGGCTGTTTTCTCTATCATAGACCAACTCTAGAATTTCATGTCTCCCCAGCGCTCCCAAAAACCTTACCTTCAATGTGTCTAGCATGTTACAATGGGCAAGGTCCTTTCAAAGCCATCATCTTATTGACATTTCACATTCTTAGGAGCCAACGTTTAGCAAAGACATTCACATTTGGGTAGGGGATTCAGGATGTTCAGCAATGTCATTCTCTGACTGGGGTCTTGGGGGCAGGGGTAGGGTAGGTCACAGGCCACTGTCTCTGTCTCCCTGTCTGTGGGAGAAGCATCAGCTGAGCATGGCCCTGAGTGACAGCCCAGGTCTTCATGATGAGCCGCTTGCATTGGGTGCTTTGCTTGACTCAGTTT
Organism: Capricornis sumatraensis; assembly: GCF_032405125.1. Lineage (NCBI taxonomy): Eukaryota > Metazoa > Chordata > Mammalia > Artiodactyla > Bovidae > Capricornis > Capricornis sumatraensis. The sequence continues at coordinate 34,654,985 of NC_091089.1, forward strand.
TGTCGTTGAGTTGCTCAGTCATGTCTGACCCTCTGTGACCCCGTGGACTATAGCCCACCAGGATCCTCTGTCCATGGGATTTCCCAGGCAAGAATACTGGAGTGAGTTGCCATTCCCTTCTCCAGGGGATCTTCCCGACCCAGGAATTGAACCTGCATCTCCTGCAAGTCTCCTGCTGAGTCACCAGGGATTCCCTGACTCAGATTTATCCTACTCTGAATTCTGGATTCAAGGGAACTATTGGAGACACATATCACAGCTAGGATGATCAGCATTAGAATAATGCTCTGATTTCCCCACAGGGAGAAACAAAGAAAATGATATCATCTACCTAGAAATCATATGTATGGCCAACAACACTATGGAGAGAACCTGTCTAATTCAAAAGTTGTACGTGTCCCTTAACACAGGTTTTCTTTCTTTCATCATTTTCAAAAAAGTCAAAGAAACCTCCCCATGAAAGATGATTTCAGATGCAAGTATCAGATCTTGACACAAGTTGCCCTTAAAGAAATAAGGTAATGTATCAGAATAAAGAAAGTCTGCAAGTAGAATTGATTGATTAATGCAAATCTCATGATGAAGAATCCAAGATCCTGGTTCTGGCTTCAACCTCAAGCCAAGAAAAGAGTGTTGCTGAAGCTCCAAGTTTCTATCCAGATACAGCAAAATCCAGGTGAACAACACAGACTCTGTCTTCCTTTCTTTGAAGAGAGAAAATCCTTCCAAGAACTACCAGCCCACCCTAAAAGACTCCCCCTCAAATTCATGGGCCAGGATTGTGCCACACATGCCTGTTTTGAAATCAACTTTTGGCAAAAGGAATGGGATTTCTCTAATTAGACAAAAGAATCAGCCACGATAAGTCACAATATTCCATCTGCTGTAGAAGCAAATACTGAGAAACACCACTTAAGACAAGAGAAATGGGAAACAGCAGGCAGAATGAAGCCCAGCTGGGGAAATGCTCTTGGTGAGATTCGGCCTGGGGTTATACTCCTACTTCAGGTCCAAAGGGTCAAGAATGGGGGTCCACCACATCATTATCACGTGACCAGGCTTTTCCCACCACTCTGCCCTGGCCTGGCCCGCAGGTCTGGAGGAAGCTAAGGTTTAATTTCCAAGAACAATGCACTCTCTCCCCTGCAGGGTAGATCATCACCAATTTCTATTTGCACACTATCCATGTATTCTGTTTTGTATACATCAGACATGTATTTATACTTGAAAATAACTGCTGTGACCTCCCTAAGATGACTCTTCTCCAAGCTAAATATCTCCAGTTTCTAAAAACATTCCTTAGTACCTAAGGTTGAACTTCCTTTTGGCTCCACCAACTACAACCGAGGGCTATATCGTGAAGTTTATTTACTGGCTAACTGCTGCAAATTGTTAGTCATTGGTACTTGTTATGAATTAATTTCATCAAATTATTTTTTTTTCATAATGCTTCTGAGGGAGAACCAGGAGGTAACAGAGAAAATGCAACTAGAGCAGACTGACATTTTTAAAAGCCTGCTGAGAAGGAAGAGGTATTGAAAACACATCTTGCAGATGACACTGACTTACCTTGTTGTTGTCGTGCTCAGCCGAGTTTGACTCTTTGAGACCCCATGGACTGTAGCCCGCCAGGCTCCTCTGTCCGTGGGATTCTCCAGGCAAGAATACTGGAGTGGGTTGCCATTTCCTTCTCCAGCGGATCTTCTCTACTCAGGGATCAAACCCGTGTCTCTTGCTTCACAGGCAGATTCTTTACAGTCTGAGAGTTACCTAAATGCTTAATAGTCATCAGTTTTAATTAGAGGCTTGGCTGCTCTGATTATTAGATTTTTGAAATTTCCTATTCAAATATCAGCTCTTCATTGTTAAGAAAGAAGAATGTTTTCTCTCTTCTAACCAGAGCAAATTGCTCTGAAGTATATGAATAAATTCTCTGCTTCCCAGAACCAATGGCAAATTCACAAAGCTCCATAAAACTCGTGCATGACTTGCTGCTGCAGCTGCATAATTAAAAGAAAACTAGTATATCGACTAGTTCTCCTCAGAATAGCATCCATAAGTCACCACTGCTTGAGGAAAGCTTGTTACTAAAAGGATTATGGCCAATATCATTCTTATGATGAAAGAGAGAGAATAGCTGGTTTGCCTTGTCCAGTCTGCTCACAGATAGCCAAAATGCTCCACAGGCTGATTTTTTCATATGTCTTGAACCATCAAGACAACCACAGGGAAACAGTTTTTCAATATACAGATTTACCACCAGAGCTATTGCTTTCTCCTCCATACACAAACTCTCTGCCTCCCAGACTCGATCCATAGTAGGCTTATTTTTAGCAGTGACTAAAGGACTCCATGCTCTAATTTATGCACACATATAAAATCAATAATTACTTAGTCGACCTTTTCATTCGTCTAAATTTGGCCTGGCATAATGGAAGCTGCCGGCACAGGTCCCATTGAGAATGATAAATAGGAGACAGTGGCGCAACTCTATCTCCTCTCTAAGGGTCAGATGAAATCAGAGGCAGCTCAAACCTCAGCCATCCTTGAACTGAGCCTCGCAAACCTTTTATTTGAGGCAGATTCCATTCTGATGAGCATCACACCTCTTTTGGAAGAAGAATCCAAACTCCGACTACGATCCACTCTGGCTTGGTGCAGGGCTTATGCCGTAAACACACTTATCCACCTTACTAATGAGAGTGATTTACCATGAGTATCAGCAGTTCCCAAAATGGGCCCAAGGGAAAAGGATGCTGGGATAAAAAGTCAGCTACAGGTGTGGAAGGTATGGAATAAAACATCCATGAGTCCAGACAGACCTCTAGTAATATTTCTCCATGCCTAACTCCCTCGCACCCCTTTTGGCAATGTCGGAGGTTTTCCTGCTATTGTCCATCACCTCTAAGAGGTTGATTTCCAACTAAAGGAGCAATAATTGTACTCTTGCTTCACTTTTAAAGACCAGATTTCTGGCTTCAAGCATGGCCTTTTTATTTTTCCTGAACTTGCTGACAACAAGAAAGTACCTTTATTTATCTTAGGAGGACTGCAGGTCAGAAATATCTCAGCTGCTTTTTTTTTTGGTCTCTGTTTTAGGATGATTTAAACTCTACAGCAAGCCTATCTTCTAGGTTTACTTTCCCTGTTATCAGAGCAGAAGGGGGACCTCCATGCCTCCTGTTAGCCTCACCTTTTATCTTGATCTTTATCTCTGCTATTGTTCACAACGAATGAGATACTGGGGCATCTTTGCCAAATGGCCTGACCAGACAAAGCCAGGAATCATCTCCCCAAAGTTACCCCAGAACTGTATGAAAGACTAGGACTTGCGCTGAAACTTTTCCTCCCTTTTCTGGGTCTACAACTTCATGACCTATTCTAGATCCACTGAAGTAATCTTTTTCAGATTGACATTATTTTTTTTTCTTTAATTGGTGGAAAATTGCTTTACAATTTTGTGTTGGTTTCTGCCATACAACAGTGCATATAAGTCATAAATATCCCCTCCATCCTGAGGCTCCCTCTCCTTCCTTCATCCCACCCTGTAGGTCAACACAGAGTACCAGGCCAGCCTCCCTGTGTTATTTAGCAACTTCCCAATAACTATTTAACACATGATCCACTGAAGTAATTAAATTATATAAGAGCTGGTGAAGTGGTGATGTGCCTAGTAACAACAATAATAATGTTACTATTTTAACTACCTTTTATTGAACATTTATTTTGCCTCGTGGCTCAGACAGTAAAGAATCTGCCTGCATTGCAGGAGACCCAGCTTCAATCCCTGGGTCAGGAAGAACCCCTGGAGAAGGGAATGGTAACACACTCCAGTATTCCTACCTGGAGAATTCCATGGACCAAGGAGCCTGACAGGCTACAGTCCACGGGTCGCAAAGAGTAGGACAAAATGAGGATATATATATATACACATTACATGCTAGGCACTTTTTAAAGTTCTTTATATCTGTCAACCTCTTGAATTTTTATTGCAACCCTGATGTGGGAACTATTACAATTTTGCTGATGAAACAACTAAGGTACAGAGAGCATGAGAGACTTTGCCCAAGGTCACAAGATAGTGAGTTGCAGAATTGGGTAAACACCTAAGCAGTTTGATTTCAGGGTCCAGGGTCATATCTGAGGCTCTCACTCTTCTTGAATTCTGCATACATTATCTGATTTCAGCCTCATAACTGACTCTGCTCTCCCACCCCTGTATTGGATCCACTCTGCTCAAATGCCTCTTAAGATTTTCTGCCTGCTAACACAGGACTTCTTTGGAAGACCTGAGCAAAAGCTCAGCAGAGAGGACCTACTAAGTACCAGACCTTGTCTGACACCACTCCCTGTGTTTACCAACCACTCTTTATTAAAGTTCAACATTTCTCAGCGTGGATGCCTGGCATGTGAATAGCACACAGCACATCCAGCGGATGCTGAAGCAGGGGAGTGGTGAAGAAACGATCACACGGCCTGGAAGCCAGGAGGGGAGGGAAAAGAAGGCAGAGAAGAGGCTCTGGAACACAAAGGCCCCAGACTCTCAGGGGCTTGGTGGCCAGCTGCTCACATCTTTGCATAAAACATGGGCGCTGCGTTTGCGGGTACGGGTAAGTGTGACTTCCTCCACCCCCGCCCTGGGGGGCAGCCAGCAAATTGGAGAATGAGCCCTGGTGTAGAGAAGAATTAAGGGAAAATGTAGAAAGGAGGCTTTTCTTCTGCACATGCCTAAGAAATGCATACTGTGCAGAGCAAAAGGGAAAATCAGAACAATTCAAGTGCTGAGACACTGCCTATGTTGCTTTAAATTCTCCTGGCAACATCTCACATCCTCACTCACACAGAGGGGAATCTAGCCACCTGTCAACCCCAAGACACACTACCTACTGTTCTGGGAGAGATTCTAGACAGGAAGGAGCCTGCCACAATAATTACAGCGCATTGTGATGGCCTTAAACAGTACCATCCTCACTGCATTATCTAAGGTCTTTTGTCAGCCCCTCTGAAAGCCATCAGCTAACAAGGCATGTTTTTTACTGGCCAAAGAAACTGATGTTTGGCTCTGAGTGATTTGTGGGATCTAAATTCTCATTATTCTGAAAGTATTACAGTCCACAATTGAAAACCTCTAAGGAAGCCATGCCAGGTGCCAGAAATGACAGAGAAATCTAGGGACACTAAGATTGTTTAATTACACACATAGGATTTTTAATGGATTCATTCCACTTGAGGAATGTGCAAGTATTTTAAATTTTTAAATCAAAAATAAGACTTAAATACTTTTATTCAGTGAAAGATGGGAGCTGAAGAATTTGAAAATTATTTACAATATAATTAAAATAGAACCAATGGGCAATAAAAGTCTGCAAGTTTATGGAATGAAAATTCCGAATCAGATGGCAAAGACTGGAGGAGACATAAGTCCTCTTCCTCAGGAAAACATGACTAGAAGAAAGATTCCTTGTTCTCACCTTCCTCATTCCTACCCAGACAGAGAACAAGATGTTGCAACCAGCATGACTGGGGAGTTCAAGAGGTTGATTTATGGGGGTACATTAAAATAATTAAATATGTATAGCCTGATTAAATGATGACTGGCAGGGGATATAATAAGTGTCTACTAACATTTGAAGGTATAAAAAAATTAACAATATAAAGAATTATTTACTTTAATTCAAGAGAACACCTCTTAGAAGTAGGGAAATCCTAGGATTAAAAACAGTCTGAAAATTGAGAAATCCTTCATGATGGGAGGCCCAGAGGGAAGTGGTAAAGATACATCAGCTGAGACTTTTAAGTTAAAGCTTTTCAGAATGTTCAAAAGTTGGCATAATCAGGGCCTGATATTACCATGGAAGGTCACATGCATTTGTGGGTCCAAATGCTGACTGCACATCAGAATAAAGATAAATGCTTTCTAACACCATTTCAGAGATTCTGAATCAGCAGGTTTTGGTAAGATATTTGAATCAACATATTTTAAAAGATCCTTAGGAGTCCACCAAGACTGATACAACAAGCATCACACTTACCTACCATTATAATCAATTATAAAACTGGACAGGGCTTCTCTGGTGGCTCAGGAGGCACAGGGTCACTCCCTAGTCCGGGAAGACCTCTACATGCCCCAGAGCAACTAATTCCATGTGCCGCAACTACTGAGCCCACACTCTAGAGCTTTGGAGCTGCAACTGCTGAAGCCTGTGCACTCTAGAGCCTGTGCTCCAGAATAAGAGAACCCACCACAGTGAGAAACCCGTGCACCACAGGTAGGGAGTAGCCCCCGTCACTGTAACTAGGGAAAAGCCTGAACAGGAAGGGAGATCCAGCACAGCCAAACATAAAGTAATAAATAAAACGTAAAAATAAATAAATAGAATCAGCTTCATCTATATATTTTAAAAAATTGAACAAATTTTCAGGCATTTTGTAACATACAGAGAATAAGAGGGAAAAAAAAAGGTGAGCATAGGAAAATGAAGCCCAATCACAGGTCTTACTGGAACAAGTGCCATGACAATTAAGTGAGATAATCCATGTAAAGCTATTAACACATATACTAAAATTTATACTGTAATCATTATTAGAATTCGTCTCTAAAATAACTGCTTTCCTCAAAAGAACACTGCCATCTTGCAGATTCAGGGAAACTTCTGTTAAAGAGACAGAAATAATGATTGAATTTTTGTAACAGTAGAAACATAATTCATTTTGTTTTAATTGCTATAGTGACATTTATTTAATATATGTTTTATTCCTACATTTAATTCGAGTTTGATGTTACAGAGGCAGATTAAATTTATGGGGTAGACAGCAGAGAGGAAATAAGTACACAGAGAATGACCCCCAGTAATCTACATAAAAGTTCCCTTACATCTTTGGTCAAATAGTAACCTGCACACTGACAGAGTTAAGACTCATAACTCACCAGGTATATAACCTTACAGTCTCTCTCTCTCTAGCAGAGAATGTCTACTGCATGGACAGAATGACATTCTCAAGGTGCACAGGACTAGGAGATGTTAGAGTTCTGACCAACTAAGTGGGAAAGAACTCTCTGAAACTCTCCAGCATTTTAAGACCCTAGAAGTCCACATCTTAGTAGCAGGGTTGCTCTAGACTTCTATAACAAAGCCTGAAGTCAAGCCTTAGGGGATAAAGCTGATTTGCTATTAAATCAGCTGTCTGCTGGTCCAAAACTCAGCTTTCTTTTTAGAAGGGCAATTAAAAAATCCATATTTTCAATAATGTAATATCCACAATGTCTAAACATAATAAAAACTATTAGACATCCACAACAGTATGAACAGACCCAAAGATAATACACACACTAAATTAGCAGAGAATACTTTAAAGCAGATATTATAAATATTTTCAGTAATTTAATGGAAAAGATAGACATATGAGAAAAATAGAGACTCTCAGGAGAGAAATGAAACTATTTAAAAAGAGCCAAATGAAGATTCTAGAATTAGTACAACACCTGAACTAAAACATTCAGTAGGTAAGCTTGAGAATACACTAGACACTGCAGGAGATCAGTGTACTTAAAACAGGCAAACAGCAACTATCCAAACTGAAATCCTAAAATAGAAAGACTGGCAAAAAATAAACTGATTCACAAGGACCTAATAAGCAAGTTCAAATGGGCCAATATATGTGTAAGTTAATGAAAGGAGAAACTAAAAGAAGAAAGGGATTAGAGGAAATTGGGGATATATTACACCAGAAAAAAGATATTTTTAAGAAATAATAACCAAATATATTCCAAATTTAATATCAATACACAGATTCAAGAAGCCTCAACAAAACCCAAGCAGCGTAATTTTTTTTTTTAAATAACTCTATGTGGGTATAATATAGTAACATTACTGGATACCAAATCCAATAAAATCTAAAAGCAGTCAGAGAAAAAGACACATTAAATTTAGGGCAACAATGAAAAGAACAAAAGGTGATTTCTCTTTAGAAACAAGGCAAAGAAGAAGACGGTAGAATGACACCTTTTAAATGCTGAAAGAAAACTAGCTACCAACCTAGAATTCTACATCCAACTAAAAGTACCCTTCACAACGAAACAATCAGGCATTTTCAGATAAACATAAGCCGAGAGAATTCATCAAGAGGAGACTTGCACTATAAAAATGTTAAAGGAAGCTCTTCAGCGTAAAGAGAAATTACACCAGAACTCAGTCCTGCTAAAAAAATGAAAAGTGCTAGAAACAGCAAATATGCAGGGAAACAAAAGAATTTTTCTTGATTTTTTTTTCTCTTTAATGATTGTTTTTTAAAAGCAAAATATTAAAAATGTACCTTAGAGTTTATAACATACATGAGAGAAATATACTATTGATATAATAAGGCAAATGGAAGTATATTATAGTAAGGTCCTTATATGTTATAAATGATAAAATAAGAATTCAAAGTAGGCTCTGACAATTATGAACACATATTACAATCCAGAACAACCACTTTAAAAAATAAAACTAAGAGCTAGAGCTATAAGCCAATAGTGGACATAATATAAAACAATTAATGTAATAATATAAAATAATCCAAGAGAGTACAGAAAAGAAAGATAGCAAAGAACAGGCTGCACAAAGAAAAAATAAATAACAAGATGGTAAATTTAAATTTAATCACATTACCAATCATAGTATATCTAAATGAACTAAACACTGCAATTGAAAGGCAGAGATTATCAGACTAGATGAAAAGAAATATCTAAACACATATTGTTTAAAAGAGGTGACTGTTTTAAATAGACACATATTATTAATAGCTAAAAACAAAAGAAGAAAAACCACAAATTATATAAACACTAATCCAAAAAAAGCTGAAATGGTCATATAGGTATCAGACAAAGTATACTTCAAGACAAAATGGAGATGAAGAGAAACGTCTCATATGATAGTGAGGTCAAATTTTTTTTTTTAAGGAAAAAAAGCCTACAGATGTATAAACAAGTAACTGAGCTCCAAAATACTTGAAACAAAGACTATCAGAAATAAGAAAGAAACAAATCTCGAATTAAAACTGGAGAGTTAGCACTCAGTAATTCATCCCCCCAAAATAGACAATAGGTAAGGATAGAGATTTATTTGAACAACACTATAAAAACTTCCACAAGTGAATCTAATGCTCTCCAACCCTGCACTTATTTGAAACCTACTGACTTACTCCATCTTTTCAACTTTCAGCAAAATCACTCCAACCAGACAAGTCACTAGTTTATTTAATTAGGAGGCTAAACAGAAACTTCTTTGAGTATCACATCTGGTTTCTAACCAGGAAATTCTTGCTTTTTCACAATCTGAAGCCACATGATTCTGCTTAAATACATTTTCTTCCCTGCAGTTTTATACAGAATAGACTTGGAAATGAAGGAGTTTTAAAGATCCCATACTTCAAATGCTCCATTTTACAGAAGAGAATCTATGGATTCTCTGTGTCTCAGTTTAATTGCCATGTTCCCATTTAAAGATAAGCAAGCAGTGTCTCAGGAAAGATAAGTAACTTGTTCAAGATCACACATGGTAGAATCTGGATTCTAACCCACACAGTCTAACTCTAAAGTCCACTATCCTCATAAGAGACTTGGTAAATGTTTATTGAATTGGGATAATCAAGATACCATAAGTTCCTATGATGTGACTGCTCATGGACATTGATGATTATGGATGGAGTCAATAGTAGACCCCAGATCCTCTGAACCCTACACCCTCCATTCTACCCTACACCCTTGCATTCTAAAAAGTGCAAATTAAAGCAAGACAATTAACTTTTCAGTCTAATCTATTTCAACCTAATCTTCAGTTTTTTCGATCTAATCTCCTATGATTAAAATTGTGATTGTTTCAAATCATATCAATCCGCTCTGAAGCACAAGAAAATGTGTGGCATCCCAATTTTCTCTTTTAAACTCATTGCACCTAAAATCTAACCAATAACTTGGAATGACCAAAGGAGGCATCCTTGTCAAGCAGCAACACTCACTATGGCTTTTCAACAGCAATCAAATACCCGCTGTGATTGAACAGTCTGACATTAATACAATAGTTTTATTGTTCTCCAATGGCTGCCTTTACCTTGTCAGATCTCCATTTCCAGGTCCTAATTCCCAACAAAAATCCACAGCTTCCCTTATCACATGCTCATCCCAGTATATTCCAGCATTGTAATCTCTTCTCCAATTTAATATTTAACTTTTCTAGTTCCTCAGGAGCATCCTGGCATAAGCCAAAGGGAAAAACTTACCAAACTTAGTAGGGGGCACAATGTTCCCTGGGACACATCAAACTCCTCCTCCTTCTGGACACCTAGCTCCTCTATCCAGTGTGCCAAAGCAGGGAACAAGGATAGAAAAGATTGCAGGTATTATCTGATACAAGGGGCTGACTTCTGGGATAGTCTTCCTCTGGCTTGGTCTGGTTTCATCTTCTGTGCAACTCCTCCTGATATATAGATGATGTACTAAAAATAGCCTCCAGTGTACTAAGAGCCTCTTCAGAGAGAAGACAGTCAAACCTTTCTTTGCCACTGTTCAGTGTCCCCAAGACCCTCTCTGGGCAGGTGGGAGGAGATAACTCTTGTTAGTTTCATGAATACCCTATGGTTCATGCCTCCTTTTTAATCTCCCTGATTCTTCACTTGGAGCTGAGACCAGTGAGGGTTTTCTATGCCCTCTAAGGTCCCCAGGGAATTGGCACTTGCCTTGATGCCCCCATCTTCTTCCTAACATTTCTTCCTGCAGTGTATCCCATCAAACTCCTTACCTTTGGAGATTAATGACAGATGAAACTGAGCACTGGGCACTGGGGTCCTGGGTGCCTCCAACACTCAGGAGAAACAGCAGACTCTTCCAAGAACTTTCTAACCATGCTTGCCTCACTGCCACTGGGAAGCACAGGGACAGATTCTGTACGAATCCTGCAAGAGGCTTGGATGACAGCTACCATTACCTGTTCTTCCAGGCACACCCAACCCTTGCAAGAGATTCTCTGAGCACTTCCCTTATATGGCTTGGAGGGACAGGAGGGACAGGCAAGCACCCCATTCTCCTCCTATGCTTGGAAAAGGAAGTGAAAACCTCTTGACCACAAATATTGTTGACCACTCCTCTAGCCCCCTCACTCATTTACCTCGTGATTTTCTCATACAGATTTTGGGGTGGAATGATTGGGAAGGCAGAAGAGAAGGCATGGCCACCTTTTGAGAAACCCTGGGGCTGTATCTGGACATGACTGTCATTAGATACTGTTATGGGCTGAACTGTGTGACCCCCAAAATTAATATGCTCAAGTCCTAACCCCTAGTGCCTCAGAGTATGACCGTATTTGGACACAGCATCTTTGAAGAGGTAATTAAGATTAAATGAGGTCATCAGGGTGAATTCTAATCCAATCTTACTGGTGTCTTTATAAGAAAAGGAGCTTAGGACACAGATAAGTACCAAGAGAAGACCATCCAAGGTTACAGGGAGAAGATAGCCATTTATAAGCCAAGTAGAGAAGCCTGAGAAAAAACCAACCCTGCTAACACCTTGATCTTGGACTTCTAGCCTCCAGAGTTGTGAGAAAATATTAATAAATGTCTGTTGTTGAAGCCACTGAGTCTGACATTTTCTTCCAGCAACCCTAGTAAACTAACACAGATTCCTGTAGAAGATGTGGATCATGAATGGCGATTTGTCCTCAGGTTTGGGTTCTAGTTCTGAGGCCCCAAAAAAAGTCCCATGCAGTGATTTGGTGTAAGAAATAAAAGTTGGCACATGTCAATACTGCAAAATGCAGGAAGGAAGATGCAGTCAATAGCACAGAAGGAATGGACTAAGAAAACAAAGTAGGAAAAAGACTGAGCTGAGTTTTAGAAGATTTTACCAGTGAGACAATGCAAACGTGAGTGTAAACAAATCACACACACACACACACACAGAGCGCAGCCAATGCATGAAGTGAAACAGAGGATGAGGACACTGGCTATGTCGAAACAGGAAAGACCAGGTCATTCTGGGGACGATGAATAGGGCCTGGTTGAGAAAGTCCAATGTGTTAATCCACACAGAGCATCAGAGTCGCAAAAAGCAGGTCAGGAGTAGAACAGTGGACACACAAATGTCACCTGATGAAAGAGGAATTCTGAGAATATCAAATCAACCACATTTTCTTGGTCATGATCTGGTCCTTGGATAGACAAGAAAAAACAGTCCACCATGCGGAAGTATTTGAGGGACCCCTATTTGAGTGTGAACTTGATCTGATCAAAAAGATCATCCCCATAAACCTGTCTCGGGCTGAAGACTTGACTTCCAAGGGTTATAGGGGAATAAGAGAATTTTAACTGATTTAAGAAAGTATATAACCTTGCAGTGATTTCATTGGGAAGGGTCAGCTGTGAATGGCCCTTGTTGAAGTCAGATACACCAAAATTTCAACTCTGACTCTACTCCTTGCTTGCTATGTGCCCTTAGGCACGTCACTTGGTCTGTGGGAACCTCAGTGTTCTCATCCATAAAATGGAGACACTCACATGCATAGCTGTGATCCAATGCAATAACACAGGTACACCTTCCTGAAGGAGAACTGATCACCACAGGTACTCAGTAAGTATCAGCTCCCCATTCATTTCCCTTCCAGGATCACAGTGGCAGAAATCAGGACTTTTAAGGGCTAAGACAATGGATGACCAGATTTTGAGCCAAAAGGATGAAAAGGAATCCAGAGAAACAGAACTGGCAGGAAAAGGAGATTGGGAGTCAAGCAGAGGGACACAGAAATAGATGCTACCAGTCTTGTCTAGTTCATTATCTTTAGACAAAGGCCAGTTCAAGGAAGAGCAGATCTGCAATCACTGAGTAAGCACTGCCATCAGGTTAGGATTTTAAACAGTGATCCAGGGATGGAGCTGAGGAGACGAAAGCTGTTTGCTGATCAGGCTGGCTAGACAGTCATCAGCATGTCATGGGCAGGTCACTCCCGAATCTGCACCCTGCTCTGAAGAGAATAGCCTTCCCAGATAAAGAAAAGCAGTTCTCCAGGCAGTTGCCGAGAATAGCTGCCTTTCTCAGCTAGAAACTCCTCCAAGTCCATCTGTCCTGACCTTGATCAAAGTTTCCCTGCTGTGGTTTGGGATATTATAGCGCAGGGTCGGACAGAAAGAATTTACTCAACAGAGAAGAATTCTCGGCTAGGCACCCAGAGGACACCGATTATAAAGTACTCATGTGACAGAGCCCGCAGTCCTCACATTCGGATGTCAGAAGTTGGTTCATTAAGATTAAGACATATTTGCTTTAGCAAGTCCAGTCAATCCAGTTCCAGCATGATTCTTTTTTTTTTCCCCTATTGTTCATTTCTACAGAAATTTCTTTGTCTCTGTAGAGCAGCCGTAAGTAGTAGGAAAAACCAGAATTTCACAATAGCGTTTCTCAAGCAACATTGGAGAATAGCTTATTTATTTGAAAAGAGAAGAGGAAATTTTTAGAAAGAAATTGGATGGTCCAGTCGTCAAGATCTCATTTTTAGACAGAAAGCCTTTGCCCAAACTTCAGATGGTATAGAAGGTAAAGCTGATGGTTTCAACTGACCATGGCTGTGATGGAGAAGAAGTAAAGCTCAGGGCCAAGTCTCACGCACCCTTCAGCAGTGCACTTGGGTAACACGCTCCATCTGCACTGAGATGGAAAAGTTTCCCCACCAAGTCAGTCCTAAATGCTGCTGCTGACATTTCCATTTCTCTCGTTGCCTGACTATAGTACCAAGACCTAGAGAACAGTGCTTGTGCAATTTGCAAATTAAGATGATTTTTCGGCAGCTGTAAACTTCAAGCTGAAGAGGCTATTCAAAAAGCGGTGGTAAAAGGAGGCAGTAACTGTTTTATCTTTTTCCATAAAACTCTAATGCATTGGAGGGAAAATAAAGAAACCCCAGGTATAAACACTGCTATTGTAAGTTCAGTACACAACCTCTGTGCTCTATCTACAACAAAGTTAAGAGCTGTTGAGTGTGGATAATGATAATATTCTAAACAGAACTCATGAGAGGAACCAAAATGATCTGAAAAAGAGAATTTTAATGGGATTTATTAGCAAGACCATCCTTGGGAATTATGGTGACATACATATAAGAGTTTTGCAAAGGCAAATTACACTATGTTGGGCATTATTCTACCTCAATTTAAAGGTAAAAGGCAAAAAACCAAAGGTCATCAGCCCAAGAGTATATTAATTTATATCTAATGTAGGGTTTTTTCCACACATGAAGAAGTCCAAAGGGGAAAAAATTATAGCTCCCACAAGAAACTTGCGGCAATAATCTTACATAATTTACAACATAAAAGGACATTTCCGTGTCTAGGAATTGTGGCTCATCAGCATTGTAAAAGTGGACCCAAGCAACTCATTTGATGCCGAAGTCATATTAAAATCGTCAGGCAGCTGACTGCTCCACCCAGCCCGTTCCTCCCATTGAAAGTCACCCTGACAACAGGTAATATCTGCGGACGCTCCAGTGGAAAGACAGATATATGACCTTCGAGGAGGAAGAGGGCAAACTAAAGCGACAAGCTCAATTCTTGGGATCCCAGAGAAGCATCATTCGGTGATTGGCGAGGCCGATGCCTGCTCTCTATCTAGCCGAGCACAGGCTCAGGGAAGCCCTGAACGATTTCATTATCGCCTGCTTTCCAAAGGGAGAAACGAGGCTGCTTTCCTATTTCATAATAATTGGATGAAGAAATGTGGGTGGGAGGACAATTCATTTCAGGGTTTGATGAATTATTTACCAATTAAGGAGATGAGCCGAGGAAGGGGAGGGCTACATAACTTTGATATGAATGTTCCTTTTATTATATTATTTATACACATGAAACTGTTGCTTTTATTAACTAAGAGGTTAATCACTTGAATGGGATGCCTTGCATTCTTTGCAATCCGTACACAGGCAAATTGGCTAATTTTATGTTAGGAAAATAACCTGGCAATTTTTCTAGTACTTATCTGTGTGGTGCAGTTTAATAACGTTTTATAGAATGAAAAATGAGTAAAGAGCTGGGATGCTGGTGGTGCAAAGCCACTTTGTTTCAGTGATGAGGGAAAAGGGAAGAGTTCATGGTATTCTGGTGGAAAATGGACGCCACGAAAAGGACCTTTTCCTGCTTATCAGGCAGCTATGTGAACATCTATGATACGTGGAATCAGAGCACACACTGAGGGGTCAGAAGATGTGGTCAGAGACTCAGTCCTTCCATTCAGTCACTGTCCATGGACTCTAAGCACATCACCTGCTTCCTCTCTTGTCTCTACTTGCAAAATACGTATAATAATCATTCACTGATCCAAACATGCTATGAGAACATTCTACGTACTCTTATCACACAGGGCGCAGGGACTGCAGTGGTGAACAAGAGGGACAAGATTCTTGTCCTCCTGAAACTTTCCTTCTTTTAAGGAGAACAACACACATAAAAAAATTAACATTTGCTGGTTGTGATAAGTACTCAAAGAAATGAATAGGAATAGTTGGAAAATAAAGATACTAACAGTTTATAGGAGAATCTGAGAAAAACTTTCTAAAGATTGATAGTTAAGCTAAAATCTAAGAGACAAGAAGAAATAAACAGTTTATAGAGCCAATGGAACAACATTCTAGGTCAAAGGAATAGCAGGAGCGAAGGCATTGATGCCTGAAAGACTTGGTTTGTTCTTGTAGCTGAGAAATGGTCAGTGTATGTGCAGGTTATTGAGGTAAAAAAATAAGGCTGGAGAGAGAGGAGGAGCCAGATTACGGAGGACCTTGTTAGAATATGGTAAGAAATCTGGGTTTCTATTCTAAGTTTAAATGAGAAGTCATTGCAGGTGGTTAATATGATCGCGTATAAATTTTTAAAGAGCTCTTCTGGCTACTGTATGTAGAATCAAATGTAATGACACAGAGAGGGAGAGGCCACTGCAGTGATCTAGATGTGAGATTGGAGGCTTTGACTAGGATGTTGGCAATAAATATGCACACCAGTGGTGGAAACAATCTCTGTTCTGGAGAACCATCACGTCTCAGTGATGAGATGATTAAGGGCCATCATATTTGCCATAAAATAAAGAGTGAAGCTTATGACAACAGTAACTGAGAACATGCTTGTACTAAATAGTACTAAATGTTGACACAAGATGGGAGACATCAAGTCTGGGAGACATTTACAAGTTCAGTTTGCATGTAATTTGAAGTTTGCACATAATACAAGTTCATTGCATATGCATTCAAGTGGATATGTCAGGTGGGGTGGTTAAGTAAGTAGATATGTGAGCTCAAAGAAGAAGCATGGGATAGGAATGTAAGTTTGGGAGTCTTCAGATGAGATGGTACTGGAAAGATATTAATAATGTCTTCCTTACACTTCTGACAGGTCTTTTATTATCTCACAAGCTGCCTATCTCACTTAGTCAAGCTAAGTTGTGCTATAGTCACAAAAACTTGAAATTATCAGTGGCTAAAAACAATAAAGGTTGATTATTATTTTTCTTTCTATATGCCCAGAGTAGCTTGGCTAGGGTTTGGCTCTGTATCTTTTTTTATCATCACTAGGGCCCAGGCTGGCAGAGCTGCCAAATCTAGAGAATTGGTGGTCATAGTAGCAGAGGGAAAATTAAAAACTGACATTCTCATTCCAGCAAAGAAGTAATGCACATTACTTTTGCTTTCAACTCCTTGGCCAGGACTAGTCGCATGATCCCATCAACTAGAAGGGAGTCAGGAAATACAATCATCACACGCACCCAGACTGGGGAGAAAGTGGACCATTTGGTAAACAGCATTAAATACCACCACACTAAGAAAAGGTACCATTGAGAGCTGATGGTTCTCAGTTCTGCCAATTTCTGGGTCCCAATTTATGTTTTCTGAAGCACTCTGCTGATGTGCTATAAAATGTTAAATAAGGAAAATAAAGCATGAAAAGTAATGGGGTAAGTTTTAGAAAAGAGTGCTTTTAAAAGTTAAGTGCAAAACCCCAGACTGAAGTGTGATGAGGACGCTGTGACACACACACAGATCATTAAGTATTTAGTAACCATTGGTTATCAGAGCCTTGGCTTGACAGCCTCATTTAGGAGACAGCTGCACTTGCTTATATTGATTGAGGTGGTCTGCACTAACAAAAGCTGAAACCTTCAGATTTAATGAAGGCAAGGAGCCATCCTTGAGCAGAAGGCAACTATCGAACTGATTGCAGTAGACAAACCCAAAGTTTGATTAATTCCATGGAGCATTGGGCCTAAGAAGAAATTCACTATAGCTTATATGAGTCAACTCAATCAGGATCAGGGAAATCTGGTAAACTCCCTTTGGGTGGTGGGTAGAGTAACTCAGATAGGCAGTCAGTTAGACCACAGATAATTATTGGCCCAGATTTTCCCAAGCCCCTCGCTATTAGCAAGTTACATGTTGAAGGAAGCCTACTCATTCTCTTGGGTCAGTTGAATACTCTTGATACCTTCTCCTCTAAAGCCCTTTATCTTGCCAGTTAAGGCTCTGAGAAGGCTGGAACTCTCAAAGAGGCTATTCTGTTCTGGGTCAAATTCTATTTAAGGATAAAATTCAAAGGCTTCAGTCTTGACTCTGAGAACTTAGTTAATTTAACATTGCAGAACACTCTTTCCTTTCAATTACATGTATCTAACCAACTTGCTTGTTCATCTTGGGTAAGTAGTCTATTCTTACTTGAGTGTGCAGGTGGAGCAGAGCCAGGGAAGTTATGGATTCCAGCAAAGCAAGGGGGCTGGCAGGGCAGGTGAATAATGCTCTCTCGGGGCAAAGAGAGTTGACTGCTGTCGACTGCTCCACAAATGGACTCTGACTCTGGGGGACAGCTGCATGTGGCAAAAGTACAAAGGCCAAACATAGAGATGGAAATGAGGAGCAGCAGAAATCTTGGACTCACTGGGATGGAAGTGGTTTGAGAAACAGCAGGTTGGAGAGATAGGAAGAGACTGAGGGGAGAGGATTTTGATTGCACCCAAAAAGTTTTAAGACTCACTTCTTAAGAAAAAGAGAAGTCCTTAAAGGTATTTCTAGCTGGAGTGTGACTTGATAAAAGCATGTTGTTTCTCTAAGGGCGAGAAATCAAGGTAATATTTAGGACAGACCAGAAGGAAGAACCACCACAGGACATCAGTTTGAGGCGATAGTGCTGATCCATAAAAATCATTCTTTCAAACGGATTTCTAGCTTCACTCTCCCCAGATTACCAGCAACAGACCACTCTCACCCACACAGCATATCCTTTATTTTCTCCAGAGATACAGCTCCTTTTCTGAGCACCAGGAATGGAAATGGTGACAAGCCACTTTCTCCACACCTCTCTCCTCTGTTATAGACACCTCTTTCTAGAACCCAAAGACCAGGAAGCCAATCCTAGGCTTTCGCTATTGTCATTTGATTCAACTCTGCCCTGCCTAAGAAGAGCAGCTCTCCTCCGACTTTGTATTGAGACCCTGTCTCATATCATGCACTGTGCGTGCAGCATACAATCTCTGAATCAGGGCCTGAAGATGCTCAGAGGTAACCAGGGAGCCAATAAACCAGCTGTACCGTCGCAGATGACCAGATGACGCTGATGACCAGATGACGTGGGGCTGAACAGCGCGGGCTGCCTTGTCCCCTCCTTGGTTTGAGGCCCAGAATGCTGTGAAGTAAGGTGGCGACACTAGAAGAAAATCATGTATACACCAGGAGAAAGAAGAAGAAAAACTACCAAACATCCCTGGGCTAGTGGAGAGACTGATCTTTAAGAAGAAGGAAGCTATGCAACTAAGAGTTTCCATATTGCAATGAAGATCCTGTGCCCCACAGCTAAGACCTGGTGCAGCCAAATAAATAAATAAATATTTGTTCAGAAAAGAAAAGAAAAAGGCAGCTACTGAGCCAAAGGTTGAACAAGGAGAACTAAGTTCTGATGTGGATGCAGAAAAAGTCTCAGATGATGAAGAGAGAGACGCAGGGTCAAGAGAAGGCTTTCTGGGAGACAGGAAGCAGAGAGAGACGGAAGGCCGTGCCTGTTTCTTAAAAGCACCCGACCTGTCATCTCACTTAATCCTCTGCATGAGGACTATGAAATCAGTCCTACTAGTATCCCCCTTTTGCAGAGGAAGAAACTGAGGCTTGTCCAAGAACACACAGTTAATAAGTGGTTGGTTAGGAATTTCAAACCATGAAGCCCCAGAGCCTGTGGGCTTGAACACCACACCTATACCGTCTCTGCAGTACTAGTCTCTAAATCCTCAGGATTAGGTGCAGTGATCCATTTCTCCTGCAGGGTAGCTACCTCTAACTCTCATTTTCATGTGCTTCCTAAGTGTCTCTGACATAGGAATAACGTAAGGACTTCACCTCGAAATGTCTAAAGAAACCTTGTCTCTTCTACCACCCGACTCCTTAGGCATTCCTCAGCTTTCCCCATTACTCAGTTATTCTGGAATGGGGTGATATCTTCCGCAGTACACAGTCAGCTGCTAAATCATTTTTGGTCTCACTTGAGATATTTCTTATGATTCTAGGGTAACTTGCTAGCTACTTTTTCTGTCCCCATTCTCTCCCTCATGCCTTCCACTGTCTACCTGCCTCATTCTGCCAACAGGGCTAGTTTTCTTCAACCAGTGTTGGGACTCCTCAGTCATAACTCTGTTTAGCCCGCAGATTCTGGAATCAGATAGTCAGGGTTCAAATCCGGTCCCTACCCTGACTTGGGCAGTAACTGAAATTCGATTAGTTTCAGTTCTGAAATCTATTAAGCTATAACAGTCTCTCATAAGTCATTGGGAAAATCAAACGGGACACCTCTGTTTCAGGCACAAAACTAGGACCATCTGAAATGTTGTTGAGATAATTTAAGTTAATGATCATCATGGTCAACAAAAGAGTCCGAAATGCAGTACTTGGATGCAATCTCAAAAACGACAGAATGATCTCTGTTCGTCTCCAAGGCAAACCATTCAATATCACAGTTATCCAAGTCTATGCCCCAACTGGTAACACTGAAGAAACTGAAGTTGAACGGTTTTATGAAGACCTACAAGACCTTTTAGAACTAACACCCAAAAAAGATGTCCTTTTCATTATAGGGGACTGGAATGCAAAAGTAGGAAGTCAAGAAACACCTGGAGTAACAGGCAAATTTGGCCTTGGAATACGGAATGAAGCAGGGCAAAGACTAATAGAGTTTTGCCAAGAAAATGCACTGGTCATAGCAAACACCCTCTTCCACAAACACAAGAGAAGACTCTACACATGGACATCAACAGATGGTCAACACCGAAATCAGATTGATTATATTCTTTGCAGTCAAAGATGGAGAAGCTCTATACAGTCAACAAAAAAAAAGACCAGGAGCTGACTGTGGCTCAGATCATGAACTCCTTATTACCAAATTCAGACTGAAATTGAAGAAAATAGGGAAAATCGCTAGACCAGTCAGGTATGACCTCAATCAAATCCCTTATGATTATACAATGGAAGTGAGAAATAGATTTAAGGGCCTAGATCTGACAGATAGAGTGCCTGATGAACTATGGAATGAGGTTCGTGACATTGTACAGGAGACAGGGATCAAGACCATCCCCATGGAAAAGAAATGCGAAAAAGCAAAATGGCTGTCTGGGGAGGCCTTACAAATAGCTGTGACAAGAAGAGAAGTGAAAAGCAAAGGAGAAAAGGAAAGATATAAGCATCTGAATGCAGAGTTCCAAAGAATAGCAAGAAGAGATAAGAAAGCCTTCCTCAGTGATCAATGCAAAGAAATAGAGGAAAACAACAGAATGAAAAAGACTAGGGATCTCTTCAAGAAAATTAGAGATACCAAGGGAACATTTCATGCAAAGATGGGCTCGATCAAGGACAGAAATGGTATGGACCTAACAGAAGCAGAAGATATTAAGAAGAGGTGGCAAGAATACACAGAAGACCTGTACAAAAAAGATCTTCACAACCCAGATAATCATGATGATGTGATCACTAATCTAGAGCCAGACATCTTGGAATGTGAAGTCAAGTGGGCCTTAGAAAGCATCACTACGAACAAAGCTAGTGGAGGTGATGAAATTCCAGTTGAGCTCTTTCAAATCCTGGAAGATGATGCTGTGAAAGTGCTGCACTCAATATGCCACCAAATTTGGAAAACTCAGCAGTGGCCACAGGACTGGAAAAGATCAGTTTTCATTCCAATCCCAAAGAAAGGCAATGCCAAAGAAAGCTCAAACTACCACACTATTGCATTCATCTCACAGGCTAGTAAAGTAATGCTCAAAATTCTCCAAGCCAGGCTTCAGCAATATGTGAACCGTGAACTCCCTGATGTTCAAGCTGGTTTTAGAAAAGGCAGAGGAACCAGAGATCAAATTGCCAATATCTGCTGGATCATGGAAAAAGCAAGAGAGTTCCAGAAAAACATCTATTTCTGCTTTATTGACTAGGCCAAAGCCTTTGACTGTGTGGATCACAATAAACTGGAAAATTCTGAAAGAGATGGGAATACCAGACCACCTAACCTGCCTCTTGAGAAATCTGTATGCAGGTCAGGAAGCAACAGTTAGAACTGGACATGGAACCACAGACTGGTTCCAAATAGGAAAAGGAGTACGTCAAAGCTGTATATTGTCACCCTGCTTATTTAACTTCTATGCAGAGTACATCTTGAGAAACGCTGGACTGGAAGAAACACAAGCTGGAATCAAGATTGCCGGGAGAAATATCAATGACCTCAGATATGCAGATGACACCACCCTTATGGCAGAAAGTGAAGAGAAGCTAAAAAGCCTCTTGATGAAAGTGAAAGAGGAGAGTGAAAAAGTTGGCTTAAAGTTCAACATTCAGAAAACTAAGATCATGGCATCTGGTCCCATCACATCATGGGAAATAGATGGGGAAACAGTTGAAACAGTGTCAGACTTTATTTTTGTGGGCTCCAAAATCACTGCAGATGGTGACTGCAGCCATGAAATTAAAAGACGCTTACTCCTTGGAAGAATAGTTATAACCAACCTAGATAGTATATTCAAAAGCAGAGACATTACTTTGCCGACTAAGGTCTGTCTAATCAAGGCTATGGTTTTTCCAGTAGTCATGTATGGATGTGAGAGTTGGACTATGAAGAAGGCTGAGCACCAAAGAATTGATGCTTTTGAACTGTGGTGTTGGAGAAGACTCTTGAGAGTCCCTTGGACAGCAAGGAGATCCAACCAGTCCATTCTGAAGGAGATCAACCCTGGGATTTCTTTGGAAGGAATGATGCTAAAGCTGAAACTCCAGTGCTTTGGACACCTCATGCGAAGAGTTGACTCATTGGGAAAGATTCTGATGCTGGGAGGGATTGGGGGCAGGAGGAAGAGGGGACGACCGAGGATTAGATGGCTTGATGGCATCACGGACTTGATGGACGTGAGTCTGAGTGAACTCCAGGAGATGGTAATGGACAGGGACGCCTGGCATGCTGCGATTCATGGGGTCACAAAGAGTCGGACATGACTGAGTGACTGAACTGAAATGAAGTTAATGATGGTGTTTCTTTCCCTATCAAAAGCCCTCATTGATGCCACATTGCTTATAAAATGAAGCCCAGGGACTTAGCGCAATATCCAAATCCCTCCAGAAAACTGCTTTCTCCCGCCTTCTTGGACTTTTTTTCCTTTTACTCAAGTTCTCTTTTCCAGCTTTCTCTAAGCATGAAGTCCACCCACAACTCACCAGCCCCCTCCTCACCTTTAAGATGTTCCTTGTGTCTAGAACAGCCTTCATCCTGCCAAAACCCATTTCTCAGGTTTAAATATCACCTTCTCTGTGAAGCATCCCAACATCCTCTTCTTACAGACACCCTGACCACCTCTCATTGTTGTTGTTCAGTCACCCAGTCATGTCCGATTCTTCATTATCCCATGGACTGCAACACACCAGGCCTCTCTATCCCTCACCTTACTCTGAAGTTTTCCCAAATTCATGTCCATTGCACTGGTGATGCCAACCAGCCATCTCACCCTCTAATGCCCCCTTCTCCTTCTGCCCTCAGTCTTTCCCAGAATCAGGGACTTTTCCAATGACTTTGAGCTGATGACTAAAATGCTGGAGTGTCAGCTTTAGCATCAGTTCTTCCAATGAGTATTCAGGGTTGACTTCCCTTAAGATTGACTGGTTTGATCTCCTTGCTGTCCAAGGAACTCTCAGGAATCTTCTCCAGCACCACAGTTTGAAGGCATCAATTCTTTGGCATTCTGACTTCTTTACAGTCCAGCTCTCACAACCATACATGACCACTGGGAAGACCATAGCCTTGGCTGTATGGACCTTTGCTCTTCATAGGGCTCTTTTTCACCAGTGTCTGTATCTCTAGATTGCAGGCAGCCTTACTGATCATTCCTTCTCCCCCTGTGGTGATTTTCTACTGTACTGTCTTTAAAGGGAGCACTCATTCTGCTTCTTACCATCTTCCATTCTCGTCTGGGCACCTCTTACTTCATGCCTAGGTGCACAGCCTCCACTACAGTTTCTCCCATGAACAGGAGCACTGAGAATGACCCTCTAAATCTCCACACGCACTAACCATTGTAAATACCCAATCAACACCACCCAATGCTTTAGAAGGTGGTACAGCAAGCATCAGCATAGGATGGCAAACCACCCCAGGCCTAATCAAGAGTCAGGGTTTGTTTCCCCAAGTTGCACAATAAATTCTTAAGGAAAGAGAATTAATGTATAGCGGAGGTTCTCAAACTCGTCTGCACCCTGGAATCATATGTGTGTTCAGTCACTCAGTCATTTCTGACTCTTCATGGCCCCATGGAGTATAGCCCGCCAGGCTCCTCTGCCTATGAAATTTTCTAGGCAAGAATACCAGAGTGGATTGCCATTTCCTGCCACTCCAAGGGATCTTCTTGACCCAGGGATCAGAATCATGTCTCTTGCATCTCCTGAATTGTCAGGTGGATTCTTTAGCACTTGGAGTCACACAGACAGTTGTATTCATTTCCTAGGGCTACACATAGCCAAGACCTACAAAATGCAACAGAAATGTATTCTCTGGAGGCTAGAAGTCTAACTTAAGGTGTCGGCAGGGCTATGTTCCCTCTGAAACCTGCAGGGGAGGGTCCTTCCTCTCTCTCCCTGACTTCCGGTGGTTTCTTGGCAATCTTTGATGTCCCTTGGCTTGCAGCTGTCTGACTCTAATCTCTGCCTTCAGCATCAAAAGGCCTTCTCCCCATGTCTCTGTCTTTACATGGCCATCTTCTTATAAGGACACCATTCATCTGGGTTAAAAGCACACCCTACTCCAGTATGCCCTCATTTTTAATAACGTAATTACATCCAGCAACGATCCTATTTCCAAATAACATTACATTCTTGGATATAGGTGATTAGAGCTTCAACATACATTTTGGAGGACATAATTCAACTCCTAAAAGCAGTTTTTTTAAAATGCTGTCAGTAATGTTCTACCAGAGACATTGATCTTGAATATAGCCTAGGCTTGGGAAAGATAAACCCATTTGAATGCAGAATTCCAAAGAATAGCAAAGAGAGATAAGAAAGCCTTCCTCAATGATCAATGCAAAGAAATAGAGGAAAACAATAGAATGAGAAAGGCTAGAGATCTCTTCAAGAAAATTGGAGATACCAAGGGAACATTCCATGCAAAGATGGGCACAATAAAGGACAGAAAAGGTATGGACCTAACAGAAGCAGAAGATATTAAGGAGAGGTGGCAAGAATACACAGAAGAACTATACAAAAAAAAAGATCTTCATGACCCAGATAACCATGATGGTGTGATCACTCACCTAGAGCCAGACATGCTGGAATGCGAAATCAAGTGGGCTTTAGGAAGCATGACTACAAACAAAGCTAGTGGAGGTGATGGAATTCCAGTTGAGCTCTTTCAAATCCTACAAGGTGGTGCTGCGAAAGTGTTGCACTTAACATGCCAGCAAATTTGGAAAACGCAGCAGTGCCCACAGGACTGGAAAAGGTCAGTTTTCAATCTAGTCCCAAAGAAAGGCAATGCCAAAGAATGTTCAGACTACCATTGCACTCATCTCACATGCTAGCAAAGTAATGCTCAAAATTCTCCAGGCCAGGCTTCAACAGTATGTGAACCATGAATTTCCAGATGTTCAAGCAGGATTTAGAAAATGCAGAGGAACCAGAGATCACATTGCCAATATCTGCTGGATCATCAAAAAAGCAAGAGAGTTCCAGAAAAACATCTACTTTTGATTTATTGACTACACCAAAGCCTTTGACTGTGTGGATAATGACAACTGTGGAAAATCCTGAAAGAGATAGGAATACCAGACCACCTGACCTGCCTCCTGAGAAATATGTACGCAGGTCAAGAAGCAACAGCTAGAACTGAACATGGAACAATAGACTGGTTTCAAATTGGGAAAGGGGTACATCAAGGCTGTATCACCCTGCTTATTTAATTTATATGCAGAGTACATCATGAGAAATCCCAGGCTGGATGAAGCACAAGCTGGAACCAAGATCGCCAGGAGAAATATCAATAACCTCAGATATGCAGATGACACCACCCTTATGGCAGAAAGTAAAGAACTAAAGAGCCTCTTGATGAAAGTGAAAGAGGAGAGTGAATAAGTTGGCTTAAAATTCAACATTCAGAAAACTAAGATCATGGCATCTGGTCCCATCACTTCATGGCAAACAGATGGGGAAATAAAGGAAACAGTGAGAGACTTTATTTTGGGGGGCTCCAAAATCACTGCAGATGGTGACTACAGCCATGAAATTAAAAGATGCTTCCTCCTTGGAAGAAAAGTTATGACCAACCTAGAGAGCATATTAAAAAATAGAGACATTACTTTACCAACAAAGTTCCATCTAGTTAAGGCTATGGTTTTTCCAGTAGTCATGTATGGATGTGAGAGTTGGACTAGAATGAAAGCTGCTGCTGCTGCTGCTAAGTTGCTTCAGTCGTGTCTGACTCTGTGCAACCCTATGGATAGCAGCCCATCAGGCTCCTCTGTCCACGGGCTTCTCTAGGCAAGAATACTGGAGTGGGTTGCCATTTCCTTTTCCCAATGAAAGCTGAGCACCGAAGGATTGATCCTTTTGAACTGTGGTGTTGGAGAAGACTCTTGAGAGTCCCTTGGACTGCAAAGAGATCCAACCAGTCAATCCTAAAGGAAGTCAGTCCTGAATAGTCATTGGAAGGACTGATGCTGAAGCTGAAACTCCAGTACTTTGGCCACCTAATGCAAAGAACTGACTCATTGGAAAAGACCCTGATGCTGGTAAAGATTGGAGGCAGAAAGAGAAGGTGATGACAGAGGATGAGATGGTTGAATGGCATCACCAACTCAATGGACATGAGTTTAAGTAAGCTCCAGGAGTTGGTGACTCAAAGAGTCGGACACGACTGAGCAACTGAACTGAACTGAACTGAACTGAGGAGTTGGTGATGGACAGGGAAGCCTGGCGTGCTTCAGTCCATGGGGTCGCAAAGTGTCAGACATGACTGAGTGACTGAACTGAACTGAATTGAACTGGACTAAGTGATTCTAACATTCTAACCAAGTTTCAAAACCAAGAGTCAGGGGTTAAGATCGAGGTGTTGAATTGTCCCTATATTAATTAAAAACTGAATGGCCTTGGGAAATTTGTATACCCTCTCTGGATAGTAACAGTACCTGCCCCATAGGGAGGTTATCAGGATTATATGAGGTTATATAGGAAAATATTCAGACCTATGCC
This sequence comes from Capricornis sumatraensis, assembly GCF_032405125.1. Taxonomy (NCBI): domain Eukaryota; kingdom Metazoa; phylum Chordata; class Mammalia; order Artiodactyla; family Bovidae; genus Capricornis; species Capricornis sumatraensis. The sequence continues at coordinate 34,681,729 of NC_091089.1, forward strand.
TGGAACCTTATAATCCCCCTCATTATTACAGTTTTGGTATACTTGCATCCTAAGTTTTATTTATTTATTTTTTGCATCCTAAGTTTTAAAAGCCTTAATTGTAATATGTAATGAAGAGTATTTAGTCTCTATTTTAAAGATAAAATAAAGGGAGCATGTAGATATTCCAATAGTTTACTCAAAAGTCAGTGGGTAAGCTAGAAAGAAATTCAGATCTCTTGTGTACAGTTCACAACCCAACACTCCAGGACACCAGCAGTTTTTTAATCTAGGTCTCAGGAGCCACTGTGATGGGGTGGGGGCCAGTGAGGGCACAGAGCAGAACAGCTCACTCATATCTGCTTTACATGTTAATTCCCCATAGGATTTTGCTTGGAAAAAAAAATGGGGGGGAGTGAGAGTTTCCATGGCTTAAAAAAACTGGAAAGCATTGTGCCCGATTATGTTACCACAAACCTCCTAAACCAACAGACTTTATCCTGGTCTCTGCTTCCTCCCTTTTCCCCATGGAGCAGAAAAGCCCCAGAGTTTCAGGTGGTTGAAAATACTATATGAAGGGAGTTCAGGGTCAGAGGAGGGAGGCAAACGCTGTAGCATTTCCTCGTGTCTGCTCCCGACTGATTACTCAAATTTGTGTGAGGAGGCAGATAATTAAGACCTCCCAAGGCCCCAGTCAGAGCCATCTCCACTAAGAAATGCAGCCTGAAATGGACGGAGCACTCTCTTGCCCTTATGCTTCTAATCACTGGGAAGCTCAGGAAATTGGAAACGCCCCAGAAACAACTTGACATATCAAATGCCAGAGCCCGGGCGATCCATCACCCTCTTCATCACAGTGGTCATTACCATGCACTTCCGCTCCATGGACAGCCCGTAAATCAGCCTATGGAGCTCTTTGGGATCACTGAGTGAAAGGCACTGAATAAATGTCAACTGGGATCATTAGAGACACCTTTCACGTTAGACAGATAAATGTTAGTGAGCTCATGTTCAAGGAAGCACCAGTGGGGACCCTAGATGCTTCCAGGGGCCCCACAATGCTAATAATGGTTCACATAGAAAATTAAGATGGCAAAGGAGAGGCTTTTCTCATTTCATAATATTAAAAATATTCCACAAGCACAGAAACTCATTTACTATACTTGGCTTGTGCAGGGACATATTTCTGGTCCCATGTGCTTTCTCCAAAATCTGAAAACAGGCAGAGAACCAAACAGTTTGGGGTATTATTCCAAATCCATCAGGGTGAACCTTTTGAAGACACAAAGCACCAAACAAGAATGCTTACAGGAGGAGTGTGTTCCATTCTGCCACACCGAGCCCTCCTGTGTCTTCTTCCCAAATCTTCTATTTACAGGTGAAGGTTCTCTGTAGCATGGCCACTCTTTTCAGAACAGGCAAGATCTCCTACAATAACTATAGAAATGATTAGAGATTATGACCACTCCCATGGAAGATTTTCCAAGACTTCCCAGCATTGGTATGCTGTGCTTTCCAGATCTGAACTGATCTGTCTCCCTTGCTAGGAAAGCAAAAGCTTCATCTGACATATTCCCTTGTGTGTTACTTTAGCCCAGGTTCTTCTTTTACCATTGAACTGGGTGCCAGACCTAGGTTCCCATGTACCCCAAGGAGGGGAGTCAGCCTTTTTAGAAGGTTTTCTATTGTTCATTGTTCACTGAGTGCTGAAAGCTGTCTCAGTACAGTATTGGATAGATCCTTATGATTCCCAGAGGCAAAAAGTCCAAAATAAAGAGACAGAAGTAAGTGACTCATACAAAAAACTGCTCTGCTGGGAAGAAAAGCCAAGTTGTTCATGGTCTGTACATGAGCCAGGTGGGTGGGAGTATGTTTATATTAGAACTTTCAAAGACCAACTTCCAATGAGGCCCTCTGGGGACATGAGGCTCCAGTCAGTTCTGTCTTTGGGGAAAAACTTCTTCCTGCAAAATAGGAGGCAAAGCCACAGGAGGATTCTGGAATTTCCCGTTTAACAACTAAATGGATTATATTTGTCACTGGAACACAAACACCTTTTTTCAGTGTCCTATTTTTTTAGTCCTTAGAAATGGAGTCGAATTAATAAGCCCAGAATGAACAAATTCAGGATTCTGGAAAGATGTTAGCATATTGGACTTGGTTCTGCTCTTTGTGGAGAAGGGAATGGCTACCCACTCCAGTATTCTTGCCTTGGAAGTCCCATGAACAGAGGAGCCTGGAAGGCTACAGTCCACAGGGTCGCAAGAGTCGACAACTTAGTGACTAAATCACCTCTGCTCTTTGAGGATCCTCTTCATTAGGGACTGGGCTTTCCACCTTCAGACCCATTCTGCCTTTCAGAATTCCGAGAGCTTCCATAAAACTGCTGCATAGAGCTGATGGGAGCCCGAGCTTCAGTCATACCAGTGTCTATCCACTGGAAACTGGGCTGGGAAAAACCTAATGAATAACTGAAGAGTGTAGATAACGTCACAACATTACTTCTTATTCTTGACACAAATATACTGCAGACCAGTCTCTTGCTGGAAGAGAGGATACAGTTCTTCTTTCTTATTATAATCTAACCCACATTATCTGTTTGCTGTTTACAGTACGAATTGGTTGGCATTTGGGGAGAAAGAGAAGATAATAAAGCCATTCCCTTACTGGAACCAGTGCTGTCCTAACGTGGTGTCTTAGTCGTCTCAGGCAGCTGGCAAACTGGGGGGCTTAACAGTAGGAATCTATTTCATATAGTTCTGGAGGCTGGGAATTTTAAGATCAAGGTACTGGCTAGTCTAGTGCCTGGTGAGAGCTTTCTCCCTGACTTGCCAATGGTCATCTTCTCATTGTCTCCTCACATGGCAGAGAGCAAAAGATAGGGGTAAACTCTCATGTCTCTTCTTGTAAAGGAACTAATCCCATCCATGAGGGCCCCACCCTCAGGTCCAATTACCTCCTGAAGTCCCCACCTCCAAATACCACTTTGGGAGTTAGCATCTCAACATAAGAATTTGGGGGGAACACATTCAATCCATAGCAGATGGCATCTTGTTCTTTGGGCAAGTGGATGATTAAGCTGATTCTTGGTCTCATGTGGGTATTTCTGTGGATTTACTTGAAACTATTTTGCTGGGATCCACCTGGCTGCAACTTCTGTGACTCTAGATTTTTCTTCTTCTTTTGTCTACTCCCATCCTCACCATCCTCATCATCCTCCCCTGGTTTTCTTGCAGTCTACTTTACACAGACTCTTTGCCATAGGAGTCCCATTATACATTTCAAATGCCCCTTCAGTCTTAAAAGACCAAAATGAAGGAGAGAAGGAAAATACATAGAAATGAGCACTAAGCTAGTTGCTACTTGTGCCCCTCAGGGCAGTTGCTAATTTTCTTTTTGGAACATAGTTGCTGAGCAAAGAACAGCAGCCAAGATTTTATAACGGTCTCACCAACAGAGAAGTTGAAAATTGGTGAACAGGGCTACCAAGGCAGCTAGGACTTGATCTGAGAGAAAAACTAACTGCAGAAAATGTGGAGTGAATGGTATATGTACAATTTTTCTTTGAGGTATTTTCCAACTCCTAAGCTGCACATGTGTGAGGCAAACTGCCAAGAAACCAAGCAGAACACAGCTGCTGAAAAGCTAAAAATCTGAGTAGATATTTCAGTAGTCTCTTGGTTCTAAGAAGACAAAAACTGAAGCTCATACTCTGCCAAGAAAGAGAATCTCTAATAAACACACCAGGCTTATCCTTGGGATTCTTTAAGAAGTACATTCAGAGGGAGGTTCTAGGAATAAAGACAAGATGAAATAGAACAGAGCTCACCAGCCCTCACATTGAGTCTGAAACCTAAACCCAGTGGATCAAGATTATTTGCCTGTGGTTTCACAATCTGTCTGGAAAAAATCAAATCCTCTCTAAAGAGAGATATCATCCATAGCATCTATTTTTCATACATAATGCTTGGCATTAGATCAAATTTACCAAGTAATTCAGAATATAGGGTCAAATAACCAACAGTTAAAAAAAAAAACAAAAACAAACAGACTTTAGAATAGGTTCAAAGGTGAATATTTTAATTATTGGTCACAGAATTTTAAATAATTATAAATACCGTAATCAATATATAAAAAAGATGGAAAATTTGATCAGAGTACTGGGATTTTCTTAAAAGTTAATTATAATACATAAAACTCTTTAATACAACACTGAAATTAAAAATTCAGTACATAAGTTCGGAGCAAATTAGACATAACAGAAGAGAGGATAAGTGAACTGGATAATAGATCAGTAGAAAATACTAAGATTTATATTTCATCAGAAAAACAAAAAGAAAAAAGGCACAGAAAAACAGTCTAAAAGACATATGGAACATGATGAAAAGAACTTTCATAAGTATAATTGGAGCCTGAAGAGGAAAGGAGAGAGATGATGGAACAAAAGAGAAAGTCTCAGAATTTTCCCAAACAAAAGATATCAACACACTGACAAAACACTACAAATTCCAGCCAGTTCAGTTCAGTTCAGTTCAGTTCAGTCGCTCAGTCGTGTAAGACTCTTTGCGACCTCATGAATCGCAGCACACCAGGCCTCCCTGTTCATCACCAACTCCTGGAGTTCACTCAAATTCACGTCCATCGAGTCAGTGATGCCATCCAGCCATCTCATCCTCGGTCGTCCCCTTCTCCTCCTGCCCCCAATCCCTCCCAGCATCAGAGTCTTTTCCAATGAGTCAACTCTTCACATGAGGTGGCCAAAGTACTGGAGTTTCAGCTTCAGCATCAGTCCTTCCAATGAACACCCAGGACTGATCTCCTTTAGGATGGACTAGTTGAATCTCCTTGCAGACCAAGGGACTCTCCAGAGTCTTCTCCAACACCACAGTTCAAAAGCATCAATTCTTCAGCGCTCAGCTTTCTTCACAGTCCAACTCTCACATCCATACATGACCACTGGAGAAACCATAGCCTTGACTAGACGGACCCTTGTTGGCAAAGTAAATTCCAGCCAAGATCAATATAAATCAAATAATATTCATGAAGCTGCTTTTAGAAAAAGATAAGGAAAAACTATCCTATAAACATAAAAAGAAAATATATGCAAGACTTTGGGGGGGGGCAACAATAGAATTATGGCAGACTTTTCAACAAAAACTATGAAGAAAAAAAAAAGACTGCAGAATGATAGCTCTAACACACTGAAAGAAATTTATTGCCTACCTAGGTTTATGTACACAAGGAAGACAGATTTTGAAAATAAAGCCTAAACAGAGGCATTTTCAAACAAACAAGAAAACACTTAATGACATTGTAACTAGCAAGAACAAATTTTCAAAAAATAAAAATAAATTTTAAAAGCTAAGGCAGAAAAAAAAAAATGATCCCAGATGGAAACATGTTAATGAAGGAGGGAACAAAGAGTACCAGAAAATACAAGTATTCATAATTCCAAAGGAATATTGTCTCCTTATAACAATAGTAATAATGTCTTTTATAATTTAAAACACATGTAGAACCAAAAACAGCAACAATAGCATAAAGGTGGGCAACAGATAAATGAAGTTAGAGCATTATAAGACCTTGTCCATAAGTTAAACACATTAATTTAAGCTAGAAATTCATCACTCAATAGTGAACTTTGGAATTGCTAAATAAATAAATAAATAAATAATAGCAGAAAGCATAACTTCATGCTAATGGTGGAAACTGAATAATCTTCAAAATTATATGACTGATGAAAAATAAGCCTGCAGATGAAAAAAAAAGAACACATGGATAAACAGAAAACAAATAACAAGATGATACATGTAAACTAGATATATCTGTAATTACACAGAACAGAAAAAGACACACTCCAATTAAAGAGCTAATATGATCAGGACAGATACAGCAAGTAAAATCTCACTATCTCAGCTTGTAAGAGACAGCAATATATCTTCAGGGTTGAAAGTAAAGGATTGGAAAATGCATGCCATGTACTTGAAATCCAAAAGAATTTGCTGTCGCTATAATAATATGCTGCTGCTGCTAAGTCACTTCAGTCGTGTCCAAGTCTGCGTGACCCCATAGACGGCAGCCCACCAGAGGCAAAGTAAACTTCAAAGCATTAAGTGTTACGAGAGGTAAAGAAGGATATTGCATAATGATAAAAGCACCATTTCACAGAATATATAATAAATCTAAAACTACATGCAGCAGTGTATACAGCTTCAAAATATTTAAAGCAAAAACTGACTGAACTACATGGAGAAATGAAGAAATCCACATACTTGTTCACTCATAACTTTTCTAGTAATTAACAGAACAAGCAGATCAAGAATATTAGAAAATACATTACAGATGATTGAAAGTGAAAGTGACTCTATACAGTCTGTGGAATTCTCCAGGCCAGAATACTGGAGTAGGTAGCCATTCCCTTCTCCAGGGTATCTTCCTGACTCAGGAATCAAACCAGGGTCTCCTGCATTGCAGGTGGATTCTTTACCAGCTGAGCTACCAGGGAAGCCCTGTTAGAACAATGCAACTAGTGGGCTTAATCTAGTGGACATAACAAGCCACTGCATCCAACAATTTTAGAATATATATTCTTTTAAAGTGTACTAACAGGATTATCTACTAAAATAGGCCATAGAGGAAATCTCCAACATATTTCAAAGGAATTTGAATTGTTCAGAATATATTCTGACCTCAATTAAATTAACCTAGAAATCTACAAATGCTTGAAAATTAAGCAAAACACTTCTAAATAATCCATGGATAAATGAAAAACATGTATCCCATTGGGAATTTAAAAATATTGTTAATTCAATGATAAAAATATAACACACCAAAACTTGCATGATGAAAGTAAAGGAGTGCTTACAGGAAACATATAGCCTTAAATTCACAAACTAGAAAGGAAAAAGGCTTAATATCTGCAATGTAAGCATCAAAAAAAACCCTGAAAATTAAGCTAAAAGAAAGCAGAGGTAGGTAGGAAAAAAATATAAAGATGAAAGCAGAAAATACTAAAATAGAAAGCAAATATACAATAGAGAAAATCATCAAGGCAATGAAATGAATTTTTTTTAATATTAATAAAATTAGTAACTGCTTAGGGGACTAATCAAGAAAAAATAAGGAACACATTACCAATACTAAAAACAATTAAGATGCTATCACTACAGATCCAACAGATGTTTAAAACAATATGAGGGGCTTCCCTGGTGACTCAGTGGTAAAGAATCCGCCTGCCAATGCAGGAGACAGGGGTTTGATCCCTAGTCTGGGAAGATCCCACATGGCGCAAAGCAACTAAGCCCATGCGCCAAAATCACTGGCCCTGTGCTCTATAGCCTGCAAGCTGCAACCACTGAGCCCACATGCCACAATACCAAAGTCTGCCCGCTCTAAAGCCCTTTCTCTGCAACGACAGAAGCCGCCACAGTGAGGACCCCATGCAGCAATGAACACCCAGCACAGCCAAAAGTGAATAAATAAAGTATTTTAAAAAACAATAAGAGATTACTATGAGCAAATCTGTGATTTTAAATTTGAAAAATCAAAGGAACACATTCTGTGAAAGACACAACTTATCAGAGCCAACATAAGAATTAGAAAATAAGAATATTCCTCGGTGCTCAGACACTCATTCATGTCCAACTCTTTCTGGCCCCATGGACTTAGCTCTCCAAGCTCTGCTGTCCATGGTATTTTCCAAGCAAGAATACTGGAGTGGGTTGCCATTTCCTCCTCCAGGGGATCTTCCCCGATCCAAGGATCGAACCCACGTCTCTTAAGTCTCCTGCACTGGCAGGCAGGTTCTTTACCACTAGCGCCACCTGGGAAGCCCAGAAATTTCCCTATTTGCCTACAAAATTTAATCTAATTGTGCCAGTTATTTCTCAGCGCCAAATCCACACTTCATTGCTTTGTTTGTAATACATTTCTTCCATGCAGGCTAAAACAAAGCTGAGCTTATCACTTTAAAAAGGGGAAACACCCTTTCTCCCTGATTCCCAGGGTACTGTTCTGAGTTCTTCCCTATGGTGTACATGGCCAGCAGTAGGCAGACACCTAGAGGCACTCACCTGCCAGCTTGCAAGCCCTGGCCCATAGTTCCCTGCCCATCAGCCTTCCATCTACCTGCATCCCAACAGGGGCTTCCTACTTCAAGTTTCCTTTATGGCAGCCTTGGCCAGCTAGCACTCAGCTAGAGGCCTTCAGTTTGCCATTTCAAACCCATGATTCTCTGTCTGCCAAACCCAGTCCACCACCTGTGGACCAGCTCTGCCCCAAGGAAAATGTTCCTCCAGTATCCAGTGGGCTACACCCATGTCTACTTCCACGGAATTTGAATCCTAGACTAAGAGAAGGAACACCTCACTTCCAAACGTGTTTCTGCCTTGGCTATTGTGCTTCAGTCCTAGGATCTTCTTTAGAGTTCTCTTTTATTCCTTCTTAATAGCTAAAACATTGTAAATAGTTGATAATTCTTTATTTTAAACTTTTTAAATTCAAATTATTATATGGTGTCTGTCTCCTGTCTAGATCTTGATTGATGAACTGATTATTTTTAAAAATCTTCCCACAAAATAAATTCAGGGCCAGATGATTTCACTAGTGATTTCCTCCAAATATTGGGAGAACAATATTGATCTTACACAAACTCTGCTGCTGCTGCTGCTGCTGCTAAGTCACTTCAGTCGTGCCTGACTCTGTGTGACCCCATAGACGGCAGCCCACCAGGCTCCTCCATCCATGGGATTTTCCAGGCAAGAGGTACTGGAGTGGGGTGCCATTGACACAAACTCTGACAGAGAATAAAAATAAGGAGATAATACTTCCTAACTCATTATATGAGGCTTTTATAATGTTAACAACACAACTTGCCAAAACTACACAAGAAAGAAAAGGCCAGTACTATTTCTCACCAACACAGACACAAAACACTTAGATATAAACTTGAAAATATAATATATCAATACTTTAAAATGATAATACATCATGATCAAGCTGGATTTATTTCTGAAATTCAAGCCTGGCTTAATATTTTAAAATCAATCAATAGAGTTTATCATATTATAATAAAAGGCTTAAAAACTTACATCCAATTCAATAAATTCAGAAGTTCAACACGAATTCATGATTTTTTAAAAAATACTATTAGAATTATTAAGTAAATTTAGCAAGGCTATTGTAAATACAATACACTAAAATCAAATACATTTCTATATGCTAGCAACAAAACTGCATTCTTAAAGTACCATTTAAATTAACATAAAAATATCAAATATTGGGACAAATCCAATACAAGATGTACCAGACCATACACACCATAAAATATTAGCAGTAGAAATTTAAAAAGAATAAATGGAGGAATATATATGTTTATGAATTGGAAGACAATATTGTAAGTGTTGATTCCCACCCAAATTTATATTTGAAGCTATCTGATATTTGATTTCTAGTTCCAATGCAATTACAAAAAAATTCTATCAATTTTTATAGAAATTAAGTCTATGTAGAATACAAAGATCAAAAGCGGTGAAGATGATCTTGAAGAACAAAGTTGAAATACTTTTATCAGATATTCCAGTTTCATTATAAAGCCATAGTAACCAAAGCAGAGGAGCACTGGTACAAAGACCTACAAAGAGAGCAAAGATAACAGAACAGAATGTGCACAATAGATCCCCACTTACACAGTCATGTGATTAATGACAAAGGACCTCTGCAATTCAGTGGGGAAGAGATTGTCTATTCAATAAATGGTGCTGGGGTAATTGAATATCCATATGGGAATAAAATGAACCTTGATCCATGCCTCAAACCAAACACAAAAATCAATTCCAGATGGATGATAGACCTAAAATGCAAAAGGAAAAGCAATAAAGCTTCTCAAAGATAACACAAGAGAATAACTTTCTAACCTGGGGGTAAGCAAAGATTTCTTAAACTGGACAACACACACACACACACACACACACACACACACACACACAATAGTAACCATAGCGAAAATAATTGCTGCATTAGACTTTATTAACAAAATTGTTTGCTTATCGAGAGTGCAAAGTAGGAGTATTATTTGTAAGACATATACCTAATAAGGACCTCTGATGACAACTGAAGTGATGGGTGGGGTACCCACAGCATCTGTTAACAGTCTCCAAACTTAAGAGACACTTTTCATACCACGTGAAAAGTGAGTAATGAGCATCCAATAGATAACAGTTCTAATAGTGTTTTCTAGGATAATTTCATCAAAGCCTAATCTTCTAAGGCTGATATATGAGAACCACCAAAAGTGAAAGTCACTCAGTCATGTCCAACTCTGCAACCCAATGGGCTATATAGTCCATGCAATTCTCCAGGCCAGAATACTGGAGTGGGTAGCCTTTCCCTTCTCCAAGGGATCTTTCCAACCCAGGGATCAAAATTCTTTACCAGCAAGCCACAGGGAAGCCCAAGAATACTGGAGTGAGTAGCCTATCCCCTCTCCAGCAGATCCTCCTGACGCAGGGATTGAACTGGGGTCTCCTGCATTGCAGGCAGATTCTTTACCAGCTGAGCTACTAGGGAAGCCCCAACCAACACAATATCAAATTTCTAAGTGCTAGCATGGCTTGTTTTTGTTATTTGCTCCTTATCTACTTATCCATTTATGAATTTACAAAGATTTATCTGAGGTTTTCCAATGAGTTCAGACCTGTTCTACATGCTAGAGGAACAAAACAAATGGCACAGGACCTGGGCCCACAAGCTCAGTCAACAACTGCAGATGGGATGATAAGGGCTCTGACAGACAAATACACAGATGCTAGGGCAACCCAGAGAGAGAGAGCATGAAATCAGATGGGGGGGGGTCAGAGAAGGCTTCCAGGAAGAGTAGCTTCTCAAGCTGAGTTTTGAAAGACAAGTAGTAGTTAGCTAGATTCACATGGGAAATCAGGCATTGCTCGTAGACAGAGCAGTAGTGCACAGAACCAGGGGGATCAGTTGAGTCATGTATGTCTTTTAGCAAAAGTAATGTTGGTGGCAAAGGAAAGAAGGTGGCCAAACCTAAAAGTGGGAATATCTGCTGTGACCCTTGCCTATTCCAGACACAAGAAGGCAAAGACAACTTCGACATGATCATGGCCCTTGAGGAACTGACTGCCCAGAAGATGAAGCAGGGAGGTAAAGAAATAAGAATGTAACAGGCCGCATAATAGTGGAAGGTACCAGGTGCCACTTGAGCACATCAAGTGATTCCTCAGGCTTTGACTGACTCCAACTCGCTTACCCCGACTTCAGTACTCTTGCCTGGCAAATCCCCTGGATGGAGGAGCCTGGTAGGCTGTAGTCCATGGGGTCACTAAGAGTTGGACACAACTGAGCGACTTCACTTTCACTTTTCACTTTCATGCATTGGAGAAGGAAAGTGGCAACCCACTCCAGTGTCCTTGCCTAGAGAATTCCAGGGACGGGGGAGCCTGGTGGGCTGCCGTCTATGGGGTCGCACAGAATTGGACATGACTGAAGCGATTTAGCAGCAGCAGCAGCAGCTCCCTTGCATGCTAAGTCACTTCAGTCAGGTCCAACTCTCTGAGACCCTGTGGATGGTAACCCACCAGGCTCCTCTGTCTATGGAATTCTCCAGGCAAGAATGCTGGAGGGGGTTGCCATGCCCTAGTCCAGGGTAAGACATTGGGTAAGATCCGAGGATCTTCCTGACCCAGGGATCAAACTTGTGTCTTCTGCAGCTCCTGTACTGCAGGTGGATTCTTTACCAGTAAAGCCACCTGGGAAGCCCTCCAGATCTCATAGGTAGTAGTAAGTATAACAAAGTCTTCAACTCATTATCTCTAGTTGGGGACTGGGATTTCTCAGACCTGTAAGTTGGTAGCAATATGGAAAGAGTGTACTTTACCCTTTTCTGTTTTTAGCTTTCACTCCAGCCCAGTTACTAACACTTTAATACAATAAAGTACCTTTGTCCCTATAGGAGTCATTGCAAGTGAATTGCAATGAGAATTTTAAGATTACTAAATCCACACCAAAAATCTTTCATATTTATCTGAAGAGCGTGTAATTATAAAGAAAATACATACCTGGGGAACCAATAATTGGATCATAAAATCCATCAAATGTCATTTTAGTCATTTTGCCCAAGTGTCTGTTTGAAACGCTTCTGAGCGGTGTGACGTCAATATCTATTGAATGCCAACACTATGCAGGGATGCATAAATTAGCATCCATGAGAATTAATGGCACGTAAATATATCTGTGTTAAATATGTTTCAGATTTACTTGTTATGCATTCACTAAATGTATATAGGCTTTTTAAAGTTATGTTTTTGACTGAGTCTCTTTTAAAACCACCAGATTCTTTTTCTTTCTTGAGATGGAGTAGAGCTCCACACCGGGACTGTGTATCTGGTGATGATAGCAGGCAGCTCAGATTACCACCTCTACGACACCCGGATGAGAGCACAAAGAGACCTGGCTTGTTCTAGGCTGTTATGAATTAGAGGCCCCATTGTTAGTTCTCAGAGTGTTTCTCAGGCAATTCCTTCACGCTGTTCTCTCTGAGGGTTGGTTCATCTGGAGTCGATGAAGGAAGAGCAGTTTCAGAGCCAGACTCTGCGTTCTCTACAGCCTCTCACAGACCCCTGGGGGTCCAGGCACCATCGTGGGTGGCTCTTCCTCCTCAACCCAGAGAAGGCTGGAGTAATCCCTCTCCACACTGTACCCCACATTCAGCCTTTCTTCCCTGATGTTATGGGGGAATGTATTTTCCCACTTTTACTCAATAAAGAAGTAGCAATCATTTTTCAAGACGAGGATGCCAAGGAATTGAATATTTTTATTTAAACAACTGTAGAAAGGTAAAGAAAGAAAACCGTCTTTGATTAATCACCTGACAATGCTTGCAGTCTTCATGGGGTACACTGGTGAGGCAGAGGTTGGTATTCCGTCTTGTGTAGGAAGCAGAGGTACTTGAAACCACGGAAACCAGAGTGGAGAGCACGGACTCAAATCCTGGCTTTGGTGCTTCCTATATGGAGAAGGCAATGGCAGCCCACTCCAGTACTTTCGCCTGGAAAATCCCATGGATGGAGGAGCCTGGTAGGCTGCAGTCCATGGGATCACTAAGAGTCGGACACGACTGGGTGACTTTACTTTCACTTTTCACTTTCATGCATTGGAGAAGGAAATGGCAACCCACTCCAGTGTTCTTGCCTGGAGAATCCCAGCGACGAGGGAGCCTGGTGGGCTGCTGTCTATGGGGTCGCACAGAGTCGGACACGACTGAAGCGACTTAGCAGCAGCAGCAGCAGCACATGTGTGACATTGGGCAAGTAACATATCCATGTCTTGTTCATTATTTAGGAAACAGAAAAAAAAGTTTTATTTCCTAAGATTACTGTAAGTATTAAATAAAGTATCTTAAAAGCACCTAGAATAGTACTTGGCATAGTAAGCACCCAGCCAAGAGTTACAGTTATTATGTCATTTTACATAGGAGCAAACTGACAGTCAGTCATTCTAAAAGTTACAAATATGTTCAGAATAGAATTGGGATTTGAACCCATATATTGCTGGTTCACTCATTCATTAGTCCATTACCCATTATGAGCACTTTTCATTACCCATTATGAGTTGTTATTAGAATTATTATTGGAACACAACTCACCATGGGCCTCTTGTCTTTCAGCACATCTTGCAAGTCAGGCACTAATTGTCCTTTGTTTTGAACTGTCTATTTAAGGGCATGCATGAAGCAAATGGGGCTTCCCAGGTGGCACTAGTGGTAAAGAACCCTCCTGCCAATGCAGGAGATGCAAGAGACACAGGTTCAATCCCTGGGGCAAGAAGATCCCCTGGAGGAGGAAATGGCAACCTGATCCAGTATTCTTGCCTGGAAAATTCCATAGACAGAGGAGCCTGGCGGGCTTCAGTCTATGGGACTACAAAGAGTTGGACACAACTGAGCAACTGACCGCATGAAGCAAATACTGTTGGAAGACAGAGATAGTGCCCCCCAAAAAAACAAAGGGTAGACACGCTTATTGTCCACAATAAAAGATTTAGGATTCTTTCCTGTAATGCAACCTACTGCATATACAGGCATCCATCTGGGTCCATCAGCACCACCCTGTGGGGTTTGGGGGCCAAGGGAACTGACATACATGTACTGATGCCCATGTGGCTCCCAGGGCTATGGTATCTCTAACCCAGGGGTCTCATGGCTTCTGTCGGCACCCCACTATCATCTAATAGGCTAATGTGAGGGTCTATTTGGGCTGCTAAAACAAAAGAGTAATACCACAGACTGGGTGGCTTATAAACCAGAAACATTTGTTTCTCACATTCTGGAGGCTAGGAAATCAAGATCAAGGTGCCAGCATGGTTGTGCTCTGCTGAATGCCCTCTTCCTGATCCATGCATACGTGTGTGTGTGTGTGTGTGTGTGTGTGTTGGTCACTCACAAGGGGTCAAACTCGGGTCTTCTGCATAGCAAGCAGACTCTTTACGTCTGAGCCACCAGGGAAGCCCCTTCCTGGTCCATAGCTGGTGACTTCTTGCTGTGCCCTCATGTGGTAGAAGGGGTGAGGGAATCTCTCAGGAGCCTCTATAATTAAAGCACTAATCCCAATCAATGAGGGCTCCACCCTCATGACCTAAACATCAACCAAAGGTCCACCTCCTACTACCATCATCTTTAGGGGCTAGGATTTCAATGTAAGAACTTGGAGGGAACACTTTCAGACCACAGTAGCAACTTGTTAGTTTACAAGCAGGGTACAATCTCAGCCAAGAATTCTCAGTTCTTGGCTTTATTGGTAATGAGAATGGGATGCTGACAGACACCTGGCTTTGCTTCTGGAAGAGGAAAAAGGGACCTGCAGGGCATGTTTGAAGATGTAAGAGGACTCCTTGAGATGGTGTAGAATCCTCTCCCCAAAGTGATAGGCAACTGGGGAGTCACAGATGTCAATGGATGTTCACAGGATGAGGTTGGATTGAACAAGTACCCAAACAGTGACATGGCTTTTACTCACTCTCCTTCAGAGGAGAAAAAGAAGAAAGTTACCCCTACAGGAAAGTAGCAGCCCACAGCCCCAGACAAAAGGCAATAGGCTGCGACTGCTGAGTATGGAGGCTTTCCCAGTGGCACAGCAGTAAAGAATTTGCCTGCAATGCAGGAGACCCAGGTTTGATCCCTGGGTTGGGAAGATCTCCTGGAGGAGGGCACAGCAATCCACTCCAGTATTCTTGCCTGGAGAATCCCATGGACAGAGAAGCCTGGCCGGCTACAATCCATGGGGTTGCAAAGAGAGGGACACAACTGAAGCAACTGAGCATACATGCATGCATGCTGAGCATGGGGCCCCCAAAGCGGAAATGAGCAGTGTCAAAATGAGTAGAATATTAGGTGGACTGGGAGCATTAGAAGTTGGTTGGTTGACCTGGAAACGGTTGCAGGTGGTCACTGGAAAGTGAAAGTGAAGGCAAAGCCTTGCTTAGTGACCTACCTGGTCTCTGGACCCTCTCTCTCTCTACCTGACCATAACTGCTTTAAAGAAAGATGATTTAAGGTGAGGCTGAAGGTCATGTGCACCCATCTGAGTACACTAGGGAGTTTCGGGGAAAGAGTAGAAATCTAGCTGTATGAATCTAGCACGGATACAGCCACTCAAGTCACTATTATACCTGGTCGCATGGGAGAAGCCAGGCCCAAAATTCAACTGATGAGATCTGAGCAAGGTTAACAGTGAACAAAAGGAGCTAAAGGGACCTTGAGTCTCAGTGACTCACGATTCTGCCTATTGGAGCCTCTGGTGAAGCGACGCAGGTTCCACTCAGAGATGCCCTTGGGGTTCAGGACTTGTCATCCCTCCAACATGACTGCCAGCTATATCCTTTGGGAGAAGCAGCTTCTAGCTTGCTTCAGGGCTCTGGTTGAAACTGAACACCTGATTCACAGAGGGCTGTGACTTTCCGGTATTCCTGTTTTTAGCATGGGTCAACTAGAACTCAACAACTAACAATGTGAGAAAGTAATACTCCATGTGTCAAAAAAGAGGAAGCCAGCCTGGTCCAGCAGTACCTTGGCTTTACATGAATGAGTGGTAACCATCCCTTGGGAAGATTTTACCCCTCATTCCACCACCTGAAGCAAAGTCACTGGTTAAGGGGGGCCCTGGTTCACAGAGGTTTCCCTGATGGTGTCCACGGAGGCTGCTGGGGCTGTTCAACTTCACTGCCAGCTACACGAAAAAACTGGGATGTGGTCGCTCTGCTCAATGGGTAGAATGCAAAACCATTCTCACAGCTCTGGTCAGTACTCCCTTTGATGAACCAGATTATAATTTTCCTGACTCTTGGGCTGTTGCCAATAACTTAGCTATTTGCTCTGCCATTTGGAAAACTAGAGTCTGGCAGATTAAAGACACTGCTCTTTGGGGCCATGAAATGTGGAAACATATCATGGCTGCTAATCAAACCATCTGGGTCACTCCTGTCACTGCCCACAGTAAGGGCCTGTGCTCTGCTGAGACTGTCTGGAATTGAGTTTCTGATTAGTCTGCAGTGTCCAGATTGCCACTGTTGTTGCTTGGATCCATCATCTTCCCAGATACGGCAACACGTTCACCATCATGGACAGAGCGCAGAGGAAAGGGCTCTGTTTCTGATGCATGAGCCACCACTGCCTGCCCCACTCATGACTCTAGCCAAAAGTTTCAACCTTTATCTTCCAGTGAGGAAGGCCACATGGCAGCCCTTGAAGCTAATGTGTCCTGATTTTGGCTTTCTGGACCAATTCAGCCTGACAGTGATGAATTTTTTACCATAAAAATGACCCAGTTATAGGCTAATGGTCAAGATATTCAATAGACCTTCCATGGGCCTTACCATCCACAGATATATGGTATTGCTGAGACTTCAAAAGGCCTCCATCACCTCCTCCTGGTCCATACACATTCTTGAGGCACTGTGGTCACTGAGTGTGGCTGTCCCAGAAAGGGATCATTTTCTCTTGGCCTCATTCAAGGTAATAATTGGGATGAAAATGGTTAGGGGGTTATATAAACCTATTTTGAATATTCTGGATTCCACCTGACCACTTCTGGGCATGAAGCTTCTCCTTTTTCGCCTAACAGAAACCCCAGGACTGCCTGGATGGTCCACCTCTGGATGGTAGCACAGCCGAAAAGGGACGAAGGGCCTCAAACTTGATTCTAGTGTAGCCACCAAAGCTGTCTCATTGGACCAATATGGTCACAGTGTGTAAGGATTCTGACCACTTGATTGAGCACACTATTTGCCAAGTCGCTCTCCAGTGGTCCACACGTACCAAAACGGGGGAGATGGTGAGTCTCAGTTTTCTTAAGAATGCCCTGTGCCTCTCCCACTGGACCCCTCTGAATGAAATGCCTGGGTGTGAACAGGGGATAATAAAGTTGCCACTGTAGCTCTGAGAATGGGACACACCACTTTTGTGGCCATGGAAGGAGAACAGTAGCCTTGGTACTTGAGAAGACAACATCTCAGAGTTCAGGAGGGACGAGGAATGAGGGACACTAACGATATTTGTCTTTCATAAACTCTCCTGGACCCTCCTTCAAGAAGGAAAACACCCAGGTGCCACTTCCCTAAACTCATGCAACCAACTTCCAGGTTTGCCATCCTCCACCAGATGGCTCTACAAAGTCTAGCAAAATGTCAGAGGATGGCCCCAGTTCCTGCACCTCCCCTGTGAACACTGGAGGACTGCCATACTCACGGGAAGTTCACCAGAAACCAAAATGGTGTAAAAATGAGGGACAGATATTGTTACAGGAAAATTCCCCATGGGTCTCTAATGTTTCTATACCTCTGGTGAGCAACGCACTAAATGTCTTCCTTTCAGACCATCATCCAAGGGTGTTTGAAAAGCAAAGAGCCTTGGAAGATAGAGACTATGTCATCTCCCTCCAGAGCAACAGGCAGACTTGCTCACAGTCACAGAAGATAAAGAGAGCACCTTCCTCTGGAGCAAAGGGACAGACACGCTTACTGTCCATTATAAAAGATTCAGGTTCCCTATGCTCAGGAATCCTCTCCTGTGACATACCTTCTTAGGCCCATTTCCATCATCCCCATGGGACCTGGGAGCCTGGAAAACTGACACAGATATACTGACGGTCATGCTGCTTGCCATTGTGTGAGAAATAAAGTCTGCTGTGTCTGACTCAGGAGCCTCATAACTTCAGTGAGAATCCATGAAACTATGACAAGCTAACCTATTAGTTTGCAAGCAGGTAAAAGCTCAGATCTGTCTCATTCTTGGCAGTCATGAAATATGATTTTGGAGAAATCTTACTCTCCAAAAATTGAAAGGAAAAAGAAAGATTAAAATTGGGACATTCTGTAACAATCAAAGTGTTTCTAAGACATACCTACAAAGCCATTCTCAATTTATCTTCACCTTTCCATTTTTCTTATTCATTTATTAGTTGATTCAAATGTTTATTGAATACTCCTTAAAAGGTAGATATGTGTTGTTGTTTAGTCACTACACCATGTCTGACTCTTTTGTGACCCCGTGGACTGTAGCCCTCCAGGCTCCTCTATCCATGAGACTTCCCAGGCAATAATATCAGGGTGGGTTGCCATTTCCTTCTTCAGCAACTAAACAACAACAACAAAAGGTGATATAACAAAGTATAAAACCAACCAGATTCTTACCCACCAGTCGAGAAATCAGGCATCAGTGACATGGTATTGGGATCATGGAAAACATTGGAAGGGAGGGGTGCTAAGGGAAAGAACATCAGAGGGGACCTGCATGTAGGTTGGGAGGGCAAGAGAAGACATCAGTGAGGAAAGGACAGTGAGCCGAGATGTGAAAGGCATGTTGCAGTGAGTAGGTGACAGGGTAGGGATATGCCAGCCTCCTGCACAAAGATGCTGATGGTGGAAGGCAGACTGGCAAGAAAGAACGGTGCAAGATGAAGGGCGGGACTGGGAGAGACCACGTTAGACACAGCCTTTAATCAATCATAAATGGCTTGTGACTTTACCCTAAGTACTGTGGGGGGCATTAAAATATAAGTGCCCACCCAAAAAATAAATAAAATAAAATATAAGTCCCACAGGAGATAGTGTAGTCTTTTTTGTCTCATTCACTATGATTACCCAGCACCTGGAACACACACACATACACAGCACACACACACACACACATTTAGTCACACACACAGCACACACAACACCCACACCACATACAACACACATGTGCTACACACACACATCAGTTACACACACCACACATACATCACACATAAAACACACGCTACATACAATACACATACATACAAGACATGCATGCACCATACACACAGACACACCATATACACACACACAGCATACAGCATACACACGTCTACACACACCACACACTATACACATACCACACACTACACACACACCACACACACACTTTATAAAATCTTTTGTAGCTTTAACGATCTATTCAACTTGAAAGATCACGGAAGACCATCAGATTCCACATGAAACAATTAAATATAATATGTTAATTGATGGTTGGAGTCTTTGGGGTAATAGCTAGTTATGTGCAGTTAGTGGCGCCGGCAAATAGATTGAAAGAGGAAAACTTTCTCTCAAGACAAAGAGAGTAATGGTAACTGAGACCACATGCGGTAAAACTTCCAGGCTCAGCAGAATAAAACCCCAGAGCATTCCTCCCCCAAGACTTTATTAAACTCTCTCTCCAGGCAGACTGCCCTCCTCCCTGCAGGACTCAGTGAGCTGGAGCCTGCCTGGCCATTGCAGACATGCTTTTGCTCCTGTGAGGAAGGCAGGCATTGGGTGTGGGGCTGTGTGTGTGTTTGTGTCTGTGTCTGTGTCTGTGTGTGTGTGTGTGTGTGTGTATGCACTCTGCCTGCCTCACATCCTGAGTGTATGTGGCGTGTGTGTGTGTGTGTGTGTGTGTGTGTGTGTGTGTGTGTGTGTGTACACGGGCACTCTGCCCGCCTTCCATCCTGGGAAGGAAGGAAGGTTCCTTCCTTGTGCTTAGGCTGCAGAAAGCCAAATGTGGGGGCAGGGCTGGAAGAGCAGGGCACACAGGTAAGAAAAGAGGCCAGTGCCCCTCAGGTCTCACAGCGTCCGCGCTCCTGGTGTCACACGCTGCGGCGTCCAGCACGGCAGTTCCTAAAGCAGAAGTTGCGGGAGAACTGGCCAAGGTTATTTCGGTGCCACAGTGGTCTCCGTCTCCCAGCCCAGATGGCCAGGAATGCTACGAGGCAGAGAACTCCGCTCCCAGTGGAGCACAGAGCGCTTGGCACCGCTTAAATCATGACCACTCACGCCCGCTTGGACAGGTTGGCCTCCGCATCTGAAGGGCAGGGGGAAGGCAAGGGCCCTGGAGAGGGAGTTCTCATTGAGAGACAGTGGAATGGCTGTTCTAGTTCTTTCTTAGCCCTGCTGGGAATGCCCACAGCCCTGCAAGGGGCTGAGCAGGCAGGAACACCGGCAGAAAGCAAACAGGGCAAGGATTTCAAGATCTGCATCGTCGGTCCAAAAGAATAGTGCTGATGGAAATCGGCCACCAAGTGGTCATTCATTTTAAATGACTTTTATAAAAGGAAGATTTAAAAAAAATTGTCTACAATTCTATTCAAACAACAATTTAAAAAGAGAACTAAACTAACATATCCTTTTTCCTATGTTTCATGGCGTGGACAGAATTTTTACATACGTGGCTTTTTACATACCTCATTTCAAGGCTTTTTAGCTGACAGGTTCACTCCCAATTCATTTAGAGCAAGTGGAGAATGGAATTGCTACTAGTGCCTTTGAATTTGCCTTTGAGTTGAAAATTGTTTTCATCATGTCTAAGATGTTGGACCAATATTCTGAATATGATCCTGACTACTTTTCAGGACCAAGACTGTGCTTTGTTCTTGCTCATCCGGTCTTAATGCCTCCAACACAACACCCAGGCAACCTTAGCCAGTACAGGCATGCGTTAGTCACTCAGTTATGTCTGACTCTTTGCGACCCCATGGACTGTACCCCATCAGACTCCTCTGTCCATGGGGAGTCTCCAGGCAAGAATTCTAGAGTGGGTTGCCATTCCTTTCTCCAAGGGATCTTCCTGATCCAGGGATCAAACCCAGGTCTTCCACACTGCAAGCAGATTCTTTATCAATTGAGCCACCAGGGAAACTAATACAAGTAATGATCCCCAAAAGGGCAGCCTCTTCCTTTCACCAAGGCATCCACAGAACGGTTCTGCACCCAGATCCTACGCAGGACTCCCACACCCAGTAAATGATCCAGAGGTCCAGTGAGTGGAGCAGTACAGTCCTCACTGTGTGCACATCCTGATTTCGTAAGTGTCCAAATATTTTCAGAACTTAGTGGCTCTAGTTGACGTCAAAAGTGACACAGAGAACTCTGAGAAAGAAATAAACAAGGGCAACTGTCAGCAGTTGTATACTTGTCTTCTTTATCTGGGACCTGCCCTGCTTGGAACTTTGTCCTCAGCCCTCTTACTTCACACTAGATGCCTGTCTCCTTGAGACGCTTTCCCAAGCCTTCTTGGTGGGATTGTAGATAAATGACAAACACACAGGATATCTGTCCTCTACTCAAGCAAGCTAAAAGGTTATTGGGTGTGTCTGATGGCTCATTTTATATGTCAAATGAACTGGACCCAGGACATGTCCAGATATTTGATGAAACGTTATTTTTGGGGGTGTCTTGTGTCTGTGCAGGTGTTTCTAAATGGGACTAACATTTTAATCAGTAGGATGAGTAAAGCCACTTTGCCTCCCAATGTGGGTGGGCCTTATGGAATCCTTTGAAGGCCTGAAGAGAATAAAAGCCTGAGTTCAAAAGAAGTTTCTCTCTGCCTGACCATCTTTGAGCTGGGACACTGATCTTCTACCTTGGACTTGGACTTGGAGTAACATACACCATCCACTCTCCTGGGTCTGGAATTCTCAGCCTCTATAATTGTGTGAGCCGATTCCTTAAAAATAAACCTGTTTCTTTGACCAACCAACTGACTCACACACACTATTGGTTGCTGAGAACCCTGACTAATGCAACATGCTGCTGCTGCTGCTGCTAAGGCGCTTCAGTCATGTCCAACTCTGTGCAATCCCATAGACGGCAGCCCACCAGGCTCCCCCGTCCCTGGGATTCTCCAGGCAAGAACACTGGAGTGGGTAATGCAACAGGCTACTCAATTTTTTTGGAAAACAGCTTCACTAGCTTCCTCCAGACAAGTGGTACAAACTAAAATGCCTATGAACAAACCCAGATGAGGACAGCAGTCAGAGAAAGGATGCTGACAAGGGGCTCCCACCAACCTCCTCTCCAGCTGACTTCTGCTGTGTCGGACTGGGGGCACAGGGCCAGATTTTTCCATTTCTTAAGAGAAATTTAAAATCTGGGTATTCTTGTCAGTACTGGCAACTACTTCAAAAACTCTCAAAAGCCCATGTGAGCCAACCAGCCCAGTCTGTAGCCCAGATCTACTCACCAGCTGCCAGCGTACAGTCTCTGCTTGAGGGAGGTGTGGGGAGGTTTTTCTGGATTGAAGGAGAGTGCCTGTTTACAAATATTTTCTTATTTCAAAACTTGGAGCTGCTGCTACAACTGCTGCACAACAACATTAATTCATACATTGATAGTTTATCTCAAGCTTCTATTCAGAGCAACTTCTCTGCATGTTTACATTATCCCAGGAGACCACTGAGGGAAAGAAAAGAGAACAGGTATTCTAATCCCCATATCTATCTTCTATCTATCTTCTAATGGAGTTAAAGATTCTCTAGATAGTGCCCCCTACAGAAATGCGTTAGAAAGAGTTGCACAATGCCAACTAAACTCCAGACCTTATAATCTTCCTCCCAAACATGAACTTCATGTTAATCATTCCTAATGCATATGGTTTCTTCTGTCCTTCCACAGCACACTGACATTTGGTTGAAAATGGTATACGTGCTGGAGAGAAACAGACATAAATATATTAATTTCAGTTAACACCCCCATGAATAGTTTACAACATATTTTTCCTTATTGCATGCATGTATGCTAACTTGCTTCAGTCTTGTCCAACTCTTAGCAAACCCATGGACTGTAGCCTGCCAGGCTCCTTTGTCCATGGAATATTCCAGGCAAGAGTACTAGAGTGGGGTGCTGTGCCCTCCTCTCGGGGATTTTCCCATGCAGGGATCAAACCCAAGTCTCTTAACGTCTCCTGCATTGGCAGGCAAGTTCTTTACCAGCAGTGCCACCTGGGAAGCCCATTTTTCCTTGCTGCTGCTGCTGCTGTTAAGTCACTTCAGTCGTGTCCGACTCTGTGCGACCCCATAGACGGCAGCCCACCAGGCTCCCCCGTCCCTGGGATTCTCCAGGCAAGAACACTGGAGTGGGTTGCCATGTCCTTCTCCAATGCATGAAAGGGAAAAGTGAAAGTGAAGTCGCTCAGTCGTGTCTGACTCTTAGCGACCCCATGGACTGCAGCCCACCAGGCTCCTCCGTCCACTGGATTTCCCAGGCAAGAGTACTGGGGTGGGGCGCCATTTTCCTTACTACTCAGCCATAAAAAAAGGAAATAATGCCATTTGCAGCAATGCAAATGGACCTAGAGATGATCTTACTTAAGTGGAGTAAGTTGGATAAAGACAAATACTTTATAATATCACTTATACATGGAATCTAAAATATGACACAAATGAGCTTATTTATGAAGCAGAAACAGACTCGCAGAGACAGAAACCAAACTTGCGGTTACCAAAGAGGAAAGGAGGTGGCAGAGGGACAAATTAGGAGTTTGGGGTTAGCAGACACAAACTACTATATATATACGTATACATATAAAGAGAGAAAACAACAAGATTCTACTGCAGAGCACAAGGAATCCTGTAATAAACCACAATGGAAAGAACATGAAAGAGAATATATGTGTGTGTGTGTGCACGTATATATATATATGTGTGTGTGCGTGTAGTGCTGGTTTAGCCATTAAATTGTGTCCAACTGTGACCTCATGAACTGTAGCCCACCAGGCTCCTCTGCCCATGGGATTCTCAAGGCAAGAATACTCAAATGAGTTGCCCTTTCCTTCTCCAGAGGATCTTCTCAACCCAGGAATCAAACCCAGGTCTCCTACATTGCAGGAAGATTCTTTACCGACTGAGCCACCAGAGAACACACACACACACACACACACACACACACACACACACACACACACACTTATATGTATAAGTGAAGAACATTGCTGTACACCAGATACTAACACGACACTGTAAATCAACTATACTGTACTTCAATTTTTAAAAAACATTTTTCCTATACATTTGTTTGATCATTTTTTCATTTCAGCCATTATACATTTTTTTTTCTTTTAAACTTAGCATTGCTGTTTAAAAATATCTTCACTCTTCTTCAGCTTCTGAAGAATTTCCTCTCCCATAAAGCTGTGCTTCCAGCACCCGAAGGATCTGGGCAAGGTAGAAAGGGATGCCCAGATGGCTCAAAGATGTTTATGATAGGGCCCTCCATTGTATTCAAATTAATGGCACCACATTAGCATGGGATGCCCTTTGGTGCTCATTTGTTCCTGCGCTCTGGGGGTTAAAGGAGCCGCCTGCTCTCCAGATGTTCAGTAGCTCTTATAAATGAAAGATTAGTGATTTTTTGCTGCCGCTGCTATTTCCTCTATTCCCTTTTAAAGCTGGTATTTGCTTTAGGAACTTGCTTAGTGTCTGAGTCAGAAGAACCTCCTCCCTGAGGAGCATCAATCAATAGCACACAAGAGAAGGACACAACACAGAGGAGTGGACACGGTCTGTATTCATTTGCTGACTGCAACACTCTTCCAGCTAGTGACGTGTGCGTCCTGTGGTTGCATTCCACCCTCTGAAATGCTGATCAGAGACACGTGACATTTTCCTCTTGCTAAAAACAAAAACCCAGACCAAAAAAAAAAGAGAACTCTCACTCAATTTTTTTCAGCAAGGATATAAGACTATCTTTCGTTAGTGCCATGACAATATCAACTTTGCAAATATGACTTAACTTCCCACTAAGCAAGAGGTGTAAGTGTCTGAAATATGGCTGTATAGAAGTCAAAGCTGCTGCCAACACTGTCTTCCCAGGAGAGAAACAGGAAAGGTACCCAAGATGGAATCCAATAAATGAATGCCAGTTTAACGTCAACCGTGCTCATCTTTTGTGCACAGAGACACTCCCCCAACCCTGCTGTTCCAAGAGCTGTTCAAGCGTTGAATAAACAGAGTTCCAACGAGACGAAAATGGCTGCCTCTGCCGGGGTCCATCAAGCTGTTCTCTTGCAACAACTCAGGAAGGATTTCTCTACCCTGAGCAGAATGACCACAGCTCACACCTTCTCCCAATACACTTCCAGTGCTCCTGTCATCAAGCAGGGAAGAGACAGACCAAGGTAGAAAAGGAAAGCCTGGTGGACACCATTCATCTTGCTCCACCTCTTTAACAACAGAGATGAAAGTCGCCGAGAGGCTGAGGGGGAGTCACTGGCCCTCGGACGGGGCATCACTGATGGAATCTTTACGGAAGTCTGCACTCTTGCAAAGCCTGGAATACTCAGCAGGACCCTCCTCTGAGGTAGATAATATGAAGAAGCCTGGAGGTCATAGTCACTCTGCATATCTTCATACAAACATAGCGCAATCTCAAGGATGGAAGCCTCAGTAACAGACACATGAAATAACATTTCTGAAGAATGACTAGAGATTAATATTTAATGAGATTGTCAAGGGCGCAGCTCAGAACGAATTGCTACGGTCACTGTAGGGAAGGAAAATTTCTCCTTCTACCCTTGTAATTTCAACAACTGGGGCCTGAGAATCAAACTGATAAAAGACAGATCAACAAGAGGGAAAAAATGTGTGACTAGGTACTAACATGCAGAAGTTTCACAAAGAAGTGAGACCCAAGGAGGCAGCTGGATGATGGAGACTGATACAGCATCCTTGGCTAAACGAAGGAAAAGAGGGTGGGCTTCTGGTGGAGGAGGCAAGTCATGGGCAAAGAGGGAAGGAAATGTACAACAAAAAGATAAGAGTCTCTCAGGTGATAAGAGCTGTCACCAAGGAGTAGCTCTCTGAGCCATCTTTATAAATGGAAATGTCCTTTACAAAAAAGGAAATTTAAACTTTATTTTTAGGCACTAAGGCACTCTTTGGGCTTCCCAGGTGGCTCAGTGGTAAAGAATCCGCCTGCCAATGCAGGAGATACAGGTTCAATCCCTGGGTCAGGAAGATTCCCTGAAGGGGGAAATGGCAACCGGCTCCAGTATTCTTGCCTGGAGAATCCCATGGGCAGAGAAGCCTGGCGGCCTACAGTCCATGGGGTCACAGAGAGTCAGACATGACTGAGCACACACGCATGCAAGCCACTATTTTATTGCATCTGCTGGTTCTCAATTGCTTTAAGCTCAAAATAATCCTCCCAAAGTAGCCTATCTTGGGGTGACTTATCCTGGTACCCTTCACCCCCAATGCCACTAGCAGGGTCAGGATGCTGCCTGGGGAGAGCCTTCTGAGGGGAAGGCTTGAGCTTTCCTTGAAGTCACACTTACTGCCAGCCAGTGAGAGGGAAAGTTGCAAAAGCAGACAAGAGGAAGACCAGAGAGGGATTAAGAAAGTCCTAAAGGCACAGCAATCCAGGAGACAGGATGCTGAACCATGAGAAAGAAAGGAGGAAATGCCTGGAGCAGAGTGGGGAGCCTCAGCTTCTCCGTCCCCTGCAAGGATCCTCAAGGCAAGGCTTACCATGGGAGAATTCTCCCACCAACCTTCTCTGGCATGGCTAGGGCTTGCCTGTGCCTGGCAGGTGGGCATTCCACTGATCTATCCAATGAAGTGGGTCGCGGAGGTTAAGCTGAAGGAGAAGATTTAGGGGAAACCAAGAGGAATTAATGTGATATAAACCAGAGAAGAAAAAGGCAGTGGTCAATGATAGACCAGCAGATAAAAAATAAGGTGCCCCCTACAAAGGTCTCAGAAAGAAGACTGCCTTCAATAGTTCAACTGCAAAAGCAACCCATAATAGATAAGAACAAGGACAAGCAAACTCACTGTGAAGAAACAGAATTGCAACAAGTTAGCACAAGTGATTAAATATATGAGTAAGCTAAGTGTTAGTCACTCAGTCATATCCAACCCTTTGTGATCCCATGGACTGTAGCCTGCCAGGTTCCTCTGTCCATGGGATTCTCCAGGTAAACTATACTGGAGTGGGTAGCCATTCCTTTCTCCAGGGGATCTTCCTGACTCAGGGATTGAGCCCAGGTCTCCTACATTGCAGGCAGTTTCTTTGCCATCTTTCTTTCCCATTCAGGGAAGCCTGAATATATGTATACTCCAAAGGCACCCCACTCCAGCACTCTTGCCTGGAAAATCCCATGGACAGAGGAGCCTGGTAGGCTGCAGTCCATGGGGTCGCTAAGAGTCAGACACGACTGAGCGACTTCACTTTCACTTTTCATTTTCATGCATTGGAGAAGGAAATGGCAACCCACTCCAGTGTTCTTGTCTGGAGAATCCTAGGGAAGGGGGAGCCTGGTGGGCTGCCGTCTATGGGGTCGCACCGAGTCGGACACGACTGAAGTGACTTAGCAGCAGCAGCAGCAGCAGCAGCAGCTATAGAAAGAATGTTTAAAGCAAAAGGAGATTGTCCGGCAAGAGAAATCACAAGAGAGGTTACATCAGATTAGAATGGAATCAGTGCATTTGTATGATAACAAATCAGAGCTCCAAGAACTAAGAGACCCAGGTCCAAGTTTGCCAGAGAATGAATGAGTCTTCACTGACAAATTGTGAGGGGTCTGGCACCCCTTCAAGCCCCAGCATCCTTCACCCCAAAACCTGCCTCACACCTAGTACATTAAACCTGTGTCTTCCAGAAGTTGCCAAGGAGATAACACAAGCTTATCACTGACTGCAGAGGTGGTGGGTGCTGCTCTTCCCAAGGTCTCTCCTTGTTCTCCAGGTGGAAAAGCACATGCTGATATCCTGCTTCTCTTCTCAGTTCAGTTCAGTTCAGTTGCTCAGTCATGTCTGACTCTTTGCGACCCCATGAATCACAGCACGCCAGGCCTCCCTGTCTATCACCAACTCCCAGAGTTCACTCAGACTCACATCCATCGAGTCCCTGATGCCATCCAGCCATCTCATCCTCGGTCGTCCCTTTCTCCTCCTGCTCCCAATCCCTCCCAGGATCAGAGTCTTTTCCAAGAGAAGTGAAAAGCAAAGGAGAAAAGGAAAGATATAAGCATCTGAATGCAGAGTTCCAAAGAATAGCAAGAAGAGATAAGAAAGCCTTCCTCAGTGATCAATGCAAAGAAATAGAAGAAAACAACAGAATGGGAAGGACTAGAGATCTCTTCAAGAAAATTAGAGATACCAAAGGAACATTTCATGCAAAGATGGGCTCGATAAAGGACAGAAATGGTATGGGCCTAACAGAAGCAGAAGCCATTAAGAAGAGGTGGCAAGAATACACAGAAGAACTGTACAAAAAAGATCTTCAAGACTAAGATAATCATGATGATGTGATCACTCACCTAGAGCCAGACATCCTGGAATGTGAAGTCAAGTGGGCCTTAGAAAGCATCACTACGAACAAAGCTTCTCTTCTCAGTTTTCATTAATGGAGAAGGTAGGAAATGATGGTCAGAATTCAGAGATGTCCAATCCAGGCCCTTTCACTTACTGCCAGGGAATGAATGCCAGGGCATGTCAAAGACCTCTAGTGTTCTTCTTTCCATCTGACAACCACGTAATCAACATCACTAACACATCAGACTGGCACATCTCTTTTCAAGTACTTCCAAACCATGACCACCACCTTCCAATGGTGGTGGGAGTTTCACCTGACACTTGTCACTTGCTTCATTAGTAAACTGGTATAAATAATCAGAGGACTTCTCAGGTGGCTCAGTGGGTAAAGAATCTGCCTGAAATGCAGAAGACAAAGGAGACACAGGTTTGATCCCTGGGTCAGGAAGATCTCCTGGAGAAGGGAATGGTATCCCACTCCAGTATTCTTGCCTGGAGAATCCTGTGGACAGAGGAGCCTGGCAGGCTACAGTCCACAGCATCGCAAAGAGTCGGACACGACTGCACATGTATGTGTAAGTTGCTCAGTCATGTCTGATTCTTGGCAAACCCGTGGACAGCAGACTGAGCGCAGCACACATAAATAATCAGATAATGAGAACTGGTGCTTTATTCTTACTCTGGTCCTAGGATTCTTCTCCCTCTCAGTTCACCTTAGCAAGAGGTGGATTCAGTCCCTAGTTCACTTACAAATTTTGTAACCAAATATGTTTGAGCAGAGAAGTGCCAGGGGATTGACTTCCTTTCATCCTCTGTTGAAAAAAAAATGTAATGGAAGGGGAAGGAGGGAGAGAAGCGATGAAATATCCAGGTCAGCCTAAAGAGGCTTTGCGCTGCCAATGGTCCCTATCTCAAGAAGATGCTCCAGAGGAGAAGGAATTCATTTAACTCACCTGGCATACATGGCTTTACCCACCTACTAGACTCTAAATAGCTTCAGTCCTGGGTGCCGGTCATATTCCCAGAAGCAGTTATCACAGCTAAATGACCAAGGGAAGCACTATCTTCCATCCTTCCACTGAGGTCCTGAGGCTTTGTCCACAGAAGGACACAAAAATGTCAAGCACACAAATGCCCTCAGTGGGACATGGAGATTCTACAGACATAGAGAGTTGAAGTAACCAAAAATAGAGGTTACTGATTTCATTTTAAAAGTTCTGCCAATCATAATACGTATATATTTCAGATAAATGGCTTCTCACACATCATGATGATGAAACAGACTTTATAAAGACAGAATAAGAAGGACTAGTGGAAATCCCTTCCGTGCTGGGTAGCAGCATGTTATGTGAGCCATCTCACTTTCCTTGCCCGCCCCTATTCTCTCACAGCTCCAGTAGGTCCTTCTATCATAAAGCAATTAGCACCTGACATCTGCTAGGCATAGCAATTCAGCAAGTAGTTCAGACAGGTACAGAACCAGGATTGCTGGGAGAAATATCAATAACCTCAGATATGCAGATGACACCACCCTTATGGCAGAAAGTGAAGAGGAACTCAAGAGCCTCTTGATGAAAGTGAAAGAGGAGAGTGAAAAAGCTGCCTTGAGAGTGAAAAAGCTGCCTTAAAACTCAATATTCAAAAAAAGACCACAGCATCCAGTCCCATCACTTCATGCAAATAAATGGGGAAACAATGGAAATAGTGACAGACTTTATCTTCTTGGGTTCCAAAACAACTGCAGATGGTGACTGCAGTATTGAAATTAAAAGATGCTTGCTCCTTGAAAGAAAAGTTATGACCAACCTAGACAGCATATTAAAAAACAGAGACATTACTTTGCCAACACAGGTCCATCTAGTCAAAGCTATGGTTTTTCCAGTAGTCATGTATGGATGTGAGAGCTGGACCATAAAGAAGGCTGAGCATTGAAGAATTGATGCTTTTGAACTGTGGTGTTGGAGAAGACTCTTGAGGGTCCCTTGGACTGCAAGGAGATCAAATCAGTCAATCCTAAAGGAAATCAGTCCTGAATATTCATTGGAAGGACCGATGCTGAAACTCCAATACTTTGGCCACCTGATGTGAAGAACTGACTCACTGGAAAAGACCCTGATGCTGGGGAAGATTGAAGGTGGGAGGAGAAGGGGATGACAGTAGATGAGATGGTTGGATGGCATCACCGACTCACTGGACGTGAGCTTGAGCAGCTCCAGCAGATAGTGAAGGACAGGGAAGCCTGGCCTGCTGCATTCAGTGCATGGGGTCGCATAGAGTCGGACGTGACTGAGGGGCTAAACAACAACAACAGAATCTAAGTGTGTTCAGCCAGAAGAACACTTGGTATTGGTTTCCTTGATCTTGACCACAGAGAAGGAGAAGTGGGTGGAGGAGGAGAGGGGCAGGGAGGGGAAGGGGGGGTGGAGGAGGAGGAAAAGGAGGAGAAACAACTTGAGCGCATATGAATGCACACTTTCCCCTCTATTCCCCTCTCTTTCCGCACAGATATAGAGGTACGAAGCCACCCCAATGGCACTGGCAGTCATTTGGTGACCACGAGGGGAGTCAGTCTTAAGGTGAAGTTGATAATGACCAGAAAGACAGAAAGAAATGGGTTCTCATTTACAGTATTGGACCATTGGAGAAACACTGAAAACTGTGTAAATACAGGAGCCAAAAAATTGAAGGTTTGGTCCCTTGGCACCAAAAACATCTCTACTGATACTGATACTCGGGAGACAAGTTAGAACACTGTGTATTTGAACCTAATATGACAGGGAAACAATTTCATCCCTTCTGATGTCAGCTCCTCCTTTGAAGAGGGACAGAAGCAAAGAGGAGGGGATGGAAAATCATACACGCCACCCACCCATCGGTGTCTTTCCAGCCCTGTCTCTTTTCATTAAACTGAAGAAACGGTAGTGTGGTGATGGAGAGGGAAGGAGCAGAATGGGATGGAGGATGTAGGGGAAAGCGCCAACTGAGCTGCGTGAGCATCAGCCCTGGGCTGCCCCGCAGCTTTCCGTATGGGCGTGAAGTGGCTGCACGAAGGGACTTCCTGGATTGCATCCACTCTTCCTGGCCACATACTTAAAAGTATAAATACGAGTGTATAAAACTGGGCTTAATGTGTTTTCACAAATAAATGTGCCGTCATTAGCTCTGCTGTTTGTATAATCAGAAACTTCAAGCATCTGTTTCCCAAGAGAGAGCTCTGTCCTGCACATCACATGGACAAACTGGCCCATTTCAGCATTCTCCCTGCCCAAATGCGGAGAAACACTGAGGGGCAGTCAAAACCATTGGGATTGCTGGCTCAGACTTCACACGATCAGGGTAAACAAACCACCATCCAAGCAAGCAAAAACTTGGTTTGCTTTATTTCTCTGCCTTCCCATCCATCACTCCAGTCAAATCTTCAAGCTAATATGCTTTTCAAATGCCTCCGAAGGACTTCAGCTCTTGATTTTTCCCTAATGATCACAAGTGCAGTCCCTTCAAACTCTGTCTCCATAAATACGACATCACTTTCCCTTTCTTATAATCGATACCTCAGTAAACGCATCTTCAAACAAATTGGTTTTCTTTTACAGGCAGGACGTGGGAAATCCACCTGTCACTTAGTGAAAGTAGAAACTCAGGCGAAGCTTGTAAAACAGGGTAGCTGCCCAAAGGCAGGAAGAAACCTGTGAGAACACTGGAAGGCAAAAAAATGCCATTCAGGTGGACTGAGAGTCAGCCACCAAATTGGGAGATTCTAGGACAGACAGAGAAGGGAGAATGAGGAGGAGGGGGAACAGAGAGGAAACTTGAGAAACAGGCAGGAAAGAGTCTCTCTGCAGGAGAGATGGAGAAATTATCACTTTTTTCCCCCACAATTGGCTGATCAGCCAGGACAGAGATTCGAATAGCTTCGAGCCATCCCTTTCATGCTCTCAGTTAAGTCACCTAAGGACTAAAAATGCAAGCTTCTTACCCTGTGGGAGGAAACTTGGCCTTGCCCTTTTTTCTGCCACTAGACAAAAAGTATATGAAACAGTTATTGACACAGGAATTAAGTTATCATGATTTTGGAGAACTTTAAAATGGCCTAGGAGAATACTCGATACTGAAAGTCTTGCTTTGCACTAATCCTCTCCATTTTCTTCCTTTATTGGCATTTTCTTGGCTTCTTCAGCCCTGCTCCTTCCCTCTGTTTCTCCTTGTCCCACCCTAAGTATAGTAGATGGCTTCCGGGCAGCGCTCACGTCTCACTCCACTGTGCAAACTGCCCACGCCGAGCTGCTGCAAGACGGGCTCATGACAAGCACACACATACCACACACCCACATACCCACACCATACCATCTATGCACACCACACACTTGTACATACCACACCAGACACGCACCATATGCTCTACATACATACATACCACACCATATATACACACCACCATGTATACACACCACACATCACACACACACCACACTACATGTACATACCACACCACACACACAGACCTCACACATACACACACACCACACAAACATATACACACACTACCATGGACTGATGCTGAAGCTGAAGCTCCAATACTTTGGCCACCCGATGCGAAGAACTGACTCACTGGAAAAGACCCTGATGCTGGGAAAGATTGAAGGCGGGAGGAGAAGGGGACGACAGAGGATGAGATGGTTGGATGGCATCACCGACTCGATGGACATGAGTTTGAGCAAGCTCGGGACTTGGTGATGGACACAGAAGCCTGGTGTGCTGCGGTCCATGGGGTCGCAACGATTTGGACATGACTTGGTGACTGAACTGACCGAGTATATATACCACACATACACATACCACACATGGACACAAAGCACACACCATATCACATACACAAAAAACAGACACATCACATACACATATACACACACAGCACACACATATCTCACACACACAAACCATATCACACACACACAAACCATATCACATATACAGAAAAAAATATACCACACATGCACACTACCACATATACACACACCACATACACACAAAAACGTGTACCTCATACATACCATATACACGTGCACCACACCACATATGCACACAAAACACATATCTCACACATCCCTTATACACGCATACCACAGCACACACACATACACGCGTATCCCACCCAGCCGCCACACACACCTCTCCGTCTCTCTTGCCCTCAACCCAAAGCTGCAGCCCTGCACAGCGGCAGGGCCTCCGGCTGATTCTCGGTGAGGGGGGCCAGGGAGCCTCCTACCAACCTGCCTCCAGCCCAGGCACAGGCTTGACAAGCACCCAGCAGCTCCCCGCTTGGGTTCGAACTGTGTCTCAGGCTCTGTCCACAGGTGATCACCCTGCCTTATCCCACATACTCATCTCTGCCCCTCAAGAAGTGGGTGCTTATCTCTAACTCCTTCTTGCAGTTGAGAGAAGTGCAGCTCCAGGAAGTAAGGAGCCTGCCAGGGTCACAGAGCTGGTGAGCAGAAGCCAGCCTGCGTCCTCCAGAACCCAAACCCTTTCCTTCCTGGCGCCCTTTGCCCGGTTCCCTGAGCAGGGACCATGGGGACCCTGAGCAAAGAGCTGAGTTGAGGGTGTCTCGGAGTAGCAGCCGACCTCCATAGAAAACATGAGGCGCTGGGCATCCTGCAGTGAACAAGTTTGTTCAGCTCACACCAGGGCCTGGTCAGAGCCCTGAAGATTCACCCTAGCCGCCTCCATTGCACCCGAAGCCAGGTGTTCCCCGGGGGTGGGGTCCCCCTCCCTTCAACACTGCAGGAGGCTTCACAGGGCAGGCTTGGAAACAAAGTACCCCAGATCCCTGTGAGCATAGGCTGGCCTGGTTCCCAAGACCTAATTACCTAGGGAGGTTAGAGTAACAAGATCACGGTTGTTTTCTTCCCAGCCCTCTTCTCTCCAAGTAAGGTCAAAATAAAGTTATTTCATCCAAAACTTTCTTGAAAAAAAAAAAAAAAGCTAAATGTCAAGCAATTTAGGCACTTTAAAGTAACAGATTATTCTGCATTAATCCCCCGGGATGTCTTAGAAAGAGGCAAAGTGCTTGTCCTCCTTGTCGCTATTTTCTCACACTGTTCTCATGGTTATTATTATGGCCCGCTCAGCACTCAAATGGTAACATTTAAATTGATCAAGCATAAAGTCAGACATGAGCTCTGTCCCGAGAATCTCCCCCACCTGAATCAGAGCCAGCAACTGAGATGGGGGCACCGGAAATTGTGCCCTCCCCTCGTCTATGCATCATCTCAAGAGGGAGCCACTGGGGCTCACCTTTCAACACAGACAACATGGTCTTCTTTATCTGTAAAGGAGCCACTCAGAGCAAGCAGACCGGCCACAGGATGTCACTGTTACTCCACACACACAACGGCAAGCCAGCCTGCCTGTCTGGGGTTGGATCCAGACGGAACCCGGGCTCCCCTTGCCTCCTCTCTCACAGAACCGTCATCCCTTCAGGCTTGCTCCACAAGCATGTTTCCTATAAAAGCCACGAGCCTCTCCCACTGTCTCCGAATCCATATTGTTCTGTGTCAAAGGAGAAAGGCAGAGAAAGGGATGTGAGGAGAAGAAAAGGACCACCATGGTCCCTTTACATCACAGGTTCTCCACGAGTTGCGCTTTGAACATTTATGACCTTGGATAAAAGCAGTGACCTTTTCGTATATTTTACAGTGTTTTATAAGGATAAGAACATCTCGGTTATTTTCATTTTCTCAGATTTCTGGAAAGGATGTGGACTATTTAAGCAATTTTTACACTATCTGGGCTTCCCCGGTGGCTCAGATGATAAAGAATCTGCCTGCAATGCAGGAGACCTGGCTTCGATCCCTGGGTCAGGAAGATCCCCTGGAAGAGAGCATGGGTACCCACTCCAGCATTCTTGCCTGGAGAATCCCATAGACAGAGGAGCCTGGCAGGCTACAGTCCATGCGGTCACAAAGAGTCAGACATGACTGAGCGACTAACACTTTACTCTTCATAGAGATGCTGCTTTGCATTCTGCTCAAATAAGGCCAGTGATCATTAAACACCTTCCTTTTACCCCAGCAAACCTGCCTCTGCCTACCACCAGCTCCTCCAACGTCTCATAGACTCACAGGCAAGCCGAGGGCCAAGAATGTGTACTCTGGAGCTGGCAAGCTAATGCCATCTCACTGCCTGTGTAACAACGCTCTTATCAGGGAGCACGCCAGGAGTCACCGCTGGAGCAGGAGAGTCACCTTCTATTCACGGCTGCCAGCTGTCCTTCCTTCTCTGTTATATACCCTCCGAGGGATACTTCGCTCTTCCTCCAAGTCCATCCCCTCCGCCATTTTCCACCGTTAGCCTCCGTATTTATTTCACACAGCAGTTGGCATGAAGGAGTTGAAAATAAAACCTGAGACTAACACAGCCAGTAGGAGGGCATACTTTGCATAGTCAAGGTAATAGTTAATACATGCATGTGTGCTAAGTCGTTTCAATCACGTCCAACTCTTCGTGACCCCCTGGACTGTAGCCCGCCAGGCTCCTCTGTCCGTGGGATTTCCCAGGCAAGAATACTGGAGTGGGTTGCCACTTCCTTCTCCAGGGGAGCTTCACAACCCAGGGATCAAACCCGTGTCTCTTGTACCTCCTGCACTGGCAGGTGGGTTCTTTACTACTAGCACCGCCTGAGAAGCGTGAGATGGTTAGTGATGCAACATAAAAGGTAAACACAGAATAAAAGTGTTTTGAGTCATAAAGAGAAAAAGACTTTTGCCTTAAAAAAGTGACTGCTTCATAACTTAGCCTGGAGGCAGTTTTCATATCGTTAAAGTCAGGGTTGTCAAAATCCCTCTGCCATGGGTCACCCCCACTTTAGCCATATCATAGCAGCAGAAAGAATTAAAACAAGTAAAGCCGGCTGCTTCTTGTGAGCCAGCATCTAAGAAAGGAAGTGTGATGCTGTTCCAGGATTTGCAAGAATCGGTGCAGTAGCTAGAAGGGAGAGCTACAGAAACACAGTTTGATGGAGGCTTTGTTAATTTCCACACTGCATTAAGTAGATCAATCTCAGTACAAAGGAGCCATTACTCTGCCTTGAACTGGCCTGGACAGTGCAGGTGTGGATGGACGTGAGATACAGAAGAAGATCAGCAGGCTAACGGGAAGCAAACAGTGCATGAGGGGAACAAAGCCTGGGAGGGAGGCTGTAACTAACCAGGCCTGAGAGTGTTGACCAGTCCCCATTGGTGATGGTTTAGAGGCAATGCCAGAATAAAATTGGCCTAATCGTAGCAGTGTGTTGCTCAGTCATACAGCAACTGTTTTTTGAGCACCTATTTTGGTCAAGTGCCAAGACGATGTTGAACAAGGTAGTATATTTTCTGCTCTCAATGAGGGAATCAGGGAGACAGATAATCACACAGCCAGAAAGACACTGTGTTAGGGTCTGATTGTAATAAAGAACTGAGCCAATCTTTATCCCTAGTTCCCCGGGAGACAACCTGTAAACCCTTGGGATTTCCCAGTGATAGGAATGTCTTTGTTATTTCTGCTGAGTCTCTCCAACCATACCTGAAAGTTTATGCTGACAGATGGCTAAGGATAGGGGCTGCCCAGGCACAGAAAGACCAAAGGCGTGATTGGAGTACTGGTGCCTGAACCCCAAGATACCAGCCTGACCTCTGGGGAGGGGAGGGGGGGTTGGAGATTAAGTGCAACCACGTGCCAGAGACCAATCAGCCGTGCCTGGGTAACGACGCTTCAGTTAAAACTCTGACACTGATGGTTGGGTGAGCCTCCCTGGTTGGCAATACTCTGCCTATTGTTACACACGGATGTGCCAGGAAGATAACACATCCCTGAAGACAACGGAAGCCTGGTGTTTGGAACCCTCCCAAACTTCTCCCCATGCGTCTCTTCTTTTGGCTGGTTAAGTACAGTGCTGTCAATGAGGTCTGTGAGTCTTTCCAGTGAATTGTCAAACCTACAGGAGTCCATGGTGACCCCCAAACTTGAGGCTGGTATCAAAAGTCTTGGGTACAGCTGGCAATCTGGAGAGGTGTACTCAATCTGCAAAGCTTGATCTAACTCTGGGTTGTTGTTCAGTCACTAAGTCGTGTCTGACTCTTTGTGACCCCCATGGACTGCAGCATGTCAAGGTTCCCTGTCCTTCACTCTCTCCTGGAGTTTGCTCAAACTTATGTCCATGAGTGAGGCCATCCAAACATCTCATCCTCTCTCGCCCCCTTCTGGATAGGTTGTAATAAAGACAATTTAGGGGCTTCCCTAGTGGCTCAGACAGTAAAGAATCTGCCTGCAATGAGGGAGACCTGGCTTCGATCCCTGGGTCAGGAAGATCCCCTGGAGGAGGGCAGAGCAATCCCATCCAGTATTCTTACCTAGAGAATTCCAAAGGACAGAGGAGCCTGGCGGGCTACAGTCCATGAAGTCGAAACGAGCGACTAAGCACAGCACAGCACAGGCATGCAAAAGAGGCTCACATGAGCCAGACTAGAGGCTGAGAAAGGCTTCAGGGACACTTCCTAGAAAAATAACCTCTGACACTTGAATGGTTCAGCATTCGAACTCCAGGTAACTCTTAGAAAAAAGAGAGTTAATTGCATGGATAATATTTAGTTCTCAGCAAATCCCTGTCATTATTTAAGTCCCCCGATACAGAAATACTTCCAATTTTGCTTAGGAAGTTCCCTGTCTCAGTTCTATCCAGCCAGCAACTGAAGTAGAATTTCAGGTTCTCAGGAAGCACTGCTGCTGCTGCTGCTAAGTCACTTCAGTCGTGTCCAACTCTGTGCGACCCCATAGACAGCAGCCCACCAGGCTCCCCTGTCCCTGGGATTCTCCAGGCAAGAACACTGGAGTGGGTTGCCATTTCTTTCTCCAATGCATGATGAAAAGTGAAAGGGAAGTCGCTCAGTCGTGTCCGACTCTTGGCAACCCCATGGACTGCAGCCCACCAGGCTCCTCCGTCCAGGGGATTCTCCAGGCAAGAGTACTGGAGTGGGGTGCCATTGCCTTTTCCACTCAGGAAGCACAGAGTAGACAAATGAGCAGCCACACCTCACAATGGTGCCATAAGGAGCAGGGTTTTGTTAGGATGAGCTGTTGATTATGCTCATTGTCCAGCTGTATTGTGCACGATTCCTTTCATGGAAGGGAGATTTTACTAACCCTCTTTGCAGGGAGAACTTACAAGGCACTGGGAGTTCATAAGATGTATTTAAATTAAACAATAAGCTCTAAATGGAAGAGGTCAGGCTATTAATGTATTATTTAACAATGTCCTCAATTACCTTTTTCTGAAGCTGTTATTTAGGATATGCTTCTTGAGTAAATGTGGAGAAGGAAATTGCAACCCACTCCAATATTCTTGCCTGGAGAATTCCACGGACAGAGGGGTCTGGCGGGGGTTCAGGGGGTCGCAAAGAGTCTCAGACACGACCAAGTACAAGTAAATGCATATAATTTCTCCCTTCTATCCCTGCCAATCAAAATATACTCTCCTATTGAAACTGGTTTAAGAAAAATCTAAGCTGAAAATGACTGCTGCTGTTAGGCAAATGGTGCCATAAACGACCTGAAATGCTTTCAGAATCTTTGAACAATAGCATGAGTTTTCTCAAGGAGGGGAGGGGCAAACAGAGCAACTAGTTTCAAGTGCACAGAAGGATTCTTTCTTGCACAAAGATGAGCATCACCTCTTCATGGTGTCTCCAGATCACAGTCCCTTGACCTTGGACTCACAGAAGCTTTGGTGTGGGGAAATCAAAGCTGAGGGCAGTTGCTCCCTCGAAGCTGCAAAGCCAGAAGATTTCAAGCCCAGATCAGAACATGTATCTTCTAATTGCCAGTCCAGAATGTTCTATTTTTCAGTTGCTCAGTTGTGTCTGACTCTTTGAGACCCCATGGACTGCAGCACACCAGGCTTCCCCCTCTTCACCATCTCTCAGAATCTGCTCAAACTTATGTCCGTGGAGTCGGTGATGCCATCCAACCATCTTATCCTCTGCCACCCACTTCTCCTTTTGCCTTCAATCTTTCCCAGCATCTGGGTCTTTCCCAATAAGTCGGCTCTTTGTATCAGGTAGCCAAAGTACTGGAGCTTCAGCTTCAACATCAGTCCTTCCAATGAATATTCAGGGTCGATTTCCTTTCAGATTGACTGGTTTGATCTCCTTGCTGTCCAACAGATTCTCAAGAGTCTTCTCTAGCACCACAGTTTGAAAGTGTCAATTCTTCAGCATTCAACCTTCCAGTGGTCCAACTCTCAAATCCATACCAGGGCAAACTGATTTTGAACTTAAAAAAAAAAAAAATTCATCTGGGTTTAAATCCACTGAAGTTGGAGTTCAAATAACCCCAACCCTCTCCTTTATATTTATCTGTGAAAGACTGTCCTTAGTGTTAGGCATTCAAGGTGCCCCAATAAAGAGCACATCAAGGTTCTGAACCCAGAGACTTGGGAGATGAAAACGTCACCTACAGAGCTGGGAGCGGCAGCTGTGATTTCTACCTGTGGACAAGCAGGCATTCCTGAGACTGAACCCCCAGACAGCACAGACCTGCAGGACAAGGGTAGGGTCAGTGCTGTGAAATGTACAGGTAGGAAACCAACCAGAAATCCTATTCCCACAGGCAGCCTCCCTCCCAGGGGGAAAGGGAATAGAGTCTGGGCTACACAAACACCATTCTCCTTCCAGACCCAACAGCAAATTAAATCACTCCTCATCGGGTCTGGAAGGAGGGGTGGGCAGAGAAAGCAGGCAGGAGTGTTACTGCTGGTGGGGGAGGGGGGGTCCCTCTACACAGAAGACACGCCAGGAGACCAGAAGCCGTGGAGGGCAGGGAGCAGCCCAGAGCCACAGTCTCCTAACCCGCCAGACAGTCACAAATATCTCAAATGACAAATTCTGACACAATGGCCTGTCATAAGGTAGGTCCTCCACCACGACAGTTATTACGATAGAGCAGAGGGAGGAGAAGGAAAGGGAGAGAGGGTCGGGGAAGAGAGGTGCATGCCAGTTTGGTGGGGAAGGTGGTGGACACTCCGGCCAGATCGCCTGGAACTGTGAGACTGGAGTGCGTGGGGTACACGAGGCAGGCAGCGTGGCGGGGACCCACATGGGACCGTGAAGATGGGATGCTATTGGGAACAGTGCGCATCTGTAATGTGCTGGAGCCGGAGTCACTGTAACTCAGTGCTGTGCTGAATGAAGTGGAAGAAATGCTATTAAATCCCTGACTCCATGAGGTAATAATATTCCCAGCGAGCCCACGCCTACAGAAATACACCCAGCAAGCAGGCTTTCCAGGAGCCCCCCTAAGTTATAACAAGCTGCCTATCTCCCGCTGCCAGGATGTGGAGAAAAAATGAAAACCAGTTACCAACTACATTATCAACTTAGTGACCTGCTTCACCTCCCTTGGTTTAGTGACGAGCTTGGCTGCCTTTTGGGCACGAAGAAAGAAACATAAGGCCAGGATTAAGTTTCCTGGCTTTTGAAGGCATCAAGAGTCAAAAATGCTTTCAGCTGGCAATTCTCTCTGTTATTCAGTCAGCTTTGATGGATTTATTTTCTTTGCCCTACTTCATAGAAGTCACTGTGGCCAATTACCGCAAAGATGATCGCCAGGGAGTTTTTGCATGGACACTAGGTGGCGCTGTCTTCCCAGCTGTTTCCCTTCTCTTTTTCAAAAGTGCAGACTGGTTTCATTAAACACCCCCTTAGAGCTTTCTAACTTGCAATAAGAGTGAGGAATTCAATGGTCAGAAAGGCACTTACTTACTTTCTCCAATCTGTGGGTCTCTGAGCCCCGAGAGAGTGGTAGAATCCTTTATACACTTCACACTCTCACAATTTTATTTCTCTCTGTGGCAAGTGAAGCAATTAGAAAGAAGCACCGTATTCAGATATTCATAGTCAGCGAACGGCAGTCTTATTCATTTTAGAACTCGTGCATGTTGACTCGTTTTACAAGCCTTTTCTTGCTGCAAATTACAAATGGCTTTTCTTTTTTTTTTTTTTTTAAATTCTGTAACAGTATTCTCCACTTGAGGACATTTCTAGTTCTATTTATATACCAGGATCTCTTATACAGATTGGAGTCTAATATCTTGGCCGAGAGATGGTTCTTGCAGCTCTGGAAGCATTTTCCTCCGGGATTTATGGAGACAGCAGCAGTTAGGTGGGGGCTAGGGTATCCCGTCAAGAAGAGAAGTGCTCCAGCCAAGTTAAGCCCCTTTGCTAAAGTCACACCAAGTCAAAGATAGGGCCCGGGCTTCCTGATTTCTGATGCAATGTTTTCTTTATGACACTCCCCTGTCTCCTTGAGTCCCAAGATTGACCCATACTTGGATTGGCAATATACCTTACTTGTTGTTTGAACATTGTTGCTGGGATATCTGTAATTCTAGAGACACGGCGGCTTCTAAGCAGCATGTGTACATTTAAGAGAAAAGCAATATTCTAACTTCTGGCAAAACGTCAAGCATCAAGAATATCACTTACCAGAGCTGACTTTATAAGAGTGCTGCTAGGGGACCAGCAAGCTGCCTCATTCCAAACATCTGCCATGGACCCTCCCAGGGCCAGGGAGCTGGGTGGCAGAGTCCCAGACTTTTCTCTGAAGTGCTCCCAATACTTTCTCTCTCTCTCTCTCTGGAGAATCTTGCCTCCCAGAGCAAAATTATCAGAGCATGAGCCTATACTACCAGTTTCTGACCACAATATATTATGAGAGGAAAAAGGAAAAAGCTCTTAAATTTAAAATCTGTTTTCCTTGGTATTTATAGATCTTCTGTGTGTCAGGTCTGACTCTTTGCAACCTCGTGGACTGTAGCCCGCAAGGCTCCTCCATCCATGGAATTTTCCAGTGTAGAATACTGGAGTGGGCCGCCATTCCCTTCTCCAGGGGATCGTCCCAACCCAGGGATCAAACTCACGTCTCTTGCATCTCCTGCATTGCCAAGTGGATTCTTCACCACTGCGCCACGTGGGAAGCCACACAGATTTTTGTAAACCTAGTCAGTTTTAGATTGGTTTGTATTTTGCATGGTCTCTGGTCTTAGTTACTACAGGATTAACATGCTTCTTAAGGAAAGAGCCCACTCTGGTCTCTCAAATTACTCTCCCCAGTTTCATGCAGAAACTGGAAGGCTGAACAGTCCTCTATCACAAAAAGCTACCTGGTTCCATCAGTTTGGGTTTTTCTGCCTTATGACACACAGACTGCTCAGTTTTGATTACAAGTAAAATTTCAATATTTGGGGAGCTTTTGTTTCCCCTTTATTTTCATTAATGAAGTATCAAAGTCTTATTTAATACCACTAGATACCAATTTTAAATCAAAGAAATTTGCAGACTGCTGGGAGGAGAGAGACTGAGGAAGTAAGTTTCTCATTTTCCAGAGATATGAAATAAAGTGAATGTGAGTCATTTACTTACTCATTTATTCACAGTATATGTATGGAACACTTCTTTTATTATGTATGGAACATTTATAATATTATGCTTGTTATACGTAAAAAACTGATTTGTCATGTTGATATATATGGCAAAAAGCAATTATCCTCCAATTAAAAATAAATTTATTAATAGAAAAAGAAAAAAACAGAACTGATCTGGTCTTGAAGGGAGACAATGGTGAATCAGATCCACTCAGTCCATAAATATTCTGTGAATAAATAAATGAATGAATGAATGAGTGGCATCTATATCATTTCAATTCACTTTTAGTTGATGTCATGGTATATACTCTGGCTACAAAATGGTCCTCCACTGTGGGTTCAAATGGCTTCCCTGGTAGCTCAGATGGTAAAGATTCCACCTGCAGTGTGGGAGACCTGGGTTCAATCCCTGGGTTGGGAAGATTCCCTGAAAGAGGGCATGGCAATCCACTCCAGTATTCTTGCCTGGAGAATTCCACGGATGGAGGAGCCTGGCCGGCTACAGTCCATGGGGTCAGTGTTTTCTTCCTGACCCAAGTTCTTTCATGACAAATACATACAATATAATCCTCCACTGATTACCAGCTTCTCATCCTGGAGCAGTCCAGCCTTCGAGGCCATAGTCCCAAAAGTTATGAAATCACAGGCAGGGTCACTGTATGAAAAGGGAATCAGGCCAGGCTAGGCCAGAATGCAGGCAAACCGGAGAGCAGAGCTTCTTTATCTGGAGGGTCTGCAGCTATGGCTGCCTTGGGGCAATGAGGCTGCATTGTGAGATCTTCAAATTAGGAAGTTATTTTTGGCAGCACTTGGTCTTCGTAGCTGCTCTCGGGCCTTTCTCTAGCTGCAGTGAGTGGGGGCTACTCTCTAGTTGTGGTGTGCGGGCTTCTCGTTGCAGCAGCTTCTCTTGTTGCAGAGCATGGGCTCGAGGCAGAGGGGCTTCAGTAGTTGCGATACACTGGCTTCGATGCCCCTGTGGGATCTTCCTGACAAGAGATCGAACCAGTGCACCCTGCATTGGCAGGCAGATTCTTAACCACTGGACCACAGAGGAAGCCCAGAAACATTTGAAAATTAAACATCCAGTTAATGTGTTCTCTGAACACATCAAACCTTCTAATGAGCTTGGGCAGAAATCTGAACTAGAAAGGGGCATAAGATATCACAGGGAAATGTTACCTAGATTGTAATCTTTCTCCTTGCTTTTTTATTGAGATTTTTTTTAAGTGGTATTAACTTCTGAAAAGCATTTCTTAAGATATAGAAGAGGAAGGGATTTTTATTATCTTGAAAGTGAAAGTGAAAGTCACTCAGTCCTGTCCAACTCTTTGCGCCCCATGGACTATACAGTTCATGGAAAC
Source organism: Capricornis sumatraensis (assembly GCF_032405125.1). Lineage (NCBI taxonomy): Eukaryota > Metazoa > Chordata > Mammalia > Artiodactyla > Bovidae > Capricornis > Capricornis sumatraensis. The sequence continues at coordinate 34,726,122 of NC_091089.1, forward strand.
CTCCAGGCCAGAATACTGGAGTGGGTAGCCTTTCCCTTCTCCAGGAGATCTTCCCAACGCAGGGATCGAAGCCAGGTTTCCCAAATTGCAGGCAGATTCTTTACCAGTTGAGGCACAAGAAGAGAAAGGGATTTTTATTATCTTAGCTGAATCTAACACAAGGCCTCAGGTAAATTAATATTTATTATAAAAACAAAGCTTCAAAGGAATTTTGGGGTTAGTCTTCTCCAATTTCTCGCTCTTATAAAAGCAAAGGAAACATTGGTTGTTGCTTCAGATCATTTTTTCATTCAACAAACATTTATGGAGCTCCCAGAATCATCTGGTATCCTGAGATGCAGTGTTTATCGCTCTCTGGAGGCTCTTCAGCACAAAATCTGCCTTTCAGTTAACTATGCTCAACACATATTTATTGAACACTACTCTCTAAAAGGAAAAGGCAATGGCAACCCACTCCAGTACTCTTGCCTGGAAAATCCCATGGACGGAGGAGCCTAGTAGGCTGCAGTCCATGGGGTCGCGAAGAGTCAGACACGACTGAGCGACTTCCCTTTCACTTTTCACTTTCATGCATTGGAGAAGGAAATGGCAACCCACTCCAGTGTTCTTGCCTGGAGAATCCCAGGGACGGCAGAGCCTGGTGGGCTGCTGTCTATGGGGTCGCACACAGTCAGACACGACTGAAGTGACTTAGCAGCAGCAATAGCACTCTCTAACAAATCTGTTTTGAAAACAGACTTGATCTAGTAATCGCTACAGGAAGAGATCACGTGATTCCATTTCATGAAGCCTAAAAATGGGCAAGACAGCCTAAAAAAAATTGTTTCAGCATGTAGACACCTACCAAAGGCAGAAAATTAAGAAACATTTACTCTGAACACAAAAATGAAAGAGCTTTGGGTAAGAATGATGAGATTCTATATCCTTTCTCTGGGGCTGCTCCTATACTTGCCTCCCCCAGCTCAGCTGGGCAAAATTACAGCCATACCAACTTGGGCGAGCTGTAATGAAAAAACAACTTTGCTGTCAAAGGAGATTGATTGGCCTTGGGGCAGAGATGGAGGCAGTGGGGGTGGCAAACACCAGGAACAGTCACAGCTAAAAATGGCAGATTTCATTTGGGATAGACTATAAAAAGCTGCAGCTTTTTTAGACCAACTTTAAGGTGAGCAGCCAACCAGCCAACAGTGTAATAGGGAGACGCTAGAACTGAGAGCATCATAAAAGGACTAAGACAATCTCTCGTCCTCACTTTCCTGGCTGACAGGGAAACTACACGTGTGTGGAGGAGATCCTAAGGGCTTGCAAAGATACTTCTCCAATGTTATATAGAAATGGAAAATAAGCACATTTAAAAATGTTCAAAATCATGTCATCAAGAAAATGCAAATTAAAAACACACTGAGATACCTCTATAAAATCACTATAAGAATGGCTAAAATCAGGTAGACTGACACTATTAAGTGTTGATAAGGAAGTGGAGAAGCTGGAAACTGCATACACTGCTGATGGGAATATAAACTGGGGCAATATCTTTGAGAAACAGTTTGGTAGCTTAAAGATACACTTACTATATAACTCAGCAATTTCACCCCAAACTATCCACCAAAGAAAAATGAAAACATGTCCACACAAAGGCTGTTTATACTGCTGCTGCTGCTGCTATTTATACTAGAGTTATTCATAACACCCAGAAACTAGAAGAAAAAAAAAACAAAAAACATCCAAACTGCAGTCAACTGGCAAATGGATTTACAAAATATGGTTATCCATACAATGTAATACTGTTTAGCAGTTAAAAGGAGCAATAAACTACTGATAATATGCAACATGCTGCTGCTGCTGCTGCTAAGTCCCTTCAGTCGTGTCCGACTCTGTGCGACCCCATAGACAGCAGCCCACCAGGCTCCCCCGTCCCTGGGATTCTCCAGGCAAGAACACTGGAGTGGGTTGCCATTTCCTTCTCCAATGCATGAAAGGGAAAAGTGAAAGTGAAGTTGCTCAGTTGTGTCTGACTCTTCGCGACCCCATGGACTGCAGCACACCAGGCTCCTCTGTCCATGGGATTCTCCAGGCAAATGAATAGTCCTCAAAAACAGTGTGCTAACTAAAAGAAGCCAGACAGGGAGGGAAAAAACAACATATTACATAACTCTATTAATATATATGGTCTGGAAAAGGCAAAGCTATACTAATAGAAAGAAAATCAATGATTTCCTGGGCTTGGGGCAGGGTAGAAGCAGATATTGATGGCAAACATCTAGTAGAGAACCTTTGGAATAACGGAAACATTTAAACTTGGATTGTGGTGATAGCTGTACAAATTCCCTTAAATTGGTATAATTAGATCACTCACACTCACCTAGAGCCAGATATCCTGCAATGTGAAGTCAAGTGGGCCTTAGAAAGCATCACTACAAACAAAGCTATTGGAGGTGATGGAATTCCAGTTGAGCTATTTCAAATTCTAAAAGATGATGCTGTGAAAGTGCTGTGCTCAATATGTCAGCAAATTTGGAAAACTCAGCAGTGGGCACAGGACTGGAAACGGTCAGTTTTCATTCCAATCCCAAAGAAAGGTAATGCCAAAGAATGCTCAAACTACTGCACAATTGCACTCATCTCACATGCTAGTAAAGTAATGCTCAAAATTCTCCAAGCCAGGCTTAAGCAATATGTGAACCATGAAATTCCAGATGTTCAAGCTGGTTTTAGAAAAGGCAGAGGAACCAGAGATCAAATTGCCAACATCCACTGGATCATCAAGAAAGCAAGAGAGTTCCAGAAAAACATCTATTTCTGCTTTATTGATTATGCCAAAGCCTTCGACTGTGTGGACCACAATAAACTGTGGGCAATTCTGAAAGAGATGGGACTACCAGACCACCTGATCTGCCTCTTGAGAAACCTATATGCAGGTCAGGAAGCAACCGTTAGAACTGGACATGGAACAACAGACTGATTCCAAATCAGGAAAGGAGTATGTCAAGGCTGTATATTGTCAGCCTGCTTATTTAACTTCTTTGCAGAGTACATCATGAGAAACGCTGAGCTGAAAGAAGCACAAGCTGGAACCAAGATTGCCGGGAGAAAATATCAATAACCTCAGATATGCAGATGACACCACCCTTATGGCAGAAAGTGAAGAGGAACTAAAGAGCTTCCTGATGAAAGTGAAAGAAGAGAGTGAAAAAGTTGGCTTAAAGCTCAACATTCAGAAAACGAAGATCATGGCATCTGGTCCCATCACTTCATGGCAAATAGATTGGGAAACAGTGGCTGACTTTATTTTTCTGGGCTCCAAAATCACTGCGAATGGTGATTGCAGCCATGAAATTAAAAGATGCTTGCTCCTTGGAAGAAAAGTTATGACCAACTTAGACAGCATATTAAAAAGCAGAGACATTACTTTGCCAACAAAGGTCCGTCTAGTCAAGGCTATGGTTTTTCCAGTAGTCATGTATGGATGTGAAAGTTGGACTATAAAGAAAGCTGAGCACAGAAGAATTGATGCTTTTGAACTGTGGTGTTGGAGAAGACTCTTGAGAGTCCCTTGAACTGCAAGGAGATCCAACCAGTCCATCCTAAAGGAGATCAGTCCTGGGTGTTCATTGGAAGGACTGATGTTGAAGATGAAACTCCAACACTTTGGCCACCTGATGCGGAGAGCTGACTCATTTGAAAAGACCCTGATGCTGGGAAAGCTGAGGGCAGGAGGAGAAGGGGACGACAGAGGATAAGATGGTTGGATGGCATCACCAACACAATGGACAAGGGTTTGGGTGGACTCCGGAAGTTGGTGATGGACAGGGAGGCCTGACGTGCTGCAGTTCATGGGGTCACAAGGAGTCGAACACAACTGAGCGACTGAACTGAACTGATATACTAAGAACGCATAACACATGTTAAGGAATGCATTTTTAATGTATAAGGTTTACATATCTGCAGCTTTCTTTGTTGTTTTTGTTTAGTCCCCAAGTCACGTCGGACTGTTTTGCGACTCCTTGGACTGTAGCCCACAAGGCTCCTCTGTCCATGAGACTTCCCAGGCAAGAATACTTGAGTGGGTTGCCATTTCCTTCTCCAGGGAATCTTCCTAATGCAGGGGTCAAACCTGAGTCTCTTGTGTCTCCTGCACTGGCAGGTAGATTCTTTACCACTGAGCCTCCAGGGAAGACCTCAGCTTTCTTTAGGTATTTCCCAATTGTTCTCCAAACTGATTGTACATTCCTACCTACAGCATACAAGATTTTCTAATGCTCTATATCCAGCATTTGACACTGTCAAACTGATTATTATGTGACAAAGGCAAATTCATAAATCATTTTGGTTGTCTCTGTCCTATTTGGTGTAAGATGAAGATACTAGGCACGTTCTGTTAGTTTGTATTTAAATTGTTCATAATTAGAACTGTTCTTGATTATAAGTTTCTCTCTTGGTTTTACACAGACAACACCTCCAGGCAGACATTAGTGGAAATGCAGACTAGTGGTATGTATCCTAGGATGTGGCGATAAAGCTATACGTGTATGCCTTGAAGAATCTACATCATTATATTTGCTTTTTCTGGGGATGATCAAACTGGTCATGATGTGGTAACAGAGTCAAGACTAAATGTGCCAAACGAGAAGATGCCAATGTGCAGCTATTTTAATAATTGATTCATAGGCTGTTGTCTCTGTTCCCTTCTCTGTAGGCTAAAGCCAAGCTCTTCCAAGCCAGGCCAGCCTACTCTAGTGTGGAAAAACACGAGGGGGAGGGGAGCAACAACTTCATATCATACCCCCCTGCAAACTGTTCTAACCGGAGTCCACAAAAATTTGTCCATATTTAAGCAAAACTCACATTGCATTTCATTCCCCGTTACAAACAATGGAAAATAACTTCTGTCCAGAATTAAAAGTACTCAACTGCTTTTTAGCTACTTTTAGTTGCCAACCCAGTAGAGATGACAATGGTGATGGCAATGAAGAATGTTCACCCAAGAACCAAAGTATACAATGTGTAATCCAGGATGCATCTGTGTGTGTGTGTGTGTGTGTACAGATGCACGGAATGGGACTGCTCTTTCTATTTGAAAACCACAGTGGCCTTTCTTGCACAGATATCTTTTGAATAAAGCTAAAATTCAGATAAGGACTGGTCATCCTCCCTACAATATATTCAACAGCAGGTGGCCCTGTGCAGAGTGCCTATGAACTGAAGAAGTTTCATTAACCCCAAGCTATTGGACAATCTCAGCACAGAAATGCTGAGATGTGACTCCTCAGCTCTTCTTAGCAACCTCTATTCCCAGGGGGCGCTAGTGGTGAAGAACACGCCTGCCAATGCAGGACACAGAGACACGTGTTCGATCCCTGGGTCAGGAAGATCCCCTGGAGGAGGGCATGGCAACCCCCTCCAGTATTCTTGCCTAGAGAATCCGATGGACAGAGGAGCCTGGAGGGCTATGGTCCATACAGTCGCCAAGAGTTGGACACAACTGAAATGACTTAGCACACACACTCCTCTAAATGTCCCTCTCCTTTGGTTTTGAAGTTATGCCATATAAGATCTATGGAGAGAAGAACCAGCTTTTGAAGAATGTTCAATGCCAGTGATATCAGGAACTTAATTCCCAAATGGAAGCCTGGTGTGCTGCAGTCCACGTGGTCGCAAAGAATGGGACACAACTCAGTGACTGGACAACAACAACAATCATATAAGTGGAAGCCCACTGAATGTCCACTGGACTCTCAACTCCTTGAAGTCAGTAAACCTGCCTTCACCCCCGTGCTCCTGTGGCACCTGGCCCAGGGTGGTGTACACAGCAAGCAATCCACAAATATTTGAAAAGGATGAATGCTGCTTACAAGGCCTGTTGCTGCTTACAGGCTTAGTATGAGTCTGTATTCCTGTCCCTCCCTGAGCCACACAGAGTTTTTTGCTATAAATGAGCCGCCTCTCCCTGCTTGCTGTGAGCCAGGTTTTCGTCCATCTGCTGCCATTGTTTCCCCACGTTTCACAGCTATGTTGTATTGCATGCGGTTATTCTTCAGTGGGTCATTACAGCATCTGTCTGCCCACCTTGTGCATGCCCCGTCTCAGCTCACCAGACAGCAGCTGCTGGAGCATCCTGCTCTCCTTCATCATCTGCCCAGATCCAGCGCACTCAAGCCTGCTTGCAGAAATCATCGTTTCATTGCTTGGGGGTTGGCTACACTCCAGGACCTGGTTACTGGGATCCTTGCCTGCCATTTAATACTCCTTTAGGTAATTCTTTTTCAACCAGGTGTGTTACCCACAAGAAATTTCAGTTTCATGGATGTGTACAAGGATACAAACAATCACCACCACATAGATCTTTATTAGTAGTAATTTTTTCTAGTAGGAAGTGATCCTGGAAGCCACATTAATAATAAGAGAAGAAAGGTCTCATTTTATAAAGACTAAACATTCAGAAACCCTGCTCCTCATCCAGAATTAACCTTAAAAAAGGAGAGAGAGCACTGTCTCAAAGCCTATGCACTTTACTTGCCCCCTTAAATAGAAGCTTCCTGACAGTTCATGGCCATTAAGACAAAAGCTGGTTATATTCAATATACTGTTTACAACCCGATAAGCCAGAAGTTTGTATGTTGATTGTTTGGAACTCAGGCTCCTGTTCCCTTTGACAACTTTCAGAAAACTGAAAGCAGTAAAATTTGGATTGTAGCCAAACTGATACGGTTTCCCAGGTGGCTCAGTGGTAAAGAATCTGCCTGTCAATGCAGGAGACAGCGGGTTCAATCACTGGGTCAAGAAGATCCCCTGGAGAAGGAAATGGCCATCCACTCCAGTATTCTTGCCTGCAGAATCCCGTGGAGGAGCCTGGCTGGCTACAGACATGGGTTACAGAGTCAGACACGCCTGAGCAAACTAGCACACGTTTTCATACTGTTGCAATTGGGAAAAGAATTCAGGGTGAACTGAATTTAACTCGACTTAACTGACTTGTACAAAAGTGACTGGGTGTTTTCAAGGGAGAGTCAGGGAGGAGTGAGGGGGTGAGCAGGGCCTCAGCGGGGTCAGGGAAACGAAAAGTACAAAAAGTAGGAAGAGGGGTTTGGTCTGAACCCATCTGGGTTTGCTCACTGGTGCTTATCAAAGTCGGGCTCCTCGTTTTCCCACAGAGGGTGGGGGGCAGGGGCCCCATCTTCAGATGTTGGCTGAACAAACAGTAGATTCTTTGGGGAGTCTTGAGTTTTCTCAGGCAGATACCTTCATGGAGGCTAGTGTCAGCCTAGGGATCAGCCTTAAGATGTTAGAAACGATCAGTGTTTGTTCAAGTTTCTATAAGCCAAGGTCCAATCTAGTCAGGAAGAGAGCACAGGGGCGCCCGGCCAGGGTTTGGTCAGGGAGAAAACCTTCGTCATATCTCAACTATCCCCACAATACTCCATGAGGGAAGTTTTACTATTCCCATTTTGTAGATAAAGATCCAAGACCAAAAGGGTGATGTTCTCGTTGTTGTTTGTCGGTCGCTAAGTCGTGTCTGACTCTTTGCGACACCATGGACTGAAGCACGCCAGGCTTCCCTGTCCTCCACTATCTCCCAGAGTTTGCTCAAACTCATGTTCACTGAGGCAGTGATACCATCCAACCACCTCATCTTCTGTCATCCCCTTCTCCTCCAGCCTTCAATCTTTCCAAGCATCAGGGGCTTTTCCAATGAGTCAGTTCTTCTCCTCAGGTGGCCAAAGTACTGGAGCTTCAGGTTCAGCATCAGTCCTTCCAGTGAATATCCAGGGTTGATCTCCTTTAAGGTTGACTGGTTTGATCTCCATGCTGTCCAAGGGACTCCCAAGAGTGTTCTCCAATACCGCAATTCAAAAGCATCAGTTCTTCAGTGCTCAGCCTTCTTTACTATCGAGCTCTCACATGCGTACATGACTACTGGATGACGTGCCCAAGATCGAGTAGGCCTTCTGTGGCAGAGGTGGGGCTAGAAAGCAAATCATTTAATCTCTGTTTGGTGGTGAGCACTGGCTTCCAAGATGGGAGGCTGGGGCATGAGATCACAGGCATCAGGATGGAAGGACAACAAAAATGATCCTGAGGCCTGACTCAAGGCAAATGAAAAATGCAGAGCAACCCATTTCTTTCCTTATAAAGCTTGACTAGTTAAATAAACCAGAGCTAATGGGAATATGTGGAAGCAAATGAGCAGGTTGCGTCTGAGCCAGAGTTCAAAGCCTCCTTTGACCTGTTTGAATAAGGTGACAATAAATTAGCCTCCAAAATCAAGCACAGGAAGAAAACAGGATTTCTCATTATGTCACTTTAAGCAGTTCCAGAGAATATGCTTTTCAATTCTGCATTTGACTTCTTCAAAAATATTATGACAACTGGCATCAGACTTAGGAACCCAGACACCCCCCCTTTCTTCACTACTTTCCAAAATTTTCATGCATTTTCTATTTCTGCAGTCACCATCTTCAAGAGGCATTTCTGCCAAGCCCAGTCCCTTTTCATCTCTGTACATAATGTCCTGTCCCTCAGTCTGCACAGTCATTTCAATCCAAGAGGAAAAAACTGGGCTATATAAATAAATCTTTATTACTGTCACAGCGTTGTTAAAGAATTTCCTAGTTTGAGCTGCTCGTCGTCGTTTGAAACCACCACCTTTCCAGTGCTGAGAGGATCCTGCTAGGCGTTTTAAATTAGGGAAGACAGTTTTATTGTCAAGGCAGGTCAATCAAATTATAATTGGCTCTAATTTGCACTCCCACCAGCTGTTAAATTCTTCACCTGCAGCACTCAAAATGGTGTGAAATTCTTGCCGGTTTTGTGAGAGCTTCAAAGAGAATCACTCTTGATCTGATTCCTAAAACCAAAGTGCCTGTTACTTTCCATCAGAAGCCAGGAGAATGCACCATTCGCTCAAACCACAGGGAAGCTGGGCTTGGGCTGAAGTGGGCTGAGCCTGACAAGGGTGGACAAACACATCTTCTAAGCACAATCGTCCTTTACAAGCCACTATTTCTGTCACAGAAGAGCAGCCCCAGGGCAGGGAGGGCAGGCAGCTTTCTTTTGTTATGGTCATAATACCCTTGAGTTGCATCTTCTATTTCACTGTGAATTGAACTTGCAACTCTTAGGAAAATCATAAATTCAGCACTAAGAATGGAGCATCAGAGGAGGATAGAGTTTTAGGGTAGGGCATATCCACACTGGCTCTGTACTGAGGATCCTTTATGCTTTCAGATACCCAGCATTACAGACTGCCTGGTACTGCCTCAGACAGTTTGGGACTCTGGGTAACTAAAACACGTACAGGAAGCTCCTCTCTACCAGGGCCCACAAACACACATGCACATAAAACACAAATGTGTGTACACATACACATGCATGCACACACACACACACGCACAGCTCCAGGAAAGAGTGAAAAGCAACAACCGGTAAGCACATGACGATGAAGCACCATCTTGCTCTTACTTCCAGAGTCATAGCTTCCTACTTTTCTATAATTGCTGAACGCAGTTTTGTGCAGAACAGTAGATCCTGTGATTTCAGCTAGAGTTCGGAATGGTCAGATGTGAAACAATATCACAAAAATAATCAACATAAGTTTAATTTTGGATGAATAAAGGAAACTCTTTCATTGAAGTGGCTGAATTGGAGTTGCCCTAATCTTGCTAATCTGCCTAGTGGACAGTCCTCTGCCATCTCAAAGCAAAGGTCTTCAGGAATGACTGTGAGGAGAAAATGTTGTGAAGTAATGAAGGCTCTCTGAAGAAATATTTTTGGATTTAGAGTGTATTTAAGCAAACGCAAGACAAGCTTCTAAAAAATAAAAGGAAATGCTGCATTGGAAATAATTTAAGAGAGAATCACTTCGAGGTCTGAGGAAATAAGATAGGAACATAAATTTATATGAGGATAATCATTACAATCGTATTTAACAGAGTGAAAAACTAGAAGCAATCTAACTTTCTAAAAACAAAGAATCAGTTAAATCATCTAAAGCACTTCCATAAACTAGAATAGCATGCAGCAGGGACTTCCCAGGAGGTCCAGTGGCTAAGACTCTGAGGTCCCAGCGCTGGGGGCCCAGGTTCAATCCCTGAGCAGAGAACTAGAGCCCATCTGCTACAACCGAGACCCAGTGCAGCCAAAGAAAGAAAGAATATCATGTAGAATTTAAATGGTTTTTATGAAGAATTTATATGATGTAAGGAAACACATTTGTTAAATATAAACTAGGATAGAGACTATTCATAGTACAATCTCACTATGTGACTATATATGTATTAAATACACACAGTACAATCTCTAAAAAATATTAAAGACTGGATATCTCCAAGTGGTTCGTTTACAGGCAATTTTATTTTTTCTTTATGTTTTTCTCTACTTTCCAAATTTAACAGTGTTTTAAATCTTTATAAACAAACAAAAAATAAAGTTAATGAATAATTGCAACCAGTATGAGTTTGGGATGCAATGTTTGAATGCAAACAGTGTCACATATTTTTATTTTCCTAAATCAAATCAAATCTCTGAGGCCCAGTGGCTCAGGGCAGGTGAGATGCCGAATAGGGATCATTACTGGGGCTCCTTGTACCTCAGTGGAACTGGAAGTTGAAGTGGGTACAGAAAATTGAGGAAGGAATCAGACCTTCACACTCAGTCTCCCATCTTTACCAGCATCCTTTCAGCATCCCGACAGGGATGTGCAGCAGGTACTGGTGCTCTCAGGGGGCCTGGAGAAACCTGCCCTTGGTCCCTGCCATCACCACTCTACTCATGGCCTCATCACTTGAGGGCTGTAATCCCTCCCACCCCACAGAAGGACATAGCTTATAAGTAAAGCCCAGTGTTCAATAAACTGTGAACCCCTCCTCCCAACAAAAAATAACATGCCTCTTAATCCCTAAGAATCTGTATCACTCTAGGGGACACCACTGAAAGAAGCAGAAAAAATAATCACATACTTATAATGCTTTATAATACACAAATATTTTCACTTTGCTATTTAATTAATTCTTATAACAACTCAGTGAAATATTTAAATTACCTCATGATGATAACTATTAGTAGATGACGTATTATTAAGTCAAAATGCACATTCATCTTTAAGAGCAGTTCTCAAGCCAGGTTCATGGATTCTGGAGACCAAGTGGCATCATCTTTGTTCTCCCTGGCTTACCTCTAAGAGTTTTACTTTTTGTGTTTACATTTTGACGAATATCAAAAAAAATTAACTCAGGTAAATTCTAGACTGTGTGAACAAACAACTTATCATCAAATATAGTCAGGAGACTTTGGAATCTCACTGGCATTGAGTAAATTCTTCCTGATATTCACGAACTAATGTGAAAAGAACTGAGGTGCCCTTGGTAAGCTTATAATGTGCTTTGCACCACAAGAAGAACAAACATGCAAATAAGGTTTGTGTAGAGTGTCTCTAGAGAAAAGGGGAAAACTGAGTCATCACACAGCACCCAGGAGTAAATGCTCACCAGATATACAAACGTCACAGCTGTAGTACTCACAGTTATTTCACAAAGGTGATTCCTTTCCAGAAAAAAAAAAAAAAAAATCACCAACCACATGAATGTCAAGACGATATTCTAAATTTCCTTTTTGGAAAAACTTTTTTGAGAGGTATATAATTTGAGCTATCTATTTGCTCCATATTTCTGTAAGGGTTGTAAGTGTTAAAAAATTAACTGTGTACATTTAAAAATTATTTTAGTATATATACTAAAGGTCTGTCTAGTCAAGGCTATGGTTTTTCCAGTAGTCATGTATGGATGTGAGAGTTGGACTGTGAAGAAAGCTGAGCGCTGAAGAATTGATGTTTTTGAACTGTGGTGCTGGAGAAGATTCTTGAGAGTCCCTTGGACTGCAAGGAGATCCAACCAGTCCATTCTAAAAGAGATCAGTCCTGGGTGTTTTTTGGAAGGAATGATGCTAAAGCTGAAATGCCAGTACTTTGGCCACCTCATGCAAAGAGCTGACTCATTGGAAAAGATGCTGGGAGGGATTGGGGGCAGGACAAGGGGACGACAGAGGATGAGATGGCTGGATGGCATCACTGACTCGATGGACGTGAGTCTGAGTGAACTCCGGGAGTTGGTGATGGACAGGTGTGCGGCAATTCATGGTACTGCAAAGAGTCGGACACAACTGCACAGCTGAACTGACTGACTGACTGATACTTATTTCGTATTTATTACATAACTTTTAAAGGGCTTCCCTGGTGGCTCAGACAGTAAAGAATCCTCCTGCAACGCAGGAGACCCAGGTTCAATCCCTGGGTCAGGAAGATTCCCTGGAGAAGGGAATGGCTACTCACTTCAGTATTCTTGCCTGGAGAATCCCATGGACAGAGGAAACTGGCAGGCTACAGTTCATGGGGTCACAAAGAGTCAGACACTCTCATATTAAAAATTATTTTATTGTAATACCACTTAGGTAAAAATTGGGAATCAACAAGTTTGAAAACACTGTCTTTTGAAATAGAAATGCTTCTCAAACTTATCTATCATTTTTCAAATTCTTCTTAAAATAAACAATCCTTTTGCTCATAAACCATCAGCAGATGATTTTATCCTCTTTCTAGTGCCGACAGAGGGAAACCAATACAAGGAGAGTTAAGAGAGAGAGCACTGATTCTGTAACAAAGTGCCCGACACTCTGAGGAAGCTGAATCCACGATCAGCTGGTAAGTTAAATAACCACAACTGAAATCCAATGTCAAGACAGCAAAAATGGAAGAGAGAAAAGCACTGCCCAGGGGACTGGCTCTGAACCTGGCGCTCCTTGTGATTTCCTCTGTGACTCTGAATAAGTTCTTATTATTAAACGAGCCCTGCCACTCGCTTTGTTGCATTGCAGGGAGTGGGGGGGTGGTGGTGGGTGGTGGGTGGGGTTGCTTCATTTTGTTTTGCTTTTTGCCAGCTACCAAATGGGAGCCAAGTATATTGCCTTATAAAGTGCTTGGTGAAGCACAAATATCCAGCATTGTCAAGTGTGAAAATGTCTAAAATTGTTTATGTAGCATGCCCTGCCATTTTCTTTCTTTTTAGTTTAGCTCTGATCATTTTGCTGCACTTACTTGAAACAGGTGGAACAAAATAAATAGTATATCAGTTAGGGGTGGGTTAGATTTCCAGTTAAAATGACTAGCATTTTAGGACACCGAGTAATGTCTTCTCTTTTTGCCCAGGATGAGACATAGGATGGAAGGGTGTGTCGGTTTCTCTCAGTTTGAGAGAAAATTTCAAAAAGAAGAAGCGTGAGAGGAAAAAAAGAAATGACTCTGAGTGACTTTCATAAGCCAAGAACTTAAGATTTTATTGTGGTTTAATAAAAATTTTGCATGCTATTACAATTACTCTGTGGACTGGGTCCTCTCTGCTTTTTGTTTAGAAACAAATAAAAATAGCTGAATTATTAATGTGAAGTAAATTGGTTACTAAGCATTTAGAGTCACTTTTTAATTCACACATACATCTGTATTAACATCATAATGGTGCTTTACTACATATTATACCATAGTTGTAATGGCATCTAAGGAACTATTTAAAGGATAACGTGTCTAGCAGAGGCATATTTGAAAGTGGATGGTGTTGCTGGGTACAAGAATAAAATTTTAAAATCCACCTGTGAGGTTAGGGGGTACAGTCCCCAGGAATGTCCCTATTTCTGACATCGACTTCAGAGCTGAGAGGTTTCTAAGACCACACTCGGGCTCAATAACTCAATAACTAGAAGAATGTACTAAGAGCCATAATAATTGTGGTTACTGTTTACTGCAGTGAAAGAACAAAGGATACAGATTAAAATTAGCCAAAGGAAGAGATACATGGGGCTTCAGGAGGTTTCTAAACATGGAGCTTTCGGTTGTCCTGTCACTAAGGAGTCATGAACAGTTTCAACTTTCCTGGCAATGATTTGTGACAACACACAGGGAATTCGGCCAGCCAGGGACGTTCATCCAAGCCCTGATATCCAGTTTTTACTGTGGAGACATCGTTGACTGCACACAGGGGTGTAGACCCTCCAGAGGTAGAGCAGATATCGTGTAGCCCGAAGCCCCCATCATAAATCGCCGTTAGACTACCTGTTTATGCCCCAACTGGTGTGTGCTCAGTCGTGTCTGACTCCTTGTGACCCCATGGACTGTAGCCTGCCAGGTTCCTCTGTCCATGGGATTTCCCAGACAAGAATACAGGAGTGAGTTGCCATTTCCCCCTCCACCCCCAGGTAAACAAAGACACTTTTTCTAGAGAGCACCTCCCAGAAGATAAGGGCAAAGTTCAGATCTACCCTTGGGTGAGTTAAATACACAGTCTGCTGCTGGTGCTGCTGCTAAGTCACTTCAGTCGTGTCCGACTCTGTGCGACCCCATAGACGGCGGCCCTCCAGGCTCCCCCATCCCTGGGATTTTCCAGGCAAGAGTACTGGAGTGGGGTGCCATTGCCTTCTCCAAAGTCTACCCCCTGACATTTGGCCAAGGCTCTCTTAAGCGAAATGAGCATATTTGTCTGAACATCTATGTTTAGTAAAGCATTTATGACAGATAACGGCAATAGGATTAGTGTGAACATATCTAACATTTGAAGGAACCAGTGTAGGCATAGATTTTAAAAATTAACCCATCCTATAAGATCATTACATACATTTTCAGGTATTTCTACTAAATTTATTACTTGTTTCATCCCCTGATCTACTGCTATTTGCACATCATGATAAACTTGGATTAATACAAAATATTCAGCATAGCAATTGTCTGATGGTCAGCTACGGCCAGTTCTTCAGATCAGTCATTTTCCATTTATACCCTGAAGAGGATTTAACTCAACCTCCCAATAAGTTTGATTATGGGCATAGTACCATTCTGATCATTTATTAACCTTCAGTCTAGTTTATCATCATATTATACAACCAAAATGTCTCCGAGAGTGATGTCACTTGGGTTTATATACTTCCATTCAATTGTGTGAGGTTCCAAAAGCAGGAGAGGAGTGGTCTTGGCAAACACATGGCTTCACTATTCTAGGAGCTGGTTACACTCTTAGAGTGTAATATTAGAGATAATGAGCTTAGAGATAATATTCTCTTGCTCTGAGGCTCTCTCAGGTCACCAATGTAATACATGGGAGTTCTCTCACAGTATAACCCATTTATTCATCCCTTTATTCTCAACTACCATTTCCCTTTCTCTTTATTTGTCATTTATTTTTACCTAAACTTTCCACCCCTAGAAGTCATGTTCAGGTAAAGGAAATGCAATCCTTTCACATTAAATAACCGCTTCACATGCCAATTTTAATCCAAACTCTCACTAATTGCATTAACCACTGCATCTCCATGTCCTCCCAATCTAACTGTACATCTTATGAGGAAATTCCCAACAGATTTTGGAATCACAGTGCATTGGAATTCCATGTCAAGAAATCCCAAAACATCCTCTCCTCCTTCAACCCCACTGGCCATTTACTCATACCTGTGCATACGGCTTGGGGTCCCCAGGCAGGGGGTTGAGCCAAAAGATCCTGGCCCCTCTGTCAGTTTCCACCTTGATGAATATGCCAGCCCACCATCCCAGGTGACTTCTGGTCAGGCTTCTCATTGCCATCTTTGCCTCTCAGCTGTTCAAATTCTTCCGCATAGGGTTAAACAGAGGTTTGCTTAGGACCCTTTAAACAGTAGGAATCACCAGGAGGCTGCCACTGGTCCACACAACCTCCAATAGTGCTGCATTAAGACCTCTGTTTCAACTTATTAAGGTCTGCTTTACTCATCCCATTTCTCAACAACCACTTGGTAGGGTCAACACCCTTGACTGTTCCCCTTGTCTTTCCCCATTTTCTTATGAATCATCCTAATTTCTTAACACCTGTAAAAAATCTGTAAGGGACTCTGAGACAACAAATCTGACAGGGCTTCTCAAACCGTTGCTCGATATCAAAGCAGCAGTGTTACATGGGGTCCCCGTGCCTAAGGGGTGCCTTTAATCACAGCATTTACTATGCCTTGGGTAAGGGGTATACACAGTGGATGAATAGCCCAATAATCCCAGCAGGACTTGCGTACTAAGCATCTCAGCTGTTTCATCTGGGATGTTCCACTTCACATTTAAAGGGAGAGTTGGGCAGTTTTTCCTTCTCAGGATAAATTCACTTTGGAGCTGCTTTTATCCAGTCCACCAGGCTAGCTGTCCTTTTGGAAACGACTTGCTGGGTGTCTGGATCACCTGTAGCAATCTGCAATTGTTCAATAGTGAGCTGGGTTCTATATTAACCCAAACATGCTCTTGTACTCTGCAGCATCCAAAACCAAAGATACCACCTCTAAGTTAGTCACTCGCAATGTGTTTTAGAAAACGTTCCTCGGGAAGCTGAAAACATCAATGCAAAAAAGAAACAACTCTTTCACATCATACCCTGTGGTTTCACTAGTTCTTTAGTTTTGCCCTTTCCCTACCTAGACCAGAGGTCCTAGAAGTCCTACCTGTTGTCCCCACATAATTCTCCCTTTGGGAGCAGCCCTGAGGCTGGCAGTCACAGCTCAGACTGGCTGATATGTAAGCTGGACTCACAGTCAGAATCTGCCCCAACACTCTCTGTTTTCATTTTAGCTCTTGTGAACAATTTGAATTGTGGTGTTGGAGAAGACTCTTGAGAGTCCCTTGGTCTGCAAGGAGATCCAACCAGTCCATTCTGAAGGAGATCAGTCCTGGGTGTTCTTTGGAAGGAATGATGCTAAAGCTGAAACTCCAGTACTTTGGCCACCTCATGTGAAGAGTTGATTCATTGGAAAAGACTCTGATGCTGGGGGGGATTGGGGGCAGGAGGAGAAGGGGACGACCGAGGATGAGATGGCTGGATGGCATCACTGACTCGATGGATGTGAGTCTGAGTGAACTCCGGGAGATGGTGATGGACAGGGAGGCCTGGCATGCTGCGATTCATGGGGTCGCAAAGAGTCGGACGCGACTGAGTGACTGAACTGAACTGAACTGAACAATAATAGCCAAGGCATTATATATTTAGCTTATTTCTTATTGTTTATATTTCCTCATGTATCCAGTGAGCTAACTCCTGGGGAGAGGGATTCATCTCTAGATTCTACTGGTAACTTTTACACCTAGTAATTAATCCCAGCACAACCATTAGGGAATCACTGACCAAAACCACCCACCTTGGCCAGGCAAGATGAAAACCGCTTGCCTGAGTTGTCTCACCACAGGAAGTCCCAGTAAAGAAGTTCTAGTGGTGCTGCTACGAAAACTAACTGGGAGAATTCAGGAGGGGCCAAAGGAGGAGAGAGGAGATGATTTGTCCTGCCAGTCTCCCCAAAGGCCTCACACTGGGCCCCATCTTGGCTCAGAGATGCACCTGCCACCAGGAAGGACCCTGAATCAGACTAGGGGCCAAGCGGGATGACTGGCCAGAGACAGCCTGGAAACTAACCTCATTACCATAAAACCTGAGACTGGGAGCCACGTGGCAGAGCAGTCCTCCTGGGTTCCCTTTACACTGCTCCTCCACTCCCCATACAGTCTTTTGCTTGTCAGTAACCTGTGTTTCCTGATAATTCATTGCAGAACATTAGACAAGAGCCCACTCTTGGACCCTAGAAGGCGTCCCCCTTCCTGTAACACAAGAGCAGCTCCAAACAGTGGGTGAACAGGAAGTCATGCAGGAATCAGACTCATCCCAGGCCTCTCATCTTTTCTTTCCCCAAACCACACATTTCAGTGAGTGAGGCTCATTCTAGGTGTCAACTACGAATTGGCACCTGTCATTGGTACTTGCCATCTACCTCTAGAAGGATTAAATCATATGCCGCTGAAGCTGCTGATTTTCAACGCCCTCTGAAAGGATTTCAGGGTGGAGAGCAGAAATGAGGCACTCTGTGCTGGGGAGTAGGGGGGCACAGACTGGCAGAACAGGTCTTCAGATAGTTAGTTTCAGGAGATTTTATGAGCCCAATTCTTGTATCTCCTCATATCTCAAAAAGCACTAAATCCCGCATCGTGATAACTGTTCCTCGTGACTAGCAGAAAGCTTCTGCTAAAAAATATGTGTTTGATTGAATGTATTCCCCTTGCCCAAAATCACATATATGTTCACCTTCCCCCTTGGCTTTTTGGAGCAGCTCTCTGAGGTGCTGTATTCTGGGCCACAGTCCTCACTTTGCCCCCAGATAAGACTTAATTTACAACTCTTAAATTGTGCATTTTTAAAGCCAACTACCCCCATTTCTGACACCAACTGCAAGTTATGGGTTCCCAAGATTACCCTCCATTTCGATAAACCTCTCTGGGCAAGGTTAAATTATGAATGACATACTACCTAAAAGATAGCTAGGCTTTGCAGGGGGCACCGCCCAGGTCTGCAGCCTCACGCAGTTTGTGCCACATCTACGGCCAGCCATGGCCAAGTCTGTTATGCGCACAACAGTGCCCTATGCAGTGAACTCCTGGGTCCCAGTTGAGTTATGTGTCTACAAAGTCCCAAAGCCGGCAGTAAGCTTCAGTGCTCTGAGCACTGGGGAGAAAGAATCTGGTCAGGATTCTTGCTTTCTCAGAATTAATCTTGAGTTTATTTGACAGCATGGTGACATCACTGCCATCACGGCACTGCGGCAAGTCCATCTATGGAGAGAAATTTCCTAATGAGAACTTCATCTCAGGCCTGGCATCTTTTTCATGGTAAATTCTAGATCCAACACAAATAGTGTCTGCTGGTTGGGTGACAAGCACGTGGTAAAAGAATGATGTTGTGAAAGCTTTGGGCGTAGGAACAGCAAGATTAGCAAGAAGTTCACCATCACTAACTGAATAACTCTCAAAAAACTTAATTTCTGTTTTGTCTTAATTAACAAACCATTCCTTCTGTCCCGGGGAGGGCAGCCCCATCCTCGGTAACTCTCTGGGCATTTTCATTTGCTACAACAGTTTTTTCCGTATTTCCCTTGTTCCCCTCCAAGTCCAGCCAGATAGCAGACTTAAATTTACAATTATATTTAAGAACCAAAGTTCAAAACACCTTAAAAGCATTTCCCTGTACTGTGGATTTTCTCATCTCTTCATAAAGAGATTATTCATTCCAACCTTTGTTAGTGACTCCTGTTGACCCAAACCACATTAAATTTATCAATAAATAAAAATGTCTTGGGAATCTCTAAAAGAGTGTTGTGAACTCCGAAATATATTTGATATTAACAAATATTGGTATTTCTTGACTCAAAGAAGATTCCTAAATCAGACGGGGATGTGTGCATACTACCTGTTTATGATATTCATATTAATAGATCATATTTGTTAAAATAGATTTTATAAACACTCTAAAAAAGGGCATTCTTTAGCTGCCCCCAGCCCCAGCATCTGTTTTCTCCCTCCTATAGCCCTGATTTCCATTTGGTTCTGGGAATTTCACCTCACTTCCACCCCCACAAGTGGGGAGGTCACAAGCCTATGACCTGGGTTAAGCCAGTTTATCTCATCTGTACAATTGAAATGAGCCTTAAGACTCTGGCTGACAACACTGCTAGTCTTCTGCTGGCCACAACCAAGGATGTCTGAACCAAAGCCCCAGGAGCTGCAGGCAGTCACCTAAGTACCACAGGAGGTGGCGCTAGTGGTGAAGAAACTGCCCGCTAATGCGGGAAACGTAGACACAGGTTTGCTCCCCAGGTTGGGAAGATCCCCGGGAGGACGGCATGGCAACCCACTCCAGTATTCTTGCCTGGGGAAGTCCAAGGACAGAGGAGCCTGGCAGGCTACAGTCCATAGGGTCACATAGAGTTGGACACGACTGAAGTGACTTAGCACACACGCACCACACGCACATACCACAAGGAGAGCCAGCCTCAAAGTGAAAGCTGACATTACAGAACACAGGAAAAAGCAGAAGGCAACCAGTACTTCCATAATGGTGTCAAGCAGCTGGCCCAAACCTATACTGAAGCGAATCTTTATTCCTGGAACTTGCAGTATAAAGGTCTAATTAGTTGCTCAGTCGTGTCTGACTCTTTGGGACCCCATGGACTGTAGTCCACCAGACTCCCCTGTCCATGGAATTTTCCAGGCAAGAACACTGGAGTGGGTTGCCATTTCCTTCTCCAATAATGGTCTAACTGACTGCTACTGCTGCTAAGTCACTTCAGTTGTGTCGGACTCTGTGCGACCCCACAGACGGCAGCCCACCAGGCTCCCCCGCCCCTGGGATTCTCCAGGCAAGAACACTGGAGTGGGTTGCCATTCCTTCTGCAATGCATGAAAGTGAAAAGTGGAAGTGAAGTCGCTCAGTCGTGTCCGACCCTCAGCGACCCCATGGACTGCAGCCTTCCAGGCTCCTCCGTCCATGGGATTTTCCAGGCAAGAGTACTGGAGTGGGGTGCCATTGCCTTCTCCGAATAATGGTCTAAAACTGTCTTCATTCTTGAAGCTCTTAGTACTCCAAGTGTGATCTGTAATAGGCCAGCGGCATCATCAGCATCACCTGGGAGTTTGTCAGAACCACAGAATCAGGACCACACTGTAGACCCTCCTGAATGAGTCTGCATTTGAACAGAATCATCGGGTGAGTCTATCTATACCAGCATTTGAGCAGAGCTTGCCAAGCCTCTCTGGATCAGTTTTTCCTGTGATTTGCATCTTGAGTCAGATCACTACCACATCCCCACGCAATAGTCCACATGGATGTTATTACTCCTCTTTAGAGAAAAAGGGAAACAGTTCAGGCAGCCGACTCACTGCCCAAATGTTACACACGTTTAAAGCGGCAGGGGCACCCAGGTTCCAAGCCTCCCAGTAATTCCTTCTTCTGAGGCGCTATCAGGCCTGATCAACAGTTTCCGTGGGCCATGCAGCCAGAGGCTAGGGCTACCTGTTCACCAGCCTTGCATTATTCTTTGAGAGACCATGGGTTTTAATGACATCCTTGCTCCCTTTGTTTGTAATCAGGGAAAACTCCTTAATCTAGGTAATTTATTTAATGAGTAGCTCCAAATACTGGTTCCCAACTACCAAGCAGTTTAATACAAAAATTACAGGCTAGCTTAATTGCACTTAACCAAGTAAGCTTGTGAACAATTTTCTCTCATTATTTCTCATTGAAGCATACACTCTTGGCACAGTTCTCTTTATTAATAAAAGCAAAGAGCAACTGTTCGAAAACCTTCATGTGTTAAAATCCTGATCTACCTGTTAAATCCAGCCAATGGGATAAAGGAAAAATACTATATATAATAGTTATTTCAGGCAAAGGCTTTCTCACATAAACTTCTCAACTGGTGGACTAAAACGATATGAGATATTTTAAAATATACTTGGTAGATTGCTGAAACCCTTAATACAGTTTATGTGCACAATAATTCCTTAATAAATGCTTATTACATAAACAACTTTCATGTTCAAGGTACTTTATAGTTTGCAAGGCACTTTAACTCTTGAATAAATTCTTTTTTCATTCAATACTATTGATATATATCTTTGCAACAATCTTAGTGAGTAGTTGTTATCATTTTCATTTTAAAGAAATTGAAACTAAGGGTCAGAGAGGTTAAGAAACACTTACCCAGAGTTAAGGATTCATTCATGATATCACAGAAAAAGTGAAAGTCGCTCAGTCATGCCCAACTCTTTGCAACCCCATGGACTATACAGTCCATGGAATCCTCCAGGCCAGAATACTGGAGTGGGTAGCCTTTCCCTTCTCCAGGGGATCTTCCCAACCCAGGGATCGAACCCAGGTCTCCCACATTTCGGGCAGATTCTTTAAGAGCTGAACCACAAGAGAAGCCCAATATTATAGAAGCGGCATGCAAATCCCTGTCCTGTGACTACAGTTCTAAATCTTTCTACTATCTTTTGCTGAATTCTTCTTTTAAAAATGCATCGTGGTGGGTCTAATACTCAAGTTGCACTTCATAAATGGAGCCTGTGGCACCATCTTGGGTGCACACACATCCACAGCCCATTTCAGGAAAACCACTCTAGATACAAGTCTCACCTTATTACTTGGAGTACTTTGTATCACACTGGATAAACCACCATAGACCAAATAAGCTTCCACAATTCCATCTCTCTCAAATTCTATTGTTCTAAGTCTGGCCCTTTTAGTCTAAGGAGATGTTCTGGCCTTAAAGAATCCCCACTGAGGGAGTTTGCTGTATGATGCAAGGAACTCAAAGCCGGGTATCTGTGACAACCTAGAGGGATGGGAGGGGGAAGGAGGCGGGAGGTGGGTACAGGAAGGAGGGGACATGTGTATACCTATGGCTGATTCATGTTGGTGTATGGCAAAAACCATCAGAATATTGAATAGTGATTATCCTACAACTAAAAATAGAATTCCCACTGAGCTGCAAACATGGGGTTCTTTTGCTAAGTTTGTGTGGTCTTTAGCTAGGTTTTAGCTTATAGGCTGCTGAGGGTGAACAGTGTAGAAAGAGGTTCTGACACCCCTAAACCCACTGCTTCTTGCCTCTGCGCCCAACCACAGCCCCAAGCCACCCAGCAAGTGGCTTTAATACAGGCCATCAGGTGTGTAGGGGTGGAAGATGGAGCTGTAGGTAAAACTTGCCTACTGATCAGTTATATACCAACGCACTTCTTAGAGAATATAGCCCTATTGTCTGTATGACAACCATACTGCTAATGGTCTGGTAGCTGGAGAAAATGGTAAATCTGGGCTAATGGAACAAGAAGCTGGATGAGAAAATTATGACAGATTTCACATCCCATCCTTTCTGCAAGCGAGTATAGTCTTCATTTGCTTTTCCCTTTTAAGTTCTGCATCGTCTGCAAATAACTGTACAAAGTGGTATCCTAAATGTGACCCCGCTACCCAGCACTCTCATCATTTCAGTGGAAACTAAATGCAATCTTAGGAATGATAAAGACCTGATTGGGAAACTGAAGGAGAAGTTGACTCATCTCACAGCCAAAGGCTTTGGCTTCAGATAAGATGAGGGCTGAAAACAGTGTACCTAAAGTGCCCACTTCTCACACAGAAGGGCCTCAAGACAGTGTTTGATGGACTCAGCAGAACAGTTCTCTATCCACTGCCTGTCCAAAAAAACAAAGAGAAAGTGCTTGCTGTTTCAAGGAGAGCAAAATAAGTCAAACTGATAGTCCTGTAGTTAATCCATTAAAGAAAAACAAAAGATGTTAAGATAGATGAAATTAAGAGTGAGACAGGGATGTAATAGAGAAAGACACTGACAACAGAATACTATGAAGTCTTGATGAAATGGCTGATTTTCAAGAAAATACAAAGCATCAGAATTCCTTTGGGAAGAAGCAGAAAATCTAAATAAAGAAACAATCAGTGAAGAAATGTGGTAGAGGGGAAGATAACTGTCAACAAATTATCTCCAAGAAGGGTATCAGACCACAGAGTGTTCCCACCAGCAGTCAAGACACAGATAATTCCTAAGTCTGCACAAAATATCCGTGGCATTAAAAAAAAAAAAAAAAAAAAAAAAGCTGGGTCTTTCCTAGTGGCTCAGTGGTGAAGAATTTGCCTGCCAATGCAGGAGACACGGTTCGATCCCTGATCCAGGAAGATCCCACATGCCACCGAGCAACTGGGCCCGTGCGCCACAACCACTGAGCCTGAGCTCTAGAGCCCGGGAACCTCAGCTACTGAAGCCTGCGCACCCTGGAGCCTGTTTCCACAAGTGAGGCCACTGCGATGGGAAGCCCACACGTTGCAACTAGACAGTAGCCCTCGCTCCCCACAACTCAAGAAGAGTCTAAGCAGCGATGAAGACCTAGCACAGTCAAAAGCAATAAACAATTTTTTTTAAAAGCCTTTCCAAATCTTATTACAGAGCTAACCTAATTCTGATATGGAAATACCAAAATAAATAGCACAAAAGCAGATATTTACAGACGTACCTCTTAAACAGGTGGCAGGGTCCTTATGCGTGTGTCCACCCTGTACCATGTCCTGCTGCCCCGGACACACTATTGGCTCCTCAAGGGTAGGAGGAGACCCACTCTTTACCTCCAGGCTTTAGAATTCAGCAGGTCAGTGGCAGAACCTAAGCCTCAACCTCATTTTCAAGATCTTGGCATGTCTCACATGAAATACCACCAGAGAGCAAGCTGTTTGTCAACAATCACACTGCAAAAGTGTAAATAAGCACCCCTTACTAAGACCTCAGGGAATTCTTTCAAGATAAACTCAGGTGAGAGGGGACCCTTGTGAAGAAGCCACGTTTAACTCGTGATTAGGAGAATATGTAATTATTCCTGGCACACGACACAGGTTGAGAAACTACTACTTTCTCGACAATGAAGACTTTTCTGAGAGCTTTGAGAAACATCCCTACTCTGATCTCAGAGACCAGGAAAAATATCTCCCCCAAATGACATTCTCCTGCTTTCTGCAAATGTTAAACTTTTTAAGAGTCGAGCAGTCTTTTTGCTCTTAAAACAATGGACTTCCCCAGTAATCCTGTGGTTAAGAATCTGCCTGCCAATGCAGGGGACACAGTTTCAATCCCTGATCTGGGAAGATCCCACGTGTTTCAGGGCAACTGAGCCGGTGCACAGCCACTACTGAGCCTGCTGCGCCCTAGAGACAGCGCTCCGTGACAACATAAGCCACTGCCGCGAGAAGCCTGCACACCCCAATGAAGAATAGCCCTCGCTTGCCACAAATATAATCACCATATTTGTGTTGAATGGCCCGTTGTGTGTCTACTGTATTCACTGCCTAACACATACACCTGTTGTAATTTGGTGTGAAACTTAAGTAATCAGGAGAGCTGATAAGAGCATCTAATAACAATAGGAAAATGGTGCTCACAAGGACAGAAGTCGAGGGCAGTGGTTTCTCAGGCTGGCAAAGGGAGATGAAACCCAGATCCAATGAGGACAGCCTGGGACTATAGGCTGGATATCCCTGAAAACATTTTCTCTGCCCTGATTCCTTTATCCGTCAGGCGATTTGGTTTCCTAAGTAAACTTTCCTTGGGGAAAGACAGTGGGTGGTGCAAGCCAATTGTTTTTATTATCTGTTGCTGTGTAACAAACTATCCCAAAACACAGGGGCTCAAAAATAGCTATTTTTATTTGATCGCAATTGTGTGGGTCAGGAATTCAGATGGGGATAAAAGGACTAGTCCTTCTGCTCCGGGCAGCATTGTCTGGCATCAGCTGCTCAGAGGCACAGAGTCCAACTGAGCTGGAAGCTCCAGGATGTTACAGACACATGCCTGGCACTGCAGGGCCTCCTGGTGACCACATGGCTGGCTGGGGCTTCCTTGCAGTGTGCCAGTCCCTAGTCTAGGGGTCATCACACTTCTTACATGGACCCTGACTTCCAAGAGGCTGTATGCCAAGCAGGGAAAGTGAAAGCCACAGAACTCTTGGGCCCCAGCCTCAGAAATGCAGTTATTTCAGCCACATTCTGGTAGTCAGAGCAGGTCACAGGGCCATCCTGGATTCAAGAGGAGAATAGTTTCTGTCCTTCAGTGGGATGGAGGGCAAAGAATTTGAAATCATCTGCAATCCACCACACTTTTTTCCTTATAAACTCCGGACAAACCAAGCATCAACGTTCTAGGCCTACCAAGATGGCAGCAGAAATCCTTACCATCAGACCATCCTTTAGCGTGAATAAATTCCTCATGTCTATAATGCATCATCGATAAACTCTACTTGACACAATAGTGTATGTTTATGAAATATGTCTGTACTTCAAATATTTTGGGAAATGAATCACATTGTAAATGCATCAACAGAATTGGCTAGTTAAAGGAAATCTATTCTTCCACAGGGATTTTTTTGCTTGCTTATTTTCAAGACAGTTCCAACCCTGTTTATCTTCATTAAAAGAAAAAAGCCATCCCACAAGCATGCTAAGTTGTTTCAGTTGTGTCCAACTCTTTGCAGCCCTTACAGTCTTACCCACCAGGCGCCTCTGCCCATGGGATTCTCAAGGCAAGAATACTCGAGTGGGTTATCCATGACCTGCTCCAGAGGATCCTCCTGATCTAGGGATGGAACTTGCATCCCCTGCATTGCAGGTGAATTCTTTACCGCTGAGCCACTGGGGAAGTCCATCCCACAAACATGATACTGAATATATTTATAAATATTCTTTCAAATAAGAGCTAATTTTATAAATCATAAGTACTTTCACATAAGTTCACAAAGAAGGAAAAGAATTACTATAGATGCACTAACATTTTGGCTGAGACCATACCACAGTTTGGAATTTGCACATTTGTTTTTGGAAATATCTGAAAACTTGGTGACTTATGAGGGGCCAAAACATCTTCTGAATCAAAGCCTTAAGCATTTGTTCAGCAGAATCGTGGGTGACTGTTGAGGGAGATTACTTTGGGAACAATGGTTAAGCACTGTCATTTAAATTTTGCTCTCCAGCTACACAACAGCTAACTGCCCAGTTTGAAACTGCTGAGACTTGAAATCTATGTAGTACATAGTTAATTAACCTAGAAAGTATGAGAAAAGACTAGGGTTTCCAGGTCAGTTTTAATTTTCTCAAAAGGATCAACCCAATTTCCCCCAGTAGCAGTGAGATTTATTTCTTTCAATAAATTTCTACGGAAGTGAAACGGTGAGGAAATGCATGAGTAGATATATCACTCACCCTTTTCCTCAATATGCTCTCAAGAAGCCCACAGACACACTGGAGAACCCATCAATACACACAGCAGCGGCAGCGTGAGTGAGAAAGAGGGAACAGACTTCAAAAATTATATTTAGAGGACCACATCAGACGTGGGTATCCAGTTAGATGTGACGAGAAGGGGAAAAGAAAGAAGCTCATGGATGCTAAGCTTGGGTGACTGGGTCAGCGGTGCTGACACCAGGGAGTTCTTAGTAAGAGTGAGGCTTCCAACGTCAAGTGGAAGAAAGAAGAATTCAGTGGGAATGGATAATGCCTGCTGACAGCAGGGGAGCTATCCAGCACACAGTTGGTATATTTACGTCTGATGCTTGGGAGAGAGGTCAGAGTTAGAAGATGTAGATTTAAGAATTGTCACTTCATGTGGTAGTGATGCCATAAATGTAATTGCCCGGAGAGTATGAAGAGAGAAAACAGGTCAGGGACAGACCCCAGGGGGCACCAGCATTCACCTGACAGGTAGAGAAAGAACAGAACTCCTTAGAGGCAGGGAAAGAATAATCAGAAATATACAAGAAATATGCAGAGGGAGCTGCTGCAGGGTCCAAGGGACCAGAGTCCCCAAAAGGAGGTTATTATCGGCACAGTACACCTAGTAAACCCATCTGTGCAGGGGACTAAGAAACTTCTCTCATAGTAATATAGACTGAGAAAACTCATGGTCCAAGCAGTTCAAAACACCTAGCTTCACATCTTTCTATCTGCCAATTAATTACCTCGATGATTTGAGTAAAGTCGCTTAACTTTTCAGTGCCTCAGATCTCTCATCTGAAGAATGAAGATAATAGTTAAGCTCATTCTGCCCACCTCATAGGCTTATTTGAGTTCTATGAGAAAACGCCTGGTGCTGCAATGGTAAAAGAATTCACCGCTAATGCAGGAGATGCAGCAGACATAGGTTCAATCCCTGGGTTGGAAAGACCCCTGGAGAAGGAAATAGCAACTCACTCCAGTATTCCTGGCAAAAAAAAAAAAAAAAAAATCCTATGGACAGAGGAGCCTGGCAGGTTACAGGCCACGGGGTCGCAAAAGAGTCAGACACACCTGAGCACTCAATCCTTGATGAGAAAATGCATGTGAAATCCAGCTCACTGTAAACTAAAAAGCATGTATGGATATAGTTCTTTCTTAATTTTTGTAGGCAGATTAATGATTGTTAATACGTGCTGGAAACAGTATATAAGAGAAACATAAATAACATTGCTTTAATGAAGCTCTTGAAGTTGTAAAGAGTTGCTGGGATCACTAAGGCATTGTTTTTCCCAATTACTTGTAATTCCTGCTTCACACAAGGGTGAGGGTCTCCCCGCAGCACCCTGGCAGCCGCAGCGCTGGGCTGAGATTCAGGGCTCCTGATCCCAGGCCCTGCCCAGCATCTTGTGCCTCCCTGAGGTTGTCAACATGCCACACTCATTTGCGATTCTTTGGTACAGGTCTGTTTCCCTTCTAGACTGTGAGCTCCTGGAGGACAGATCACGCCTTACCCACTGCCCTTCTGTTTTCCTCAATACCGCCCAGCACAATGCTCAGAACATGGAAGGGACAACATAAATATGCACTGAAAGAGAGAATAAATGGACAGTGACCTCAGTCAGCCAGCTAACTTTAACCTCACTACAAGAGAACAAACTTAGGTTACTTGTTTGCTCTAAATCCTTACGGCGTTCATATTTTCTTCCGACACATTAAGCAATACCAAGAAACACTTGACAGACCATACGGAATAGATAAATAATTATGAACCTACACAAAGATAAAAAGTTAAAAGTACTTGCAATTATTCATTTTTAATGGGATTAAAATTCTTCAAGGATGGCATTTGAATAATGTGATTTCAAGCATCTATCAATTGGTGGAGTCGTCATCTCCATAGACAACCAAAAATAACACCTTGGGCAGCAGGTGAGGCTCTGTCTAGAAAAGACCCTTATCTCTCCCACTATTTTGTCCCTGAGCCCACCTGCATGAGTCAACTCCCACCTCACTGCACTATGATGTGATACTTGTTGGTGCCTGCCCCAGAAAAAAAGTATTCAAAGAACCTTAAAAACAGGAAGGAAGAAGGAGTTGGTTACTATGGGATAAGTAATCAATAATATCTGTCACAGTGAAGTGAGTGAAAGTCACTCAGTCATGTCTGACTCTGTGACCCCATGGACTATACAGTCCATGGAATTCTCCAGGCCAGAAGACTGGAGTGGGTAGCCTTTCCCTTCTCCAGGGGATCTTCCCAACCCAGGCATCAAACCCAGGTCTCCCTCACTGCAGGCGGATTCTTTACCAGCTGAACCATCAGGGAAGCCCTAGGGATTCTAACGAGTAATAATAAAAAAAATCATGCATTATTTGCAGGGCTGCCTAGGAATTGCTCCTTAACAATCATACATTTCCGGAAGAAAATCTACCTGATTTTGACACTTCAGCAAGGAAACACACACTGTTACAAAACAAAATTTAACTGAGTAAATTTTAAAGATCTTAATTGACTTCACTCAACGATCCAGGAATCGGACAGCCTGCAATCTAGCAGACAAAACTGAACTCTAAGGACCTGAACAAAATGAAAGATGTTTATAGGCAGAAGGGAAAAGGAAAAAGGAAGTTATACTGGGCAAAAAAGGCAGACTGGTTATTGCAAAGTCACTTTCTTTATGGACTAGCAGAACTCTATCAGGCAGATTGCCTAACTGTGCTGATCAGGCAATTCCTGATTGACAGGTTTAAGATTCCACTTCTAGGAGAGCCGAAACTGTAGTTAAGTCTCAGCTTGGGGACATGGGGCTTAGCATAAGTGACTCCATTTGGAGTCTGTTGTCTTGATTTTAATGGGATCCACATACCACCCATCCAAGAATGACAGAGGAGTC
The DNA here is from genome assembly GCF_032405125.1 of Capricornis sumatraensis. Taxonomy (NCBI): domain Eukaryota; kingdom Metazoa; phylum Chordata; class Mammalia; order Artiodactyla; family Bovidae; genus Capricornis; species Capricornis sumatraensis. The sequence continues at coordinate 34,755,643 of NC_091089.1, forward strand.
ACCAGCCCAACCCTTCCAGCCACAACTTTCTAAAAGAATGTTCACATTTATAAAGTTTGAACAATGAACCTTCGTGTTCCTCACATCATTTCTGTGCTCACATACTCCTACCAAAGAGAACCAGGAGAGAAAAACCCCATCTACCCACATTAGGGTCTAAACAGGTGGGTGTCACTGATTCAGATGTGTCTCATTCGAACCTTCTTCCCTCCATCTTCCCTACACCTGATTTGTGTCACTGGGGCACCTGGCCAACCATTCTTCTCCTGGTTAAGATGCAAGTCTGCTCTAGAATTTTCAGCTATTTGCTTTTCTATAGTCTTGACCACAGGTAGAAAAACAGGATTTGGCTGGTGAGACCATATTGATAGCCAGGTGGTCATCAAAGGGAAAAACCTGATAGCAGGGAGTGTTGTCATAATCTATCATTTATAAACCCTGTCGCTGTGTTAATTGCCCTCAGAAATCCATCACTGTCACCGGCAACAGCACTTGCCCATGAAACAGAGGTCAGAGCTCTCCCCACCTGCTGGGAGAGAGGAACGTGCTGTGGTCACAGGGTCAAGGGGCACCCTTGAGTGCAAGGGCTTAAACGTCATCAGCTCTTCCCCCCACCACACACACACCGTGGCTGTTTACTTGTATGTGTGTGCCAAGATCCCTGTAAGCCTCAGGAAATTACCACCTAAACCTAAACTGAAAGTCCCACAAAAAGAATGATGAAGAGCAGTATCATAACAAGATTATGTGGACAGCCTCATTCAGAAGGATTGCTCCAAATCATCTCCCTGCACCCTATTTCTTTCGCATGGACCTCATACATGGGAGCCCCATGCACACTATGCGTGCTAAGTCATTTCAGTCATGTCTGACTCTTTGCAAACCCATGGACTGTAGCCCACCGGGCTCCTCTGTTCGTGGGATTCTCCAGGCAAGAATACTGCAGTGGGTTGCCATGCCTTCCTCCAGGGGACCTTCCTAACCCAGAGATCAAACCCGTGTCTCTTAACATCTCCTGAATTGGCAGGTGGATTCTTTACCAGTAGTGCCACCTGGGGAGCCCCATATCATGCACCGAATGCTCTGATGTCTCTCCTAGCAGGCATCTGCCTCTTCAAAGCTTCTATTTTCCTATTAATCTCAGTCACAGCTACACTAGAGGGCACTTGAACACCACACTCAATGCAGACCCAACCACTGGCACAGGTACTGGTGGCACTTTGGAGTGGGGGTTGGGAAGTTGAAAGGGGGGTGGTGGGAGGGGTATACTTATTTTAACATATCTTTGATAAACCCATTGGTATTTGAGGAAGCGTCAGAGTCAGACTCTGGGGACCCAAACCTTAATTATACAATTTAATTGTTGTTAATGAAACGTGTACATTTCAACCCAGCAAGACTGGTGGTGTTTAATGCCAGCATGACATATTTCTCAAATCATTCTCTTTATCTGTATAAATAGGAAAGAAGAAAAAACACATCGGCTCAGTGCATAATGAAGAGGGAGGAAGGTGCAGCCTGTCTTATGGTGGCCAGATGCTCTTTTATCTCTTTTCAAATCAACATGCAGAGCCAGTGGTCCTCAAATAGACAGCATCTTTCCTAAGGGATGGCAGCACTGTACATTTGGAATGATAACATTCTATAAATAAATAAAAAAGATTATTAACAACACTGTGTAAATCTCCTAGTCAAACACCCCTTCAAGCAACCATCATCAGTAATTCAGTTTGGTCCCTTAATCCCACTGTATACAAACACACAGCATAAATACAGTATTTAACAAGCATCGGGAAAAAAGCACCACTCTTACAATAAAGACTCATTTAGGAAGAACGAACATTCCTTTCCCCTGGTCTTGCTGGCCTCCCCGAGATTTCCACTCTTCATTCGATTCTCCTGCCTAAGTGAGATGTGTACCTCACGTGAATGAATTTAAGACATAACTGCCCATTTAAATAAAATCTAAAAATATTAACTTGTTGCCCACATTCCTCCCATTCCACTTCAGTAAAGTCACAGGGTATCCGCTGGAAAACACATCACAAATGCAAACATCCCTGGGCTTCTTCAAAACAGGAGACTCCAATGGGGTTTAAATGGGATCAGAGGCAGACAGGAGTGCAGATCAAATCAGGGATCCATGGAAATCTCCTGGAATCTAAGGTCAGCAAGGTAACCTGCTTTCCCTGTGATTGTCTAGGGCTCTCTACTTGTTCTCTGTCTCCCTTTCTGTCTTTGTGTGTTTCTCTGTGTCTCCATGTCTCTCAATCTCCATTTCTCCTTCCCTCCCTCCCTCCTTTCTTCTTTGACTCTCTTTCCCCTCCCCTAAATTATATTTTTCTTTGTTGTTCCCTGCCTGGATCTGGGATCTTGGTCAACATGAACAGTAGGGTAACAAGGACACAGCATCCTCTCTGATGGTGAGTGCAGCATAAACATGAAGTCTTAGCTTCCTTTGCTGGCTTCTGATGGATTGTGAGAACACGCAACCATGAGACTTGGGACTGCAAACCAGGCCAGTGCCTGGTTCTTTCCTCATCCCAGTAACTGCCCAAATATGAGCACTTCTGATATCAAGAGGCAGGAAGCTCCCCTGGAGGAGAGCATGGCAATCCACTCCAGTATTCTTGCCTGGAGAATCCCCATGGACAGAGGAGCCTGGCGGGCTACAATCCATGGGGTCACACAGAGTCGGACACAACTGAAGCGATTAAGCACGCACAGCATGCCCAGTATCTAGAGAGATGAATGTCATGCTCTTTTCTTTTCCTTCTCAGCCTGAATTACAGAAGATCACCCAGGTGTCCTCCTGGGGGAAAGAAAAGTAGAAGGGTCCCTCACAACCAACTGTTTGTGACCCCATGGACTGTATGTAGCCCACAGGTTCCTTGGCCCATGGAATTCTCCAGGCAAGAATGCTGGAGTGGGTAGCCATTCCCTCCTCCAGGGGATCTTCCTGACCCAGGGACAAAACCCGGGGCTCCAGGCAGATTGTTTACCATCTGAACCACCAGGAAGGCCCTGCCAATTAAAGATTTCAGTGAGAGGCCACTTCTCAAGCTGTCCATTGTAACATTCCAACATCCAGATACTTCTCTTCCTGCCGACTGAGTGAAGGGAAGGAGAACGCACCTTGAGTCTGTTTCCATCAGACAGCCCCACCACCAGGACAAACCCTCCATCTACTCTTTCCATCCCATTTCAATCAAGCCCACAGGCTGCAGGCTGCTGCTTCTCCTCTGCAGGTCCAGAGACATGGCTTGATCCACGTGAGAACCAGCCCTAAAGGGAACTCCAACGAGGGTCAGAGGCTCCACGTTTCCACTGTGGAAGCCAAACCCCAGCCCAACACAGCAGCTTAGACCCTCAGCTCACAGGTAGTGCTCCCAAAGTGGTTCTGTGTGTGGTACATTTCTCCATTGTGATCTAATACCTGATTTCTCAGCTATTAGTTAGCAAAAGCTGGTCATCAGAAGTGTCTAATCCTTAGTATTTCTATTTTTTCAGCTATTAGTTATCAAAAGCTTGTTGTCAGAAGTGTCTAATTCTTAGCATTTCTATGCTCTTCTTGTTATATCCATATTTTAAACCAAATACGGTAGAAGACAGGTTTAGGAACTGTGCTAGTTTGCTAGGGTTGCCACAACAAAATAGCCTGAGGGGCTTTAGCAACAGAAATTCATTTTCTCACAGTCCTGGAGGGCAGCAGGCCAAACTCAGGATGTCAGCAGGTCTCCCGTCTCCAGAGGCATCTCTCCTTGGCTTGCAGATGGCTGCCTTCCTTCTGTGTCCATCACAAGGCCTTTTTCCTGTGTGCCCACATCCCTGGTGTCTCTGTGTGCATCCAACTTTCCTCTCCTTATAAGGACTCCAGGAAGATTGGATTTGGGCCCACCCATGTGACCTTATTTAACCTCAACCACCTCTTTCTAGGCCCCATTTCTAAATACAGTTACATTCTGGAGTACTGCAGGTTAGATTTTTCGATGTATGAAATTGGAGGGGACACCGCTCAACCTGTAACAAGAACCTTCATATCTCAGGGAGCATCCACGTGCTTATCAAGCTTTGCCTGAAAAGAAACAGAAGTGCATCTAAGCCTTGTTTTCAGTTCTCTGTTGATGCCACTGTATTTTTCATAACATAACAACAACATTTAATGAATATTACAGAGATTAAAAAAATATATTGCAGTCACAAATCAATTCCTAATAAATCTCTTAGGAATCTTTGAAATTCACTCACTCAAAGCAAAGCTTTTTCCCCCTGATTAAGAAAAAAAGAGGGTTTTATTAGTGACAGGTTTTTTTTTAGGGTGGGGGCATCAATTTTTATAATGGTTATTTTGTTCTTCGATATTATAAGTAACATCTGTTTCACGGGTAATAGTCTTGTCTCAAGTTGAATCAAACAGATAAGAGGAAAAAGCATATGTAAAATGCCTTTCCTGTTCGACAAGATTTCCATGAAATGAAACCCAGGTTTAAATCTTTATTTCTCCCTTTAATAAACAGGACAGGAACAGCTTAGAGTATGAGCATCATGGATAAATAGGAATATTACTGCTCCAGACCTCAATTAATTACACAAGAGTCATCCAAGAAGTGTGTCTCCCAGGCCCCTATGCCTGATGTTTCTCAGCTGCTCACAGGGGACAATCACCTGAGGTGTCTCTGCCTGGCTGTGTGCAAGCCAGTTACAGTGGAGGATTCTAGAGGCCAGTAGAATCCGGATTCTAGAGGCATGTGCCACTGGCAGGCTGCTTCCTATGGGAGGCCCTCCACGACATAAAGAAAATTTTGGTTTACTGTAAACTAAACGTGAACTATAATCTACTGTACTCCCTGTGCCTAAAATCCCCTATGATATCTGTGTGATTTCTGAAGTTTAGGTAAAAAGAAGGAAAGTTTGGTCAAATACGGTAAGTAGAGTACACACATTTATCTCTTCTTCCTTCCAAAACCTGAACAAAATGACAGTAAAAAAATAAAAAAGATGTGAAAAAGAGAACTGGGCTTCCCTGGTGGCTCAGCTGGTAATGAATCTGCCTGCAATGCAGGATACCCAGATTTAATCCCTGGGTCGGGAAGATTCCCTAGAGAAGGGCATGGCAACCCACTCCAGTATTCTCGCCTAGAGAATTCTATGGACAAAGGAGCCTGGAGGGCTACAGTCCATGGTACTGCAAAGAGTCAGACATGACTGAGCAACTAACACATACACCAAAAATAGAGAATTGGGGAGATAAATGCAGCGCATGAGAATTGTCAACATTTGGGGGGAATAAAAAGCAATAGGAAAATGGCCACTTCCTCAGCCAGTGGAAAAAGCTAGAACCCGACAATGTGCACAGAAATCTGGAAAACTGGACACGTGGACACTGCACATTCCTAGGCAGCAGGGGCTGAGGTGCTGACTGAAATTCTGCATATGCGGGATATATACGTCTCTTTCCCCACCAAATGATAGCCCTGGATCAATCCCTGCCAGGAGGGCAAGAATGTATTCTTTAGAGAACTGGAACCAGAGGATTTCTAGACTCAGTCACAACAGGCATAGCAGATGGGGAGCCAGGTGCTAGGCTAAAAAGGAGGCACTGAGATGAAAGTCTGTTTTCCAAGCAACCCTTCCTGTCTTTGTTCCCAGAACACTAGTGTCTGGATATATACCTCCCAGGCAGAAGCTTAAAATATAATTCTCCACAGAAACTGTCTAGACCTAGAGAAAAGGTTCAGAAAGACTCCACTTGAAATGTCCTATGTCAGGCCAGCTCATCTCCCAACAATACTTAATAAGGAATCAGCTCCCTTCACACACACAGAATTTCCCATTGGTTTCTTACTGCACCAGTTCTTAACCGTAAATGGACATTCAAAGATTACCAAACACTGGAAGAAGTTCTCAAAAATGAAAAAAAGAGAACTGAACAAAGAAGCATTTTTAAGGAGCAAAGGAGACAAAGACACAGTAGACAGAACAGAGGAAAAACTACAAGAAAAGAAAAAACCCTACAGTCATTTCATTTGAGAAAATACTGTGATCATGAAACAAGATAGACTACAAGAAGAACAATCAGAGTGTGAAAGGAGAGTGTGAGGAGTTAAATGCATAGTAACCGAAATAGAAAATATTCAACAGAACACTTGGAAGATAAAGTTAACTGTATGTATGAGCCGTTGGGGAAAATTATGGGCAAGATACAAAAAACCCAACTATCACCTCTGCCACTGAGTCTGTTACCATAACCAGGGCTCTTGGTCTTCCATAATCAATAGAAATTGATAAGGCCAAAGGAATTCAGGCTAGGCTTTCCTGGGGCCCCTGCTGGCAATGGCACCCCACTCCAGTACTCTTGCCTGGAAAATCCCATGGGTGGAGGAGCCTGGTAGGCTGCAGTCCATGAGGTCACTAGGAGTCAGACACGACTAAGCGACTTCACTTTCACTTTTCACTTTCATGCATTGGAGAAGGAAATGGCAACCCACTCCAGTGTTCTTGCCTGGAGAATCCCAGGGATGGGGGAGCCTGGTGGGCTGCCATCTATGGGGTCGCACAGAGTCGGACACGACTGAAGCGACTTAGCAGCAGCAGCAGCAGCAGCAGCTGCTTTAGCAGAGTGGAGTGAAAATAAGCAACAAGTCCCCTTACTTTCTCCCCAAGCGGGAGCGAGCTCGTACACGGGGTAAGAGTAGGAGTGGGTCCAGGGGTTGGGCCAGAAAGAAGGCTTAGATGCCTTGCCCACCCCCTTCAGCAAGCACATGCAGGACCCAGCTTTTGCTTCTGGCTTTTTGGAAGTGGCAGTTGGGTTTTTTGGTCGTTTTGTATCTTGTTGTCCATAATTTGCCCCAATTCACAGTTATTTTTAGTCCCTTATAATTTCTTTGTATTTTGTTGCTCCAGGAGATGTTTGTCCAGGTGCAAGCACTGCAGCAAAGGTCTCTGGGTCCCAGGTCCCAGCCTGTCTTAGAGAAAAGCTTCACTACCATGGTAGTGGTGATGACGGTTGAGTCGCTAAGTCCTGTCCAATTCTTTGGACTCCACAGACTGCAGCACACCAGATGCCTCTGTCCAGGGTATTCTCCAGGCAAGAATACTGGAGTTACCACTTCCTTCTCCATTGACTACCATAACATGAAGTAAACAGGTAACGTCTAATGCAGATAAATCAAGAATTAACAGTTTTAGCAAACTTTAGAAATATGAGAGGCTCAGAGGATAAAGCATCTATCTGCAATGCACGAGACATGGGTTCGATCCCTGGGTTGGGAAGATTCCCCTGGAGAAGGAAATGGCAACCCACTCCAGTATTCTTGCCTGGAGAATCCCACGGACAGGGGAGCCTGGCAGGCTACAGTCCATGGGGTCGCAAAGAGTCGGACACGACTGAGCGACTTCACAACACAGAAATGTGAGAGTACATAAGAAAAGAGCTAGAAATAGTTGCCAATGGATACAGAGAGAATAGCAGGTGAGGAGAATCAGACCTAGATCGCTACTGTTTTTGATTTTAAGATTTTTGTGTGGCATTGATTTTTTAAAAATTATATTACATACTTTAGCAAATATAAAAAAAATAATGCCATATAGATGAATATATAGGAGGAGGTATACGGGAGAGAGATAGAGACAGAGAGAAGGGAGAACGGGTAGGGAGGAAAGAAGGTTTGAATAAATAATCAGGGAGATGTCAATTGAAGCTCAAAAACAAGCGAGGAGACCCAGGCTGACTGCTCACAAAAAGAACACAGGTGTTCATTTGCTAGAAATGAAAGACGAACTTTGGGGAATCAAGCAGAAATAAATTATTTTTTAGATTATGTAGGAAAGATTCTAGCTTAGACTAAAAGGAAAATAAAATTGGAACTAAGGGAAATGTGCTGACTTAAAGAGAGTCTGCAAAAAAAAAACCAACCAAGAGATGGATATGATCCAACGCCACATTTCCCAACTGCAGGGAACACTATCCACATCAGACCCCGGCTGTTGGTGCTCCCTGGAGCTAGGCAGGTGTACACAGCCCTATGTGCAGACACAGAGATCCAGGACCTAAGTCTCACTTCTTCAACTGGACCTCAACCCTTTTCAATAATATTTGGTCCCTGTAACTACCTACCAGTGGATAACTGTACCTGACAATACTTCACACCATCAGGCAGTGAAGATAGGACACCCTGAAGAATGGTATCCATGCCTTAGTCTTCAGAAGATTTGCCTCTAAGAGAGATCATAGACTACAAGCCCCCAAGAAGCTCTCAAGAGATCAAATGAGAACAACCTCAAGCAGATCACATAACCTGACTGGGCATCAAGAGTTTTCTTGAGATGATTAGGGGAAAGGAGTTGGGCTAGATAAACCACATGGCCCACCCCAGCTCTGAACTCAGCGGAGTCTAAATTAGGAGTTGTAGCTGCTGCACGGGCAGAAGTCTTCCACCATGGCAGCTGGGTTCCCCCATAGATCAGGTGCCATTTTTCAACATTTCAGGTTCTAGTCATAGGCTGCCTCTTCATGCCACAGTGGTCACTCCACTGAATTTTCAGCATGTGCCTGGAATCACACCTTGTCAAATTTCCTCTTTCATGTTCCACCTTCTGATTTTAATAAATCTATAGTGCAGACCTTCTCTGATAACTTCTTGAATAGGTGTTTCTATGGTTACAGTCATCACATGGCATCATCCTTGGGAGCATCCATTTTTGTTGCTCCCTTTGAGTTGAAAGGTAGCTAAAGAGACTTTTATCACCCCATGATAAGTATATAAGACAACTTTCCATATTGTTACTAAAAGTTCTAGCTTGTAAAAAACAAAACAGAGGGTTTCTAAGTTGCCCTAAAACTCAGGCTCCAATCCTTCAGGTCCACACAGTCTTGGCTGGGTGTTTAGAAGCTCGCTTACTAAAACAGTGCCCCAGTGAAATCAGTAATGTCATCATTTCCACTGTCCTGGACTAAGGTAACCAAGATTTTCTGTAATCTGACTCCAGTTTTCTTTTCAGCCTCATTTACTTCACATTCTACACAAAAGGGCTGCTCCCCAAGCAAAACATCCTTTCTCATCTTCACCCTTTTTCTCAGAATTCCAAATTCCTGCAATGGTTCCCATGAATGTATGCTGTTGTGTCTTACTCTTTACGATGCCATGGACTGTAGCCCACCAGGCTCCTCTGTCCATGGAATTTTCCAGGCGGTACTGGAGTGGGTTTCTATTTCCTACTCGAGGGGATCATCCCAACCCAGGCATCCAACCTGAGTCTCGTGCATCTCCTGCACTGGCATATGGGCTTCCTTTTTTTTAACCACTGGCACCGCCTGGAAAGCAATGGTTCTCTTTTCCTCTGTTTGGAGTCCTTTGCATCTTTCCAAACACAGTCTGGATCCCCCTCCTGCCCTGCTCCGCCTACTTTCCCACACTGCACTGACTGAAAGGTTGACTCTGCCCATGAAATTGCAAAGCACTCACACCTTTAGCATCCCACATGGTACATGAATCTTCACGGCTCTGCTTACATCATCCAGGACATTATTTAATCTTCCCTATATTCTCACCAGATTATAAGTGCCTTAAAGACAGGATATACACTGCCTTCTTCTCTTTCCCTCCTAGAGCCATTGGTACACCTCAATAAATATGCCTTTATCTTGCAATTATTATTACTGAATGAAGCACTTCAGTAGGAGATAATACCCACCACAGATTCTGATGGATATGAACAACATCCACCTTATCTTTTTCCTTCCACTCTAGGATTACTTTTGCTCAACAGAGTCAGTCACTCACATTGGATGACCTTTGCTACCAGAAGCCTACTGTTCTGGAGCTAGACTCATCCTGCTTGGCCCTGGCCCAGAACAGGACAGTAAGAAAGGCAGTAAAATAAGAGACCCTAGAGCACAGTGTTAAGCTCATGGAACCCAAAGCGGGATTCCACTATGAAACTCTGGGCAAGTTATTTCACCTCTATGAGCATCCATTTTCTCCTGTGTAGACTGGATAATAATAATAGGACCCATCTCATAAGATTTTTATGCAGATTAAATGACTTAATAACTATAAACACTGTAAACACAGGAAAGATTGAGGGCAAGAGGAGAAGGTGGCAAGAGAGGAGGAGATGGTTGGATGGCACCACCGACTCAATGGACATGAGTCTGAGCAAACTCCTGGGAAATAGTGAAGGCCAGGGAAGACTGGCGTGCTGCAGTCCATGGGGTTGCAAAGAGTCAGACACAACTTAGAGACTGAATAACAACAAATATTATTACTTCTTTTAAAAACCAGGATCCAACTATAACTTTCTTTGACTATTCCCTCCTTATTTCTTTTAGAAAACTTTAGTGGCTCTTCTCTACGTTTACGGTTCTGTTACATTCTATGGCTCTCCATGGATGGCTGAGTACTGCTGCTGCTGCTGCTGCTAAGTCGCTTCAGTCGTGTCCAACTCTGTGCGACCCCAGAGACAGCAGCCCACCAGGCTCCGCCGTCCCTGGGATTCTCCAGGCAAGAACACTGTAGTGGGTTGCTATTTCCTTCTCCAATGCATGAAAGTGAAAAGTGAAAGGGAAGTCGCTCAATCATGTCCAACTCTTAGCGACCCCGTGGACTACAGCCTACCAGGCTCCTCCATCCATGGGATTTTCCAGGCAAGAGCACTGGAGTGGGGTGCCATTGCCTTCTCCAGGTTGAGTACTGCAGAGGATACCAAATGTACCCAGAGATGAACCCAAGCCTCAGGAGGCCTGACAAGACAAGCTCCTTGGCCTCAATTAGTGGCCAGCCCCATGTAAAAGGTTTTGCCTCTTTGGCATAATAAAAATGTTTCTAACAATAAGTGCAAGATTTCTACAAGAAGATAACTGTAGAAATGTGAAACCTAAGTGAGATGAAGCATTTTCATGGATGTGAATGTCTTCAAAGAATGGAAGATGCTTTCCACTGTTTTTTTGTTTTTTGTTTTAGAAATTCCATATCTTTCACCATTATTTGTTTCTTAGGGTGCTGGTTAATGTTAAGTTGAAGACATGAGTCTCCACATTTCACCAAATGTGTCTTTTTGGTCTCCCCTCATCATGGTGTGGGGTGGACAGGCTACCCCTGAGAGAATCCTGTCCCTTGAACATCTTAAGGGCTAAGATTTATGCACTGAATAACCTGTCTTTCCCGGGGCTGAAGTCTATAAATTGAATGATTCTCCTCCTGGGGCCTGGGAGCTGCCCTACACGCTTTGTATCTAATCAGGGAAGGGGAAAGGCTGCTAAGGGCTTCAATCTAGAGGAACCCTGTCACTTGAAGCCACTTTCACTCAACTTTCATAGTAACGGTCAGTATAAGATGAGAGAAATGACACAAGAGAATAGCTGTGCTCTCAAAAACCATAGTATTCATCCAAGAGGCTTAAGAATCATTTGCTACCATATTGATTATCCAGTTACACATTCAACTGCCCAGGAAAGAAACTTATATTTGGGAGATTGGGAAAGGAGGGGAGAGGGAGAAAGAAAGAGAGAGAGAGAAAGGAAGGACTGGATGAATTACAGGGGAAATAAGAGAGAAAAAGGCCTCAGAAGCCTCATACACCAGTGACAAGTCACGCAGCCGCCATCATGTAAAAGATTTTGATGGCTTTATTCTCGAGCCATGCAGCAGACTAGAGCTGTGGGTCTGGGCCCACAGCAGCTGTGCTCTGCCCCTGCCTGCTGTGACGAAGAAGATCCATCTCGAAGGTGCCCAGGAGGCCACGTCTTCATGAGCTTCCCGCGCAATTGATAAGTCGTCGGTTGGGAAGTAGAGACATTCGCAGGTTCAGACCTGAAGCTTGGTCCTTAAAATGAACTGGAAGCATCTGGCTGTTTTGCTGTCGGTAGGTAATGATGCAGCCACGTCACACACCCAGATGTGATTCTACATTTCTGCAGCTGTTCTGGTGGGAGTTTCAACACCCAAAACATCTGCTGTGGGGACTCTGTGGTACAATTCTCGCTCCATCTCTCTGGGTTCTTATTCTTTTCCCAGAAAATGTACTTTCTTTCCACTCGGCATTTTCCTATTTTCCAAAGACATTATTCCCAGCAAGGGGATACCCTCCAAATTCTGTGTAAGATGGAAAAGAAATCCATAGTATCTTCAAAATTCATTGCCAAGCTGAGGGGGTGTGACAGTAATTCACTTTATGAGGCTTGATGAGATAGAACATTATAGCCAGGCAAGGAATTCATACTTTATGGCACATGTAGAGGAAAAAAAAATGTAATGAAGTCACTTCTGTGTGTTAAACACCATGGGCAGGGGAACATCTTTCAAGTCCAAAACATTTATCTCTGAGATATTTGCTAGCATCATCAAACTGTACTTATAAAGCACTCTTGGTACTGTCTATTTAGTGGATAAAAGACCCTGATACAGCATGATTCCTCAAATATTTTAGGTGATTAATATAAACTCGCATAATAGTTTTGAAGAGCAACAGGAAATACTGAGTCATAAAATATTCATGCACTTTGACCCAGTAATTTCTGGGAATTTATCCTAAAGACATTATTTTATATATGGAAAAATCTCACGTATAAAGAGGTTTACTGTGGCATTTATTACAGTGAAAAATGGATTCAATCTATTGTCCTGAAATACAGAAATAAATAAATAAATATGGTGTCTCGACTTCCACAGGATACATGGAAAATCAATGTGAAGGGCTCAAATGCTCCAGTTGCTCAGGCAGCAATTAAGTAGTTACTGGAGCTCACAATAACAGGTGGAATGCTTTGACATACATTCAGTGCAAGAACAAAACACAAAGTTGTTTGTACATTATCCTGAGAATCATATCAAAACCTGACATTTCAAAATGACCCAAAGTATTTGCTCGAAAATAATAATAACTAGTGTGCTTGAGTGGGAGAATTATGAGCAATTTTCTTCTTTTCTCCAGTTTCCTAATTATTTATGAAAGGGTTACATGACTTGAGTCAGTAAAAAGACCAAGAAAATCCATCTTTAGGGTATAAAATGAAGACATGAACTCTGCCAATGCAAGTGAGTCTGAAGGAAAACACTACCAATGGAGCTGGAGAAATCTCATAAAAAGAAATGCGGAGCTAGCAGACTCCAGATGGAGACCCATTTCTCTGTCACAGCCTCAGCTTTCTGCCTATTTTCTCCAGAGTTTTAAGGAATCCAAAGTGAAGTTAATCCAAGATTCTGACTTCACCTGCCTGAACAGAAAACACAGTAAGAAAATGAAGGGGCCAACCCAGTATCATACAATGTTCCTAAGTAAGCACATATGGGGAGAATTATTTTTCTTAATTTCAGTCACTGAAAAAACTTGGAACTAGGCTCCTCTTTTTGGTTCCACCAGGTAACTTCTCCAAAGGCAGGAAACTTGAGGAGGACGACTGTAGCACTTCTGCCTCTCCACCCAAATGTCTTTGCCAAGCTCATCACAAGCCTGAAGCAGTAACCAGATCCATCTAATATTACTTTGTCTACTTAAAACAAAAACAAAAACACTCCTCTCAGAGTTAAATAGTACACTGACTTTTTTAAATATTCCCAAAATAAACTGCTATTTCTTAGCCTTTTTGGAGGACAGCCTTAATTTAGGAGTAAAAGGGGATGCTTGAGTGATAATAAACGGATTAGTCTCCGGATTTCTCGAGGAAATGCTGACCCAGCACCATGGCCCTCGAGTACACCATTAGAGTTCTTTGATTTCCTGTCAAGGCAGACAGTTCAAAAACTGAAAGTAAATAGGAGACATAGAAAATCAATGAGAGGTGCCGATTTGTCCCAGCTGCTGAGGTCTGTTAATTACATCATATTTTCATGGAGACATTCAGCATCAATGTGCCAAGTGCCCACGTCTGGAGGCCGTTGTCTGCCCTTCTGTTGGGGGCAGCTCTTCTCCCCAGGCCAGTCGGTTAATTGTAAAACGACAGGCTACTCCAGGAATGCCTGCCTGTCCAGACCAACTCTCTGAAGCAAATTCCGGATGATCGGATGATCGCCGTGTCTTCTGTTACCATAGAGATAAGAGGTGCTGGAAGCTGGAGAGGGACCACTCGGGTGGCAGGAAGCAAGGTTGTCAGTGTGCACAGTGTGAACCTGAGGAAAATGAAAGCCTGTTCTCCTTGGGTAGCCAGGCCGTGGTGGGCTAAGTGGTAGAGAGCCGAGAAAGGATGAGAGACCGCAGGGAGCCGCGGAGGGAAACAATTCACGCGAGAGGACAGGGCTCGCCAGAGAACAAGGCTCAAAGCCTCGTAAAGTGCAGGGCGGCTGGGAGCCACGACGGATTTCCAGGAGAACGTCCTCTGAGCATCATCGCCCTTGCTAAGAAATGAAAGGAGGCTCCAATGCCAGCACAAACTTCATGGCTTGTTTCCTTAAAGGCCTTTCCACGCGTCCTTGAAATTTATATCCTTCCAGAGCCCTCTCTGTTTTCTGTTCCTCCTTTCTAGCCCATATCCTTCCCTTTTGCTTTTCTCACATTCTTTCGGAAGTTTCCAGGGTCCCCCTTTTTCTCCATCTTTATGCGTGCTAAAACAAGCTTCTTCATCCAGGCATCTAAATCATCACAACTCACCCACTTTTCTTCTCTTCTTTTTTCTCTTTACAGCACCTCCTTCCCTCATTTACTTCTTGCAATTTACTTCTTTCCCTGAGGCTACCCTGGTGGCTCAGTGGTAAAGAAGAGGCGACCTGGGTTCAATCCCTGGGTCAGGAAGACCCCTGGAGAAGGGAGTGGCAACTCACTCCAGTATTCTTGCCTGGGAAATTCCATGGACAGAGGAGTCTGGTGGGCTATAGTTCACAGGGTTGCAAAGAGTTGGACACGGTTTAGAAACTCAACAACAACAATAATTTTTTCGCCTAATTATAGTTTCTTACACAGCTGTTTGGATGGAAGAAAAATCCAATGCCTGTCAAAGATGCTTTGAGACATTTCCCAGTGTCCAGTCCCTCCTGTTCACTTCCCCCTCAAACACTGGGTCTATCTTAAGCAAAGTCTTGACCCAGGGTGTGACTTTCAAATCCCCTGTTCCTCAGAGAGGCTCCAAAGATTCTACACATATCTATGGTAATCCTATTATTTAAATATGAATTTCAAATGTGTGACACCTATCTCAAATTCTCTGCCTCCCCTGCCCCCAAAATGTACACATTTTTAATGTAAATCAAATGCACGTTACACTTAAATGTATATGCATATAATATGTATGCATTACATAAATGTAATACACATAAATATGTACTACATTAATTTTCATGTAAATTCGATGTAAATTGTACATTTTAAAACTTAGAAGATTTAATATTATTTAATGCTGTGAATTTGTGCAAACCAAGTAAAGTGTTTTGTGCAGATTTGAAAATAAAGATCCTCTAGAATTTCAAGGAACTGTGTCATTGAGTAGGAACACTTTAGAGCTGCACTGGTATTTTTATAAATTAGGCCTGTGCATGACTATTCATTTAAATTGTACAAAAGTACACAATTAAAACACACGGGTGAAGAGCCCAATTAAATCCGAATGAGGGTGGCTGTGTCTGCTTGGGGATTTGTGCTGGTGCATAGTAAACCATCATAGGGCTTGTTTTAATGTCCTCATTGCTTTTTTGAGTGACTTTTCCACGAGAGGATTTGAGCACTTACTAAATAGCATCAGTGATCCAACTTTAAAATATAAATTTTCTGCTACTCTTCATGCAAGGATCCAGATCAATTTGATTAAGGATGTCTCCCAAAATTGCAGAGCCAGCTGTCAAGAAACTCATAATTTGCAACTATTTATCTCAGCAAATCTACTGATCCAGAAGCTGATCTAAGGCTGGAACTATTATGTGTAACTTCCAATGGCTAATTTTTACTTCATTCAAATACCTTCATTTTTATAATTTACTGATTTTGTAAAGATAATTATTCTAAATTTGTAACAAAGCAAATGTTTATTAATAAATTATCATTTAATTGACTTTTTCTATTGGGGTTTCCATTTAGATTTCATTTGAAAAGAAATGCTTTGCTAGAAAATAAAATGTTGAGAACCACTGGCTTCATCCACCACCTGCTCATCCCCTTCTCTTACCCCCACTGACAGTCCTTACTTTTCCAGGCTGTTTTATGTTGCTCTGTTTCCTCCTTTCAAACTAGATACCACCACTCTGATCAACCTGCTCTAACCTGAAAAATTGTTGTTGTTCAGTCAATATGTTGTGTCTGGCTCTTTTCGACTTCATGGACTGCAGCATGTCAGACTTCCCTGTCCTTCACTATCTCCCAGAGTTTGCTCAAATTCATGTCCATTGAGTCAATGATGCTATCTAACCATCTCATCATCTGTCACCCCTTTCTCCTTTTGCCTTCAATATTTCCCAGCATCAGGGTCTTTTCCAATGAGTTGGCTCTTTGCATCAGGTGGCTAAAGTATCGGAGCTTCAGCTTCAGTGTTAGTCCTTCCAATGCATATTCAGAGTTGATTTCCTTTAGGATTGACTGGTCTGATCTCCTTGCTATCCAACGAACTCTCAAGAGTCTTTTCCAGCACCACAATTCGAAAGCATCAAAACCTGAAAACTGGGCTCACACTAAGGTGGTCATATGTAAAAATGATTTAAGGTGTGTGTGTTGGGGGTGGGGTTACATTTTACCCTCAAGTCTTAGTGAACCAACAGAAAGGATCAAATCATTCACAGTGACATTTTTGGCACTTTGACATCCAGAAGAACCTATCTGAGGTAACATTTAGTTAATCTTGTTTCCTTTGATTGGGTTTATCAAACTCTTATCTGAGGACCACTAGCATTGAACCACTTGTGAAGTGCTTGTTAGAAAGGCAGATTCCTGGAACCTACTCCAGACTCTCTGGAGGCTGGGACCTGGACCTGCCTTTAGAGCAGGACCCTCAAATAACTCTGCACTTGGAAATTCAAGGGTGACCACCATTAATCTTCTGCACTTGAGTGTAGAAGGCAAGGGCTGACTGCAGATGCTGCCTGCCCTCCCTTCAAGTCCATTGAAAGACACAGACTAAGAGGCATCCCAGGAAGGTGTGTTAGGTACACAAGCAAGATGACAAGTGCAGAGAAAGGACGAACAGGTTATCTAGTGAGCACTTTCCAGAAGGAAAAGAAAACAGTTCTGATTTCCTTTTCTCCAGCTCCAAACTCACTGGTCAGCAGTAGAAGCAGGTTAAAGACTGGTGGCGCTAGTGGTGGCGAGTAGTAAACAACCCGCCTGCCAATGCCGGAGATGTTAGAGACGTGGTTTGATCCCTGGGACAGGAAGATCCCCTGCAGGAGGGCATGGCAACCCACTCCAGTACTCTGGCCTGGAAAACCCCATGGACAGAGGAGCCTGGCAGGCTGCAGTCCATGGGGTCGCACAGAGAAGGACACAACAGAAGCGACTTAGCACGTCTGACCAACAGAGGAAGCCCAGCGCCTGGCACAGCCTGGAGGAAACAGTAGCACGAAAGGAGAGGGCTGCGTGGGCAGTAAACGCAGACCAGGCGACAGGCTGCGGGGACAGCATAGCGGCCTTGAGCCCTGCTCCCCCTGCCTGTGGAGAGAGTTTTCCTGGGATGTGCGTCCTTCTCAGCCCTTTCCCAGGCAGGCCTAGAATTCTGGAAGTCCCCAGGCTGGAAGCACTGGAGCAGAACAAGCCCATTGCCGGGTCTGGCACCCCCTCTGGCTGTCATTTGTACCTCTGTTCTGCCTTCATAAAAATCCACCGTGCACTCCAAAAGAGGAACTAGGACACTTCGTTTTTATTCCACATGCATCTCATTTGTCTTCAGTAGGTTCTTCCATAATCTCATCATTATTGCTATGGCCCTCCGAGGACAGCTGACTTGCATTAATCAGTCCAGCCCCTCATCGCTCACCAGATTCTTTACACTTTTACCATGCCCTGGGGCCTGCTAACTTACTTGAAAAATTAATAAACCTCCCCCCTCTTTTCTTACCTTATTAATGTCTGTCTTTGTAACCCATTATCCCCGCATACCATCAGAGATCACTGGAGGGTGCAGTGGTCACTGGCTAGCTCCCCTCCTTCTATCCTAAAACTGGAAACTCCCCCCAACTCCCCAGTGGCCAGAAGGAAAATGGCCTTCGTGGGCCAGCGGGATGTTTGTTTAGCAGCTCGATGGCACAGTGGAAGGAAAGCAGGAGACTTCTTGGGCTTCTGCTCAAGGCCATTAAAGCCCATTAAGTTGTTCCCTCCTCCCTCACCGCCTCTCCCCCTCTTTTGTGCACCCTAGTAAATCTGACTCATTAGCTTTAGATGTTTTGAAATACTGGTACATTAATCACTTGTGTTTGCACACTGTTTATGTGGGTTGTTGGTCATGGTCTGTAGTTATACTGGCTGTCTCCCTTGCTTACTTAAAGGTACAATCCAATTGAAAATAAAGATTTTTGCAGGTTTGCTCATTACACACAGTGTCGGCAGCTGGTGAGTGTCTTTTGCAATTCATCAGAGGCCTCCCAGACCACCTGCTCTCCGCATCCTGCAAACAGCTGGCTCCGGGTAAGTACCATAAGCTATTACCTTATACAGCAAATAAATAAATAAATGGATGGATGGGTAGACAAATAAATAAATACATTGACTTGTCAGCCTTGGAGCTTTGCTTCTTGATGGGAAAAGGCCATTTTGACTAGGGGAAAAATACCTCTAGCCCAAACCTCTGTGGTGCCATTTAAATGAAAAGTAAGGGAGCAGGTGAAACTCTCAAAATTTCGAGTGGAAATATTTTGTCACATGAGTATCAAGGCAGCCAAGACAAGGACTCCACAAGAGGCTGGCTGTGTGGTTTGGTACAAAGAGTGGGAGGAGGGGAGATTGAATTGAATTGCCTTTGGGTTTGGGCTTTCCCTCAAGAGGTAAAGAATCCAATGCAGGAGGCATAAGAGACATTGGTTCAATTCTTGGGTCGGGAAAATCCCCTGGAGAAGGGAATGGCAACCCACTCCAGTATTCTTGCCTGGAGAATGCCATGGACACAGGAGCCTGACAGGCTACAGTCCACGGGGTCCCAAAGAGTCGGACATGACTAAGCAACTAACACTTTTCTTACCTTTTTTTTCTGCAAAAAGTCAGAGGGAAGCTTTGTGGAATTTGAGCTAAGGCCACCAAATGTCCCAGCATTAAGAAGCCAGCTCACAAAGCCTTAGATTTTTGTGGTCTTTGGTCTAGTTTTTGACCCTGAGAATGATCTCTAGGTGGCCATGCCCTGCTCCTGTCCCCACCCCCCTGTCCTGATCTTGCAACCCAAAGAGAGCCCAAGGACAAGCAGGAGCCAAACGTCAGCCACCTGCCAGGCACCTGCCAGGAGGAAGGGCAGGACTGGAGAGCAGGCCAGCTCTTGGCTGACCGACGGCAGAGCTTAGCAACACAACGGGAAGATGGTTGGGTGTGTAGGGGGACAGGAGTTCAGCAAGCCCTTTTGAGAGATTTTCAAGGTTTATCACAGACTCCCAGATAGTTCCCAAGTAGACTACTGTTAATAATTTGAAGCTTGTAAACATCACCCACTATAGCTATAATCCCCCAAGATCACTGACTCCAGTCTCCATGGATTGGTCAAAATCGAGCGCCTTCTGACTTGTCCTTGCAAAACTGGAAAGACAATTTGGTGTAGGACAGATACCTATGTGACTTATCTACGAGCTTCACCAATCAAATCCCTAAACAGTGCTGTTACAAATCATTATGTTTATCTTATGGCTGGCTAAATTCTAATCAGTTTTGCCACGTTACCTGTGTTACTTTTTTAAAGCAAGAGTGTTTGTGGGTTGAATTGACATGGAGAAATGTTTTGCATTTTTCCAGATTGAAAAATTGAAGATGAAGATACATCCATATTCCTACATTTTTCTTACTTTAATCCCTCAAGGACTACTAAGAACCTAGTTGTTCTGTGTGGCAGAGAACTAGGAGTATCAGCTTGTCAGAAATACAGACTTCCGAAACAGAATACACATTTTAACATTTAAGATCCCCAAGGGACTTCTTGGCGTGTTAAGTGTTGACAAGCACCACTCTTATATACACTTGATTCTTTTAGGTCAAAAGTAGTTACCGGGATGGCCACAGTCATATCAATACTAAGGTGGTCACAAGAATCTGAAGAACAAAATGCAAACCAAGCAAATTCCTCACCTACTGTAGGAGCTAAAATGCCTGATTCTTCGGAGAAGCAGAACAGTGTGGTAGAAAAGAAAGAGGGGACTTGGAGTCAGAAAAATCTGGATTTACTCTCTGACTCTGTCACTCAGCAAAATCTGACATAGGCTAATCACACCCCGGAAGCTTCATTTCCTCATTTGAGAACAGAAATAACAGTAACTCTGCCACCAGGATGGCATCAGAAATAAAGGAGCTCCTTTACGTGCAGTCACAGAATAAGCTCAAAAAAGTATTATACGTGTATAATTAAACTGTGGTCATCATAGTAATAACAGGGATCCTGAAGACAGAACAACTGGATCAACCCAAGGGATGAGAATGAGAACCCCACCCAGCGGTGAGGGGAGAAGAAACAGGCCCTGGTTTCCTGCAGTGGCGCAATTAACATCTCACTAGCGGCAGTGGATGGGTTTCCCAGGTCGCTCAGTGGTAAAGAACCCACCTGCCAATGCAGGAGACATAAGAGATGTGGGTTCCCCTGGGTGGAGAATATCCCCTGGAGGAGGGCATGGCAACCCACTCCACTATTCTTGCCTGGAGAATCCCATGGACAGGGCTACATAGCGGGCTACAGTCCATGAGGTCGCAAAGTGTTGGACACAACTGAAGTGATTTAGTGTGCACACACTTAGTGGATACTGTCAGCTCACAGTCAGTATTAAGGCTGCAAGAACAAATAATTTTATTTGGGATCTTAAGAACTGCAATTTAGTTGAGAGAGTAGCATTGAAAATATATATTACCATATATAAAAGAGATAGCCAGTGGGAATTTGCTGTATGACACTGGAAGCTCAAATCCGATGCTCTGTGACAACTTAGAGGGATGGGATGGGGTGGGAGGTGGGAGGGAGGTTCAAGAGGGAGGGGGCATATGTACACCTATGACTCATTCATGTTGATGTCTGGCAGAAACCAACACAATATTGTAAAGCAATTATCCTCCAATGAAAAATAAATTAAAAATTTTTTAAAAATAATTTCTATTCAGAAGACACAGATTTGGGTAAAACAGAAAGAGGAGTGTTCCAGGGAAGAAAAGCAGTCAAGGACATATAAAGGCAAGAGCCACAAGGCTGTTTAAGAATTACAACCCCTCATAATTGTATACATATAATTATGACAGATTCTCATTGACGTGTGACTGACACCCTTGCTAACACAAGAAAGGAAATATCTATCCTTAAGGGATAGACTGAACAAGCTATTTTAGGATAAGGGTCTTTAAGTATCCTGCGTTTCTGGAACATTGGACAGATGTTCTTGATACCTAAGTTAAGATCGTGTTTGTTAGTGTTAGTCACTCAGTCATGTATGACTCTTTTGAGGCCCCATGGAATTTCCCAGGCAAGAATACCAAAGTGGGTTGCCATTCCTTCTTCAGGGGATCTTTCCAGCCCAGGGATTGAAACCATGTCTCCTGCATTGCTGGCAGATTCATGTTAAGAAATGGTCAAAGTTCATATTCCATTCGGGCTGAGATGTGCATAAGCCAGAGCTCTTTAGTGGTCTTCCAGGTCCACTGTACAGAGCTCTCTTAGCAATATCAACTCCGTTTTGATTGTCCTTACACAGGGTATTCACTGGTGCAATATCTCTGGCTCTTGAGAAGTATGAGAGATGTGTTAAATACAAAGAATTGAGTAGCCATTGCTGCGGGCCTTTGATTTATTGAAGAAAGTAGGTCTTCCCTGGTGGCTCAGTGAGTAAAGAGTCTGCCTGCAATGGGGGAGACCTGGGATCAATCCCTGGGTCGGGAAGACCCCCTGGAGAAGGAAATGGCAACCCACTCCAGTATTCTTGCCTGGGAAATCCCATGGACAGAGGAGCCTGGTGGACTACAGTCCGTGGGGTCAAAAGAGTCAGACATGACTGAGTGACTAACACTTTCACTTTCTTTCAGGATGATTATCCAACAATTCAAGCAAACCTGTGGGAACCCAAGGGCCTTCTAGGCAACGTTTAAGGCAATGTTGATCTCTTATAAGCAGTGGACAGAAACAGAGTGTAGCAGAGCTTTAGAGACAGTAAAATTCTCCTTCTGGAAAGTTTCCTTTGCTGAAATCAGGGCCCTAATAGGTGAAGCACTGGACCTGAGACTTGGATTGGGCCTATCTGAGTGATGCATATGAGAATTTTTAGCTCCCAGGTTCTCCTGAACCCTCTTTGCCTATAGTAGAGGCCCCCTCCCCTTTGTTAGAAATAATGCCCCCCAGCTTGCTTGAAGAGCTACCCAAAGCCACCCCCCAGTTTGATGATTCTCCAGGAGGACTCAAAGGGCTCAGCATATTGTCAGACTCATGGTTATGTTTCATTACAGCACAAGGATATAAAGCAAAATCAGCAAAGGGAAAATGAACATAAAGTCCAAGGGAAGCCAGGTACAAGCTCCTAAGGATCCTTTCCCAGAGAAGTCACAAAGAATGCATCTAAATCTCCCAGCAACAAGTGTGACAACACACGTAAAATGTTACCAACCCAGGAATCTCATCAGAGTCTCAGGACCCAGAGTTTTTACTGGTGGCTGATCATGTAGGCAACCTCTGCCTGACACATATCAACATTTCAGATTCCCAGAAGGAAGGCAAGTACATTGTTTATACAATGTAGGCACCATCGACCACTCTTCTTAAAGCTGAGAGCTTTCCTGGTGGCTCAGGTGGTAAAGAATCTGCCTGCAATGCAAGTGACTCGGGTTCGATCCCTGGGTCAGAAAGATTCCCTGGAGAAGGGAATGGCTACTCACTCCAGTATTCTTGCCTGGAGAATTCCATGGACAGAGGAGCCTGGTGGGCTACAGTCCATGGGGGGTCACAAAGAATCAGAGTGACTAACACTTAAAGCTGGGAATGATGAGAGCTTCCCCAAACCCAAGTTCCCAGATGCCAGCCAACTTTGAAGCTGGTCTTTCAAAGAAGAGCGCTCGTCCTTTGCGACCTTGTAAGCATGTGTTCCTTTTCAAGTGAAGCTGTTTCTCTGTCAGTAGAGGCCGCTGGGGTGCCACCACGAGGTCACGACTACAGGAAGCGGCTCCTCATGCTAGTTTCACGGTGCCATTTGCCTTTGGCCTGACTGCCAATACATCAGGATACAGGAGGCCCAGTGGTGCCTCACCAGCCCTCGGGGACCACCTCCAGCCTCATCCCTACACCTTCCAGCAGCCGTCTTCCCCAGCCAGGGGGCTGCTTCCTACGGACCAGCACCAGCTGTGCCTTCTAGCAAGCTTCTCAGCGGCCAGCGTCTGTGTGTTCCCGTGGCAGTCGTGCCCTCTCTGAGAAGGTCTGGATCTCAGCCTTGTGGGACAGGGGAAAGCCTCTTCTCCTTCAGTCCTTAATTCCTTCCTTATTCATGCTTTATTGTCATCGTTGTTGTTCAATCGCTCGGTCGTGTCCGACTCTTTGCGACCCCATGGACTGCAGCACGCCAGGCTTCCCTGTCCTTCATTATCTCCCGGAGTTTGCTCAAACTCATGTCCATTGAATCGGTGATGCCATCCAACCATTTCATCCTCTGTCAGCCTCTTTTCCCCAGTCCTAGCAGTAGTAGCTGCTTTCCGCAAGTGCTATTTCTATATCCTTGGAGTCCTGTCCTCTTTTATGCTTCTTTGTAGTTAGCTATCTTTTACAAATTAATAATTCTTTAGATTAAAATTTTTCTCTTCAACTTTCTTGTGTGGTTGCTGCCTCCTGATTGGACCCTGACTGATGCCATGTCTTAAAAGACCATGTTGTTCCCACTGCCCCTCCTGAGAACAATACAGATAACCGGTTAAATCTTAGCACCTCCTGACTCGGACATGCTGGATCAGTTAATGGAGAGTGTGAACCATCTGCCAAAGGAGCTGCAAGACCTGGCCAAGATGTGCTGGTAAGAATGGGGAAGGCCCAGGAGGGAATGGATACTAGGGGGTGGGGGCTTGGACCGTAGTTTGGATAATGGATACAAAGTAAAATCAGCATGGAATGCTTTCTCATTATATGCAAATCTAGGCAGATACCCAGCTGCTAGGATGGCTCTTAAAAGCTGAAAAAATGTGATGATCTGTGTGACTAGTCCAGTGAATTAGAAGTATCAAAGCTGCTATGACAGGGACTTCCCTGGTGTTTTAGTGGTTAGAAATCTGCCTTGCAAATGCAGGGATCACAGGTTTGATTCCTGGTTGGGGAACTAGGATTCCACATGCCACTCAGCAACTAAGGCCACATGCTACAACTGCTGGAGCCTGCACACTCTGGAATCCCGGCACTGCACTAAGGAGTCAGTGCATGCAAAGAAAAAACTCACAGGGAACAATGAAGATCCCACATGCTGCAACTAAGACGCCATGCAGCCAAATAAATATCGAAGAAAAAAAAACTTGCTAGGGCAAATAGTCTAGAAAGTGATCTCAAGGCTCAGAGAAGTAGATGCTAGAAGGTATTTACTAGGTAAGTTTGAAACCCTACTACCACCTGGAGGGCCCCGAGGACACCCTTTTTCCAAAGAGAGAAGGAATGCACTCCGGAGAGAGCACTGGCATGGTGAGAAGCTTAGGGGTGGCTCTGCTCTGTGGCCAAGGCTGAGAGGAGGAAACACAACTACAGAACTGAGCCCACTGAAAGCCCCAGAATCTTGAAATAATAGAGGTCTAGTGGCAGCACCTCTCCATCTGAAGCAAGGTGAGCACAATTATCACAATAAAATCAAGGTCAGAGTAGCAGCCAGGGGCACTGGGAGAGCTATGGAGATGGTAAATAGAACACGATGTTCCTGGGGGCAAGATTGATGAGCAGCCAGTGAGGTATTGCACAAATTATCCAACTAAAAGAAATCGAGAATGGATGATCAAGAGTCTGCAGGCAGCTGCCCAAATAAAAAAGTCATGATTGCTTGCCAGGTTTCTGGACCTGAGCCAGTTCTCGTTTCCAGAACAACTGAAGGAGAACTCAGATCCCCCCACAAAAAACAACAGTGGGATACCACAGCAAGTGTATTCAATAATAACTCTCCCAGTGTTTCCCCAAAGTGACCTACAGCCATTTACCTACTTAACTATCCAGTGGGAGAATGAGAACTTACAAGGATTGCTAGTCCCAGGGTCTTAGTTGACTTTGATTCCCAGAGACCCAAAGCACCATTCTGCCTTCCATTATAACTGAAGAATATAGAATCCAGACATGACCCAGGTCCAGCCCAATATGGGTCCACTGGGTCTACAGACATATCCATTGATTCCTTCCCTTATCCAAATATGTAACTGGAATGGGCACACCTGATGAATGACAGAACCCTTACATCAGGTTCTTGATTTTTGGAATATGAGCCCTTGCGGTGGGGAAAGTCAAGTGGAAGCCTCTGAAACACCCCCACTACCCACCCTCCCCCGCCACCCAGGATAGTAAATGAAAAACAAAACTATATCCCAAGGGGAATGACAAGGATTTTATGCCATCATCAAAATTCTAAAGAATGTAGGAAAGGTGATTGCCATGATGTCCCCATTTGATTCACCTACCACTGTAAACCCCACTGTAAACCCCTACAGAACCCCACAGAAACTGTGCTGATCATGGTGGGTGATAGCGCACTATCACCAGCGGTGTGCTGGTAAGTGGTTCACAGCCCAAGAGGTTGCAGGAGGCTTGCTTTGCTGCCTCTGCCAATTCCCATGGTATAATATTCCCACCATAGGCTCAACAACCAACTCACAAGGCTCCTGAAAATGTAACAGTCGGCTCTCACAGGCCAGTATGGAGCTGCTTCAGCACACAGATTACCGCAGACTTAACTAAGCAGAAGCCTTGATTGCAGCCACTGTGGCTGATGTGGCATCTTGAACACAACCTTCAGCAATCCGCCTGCAATGTAAGAGACCCAGGTCCGATCCCTGGGTTGGGAAGACCCCCTGAAGAAGGAAACAGCAACCCACGCCAGTATTCTGGCCTGGAGGATTCCATGAACTGTATAGTCCATGGGGTCGTAAAGAGTCGGACACAACTGAGCAACTTTCACTTCACTTCACTTCAGCATAGCCATAACTAGTAAGCTGGATAGCTCTTCTTATCCATCCCTATCAGAAAGAAGGATCAGAAGCAATTCATACTTGTATGGGTTTAGATGGCAGTATACAGGTGCCATCCCCCAGGCCTTTGTTAACTGTTAACTCCCCAGGACCTTCATCATTATATAGTCCAGAGGGACTTGGACATTCTGGAGGTTTCTCAGGACATCATACTATCACCAACATGTTCATGAACTGGATCTGTAGAAAGTGGCAAACACTTCGGAGCATCTCAGTAAGAGACATGAGCTCCAAGGACAGAAGTTATGCCCTAAGAAGATCCAGCAACCCACTACATCAGTGAAGAGTTTTTAGAGTTCAAGCAGACTGGGGCATGTTAGAATATTCCTTCCAAAGTAAAAGACAAATTATTGTAAATTACGCCTTTAAAATTGTTATTATGCAGGTGCAATCAGCAGTGCCACGTGGGCGGATGATCTAGCCGAGTGTCTATGGCAGGGAAAAAACACCAGCCCAAGTTCATGACGCAACATCCACATTGTCTAAGGTTCCCTTCCACCTGCTGCAAACAGCCCATAGTCAATGACTAGCTGATGTACGAATGTAAAGCCTTAGCGCCTGCTTCAATCTGGGACAATTCAAAAGAACTCCACCTCTTCCTAATTTCTCTCCAGACCCCTGTGGAAAATCAGCTAAAGCCTCAGTTGCAAATGCCTTGGAGGGTCAGCCTCTGCCACTGCCTGTTCCTACTGTCCTCACTTCTTTGCAGAACCATCACTCAGGAGCACTTCTCAAGAATATGAGTAGAGAATTTTCTTTGCTAGTAACCACACCTATTCATTATCCTGCTTGCGTTCACTCATTGGTGATGTTGGTTCAGAAAAATCAGTTCCATCACATACTGCATCCTGTCTTCCAGACAGAAAATCCCATAGTTGACTAAAAGATATGTTGGCATAATTTTCATAGTTAGAAGTCAAAACACTACCTTTTTCTAATAAACATCTATCAGATCTAACGTGTTACTATTCTTCAAGAAATCATTGTAAGTCTTCCTAATGTCCTCATAATGGTCCATCTCTATATAACTCTCCATCTCAGAATCCATTTCCAAAGAACACAGTCTAAGATGGCTTCCAGTGGAACTCTAAATCCCACTCTTTCTTTATCTAGAGCAGCTCGACTTTTTTTCTCTGTATTTCTTATCAGATTTATTATTACTCTTCAATGCTCCCTGGTAAGATGTCCTCTGAAGGCAAAAAAAAAAAAAAAAATGCAAAAGTGGAATCAGTCAATGTCTCACTCCTGGAGGAACACCTTAGGTTTACTGCCCTGTAACCGATCATTGCCTGCTGAAGCTTGATCTGGAGTTCGAACTTTTCCACAAAGTCCAGATGGAAAATATGTTGTCTCATCACAGGCCACTGGCAGAGCCTTCCAGCAGAGTTTTAAGAAGCGTTCTGTGGGCATATTCATCCAAAAATGAACATGAATTAATTTTAACTGATTGATCACTGTAATGAATTGATCAACTTGGTTTATTAAACTTAGCTAAACTTCCCTGAGTGGAAAGTAAAAAGTAGTGGCAGCGTATGTGACATGTATTTACAGACTGTTCTAGAAATCGTATAAGGCTGAGAACTGGGAATAAACAAGAGTGGAGGCAAACGCCAGGGTAAACCCGAGAACTGCTACAGAATTGGATGTCCCAGAGTGTGGGCCACTTTACCAGGCAGAACTCCTGGGTTAGAAGCAAGGCAGAGCAGTTCTTCCCATAAAGCATATGGTGCTGTGGTATTAGCCCTGTGCAGCTGTCAGACTGCAGGCACTTGGCATGGAGGGCACTGAACAGGTTGCCTTAGAGTCCAGACACAATGGGATGGCAAACACAGAATTCCTCCTGAGACTGTGGGGACCCAGGACCTCCCAAGAGCCAGAGGACTCACAGTATTGACCACAAGACTCATGAAGTGAGAAAAGACAGTCCTACTAGTGATGTGAAGGAATCAAATAAAACCGGAAAGATTTCAGGACTGTTTGAGAACCCAAAAAAAATGACTATCGCAAACTAGATAAATGTATCAGAGTCAGTAGGATTCTTAAGTAAATTATGAAAGTTAATACAGAAAAGCAGATCTCACTCACACTGTATGTATGTATATGTACATGTGATGTGTCTGTGTATTGTAGCTATTTAGTTTGGCAACAGCAAAAAAAGTTTAGTAACTTCATAACCTAGCACTCACCCAGAGCCAGACATCCTGGAATGTGAAGTGGGCCTTAGGAAGCATCACTATGAACAAAGGTAGTGGAGGTGATGGAATTCCAGTTGAGCTCTTTCAAATCCTGAAAGATGATGCTGTGAAAGTGCTGCACTCAATATGCCAGCAAATTTGGAACACTCAGCAGTGGCCACAGGACTGGAAAAGGTCAGTTTTCATTCCAGTCCCTAAGAAAGGCAATGCCAAAGAATGCTCACACAATTGCACTCATCTCACACGCTAGTAAAGTAATGCTCAAAATTCTCCAAGTCAGGTTTCAACGATAGGTCAACCGTGAACTTCCAGATGTTCAAGCTGGTTTTAGAAAAGGCAGAGGAACCAGAGATCTAATTGCCAACATCTGCTGGATCGTGGAAAAAGCAAGAGAGTTGCAGAAAAACATCTATTTCTCCTTTACTGATGATGCCAAAGCCTTTGACTTTGTGGATCACAATAAACTGTGGAAAATTCTCAAAGAGATGGGCATACCAGACCACCTGACCTGCCTCTTGAGAAATCTTAATGCAGGTCAAGAAGCAACTGTTAGAACTGGACATGGAACAACAGACTGGTTCCAAACAGGAAAAGGAGTACGTCAAGGCTGTATATTGTCACCCTGCTTATTTAACTTCTATGCAGAGTGCATCATGAGAAACGCTGGGCTGGATGAAGCACAAGCTGGAATCAAGATTTCTGGGAGAAATATCAATAACCTCAGATATGCAGATGACACAATCCTTATGGCAGAAAGTGAAGAAGTAAAGAGCCTCTTGATGAAAGTGAAAAGAGGAGAGTGAAAAAGTTGGCTTAAAGCTCAACATTCAGAAAACTAAGATTGTGTCATCTGGCCCCATCACTTCATGGCAAATAGATGGGGAAACAGTGACAGACTTTATTTTGGGGGGCTCCAAAATCACTGCAGATGGTGATTGCAGCCATGAAATTAAAAGACGCTTACTCCTTGGAAGGAAACTTATGACCAACCTAGATAGCATATTCAAAAGCAGAGACATTACTTTGCCAACAAAGGTCTGTCTAGTCAAGGCTATGGTTTTTCCAGTAGTCATGTATGGATGTGGAAGTTGGACTATAAAGAAAGCTGAGTGCCGAAGAATTGTTGCTTTTGAACTGTGGTGTTGGAGAAGACTCTTGAGAGTCCCTTGGACAGCAAGGAGATCCAACCAGTCCATCCTAAAGGAGATCAGTCCTGAGGGTTCGTTGGTAGGACTGATACTGAAGCTGAAACTCCACTACTTTGGCCACCTGATGTGAAAGAACTGACTCATTGGAAAAGACCCTGATGCTGGGAAAGATTGAAGGTGGGAGAAGAAGGGGACAACAGAGGATGAGATGGTTGGCATCACCGACTCAAGGGACATGAGTTTGGATAAACTCCGGGAGCTGGTGATGGACGGGGAGGCCTGGTGTGCTGCATGTAGTCCATGGGGTCGCAAAGAGTCAGACACGACTAAGAGACTGAACTGAACTAAGCCTAGCAAAAGTTTTAGTAACTTAGCAAAAAAATGTTCTTAATTAAAAATAATTTAAACACACACACACACACACACATACACATACATGGGCTTCCCAGGTGGCGCTAGTGGTAAAGAACCCACCTATCAATGCAGGAGACGTAAGAGACATGAGTTCAGTCCCTGGGTGAGGAAGGTCTCCTGGAGGAGGGCATGGCAACTGACTCCAGTATTCCTACCTGAAGAATCCCATGGACAGAGAAGCCTGGAGGGCTACAGTCCATGGAGTCACAAAGAGATGGACACGACTGAAGTGACTTAGCACAGCACACGTACATACACATATGGAAGGAGAGAACTTCT
Organism: Capricornis sumatraensis; assembly: GCF_032405125.1. NCBI lineage: Eukaryota > Metazoa > Chordata > Mammalia > Artiodactyla > Bovidae > Capricornis > Capricornis sumatraensis. Next base: position 34,785,932 of record NC_091089.1, read on the forward strand.
TTGGGAGGAAACAAAAGACGCTGAGCCAGTCCTGACCTGCTGCTTTCGGGTCTTTACTTCTCCTGCTCTGGTCTTTACCACAAAGTGGCTGACAACTGTAAGAAGTATTTTCCAGGCCTTTGCATTGGCAGGATCTGGCCAATGGGAGGCACTGGGAGGCTAGAGGGCAGAAGAGAGAAATTGGGGTATTTTGCCCCTTCCTTCTGTGCCTCCTGAGACAGCCCGGTAGTAATATCCCACTGATGCTTTAGAACGGTTCTAATAATGTTCTTTAGAGCAAAGACTCAAATCCAAGACCACATGTTCCGCTGAATCTCTAGGTTCTTTTGATTTGGAACAATCCCCATGTTTTATTAACTTTCATGACCTTGACATTTTTAAAGATTATTGGCCAGTAGAATGTCTCTCAATTTTTGTCCAGTATTTCCTCATGAGTAGAGCCAGGTTTTGCACTTCTCCTGGAATGTCACAGGCAATGTGTTCTTTTTATTGCACCCAACTGGGTGGCACATGATATCCATTCCTGTTCTTACCAGTGGTGTTAGCTATGACGACTTGGTTAAGGTGATACCTGCAGGTACCTCCTACAAAGGTATGTTTTACCTTTTGTGATTAACAAGTATTTTTTCAGGGAGAGTCTTTAAAAGTATGTAACTTCTTCCTCGGTGCACTATCACACACTCAGTTTAACTGTCCTTGACATTTCTCACATGTATTAATATTACAACAAAGCAAACTGCCAAATCATGGTTTTGATTTTTCTCTTACCATCATTCTTTCTGCTGGAAGAAAGAGTTTTATCTTCTCCCAATTTGTTTATTCATTAATTTATTTATGCCAGTGTGGACTTAAAGATTTGTATCCGGTTCAATTATTTATTTTGATGCTCAGCCAATCCCAGAGATGGCCAGTGGGAGTTACTTCTGGCCGGCATCTGTGCCCTCCATCATTCACTGAGCATTTCCTTACATCCTGGTACAAAGTGTTCCAGGCTCATCTTGTCCTTCCCATGCCCTGGAATAAGCCATTTTTCCCCAGAGCCCTGGTAAAGTAATATTTGGAACCAAGATCTGGATGCTTATAGCTACTAGAGTGTCATCGTCCCAAAGCCCTTTGAGTGAACAGAGCTAAATAGACATCATACACATATATACACACACACATCACATTTACATCTATATTTATTTCTATATTTATCTCTCTATATTAAAAGCCCTGAGTTTATGCTGATTCTTCCAATTCCAATCTAACACTCTAGGGCTTATTCTAGAGTTGACAGATAAAATACAGGATGCCCAGTTAAATTTGAATTTCAGATGAACCAAGGGGAAAAAAAAAGTTTTAGTATTAGTATGAACACATCCCAAGTGGTACCCTGAATTTTTATTAGCTAAATCTGGCAACCCTAATTCTAGCTGTCTCCATTCCATATATGTCCTCTCTTTTTCCAACAGTAAGATACTTGATTCCCATTACTGTCAACATAGTTCTTAATCCCTCATCTGTGGCCAATCTCTCAACCCCACACAAGCCCTTGGGATGCCTGCTTCATTCTGGCCTAATAATGGCTTTTTAGTGACGAATGGATGGAAGCAAAGAAAGGAAGAAAATAGATTTAAAGAATGGGTGGGGAAAGGGAAGGGCAATGCTGCTAATGTGCAACCCAGACCTGGCGTACCACAGCAGACGTGTGTTTCTGGCTCCCAAGTCTCCTGGTCAGTTACAGCAAAATAGCAAGTTACTATTTTTTCAAAATATGAGCCCAAAATCTTGTGCAGAACTCTCTAGCAAAATAATCACAATAGCTATAGCTAATGCTGCTGTGTTATATTTGAAAGTTGCTAAGACGGTAGGTCCTAAAAGTACTCATTACAAGGAAAAGCAAAGATTTTGTAACTGTAAGAGGTGATGGATGTTAACTAAACTTATTTTAGTATAATCATTTTATAGTAATAGTATTTATGGATGTCAAGTCACTATGCTCGACATCTTACACTTACGTGGTGCTATATGTCAATTACATCTCAGTAAAACTAGGGGGAGAGGAACATTCTAGTAAATTAGGCAGCTACTTAATCTAAAGGTCAAAAGAGCCTCCTTCCCAATAAACCAAGTTCAAATCTCAAAACTCTTTCGAAAAAACACAAACACACACTCAACAGTGATAAAAATTACACACATGGGAGAGAGAGAGAGAAAAGATGGAGGTCCCTACTATCTATTGTGTCCTCTTATCAAGTCAACATTCACAAAGTAGAATATTTACAAAAATTGAACCATATTGCATTAGAGAGAAACCTTTAATAAATTCCAACTAGTTCAGACCATTCACTGACCACAGCAGAAGACCATATATAAGAAAGCTAATAGCATAAAAACAACAAATGCAGCCCACTCAGGAGGGATGAGACAGTTCTAAATTTCACTGGTAAAAGGGGAAAAAATCAAATCTGCAACTGTAGAATATTTTGGAGAGCAACAACGAGAACGCCACATCTAACTGTTTGAGATGGCATTTCTTATTAAAGGGAAAAAGATGTGGGAACAATTAGCTAGCCTTCTTGGGGGGGAAAAGTAAACTTGGACACTTACTGCATAATTCCTTATGCCTGATGAATTCCAGATGGATTAAAAATTAAAATATCAAAAAGGAATTTATACTTAACCACAGATTTTTTTTTATATAGCTTAGAGGTGGCCAAGGCCTTTCTTACATTAAGCCAAAATGTAAGACAGAAACTAAAAAGATAATATTGGTATATTAGACTCCATTAAAATTTAAAGTTCTAAAGAGTCAAAAAAAAAAAAAAAAAACCAGCTAAAAGAAATTAAACTCTGAGGGAGATATTGCTAAAATTGTAAAAACAAAAATGCTTAATAGCACTGATATGCTAAAATAATCATATAAATTCATATGAAAAATTGAAACCCAAGCAGAAAAAAAATGCAAATTGAATGAACAAATGCTTTTGAAATGAACAATTCAAATGGCCAGCAAGCATATAAAGAGATGTCTGGTCTTGCTGGTAATGTGTTTGTGCGCACACAAGTGTCTGAAAATATAGACATCAAAATGTTGACAATGATTATCTCTGGGGAGTGGGATTTCTTCTCTCCGTTTTGGAATAGTTTTGATTTTTTTTAAATCAGCATATGTTTATTTTACACATTTTATCATTAAACTGTTCAGAATACTAAAAACATACCAATGTAAACCTATGACACTTCTGTTTTTATTGAAAAATTTAAATCTGCTTTTAATTCTGTGATAGAAGAGTGCTATTGACAAGATCCTATATATTGAATGTTCACATCCCTTCAAAAATATTAATATATTGAAACCTCATCCCCATTAGGCTGGTACCTGGAAGTTAGGCCTTCGGGGTGATTAGAACATGAAGGTGGAGCCCCATGGTGGGACTGGGGTCCTTATAAAATCGACTCCAGAGAGTTCCCTTGCCCCTTCTGCCACATGAGGACACAAAGAGAAGATGAGTATCTTTGGATCAGGAACACAAAGTCTGCAGGCACCTTGATCTTGGATTTCCCAACCTTCAGAACTATGAGGAATACATTTTTGTTAATTAAGCCACTCAGTCTATGGAATTTTTGTTATAGAAGCCTGAATGGACTACAACATAAGACAAGATGTTCATGTTTTCTTATAAAATAATAAGAAAACAGGCTAAAAAATTATGATTTAATTCTTGTTTTATAAAGGAGATACGTTAGACAACAGCAATTTTCTCCAAAAATGGACTTGCAGGTCGCTGCAAGTTCTTCTTTGTGTTTTCCAATTTTCTACAATAAACATTTAGGAAAAAAATCATTTTTTGTTTTATTTCAATAATAAGAGTTTATCTGCCACAAGTAGTGATTCTAGACTACAAGGCCCACAGAGTCATTTTAAAGTTTAGCTCTCCCTGTTTTCCTTGTCAGGAATAAAGCAGGGAGCCATCAGAGATGTGGACTATTGAGGGACCCACAGCACAAGTTCTTAGATAGAAATGTACCTAAGTCAGTTCCTAGTCCATTCCTGAGACTGCAATTGGGAGCAAAACTATTTATCCAGCATCTAAGCCTTGAGCAGTGATTCAAGCTCAATAAATACTTATGGGGCACCTCCCAGCACCGCATGAGGAGAGATAAAGCCGAACTAGACAGAACGCCTCTCTCCGTGGGGCCCCCAGTCTAAGAGAGAGGACATAGTGTCACGTATGCAGTAACACAGAGGCAGGCTCAGAAGGGAGACGGTGTGAGGGAGGGGGACCAACATCCTGGTCTGCCGGAAGGTAGGCCTATCCATGCCCCAAAAAAGTGAGGGGGATAAATCCTGACCACACCAGGACAAGCTTGCCCCCCTAGAAAGGTCAAGACTTTCCCTCTCTTTTGACCTCTCCTGGAAGATTTTGAGACAATCTGCACTGTAGTAGAGTTTGTTGTATTCATATCTTAACTCCCATGTTTGACCAGAAGCCCCCTGAGGGCAAAAGCAGTATCTGATGTATCATCATGCCCTTTGTATCTCCCAGCATAGCACCCTGCTCAAAGTGTCAGCGAAGTGACTGGATAAATAGGCAGTCTTAGTTAGAACTCACACCCTCTTAGCAAACTGGAAATGAATGAAGAGTATGGAATATCAATGGGAGGCATTGCTCCAGCTGCTATGGCATGTTAATTACACAATACTTTTATTGAGCAATTCAGTGGTAATTCCTGCAGCTATTTCTCCTTAATAAGACCCATTGTGCACCATAAAATAGTAACTGGGATGCAGTTTGTATTCCACATACATCACATTTCTCTTTAGCAGGTTCTTCCACATCCATAATCTCATCATTATTACTATTACCCTCAGAAGACGGTTGACTTGCATTAATCAGGCCTGCTGCCATTCCCCTGCCAGATTTTCTGCACTTTTATTGTGCTTTTGGACATTTTAATTAACTTGAAAAATTAATTTTAAAATCTTACCTTATTATCTGCCCCCTTGGAAATCCTTTCTTCTTGTTTATTATCACTGACCATTTGAAGAGGAGGTCATTTGTGATTAAAGCTCCAGAGAACCTTTTCCCCACCATCTTGCCACAGTCTATGCTATTTTTAAATGGGATGAGACTAATAATCCAAAAATTGAATGCAGGGAGGAGGGACTGGATTTCTCTTGCTTTGGGAGTTCAAAAACTTATCATTTCAATTATGCCATAACATTTACTCCTCAGCCACCCGCTCTCCACAGAAGCTCAACAATGTTAGTTTATTAATGCCATATATAGAGCTGAGTTTTGTTTTACCCACTTGACGGCTGCAATGAATAAGGCCCAGGTTTGCTAACTCAAGAACACTGACACATAGCCAAGTAAACAAGACACATGAGGTCACGCTAGCTTCCTGACCCTCAATGCTCTTTCTGAACCCTAGGAAATAGAAAGTGATAGTCACTGAATGTGAGTTCCTCATTCTCTGAACAGAAAAATGGAAATATTTCACAGACTAACTCCAAAAGGTTGGTAGTGTCTTCTCGGTCACTCTAATGAGGGTGTGAGGCTATATTAGAATCATCCACAAAGAATGCTCTGAATAGTAAGAGCTGCTGCCGTGTGTATAGGACGCGTGACTGACAGCTGCTTACCCCTTCCTATCATAAACACTCATTTACCCTTTTGGCATAACTTACAACAATGATTCTCAACCTTTGATTATGAGGGATCTACTTAAATTTTATAAAAGGGAAGACACAATCCCAGAGTGTCTGCTGACATAGAAAATATATGACAAAAAGCTAGGATGAATTCAGTAACTACTTTAAATGAATTTTTCTTTTGTTGATATTAACTATCTCTGCCTATATTTAGAACACATGGTCCGTGTGTGCACAGAGTGTAGGATTTACTGAATTTTCAGACAGTGTTTGTTATGTTTGTGCATTTGTGCACTCTTTGTATTAACTCTGTACCAGCCCCACCCATTCCTGCTTCTCTGGCCAGAGCTCAGACGCTTATGAAGCATGGATGCCTCATTTTAGTCATACAACTCAAGAAATGAATATTCAAACTAAAACACTTTCATGGAGGCTTAACTTTGGACATTTTGAAGAGATGCTTTATTTTGCTATGATTCTATTTAAATTTTGCCAAGCAAAAATACCAGAATGGTTTGCCATTTCCTTCTCCAGAAGATCTTCCCGACCCAGGAATCAAGCCCACATCTCTTGTATCTCCTTCATCAGCAGGCAGGTTCTTTACCAGCTGAGCCACCAGGGAAGCCCAAAATCCCTACAGTTTTATATAATAATAGAAAGTAGAAGACTTTTATCCTGCTGCTTCCAATCTGAGCTATGTTAACCTGCTTCCTAAGATATCTGCCAGCTGTAAGGAACAGGCACCCAACAAAGTGAGTATTTTACAAGGACACTTTAAGGATGTGGAGTAATACGATGGGCCCATTTGAGAAGCGTTCAGCCCACCCCAAGTTTCCACATCATTTTCTACCTGGTGTTCTGAAGTAACTCACCTGCTGCCTCAGAGCTTCAGTTTCCTCACATATAAAATGGAGATAATAAGAGTGCCCGGATCATACGGCTCTCGAGACTATCAAACACACATCAAGAGATTAGCCTAGTGCTTGGAACATAGTAATTACTTAACAAAGGCTAACTGGTAATAGCAGCAACAATAGTTAATAGAGGGGATGGCTAACGCATAGCTGAGCCCCGTGGAAACTAAATAAGTGGAGATCTTCAAGTCTCTCTCTTTAGGAGTTGCCTTGCCAATCTTCTCTATTCTCTTTGCCTCAGACTGTCAGCACCCTGGCGTTCCCAGCCTCTAGAACTGTGAGAAATAAATTTTTGTTGGGTTTACAAGCCACCTATTCTATGGTGGGGTGTTTTCGGGGGGGGTGGGGTGGTATTTTATCACAGCAAGACACCCTAAATGTTCAATTCTTTTGATTCCAAATTTAAATGTAGGCTTTTCTCTGCTTTCCTAAATAAATTTACACAATCCATCAAGAATCACTTGGTATTTCATTCATGGTTTACTAGAAATGGATTCCGTCTTCTCAGAGATGCTGCCTCACTGAATTAGCATACCTGGTCCAACCAGGTCTAGCTTCAAGCATCTTTTGGGTATAAGCATTTGCTCATGATTCATTATCTTTTTTTCTAAGTACAAAAGGTCTTTAAGGAAGAAATGAAAGAGGAGAAATGCTTCATTAACTTTGAGGAGGAGAGAAAAGAATGATGAAATCTGGCTCAAAATATGGAAAATTAGCCACAGATTCAATATTCAATTATGACCCTTCACCCGATACACTGACTTCATCTTTGTCTCCAGACTCCATGAACTAAGGAAGGTGAGAATTTTAATATGAACTGGAAATTATCCTGACAGTGAGCAGCCCAGTGCTCTTTCCGGATCCTGATAGTTCCCAGCTTCAGGTGGCAAATATGCAGGAGCTGGTATCATTTCACAGGATAAGAAAAAAGGTAGAGCTCAGAAAATGAATGAACCTCACCTGCAAATATTCACAAAGGCAGTCAAATCAGCAAATATTTTTGAGTACAGCATCAGCACTGGAATAGAGGGTCTAATGACCCCAAACCCACAGCAGGGAGAAAGAAGAAACTAAGACCCAGATGTACACCCTCATCCTGGACTTTCACAGGTGCCAGAGGAAGTAACCTGCTGCTAAGCCTGATGGCCAAGACCCAGTCAGGTCCGTGTGAAAGGGACTCGGGCTGGTTTCAGGCCAAGAGCTGGCCCTCTCCAGATCGGTATGCTGGTGGAAGCTAAGAGCTCTGGAGCAGGCACCAGCTCTCCCATGTCCTAACCATGTGACCTTGAGTCTCATTACTTAATCTCAAATCAGGCAGAGGTGCTTCCCTATCTGTGATACGAGGTTTTTTGGTTAAATTGCTATAGTGCACCTAAAATAATTAGTGTAGTGTGTGGCACATAATAAGAACTCAGTGAACACTCTCTTATTATGTTGCTATCGTTGCTATTGTTCTTGTTGCTATTACAACCATGGGTCCAGAGAGATGTCTAACGCTCAGATGGCAACAGGTAGATACTAAATGAATGAATGAACAGATGAAACAACAAAGAAATAAACAATAGGAGAAGTGTCACAAGGAGGTACATAATTAACTATGGTTTCAGTGAATCCTGGAGTAAATTATTTTCTTTCAGCCTCATCTCTCATTAAAAACAAATGTGTTCATTTTCAAATGCATCTCAATGTTATACTACACAGATATTTTAAATATAAGTCTGGAACAAAAAAAATTTACTGGCCAAAACACTACAAACATAGATGTTTGCAAATAAATGATTACTTAGAAACAGGAAGCACACTTATTAATCCCCAGGGTAGGAAGTGCTGTTTCAATACTGAAATGACTTGTTAAGGGCTGAGAACTCAGCTTGTCACATTCACCCAGAGAGTACAGCTCTTCAGCAGTAAATTAGAAACTGGATATACAGCTCTGAAAGGACTGTGTGTCCTTTTCAAATGTCTGTCGAGATCTACTTAAATAAAAGAGGAAATTGAAGAGCTACAGAGCTGGGCAATTTCACAGCAGGACAGCAGTGGGAGGAGCTATTGGAAAGAGGCTATTTAGAACCATCTAGTAAGCTCAGAGTAGTAATTAACATCAGCATCCCAAGAAGAAATGAAGGTCAAGCTGGTGCAGAGGATCAGACAACTGACAAAAATGACCTGGGAGAAACCACAGAGGAGAGAATGATAGATATTTCAATTTTGTCCCATCAAAGCCAGCATTTAGTTAGCAGCACTTATGATTGTTCTTTTGGATTTTTCAAAACATGTCATGTCTGTGTTATGCAAATAACATGTAGAAAATGAGATGTCTGTGCCGTTCTCTGAGTAGAAGTGTCTTAAGGTTCATGGGGGCACACTTGTGGTTTTAGCCTAGAATCGTTCCTTGAAACTCAGATCTGCTTATTCAGCTAATCCCTTCTGTCTCTCAGTGAAGGCCACAATAGGGTTGAATTTTTAGCTTTTGACTTAGACCAACTCAGAGTATATTTTCTCATTACCCACGTTACCATTTCTGCTGAGATTCAACTTCTAAGACCTAGGACAAAATATACGGCATATTCAAGAAATGGCAGGTCCCAGTGTGAGCAGAGTACAGATTGCCCACAAAGGGGGCATGAGTAGTGAGGCCAGGAGATTTGGTCCCAGTGACAGAAGCCTATGAGGCCATACTACGGAGTCTAACTGTAAGTGGTAGGCCTTTGGAGTACACCCAATGAGAAGAGAGAAGCGAAGTTACTCAGTCATGTCTGACTCTTTGCTACCCCATAAGTTGTAGCCCGCCAGGCTCCTCTGTCCATGGGATTTTCCAGGCAAGAATATTGGAGTGGGTTACCATTTCCTTCTCCAGGGATATTCCCAACCCAGGGATCGAACCCAGGTCTCCTGCACTGTGGTCAGACTCCTTATCGGCTGAGGCATGAGGGAAGTACCAGATGATCTCTGTGCTAAATACTCCTTAACTTTGTGAATCTACTGTCTACATACAAGACATTATTTAAAGTTTATTTTAATGTGGTACCTAAACCTCAAAAATAGTCAAATGTCATTTTTTACCCTCTATTGTTAGAAATAACAGCTTTATCCACATGCTTGCCTCCTAAGAAGAGCATGTTTTTAATTTATACTGTACTTGCTCACATAATTGATTCTTGACTTTACTGCCTCCCTCATTCTGAGAAGAAAATGCTTCTTCCTATAAAATTCCACTGCTCCCCGCTCACCCACACAGATGCTCCTGAGAGCAGTGTCATGGATGTCTAGGCCCCTGAACCTCTAAGACCTTCCATTCTGGTGATCACCACTTCTTGAGCTATTTCAGAGTTTCACAGTTAGTGTTTTGAGAGAAAGAATCTGATTCTCTCAACATTAGGCAAGTGTGTATACCTCATCCAATCAGGTTGGGGAATCTAGGCTATCTGGTCTTGAAATGGCCAGAAGGCCCACTCTTCTAGCCAGGACTGAAAGATGATTTTAGAGAACTGAGCACAGGCTGGTCACGAATTGCAAACATGACCACCATGCTGATCCCAATATGAGTGCTTCAAGCCAGCATTTGCTTGTGGGGGCAATTTTGTGGACACTGAAGAACTAATAAAGAGAAAGAAAGCTATTAATGCAATTTGATCCTAACTACATTATTGCTGATTGCAGTTTGATTCTGAATGGGTTATTATTCTTTAGTTAACCAGAGAGAAAAGACACAATAATTTTGAGGGTAAATGATAAGATGGACTGCAATTCAGATTATTGTCTGATTAAAGTCTCCAGGCCTGAGTTAAAAGGATGATATCGGGGAAAAAGAATGTACTTTGAAAAGAAATTGAGTTTATCCTATGTAATCAGATATTTGGGGGGTTTCCATGCCTCTCAAACTCTACAGAAGAGATCTTCAGGTCCCATTTTGTACTTGTAAAAAGTTCTTTGTCTACCCCAGGGCTCTTATGGATTTCTTATGCTCTCAGACCCTGCTTCTACTGGTTAATTCAGTTTATGAATCAACCTACTACCTGCATTTTCTGTCTACACCCATTCCCTTCACATAGCATTAAAATCAGATATGGCTCTGTTCCTTCCTCTCTTTGCACCAAGTCAAAAACAAGTCATGCAAGGACCAGTGGATTTTGATGAAGATGTGGGGAGACAGGGGATGGTATCCTTACCCTGGGCCCCCTCCTGCAGCTGCCCCAGTAGATGACTGGTCAGGTCACCAACATCACTCAGAGGAGAACATGAAACCAGAAATGAAGATGAGAAAGATGAGGAAATGGCCAGAGGCCTCTCGGGAGAGGTCAAGAAGGCAGGAAGTCTGATGGTGGGGTCCCCAGAGTTATCACCATCACAAATCTAGAAATCACAAGAACAGCACAGCAATGGGAAATCCAGGCCAGGGTCAGATATAGCTGAAGCTCTTTTAGCCATCCTCTCCCCGGCTGACTTTACTCTATAAAGCATTCTCACTGATGCCCATGGCATGCTGAAGCCCAGAGGCCAAGAGGCCACGCTACAGTAGCAGAATGTCTAAAAAGAGTATGCGTGCTTGTCGTCAACATGTTTATATCATGTACATGTACACCATGTGACTTGTAACCAGGAAAAGAAGTAGAATCGTTGTTTCTCTGAAAACTAAATTGAAGTCTTTGAAAAAGACAGCTTAAAACAAACAAAAAACACTCTTTTCTCTGACACTAGGGATCTATTTGCATGAATAATCATGTGGGGAAAAGTAGAAACATTTACAGAGATGAAGATAAGTTATCTTTAGCACAAGGTGGTAGACAGAGAGGACCCTCAATGGGCCTGGGTATGGATAGCTATTAAAAGTTATTTTCTCTATTAAAAGTGAAAATGAAAGTGAAGTCATGTCTGACTCTGCGACCCCATGGACTGTAGCCTACCAGGCTCCTCCGTCCGTGGGATTCTCCAGGCAAGAATACTGGAGTGGGTTGCTATTTCCTTCTCCAGGAGATCTTCCCAACCCAGGGACTGAACCCAGGTCTCCCGCATTGCAGGCAGACGCTTTACCATCTGAGCCACCAGGGAAGCTCTTCTCTATTATGTTTCCATTTAATATTAGCCAGGGCTCCAGGTTATGATATAAACAATCAAACAGCTCAAGCAAAAATATAAGTTATGGCCTCATGGGGTATAAAGAAGGGTTGAATACCCAAATTGAAAAGGCAAGGAGATTGGTGAGTTGCAGAATCAAGAACATCAGAATGCAGGAATTAAAATGCCTCCAAGACCTTATCACCACTTTTATCTGCATGATGTCTTTATTCTCTCTCACCACTTATTTCTTCACATAGTGACAAACACAACCACCATCAAAGCTTGAATTTTGCATCTTGCAAATGCTGTTCTCAGAGAGACTGCCAGGACCTCTCTCTTGACCCAAGGAAGGATTCTTATTGGCCCAGTTTCTATCCTGTGTCTTTCCCTGGACCAATTAGTTGAAGCCAAGAGTGGTGATCACATCTATTGTTCACACTCTGACCCCATATTATCTTCTTACTGTTTTGTGGTCCACACAGCACCCATCACAAGCCAAAATTTACTTATCTCTATCATCTACCTTCCTGACTGGCATATAAGGTCTATTCTGACATGTTCACTACCAAAACAATACATTAGCACATAAGAGCTGCTCAATAAACACTTCTGAATTAAAAACACCCTAAGCCAAGGAGATCCAACCAGTCCACCCTAAAGGAAATCAGTCCTGAATACTCATTGGAAGGATTGATGCTGAAGCTGAAACTCCAATACTTTGGCCACCTGAAGCGAAGAACTGAAACTCCAATACTTTGGCCACCTAATGCGAAGAACTGACTCATTTGAAAAGACCCTGATGCTGGGAAAGATTGACGGCAGGAGGAGAAGGGGATGACAGAGGATAAGATGGTTGGATGGCATCACCAACGTGATGGACACGAGTTTGAGTAAGCTCTGGGAGTTGGTGATGGACAAGGAAGCTTGGCATGCTATAGCCCATGGGGTCGCAAAGAGTCAGACACGACTAAACTACTGAACTGAACTGAACTGAAGCCCAACCAAAAATCAAGCCATATATGAAACTCATGAGCTATTAAAACTCAGGTTTTGGAAAAAATTACTATGCTAAATGAAAATGATGTAACTATTTCTAATATAACCCTAATTTCTAAATAAATACTATATCTCAAATGGGAAGGGCAAAGTCAGCAAAAACTTGTCACACTATAGAGCCTGCCTGCAGACTCTCACTCCATGCAAAGGAAACGAGAAAGGAAACCAGAGGAGAAACTGTGCTCCTAGGTCCCCTTGGGTTCCTAGCAGGGCTGCCAGATAAAATATAGAATTCCCAGCTATATTTTGTTTTCAGATTAACACAAATAATTTTGAGTACAACTACATCCCAAATACTACCTATTTAATAATACTAAACAATTATTAATTGCTTATCTGAAATTCTAATTTAACTAGGCATCCAGTATTTGTATTTGCTAAATCTGGCCACCCTTGTCCCTGGGCATTCCCATGCCCACCCAAGGCATGACAGATGGACCCAAATATTAATAACATGTAAGCAAGATCAGATTAACAGCACATAAGCCTTGGGTCTCCCTGGGCTTCAGGCTGACACAGGAGCAATGCCCCAGATGTTCCTGCATGCTCCCAGGGAAGGATGTAAATCCTGGCCAGTACCTCGGCCATGAGGAGCTGCGAGGTGAGCCTGGAGTGGAGGCTGAGGAACGGGACGGCCCGGCCAGCTCTTGGAGTACCACATGGCAGAGCCGAGGTGGAGCTGAGCCAGCAGGAGGAGGACCCCTGACCGTGCCACAAAGAGCACCCCTGAGTCACGCCAGCTCACACCTCATGGCTCACTCTAATGACATGACAGCGGAGACGACACACATCTTTTAAAAGACCGAAACAATTCCCAAGGAGAGCACAAAGAGCAGCCGGCGCATCCGCCCCAGTCACTCTGAAACAACCCTTGTACGCAATTTAAAGCTTGACACGCGCACATCCCAAAAACAGTGATTCCGGTCAGGTTACCCAGCTTTCTGCCATGAGTGAAAAGGGAAGCATGAGAGAAAACGAAAACCAATAAAGAAAATGAAGACCATTGCCTTTGTTTTCATTCTGAGTATCTACACACACATACAGAGGAGGGTAGAGAATTCGTCTTAGATGGGGAACCAATTTTTTAAGAAAACACTTTTCTGGGCCTTTCTTTGGCTGTACAAAGTACAGAGTCCTGGACATGATCTGAAAAGATAGGATTAGAAAAAGAATTAAAAGGTTCCCTATACCAAAGTCACTTGAATTTTACAACTTTCTCCTGAGGAGCTAGAGCTTTGAGATCCTGGTGGAGGAGAAGGTGACTTCTCATTCCTGGTCCCAGGAATATGATGAGAAGTTTAGGCATCAATAAGAAGCAGCTTGAGAGAAACAGCTCCTTGTTCAGAATGATTTAACACAGCGGTGTCCAATCTTTGATTGTAACTTAGTCTCTGTTCTGGGCAGGGATATAATCTAAGTCCCCTCCATTAATTGAAAGCCTTCAGGAAAATCCATTGAACACAAAGACTGTGGTGGGATCACTAGAAACTTAGAGGATAAACAGTGAAAAGGTGAGCTCCCTTCCAGATTCTGCATTGTGTAATTTGCACACCCATACCTGGTGCCCCCAAGTGTTCCAGGAGTGGAAATAAAGAAACCTTCCTCCTGGCAAATACATCAGAACAAGATGATCCTCCAGAGGGAGGACAAGGAAGGCTAGACTTTATTATTACCTGGTAAAAGAAGGAATAAGACACATCAACATGTGAACAGGGATTATCTCTAGAGGCTACAATGGGTGGCTTTTATTTTCTGTTTAGTGCTATTGTGCAATGAATCGGGGTTCATTTTACTGCTAGGAAAATGATTAAGAATCAAAGAAATAATTGTACAATAGGCAAACAGCAGTGGTGATGGAATGGCTGGCCATGCCCAGCCTCATCTCTGGACACCAGCTGGGGTCTGAATACACTGATGCTCCACTTGCGTTGGTCATTACCTGGCTCAGGAATTGGGAGGCTTGAACCTGCACCTGGAAGGTACCAATGCCCACAGAGAGGAGGAGGATGCCCACAGGATGGTGGTGGGTGAGAGCACAGGACTGTGACCAAAGAGAACGACTCAGCAGCAGAATTCAGCCAGAATAGCTTGCTTTTGGGCAAATACACTGAGATCTGTGTATTTCACTATCACAGACACTCACCAAAGTGATTCTGAATCTTAAAATGTCCATAAATGAGAACGCATATTCAAATTTTTATCTAATGTCTCTCTGGAATTTAATTACTCCTTATAAAAATTTTACATTTCAAAGTTAGCAGGTTTTTTAATTGTGCGATTTTTCTCTCTAGAAAACTTCAGAGGTTATACGGTGCTATTTCCTTCCTTTACAGATTGCACACTTGACCCTCAGAGAGAGGGATGAGACCAGAATTATGCAGTGTATTATTCAAGACTCTCCAAAAGGCAGAAATGTCTCATGTGATTACAAAGGTTGGCAAGTCCAAAATCTGCTTGGTGGGCTGGCAGACTGAAACCCAGAGAAGAGGCAATTCTGCAGTTCAGGCCCAAAGGCTACCTTCTGTCAGAATTCCCCCTCGCTAGAGGAAGTTAGTCTTCAGGGCTATTCAAGCCTGCACCTGATTGGCTGAGGCCCACCCACATTATGGTGGGAAATCTACTTTACTCAAAGTCCACTGAATTCAATGTTAATCTCATCCAGAAACACACACATATATGTATCCAGAATAATGTTTGACCACATATCTGGGCACTGAGGCCCATCCAAGTTGATGTATAAAATTACCCATCACACATAGGCAGTTAGAAACAGAAATGGAATTAAACTCCAACCTCTTGATTTTCAGAAAGCTCAAGCCACTCCATCATGTGATCCCAACCAGACTGATACTTTTGAAATCACTCAAGTCTGGAATCTTAAGACAAGACACATAGGGTCATGGAACGTTATGTTTAACAAACATTCATGCATATGCTGGAAATGATTTTCCCTAGCACTGTGGCTACCTGGACACATTTTAAACCAAGAAAGAAGCCAAACATCATTTAGAGAGAATGGATCTAAGCGCCCTCTCAACACTATAAATCCCCCATAGTGTCCTAACCCCATCATAAAACAGCACTAGTGAAATATCTGCACAGCCCTTCAACAGCTGTGGATATTAGAGGCCAAATACAGAGAAATACATGACATTAACAGGGACATGCACCAAGCGGAAGCTTGCAAAAGTTCCTCAGACGGCCGCGTCTTACCATGAATCCTGAACACTGGACGCGACTCCTCATTAAAGGAGCACATTGTGCCCACATTTTTCCACTCCTCATACTTCACTTTTAGCAACTTTGAATTGTACCATCTAAGGTCTTTTTTTTCTTCATTAAAGGAAAATGAGAGTGTAAGCTTTACACTTAACACCTCATTGAGAAGGCTACATTACAGGAGGAGACTTCCCACCTGCGTAGCTCTAAATTACGAGACGAATGTTCTATTAGCTAAAGAAGTAAAGCAACAACTCTTTAAGATTCCCATCATACTTCTGCTACAATAGCATTATTACCAGAACAAACTATGGATTCCAGTTCCAATATCACCTTTTTTTCAGGACTTAGGAAGTTCAATCCATTTGAAAACCTTGAGTGCACTGAGAAATATCTGGATACGGCAGCTAATTGTAATCTAAACAGTTATGTGAATAAATAAGCAACTGCACTCCGCTCAGCTCATAAACGTTATCAAGCAGAAAGCAATTGTTGAGATGGACAAACCGACAGCTCCGCAATGAATTATAACACCGCAGTTACACCTTTATCACAGCCAAAATAACGAGACCTAAGGTTAACACATCAATCCAGGGTTTCCCTGGTGATCCAGCGGTTAAGAGCCCGCCTGCCAACACAGGGGACATAGGTTCGACCTCTGGTCTGGGAGGATTCCGCATGCCATGAGGCAACTCAGCTCACGCACACCACAACTACTGAGCCCACACATCTGCTCCTCCACAAGAGAAGCCACCACGTAAGAAGCCCACACACCGCAACTAGAGAAAGCCCGCACGCAGCAATAAAGACCCAGCGTGGCAAAAAAGGAAAATTTAAAAAAAAAAACAGTAACAATAACTCTAAAAAACATCAATCCATCTGTCTTCAGGACCAAGATCTCAGTTAAGCAGTGTCTTAGTCAACTGAGGATCACCATAACAAAATGCCACAGACCAAGAAGCTTAAACAACAGCAAAGTGTTTTCTCACAGTTCTGAAGGCTGCAGGTCCAAGACCAAGGTGCCGGCAGCGTTGGCTTCCAGTGAGACCTCTCTTCCCGGCTTGCAGACGACTGCTGTTTCCTCACGTGGCTTTTCCTCCGTGCAGATGGCTGTCGTGCAGTCGCTCAGTCGTGTCCGACTCTTTGCAACCCCATCGACTGCAGCACGCCAGGCTTCCCTGTCCTTCACCATCTCCCAGAGTTTGCTCAAGCTCATGTCCATCAAGTCAGTAATGCCATCCAACCACCTCATCCTCTGGAGAGAGGGAACAAAGGAGGGAGAGAGGGAGAGAGATGGATTAATTGGTCTGTGGTCTCCTCCACTTCTTGTAAGGACACCAGTCCTGTTGGATTCGGGCCCTTCTCCTATGACCTGATTTAAAAGTAATTAACTCCTTAAGGTTTCTATCTCTAAATACAGTCACATTGGAGGTTAGGGCTTCAACACAGGGCTTTTGAGGGGACGCAATTCAGTCTCTAACAGGCAACATTTGTTGTTGTTGCTGACTTGCTAAGTTGTAAATGACTCTTTGCGACCCCATGATTGTAGCCCACCAGCCTCCTCTGTCCTTGGGATTTCCCAGGCAAGAATGCTGGAGTGGGTTGTCATTTCCTTCTCCAGGGGATCTTCCCCACCCAGGGATTGAACCTGCATCTCCTGCATTGGCAGGCAGATTCTTTACCACTGAGCCACCAGGGAAGCCTGACAGGCAACATTAATCTACTTTAAAAACCTTTTTCTCTGTTTCAACTTTATGCAGGAATTTTTTTCTTTCCCTCCTCCTTCTCCATTTTCTGCTTCTTTTTCTCTTTTTTCTTGTTGTTTCCCTATTAGATACAGATTCTCTCCCATTTCAAATAAGTGTCACGGTGATTTAGAAAATGTTTTTCTGTTATTTTTCTAATGCATTGAGTATTTGGGTTCCTTTTTTTTAATGCAAAAGGAATGGTTCACAATTATCTCAGAAGAATCCAAAACATATTTTTCTAAATAGTCCCAGGAGTTCATGTTTATTCTGACAAGATCCAACTCAACATGGCAATAAAAACACTCGTGGTAACATCTCTCAGACCTGACTTCAGGGGACTTTACTTCTTACATGTATTTAACATATGCAAATTCAACTTGCAGTTGGGGCAGATATACTCTTCATACAATGTGATCTCTAAACACAAAGCACTCAATCTATCTGCTATTTGACCAAAGAAAAAGCAAAGTGTCTGACTTGGGAGGAAACTGTGACCAGAGGTAGACGTGGTAACAGACAGAATAAGATACCCTAGGACTTCTGTGCTCCAATTGATGAGCAACCTAAAATGTTTTCAAGGATACTTTTGACTCTGTGTGATTTTTGTCTTATGATTGATCTTCAAATACTGACTCCAAAATAATACTTTATGTTAAAATGGATCATGATAAGGTATAAGAAAGAAAGTTCAACTGATAAGCCCCCAAAATGAACAGAAAGTGACCTAAGTGGAGGGAGGAAGGGGTGGTATTTCAGTCAGTGTTAGTTGTTCAGTCTGACTCTTGTGACCCTGTGGACTGTAGCCCACCAGGCTCTTCTGTCCATGGGATTCTCCAGGCAAGAATACTGGTGTGGGTTGCTGTTTCCTCCTCCAGGGATCAAACCCGTGTCTCTTGTCTCCTGCATTGCCAGTGGGTTCTTTACTGCTAGTACAACCTGGGAAGCTCCCGACATTTGTTGAGGTTAAGTTAAATAAGGCCTTTAAAATCCAGAGCAAGGTGTTGGACTTGTGATAACTTATTACTCTTAAAATGACCAGGCGGAGGAGCAACGCCAAGTATTAGCATGAAAAGTGTTAGGAATATGGTCTGCCAGCACTACTCAGGGACTGAGCCGAAAAGAACATTTTGAGTTAATACAGAAAACTGGAAAATTTGCACCTCAAGGAGAAAAATGCCACTAAAGAGAGCAAAACCTTCACTGCTTCAAGAGATTTCATTGTAACATTATGTTCAAAGGCCCTAAAATAGCTGGTAATCTATTTCTTAATCAATGTCCTTGAACAAACAGAAAAATCTCTCTCTGAAGTTTGAAAAAAAATCATTTTTATATATTACAAATATTGAATCACTTTAGCAGAAGGCACTTCCAAGAAACACCACGATGGGCAAGCATTTATGCACCCAACTTAAAATCTGAAACTTTCTCCTTGAGAAAAGACAACACTTAAAAAATTAACCATAATGGCAGAGAAATTCCATGCTAAATGTTTATTACTTTTTAATCCTATCTTGTATGCCGCGAACAACATGCAGGCAGGAAGAAAAAGCAAGAGACTGGGATCAGACTCTTGTCAAGATCTTGCTACCAGTTGCCTGGCAGAACTGCTTCTTTTTAGAAGCTGATCGGTGCTTCCAGGTGCATTGTTTGGGCTCAGCTCTAGATGAAGATAAATATTCAGGCTTCCAGGGACTGGAATCACAAGAGTGACTAGCAAAGTTCACAGGAACCGAAAGACCCTGGTGCCAATTAAAAACCATACATCCCATCACAGCAAGGAGGGAAGCTATTGAATAATTGAATAATCTCAAGCCATTCCAAAGGAGAATAAACAGATGATGGCCTGATCCCGTGGAGACCGGAGGAAGCTGTGTGCATCAGAGTGCTCTATATTCTCCTCATACTTTGATTAATTATCCAGCTGTGCGACTGTCATTATCAAGGATATCTCCGAATCATGTGGCTCTGACAGTAACCAAATCTGGCTGTCCCTTTCATTTTTTTTTTTTTTTCACTTGGGTAAGCGCCTTGCTGTTTGGAAGAGAGTTACCTAGTATGTCACTTGAAACAAGCAAATGCTCCATTCACTGTAGACAACAATGGGCCGGTCATTAGACTGTCTTCCACAGCACTGCTGATAGGTTTGTATAGAGGCACCCCCGGTGGAGAAGAGAAATATGCCCTCCTATAAACTAATCTTCCACTGGAAAGTGCTGAGAATACCAAGCTTGAGATGAGAATGAGTGTCATTTTCAAATCTTATTTGCTTGCTTCGTTGTTTATTCATACCAGAAAACTTGCCCCTCTCCTAAGCCCTTCATTCCAAGAGAATTGCTTAAGAGGCTATTTCTCTAGAAACTATTTTAATTTTCAAAGGATCCAGGCAGGGCTTAAGTCAAAGAAAAGTATTCGAAACTGTAGAATTCCTACAACATTCAGCCAACCATTCAAGGAAAGAAAGACATGGGAAAAGAAGTGGAGGCTCTTAAAGTTACATCAACAGTTGCCTATTCCACCTTCTCTTGGTAGCTATGACCAAGGTGATCGTGGAATCTTGAGTGAGTCAGTTCATCTTTCTGTGTCCAAGTCTATCAAATCTGGATAACAACGCATGTCTTCTAAGGAGGCAGCACAATAGTGGGGAAGAGAGAATATTCATTCACCAATATTCTGTCTCTTGCCTATTTTTCCCCAGCCCTCTAGTGGTTAAGCAGGACCAGGTGACTAGTTCTGACCAATGAGATGAGGGCAGAATGATGTGACTTGCAACCAGGCAAATGTAATAAAACCCTCGTGTAAACTCTCTTCTGCTTACATTTTAGAGGATGCAGCTACACACAGGGATGGGGGGTGGGGGGCCCTCCAGCCTGGGTCTCTGAGTCAACGTGTGGAACCAAGACCCCTCTGCTGGTTTATCTTGTAAAGATATCATGACCAAGAACTTCATCCTTCCAAGCCAGTCTCAAAGCAACTTTTTCCACGGAACTTCTCCAGATAGGAATTTCCATAGCACTTTGAATCTCTGGTTTTTTTTTTAATATTTACCTCATTTTGCCTAATATTACTGAAAGTCTGTAAAGCATAATTCAGGCTCTGTGGACAAATGTCCCCGGATTTAACTCTCAGCTCCAGTATACATAGCTGTTTAGCCTTAGGTAAATTATTAATGAAATTCTCCTAAACCTCGGTTTTCCTATCGGTAAAACGGAGTTAACAAGAGGTGTCACGAGATATAAATGAGGTACAAGTAAAGAGCTTGGCACGAGGTCTGAGGTGTAGGAAGACATGCCTGAACCATTCAGCTTACAATTCCTGGGAGCTGCTCCTACAAACTTACGAGATTTGAAGGGCCTTACATAGGAAGATAATATGCTCATCCACTTTCTGTCTTCTGCAGTACCTGGAATGGGATCTCACTCACAACAAGGTACTCCCCCGAAAGGTTTGAGGAATGAATGAACTTTCAAAAACAAACAAACAAAAATCATTAAAATGATAAAATGATAGAGATTCTCTAAGAAACAAAAGGGAAGAATGATGAGTGGGAAAGTAAAAAAAAAAACAGACCATGGCTAAATTTTAAGTAAACCATGTTGATTTGGGAAATGGAGAAAGATGGAACCTATGTTAACAGGTGATCGTTTTCAGAGATGACCTCAGGTACAGAAATCCAAGGTCATCATACATCTCCATGCACAGCACATCATTTTTACTCTTCTGCTCCATGATGTTTCAATGAAACATTAAAATCCTTTGAGAGCATATAAGCTATTAGACATATGGGTGCTTTGACTTCAGAAGAAATCACGCAGTATGACCAAGATAGATTTGATATTGCTGAATAAAGTAAAAATTAATAAAAATAAATAAATACAATTAAACAGTGACTTATAAATAAAGGGCACAAAACAGTAGCCTTGGGGAACAGACCAGGTGTTGTTATGTTTATAAATGTCTTTATTTTTATTGGAGTATAGTTGCGTTAAATGTTGTGCTAGCTTCCGCTGTACAGCAAAGTTAATCAGCTATTATAAATGTCCTTGAAGTGCGTAGATGTGTTCCTCTTACTGGAACAGTTTTCCGCGTTCCTGAAACTTCTTTCACAAACTGGTCTTCACAAAAGATAGGACTTCGTTCTTCTACATTTTTAAGCAACAGCGACATCATGTGGCCACGCTGGGAGCTAACTCGCTTTCTCTCCCAACTCTGAATTTCCCCCAGGGAGACATCAATCCAGTTCTGCCTTCACTCAGAATAAACTCATTCAAAAATCATTCCGCGAATGGCGCACAGATTCCCAGGCTTAGGACAGGCACAGTGGTCCGTGTCTCTAACGCAATCTTATCTAAGGGATCACCGCGTGACCAACTAACTCTTCACCAGGCACAGCCTATTCAGAGCTGAAACCAGCCCCGAGGCAACCAAACGGAGTTCATTTGACAAATCACTGAAACATGACTGGGGATGAATACATTCTACAGCGTATGAATGACTCATTCATTCATCATTCCAGCTCAGGAATGATGACACCTGATGTGGGCGTGGTCTTCCCCAACTGTCGTAAGCCTCCCCACCAGCACCAGGTTGAGACTCTCTGTTTTGTGCTCCGGTGGCCCCTGGGAAGCCTTCTGTAAAATTTATCACAGATGGGTGATGACTAATGCAAGCTTCCTCCTCCACGAAGCTGAATGATCCTGAGGGCACATGAAGGAGCATTTGCTCACTCCCTCCTCTGCAGCCTCCACCTGTCACTCGGAGATGCTCATCCACTGACTCAGCAGGTATTTATTGAGCACCTACTGTGTACCAGGTACTGTTGTGGGTGCTGTAGGTTTTACAGTGAGCAAAGCAACATGAAGCCTACGTTCTAGTTGGAGCTTCCATTCTAGCTAGAGCAGTCA
The DNA here is from genome assembly GCF_032405125.1 of Capricornis sumatraensis. Lineage (NCBI taxonomy): Eukaryota > Metazoa > Chordata > Mammalia > Artiodactyla > Bovidae > Capricornis > Capricornis sumatraensis. The sequence goes on from NC_091089.1 coordinate 34,808,469, forward strand.
GGCAATTAAGCTGTGAAGTGTTGGATGCTCAGAAAATAAAGCTTTGTGTTGCGTGCTCAGAGAAGACCTGACTCATATGGAGACAGCTGAGCAGAGATCTGCAGAAAGTGAGATGTGTGGTTAGGGGAGGAAGATTGCTAGAAAACTGAACTTGGGAGGGAAGGAAGCAGGGATCCAGGCAGGAGGAAAGGAAGGGAGGAAAGATGAACTTATGAGCCATTGGACAAGGAATGAGAAGACCTGCATTCTTATCCTGACTCTTTCATAAGCAGCTGACCTAACTCAGGCTTTTCTTCCCCTCTCCAGACCTCAGTTTCTTTACTCTAAAGTGAAGAATTCAGATTTGATCATCGCTAAAGTCTCAGTTTTAAGACTCTCCATCAAGAAAAGCCAGAGATTGTAACCTTTAATAGTATTTTGTGTGTGCACGCACCTGTGTGTGTGATTAATTTCCCAAAGCAATTCCAGGCATTTGTGTTTAGTTTAAGAGTGATTACACACACACACATCAAAAAAAAAAAAAGCTCACTATTTGCTTACTAGTTAAAAGAAATTGAGCTGAAGTCTATGGGTTTAAAGATTGGTTGGTCTCACAGTAAGATGTACACTTTTGGAGATTCATCATTATGTGCCCAAACACAATAATTGCTGAAGGACCATGCATTGCAATTTGGCCCTAATAACCACTCAGGCAGATAAAGTGAGCAGTTAGCTACAAGATATCAGCACCTGGTAAGTACACGACATTTTGCTGAGAAATGACCTGCCATTTTGGCAGTCTTCTAGTTTGATGACCTCAGTCTTATTAGTATCTGAAGCTCCCTGGTAATACCATGACAGACACATACCGCATCATGCATACACACCATACAATAAACCCAACAGCTAAGAACGTATAAAAGCAGGGTAAAATGGGCTCCAGGTTTTAAATGATTCCTTAGTTATGTTTCCTGAACTTCCATCAGCACTCTCACATGTGGAGCCAAGTACAGACGACAGGATGGATCCCGTGCTGAACCAGCATCAAAGGCTCATCAAAGGAATCAGCCAAAGTCCGTCTGCCCACAAACATCTTCATTAAACCACCATTCGCCATGTCAGAATTAGAGTTATTCTTTGGTCTGGTATTATTTATATTTCTGGTATTATTTATATTTATTATTTATAATATCCCTTTCAAATGCAATGATGCTCCTAAAGGAAGCTGCCCGTTCCACTTCAAATGGTCACAAATGTCCCTGGAAAAATAAGCAATATGAGGGGAGAGTCATGGAGATGAAGCCTTGGCCGGAAGTGCTGCTGTGGGAAGAGAGGACAAGATTGTGAAGCAAGGCAGGAAGGAATGAACCTGAGAAACAGTGAGTCCCACGCGGTGAGTTTCTGCTTTGTACTCCAGGTTCTGTAGCTAGAACTTCTACTTCTCATGTATGAGAGACCCTGCTGATACCATCTTCACAGATGAGACAGGCTCGCCTGCAATCTCACAGTTGGCGGCAGAGCTGGGGCTCCATCTCAAGTTCAGACTCCCCATTGTGCCAGGATGCTAGACCTCTCGAGTGTTAGTCGCTCAGTCGTGTCTGACTCTGTGTGACCTCATGGACAGTAGACCACCAGGCTCCTCTGTCCATGGGGATTCTCCAGGCAAGAATACTGGAGTCGGTTGCCATTCCCTTCTCCAGGGGATCTTCCCAACCCAGGGATCAAACTCAGGTCTTCTGCATTACAGGCAGATTCCTTCTCGTCTGAGCCACCAGGGAAGCCACTGAAAAGGAAATGGAGGGTGAGAGAGGGGTTAACAAAACGAAGAACTTGACCAGCCTGCTGTTCTGTTCCTGGATCAGCCCCGCCCCCTGCCTGCGCAGCAGAGACTTGCAGGTACGCCCGAGGGCAGCAGGCATCTGTGAGGCAGCCTCTGAACAGGGTGACTTATCATAGCACTTTCTGGGACCGTGCTGTCAAGGGTTGTCAAGCCCTAAACAAGAGACTGAGCAGCGTTGTGAATGAAGAGTGGGTTCAAATAAGAGGCCCGTCACTTCTGGGCTGTGAAGACATGAGCATGACATTTAACTTCTCAGAGCCTCCATTTCCTCTTCTGTAAAACGGGAGGACTAACTACCTAGGCGATGAAATTATGTCAAGCCTAGCTCTGGGCCCGACACACAACACATACATCAATGCATGTGGTCCCATCCTTTATTTCTTAAAGAGGACCAGCAAACCTGAGCTCATTATGTCCACTGTCCTTGCCCCCCAACCCCATCTTCCACCTGATCCCCTCCCCAGCTTCCCTGGGGCAGCCAATCTGCTGGTGCCCTCACTCCCCGGAACTGTCACTGCCTAGAGTCACCGTGTGCATGCCCCACCCGGCCCAGCTGGAAGTGGAGCCCCTCCTCCGCTACTGCTCAGAGACAGCCCCCAGAACATACGCGGACACAGGCTGGGTTTGCTAGGGTTCTCTCCCGGGGTGTACTCCACTGAGGACTATCGAGGAGGGGAGGTGGACGTGCTTAGACTCTAAGAAGACAGACCTGCCTAATTGGTTAGAGCCAAGAAGTGATAAAGATGACTCCGTAGTATAAAACTTACAATCTGCCCGCCGCGACAAAGTCAGAATTTCGTCCACGGGAGAAGGGCCAAGAATCCCTGACACATGGGAAGGAAGCAGCTCTGCTCCTGCCCTTTCCCCCATCTTCCTCCCACCCCTGTTAGGCCTGTTTATTGAGTGCCTGGAACACAGTAGGCACGCAGCAGACATCTGATTGAGTGAGCGTGAAGTCACTCAGTCGTGTCTGACTCTTTGTGGCCCCAGGGACTGTAGCCTACCAGGCTCCTCTGTCCATGGGATTCTTCAAGCAAGAATACTGGAGTGGGTTGCCATTTCCTTCTCCAGGGGATCTTCCTGACCCAGGGATTGAACCCAGGTCTCCCGCATTACAGGCAGACACTTTACCCTCTGAGCCACCAGGGAAGCCCAACATTTGATAATGGATCACAAATAATTTCAATATTGGATGGATGGATGAATCTTAATCTACACAGTTACATCCTTGTGTGCTGGTTTGCTTCAGCTATGTCCGACTCTGTGCGATCCTATGGACTGAGGCTCACGAGGCTCCTCTGTCCACGGGACTCTCCAGGCAAAACACTGGAGTGGGTTGCCATGCCCTCCTCCAGGGGATCTTCCCCACTCAGGGATCGAACCCACGTCTCTTACCTTACATCTCCTGCATTGGTAGGCAGGTTCTTTACCACTAGCGACCCTTACTGACTTTGAAACAGAGATTTTTTTTTTTTAATTGGGCTACATGCATTCATGCAACTAACAGAGAGATTTGCTACAGTAATTTGTTTGCTAATATTTGGTATACTAGTGGGAAGACATACCAACACCCTAGTCAATTTTTCTTATACCCTCTTATCCTCAAGCCTCATAGCCTGACTTGATAACACAGCCATGTCAAAAGATTGTATCCCAAAGAGAAATAAGATTCCACCCACATTACTACACTATCCCTGAAAGAAGAACGTATTTATCCTTGGAGTTAAAGATGGGTACATGGGTGTTGTTTGCTTTGTTTCTGTTCAGTCGCTAAGTTGTGTCTGACTCTGCAACCCCATGGACTGCAGCATGCCAAGCATCCTGGCCTCCCTGTTGTTTGCTTACTCTTTTAAGTCATCCATGTATGATTTATATATTTTTGTATGTATATTTACAAATAAAATTAATTTTGAAAAATTTTTAAATGAAAGAAAGGTGAGGAGAGGGTTAACACCCGACTTGAGGCTCCGCAGAAAAGAATAAATCTTTAACCTAAGGCCTCACGCCTTCACCAGTGGTGGGCAGCTCCTCTGATGGCAGAAGCACAGTGTGGAGCCCAGACAAACAAGTAGACAATGAAAGAAAGTGATCCTGTGATCTTGCATCCTTGGATAGTCTTGAATTCCACGCAGCTGTTTCTAGACAAAGAGACATTCTGGAACTGGAGTCTTCTCCCTCGAGATTGATGTCCGTGTCCTTTATTACCTAAGACTGCCGAGTCTTTGGCTTCAATGATGAAAGCCAAATCACAGGCTGCCGTGGACAGAAAGGCTCTTTGTGATTTCGCAGTGTGTGCAGAGGCCAGCAGGGCAAGTCACCCGGGCACTCCCGCCACCCGGCTCAGATCTCAGGGGCGCCATGGAGTCCAGCTTCTCCACATTGACCCTGGAAGCCCCAACAAGCCACTTCAAGGAGATTACCTCCATTCTATTCTGCAGCTTTTTCTGGGTTTCCACGAGGTGGTTGTCTGGACATAACGCATACTGGCAGTTCATCTTAACAGAAAACAGAAAAAAACAGACAGTCCGATCAAATCCCCACCCAAAGGAATTCACAGCAGCTGCTTTCAGAGGGCCCAGGGCTCCCTTCAGTCAGCCAGCCTGTGAAGGATCTGGGCTGGGGCAGGAGGCCTCTGGGGGTGCAGGGAGGGCCAGATAAATGTAAATTCTCACCAAGAAGAAACACACTTCCCTTTGGCACCTCCACCATGCTTTTGTGGGCTGCACTATTCCAAATGAAAACAAAATTTTTAAACAATGACAACTGCCTCATTTTAGAATTATTTTTAAGTTTGAGCTGGTCATTGATATTCTTATATACTTGAGATACACCAGTCACTCAGTGTGGTGACCCATGAAGGACATACCACGTGTTATACCTATTCCACACCCAAGCTCAGCCACAATCATATCCACATAGACTGTGAGACAATCAAACTATCCCAAAGAAATCCTTTTCTCCTTTTCTCTCTTCCCCGCTCTTATCTGGTGCATGCATGCGTTTCTGAATGGGGTTACTCATCGCTAGGGCTGCTGTAGCCAAGTTAGTCGCTCAGTCGTGTCTGACTCTTTGAGACTCCATGGACTGCAGCCTGCCAGACCCCTGTCTATGGGATTCTCTAGGCAAGAATACTGGAGTAGGTAGGCATTCCCTTCTCCAGGGGATCTTCCTGACTTAGGGATCGAACCTGGATATCTTGCATTGCAGGTAGATTCTTTACCGACTGTGGCTCAGTGGTAAAGAACTCTCCTACCAATGCAGAAGCCACAGGAGACCTGGGTTGATTCCTGGGTCAGGAAGACCCCATGGAGGAGGAAATGGCAACCCACTACAGTGTTCTTGCCTAGAGAATCCCCACGAACAGAGGAGCATGGCAAGCTACAGTCCAGAGGGTCACACAGAGTCAGACACAACTGAGCGACTAACACCTACTTACTTAACCAAGTACCATAAACTGGGAGGTTTAAACAACAGAAATGTATCATGTCACAGTTCTGGAGGCTAGAAGTCTGACAGAGATGTTGGCAGGCCTGCCCCCCACCCCCACCCTGAGGGCTGTGAGAGGACAATCCGTTCCAGAACTCTCTCCTTGACTTGTGGGTGGTCATCTCCTCCGTGCCTCCTCACATCATCTTCCCGCTGTGCCTGTCTTTGTCCTAACTCTCCTCTCCTCATAAGACCACCAGTCACACTGGATTAAGTCCCAACCTAATGATTTCATTTCAACTTCATACCCTTTAAAGACCCTACCACCGAATAAGTTCACACTCTGATGTACGGAGGGTTAGGACTTCAACATCTGAACTGGCGACATGGGCACAAATTTGACGTTTAACATAGAGCTTTGCTGAAATCCCCTTTTGAAGCATTGACTGATGCGTTTAGGGCACAAGCAACAACTTCTTGAAGGCCGGAAGCTCAAAGCAGTCATGTGCTCAAGCTGATGGATGGAAAGACGTGGATCTAGTTGAAACCTTAAGAGATATAGAAAAAGCTCTTCCCACAACAAGATATTGTTTTACAGTGTATGTCAAGCCACAGAGATTTTGTGCGTGAGAGAGAGCAAATCCATTACCTAATTGCATTTCCTTGAAACATGCAATTTTCCTTCTTTTCCATTGACTTCACGTTCTATATTTTGCATATTTATCCCTAAATCCACACCTCATGGGACCTACATTTAATCCATGCCATGACTACTTAGCAGTGCAAATGGCATATTCCATATTCTTGAGCTGTCCCAGGATTAATTGGTTCACACACTCATCAGGTGAGGGAGTGAGGTGAGGGAGCGATCCCGCCAGGTCTTCTCTCAGCTCACCCTCCCTTTTCAGTGTCTCTTCCTCAAGTGGCAGATAGATATCTGGCTAATATATACCCATAGAGAAGGAGTGGTGTCAGACGTGATGACTGCTACTCTGTTGAGCACCCAAACCAGGGCTAGAGTCCAAAAGCTCATGGCCACATGCAGCCCCTGACCCCGGCAGACTTCCATGTGGCATGATGGACCCCTCCGGTCCTGGTAGACCCAAGATGAATAAGTGGACCTGCCCCTCTCTTTTTAGGATGCTTCTGGCTTTTGGTTTCTTTCTACCTAAGAAAGGCTAGAGTTCACCTGCAAAAAGGTAACCAAGGTAACTAGAAGTGAACACTATGTCATCTGAGAAGGAGTTGAAGGAACCATCCTGGAGAATATTAAGGAGGCACCTTCGAAGAGCTGCCAGGGGCAAGGGACTGCTGAGCAGTACTGGTAGAAGTTCTGAAGAGCTGAAAGGTCAGTACAAGGTCACATTGTTGAAACGTGAGCTGTCTATGCAACCTGCCCTATAAGCTGCTAAGTCACTTCAGTCGTGTCCGACTCTGTACGACCCCATAGACAGCAGCCCACCAGGCTCGCCCGTCCCTGGGATTCTCCAGGCAAGAACACTGGAGTGGGTTGCCATTTCCTTCTCCAGTGCATGAAAGTGAAGAGTGAAAGTGAAGTCGCTCAGTCGTGTCCGACTCTCAGCAACCACATGGACTGCAGCCCACCAGGCTCCTAAATCCATGGGATTTTCCAGGCAAGAGTACTGGAGTGGGGTGCCATTGCCTTGCAGAGAACTTCAAGTCACTGAAGTACGGAAAGAAGCATCATTACATAGGTTTTGGGAATTTGAATCCTGGTTCACCTCTTTCTGGGGCTTCCCAGGTGGCACAGCGGTGAAGAATCCACCTGCCAGTGCAGGAAACAGAAGAGACACAGTTTCGATTCCCGGGTTGGGAAGATCCTCTGGAGGAAGAAATGGCAACCCACTCCAGCATCCTTGCCTGGAGAATTCCATGGACAGAGGAGCCTGGCGGGCTACAGTCCACGGCATCGCAAACAGTCAGACAGACTGAGTGACAGGGCACACACACATACACATCACCTCTTTCTCACCATGAGACCTTAGGGAAATTACTGTACCTCTCTGAACCAGTGTCTCCAATCTGTAGTAGATTCTCAAATATTAATACACACCCCATTCCTCAGCCCTTTCCTTAGAATCACAGGTACCAGAAATACTAACCTCCATTCCTCTCACTGAATACACTAAGATAATCCAACATCTCAGCATGGGTGTTTGCCTTTGAGTGTAGGGACAAAATCTGCCTAAAACTGCTCTGGGTGACGAGTAAGAACCACACGGCACAGGTTTTACCACCACTGTTCTTCCTTTCCTACCCGAAGGGAACCAAGATTTTGAACACCAGTTATCATATAAAACATTCAACTCCATCTTGCTGGTAGTTTTAGCCATGTTTAAATATTTCATAGAGAACATTTTTCTTTGAAACACTGTCTTGTCTTGCTTTTTAACAGAGAGTGACCTGAATTAATGTGGAGAGGCCAGAATAAAGAGCAGTGGAAACAAATGCAAGGCAAGCTTTGGGGCTGAAACAGCTGAATGCAGTTCAGGACTCGTTTTGTTGGCTTGTCCTCATATGTGGATGTCCAGGCACTGCCTTTCAGCACTTCAGAGAATTCCCTGACTGCATGGGTGCTGATTAACTCATACACGTGGAATCTAGAAAAATGACACAGATGAGCTGTTTCCAAGGCAGGAACAGAGGAGCGAAAATAGCGAACAGGCACGTGGAGACAGCAGGCGGAGGGGTGGGAGGGATGAACTGGGAGAGTAGGGTTGGCGTATATATGCTGCTGTGTGGAACAGAGAGTGGGAAGCTGCCATAAAGCAGAGAGCTCCGCTCAGGGCTCTGTGATCACCTAGAGGGGCAGGTGGTGGCGGTGGGGGTGGGAGGGAGGTCTAAGAGGGGACATATGTATGTGCTGGCTGATTCATTTCATTATACCGCAGAAACTAACACAACACTGTAAAGCAATTATATTCCAACAACAACAAAAACCAGTGGCACACTGGTAATGAATCTGCCGGGCAATGCAGGAGATGCAGGACAAGCAGGTTCAGTCCTTGGGCTGGAAGATCCCCTGGAGAAGGAGATGGCAACCCACTCCAGTATTCTCGCCTGGAAGTTCTGTGGACACAGGAGCCTGAGAGGCTACCAGCCACGGGGTCGCAAAGAGTCGAGCGCAACTGAGCTTACACACGGAAGAATAGGCAGGGACATACCACACACATATATTCAACTTTTGTCCTGGGGTAACTTGGGTTGCAGCTCAAAAACATCGATTCCCTGTCTTCCTCCTCCAAGGCAGGAGTATACTTCTGTATCCCTCATGGGGCTACAGTCACATGACTTGATTTATCCGATGAAATGTGGGCAGACAGAACAGGGTGCCTGGTCTGAGTCTGGCCTTAGCGGCGGCCTATGTTTCCTCTGCTCCCTTGCCCCTCTGCCATTGCCCTGAGAATAGCATCCCCATCAGATCCCTGCTGGCCCTCTGCCTGGCCCCACAATAATGCTCATGAAGGAAACCTAAACCCGATTCACAGCCAAGAGCCAAGCCCAGCTGGGAGACTAACTCATTGGCAACAGTGACTAAATCTCCAGACCTGCTTCGCTACTTGAAAGTCAAGGGCTGGAGCTGAATATTCCTCTAGTCACGTGGTTAGTTCCTCTGGCAACCAGCCCCCATCCTGAAGCTCTCTGAGGGCCCACCCAGAGTCACCTCATGAGCATAAACCCAGGAATGACTAAAAGGGGCTAATTATGAGCATCAATAGATGCTCTTCTCATCCCTACTACTCAGGAAATGACACGTGCTTTAGGAGTTCTGTGCTAGGAACCAGGGATGAGGCCATTCTCATCATATCCCTATATGCACAGATTTTTATAAATGTAATGATGAAACTATCAGGTGAAGGAGGGCTTCCCTGGTGGCTCAGATGGTAAAGAATCTGCAGACTTGGAATGAGAGCCACAGAAAAGAAACAGCCAGCTCCCAGGGATGTGGTGATGGTGTTTGCCACCACAGTACAGCAGTTAATCTGACCCCTTCTTATTTCTCCCGAAAGGGTAAGGTGTGAGTGTGGGAGCCCAAGACAGCCATGACCCCAAAGTCACTGCTGAATTAACCCATTTCTAAAATTCCATTTTCTTCACTGACCTTAAAGGCTTTTTTGATTGTCAGTCTCAATACAGTTTACCTGCGCTGGAATCCAGTTTGGGGACATTAAATCCCGGATCTGCCTTTAATTAACATGGATTGAATGTTCACCTGGGGCTTGTCAGAGCTTTCAGGGGATGAGTCCCTGGGATGACCCTGAGGCTCGGGGCTTCGGGTTCACAACCGAAGCAGAAGCACTGATTCAATAGCATCTCTATGTTGCCAGGCCCGTGGTCTCTCTCCCTCACTTGTGAATAAGGAGAAAATGAAACCTCTGCTGCTCTATTGCTGCTTCTGGAGAACATGCAGGTTCAAGAGGCTGGTGAGAGGCCCCCAGGGGACAGACTGGCTGGAAAATGTCAGAATCCTAGGTGGCTGTAAATGGGACAGAAAGCACAACTCACACCTGTGTGGGGTGGAGACTACGCTCCAGCCCAGTGGCGGTGCAGTCCTTAGGGGGTGGGGCACTTTCTCAGGGTGACTGGTCCAGATCCAGGGCCAGGGAGCGAAACAGTGAGAAGGGGGCCATAAGAGGGGCTTCAAAATGTGCTCTTTAGTGCCTGCGCTTGGTTTTTGTTGCAGTAAGCAGGAGTTCTTGAATCCCTCTGGCATGCAAAACCAAATGGGAAAAAAAAAACAAAACCCTCACTCACATTTTATACCATGATCTGTATATAGCCATGAAGGAAAAGGACAGGGCACCCCACAACCCTCAGTTTCCCCAGCCACAAAATAGAAGGATTCTACCTAAATGTTACGCACAGTCCGCCACATCTGGAGAGAAGGAAAATGATAAAATAGTCATGTGTATATCAAGAAAAAAAATGACATTAGCAAAATATATTCATTTTCTACTGCATAACAAATTACCACAAACTTAAAACAACACCTATTTATTAACTTGCAGTCCTGTAGGTCAGAAGTCCAGCATGGCATGGCTGAGTTTTCTGCTCAAGGTCTCCCAAGGCTGCAATCAAGGTGTCAGCCAGGCTGAGTCACTGTCTGGAGGCTCTAGGGGAAAATCTGGGTTCAAGCTTACTCTTGGTGTTGGCAGAATTCAGGTCCTGTGATTGCAGGACTGAGGTTCCTGTTTTCTTGCCAGCTGTCAGTGGGGCATAATAGCCCTCAGCTCACAGAGGCTGTCCACATTCCTTTCTACGTGGTTCCCTCCAACATTAAGCCAGTTACAGCACATCAAACCTTCTCATGCTTCGAATATCTGACTCCTTTAACCTCTGACCTCTGGATCTGAATGTAAGGGCTCCAGGGATCAGGTCCACAAGAATGATCTCCCTCTTAAGGTCAGCTGACCCAGAATCTTAATTAAGTCTGCAAAATCCCTTTTCCCACACAATGTAACATAATCACAGGCACATTAGCTCATCTTATTCAGATCTGCCCACAGGCAAGGAGAGAAGATAATACAAGGGAGAGGGTCTCTGGGGTTCACCTTAGAACTGTGCCTATCAGATAAGATGCTTCTGCTTCCCTCAAAGTTCCACGGTCCTCCATCTGCCCCTGGTCTCCTAAAGATCTCAAGACTCCAGTTCCATCTGGGCGACTCAAACTCAACTCACTCCTTGTGGCATTCTAGTAGGCCTCTTGGCTACTAGTCAGCTGACCTGGTTAAAAAACTAGTCCCTTCTGACCACCACATTTGCCTCTTTTAATGAGGGTGTTGAGAGGATAATGAGCAAGAGAGAGACTGGACCCCAAACTGGCTCTAAGAGACCTGGTGGAAGCTTCAGGCACTTTGGGAAACTAGCACAAGAAATGCATTAGGGGGTCCTCCCCATTCTGGGTAAGGCCCACCCTACCCACATCAGACTATCAACTGGAAGTATATGAAGGCTGGAGTTTCATTCCCATCATCCACCATCTACCCAGCCTGGACAACGGAGTGGACAGAAGCTTCCCATAGGTAATACTGTCTTACCCTCTGCTCCATCCACATTCACACTGAGCAGATTTTTCTGGTCGCTCCTCAGGCTTGCAGTTTCACTGCTGAAAACCTGGGGAAGGTTTTCCACTAGCAGATGGTTTAACATGCAAGTCGGCCTAAGGAAACTCCTTTTGGGGATAGACGCTTCAGCCAGCATTCCACAAACGGTCATGGAGCACCTGTTTCTTGCTAAATTCTGTGCAGCAGGTTTGAGAAAACAGCAGTTTCCACCTGCAATGTGTCCACGGGCCAGGCCTATCTGCTATGTCCATAAATAAGCCAACCCCCAAAATAAGATGAGCTTCTGATCTCCCAAGGAAAAGATTCAAAAGAAAAGGTTGGGGCCAACTTAAATGTACAGATTTTTATGGATGATGTAGCTGTTACAGAAAATGTGTACTTCTAATGTAAAATTTATAAATTGACCTTTGCATGTAGCTTAAAGATCTCATTATAAAAAATGTATTAATTTGGGGACATGACTCATTCCCACTCTTATATACTGTATTAGCTCAGGCTGCTGTCACAAATTACCATAGATTGGGTGGCTTAAACAACATTGATTTCTCAGAGTTCTAGAGGCTGGGAGGTCCAAGATCAAGGTACTGACAAATCAGGGGCCCTCTACCCAGTCGGCAGTGGTCCTCTTCTCACTGAGTCCTTACAAGGAGGGCACAGAGATGAGGCCAAGCACTCAGGTCTCTTGCTATGAGGGCACTAATGCCAACATGAGGGCTCCACCTTCATAACCTAATTACCTCCCAAAGGCTCCACCTCCTAATACCATCACACTGGGGGCTTGGAATTTCAACATAAAAATACGTGGAGGTCACAAACATTCAGTCCATAACACATGCCATGAAACAATTTTATCAGGCTCTTCACATTTGTATTCTATTACACATCAATGTAACCTCTACCATGAAAAAGCCCTTTGTGGTCATCTAACTTGGCTGAATATTTTTGAATCCATGTTTCATGCTGTCTCTGAAATTTCAGTGTAAGTCACAAGTAACCTTGGTATAAAAACAGTCATTACATTTGCCATAACTTCTTGTTCATACTATAGGTGTATATTTGTGACCTCCAGGACACAACCATTGACTGCATGGCCTTTTAAGCAGCCATTTAAAGCTTTTTACAACAGCATCCAAAGTTGGCATTGTGAAGTCCCTTCATTCAGGTCTCTGTTCAAATGTCCCTTCTCAGCAAGACTTTCCTTAACCACCATTTCTAAATTACACCCTCTGCCCCCAGCTACCTGCTTCATCTGCTTCTTTTTTCCTCCATAGAACTCATCTTCCAAGACCTTATGCTCCCCATGGGGCAGAAATCTTCTCTCTTTTGTTACCATCTATCCTCATTGCTTAGAACTGTTCTGTTTAAAGTGTCAAGTATGTAAGAGATTGATACTGACTTTTAAATAAAAGAATATTTCCAGGAGTGATCACTATATTGAATTACATTAGGTTATTGGTTATATATATAATTTTATTATTTATGTGTAAACTTTATTACACATGAAATTAATATAGATATATAAATATGAGTGTAATATAAATATGAATGTATTTTTGTTGCTTAGTTGCTAAGTTGTGTCTGACTCTTTTGTGACCCCATGGACTGCAGCCAGGGTCCTCTGTCCACGGAATTTTCAAGCAAGAGTACTGGAGTAGGTTGCCATTTCCTCCTCCATGAATATACAAAATTATATATATATATATATATTTCCATTAAGTAACACCTACAGGCATGTAAAACTATCGTTAAAGTCATTTTAGGCTAACACATTTTCTTTTAAAAATATTCTTACGGAAAAAATAAAAATTTAAATAGTCATTGAGAGAGCACCATGTAACACAAGAGGAGTCAGGAGTCAATTTACAGAAGGGTGGGGGGATCTCTTCTTATTTTGGTCCATGTGCAGGTACAGAGCAGTCATTTCTACACCATGAAAACCCATTTCCCAGTCTTCTGTTTTATCTAAGTCCTTTGCTGTCTCAACTTCCAGGACAATGTGTGTTTTCCCCCATCTCTGTGCAAGGACTCTGTAAACAGTCCTTGCATGATTCTTTTTAAAGTGTGTCCCTTAAACTCAAGAGCCCTCTGCTGGCCTTTGTCCAGTCAGTCTTGTGCTGTGTTACCTCCTTATGCATACAGATTGCTCCTCTTTGGCCAGCATTCCTAAGATCCTGAGAGAGTTCTGTTTTCCTACTCATATTCCTGTCTTCCAGGCACCTTCGCGTCCTCCTGCGCACCTGAGAACACACTTCTTGCCCCATTTTCAGTCTCCTCATCATTGACTCCATTCTACTCCCTCCTCTGGGTAACATCACCTTTATTATTACTGGGCACGTTGCTTTATGATGTTGTGTTAGTTTCTACTGTACAACGAACTGAATCAGCTAGACACATATATACATGTATCGTCTCCCTCTGGGACCTCCTTCCTACCCGCCCCCCCATCCTGTCCCTCCAGGTCACCGCCGAGCACCGAGCTGAGCTCCCTGCACTGTACTGCAGGTCCCCAGCAGCCATCTGTTTCACACATGGCAGTGCACACACGTCAATTCCAACCTTCCATTCATCCCCCTCCCCTACCCCCCGTCCACACACCCATTCCCTACATCTGCATCTCTATTCCTGCCCTGCAAATAGGCTCATCTGTACCGCTTTTCTAGACTTCATATATGTGCATTAATACACAATATTTGCTTTTCTCCTTCTGCATTGTCTAAGCTCACCTACCAGCATGAATTCAGATCCCTTGATAAAGTAAATACAGCAATGAACAGATATGGTAAGAAGATGGGAAAGACACATACACATACAAATGGTAACTGCCACGTAGACATGTATCATGTCTTGAGGAGAAATCCTAAAGACCTGGTGGGGAGGGGCCGCTGCCAGGAGCAGGGATCCCTGTCAAGCATTTGAAGCATGGACTTCCAAAAGTGCCCACATGACCTGCAAGGTTCCACCTCTGACGCCCCTGAAGAAACCCACTAGAATGTGTAAAGCACAGTGAACTTGAAAATCAAGGTAGCCATTGTTCGGTCTGTTGAATATTCACACAGGCGATTGGGAGATGAGTAGCAGCAGCCCTTCAGGGTCATGAGCAAGAGAACAAGGGGTCCTGGACTTTATGGAGATTGAAATAAGGGGTAAAGAGAGAATGAAGCAACACATACCTCCCCTCAAAACCTACAGACCTTAATTATCCACTTCCCAGTGGTCTGTGGTTTGTCACAGACACTTCGTAAAGTTAATCCAACTGATTCTTGCACAGAGAATTAAAAATTTTCCCTGGTCTCTCAAAAAAAAAAAAAAAAAAAAAACTAGGAAACAGGAGAAATAGATGTCACCCTTTCCTGCAAGATGGAAAAAGTTGTGTCTCCTGGCCCACAGAGAAGAATCCAACACTGCTGTGAGAGAGAAAAGAGAAGAGTCAAAGCAAACAGCCCCTGCTTCCTCCGAGAAGAAGGCTCTATTTTGCTTCCTGATTTGTGATTTCATGAAACAACATCCTGAAACACTCTTTGTTTGGTTTCCTCTCTGTTTAGTTTCTGTCTGTAATGCAAGAAGACAGCTGTAGTTAGAGGGAACGAAAATATTCTGTCATTTTCTTCTCCATCTCAAGGTTTTTTAGGGTGAATTGCCTCTGCAGTTTGTGTGCAAGGATTGTTTTCCAGAAAAACTTGAGAAAACTCTCCATTTGTAAACTTCTATCACACTATATAGGCTTCTTCAAGAAAGTAAAGCTATTTTGATTTTTAAAAGAATAGTGACGTTTTAAGGTAATTTTACAATTACATAATCTCTTTCTACTTGTGTATCTTTTTTTTCTTTCTTTTTAAAACATTTTCAAAGAAGAATCTGTTCAGAAAATAGTTTCCCTTATTCAGGCATAGTTATGAATTGGTAATAAAGCCCCAGTACAAGATTACATCTGGAGCTAGAAATATGTTACAGGCAGTGATTTACAGCCTCGTGACAACATAATTTATACAATGAGCAATCCTAATTTCCATGCATCCTGATTTATTTCATTAATAATTCTTACAGGCAGTATATTCTGTTATTACTGAACTTACTTTAGATCAGTAAGTTTTCAAATTGGCTTATGATCAATTCATAAAAATACTGAAAGTAATCAGATCCATAATAAATTGTTCCGTGGAGTGAGATATAACTACTATGTAATCGTATATGGAGATGATATTGGTTTTAATCAGCTACCCCAAAAAGGGAAAATTTATACCATTCTCTGTTTAATTTAGATTATAAAATTCACCAGGGAAATCAAGGAATCGGATAGCTGATAGTTCTTAATAGCAACTGCAGTAAAACACATTTCACTGCTTGAAATTTGTGAGCCTCAATTAATCATGGGCTCAAATAGTTTTTAAAAGTGCTTTATAATCCAAATATTACTATCTCAGTAAGACACTCCAGTGTGTTTATTAATCCATAGCTACTTGCATACCCTCCTCGACCTTCAGTCACATGCCTAACAGCTCAGCAGGCTTCCAGCAAGATGCCAAAGCTCCTGCTCTAATTGCGTGATTTTCAGTTATTCCACACTATTTCTTCCCAGAGAAGCATTAAAAAAATAATAATCCCCTGCCAGTTTAGTCTCCCTCTTAATGACAATTGACTATGCATTCATTACATTCTGAGTATTTTACAGCCTTTTTCTTTAACTTTCCTCTTTAAAAATATTACCTTTCCAGTCACTACTCCTTTTCTATTTTCTAAAATAAGACAACCTCCACATTAAACACTCCAAGATAGATGAGAGTCTGTCCTCTAGAGAAGAGGATGCTAAGTTCTCTTCTGTGAGCTATTCCACTGATTAATCCCCATTTCCCCTGCATCCCTAGAGTCGCCACCCTCAGAGAATAAGGTCTCTATCCTGTCTGTCATGGTCCTCCCAGCACCTAGAAAGTGCATAGTATTTAGTAGGTGAGTGAATATGTCACCTGTTAAATAACAGAAATTCAACCAAAGACATTTAAAGATCTAATGGACTTTACTAATCAATTAATAGGCAGCACCCCATCTAGGAGCTCCAAGGAGTTATACAAAATAGAAGATTTTTATAGCAGAAGGGGGAAAAGAATGGATGATTTCAGGCTTGGGAACCTACCTACAGGAGACGGAAGGAGGCTTAGGGGCAGATTACTGAAGCTGACCAGACAATTTCAGACTGACCAGTTAAGACTGCATCCCTGGGGGAGATTATAACTGCATTCCGGTTGAGAATCAAGTCATGGGGCTTGCTGACATGGGGCTTAGCACAAGTGACTCCATTTGAGACCTACTATTTCTTTTATAACAATTCTCCTCTATCAGACTCTCAGCTTAACAGAGATGTGAATAAAATTTCTCCATACATCATGTGCGTGCGTTTGATCCCGGTGACAGTCACAGGCCACAGCCTCAGGTTTAGAATCTTTAAGTCTGTCATGCCCTTTGTTCCTTTTCTGGTGTTCTAGTCTTAGTGAGCTCACTTGCTTGGTAGTGAGCAACTCCAAACACGCATTTAAAGTTTTTGAGTGAATACAAAGCACCAGGGAGATTATTATGATTATAATAAGTAGGATAATTCCCAATATGTGGATTGCACTTTGGAGCTATGGTCCCCAAGACCGAAACCAATCAAAATCAAATAAGTCAAATAAAGACCCTGTTAAAGGAGTCACCTTTCTAAGCCAAGAGGTTTGTTCAATGATCTTCATGTAACTGAGTTTCAACTTCCCCAGAAGTGTTAATCCAAGTGTAGCAGGTGGTGCTAGCCACAGCACAAACACTTCCAGGCTCAACCAGAAGATAAGCAATGGCTATCCGATGATCAGGGCTTTCTAGGTGGCTTAGTGGTAAAGAATCCACCTACAAGGCAGGAAATGAAAGAAACACTGACTGGTTCAACCCCTGGAAGAGGAAATGGCAATCCACTCCAGTATTCTTGTCTGGAAAATCCCATGGACAGAGGAGCCTGGCGGGCTACAGTCCAAGGGGTCTCAGAGTCAGATATGACTGAGTATGTACACACACGTATCCTACGATCAACAACAACTCTGACCAGAGAGCCTAAGGATTTTTTTGTTGAGCAGTCATTGCTTTAGCAGCAGATTCTGCAATACTTTCAAGTTAAGGAGGGGTTTCTGACCATATTCTCATTTACTTTTGCTCCTAACCAAGGAAGTAGGGATCTCTCAAAGGGAGCTCATCTTGAATCGTGAATGCCTCCCAGTAATTCCATTTGACTCTGTCACTCAGGACTGGAAAAGTGACAGCCACAGAGGCCAGTAAAAATGTAAGAGTCACAAGACCAAACAGGCAGTTTTTTCTAGTTACCATTGCCTTGTGTCCCTTTCTTTGTACAGAGCCTAGGAACAGAGTTCCCCGAGTCTGGGATTGTTAACCAGAGACAGGAGACAGACCAGAGGGTCTTTAACATCTGGACAGATCAGAGTTTTTTGAGGACAAATTTAGCAATTGGAAAGCTTAACCCCAAAGCCCTTAGCAATAGTCTAGGATATACAATGATGGCATTATCTTTCCAGGCCAATGCCAGAGTAAAGAAAAGGAAGAAAAAAAAAAGAATTATTTAAAGTAAGAAGTCTGGATCGAGAGTCTTAGGAAGAAGCAGTCTATGCTGACATCAGCTGTTCTTCTTCCTAGTCAATTTTCTTTCTAGCATCCTTACTGGACCAGATGTCAAGTGGAGCCTTCTTCAGCTGTGAGATGTGTATCCACAGCTCGAGTCCCTGACGTTTGGCTGCCATTTGGGTAGAAAGGAGGATCTGGAATGTGTGTGTGCTCAGTCACTCAGTCATGTCTGACTCTGCGACCCCATGGACTGTAGCCTACCAGGCTCCTTTGTCTATGGGATTTCCCGGGCAAGAACACTGGAGTGGGTTGCCATTTCCTACTCCAGGGGGTCTTTCTGACCCAGGGATCGAACCTGTGTCTCCTGCATTTGCAGGCAGATTCTTTACCACTGAGCTACCTGGGAAGCCCAGACCTGGAATAGTCCCTTCCAGAAAACATTTTAGGGTAGTCTTTATTCTTACTGATTGCAAATCCGAAGTGGAGGGAAAAATGGAAATGTTACTTTGGAGCATTATAGCCAAATATTTGAGGAAACTGGAAGATTTCAAAATCCAGTACAATTTACAAGTACATAATAAAACCTCAAGACAATTAAAAGGAATATAATCCAATACAGACAAGGGTGTAAGCATCATTTTTCTCTCTACAATTACTCCCATTTCTTTATTTTCAAGGATCATCACAGTAAAACTAATTTGTTTGTATTAAATGTGGCTTATTATTTACATAAGTGCAACAAGACTAGTGATTGACTCTCTAAGCTCTTTTTAAAACTGCTTTGCTGGGACTTTTTACCAAGAATCTCAGATTGAACACTTAAAAGCCTCTTGAGGCCAGGAAGCCAACTCAAAGTTCAAGCAGTTCCTTAAAACTGTTTGGTCCTATGCATATCTCACTCAGATATAACATTCCAGTAAAAGCCTTACTAATATAGCCAATGTTTCTAACCACATCCTCTTATAAGGAGAATAGATTTCTATTGAACTTAGATAAATCGCTAACTATACTGCCATGAAAATAAAACTCAAGGGCTTCTGAATTTTGGAAGGATCAGGTAGGGAGAAAAGTCAATGTGTCAGCTTTGTTTACAACAGTATATTTTACCAAATTACTCTTAGCTCTAAGAGAAAAGAAAAAGGGCTTCCTTAAACCTGGAGAAACAAAACATTAAGGAATTCATTCAGTCCCATGTAATTAATATTTGTTTTTATTAAATCCAGTTTTCTCATTAATTCTGGAAACTCTTACCCAGTTCAGTTTTATGATTTTGAAGTTATTGGAAACCATACTTGTTAAGTTTATCTGATCAGATGGCTAAAGCTTTTTGTAGACACTTAAGATTTGTATCTGTCCTTGACAAGCAATCTTATGGGAACTGTGGAGCACTGTGTATTTTTTAAAAAACCTCTTCCTCTTTTTTTTCTTTTGGTCTTAGGAATTGAGGATGATCTGGGTTAGAGTTTCCAAAGGCGACTGGGTTAAATGTTTATTTATCAAAGGATATATACAGTGAAAGAATGTATGTTTCCTCAAGAAGGATTTTGAATTGTTTCTGTAGTTACATTTCTCCATTCTCATCAGCCCTCATGCCTAAATGCTACCTATAAGCACGTGACACCCACAATTTACATATACCCTAACTTCTCTCAGAAGTGCCTGGCCCCCTGTGGCCCCTGCACTTGGACGTCCCAGGAGGATTTCCAACTCAACCAGTGTAGTACTGACCTGGCCTTGTCTCTTCCTGCTGCCTCCCATCCCACTTCCACGCAGATTAGAGCTCTCCCTTAAAGCCCCAGCTTAATATAGCCATCTTTTCAGCCAGTGGAGCTTGTCATTTGGAAATAATCTCTCTCCTCTGAAAGAGCATAACTTTACATTTGTGTCTTTTCAGCCCTTATCACTCTTTACCTTGTACTATAGTGATGAAGGGTTTGTTCCTCCCCTTTTGGGCTGTAAGATCTTTCATAGATTCATGAATTTTCTGACAAAATGTATTCAGTGTTTTCCACATGGAAATGTTAGTTGCATTAATCAATGAATCAGTCAGTCTGAGGGAGGGGAAAAAATGGAAAAGGAGAACAGCCTATTTCATAGTCGTGGTGTAAGATTTACAAAATGCCTTAGACTCACTTTTAAAACCTGATGTCCCTATAAGATCCCATAGAATTTTGCTGGACTCAGAGAATGATCAAATTACTGACAAATGATATTTTTAGAAACCACATAGCCCAGAGCTTTTGCAAAACCTTTAAAGTCACAAGATATTTGTGCATGAAAATTGAATTGCACAAACTTGATCAAGAGATAAGGTTTTAAAAGCAAACATATGAACAGAATATACACATAACAAATAGTAAGAAATTGACACCATCTTAAAGTCAATAACTAGTATTAAGGGATTTGAATTTTTATATTCATTTATTCATTCATTTAATACACACTACTGTGGTATTTAATATATACCAGGCATTCTTCTAAGTGCATTAGAAATATTATTTTCCTCTCAACAACCTAAAAGGTATGTATTATTGACACCCATTTTATAGATGAAAAAACTGAGGACTTCTCCCAGGTCCCAGGACTGGTGAGTTGTAGGATTAAGATTCAAATTCAGTCTATCTGGTTCCCAAGTCCACACTCAAAACCAACAAAAGCTGCCTCATTTACCATTATTACTGTTATCATTATTATTAGAAAAAATAATAAAATGACAACTATGATTTTTTTTTAAAGCCTTAAGGACAGATTTGTGAATGCTCTTTCCTTTTTCCTCAGGCTAATAAAAGAGTTGAATTTAAAAACTCTTGATGACTATAACTGAAAACATTTATACTGTTTCCTACTGTGATCTTCGATCACTCTTGATTAAAGTTTTATGAGCAAGAAGAGTAGAAAGGAATTAGATTAAGAAATTATTTCTTTACCATCCTTATGATTTAGAAGAACATTCACAAGCTCATAAACATATTTAAAGTTTTAACTCCACTCGTAAAGTAACCATGAATCCTTGTCAAGTTTCTCTGGAAATCAAGAGCTCCATAAAACACTCTGAACACTGCTACTGTTCAATCCCACTATCTCAGGGCAGAGCGCTCTAAACCATCATGGAAAGATTCATGAGCAACTGAGGGAATGGACCGTGTCTCGTTTCTCTCTGCAGCTCAGTATATACAGAGCTGTGCCCAGCTTAGTATGAGTTCTTTGAAGGTTTCTTAAGTTCGGCAACTCGTTTTATTTATGATTTTTCTAAGGTGCTACAAAAATCCCGATTTAGTACTATTCATTGGCTGTTTGAAAAAGGATCTCCAAGAACAAGAAGGAAAGCAGAACCCAAAGGCGATGAGCCCTTACAGAAAGGGAAGCCTCACTGCCAAAGCCAG
The DNA here is from genome assembly GCF_032405125.1 of Capricornis sumatraensis. Lineage (NCBI taxonomy): Eukaryota > Metazoa > Chordata > Mammalia > Artiodactyla > Bovidae > Capricornis > Capricornis sumatraensis. The sequence goes on from NC_091089.1 coordinate 34,829,777, forward strand.
GGGTTTCTCCTTCCCTGTAGGGTACCATTTATTTGCTTATGTCATCCAGTATCTTGCCAAGTAGCACACCTCAGCTGACCAACTGCTGAGAAACAGCGGGTTTCTCACCACTGACCAGCTAAAGGGAAATGGTCACCCAACTCTCAAGAGCAGAACAAAAATGGAGCCCAGAATTTCTCTGGGAGGAAAGAGACCATGTCTAATCAGCAATTATAGGAACTGTCCCAGAGGTACATATCTTAGGTAGCCCATTGGAGGTGAGGGGCAGGCACAGAGGAGCGACCTGGGTATGTATTTTAGCAGGCATCAATTCACAAAATCACCACCTGGGGTGTGTGTGTGTGAGAGAGAGAGATTGGGTGAGGGAGAAGGGCAGAGGTGGAGAGAAAAGAGAGAGCGCACATGTTCACAGCTCATCTAGATGGCAGATTTCTGCAGATTTCTTGAGACACCCATGTTTCCAAAAAATGTCCTCTCCTATACATTGTTGAGGATGAAGCTCTACAATGAGACACAGACACTTTAACAATGAAAGGGGCTTCAGCATTTATTCAATAAATTGGTTTTTTCAGATTATACTATAAGAGCAAATTATGACCCTAGCCAAAATCAAAATTAACCAGTCCATTCTAAAGGAGATCAGTCCTGGGTGTTCACTGGAAGGACTGATGCTAAAGCTGAAACTCCAATACTTTGGCCACCTCATGCGAAGAGTTGACTCATTGGCAAAGACCCTGATGCTGGGAGGGATTGGGGGCAGAAGGAGAAGGGGACGACAGAGGATGAGATGGCTGGATGGCATCACCAACTCGATGGACATCAGTTTGGGTGAACTCTGGGAGTTGGTGATGGACCGAGAGGCCTGGCGTGCTGCGATTCATAGGGTTGCAAAGAGTCTGACACGACTGAGCGACTGAACTGAACTGAGTAGGACCAGAGCACACAGCCCAAGGAGGACAGAAAAATTAGCACCCATGTGGTTTGATTCAAGCCCCAACCCTCTTTCTGGTACATTTCAATTCATCTTTTATTTAAAAGCAAATACCCTTGACAGAAGGAAGACCTTAAGCTTTATCCATCATTCACGTGCAATATTTCTAAGCCTCAGGCATTCCCTTACTTCCTTGGCAGTTTTTGCTCCATCTGTGTACAATTTGTACTAAATTCATATCTAGCACTTTATCTGCAGCAGAGACTGCCGATGTGTTCTGCTTTCTATTCTGCCCTTTTCCTTAAGGTGATAGAGTGCTCTGCGCCACTGAGTGGCGCCTGGGAACCAGACAGGCAGCGTCTCTTGCAGAAGAGTACTGCCATGTAACATCAGAATGTAAGCAGAAGTAATAGATGCAACTTCCACCTACTGAAAGGAAACCCCTCGACATGAAGGTCCCTTTCTGCCCTTCTGACAAGTGAGAAACAGCAAGGTCATGTAGCAGCTTCAGGCCTTCAGAGAAGCATGATGCCAGAGAGGATGACAAAGCAACACAATGGGGAGAATCCAAGCCCCTAAATGAGTTCATGGACCTAAGTCTCAGACAGCTATATTGGAGATAAACAAACTTCTCTCGGATTTAAGATTTTTATTTCGGGGATCCCTTTGAGTGATACTGTGACTTATAATAAGAAATGTGTATTTGGTCTTCATCTCTGTTCCTGGCACAGAGATCTTAAAACCTTGCAAGTTCCTAAGATATGAGTCTGTGAGTGTCTTCTGTTCTGTCAACGAGATGACTTCTGTAAAGCCCTTGGGCTACCTAAAGGGATGATGAGCAAAGGAGGGGCTGGTTGCCTGGAGGACCAACCATGTGATTAGAGGTTGGAACTTTCCCACTTGCGGGGGCTGAGAGGAGCTACCCCGCATCTGAGGTCAGGGGCAGCCGGGAGACACCCCGTGTCCAAGCTCACGGACGGCAGCCGGAAGGAGCTATCCTGTGTCCGAGGTCAGGGGCGGCCGGGAGAAGCCACCTCGCACCAGAGGCCAAGGGCGGTGACCTTGAGGAGCCTCCCCGAGCCCGAGGCCAAGGGCGGCAACTGGGAGGAGACACCTCGTGCCCGAGGAACATCCCGAGGAGCATCCCGAGGAGCGCTGGCTGCGCAGGCGCAGGAGGGCCTAGAGGACTTACCCCACGTTGAAGGTCAGGAAACGCTGCGGTTAGGAGATACCCCTCGTCCAAGGTAAGGAGCAGCGGCTGTGCTTTGCTGGAGCAGCCGTGAAGAGATACCCCATGCCCAAGGTAAGAGAAACCCAAGTAAGATGGTAGGTGTTGCAAGAGGGCATCAGAGGGCAGACACACTGAAACTATACTCACAGAAAACTAGTCAATCTAATCACACTAGGACCACAGCCTTGTCCAACTCAATGAAACCAAGCCATGCCTGTGGGGCAACCCAAGAACAGCGGGTCATGGTGGAGAGGCCTGACAGAATGTGGTCCACTGGAGAAGGGAATGGCAAGCCACTTCAGTATTCTTGCCTTGAGAACCCTATGAACAGTAGGAAAAGGCAAAATGATAGGATACCAAAAGAGGAACTCCCCAGGTCATTAGGTGCCCAATATGCTACTGGAGATCAGTGGAGAAATAACTCCAGAAAGAATGAAGGGATGGAGCCAAAGCAAAAACAATACCCAACTGCAGATGTGACTGGTGATAGAAGCAAGATCCGATGCTGTAAAGAGCAATACGGCATAGGAACCTGGAATGTCAGGTCCATGAATCAAGGCAAATCGGAAGTGGTCAAACAGGAGATGGCAAGAGTGAACGTCGACATTCTAGGAATCAGTGAACTAAAATGGACTGGAATGGGTGAATTTAACTCAGATGACCATTACATCTACTACTGCGGGCAGGAATCCCTCAGAAAAAATAGAGTAGCCATCATGGTCAACAAAAGAGTCCGAAATGCATAAAGCCAATGACCAGTGCATTTTCTTGGCAAAACTCTATTAGTCTTTGCCCTGCTTCATTCCGTATTCCAAGGCCAAATTTGCCTGTTACTCCAGGTGTTTCTTGACTTCCTCCTTTTGCATTCCAGTCTCCTATAATGAAAAGGACATCTCTTTTGGGTGTTAGTTCTAAAAGGTCTTGTAGGTCTTCATAAAACCATTCAACTTCAGTTTCTTCAGCATTACCGATTGGGGCATAGACTTGGATAACTGTGATATTGAATGGTTTGCCTTGGAGATGAACAGAGATCATTCTGTCATTTTTGAGATTGCATCCAAGTACTGCATTGGTCATAGCAAACACCCTCTTCCAAGAACACAAGAGAAGACTCTACACATGGACATCGCCAGATGGTCAACACCGAAATCAGATTGATTATATTTTATGCAGCCAAAAATGGAGAAGCTCTATACAGTCAACAAAAACATGACCAGGAGCTGACTGTGGCTCAGATCATGAACTGCTTATTACCAAATTCAGACTCAAATTGAAGAAAGTAGGGAAAACCGCTAGACCATTCAGGTATGACCTAAATCAAATCCCTTACGATTATACAGTGGAAGTGAGAAATAGATTTAAGGGCTTAGATCTGATTGATAGAGTGCCTGATGAACTATGGAATGAGGTTCGTGACACTGTACAGGAGACAGGGTTCAAGACCATCCCCATGGAAAAGAAATGCAAAAAAGCAAAATGGCTGTCTGGGGAGGCCTTACAAATAGCTGTGAAAAGAAGGGAGGTGAAAAGCAAAGGAAAAAAGGAAAGATATAAGCATCTGAATGCAGAGTTCCAAAGAATAGCAAGAAGAGATAAGAAAGCCTTCTTCAGCAATCAATGCAAAGAAATAGAGGAAAACAACAGAATGGGAAAGACTAGAGATCTCTTCAAGAAAATTAGAGATACCAAGGGGACATTTCATGCAAAGATGGGCTTGCTAAAGGACAGAAATGGTATGGACCTAACAGAAGCAGAAGATATGAAGAAGAGGTGGCAAGAATACACAGAAGAACTGTACAAAAAAGATCTTCATGACCCAGGTAATCACGATGATGTGATCACTAATCCAGAGCCAGACATCTTGGAAAGTGAAGTCAAGTGGGCCTTAGAAAACATCACTACGAACAAAGCTAGTGGAGGTGATGGAATTCCAGTTGAGCTCTTTCAAATCCTGAAAGATGATGCTGTGAAAGTGCTACACTCAATATGCCAGCAAATTTGGAAAACTCAGCAGTGGCCACAGGACTGGAAAAGGTCAGTTTTCGTTCCAATCCCAAAGAAAGGCAATACCAAAGAATGCTCAAACTACCGCACAATTGCACTCATCTCACATGCTAGTAAAGTAATGCTCAAAATTCTCCAAGCCAGGCTTCAGCAATATATGAACTGTGAACTCCCTGATGTTCAAGCTAGTTTTAGAAAAGGCAGAGGAACCAGAGATCAAATTGCCAACATCTGCTGGATCATGGAAAAAGTAAGAGAGTTCCAGAAAAACATCTATTTCTGCTTTATTGACTATGCCAAAGCCTTTGACTGTGTGGATCACAATAAACTGTGGGAAATTCTGAAAGAGATGGGAATACCAGACCACCTGACCTGCCTCTTGAGAAATCTGTATGCAGGTCAGGAAGCAACAGTTAGAACTGGACATGGAACCACAGACTGGTTCCAAATAGGAAAAGGAGTATGTCAAGGCTGTATATTGTCACCCTGCTTATTTAACTTCTATGCAGAGTACATCATGAGAAACGCTGGACTGGAAGAAACACAAGCTGGAATCAAGATTACCGGGAGAAATATCAATAACCTCAGATATGCAGATGACACCACCCTTATGGCAGAGAGTGAAGAAGAGCTAAAAAGCCTCTTGATGAAAGTGAAAGTGGAGAGTGAACAAGTTGGCTTAAAGCTCAACATTCAGAAAATGAAGATCATGGCATCCGGTCCCATCACTTCATGGGAAGTAGATGGGGAAACAGTGGAAACAGTGTCAGACTTTATTTTTGTGGGCTCCAAAATCACTCCAGATGGTGACTGCAGCCATGAAATTAAAAGACGCTTACTCCTTGGAAGAAAAGTTATGACCAACCTAGACAGTATATTCAAAAGCAGAGACATTACTTTGCCGACTAAGGTCCGTCTAATCAAGGCTATGGTTTTTCCTGTGGTCATGTATGGATGTGAGAGTTGGACTGTGAAGAAGGCTGAGTGCTGAAGAATTGATGCTTTTGTTTTGTTTTGTTTTGTGTTTTTTTTTGGCTTGACATTATATAACTGTTAGTTATTTATTGTGAATTGATGCTTTTGAACTGTGGTGTTGGAGAAGACTCCTGAGAGTCCCTTGGACTGCAAGGAGATCCAACCAGTCCATTCTGAAGGAGATCAGCCCTGGAATTTCTTTGGAAGGAATGATGCTAAAGCTGAAACTCCAGTACTTTGGCCACCTCATGTGAAGAGTTGACTCACTGGAAAATACTCTGATGCTGGGAGGGATTGGGGGCAGGAGGAGAAGGGGACGACCCAGGATGAGATGGCTGGACGGCATCACGGACTCGATGGACGTGAGTCTGAGTGAACTCTGGGAGTTGGTGATGGACAGGAAGGCCTGGCATGCTGCGATTCATGGGGTCACAAAGAGTCGGACACGACTGAGCTACTGAACTGAACTGAACTGAACTGAGGGAGGCAAGAGGGTATGGCTGGAGCCAATAGTCAATGGCTTAGTCGACTGTGCCTTTGTAATGAAGCCTCCTTAAAAATCAAAAGGAGGTGGTTCAGAAAGCTTCCAGGTTGCTGAACACATTCATATTTCGGGGCAGGGGGTGCAAATATACCCAGAGAGCACAGGAGCTCCAAGGCCCTTTTCCCATGTGTTGCTCTATGCACCTGTTCCATCTGGCTGATCCTGAGTTAGATCCTATTATAAGAAACTGGTGGGGTTTCCCTAGTGGCTCACCTGGTAAAGAACCCACTTGTCAATTCAGGGTGAAAGAGACCGAGGGTTCAATCCCTGGGTTGGGAAGATCCCCTGGAGAAGGAACTGGCAACCCACTCCAGTATTCTTGCCTGGAAAATTCCATGGCCAGAGGAGCCTGGCAGGCCACAGTCCATGCAGTCATGAAGAGTCGGACACAACTGAGTGCGCACAGTGTGCACGCGCGCGCACACACACACATATACACACACATAATAAACTGGTAACTTAGTAAGTAAACATTTTTCTGAGTTCTGTGAGCCATCCTAATACACTGATGAAACCGAAGAGGGGTCACAGGAACCTCTGATCTACAGCGAGTTGGCCAGAAGCACCAGTGACAGCCTGGACTTACTGCTGGCATCTGAAATTGGTTGGGAGGGGCAGTCTTGTAGGACTGAGACCCTAACCTATAAGATCTGACACCATCTCCTGGTAGAGAGTGTGAGAACTGAGTTAATTGCTTAATGGTGTTGAAAAAAAAAACATAGTGTACTTTGTTAAAGCAACTTAACATTGACCCTACCTAAAACAACAGCCACAAAAAATCAGGATTTTAGTTCATCTTTTTGGTAAAAAAAAAAAAAAAAACATTAAATTAGATAACTATTCAAATCAGCAATGGTTCAAACACCAGGTAAAAAATCGTGCCAATACAACAGAAACATAAACACCTAACTTGAGGAAAGACTGATAGAAGGAAAGCAAAAGCAAGTGATAAGGATTAGTGGAGGGATTTCCCTGGTGGTTAAGACTCTGCCTTCCAATGCAGGGAGTGAGAGTTTGATCCCTGGTTGGTGGTTAAGATCCGATAAGCCTCAAGGCCATAAACCAAAACATAATATAGAAGCAATATTGTAATAAATTCAGTAAAGACTTTACAAATGGCCTACATCAAAAAAAAAATACCTTAAAAAAAAGAATAAGTGGTAAGGGCATGTGGGCATTGAGAGAAAGGAAAAAGATTAGAAAGAATGAAGGCTGAGTGCTGGAAGTCATCTTTGCCTTGTTCGCCATCCAGCCTTGGGCAAGCCTGCATTCTGCCCCACCATCCAGGAGAAGGAGGGTTAGGGACTGTGGGGGCCCCCTCAGCTTCGTCTCTGTCTCGGAAAAGGATCCTGCACGGGCAGAGACACACACCTACCTCCTCAACGCCTCCCAGCAACCACCCCGGTGGGGCTTGCCAGCAATGGGCACCACTGTACCAGAGTCTAAATGGTAGTTGTCTAAGAGCCTGGCCAGCCTCATCTCCTCCTCCTGCCCTGATTCCCTTCCCTGTGCAAAAGAAGGGGGAAAGGCAGAGCACTCAAGGACTAGCGAGAGAAAGGCAGCATTGCCGGTGTTTGCCAACAAAGACAACTCTTGCACGTCTCTCTTGTTGGGCAACTCCCCACAGCTCCTGCCCTCTGGGTCGCCTCCTGCCTGCAGGGACCAGCTGGAGAGGGGCAGATTGAAAACTCGTGTGCCTAAAACCCACCTTCCCTTGACCTGCAGCGTGTCCACCAGGGCCACCCCACATCGCCTCCCCCTAACTTCAGTCTTGAAACATAAAAATGCTGTTTTGCCTGAGGCCAACTAGGAAGCAGAAGAAAATGAGTGTTTAAACTAATTTTCAGAAAACAGTATTCATCATGTTAGCTTCCCATCTGGAATCATTAAAAAACCAACAAAAAACCACAACAGCAGGTTTTGCCTTCACCTCTATCACTGCACTTGACCCCTGCACTGAGATAGAACAGAACTGAGTCAAACAGCTCTGTTTGTTTTTCCTCAGAAGGTGGTGGGACAAGGCTTTCTCCTCCCACTGAGGAGCCTTTGCTTGCAGCATCCTTCAAGTCACTGTCAGCACAAAGACCCTAGATTCTCCTCCTTGGACCACACTAACCCATCAGAGTAAACGCATCAGAGTGAAATTGTCGAGTAAGGATTTTCAAATGTATGGGAAGGAAAATCTCATATCTTAGTGTCTGGGCTAGTCAGTCAGTATAGTCGCCCAGTCGTGCCCGACTCTTTATGACCTCATGAACCGTAGCCCACCAGGCTCCTCTGTCCATGGGATTCTCTAGGCAAGAATACTGAAGTCGGTTGCCATTTCCTTTTCCAGGGGATATTCCCCACCCAAGGATTGAACCTGGGTCTCCTACATTATGGGCAGATTCTTTACGGTCTAAGCCACCAGGGAGGCCTCTGTGTCGGAGCTAAACAAACCAGAAAACAAACGTTTGAAAGCAAAGTGTGAAAACAAATCACTATGCATGGTAGAAATAGCCTAGACTTTAAAGTTAGGCAGACCTAGTTCTGCACTGGATATTTGGAGGCAAGTAAATGCACATCTCTGAGCTCAAATTTCATGCTCTGGAAAACGGAGACAGTAGCAGCTTTCACATAAAGTTGTTGAGAAAAGTAAATGGGATGACATATTTTAACCTGAATAACACAATACCTCGCAAGTATTTTACTCCATAAAATCAAGTTACATTTTTCTTTCTTTTTCTTCCCCTTAAAACAAACTTGTGTTTTAAATCCCTTAAACGGAACTATGGTGAGGTGCAATTTCAGCATTATTGATAATAGCCAACTATTGGAAACAACCCAAATATCCATCAACTGATAAATGGGGTAAGTAAATTATGATGCAATACAATAAAATAAAAAGGAATGAATTAACGATACAACATGGATGGACCCTGAACACATGCTACATGAAAGAAGTCAATCACAAAAGTTCACATATTATATGATTCCATTTATGAAATGTCCAGAATAGGCAAATCTATAGAAATAGATTCCTAGTTACTGGGAGCGAGGGGTGGAAGACTGAGGTAGGAGGAAAGAAGTGTGACTGTTAATGAGTGTGGGCTTTCTTTTGGGGGTGATGAAAATACACTAAAATTAGATTGCAGTGATAATTGTACAATCCCATTAAAATACTACAAAACACTGTACACTTTGGATGAATTTTATAGTATGTGACATATCTCAAAAAAAAAAAAAAGTGTTTCTTTTAAAAAAGGGAAAAGGTGTCAGGGTTGAAAGTGGTCTTACAAGTCATCTGGTCCAGTCCATCCTTTTGCACTTCGGAAACTGAAGTCCAGAGAGCTTATTAGGTGGCCTTCCTTATGGAGCACAGATGTTCGGGGCAGATGAGAAACCAGAAGCCAAGTGTCCTGAGTTCTGGGATGGGGCTTGCCCCCGGTAGAGAAGACAGCCCCAATATCCTTGCTGCCCACAGAGCCCTTGCACTTCTCTCTCCCTTAAAAGGAGGGCTCATCCTGCAGGAATGACGGGGCAGTGAGTGTACCTGAACCAAACACCACCCAAGAGGGCTGCTTATCACCCACTCAGCAGGTGTTTACTGGAACCTTCCATGAGCCAGGCAGCGTGAAGGACTGGGGAGGCAACAATGAGCAACACAAAATGTTCCCTCTCCACAGAGCTTGGATCTCGATGATGATAGCAGCTCATCTTCATAGAATACTGAGTGTTCTGCACTTCACATGGTGCATCTCATGTCATCCTCAAAAACGGGTACTTCCTTATGTGTGCTTTTTTCATGGGTATTCTCCAGGTAATCTTATTATGCCCATTTTACTGATGGAACCACTGAGGCTCGCAGAGATTAAATAGCTAGCCTGAAATCAGAGCAGATGAACACTGTAAGTCAGGCATCAATCATGATACTCTGACCCCAGAACTGTGCTTCTAACCCTTATACTACTCTATTAGCGATCCAGAAAAAAAGGGAACAAGTCAATTAACCATTAAAATTAGTGATCAGCAGACATGTCAGTCTCAGAGACATGTTTAGGTATCGTGGATCTGAAGTGATCCATGTCTATAACGAGGTACCGTTTACGCTGAAACCTGAAGAATGAGGAGCTGCCGGGGAGCAGGAAGAAAAGGCTAGTGGTGCTTCATGTGTTACAGGTTGTGAGACTGGAGCACAGGGGGAGGCGGGAGAGACAGCGGGTACGGAGTCGAGCTAGTAGGGCCTGGTGGGCCACGGAAATGAGTCTGGATTTCATTCCAAGTGCAGTGGGAAACCACTGGATGGGTTTAAGCAAGGTGATATACGAGTGATAAGACCTGACTTATAGAATCCCTCTGGCTGCTGAGTAGAGGTCGATAATGGAAGGGGGAAAGTGGAAGCAGAGGAACCAGGTGGGAACGTGTTGCTGCAGCCCAGGTGAGGCAGGCTGGTGACTTGGACCAGGAGGGAGCAATGGAAATGGAGAACAGGACCGCTTCAAGATGTATCCTGGGAGTAGAACGGTCCTGGGTAAGGGACTGGGTGTAGGCAGGAGAGAAAAGGCAGAATAAGTGACTCTTAAGACCCTGGCCGGGTGCTCTCTATCAGGCCACGATGTCCTCGTGTGCAGACCATGCCTTTCATTTTCTGTCTTCTGATGCTTTGACCTCTGGGGTCTGGCTGGACCAGAGGGACTGCCTGGAGGGACTGCCCCTCCCAGGATTAGCCAGTCCATAGAGAAAATAAACAACTTATCCATGAGAGTGCTCCTCAAATACAAACCAATAAATCCGCACCCCAAATATCTCCTTTATCAGCTCTCACACTCCTAGCCATTGGCCACCTGCCCTAATCACTCCAGGACCAGATACCTAGTGGCTAGGGACAGCCCAGATCTCACTGAAACGATTCTCACTCGGCGTCCTCGGTTCCTTCCTGTGGACCCACAGCAGCACCTGCCCTCAGTCCCTCTCTCTCCAGACCCCGGCCCTGCTGACCAATCTTGGTGCTTCCCTGCGTGGCCCACCGTGGCGTGGTGTGGCCCCTCTCCTTGGGAACCATGAGTAACAAACCATCTCTTCAATGACAGCTCTCTGATCTTTTGGCCTAACTATATCCCAAATATTAACTAAACTTTGGGGGGAAGAGGAGTGTGGGATGAATTGGGAGATTAGGTTTGACATACATATGCTAACATTTTTGAAAATGATAGCTAGTAGGAAGCTAATGTATAATACAGGGAGCTCAACTCGGTGCTCTGATGACCCAAAGGGGTGAGACGGAGATGGGTGGGGCAGGAGGGAGGCTCAGGAGGGAGGAGATATATGTATACATATAGCTGATTCTCTTCACTGTACAGCAAAAACTAACACAACATTGTACAGCAATTATGCTCCAATGAAAATTAATTAATTTAATTTAAAAAACTAAAAACCCCACTTGGTCAAAATGTCACTTCTTTTTTCCCCTTAATATATATATATATTATTAGGCTTTCCTTGTGGCTCAGCTGGTAAAGAATCTCCCTGCAAGCGGGAGACCTGGGTTCAACCCCTGGGTTGGGAAGATCCCTTGTAGAAGGGAAAGGCTACCCACTCCAGTATTCTGGCCTGGAGAACTCCATGAACTGTAAGAATCAGACACAACTGAGTGACTTTCACGTCATTTCATTGCATTACTGAAGTATAATTGACTTACAATGTTTCAGGTGCACAGCAAGTTAATTCATTTATATATATGTGTGTGTATATATATACACACCTATACTATTTTTCAAACTATTTTCCATTATAGATAATTATTGGAGAAGGCAATGGCACCCCACTCCAGTACTCTTGCCTGGAAAATCCCATGGACGGAGGAGCCTGGTGGGCTGCAGTCCATGGGATCGCTAAGAGTCGGACACAACTGAGCAACTTCACTTTCACTTTTCACTTTCATGCATTGGAGAAGGAAATGGCAACCCACTCCAGTGTTCTTGTCTGGAGAATCCCAGGGACGGGGGAGCCTGGTGGGCTGCCGTCTATGGGGTTGCACAGAGTCGGACACCACTAAAGTGACTTAGCAGCAGCAGCATAGATAATTATAAGATATTGACTATACTATACAGTGCTATACAGTAAACCTTTGTTGGTTGCTGCATATCTATTTTTTTAATTAGAAATCTAGCATTCTATCCATACTAAGTCAAGCAAGTGACTCGAAATGTCATAAATTTTTTTACTTAGGCAAAAATTAATAAGTTTTCCAAAATATGTATATTAAGCATATTATGTATATATATATGTATGCATGCTTAGTCGCTTCAGTCATGTCCAACTCTTTGCGACCCCATGAACTATAGCCCACCAAGCTCCCCTGTCTGGGATTTCCCAGGCAAGAATACCGGCGTGGGTTGCCATTTCCTTCTCCAATAAATATGTATACAAAAGCTTTTCTACAATGCTTGATAGACTTGAGAAAGAAGATCAGAAAAAAGAGAGAGATGGAGGAGTTAGAAAACATAACCTAAATGAACTGGGAGCACTGAATATGAAATAGAAAAGGTGAGGAGTGAGGGCGGCCAAGCCTGAGAGCACAGTGCTCCCTGCACCCACAGCACCTCCCCTCGTTTGACATCAAGTGGGCACATCTCTTCCGTGCTCCTGAAAGAACCGCAAGAGGCTGGACAGGCTGAGCCCCTCCCTTCGCCATGCCTGCCCCATCATTCTCCCTGGAATCCCCTGGACTGAGACGCAGAGCTGGGCTCTGGCTCCACTGACTGTGCCACACAAGGCACGAGGAAGCCCTTCTGCTCTGGGCAGGGGATGCGGCTCCAAATGACGTGCTCACAGCCCTGCTCACTCCAGCAAGCTGCACTTGGAAACCCAGTGCTATTGATATTGCAGATATTATTTTAACAATAGCTTCCACGATAATTAAGCCAGTGAACATCTCTGCCTGGGGAACCATAGGCAGGGGCTATGAGAGGGTGGGACAGGGGTGACTGAGCATACCCACACTATTAACAGAGGTGAGAATTAGCAGAGGCACTTAGAGGGATTTCCAAGAGTTGTTAAAGGTGATCAAAGCCTTTTCTTCCTCAATAAGACCTTAATTGTGCTGAGAGTTACCACAATTAAGCAGTGGGTAGCAAATAAAATGCCCTGGCTCTTTGCGAAGTGAAGCAAGGAAACTGTGAAACTGGGTTTCAACAAGCGAGATTTTCAAACTACTGCCAGAAAAGTTCCCGGAGTACTAGATTCTGAGGCAGTGGGTGTACGGGGGCAAACACAGCCCACTGCCTCCACTCTGAAGCCTGGAAGATGGGAGAGGTCTGGGCAGAGCTCCTGACCTAAGGGCTTCCATGTATTGATGGGCACAATGGGGCCCAAGAGGTGACGTCACATGGCTGAGATCATGCAGCTTGGGAGTGGCCTATTTGCAGGTGGGTGAGGCTTTTCTGCGTGGCGCACATTTGACCTTGGAGCTCCTTTCTCTCCCCAGCTCAACCCGTGTGCTCCCATTGCCAGGAGATGGCCCAGGCAGTGTAAATGGGCAACCTTCTCTTCTCAAGAGAGAGTGCAGGTCCCTCTGACCTCCGCAGCGCTCTGAACTCATTCATACTCTCCTCACTAGTCCCTGTGGTGCTTGGTTGAGGCTGCTCAGAGAGCTGACTCTGATTTAGTTATCTGTGAATATCCAGTGCTCAGCAACATGCCTGGTACATGTTTCATAGATGTGGGATGAACGCATGACTGGAGAGAGGGGAGTGCCAAAGAATGAGGAAGGAAGGAGGAAGGAAGAATGAGGAAGGGAGAGCGGAAGGCAGGGAGGGAGGTTTATATATGTATATGTAACATGGCAACCCACTCCAGTATTCTTGCCTGGAGAATCCTAAAAGACAGAGGGACCTGGCAGGCTACAGTCCATGGGGTTGCAAAGAGTCAGACACGACTGAGCGACTAAGCACGCACACACACATTTATATACACACACATATACATAACATACCAAAAGATGTCTGCAGCAAACCTCTGTGGGATAAATACCAGGACCCTTCAAACAGGCTCTCTAGAAATAAGTGAAGTCCCATTCATTAATCCAAAGGAAATAATGACATGCGGAATCCAAAGTGGAACCTTGTCGGATGCATCCCTGATCTGCCATCATAGCTTAAAGATGGGCTCTCTGTGCGCACGCACGCTCAGTCAATTCAGTCGAGTCCGACTCTTTGCAACCCCATGGACTACAGCTTGCCAGGCTCCTCTGTCCATGGGATTTTCCCAGCAAGAATACTGGAGTGGGTGGCCATGCCCTCCTCCAGGGGATCTTCCCAACTCAGGGATAGAACCCGCGTCTCCGGCATCTCCTGCACCCCTGGTAGATTCTTTACCTGTGAGCCACCTACTGGAAGACAGGCTCTCTGTTACATAATGCAAACTCTGTGTCCTCCCAGGTAATACCAGCGGAAACATCAGGGGAAATGCTGGCAGATTTGACTACTGACTCCGCATTGGCACAACACAAAACTGCTTCTCAGATTCTCGATCTGGGTGTCTTTTTCTAAGATGAAAACTCATTTTACAATAGTCTATCACCAAAAAAAGGTTATCATATTGATTCTACCAAAAAAACTAAACACTGAACTATACCACATATGCTTTGGAGAAGCTACATAACTTACAACGTCAGAGTAAAGCATCGTTTAGGCTCTGAGTGCATAGCTCTGCTGTTTGACGTCTGGTGGTGGTCCATAAAAAAAAAAAAGTACAAAAACTACAAAGCAGTGAGAGCTTTAAAGTACCTTTCACACTGTAGACCATATTTGCTTTCATTTTAAATCACGTTGTCTATTTACTTGAAAGGAAAACGGTAACAATAACTCTTTGCAAAATTGGGAACATTAAGCAGTTCATTTTTCCCATTTTTGTCTTACTTCCAGTACACTCAAGCAGGGCCACTAAGGCCTCAAGAGAGTATACCCAAACCTGGAAAATGACCTTCTTGTCCTCTCTCTGCACTCTTCCTTCACAAGTGAGGGTTTCTGTGATCACCACCTCTGCTGTTACCTTGGAGACTAGAGAATAAACAGATTCCAAATGCAGGTGGTGTCTTATCCAAATGAAGATGCAACTTATGTTCTTCCTGAAAGACAAGGACAATTCTCAAAGCATCTCCCGAGGGGCAGAGGACAACTGACACTTTGTACAGATGCTGCAGAGACAATCCTGAGCTGCTTGGTGCTGCCTGTATGGAGACAGGTGAGTGCACACAGGCATCCGCCATGCAAGGATCACCTGCAGACCCACGTTCCGCCTGTCCTGTCTCAGAGATAGATGACTGCACCATGGCCGTGGAGTTTATCGTACTTACAGCCACTCAAAAGCAGGAAGGAGTTACAAGCATACTGAGAGATTAAAATCTGCCCCTGTCTCACCCCCAAATATATAGCAGAAGCTTCCACAGAAGGCAGCATGGGATTAAAAAGTCTGGATCTCAGAGTTTGCCATGTTGGGTTTAGTTCCCAGCTCTTCCACTTACTCTGTGATGTGGGCAAGGTGCCTATCTTCCCAAGCCCCCACTGCATCACCTGTAAAGTAAGCATGCCTGTCCCACTTAGCTCACCAGGCTCTGAGGTGTTTGAATGGGAGAAGGATACAAAACACCCTCACCAGGCAGCACTCCATAAGTGATGTCACTGGTGTCGATCCAGGCTTCCCAGGTGGCATTAATGGTAAAGAACCCACCTGCCAGTGCAGGAGACGTAAGAGACACAGGTTCGCCCCCTGGGTCGGGAAGATCCTCTCGAGGAGGGCATGGCAACCTACTCCAATATTCTTGCCTGGAGAATCCCACAGGCAGAGGAGCCTGGCGGGCTACAGTCCATAGGGTCCAAAGAGTCGGACACGACTGAAGCAACTTAGCACACGTGCACACTGTCTAGCCACCTAATCCAGGTCCCTCTGAATGAGGTCCCACTGCTATCAAATGTCTTTATATCCCAGGAGTGGAAAAGAACAACACACGCAAGACTCAGAAAATCTTGTCCTGAGGGAGTTGGTCAAGAAAAGTTTGGTGTTCAGAAGGACACTGTTTCCCATCTTCTTACTGGGTGAGGAGCCTTAGGCATATAACAAACCCCTCTTACTTTCTTTGAAAACCTTCTGGTGAGCCCAACAGAGAACCAAAGAGTCTGGTCCAGACTAACTTCAGCCCTGGAGAACAAAGCCAAAGGCACCAACCTGCATACACAAAGCTGTCTTTACACATCAGACCACAACACACTGCAGACTGGAAGTGAATTGCTGGGGTTACTGTTTTGTGTCTCGTGCCTGAATTGAACCTGAATATTGAATCTGATAGGTCTTCAGGAGGTCCTACAACCATGCGGAAAGCCCCAGAACAGTGGGTCTTGAGGAAACCTCAGACATCAACTTCATTCTTCAGCAGGCTACACTTCAGTTGGCTTCCTGTGGCCCTTGAGATGAGGTCAAAACGCTGACCACAATATATGTAACCTTCAGCTGGCCCACATGTTCCTTCAAGCTCCGTAATCCACCCCAACCCATTTGTTGCTGCAGAACTTGCACAAGTGCAGCCTGTCTGTCTGAAATGCTTCTCTACCTCATCCAGACTTCATTCCTCCTTATCCTTCAGTCTCAACTTAAACAACTTTCCTCAGGAAGCCTTCCTCACTCTGCCAACTCGGTCCTATCTTTCCAGAGCACCACACACTTCCCTCTTCCTAAGGTACATCACCTCAGAATCATTTTTTTTTTTAACATTAGTCTAACTTGCTATCCCATAAAATGTAAAAGGGCATGAACTATATTCAATTTACTCTCATAATCTTCCCATTGCCCAGCACAAATCTTGACACTAGCTGGACACTGGATGAATGATTGGGAAATCAGGTTTAACCATCTGGTCTACCTCCCCTTGTGTTACAGAAGGACCTGAAGGGGACCCAGAGGGGTGAACAAACTCACCAGAAGAAACCAAGCATCTTTGGTTGCAGCCAATAGTGAGAATAGGGCTTCCCTCATAGCTCAGTTGGTAAAAGAATTTGCCTGCAATGCAGGAGACTTGGGTTCGATTCCTGGGTCAGGAAGATCCCCTGGAGAAGGAAATGGCAACCCACTCTAGTATTCTTGCCTGGAGAATTCCATGGACAGAGAAGCTTGGTGGGCTACAGTCCATGGAATTGCAAGAGTCGGACATGACTTAGTGACTCATCAATAACACAATAGTCAGAATCTAGCTTTCCTCACGATCAGTGCTGGGGTTCTTCCCAAGCAACCCTCCCCCTTACTAACAGTATTTAACTCCCACGTATCACAGTGTCTGCACTTAAGACTGATTCCAGACATGGACCATGATTTAGTGTAGACTGTGTGACGTCCACCTTCTCTGTTCTGTATGTGGTTCTCAGCATCTTATGGCCGTGCTGGGACTCTGATTCGGACATCACACAGCTAAGCACATAGTTAGCACGCAGGAGTACATGCTGCCCCCACTGCTTTGTTCAGTGCCTTAGAAAAGCAAATGCCACATCACAATATCGCTTTGGTACAACCATTGAAATGGCCTTCTTTCCCCAGTGAGGAAATATCCCAATGAGTGCAAGCTTCCCTCCAGTGGTGTCATTTTCAGTGAAGCTTGCCTGTGTCATTTGCAGTTAGGGGTTCATTGGTCAGAAGTGTTTTCTAGGAATGTGCACAATGGAAACCATCAGAGAGATACTCAGAGCCGCCAGCTAGCCCAAAAGTTTAATCCACTATATTAACTGTAATGATGGTAGGCAGCTGCTAAAAGAGAGGAAAGATGAGAGAGCAAAAGAGCGCCAGCCTTGTACCAACATGAAGTTTTAACCCAGTGCTGGGTTTAATATAATTGTAGCATTAATAATCTCTTCCAGATTACTAAAAACACCTTTAAAATCCTTTAGGTAATGAGCTCCAATACTTTGGCCACCTGATGTGAAAAACTGACTCACTGGAAAAGACCCTGATGCTGGGAAAGATTGAAGGCAGGAGGAGAAGGGGACAACAGAGGACGAGATGGTTGGATGGCATCACCGACTTGATGAACATGAGTTTGAGCAAACTCCGGGAGTTGGTAATGGACGGGGAAGCCTGGCATGCTGCAGTCCATGGGGTCGCAAAGAGTTGGACACGACTGAGTGACTGAACTGAACTGAAGAGACTATACAATAAACTTGTATGTCTCCACTGTGAACTACCAGAGTGGAATTCTATCATCACTTTTATTTTGGTTTGGAGCGGGCTGGCAGAACTCAAAACTCTTGGGGTAGCTTTCAGGATTATTTCTCAGCTGGACAGCTTCATCCATGAATCCCAGAGAATGGTGACATTCTTCTTTGGAAAGCATTGGGTAGTACAGGAATTCTCATCTCTACAATCAAAGACATCAAAAATAAATTTGGATTTTTTAAAAAAAAAGGGTCATTGTAGAGGGTCTCAGATTCACACTGGTTCATCAGATGAATTATAGTTATGTCATCTGTGTTGGTAACTCTGTGTTAGAAAGCAGTCAATGCAATATCTGCAGTACAAATTACAGACCTTGATCCCAACGTGCCCGTTAGAACAGAGAACTAGGTTTGCTCTTTTTATTTTATATCTCCAAATGTTTCAGAGTGAAGAGATGAGAAAGTGCATTGAATCCTTTGGTTCCCTCTTTATCTGTCTCTAAATGCGATCTTAGGACTTCGTGTGCTTACCTCGCCTTTTATCCAGCCTGCAGCGAGGCTCATCTGCAAGCAAAAATTACCTTGCCCAAGTATTCTTAGGAGAAATAATTAGCCACAAGCCCCTCCTCTGCACACTCTCCCACATTCCTCGGGAGGCCCAGATGCCTGACATAAATCATTTAGTCCTGAGCCCTCACATACACCTTTCCCACTGGATTCCATAATTGGCAAAGTAGTTGCCAACTGGGTTTAAAGTGATTTGAAATTGTTTTCCATCCAGTCTTGCTGATAGCAAAAGGTTTCCCCTTTACCTCAAGCGTGAGTTACAGTAACATGATTGAATGTAACCAGTTATTCAGTTCAAGCTGTGATTCTGATACACTATAGACAATATGAATTCCCCAGAGCTCAGTGAGGCCATCTCAATGGTCCGTTTAAGTCCAATTCAATTAGACTCACTATGGTTCTTAGACTTCCTTAGGTATGTTTGCAGCAGCCCTCGGGGTTGAATGTGAGACTGGTATTCATCTAGGACTTTTAAATTAGGTCTCAGGTGTCATCATTCTAAATGAATTATTACAGTGGTGTGTTCACACTGCTGTAGTTGAAGTTGTGTTAGCATCTCCCCTCGACCATTTTAATCCACTGTGGAACAGAACTTGTCATGTAAGGGCTCTGCCAGAGAGTGACTCTTTCCTTGAAACCCAGTTTTTAAAATAATTGGCCTACCAAGTAAACACTGTGATATGCATTTTGGGGGGGGGGCAGTAAAGACCACCTGAATTTATTGGGGTTTTTTGTTTGTATGAATGCTTGTTTTGTTTGTAAGAGAGCATACCCAAGAACAGCTCTCAATATTGCATTTTCTCACATTTAACAGACTGAGCCATGAATGCATCCCTATATGCAGGGGGTTGAGGGGAGAAGCGGGGTGCTGAGCACCAGACCTAAAAGGGAAGTTAATATATCGGGCTTTCTTTTTTCAAAATTTCTTGTTGTCTGCCTCTATAATCTCTCCTTCTGGAGCCTCAACTAACATTTTCTTCTTTCTTTTAATTTCCCGGGCTTTAAATGAGCCCCAGCCATGACATCAGCAAGCATGTGGGAACATCTGTCAGTGTGTAGCTATTTCAGACACATTAAAAAGTACATGCTCATTTCCCCATGCTAGAGTTGCCTAACAAACTATAGCTTCGAGCAGAGAGTGACAGTGACATTAGTACCATAGTAGAGGGATCAGCCAGGCTAATGGAGAAAGCACCCTATGCACATGTCATCAATAACAAATCACATGCTGGGCAGAAAATAAAATAATTACAGAACCTACTTTTCTTTATCCAGGCAGTTCAGACACTGTGGCAATGTTCCAAGTTCCCAAAACCAAGGGGTTGCAGTAATCAGCCTCACTCCGAAAATATATACAAGACAGAGTTTAAAACAACAGACCCATGAAATTCGGAACAAAACAACAACAGGTGAGCAGAGTAAATGGGGCACTAATTGGGGAGTATATAAATCAGAATCACAGAATGTGAACACATTTAGGGTTTACTATTATTTCTCAATCAAAGCCAAGCTGAACTGGCAAGCTGATCTTTCTATATACTATCTCTATGATTATGCCTGTGACTTTTGTATTTTAAAAGGAGGTAGCACTTTGCAAGTTACAGGGTAAATTTAAATAATTAACTGGAAAGCTCAGGTCCTCCAATTATTCAAGGCACTTAAATTACACAAAGAGACTCTAATGCTCTATCCATACACAAAGCTAAGTTTATTTTTAATCATTATATAAAGTCCTAAGCAAAATCATTATAGCCCTCAGAGTTTACTTATTAAACGCATGCACATGGGAGCGAGTAGTGAAAGACTGTTTAGGAAGACTGAAATGGTAGAGGAAAGTGCTAGCTGATTTCAGTGTTGAAAATTAGTTGCTGCTGATTCAAATAGATGTGAAAGTGAAAGTTACTCTCAGGGGTCTGACTCTTTGCCACTCCATGGACTGTAGCCTACCAGGCTCCTCTGTCCGTGGCATTCTCCAGGCCAGAATACTGGAATGGATAGCCTGTCCCTTCTCCAAGGGATCTTCCTGACCCAGGAAGTGAACTGGGGTCTCCTGACTTGCAGGAGGATTCTTTACCAGCTGAGTTCAAATGAATGGTAAACTTTTATTTCATAAGTACATTTTTTTAAGATGTCACATACACTAAAGATAACATGCACCAAACTAAACTTCCTCGTTCCTAGGATTTTAGGTTTCTCCGATGGGAAAAAAAGATCTTCAAGACCATGATAAACACGATGGTGTGATCACTCACCTAAAGCCAGACATCCTGGAATGTGAAGTCAAGTGGGCCTTAGAAAGCATCACTAAAAACAAAGCTAGTGGAGGTGATGGAATTCCAGTTGAGCTCTTTCAAATCCTGAAAGATGATGCTGTGAAAGTGCTGCACTCGATATGCCAGCAAATTCGGAAAACTCAGCAGTGGCCACAGAACTGGAAAACGTCAGTTTTCATTCCAATCCCAAGAAAGGCAATGCCAAAGAATGCTCAAACTACCGCACAATTGCACTCATCTCACATGCTAGTAAAGTAATGCTCAAACTTCTCCAAGCCAGGCTTCAGCAATACAAGAACCATGAACTTCCAGATGTTCAAGCTGGTTTTAGAAAAAGCAGAGGAACCAGAGATCAAATTGCCAACATCTGCTGGATCATCGAAAAAGCAAGAGTGTTCCAGAAAAACATCTAGTTCTGCTTTATTGATTATGCCAAAGCCTTTGACTGTGTGGATCACAGTAAACTGTGGGAAATTCTGAAAGAGATGAGAATACCAGACCACCTGACCTGCCTCTTGAGAAACCTATATGCCCGTCAAGAAGCAACCATTAGAACTGGACATGGAACCACAGACTGGTTCCCAATAGGAAAAGAAGTACTTCAAGGCTGTATATTGTCACCCTGCTTATTTAACTTCTATGCAGAGTACATCATGAGAAATGCTGGACTGGAAGAAACACAAGCTGGAATCAAGACTGCTGGGAGAAATATCAATAACCTCAGATATGCAGATGACACCACCTTTATGGCAGAAAGTGAAGAGGAACTAAAAAGCCTCTTGATGAAAGTGAAAGTGGAGAGTGAAAAAGTTGGCTTAAAGTTCAACATTCAGAAAATGAAGATCATGGCATCTGGTCCCATCACTTCATGGGAAATAGATGGGGAAACAGTGGAAACAGTGACAGACTTTATATTTTGGGGCTCCAAAATCACTGCAGATGATGATTGCGGCCATGAAATTAAAAGACGCTTACTCCTTGGAAGAAAAGTTATGACTAACCTAGATAGCATATTCAAAAGCAGAGACATTACTTTGCCAACTAAGGTCCATCTAGTCAAGGCTATGGTTTTTCCTGTGGTCATGTATGGATGTGAGAGTTGGACTGTGAAGAAGGCTGAGCGCTGAAGAATTGATGGTTTTGAACTGTGGTGTTGGAGAAGACTCTTGAGAGTCCCTTGGACTGCAAGGAGATCCAACCAGTCCATTCTGAAGGAGATCAGCCCTGGGATTTCTTTGGAAGGAATGATGCTAAAGCTGAAACTCCAGTACTTTGGCCACCTCATGTGAAGAGGTGATTCATTGGAAAAGACCCTGATGCTGTGAGGAATTGGGGGCAGGAGGAGAAGGGGACGACAGAGGATGAGATGGCTGGATGGCATCACTTACTCGATGGATGTGAGTCTGAGTGAACTCCGGGAGTTGGTGATGGACAGGGAGGCCTGGCGTGCTGTGATTCATGGGGTCGCAAAGAGTCAGACACGACTGAGCGACTGAACTGAACTGAACTGAACCCTATCTCAGATTCGTTGCTCTTGCTATTCCCCCGTCATGAAAAGCTCTTCCCTCAGATACACAGTTTCCTCATCAACATCAAGTATCATTCCCAGAGACTCCATCCTGACAGCCTTCACCCCTGCAGTCCCCTTCTCACTGTCACAGTCTATCCCATCACCCTGCATTCAAATTCTTTGTGAAATTGAGAACTTTCTTGTTTCCTGCCTACTGATAGAGGCACCGTCTCCAAACTTGTCCTTTCACTTTTGCATCCCCAATGCCTAGATAGTACCCATTACACAACAGTGAGTGAATACATTAATGAGTGAAAGAAGTATCTACACGCACACACAGTGATGACAACTGAAGTCAAATTATACTGACACAAATTTATCCATGCTTTTCTGATACAAAATATGGATCGATTCCTCGAAGGCAGAACTGGGGAGTTGGTACTAATAAAGATTATCATAAAATGTGTAAACAGTGTGGTGAGATGGTTGGATGGCATCACTGAGTTAATGGACATGAACTTGGGCAAACTCCAGGCGAGGGTGAAGGAGAGGGAGGCCTGGTGTGCTGCAGTCCATGGGGTCGCAAAGAGTCAAACCTGACTTGGCGACTGAACAACAGCAACAACAAAATAATATCTAGGAATGTCAAAGAACAGAAAAAACAATACAGACTACTCGGTAATGCAGGATTTCAAATTCCTAGGTTATCATCTCGGTTTCCACAGTGTTGGAGTCTGGCTGAGTACACACGTAGCAAAACCTGAATGCCCAGTGACTGGTGGTGGTGGTTTAGTCTCTAAGTCTTGTCTGACTCTTTAAGACCCCATGCACTGTAGCCCACCAGGATCCTCTGTCCATGGGATTTTCCAGGCAAGAATACTGGAGTGGGTTGCCATTGCCTTCTCTAGGAGATCTTCCCGACCCAGGGACTGAGCCTGCCTCTCCTGCATTGCACTCAGATTCTTTACCATTAAGCCATCAGGGAAGCCAAATACCCAGTAGACACCACAAGCACAAAGGAACATTGGTCCAGTGGGGATTCTAATTCTAGCATTGTGGAAGACTAGACATCACAGAATAGAACCTTGAAAAGAGCTCAATAAGTTATAAAAAAAACAACTTTTTTTTCCTTTTCTTCTTAAATTGTAGTAAAATATATATAACATAAACATTCCATCTTAATTATTTTTCAGGGCATAGTTCAATGGCATTAAGTTCACTAACATTGTTATCCAGCCATCATCACCATCCATCTCCAGAACTTTTTCCATCTTGCACAACTGAAACTCTGTGCCCATTAAACAACGACTCCTGATTCTACTCTTCCCTCAACCTTTGGCACCATCATTCTACTTTCTGTCTTTATGAATTCGAGAAGCCACCACAATGAGAAACCCATGCACTGTAACTTCAGAGCAGTCCCCATTTGCCGCAAGCAGAGAAAGCCCACACGCAGCAACCGAAGATGTACCACAGCCAAAAATAAACTGATTGACAGATTTAAAAAGAAAAAAAACAATAACAATCATGTCAGAGGAGAACACAAAAAACAAAGTAAAGGTATTAATAGCAACCAGAGGGAAGAGTTAGTTAACCTTCATCGCAAGCAACACTGAAAGCTGAAAGACAGTGGAATATCTTCAATGAACTGAGAACAAATAACGCTCAATGCAGAATTTTAAAAACTATCAAGAATAAGGGCAAACAAATACATTTTCCAAAAGGAAAAACACAGAGGTATTTCTTACTAAATGACTCTCACAAAATGAAATTCTAGAACTTGCATTTCAGGAAGTGTAAAAATTATTCCAGAGGAGAGCCTGGGAGGCAAGAAAGCAAAAAGGCACAGTGAGGTGGAGAAATCTTCAACTACATAAAACAAAAAAGTGTCTAATTTGTGACATTAAAAAGCAATCAGTATAGAGCTAAATATACTAACCATGTTAAGTCAGAGAGGATAACCAGAATTGGTCATCTTAGGTTTCAAGTATCTGACAGGACAGCAAAGATAACAAATAAACACTCTAAGTTACATACACATGTTAAAATTCTTAGAGAAACATTAAAAGAATAGAAATAGTGTATATAACTTCCAAGCCAGTAGAGAAGGGGATAAACGAATGAGGGAAAAATCAAAGCTTACAAGAAAGGCTTAAACAGGAAAAAAAAAAAAAAACACAGAAATAATTATTTGAATGAATGAAAGATTAATATAGTAATAAAAATAAATTAAAAATAGTAATAATGACAAGAGCAGAAAGAAATATTGATTATGCATCCAAATATAATATGTGAGCTATAGTTACAAATAAAATCATATTTCATAAATCATAGCACCTACATGAACTGAATGGACATATAGCTTAAGATATTCTGATCAGGGATTTAAAAATATGCTGGAATTTTAAAATAAAAATGTTTGGGAACACATGTAAGAATTAAAGATTTTAAAATTAAAAAAATAAAAAAATAAAAAAAAAAAATGCACACCACCTGGGTCAATTCAATGTAGAACTATAATGAGATATATGAATAGTTTAAAAAGACAAGCTACAGAATTGCACATACAATCCTTTTTTGTTAAAAAAATTGTGTGTGTGTATATGTGATTAGACTCACACGTATAAAAAAACTGTTTGGACACATGGGAGACTCTTCATAACTATGCATTTTGCATTGTTGAAAATTATTTATTTATAAGCAATGCATAATTAATTTTATAAATTTATAATTTATTGTTTTATAAAATTTTATAATTAAAAAAGTAAAATACAGGAAAAAATTTTTAAATGTATCTAAATGCTAGAAGGACAACAAAGAGAGAAGAAAAACAAGACAGAAACAGATGGGATAGGGTGAAGGTCATGGAGAAGAATCAAGTGTTAAGATGGTATTGGGAGACTAGGAAAAAAGTGAGAAACTGGGAAACAGAGACATCAGAAGATTTATATTAATGTTGCTCGTATTTAACTTAAAAAAAGAGAAGTTTTTTTTTTTTAAGTTTTTTAAAATAAATTTTATTTACTGGTTGGTTTGGGGTTTTCTTATTTTTCTAATGTGTGTTGGTATGTTGCCAAATTGCTTGATTTTTCTGCAGCTAATTAAGACCCTTGCCTGGATTTGGACCCTGGAGATAAAGGTCAGAACTGCTAGTGGGACTTTCAAAGGTTTTAACTGTTCTCTGTGCTCCTAAAAGCTTAACTCCTCAATTGCCAACCTGAAAAATGGTGTCACCCCCTAACTCCCTCCCCGCAACCTCCTGTTTAAATCTTTGTCCACTTAATCCCTCATTAACTCCTTGAACCCCTTCAACTGAATTTACATGTCTGTTTCTTGCAGCTTTGGTTTTTGCCAGAGATAATGGTGTCTGGGAACATCATTTTGTCTCTCCTATGGCTAGTTAACATCTGGACCCTGATTTTCCAAACTACCACAGCTTTTTCAGGATTAAAAGCCCTGAGAGGAAGGTGTTAATCAGAGCAACACCCAAAACAATTGGACTCTAGGTACTGACTCAAATCCTGAGATAAAAGCAGCTTGAAAATATCCAGTGGCTCCCTCCCAGCCTTCAAAAAAAGTTAGGAAAACTGAACAAGGAAATGGGCAG
Organism: Capricornis sumatraensis; assembly: GCF_032405125.1. NCBI lineage: Eukaryota > Metazoa > Chordata > Mammalia > Artiodactyla > Bovidae > Capricornis > Capricornis sumatraensis. The sequence goes on from NC_091089.1 coordinate 34,855,592, forward strand.
GAAAGGCCTGGGCAGGAAATGAGGTAACGAGTCATATAAATCCTAATGTCTCACCACTGTGTGTGTTAAGAAGGAAATGAAAGAAAGTAAATGTGCTCATTATACAGCTTAATTTATAGCAGAATACAAAAATATTCTGCTGATGAAATTTTCAGGAGATTCAGTTGCACAGTTAGTTATTAATTAAGTTTTCAAAAGAAAATATAAACTAATGGTATGACTAATTAAAATTTTGGCCTAAAATACTGTAGCCCAAGTAACTTTATTCTTAGCTAATGAAAAATAATATGACCCCCTACTGAAGACCTCCTCAAAGGCTGCTTGGGCATGTTCACAATTCTCTTGATCTCAAAGCTATTTGGCCCTTTTATTCCAATACAATAACCCCAATATATCAGACTAACTCTATTTGCTTCAAGCTATGGGGAGAATTCACTCCTTTTACCCTATGCAAATCTTTATCTTCAGAATGGCTTTACACACAAGCAGAGCAGACAGATACCTGATACTGTGATTGCAGCGATTCCCTGAAATCTTCTAAGAAGGTCTCTGCACCCAGGTTTCAAAACACTGGAAACACCACCAGGAAAGAGACATACAGCTTAAAGCAGAATTGAATTCGAAGTTTAAAATTTCCTTTTCTTCAGGTTTGCTTTAAAAGACTTTCTTGGTGGTCCTGGAGCTAGGACTCCACGCTCCCAACGCAGAGGGCCTGGGTTCGACCCCTAGTCGGCGAACCAGATCCTGCATGCCAACTAAAGATTCTGCTCGCTGCAACAAAGACTAAAGATCCTGCTTGCTGCAACAAGACCTGGCACAGCCAAATAAATAAATATTAGAAAAGAAGAAGTACTAGCACCAAGCAGCAGGCATCAGCTTCACTTTAAAATACAAATATTGTGGGAGGATTAGTATATAAATCATTAACATTACGGCTTGAACTAATGATCAAAGATGCCAACTCCCTGAGACCTGAGATGAGACCATCATCCTGGGCTTCAATAAAAGACAAGGTAGTTGGGTTGGATCCAGATGTCTTCATCAGAACAGGGGTTTAGATGCGAGGAGGCTAGAAGGATTTCCTAGTGAGGACGTTCGTCATACCACCTACCACACATGGACCACCTCCACTTCCCACTGCATCCTCATCCTTCCACCCACTTCATCTGCTGCACCCCAAACTCCAGCTAAGAAATCCGAGGTTGAGTCCTGCAAAAACATTCTATGCCTCCAACATGAGTCAAGAATTCCTAACTATCCATAGTGATGGGCTTCTTTGCTTATCTAGTGAAAGCTATGAACCCTGTGGCTAACCAGTGCAACTTCAGCTGCTATAAAAAGCCATCCCAGAATGTACAGTGGCTCAAACACAACAGAAGCTTATTTTTCACTCATATAAAGTCCAAAACAGATACTCCTGCTCAGCAGGAGGCTCTAAGTGGTGATTCAGGAACCCAGGCTAGTTCCCATCTTCAGGCTCTGCCACCTTTAACACACAGCTTCCAAGGTCAATGCTCTCTTAGGCACTGATCCTGCAGAAAGGGGATGTTAGGATACAGATCAAAGACCAGGCCTAGAAGCTGCACAAAACTGCCCCTTGAAGCCCTTTGGTATATCTTAGGGTTTGGGCACATGAAGTTAAAAATTCTCTGGATTAGATCTTTTGTTTCCTGAGTAGCAATGGCTTAAGACCTGAGCACCTGATGCATAGGAAGCACTAAGAGGGCAAGAGAATCAGAAAAAGGAGATGAAAAGAAACAGCAACATACTCAGGATTTGACCTAGAGTCTGTTTTCCTCAAATCATGGGGTAAATAATGGATCCTCTTGTACTTCTCCAAAGGAGCCATCATCCCTTGCTTTAAAGATTTTAGATAGATAGAAAGCAGATAGAGATACACATATACATGTTATATGTGCATTAGCTATATATAGTTGTTATTTATCAAATAGATAAATATATATAAATCATGTGTGTATGTATAGGGCTGCCCTGGTGGCTCAGCTGGTAAAATCCACCTGCAAGGCAGGAGACCTGGGTTCGATCCCTGGGTTGCTAAGATCCCCTGGAGAAGGGAAAGGCTACCCACTCCAGTGTTCTGGCCTAGATGATGGACTGATTCCATTCTAAGTGGAGTAAGTCAGAAAAAGACATATACCACATGATATCACGTATATATGGAATCGAAAATATGCCACAAATGAACCTGTCTAGGAAACAGAAACAGAATCACAGATATAGAAAACAGACTGGCAGTTGCCAAGGGGGAGGGGATTGGTAGAGAGACGGAATGGGAGGTAGAGGTTAGAAGCTGTCGACTTTTACATACAGGATGGATAAACTTCAAGGTCCTACTCTATAACACAGAGAACTATATTTGTGTGTGTGTGTGTGTGTGTGTGTGTGTGTGTGTGTGCGCGCGCGCTGTGCTGTGCTTAGTTGGTCAGTCATCTCCGACTCTTTGCAACCCTATGGACTGTAGCCCGCCAGGCTCCTCAGTCCATGGGATTCTCCAGGCAAGAGTACTGGAGGGGGTTCCCATGCTTTCCTCCAAGGGATTTCTTGCCCCAGGGATCAAACCTGCATCTCCTACATTATAGGTGGAGTCTCTACCACCAAGCCACCAGGGAAATATATATATACTTTTTTTTTCCTGGCTGCTCTAGATCTCAGTTGTGGCACACGGGATCTTTAGTTGCAGCATGTGAACCCTCAGCTGCAGTAAGCAAACTCTTAGCTGCAGCACGCAAACTCTTAGCTGCAGCATGAGGGAACTAGTTCCCTGATCAGGGATCAAACTGGAGCTCCCTGCATTGGAGCATGGAATCTTAGCCACTGGACCACGAGGGGAGTCCCTGTACAGCATAAATTAACACATTTTAAATCAACTATATTTCAATCTTTTAAAAAAATTAAAGCTGAAAAAAGAAACCATGAATAACTGAACAAAAAGTCCACCTATTCTCAAACTCTATCATTTTTTTCCCTCTGCAACCCCTCACCCAAATACAGAAAGAGAAAAGGAAGAGGGTCCAAAGTACCATCTTCACAAGATTCAGGGACTCTAACAGTTGGTGGGACATCTGTAGCTTCTCCTCAAAGGAGAAGCACTGGGGAGACGGCATCCCCACTCTGCACCCTGGCCCACCACCTCCTGTCTGCCATGGTGGCCTGCATAAGGCAACTATTTCCGTAAGACTAATGCCTGCTAGTAAAGGAATGCTCAAAAGTCTCCACGTTAGGCTTCAGCAATACGTGAAGCGTGAACGTCCAGATGTTCAAGCTGGTTTTAGAAAAGGCAGAGGAACCAGAGATCAAATCGTCAACATTCGCTGGATCATCGAAAAAGCAAGCGAGTTCCAGAAAAACATCTATTTCTGCTTTATTGACTATGCCAAAGCCTTTGACTGTGTGGATCACAATAAACTGTGGAAAATTCTGAAAGAGATGGGAATACCAGACCACCTGATCTGCCTCTTGAGAAACCTATATGCAGGTCAAGAAGCAACAGTTAGAACTGGACATGGAACCACAGACTGGTTCCAAATAGGAAAAGGAGAACATCAAGGCTGTATATTGTCACCCTGCTTATTTAACTTCTATGCAGAGTACATCATGAGAAACGCTGGGCTGGAGGAAGCACAAGCTGGAATCAAGACTGCTGGGAGAAATATCAATAACCTCAGATATGCAGATGACACCACCCTTATGGCAGAAAGTGAAGAGGAACTAAAAAGCCTCTTGATGAAAGTGAAAGTGGAGAGTGAAAAAAGTTGGCTTAAAGCTCAACATTGAGAAAACGAAGATCATGGCATCTGGTCCCATCACTTCATGGGAAATAGATGGGGAAACAGTGGAAACAGTGTCAGACTTTATTTTTGGGGGGCTCCAAAATCACTGCAGATGGAGACTGCAGCCATGAAATTAAAAGACGCTTACTCCTTGGAAGAAAAGTTATGACCAACCTAGATAGTATATTCAAAAGCAGAGACATTACTTTGCCAACAAAGGTCTGTCTAGTCAAGGCTATCGTTTTTCCAGTGGTCATGTATGGATGTGAGAGTTGGACTGTGAAGAAAGCTGAGCACCAAAGAATTGATGCTTTTGAACTGTGGTGTTGGAGAAGACTCTTGAGAGTCCCTTGGACTGCAAGGAGATCCAACCAGTCCATTCTGAAGGAGATCAACCCTGAGATTTCTTTGGAGGGAATGATGCTAAAGCTGAAACTCCAGTACTTTGGCCACCTCATGTGAAGAGTTGACTCATTGGAAAATACTCTGATGCCGGGAAGGACTGGGGGGAGGAGGAGAAGGGGAGGACAGAGGATGAGATGGCTGGATGGCATCACTGACTCGATGAACATGAGTCTGAGTGAACTCCGGGAGTTGGTGATAGACAGGGAGGCCTGGTGTGCTGCGATTCAAGGGATCGCAAAGTGATGGACACGACTGAGCGACTGAACTGGACTGAACTGAATGACTGCTTCCTGTTTGTTATCAGAGTGGGATAACATAAGAAAAGATGTTTTCAAAAATTAGTCTTTCCAGATGTTTCAATATATATGTCTATTAATTTCATAAGAAATAAAACAACAATCTAAATGTAAACAATCTAAACCAAAACACATTTCTCTTCTTAGGAAATAAGAACTGCTGAATGTAGATTTCTTAAAGATAAATTACTTGGATATTTTAGCTTCTTTTTTGTGACTTTTCTAGAAAATGTGTCATTTTCATCAAATAAACTTCCTTTCATATAAGACAGAATGTAAACAACTTGCTTGTGGAAGGGAGAAAAATAAATTTTTTCTCTACCCATCTTAAGTTCATTGGCTGAGACTCAACAAATTAGACTGAGAAAAGAGAGACCAGTAAGAGAAAAACAAGAAACGAGCAAATTTATTAGCAGGTGCACCAAGGCTTCCCTTGTGGCTCAGACGGTAAAGAATCTGCCTGCAGTGCAGGAGACCTGGGTTTGATCCCTGGGTTGGGAAGACCCCCTGAAGGAGGGAATGGCAACCCCAGTCTTAAGGGAATGCTTTTCAAGTGATAAAAGTCTGTCTTCACTGGGGAAAAATAAAAAACTGGGTACCACTTGGTGTTAACAGTTGCAAGCTGAAGAAGCCTTTACACTGTATCAAGCCTTGGACATGCTTGTTTTCTTTAGCCTTTGACCTCCTCCCATAAGGGATTTCCCCTTGTCCTTTCAGGGCACAGGATTACAAGCCACGATGCCATTTCCCTGCTTCCCTCACCTCCTTTTTTCTCCCTCCGTCATCTTACAGTTCCTCCATCTGAGCTTGGTTTTGGAAATCCACCATTCTCCATCTCCTTGTTATATGGAGAAACTCAACTCCCTCTCTATAACTACTATGCCCAAACTTAGCTGTTGCCTTCCCTTTTTATAGCAAACACATCTAATTTCTCACAATGGGATTTTCCACAACATAAAATTCATCCTCCTCAAAAAGTCCTCTGAGCTGATCACTTTTATTATCATTATTTAAAATAATGATAATTTTATTTTATCTTATTATCATAATTTTATTATCATTATCATTAATTATTATCATTATTTTAACGGTAAATGGACTTAATTCTCTAATCAGAAGCAGAATGCATGGATGGTTAAGGAAAAAAAAAGATCCCACCATATGCTGCCTAAAAGAGAATCAATTCAGCTTTAAGGACACATATGGGCTGAAATTGAGAGACAAAAAAATATATTCCATGCAAATAGAAACCAAAAGAAAAGAGAAGTAGCCACATTTACATCAGACTAAATAGACTTTAAGTAAAAAACTGTAATAAGAGAAAAAACATTGATGAGTGGATTCCATTAAGAGGAAATAAAAATAGTAAATATATATGAACCCAGCATCAGAGCACCTTAATATATAGAGCAAACATTAACAGCTTTCAAGTAGGGAACTTTTTATCCAGACAGAAAATCAATAAGGAAACACTGGAGCTGAACAACGCTTTAAATCAAATGATCTTAACACACATATTAAGAACACTCCATTCAACAGCAGCACAACAGACACTCTTCTCAAGTGCACACGCAGTATTATTTAGCATAGATCATATAGAGGTTCCGCAAAAATAAAAATAACACTACCATGAAATAGCAATCCCACTTGTAGGTATACATCCAAAAGAAATAAAATTATTACCTTGAAAGAATATCTACACTCTCATGTTCATTGTAGGATTAATCACAGTAGGCAAACTATGAAAACAACCCACATGTTTGTCAACACATTGAATGAATTAAGAAAATATGGTATATATGGACAATGAAATGCTGTTCAGATTTTAAAAAGAAGTAAACCCTGCCATTTGCAACAACATGGGTAAATCTGAAGGACATTATACTAAATGAAATAAGCCAGACACAAAAAGACAAATATCACATGATCTCATTTATATGCAGAATTTTTTTTAAAAAAATCAAACTCAAAAGGTTATTAGAGTGGTGGTTACCAGAGCCTGGAGGTTGGGGGTTGTGGGGGGGGGGGGTGTGGAAGGGACATATGAAACAAGCGGTAAATTTCTTCAGTTATAAAAGAAATAAGTTCTGGAGGCCTAATGTACAGCATGCTGACAATAGTTAATAGATACTTGAAATTTGCTAAGGGAGTAAATCACAAACGTTCTCAGCACACACACATTTAAAAAATGGTAACTATGAAAGGTGATAGACATGTTAATTTGTCTCACTGTGGCAGTCACTTCACAATGTATACATATATCAAAACATCATATTGTATATCTTAAATATAAACAATTTTTGTCAAAAATAAATACACAAAAATAAGTCTTATGAGCTATACATAGTGATATTTCTTCTTCAGTGCAGATACTTATTGGAAGTTCTGAGTTTTTTCCCACTATTACTTTGTTTTGGGACCCCCTGATACATACAATTAGAACCTGAATCATTTCAATGGTTTCTGCTGCCAACGAGTAGCACACGTTTTAGGTTTTTGTCTCTTGTTCCTAACCCTAACCAATGGTGCCTACATCATGTTAAGAAGGCAGGCTGACTGAAGAAACTCAGTGCTGATATCTGTTAAATGAAAAGAGGGACACTGTTTGCAATTTCATGTTTAAAGTACTTTGTACATTGTAGGTACTCAATAATGCTGGTTAAATGAACAGCTGTAAAAAGCATGTTATTGGTAAATAACTCCTGAAGTCTTAGATGCAATTAATCTTTTAGATGGGGAAGACTGGGAATACCTTGGTGATCCATTGGTTAGGACTCTATGATTTTACTTCCAAGGGCTCAGGTTCAATCCCTGGTCAGAGAGCTAAAATCCTGCAAACCTCGTGGAACATCCAAACAAACAAACAAAAAAAAATAGATGAGGAAGATGAAAATGATAGCTTAATATTCAACATTTGTCAAGTAGGATGTAGCCTGAGGGGCAATATTACCAGTACACAATATACACAGCACCACTATAAAAATTAGTTGAATGAAAGGAAATTGACTCGGCATATTCTTTTAACCTAAGCAGTAGTACTCATACAAAGCTTAAACTGGTTTAAACATTGAGATGATTTATGTAAAAGGCCAGCAAGTATGACAGGAAGTATATTCAAATGGAAAATGTATTGTCAACTAGAAATATAAATGCACTTATATTGTCTTTTTGGCGATCTTAATTTTATTGCTCTGAACATAAACATTTATATGGTGAAGGAACATAAAATCTCATTTTTTCAGAGCACTTTTCAGGTATATTTCTTATACAATAACTCCACATCCTGGAATGGCAGTAGGCATCAAACAATGCCAGATTTATATAATCACCTCTTTACCAACAGTCCAAATGCCTGGATTATGCAATAACAGAATGCAGGGAAAAAAAAAAAAAACCTTTTTTAATCAGTGAGATGCAACTTAATACATTAAATTTGTAGCCACGGACTTGTGAGTCTCTAGACTTGGAACTGTTAACCCCTGGCCATCTTTCTGCTGTTGCATCCACGCGTTTCAGAATTATCTGTTCGTATGTGTCAGCTACTCCACTGCCAACTCTCTGAACAGAACCTGGCCCTCCTTCATTATCTTGCCTGACAAAGAAAAGGCTTTCGAAAATATTTATTACATGACTGAACGCTGTGATCTGATTATCTGCTCTTTGGGGCCTCTCTGAAATTTATAGTTACAATGTTGACCTCAAATTCCTTCTGTCCTTTCTTGAGTCAACTTATCCAACTCAGTATTAGCAGATAGCATTTTTGGAGCATGTGTCATATGCAGGCACTGTGCTATACACCCCTAAATGCCTTCTCATTTAATCCTTAGCACAGTCCTGGAGGTTTGATATTATGATTATCATGGTCTTCATTCTCAAAAGGATAACTGAAGTTTAAAGAAGTTAAGTAATTTGCCTGAGGTTACACAGCTAAAAAGAAGCCTGGGCAAGAGTTAAGTCTGTATCTGCTGGATTCCAGAGCTTACATGTGATTTTAGGCACATCACTAAAATTCTGAACTGGAAATGAGCCAAAGAAAAAGCCGAGGGCCCATTAGTAACGGATAAAAAGCGTCTTGTCTCTAAGGGCCCCAGGGCTTGTAAAAATTCAGGGAGTTCTTCATTTCATCCATCATTTGTGTCTCTAAATGGCAGCCCTGAGTTTGGGTTTCTAAACGAGGGAACAAGTATCAGAGAGATGCTCCTACCAGCAGGTAAACCACCCATTGCAAGAATGGCTGTAGGTGAGGGATAGGAACACCGGATGCTTTCTCCCAACTGTAAAATGCAAAGCTTTTCTGTAGCAGTGGTCCTGCAGTTCTATACCAGAAACTAGTGCAAAACCAGGATTCAATTATGGGATTTCACCTTTACATAGCTCTTAGGGAGAGAACTGTATAAATTACATGTAACCACTGTTGAATTCATCACACTCCCGCTATGCTTACCAAGAGCACCTTGATGAAAGGCACAGTGTCTGAGATCAGCCAGAGGAAGTATCTACAGCATCTACTACCTTTTATGATCCGAGGGAGACCAGAAGGCCCACAGCCTCCCTCCCAGGCCCCACTTGGCCTATTGTAGAAACTAAACTTTCCACAAGTAATCCTTCTCACAGCCAATAGCTAGGGTCAAGCCCCTTCCGCTAAACACACACATCTTTTAGGAACATGACATGACATGGGATTCATGAAACAACACAAATAGGTAAGCTGAAGAAAGATCCTTCTATCCTTCCAGCTCAACTCCAGCATGGTGCGTCTAGGAGCATGGTCTCTGGGGGGATTCAAATAGAGGCAAGTGGTCATTCATTTGGATACTAAGAGCCATTCCTGCGTTCAGCAAAATGTTGGAAGAGGTGACCTCTAAAAGGTGACTCTTCAGTTTCTTGAGTACTGTGCTAGAGTCCCTGTGTGGCACAGACTGTCAACAGTTTTGAGTATTTAGACAAAGGTGAAATAATGGCTGGCTTTCCATCAGGTTATTCTGAGGACAATTTGCAAGCGCCCTAGCATCTCTTTGTCCCCCAAGTCAGATCATCAACCACAGTTACTCTTTGGTAAAATGAATTTTATTTCTTTGTTAAATTACTTATTTGTAATCCAACCTTGTTTCAAAGAAAATCTGGAGTGACTATAATGCAAATTGGACAAAGCAAGAGTGTTAAAAATGCAGAGACAGACTTAGAAAACCTCCCAAGAACTCAAGCCAAGTAGCTGTGTCCGCAGTACTTATATGGAGCAATAGTGACATCCAGTGGTCAATTAAGTTATTCTTAGATGAGGTTTGTAATTTTCCCTCGACCTAGCATTAATTATAACCAGAAAAACTGTTTTTTGAGCAACTCAATTTGGGGGCTCTTCTGAACTTCAAGAAAGGCTTGAATTTTGTGGCCTCAAATGCAGGAAACACTTTTCTCTGTCTCCCAGCTTAAAGCTTTAACATCTGCAGATGGTCTTTGCTCAAATGCAGGAAAAATAAAAAGAGCTCTCTATTGCCTCATCTATAAAATAGAACAGGTAATAAACTACCTGCCAAATTGGAGCCAGAAATGAGTGGCCACGGGAAGCACAGTGTATAAGGACAGCCATAAACGTGCACCAGAGGAAAAAAGGAAGAGAAGGTGTTCCGTATGTCACACAGAGAACAAAGAAAGGAACGATGGAAGAATGAGGCCAGATTAATGGTCTCAGGTAGACAGCTGCGTGGAGGGTAAGGGCTGTGGCTGACTCACTGTTGTATCCCGGGTATAATATCCATCGTATGGCAAGTATTCAGATATTCTCTACTCTGTGAATAAATGAATGAATGGAGGGTTTTCTGGGCATTCTATCCCGAAGGATCTGCCTGTTAGGATGAGGCAGGTCTGCTCAGCCCAGTTTTGAGGTCCAGAGACCGCCCCTCAAGATGGTGTCTGAGGACCAAAAGGAAGAATACAGACTCAAATGATCTTACTGATCTGAGAATAGAACAGCAAGCAGTGCTAAGGACTGAATCAACAGAAATTTCGTATCTCGGTAGTTTACACTGAAAATCTACACGGTTAGCTATCTCATTCACTGTGTTCAAGGCAGGCGCTCAGCGGCTGACCTACCACCAGATAGTGGCCCAGAATAATGGAATAGGAGCCTGTGTCAAAGCACAGCCCCTAGGGTCACAGGGTTTAGAGCTCTTTCTTCATTCCCTTGGGTCATGACAGCCAGACTCATCCAAGGTTACTCTAAAGAGTGCGCAATTGGGCTCTAAATGGTTTTACATACACTGTAACTTAGATTGTTATCTTATTTTAAATAAAATATTTGTAACAAGAATATTATATTCAATATAAATAATTTTCTTTAATAATGTTTCAGGAGTCAGTTATGTAGAAAAAAATCTTCATTTTTAGAAGGTTTTACTACTAAATATACTTGCAAACAAAGCAAAATATTTAAAGATATAGTCCAAATAATCTTATTCTATTCTCCTTTGATCCACCTTGGGCGAGGGTATATTTAAAAGTCTTGAAGTCCCATCAAATGGTATTTTTTGCATAGTTTGTAAAAAACAATCAAAAAGAACTATTTACAATAATTTCCAACAATTCATCTTCTGATAATCTTGCAAAAAAAAGTAGCAAAACATGCTATTCTTGGTAAAACTAGTATCTCTATAATTCTAAGAAAATACAGAGAACTCCAAGTCAATTTCTTCCTAAAATGGCAATTAGTACAAAAAAGCACGAAGTCTTATAATAGCAATAACACATTTGTTTTAAGAAAATAATTTCTGGCCATTACTAGAAAATTGCTAATTCTTGAAAAGGCATGTGTATATAAATCATTAGTGCAATTATTATACTCTTATCCCTCCATGAACTGTGATAATATCAACATAAGAATCAATAATAAATCAAAGAGTATGCATATGAATTCATTTAATGATTTTACTACCTCTTCTGTCCAGATGGGCTGCAGTCTAGGTTAAAATAAAGATTTGTGGGTTCAAGAACTGCTGAAATGAATGACTGGGAACACAGTGCAATCTCCCAGCATATGGGTTCTCCTGGTAGCAGAGTGTTGTCCGCACTCCAGGGTAAGGCATAACCCTCTCATGATGCCCCACAAGCAGGTTGGGCAGTTCAGCCTGCAATTTCCACGAGTCAATTCTTTCAAGATCCAAAAGCCCAGGTATCAGAAAACAAGAGAAGGGTGCAATCTGAGACCAAAGAAAGGGGCCTCTGCCTCCACAGTTCTGCATGCAGATAACATGCTGTCACGACATCTCATTTCATTCACGACAGAACACAGAAAACTACTATACAGAGATAAAACTGCTTTAACTGAAAGTCAATTCAAAATAATTCTCTCTGAACATTTTTGAGGATTTCAGGCAATAATTGTGCACACCAATACATTTTAATTACCAGACATCATTCCTCAGTTAAAATCTCCACCGTGACTTCCCATCACCTGTCATATAGATTTTACCAGCACTGAGTAACACGTGTGCCTTAGTGTTCTGACCACTCTGTACCTACCCTGCTGTCCCTCTAATACACCCTACCTACTCTGTTCCTCCCACAAAAATAACCCAAACAAGCACAACATCAAATAAGAGGCCCACTTATCTGCCTTTCCCTACATTCGTTTAGCAAATAGTTTCAATACCTTCTTCACCACTGGCTCTAAGAATAAAACAATGGCCAAACCATCATTCTTATTCAAAAAGCTTAATCTAGTAGATAGCTGCCAATGAACAGTGACCTCTATCTCTTATGCAGAAAATAGGACACATGCCATCTTTCCACTCACCAAGAAAAAAGATGCTGAGGCCTTAATGACAAGATAAGGTAATCTGTCTTGTCATTAAGGGGAGCAGCTTCAAATTATCAATCACATCCAAACATGGGCCAACATAGACCAGTTATCCTCCCCCCTCAAAAAAAAAGGTAAGGAACAGGAGAGAGAACTGGCCTTCAAAGCACAGACTAGATGATAAGAGAACATACTCAGACATCATGGCATATCTTTCAAAAATCATCAGATTTCTGATCAGGTCAGAAAGAAATAAGACCCACCAGCTGATTGTGGTAAGAAAGCTGACTCAGTTTCTGAGAGTGTTCAGGGATGAGGAGAACAAGCAGAGATAAAACCTGGGGACCTCTGGAGAGAAGAGACTGGTTGACTCGAGCTCACCGAGATAGCATTCAGGTTAGAGGAACCGGGTATAAAGACAGGCCAGCTCTTCAGGTTAAAAATTTCCACCTTTTGTCAGATATCAATCATAGAACTTTGCAGATCAACAGTGGAATGAGAATAAGTTGGCCAATTCCACAATGGCTCCAAGGAAGAGAAGATGGGGCTGCGCAAGATGTGGTACCCAGTTCTCATTGCTGACCAAGGTTTCTCATCAGTGTAAGTAAGAGGAGAGAGATTCCCAGTGAATGGCATCTGCATCTTCCATGTTCTCAAAGCTGCCACCTCTTGGGCGCTTAGTAACCCTCATGATCACCTATGTGATATTATGATCTCCATTTTATAAACAAAGACACTGAGGCCCATTTAACTTAAGTAACTTGTTCGATATCCACATGTGTCCATGCTCAATAACTCAGCCATGCCCAACCCTTTGCAACCCCATGGACTACAGCCCACCAGGCTCTTCTGTCCATGGGATTCTCCAGGCAAGAATACTGGAGTGGGTTGCCATTTCCTTCTCCAAGAGATCTTCCTGACCCAGGGATTGAGCCCCCATCTCCTGCATTGCAGGCGGATTCTTTACCACTGAGCCACCTGGGAAGCCCCAATATTCACATAATTCAGTTCGTGTTAAGAGTCGCAATTCCAAAACCAGTCTTTGTAATCACTTGCCATGCTGCCTCCCTCTCTGAGCCATTCAATCAGCCCCAAATTTCTTTGTAACTGGGATAGGGATAAATGCACTTATGCTGCCTTCCACATAAGACATTAAGGAACACAGGTCACCTCAGAGTTTCCAGATTGACTGCACACCAGTTCACCCTTTAGGATTAAAATAAGCCAGCAGATGCTAGAGTCCTTTAAAAAAAAAAAAAAAGCTAAAAAGTATCAATGCTGTCTGTAACACTCATGTCCAGGCATGATAAGGGAAGGGGATTAGGAAATACTAACTACTGTGTACAAAATAAATAAGCTACAAGGATATATTGTACAGCGCAGGGGACAGAGCCAATATTTTATCACTTTAAATGGAGTTTAATCTATTTAAAAATTTTTAATCATTATGTTATATACCTGAAATGCATATAATTTGTAAATTGATATATTTCAATACAAATAAATACACAGAAACAGTTAAGACAGTTTTAAAAATTAAACAAAGAAATTACATAAATGCCTACTATGGAGTTATCACTGGTAAGTAGAAATAATTTCTCTTAGAACTGAAATGCAGTATCAAAGTAAATGAAAAAGAAAAAACAAGCCACTCCATTCTAGAAGTCAGTTGATTTCCCTATAACTAGGACTAGAAGGAGTGGGTGGTGATTAAGTCTTTGCCAAGCTACAGAAGATTATGCAGCAAGCTGTTCCTGCAGAGGCTGAGCCTGAAGAAGAAATGTGTGGCCTTAGCCACAGCGGAGTGAAGGGACCCACAAACCGAAACCTGGTGTACTGAACAAAACATTTACAGCGCCACTTTATGAAATGATCCATTTTCAAGGCATCAACTGCTTTATGCAACCTCCCATTCTACTAGAAATGGTCCCTTCTGCTCTACACACAGAGGTAGTTAAAATATGTCCTTATGAATACTGACATGATTGGAACAGCTTATTTTAACTATCCCCTCCTAAAAGTGTATGTTAAGGGGAATGGGATTAAGGATGCTGCAAATTGTAGTTTGTAGTTTGTGTCTATTTCATATTGTAAATGGGAATGTCTGTAAAGGTTTTTCCTTTTTTTTAACTTCTTTCACACCATTAGAAATATATGCATGCTCTGCAATTTCAAGATAATGTTTTCGCTTTGCTGCTTAGTGATATAATGGAAAGACTGCACAGCTGAAAATTTGTCTGTGTGGTGCATCTAGAATACCAATATCCCAGTTACCATGTAACTTGCATTAATTTAGAAAGATGTGACAAACTTCTCTCTCTTTCCTTTTTATTCATTCATTTACTTCAGTAAAAGCCCTATATAAGGAAAGGGAAAATTAATGTTCCACGAGGCCAAAGTTTCTCAACCCCCATACTATCGATGTTTTAGACCAGATAACCTACTCTTGCGGGGGACTGTCCTTGGCATTGCAGGATGATGGGCAGGCTCCCTGGTCTCTGCTCACTAGATGCCAGGAACCTCCCCATCCCCCGAAAGGTGTCTCCAAACACTGCCAAATGTCATCTGCGGGGTGAAGTTACACCAGTTGACAATGATGTCTTAGACTCTCCCTCGAGATGCACTCTCCCAGCCAGCCCACTAAGCAGGAGTAACAGAGCCCTGATTTTCCCAACATGTGGTCAATAGCTATTTCACCAGCAGCCATGTGTTTCTGCATAAGATCCCCTAATGTAGGCATCTCCAACTCAGTGAGTCAGGTGTTCAGCTCTCATGGGGCTGAGAATAGGGACCCGGGCCAGGTGTACACAAAAAGAGATTTCCCCTCTAATACTTGAGTACAATTTTGGTTTTGTTATTTTAACTAATCTCTGCTTCACTACATTTAAGGCATCCAGTACTGTCGTCAGATAGATAATCACCAACTAGTAGATAATGGCTGGGCCAACGTCATTTGACCTTGGTTCCTTTCTATTGTTCCCAAGCGCACAAATGAAAAAACTAAATAAAAGTGGACCTTGCAGCCTCCTTAAATCAAGGCTGACTGCATGATTATCGCATGAGAAACTCACAGATCCTAATCTCCTGCTCTTACCTGGTTTAGAACCAAAGAGACACATTTCATTTTCTTCCCCAGATCAAATAAAGAGGGAGTCTGGCAATAGCGACAAACCCCAGAGATCAGCTAAATTATGTCCCAACTTGACATTTATATGAGCACACGCCTCTCCATCTCCGGAGGCGATTAGATTAAGTGTGTTTTAGCATGCACTTCATGCATACACGTCCCCAAAGATCCAGGGTTGGGGTGTATTGTGAATAATATCATTGCTTTCATTCAGATGTGTCTTGCCAATATGCTGCCTAAAACATTACTTAGGAGGGAGAAGTACATTTCAACAAAGCGTACACAAAGCCTCTTACATTTCAGGATTAAGATTCACACCCGCCCCATTCAGACCCTGAGCAATATTTCTACCGTTGGGACATGTGATCATGGTTTCTTATCTGGGCATCATACCACATGGCATACTCTATCTCCAGAGACTGAAATCATTTTGCTCAGCGATTTTTATTTACTTCATTAACTCCAGAAACCCCAGGAGACGCCCTGAGACAGTACACTGGAATGCAGGCTGACGGCTGGAGTCTCCTGGGTGTACGGAGAGTGGTGAAAGGCCCTTCCCTCCATAAAATTCAGCATTACAGCTGAAATGCCACATCACCAACAACAAGCCAAAACCTACCTCTTTGTCCTGGAACAAGCTAAAATCACACTGATATCACCAGGGGATACTACATTAGCTATGCAGAAATCAATTCTTAAAAAAAAAAGAATAACCAGAAACATGGGATTTTAGATTTCAGATCAATAGTTTTGGAATAGGTATAAGATACATATCAAAATGCTGCGATTCATGGGGTCGCAAAGAGTTGGACACGACTGTGACTGAACTGAATAGGGAAACAAAATGCACAATTTACTGGCATGTAATAGGAAAACAATATGATAGTCTTTATTTTTAAGAAATTATTAAATTATTCCAGTTCAAAAGACATATTTGGGTCTTGGTAAAAAAAAAAAATCTAAGTTGTAGTTTAATGTTACAAATTTTTAAATTACATTATCTGTAACTGGTCAAATAAAACTTAAACTCTTTTCCAATGGTAGAAATTTATGTTGTTTCTCATCCTGGCTTTCTCTTTAGCTCTTTATGTATTATTTAATCTATAAATATTATGCCCATTCATCCTCTGTTTAACTCCTATTGCAAAAATTCTGTATAGTTATCTTTGTGTCAGACCCTATCTCAGACCATGTGGCTCAAGTTTAGTGTCCAAAAATAACTACAAGTGTGTAAAAAACGCAAAACACAAAATACTTTGGAAAAAGAAGTTCCTTGTCATGGCCAAACTCCCAATATCCTATTAATATAGAACTGTCAGGCACTGTGGAGACTCCATAATTCATCTTCTTCCTTTTCCTGTATTTACCCTCTCCTCAATCCACAAAGGATTTCAGGCAACTTTACAGAAGTATATACATCACAAAAGAATGAAATAGATGAGGGAGTCAGGACAAAGGTAATTGCTGACAGGGAGCTAGTAAAAGCCAGAGGTAAGCTTGAAGGCAGACGTGAACAGCATCGGGACCCCGGCTGGTTGGAAGAGGCGAGTCCAGAGTGTGACTACAAGCTTCCTGGAGACCAACATGATGACAGAAGGACCGGCAGTTGTGAGGCCGACAGCAAGCTGTTCGAGGACAGCCCTACTGGATGTCACGTCCTGAGAGCAATCCCTCTTGAGATGTCTTCCTTCCTAGGAGGCTGTATCAGGACCTCAATGGCCCCTGAATTTATTTTTTTTTCATCCTCTTAACCTTTTTCAAGGCAATGCCTTGTCGTTGTTCAGTCTCTCTGAACGTGTCCAACTCTTTGTGACCCCATGAACTGCAGCACACCAGGCTTCCCTGTCCTTCACCATCGCCCACAGTTTGCTCAAACTCATATCCACTGAATTGGTGATGCCATCCAACCATCTCATCCTCATGCAGTGCCTAAGCCTCCGCAATGCAGCACATGGATGTTTCTCACTGTTAAGGATAATCACTAGGAAGGGGAAATTGAAGACATCATCCAGTGACTTACAGCTCTGCAGATAGTTTTCCTTCTTACTGCTTGTCTGTTACAGTTTTGTTACCTGCCTTTTAGTCTCTTTCCTGAAGCCTGCTCCCTAACTCTCCTTTCATATAGATAAACACACAACCACCCTAGAGACCCACTCCTTGAAATTTGTATATGTATACACTCTCAGCACATCAGCACACAATCAATAAACTTTTACATTTATCAGAACTCACAAGACTGTAGAACTACATTCTGCTTTAAAACGAACCCTATCAATTTCCATGAAAATAGTGGAAAGTCTGGATTGTTTTTTTTTCTTTTTTTTTTTTTTAATTTTTTTTTCTTTTTTTTTTAAATTTTAAAATCTTTAATTCTTACATGTGTTCCCAAACATGAACCCCCCTCCCCTCCCTCCCCATAACATCTCAGTGGGTGGACTGTTTTTAATTATAACTTCCTATAATTCCTCTGTCCATGGGATTCTCCAGGCAAGAATACTGGAATGGGTTGCCATGCCCTGCTCCAGGGGATCCTCCCAACCCAGGGATCAAACCCAGGTCTCCTGCACTGCAGGCAGATTCTTTACCACTGAGCCACTGGGGAAGACCATAATACATATATCTTACCTAAAATAATTTGCCCTCAATAAAACCAGTTTTTTGGAGGGGAGGAATAGGGGACAGAAATGGCGGCAGAGAGAGTCATAATGACCATTACGTGCTCTTATAAAGAATGCCTTCAAAGCAGAGGAGGCTTGCCAGCATTACTGAGCAATGATCTTTGAACACAGTGTTAAAGTCAGAGCATGAAGGAAGGGAGATAAAATATTTAATGACATCTTAATATTCCCAGTCTTGCAAAAAGCCAAGAACTGGTCACAGTTTATCAGTGGCTGTACATTTTAATATCATTAGACAACAATTTTTTCCAATCAGAGTAATAGCGTTACCGAATCCTGGGGTGGTAGAAAGAAGGGGAAATAAAGTGGACTATAAGCTGTTTGGAAGTACTGTCTTTTCCAATTGACTTTTAATAGGAATGTGCAAACTGGGCTCGACAATCAATTGGCTCACTTGGCTCACAGCTTGGCCAGAGCCTCAATAAATATTGAGGATATTTCTACAAAATAACCTTGGACTAACTGTATTCAGGACAAATCCTCAAAAACCCCATTCACTTTCTAGGACACAAGTACGGTCAGAAGTCATTTTGGGGTCTAGTATGTCATTGCACCCAAATCTTCCAGTCCTTCCTATATGATTTAATTCACGGAATCTAACGTGTCACACCAAACAGCTGTTTCATGAAGGTGGAGTGGAGGAGCAGGGAAGGCAGGAAACCTGCTGGGTCATGAGCAGAGAAACAGGCAGGAGTGAAGAAACAACAGTGGGGAAAAGCAGAAAGCAGAGCAACAACTTAGAATCGCCACTTGGCCCGGCTCCCACTGCCTCCTCCTCTCCTCCATTCTACCATTCCTTCCTAATAGCAATGGCCTTACTCTTTTCCACAAAAATCTGAGACAGAAATCAGAAGCTACTTCAAGCCAAAGGCTCTTCCTCCTATGCAGAAGAGTAGCTTTAAAAATTTAAAAAGGATAAGAAGTATATTAGTCACCTTGAAAGTGAAAGTCAGTCGTGTCTGACTCTTTGAGACCCCGTCCATGGAATTCTCCAGGCCAGAATACTGGAGTGAGTAGCCTTTCCCTTCTCCAGGGGATCTTCCCAACCCAGGGATCGAACCCAGGTCTCCCACATTGCAGGTGGATTCTTTACCATCTGAGCCACAAAGGAAGCCCAAGAATATGAGTGGGTAGCCTATCCCTTCTCTGGCGGATCTTCCCAACCCAGGAATCGAACCAGGGTCTCCTGCATTGCAGACAGATTCTTTACCAACTGGGTTATCAGGGAAGCCCATTAGTCGGCTTGAGCTGCCATAATAAAAGAGCACAAACAGGGAGAGGCTTAAATGACAGATTCATTTTCTCATGATTCTGGACGCTTGAAATCTGAATTCAAGGTGTAGGCAGGCTGCAGGGCTGGTTCTTCCGAGGCCTCTCGCCTTGGTCTGCAGGTGAGCGTCTTCTCTTCCCTGTGTCTTCACATGGTCTTTCCTTTGTGTGTCGGGTCCTAATCTCTCAATGTAAGGACATCAGTCTTGATGGTGGATTAGACTATTCCTCATTTTCACTTAACACCTCTTTAAAAGCCCTACTTCCAAATATAGGCATATTCTCAAGTGCTGGAAATGAGCACTTCAGCACATAAATTTGATGGGTGGGGCAGGGCACAATTCAGTCTACAACACAGAAAAATATATCTGGGGGGATGGAGAGAGAGGTGAAGTGGGCCCTGCAGGCAGCCCAGATCCCAGGAGGTGGTGAGACCCAGAAGTGGTCTCTCTAGGACATGTAGGAAGAACGGACCTAAGCTCAGGGGTCCGTCAGCCTCAGCCAAGACGCCTCGGCTCTAAGCACCCCCTTCAACTAATAGATACTCCCGGGCTAAGAGCTTCTGTGGACAGAGGAACAGACTGGTGGCCAATGGCCAGATGGTCTTCCCTGATGTTCAGGCTCTAAGTCCCAAATCCCTTGCATAATCCAGGCTAGGAACCCTTAGAGAGCGTTAGTAACGACTGATACTGAATTTCCAGACAGCCCTGTGGAACAAGGGCTTGGCAACAGGTTAATATTAATTCAAAGAAAAAAACAGAATGTGATATCCCTTGCTGTTTATGAACCACCTGCTTGAATTCAGTCAGGATGTATACAGAGTTTGGGAAAGAATAAAACAAAACAGAAAACAGTCCATATGTATACATTAAGCCAACCAAGTTATCAAAAATGCACAGGAGCAGAACAGAGCTCAGACTAAGAGGTTTTAGGGTTAAAAGGAATTCATTTGGACCCAAGAGGCAAGAGTAAGGCATGTCTCCTGACCTACTCCAATACACTGATCTCCTCCAGAAGTAATAATAGTAGTTAATGGATGCTAGGAACACACACATGTTCAGCCTTCTCACCCCATCCAATTCTGCCAGCACTCTCATTTAAATTTAAATACTTCCTGGGCTTCCCTGGTGGTTCAGTGACTGACCATCTGCCTTCCAATGCAGGGGACGCAGGTTGGAACCCTGGTCTGGGAACTAAGATCCCACATGCCACAGGGCAACTAAGCCCTGCGTGCAGCAATGAAGATACTGTGTGCCCACACTAAGACCTGATGCAGCCAAATAAATAATAAAGATCAAGTAAACTTTAAATCCTTCCTGATGTTTTAGTATTATGTGTGATTTTACCTATCTTTTATTTACACAGTCCTCCTACTTAAATGGTAAACTTCATGACAGCAAGATCTCTGTTTTCTACCTCCTTTGAATGACCCACGGTACTGAAGAAATTTTGCTGTTATTATAATTATGGGTCACAGCCGTAATGACTGAAAACTTTCTTTCCTCCCTCCATAAGTATTAAAAAGAACCTCTATGTCCCTTTGTACTCTTGAAACAGAATGGGGAAATTGGATAAAATCTCCCTATTTTTTCATTAACAGAGTTTGAGTGTTTTCAGAAAATTTTTCTTGCAGGTAGCAAAGTTCTAGAAAGACCACTAGGAGGAAAAAGAGAGGTCCGGCATCGAGAAAGGGAAAAGAAAGCAGAGAGACAAATTCTGGAGGTAAAGGATGAGGACATGCTGAATTCAGTGGATGGTGATACTAGCTCTTGAAAGTCCTATGAACCAACTGCCCACCTCCCAACCTAAACATATGTCTTTTCTAAGCCTGGAGTTCTGAACCAATTTTTGCTAAGTCACTTCAGTTGTGTCTGACTCTTTGAGATTCCATGGACTCTACCCCACCAGGCTCCTCTGTCCATGGAATTCTCCAGGCAAGAATACTGGAGCAAGCTGCCATTTCCTCCTTGAAGGGATCTTCCTGACCCAGGGAACAAACCCAGGTCTCCTTCATTGCAGGCAGATCCTCCACCACTGAGCCACTGGGAAGCCCTCTAAACCAATTATGAAACACAACAAAAGAGTCAAGAAAATAGGAGATTAAAGTGTCCCTTTATCTCAACTAAGATTGGTATTTATCGAACATCATGTGCACCATAGGTAAGTGGATTTTCTAACATGGAACCACTGAATTAGCCTACCCTCTGTACCCGGGGAGGACTGGGTACCCTCGAGCTCACCTCTCATAGGCACCATGCCTTTGCCACTAAGTTTCCTGCAGGGTAAGAGCATTCAGGAGCACACATTCTCTGAGAGCAGTGCAGGAGAGGAGAGTCCAGCAGCAGCTATTGATGATTAGGCAATTACTAAAGGCAGAGTCTTTATCTTGGATCCATAACTGTGCTCCCCAAAGGTCCCAACAAAAATCATGTGCCAAACTTTGTGTGCTTTGTGTGTCTGTGCATTTTTCTGGGGAGAGATTTATAGCTCTCATAAAATCCAACTGCCCAGTATTAGGAGCCAAGGAAACAGATGACTGAATGGGGACAGGTCAAGATCGTTAAGTCCTCAGAAGAGCAAGGATGTAGTTAGTTAGAGGCCTTGGGGGTC
Source organism: Capricornis sumatraensis (assembly GCF_032405125.1). Taxonomy (NCBI): domain Eukaryota; kingdom Metazoa; phylum Chordata; class Mammalia; order Artiodactyla; family Bovidae; genus Capricornis; species Capricornis sumatraensis. Next base: position 34,877,560 of record NC_091089.1, read on the forward strand.
CAAGTGGGGTAGGGAAAGCACTAAACCAACAAGGCAACTCTTCCATGAGTGTTGAACCAGAGTCAGTACCTGGGAGACACTCTGAGGGCTCAGCTGAGAAGATCCGGGAAGAGAACGGGAGAAAGAAGAGGGAGCAGGAGAGAGCTGCAAAGCCAGAACTGCCGTCCATTCATTTCACAAACATTCAATAAGTGTCTGCTCTGTTCCAGGTGGGCTGCTAGGTCCTAGGGAAAAAAAGGTGAAGAGAACATGTGTTTAGAAAATGAGAGACTAAAACTTGAGATCTCTTGGGTAAGGACAGTTCTCTCACTACCTGAGTTCGGTTTGCTCAATTACCTTATTCTTCAGTCACCACGCTCACATTTAAGGGGTAAAAAGGAGAGAGAAAGCAAGCAAAACCATACAAGGTGAATTAACCCACCAAGCTGCCAAGACCAATCTTTTATTCACTCATTCGAGTCATGGGGAAAAAAAGAAAACATCAGGATGACGATAAAAACAGAGAGAAAATGAGTATGTTGAAACTTTCCCTTTCAACTTTGAGCTGACATTGCGCTGAGACTCTTTCCGACTCTTCTGTCTGGCCGTGTCAAGGACTGACCGTGATTTATGGTGCCACCTCCACAATTTCAATGTTCTTGATTCCCCACCGGAAGCAGTGACAAGTAAGGTTAACTGCTGTGTAAAGAGACAGTTTGAGTAATGCTTTGTACACAGATCTGGTGCTGATCTACGGCACGAAGCGGGGGAAGCAGGGATGTTAGCCATTGGTTAAATCCCTTCCAAACGGCAACCTCCCCAAATGCCCTAACACCTCTTGGAACAATCCATGCTTGTATGGAAAGGCACCCTGCATCGTATTAGAAACTGTTTCTTTGTCCTTGTTCCCTCAGAAACGTGCAAAAAGCTCACTCTGCTCACATCTGCATTTTGTATTATCAGTAACAGCTAACACGATGTGTCTGTGTACTATGCCAGCCCTGTCTACATAATCATTACTTCAGTTAATCCTCTTGCTGTCACACCCTATGATCATCCCCATATACAGACAGCGCGGAATGAGGCACCAAAGATTAAACAGCTCATCAAGAAGCAGGAAGCAAAGCCAGGATTTGAGCCCAAGAAGTCTAACTGCACAACCTGCTGTCCTACTCGGTTAGACCATTCGTCTTCATTTAACTCGGCCAACTTAGTCTAACAGACTTTCTCTTTAACCACCTTGTATGCATTTACACGAGTGTACACCCCTGAATAAAATAGGGTGTGAATCATCACAGAAAATTATTTTTTTCAGTCTTCCATAGTCACAACTTGCTTGATGAACAGGGCTGGAAGTTTCTGTGTCTGTAAATATTTCATTAATGCTTATCACTTTTCCATAAATTTATATCTCACTTCCCCTGAATAAAGGAGGAAGAGGACACAGGGACCAACTTGACTGAACACCTACTTCATTCTAAACGTTGTGTCAGGCACATTCAGCCTGACAGTGACGCCCTGAGTTAAATATGATTGCTGTTGTTTAGTCGTTAAGTTGTGTCTGACTCTTTTGTGACCCCACAGACTGTAGCCTGCCAGGTTCTTCTGTCCATGGGATTTCACAGGCAAGAATACTGGAGTGGGTTGCCATTTATTTCTGCAGGGGATCTTCCTGACCCAGGGATCAAACCCACATGTCCTGCATGGGCAGGTAGATTCACTGAGCCACTAGGGAAGTCCTTAAATATGATTATCCTGTTATAAACTGAGAAATAAATGGAAGCTCAAGAAAGTTAACGGCATTTCTATGTCTAACTCTACAGGAGACAGAAATGGGCTCAAGGGCCTCTGTAATTCCAGTTTGCCAGGGCTGGACACATGCTATGCAGGTCTGGGTAACGCAGCGCCTTCCACCCTGTCAGGCACACAGCGGAGGGCTAATCGAAGAGGAAAGAGAAAGGCAGTAACAGACCGAGAAGCAGAGTGCGAGTCAGCTTCCAAGTCCAAATGTTGCTGAAATGCTGAAGAAATGGCTTCTCCGCATCCCGGATTTCCTCAAGGTCTCTCTAAACTCTTGTCAAAGACTTTAGATAACAGTTATCTGGGTGGCAACCTTGAGATGTTACACTCAAAGTTTCTTCTCTGGCAAGATGCCAAACTCCCTCTATCTGCTGGCAACAGCACAGCACCTGTGTGAGGCCTCCTGCTTTCCAAAACTGCCTGAGGACAAGGTCAAGGATGTGCTGCTGCAGAGATCTCGTCCCCCACAGCTGCGCAGCCAGGAGAGGCTGGGTTCCTGGATACGGAGATGGGGGTGTAGCCTCCCTCCTCTCATCACATAAATACCACCTTAATCTTATTTCCTCAACCCTTTCCCGTCACTAAAGAGTTCTTAAAGTCAATTCAAATCTCACTTTAAACTCTTTTTCGCCTAGAGAAAACAAAAAAAGAACTGTTGTTGTTTTTGTCTAAATGGAAGTACTGTGCTGTGACTGGGTTTGTAACAGCAGTGTGTCAAAATGCCAAAAAAGTGTGTCAAAAATAACATTTAAAAAAAACTCAGGGGAGATGTGTTATAGTCCTAAATGAGCATCTTTATTTCTCTGTGTTGAAATTTGTTAGTCTCCTCTCAAGGGTCTTAATAAACCTCAAAGAAACACACAACACTTAATGAACACAATTTAAAGGCCAATTCAGCCCTTGATACCCCCATTACTGTCAAAACATCTCTCACTTGTATTTGTGAGCTCTTCTCTTCCAAGTCTTTCTATTCAGTTTCTTCCTCAATGGACGCTTGTTTTCCCAACATTCTTAACCTCAAATGTATATGTGTGTTGCCATGAAGTTAGTCAACTAAAAAGAATTAATTTCAATTTATTTTCTTTGTCATTGTTGGGGAAAACATCACAAAGTATTTCTTGACACATTACAAATGACAGTCAAATTCAAGGCAATCCCACACTGCCCAGCGTTTGTATATTTAATTTAATGGGCTTTCAAATATTATTCAAGCATATCTATAAGGAATATACCCTCCCATGATCTGGCTGAGATAAGACAAAAATATTAAAATTTCAGAAGCTACTCAGAGAATTCAAAGGATTACAGTGTCTTTCTGCATATCTTGAAGAGATAATATTTACTTCTATCAAGACACAAGGTGAAGATTTGATCTAATACCAGGAAGCTCCTTGAATTTCCTGCTTCCACCACCTCATGGTCATCTATTGCTTGTTGACTGCTCAGCCTCCCCTTTGCAGAGGTCGCAAGTCAAATAAAAATAAAAATGCCCTCATTTCCTGGGCAAAGTGATTGGAAAACAGTCAGATCTATGACATAGCAGGACTGTATTGTTTTACACAAACCACTCTGATACTAGGAAGTAAAGGGTGTCTCTTCTTAGTTCAGGAACAGTAAACCATCGATGATGTACACCTAGAGCCATTGGTTGTCATTTTTGCTGTGATGTGGAGCACGTCTCTCTAAGCAGAAGCTGAAAAAGGTAACCAAGAGCCAAGACATGAAAAAATATTGATAAATAGCATTTGAACCCTTGATCCAGCAGTACCTGAAGTCAGAATCACTCTCTTAGATTTTCAAGTTTCATGAGCTAATCAGTTCTTTCCGTGCTTATATTGGTCGCATTTTGCTCTTCAGTTCAGTTCAATCACTCGGTCGTGTCCAGTTCTTTGCAACCCCATGGACTGCAGCACACCAGGCTTCCCTGTCCATCACCAAATCCCGGAGCTTGCTCAAACTCATGTTCATCAAGTCGGTGATGCCATCCAACCATCACATCCTCTGTCGTCCCCTTCTCCTCCTGCCTTCAATCTTTCCCACCATCAGGGTCTTTTCCAATGAGTCAGTTCTTCACATCAGGTGGCCAAAGTATTGAGTTTAAATTTCAGCATCAGTCCCTCCAATGAATATTCAGGACTGATTTCCTTTAGGATGGACTGGTTTGATCTCCTTGCAGTTCAAGGGACTGTCCAGAGTCTTCTCCAACAGCACAGTTCAAAATCATCACTTCTTCAGTGCTCAGAAGTGATGCTTTTTGCTTCTTTGCATTTCTGAATAATATACCTGATTCTTCCCATAGGTACCCAAAACAATGTTTCATAAACCACAGGCAGCATGGTTCAGTGTGGGTGGGTTTTGAACTGTTCTTTTGCTTTAGATTTGTAACTTTTCTTTTGCTATAGTTTTGTTAAAGGAAAAGCAGCAATGTGAGATTAAATTCTTGGTGACTGGGAGACAGTGGGATGGAGACTTGACCTGACGTGATTTGTATAAATTTTGAATTTCTATCTTACACATATTTGTATTACATACTTAACATAATTAAAGCAATTTAGTTATTTAACTATTTAAATGATAAAAAAGCATAACCATACTTTAATACAATGAAATTATTTCTAAGACTCTTTTTAAAAAATAATCAGAAACACAGACCAAAGTACAGGCATGAAGGTATTCATGACAGGGGTTTCTGTTTTTTTACTTTAAAAATTAGGAAATGGCAATAATCCAACCAATATTAAGGGAACAGTTAAAATATTAAATTCATAAATTACTATGCAACCATTAAAAATGAGATTGTGCTTATATGATTTAGTGAAAAAAGTAAGCTGTTTTTTCTATACTCTGTATAATTTTTTTACACTGTGATCTGAACAAGTAAAAACACATGGAAAACATATTAAAATGTTAATAATTATCTCTCAGTAATGATTTTACAGGTAATCCTTTTTTCCTTTGTCCTTTTTCATAGTTACTGATTTTTCCAAAATACAAATATATTTTTGTTCTGTGTGTGTTGTGTGTGTGTTAGTCACTCAGTCGTGTCTGACTCTTTGCGACCCCATGGACTGTAGCCCACCAGGCTTCTCTGTCCATGGAATTCTTCAGGCAAGCATACTGGAGTGGATTGCCATTCCCTTCTCAGAGGAACTTCCCAACCCAGGAATCAAACCCTGGTCTCCTGCATGGCAGGCAGATTCTTTGCCGTTTGAGCTACAGGGAAGTCTACATTTTGTTGTTGTTGTTGTTGTTGTTCTAGTAATCACTAAAATGTTTAACAAAAATTAAAAATCTGTGTGTTCTTAGCCACCTTTACTTAGTAATAATGGACTCAGAAACATGCCCTCTGGGACTTCATCTTACACTGCATGGAAGATTGCTTTCTGCTTTCTAGCAGGATTCACCAGAACTGACTTCATTTTATGCCTGCACTCACTGCCCAAGAGACCAGCGCCCACCTTTTCATCATTATGCCCTCTTCATGAGACTGGAGTCCAGCAGCGTGACAGTTTCTGAGGTCAGCCTGCTTGGAAGTACATCCTGATTCTATCATTTTCTACTTAATTGCCCTGTGCCTCCACTGGAATGCAAGAGATATACCATGTAAGGCTGCCATGGGAATTAAATGAGATAATTCACATACTTCACAGTGCCTGGCACATGGTTAATCCTTAATAAATGTTAGGTATTTTGCAGAAGAGAAATTTTCTTTTCTAGATTTTGACTTCAAAACATGAAGATAAACTCTCCTAATAACACCCAATTCTATACCAGCTTATCTGTTTTCATTATTTCCCAACAGTTTGAGTTCCTGTCACATGGATTTTCTTTCCTACTCTCTTTGCATTCATTCCCCAGTGACTCTGCTGCCTTTGAATCCCACATCAGCAGAAAACCTCAGACTCTACCAAGACTTCAGTGCTGATGCCCGAAGACAGTGTCTGTCCTTCTACGGACAATTTATGAAATTTGAACATGAGTAGTGGATTGGGAAGCAATAGTGTATCAGTGTTAAAGTTCCTCATTTTGATAATTTGGCTAACATAAGAAAATGTTCTTAGCCACAAGGAGTGCCCACTGAGGTATTTCAGAGTAAAGGGGCATGATGTCTCCAATGTACTCTTACAAGTTAGAAAATTTTCTGCAAGTTAAAATTTTATCAAAATTTAAAAAGACTAACATAAAGCAAACCTGGAGAGTCATGGGACATCACAGACAAGCGAGGGTTATTGAATGTATATGTGCGTATCCGCACACATATACAACATACAGTATCTAACTTCCTTGACCATGACTTCTGCATGGAAAACTGCGTCCATTTACTTCCCAGTCACTTTAGGAAAGAAAGAACACCATATCAATGAAAAAGCACCTTGAGTTCTGCTCTCCCCTTAGTTAAGGAATGCTTTGAGAAAAAAAGCTCTCGAGGTCTTAAAACACAAGGTAAGCTCTCCCACCTCATCCCTTCCCTTAACAAAGGCAGAGAAAGAAGAGAAACGTCACTGAGAAGTCCAAATCCTCCTCGACAAAGGTAGCCATGGAGGTGGGAAGTGCGGTGCCCAGTTAGAGGGGGCCTGACACAGTAGATTAGGGAGGGTTTAGGGCATGAGGGTATTATCAAGGGGGTAGGTGAAAATCTTGCCCAGAGAATTTCAGGTGGCGATGGCAGTATGGAGCAAGAGAAGTCTATCTCCCTGCCCCTGTGAGCACATCCCAGAGGTGAGGGGCAGCCAGTAACAGAAATATGGGACTAGCCAGTCATCAACCTGAGCTGGTGTGTTGTAACCCACCTTGAACATAACTTTGCTCATGGGAAGATAATTTTGTAACAGGAGGATTGGTTTCTGGAACTGAGGACACCAGAACCTTTCCATACACTCTCTTCTGTTTTTTTTAATTGTGGGGAAAAAAATAAAAACATATAAAACTCAACCATTTTAGCCATTTTTAAGTATTCAATTCACTAGCATTAAGCACACTCATACCAGTGTGCAGCCATCATCACCATCCAGCTCCAGAACATTTTTCATCTTCCAAAACTGAAACTTTTTACCATTAAACACTAAATACTGGCAACCGAGATTTTATTTTCTATCTCTATCAATTTGTCTACCCTAGATAATAGATGTAAGTGGAATCATACTGTACTTGCTTTTGGAGACTGGTTTATTTCACTTGGCATAATATTTTCAGGGTTTATCCATGTTGCAGCATGTGCCAGAATTTCATTCCTTTTTAAGGATGAATAATATTCAACAATACCATATTTTATTCATTCAAATATTGACAGACATTAGTGCTGTTTCCACTTTCTAGCTATTGTGTATAATGCTGCTGTCTCTGTGAGTGCACAAATATCTGTTCGAGGCCTTGCTTTCAATCCCTCTGGTTATATACCCAGAAGTAGAATTATTAGATGGCAATTCTATTTTTTATTTTTTAAGGAAACTTTGCAGAGTCGGACACGACTGAGCGACTGAACTGAACTGAAGGAAACTTCATACTGTTTTCCATCATTTTACGTTCCTACCAGAAGTGTACAAAGATTCCATTTTCTCCACATCCTCATCAACACTGGTCATTTTCTGAGTCTTTTCTCTTTTGATACTAGTCATGCTAATGGGTGTGAGAGGGTTATTTCATTATGATTTTGATTTGCATTTCCCTAATGATCAGTGAAATGGAGTTGTCTTTTTCTCTGCTTTCTGGCCACTTGTATATCTTCTTTGGGGAATATGCAAGCCCTTTGCACATTTTTGAATTAAATTGTTTGACTTTTCTTTATCTGGTCACTCCACAAGCCTTAGGGACCTTAGTTCCCGAGTCAGGAATTCAATCCAGACCCCCAGCAATGGAAGTATGGAGTCCTAACTACTGGACCACCAGGAAATTCCCAGGTTGTTTTCTTGTTGTTGAGTTGTAGGGGTTCTTTATATATTCTGGATATGAACCCCTTATCAGGTATATGATATGCAAATACTTTCTCCCAGTCTGTGCATTGCCTTTTCAATCTAGTGATAGTCTTTTCATGCACAAAAGTTTTTAATTTTTATGTAGTCCAATTTACCTATTTTTTCCTTTATTTCTTGTGCTTTTCAAATCATATTCCATACACTCTTAATTTGTACCACAATTCAAAGCTTATTAAAGGGCCACATATTTGAATCAGTCACTGACGCTCTTACCCTGACACTTACTATTCAGCTACAGGCAGTGACATGGACTCCTCAGAAATGGCAGGATCCCCACTGAGTGGCAGAAAAGGGATAAGGAATGACATGAATCATCAGCGTTGAAACACTAACTCATCTAGGAAACACAGGGCTAAAATGTTTTTAATCAGTGATTCACATCCTCATGAGATCCTGTCATCAACCAATAATCAGCTGATAAGCCGGAGGAGACTAAGCCTACCCCAGGGACACTCATCCTTATCCTACCCTGCTCTATGTCAGGGAGAAGAAACACTAAGTGAAGGCTGATAGCCTGGTCCCGCAGAAAAGAAAAACGGCTTCAACTCTGATTTTTTAACCAGCGTAAAACTCTGTGATGCTAACACATCACATTCTTTGTAAGACACGAAGAAGCAAAGGAGAGTTTTTCTGAAGGGCTGGCAGATAACACTGAGCATCATGGCAACATCAAACGAGATAAACCAGACCCGTATCTAGCAGCATCACAGACAAAACGATGAGCTCTCAGCCTCCCTACTCAGTGTGTATTCTCCAGAACCTTCTCCCTGTGCCCAATAATAAAAGCCAAAGCATCATCTTATATGTCATTTATCTCCTCCATAACCCACCCAGAGTAATAAGAACAAGTGCTTACATGTATTTCCTATGTGCTAGATACTGCTTTAAATGAACACATTAGCACATTTAACCCTCCCAAACAACACTGTGAGGAAGAGCCTGTTATTACCACCCCTATTTTATAGATGAGAAAAGTGAGGCACAGAGGTTTAGTAACTTACCCGAGATCACAAGGCTGAGACAGCAAAGCTAGAATTTTAATGTAAGCTGCCCAGTTCCAGAAAAGTGATCGTAATCATGACAGTCTACTCTCTGGATTTACAATTCAGCTCAGTTCAGTCGCTGAGTCGTGTCCGAATCTCTGCAACCCCATGAATCGCAGCACGCCAGGCCTCCCTGTCCATCACCACCTCCCAGAGTTCACTCAGACTCACGTCCATCGACTCCGTGATGCCGTCCAGCCATCTCATCCTGGGTCGTCCCCTTCTCCTCCTGCCCTCAATCCCTCCCAGCATCAGAGTCTTTTCCAATGAGTCAACTCTTCGCATGAGGTGGCCAAAGTACTGGAGTTTCAGCTTTAGCATCATTCCTTCCAAAGAAATCCCAGGGTTGATCTCCTTCAGAACGGACTGGTTGGATCTCCTTGCAGTCCAAGGGACTCTCAAGAGTCTTCTCCAACACCACAGTTCAAAAGCATCAATTCTTCGGCGCTCAGCCTTCTTCACAGTCCAACTCTTACATCCATACACGACCAGAGGAAAAACCATAGCCTTGACTAGACAGACCTTAGTCAGCAAAGTAATGTCTCTGCTTTTGAATATGCTATCTAGGTTGGTCATAACTTTTCTTCCAAGGAGTAAGCGTCTTTTAATTTCATGGCTGCAATCACCATCTGCAGTGATTCTGGAGCCCAAAAAATAAAGTCTGACACTGTTTCCACTGTTTCCCCATTTATTTCCCATGCAGTGATGAGACCAGATGCCATGATCTTCGTTTTCTGAACGTTGAGCTTTAAGTCAACTTTTTCACTCTCCTCTTTCACTTTCATCAAGAGGCTTTTTAGCTCCTCTTCACTTTCTGCCATAAGGGTGGTGTCATCTGCATATCTGAAGTTATTGATATTTCTCCCAGCAATCTTGATTCCAGCTTATGTTTCTTCCAGTCCAGCGTTTCTCATGATATACTCTGCATAGAAGTTAAATAAGCAGGGTGACAATATACAGCCTTGACGTACTCCTTTTTCCTATTTGGAACCAGTTTGTTGTTCCATGTCCAGTTTTAACTGTTGCTTCCTGACCTGCATACAGATTTCTCAAGAGGCAGATTAGGTGGTCTGGTATTCCCATCTCTCTCAGAATTTTCCACAGTTTATTGTGATCCACACAGTCAAAGGCTTTGGCATAGTCAATAAAGCAGAAATAGGTGTTTTTCTGGAACTCTCTTGCTGTTTCCATGATCCAGCGGATGTTGGCAATGTGATCTCTGGTTCCTCTGCCTTTTCTAAAACCAGCTTGAACATCAGGGAGTTCACGGTTCACGTATTGCTGAAGCCTGGCTTGGAGACTTTGGAGCATTCCTTTACTAGCATGTGAGATGAGTGCAACTGTGCGGTAGTTTGAGCATTCTTTGGCATTGCCTTTCTTTGGGTTTGGAATGAAAACTGACCTTTTCCAGTCCTGTGGCCACTGCTGAGTTTTCCCAATTTGCTGGCATATTGAGTGCAGCACTTTCACAGCATCATCTTTCAGGATTTGAAACAGCTCAACTGGAATTCCATCACCTCCACTAGCTTTGTTTTTAGTGATGCTTTCTAAGGCCCACTTGACTTCACTTTCCAAGATTTACAATTACATATATATTTTTATATATCTTTATGTATAATCACCAAAAAAAAAAAAAAACACCCCTCTTTCAAAACAATTTTAGTAGGTGATACAGTAATAAACTGGCAGATCATCTGCCATCCTCCATAGTTTGGGCAATACATACCAATCCCCTTTTTTTTTCTTTGAGAGTCCCCTGGACAGCAAAGATATCAAACCAGTCAATCCTAAAGGAAGTCAACCCTGAATATTCATTGGAAGGACTGGTGCTGAAGCTGAAGCTCCAATACTTTGGCCACCTGATGCAAAGAGCTGACTTACTGGAAAAGATCCTGATGCTGGGAAAGATTGAAGGTAGGAGGTGAAGGGGGCAACAGTGGATGAGATGATTGAATGGTATCACTGACTCAATGGACGTGACTTTGAGCAAACTCTGGGAGATGGTGAAGGACAGAGAAGCCTGGTGTGTTGCAATCCAGGGATGTCAAACAGTTGGACATGACTGAGCGACTGAGCAACAACAACTAATCCTTTTAAATTCCAGAACACAGACTCAAACAGTTTATGTCAGAATGGGCAACATCTCTTCCAAACTAGCTGGGATCTAAACCTTTGGTTCAGTGAATAAAGTGGCTTGTCAAGCAGCCTCAAGTATGTAGGAAAATCTAAAAATGGGGAAGCCTCCAGTTGAGGCAGCCTTGCTGGTTCCCCAAATTGCTCTGGCCAGCCAGCCACCTCTGCTCTGGATGCATTAAGCTGACCTCACCTGAGATCTACCCCCACCAAAAGCACCCCTTACAGTTATTTTCATGGGGTTTTTTTGGTTCTCAATTCCACATCTGTCTTTTTATGCCTCAATTCCCTTAACTGTAAGGACTTCCCAAGTGACTCAGATGGTCAAGAATCTACCTGTAATGTAGGAGACCTGGGTTCAATCCCTGAGTTGGGAAGGTCTCCTGGAGGAAGAAACAGCAACCCACTCCAGTATTCTTGCCTGAAGAACTCCATGGACAGAGGAGTTTGGCAGGCTACAATTCATGCGGTTGCCAATAATTGGACATGACTGAATAACTTACAAACACTTTCACTTCACTTCCCTTCTCTGTGAAGTGGGCTAAAATACCTATAGCATTTTTTTTTGAGAATTAAATAATGTATGTAAAGGTCTCAGAAGGCTGACATAGAGAAAGTGATAAGCATTCGCTGTTACTGTACCATAACCCTACTGAAGATGCATTTTATGTGATGAGCATTTCCTTCCTGTGGACTGTTCCACCCATCTCGTGACACTATCACAGACAAATGTTGGTTACTGATTGTTGTGGCGTGAACTGTGTCCCCCCGTCAAAAAAAAAAAAAAAACAAGATATCCTGAAGCCCTAATCCCTAGAACCTCTGGATGTGGACTTTTTTGGAAATAGGGTCTGTACAGACATAATCAAGTTAAGACGAAGTGATACTGGATAAGGATGAACCCTACTCCAATATAAATAGTGTCTTTATGAGAAACACACACGCACACACTCAGGGAGACTGATGTGTAACAACAGAGACAGAGATTAGAGTGAAGCCTCCACAAAACAAAGAATGCCAGGACTGCCAGCAAGCAGAGCTAGGAAGCAGCAAGGAGGGATCCCCCCCGAGGGCCTTCAGAGAGAGCATGGCCCTGCAGACGCCTCGATTCCAGACACCTAGCCTCCGGAACGATGGAAGAACAAACTTCTGATATTTTAAGCCACTCAGTTTATGGTAATTTGTCACACCAGCCCTAGGAAAATTTTACATGGATATGGACTTTTCACATTCACTCTCTGGGTTTTCCTTCTCTAGTCCAAACCGTGCCTCTCATAAAATTCCCATTCGTGTTTTTGTGCATGAACTTCCCCTCATCTCTGTGATATCTGTGGAAACGTTTAGTCACAGGGGTGTCAGAAACTGCCCTGTTTTAATTTGTTATACATTAATTCTTCCCCTATCACAAAATAGATCATACAACACGAGGATGTGACACAGAACGCTGAGTTTCTTGGGTTTAACTCTGTCTGTGTTAAGGAGCAATCTGTTATCATTGGAATCAGGTGCCAATCTTGTCCTTGTGGGTTATCATGAATCCTCACTTGGTTCTGGCCATTCGTAATCTTGATGTCCTAATATTCTTTCAACTGGGAGAGTGACACAGAAAGCACTGTCATTTCACCAACTGATTATTCAATTCCATATTCCTAAATCTCTTTTCCAGCTTCTCTGAGTTAAACATTACATTTTATTTCAGCTAAATCACCCCTGTAATAGCTGAATCTTATTCTGTTAGAGGTTTTGATGACTTCTCCATAGATGGAACATAAAACAGTGTCTAGCATATATACATTTTTACAGTTTAATTCTAGGCTCGCAAAAGATAAATCGTGAACCAAATGGAGAAAGAGACATGAATAAATAATACCAGATGAACAGACTAAAATATGTAGGGAAAGTTAAGTCTCTCTCAGTAAATGTCAAGTATGAAATTGTTTTATATAATTTTATTCATCGGACCTAAATCTACTCCCACAAGATTTCATTTGATTTTCAGAGATTGATACCATTATGTTCTGCATTCCAACTATGGGATCAAAACATTTCCAGGGCCAGACTACAGTTTCCTGCACTGTGATGCAGAACTCACTCTAACAATAGAAGAGAGTGAGGCCTACAGTTCAGCTACATCCTACCCAACACTGGTCACCGTGAACCAGAACGTGTGGGTTATCACTGAGTGAGGACCAGGGCTGCAGAGGGAGTCTCCACTACAACAGCCAGCTGGAGCAAGGAAGCTTAGTGCAAGAGCAGAGGAATCACTTTTATTTTCAGTAGCTGTTGCCCCAACCGGGGCTGACTGGAGAGGGCACAGCAGCCACGCTGGCCGCACATATAGGTGGATGTAGGGGATCGTTCACCAAGCCATTTGTCTTTTCCTCCTAGAAACACAACTAGATTACAGAGTCCATCAGGCTTGACATGCAGGGGAAAAAACAGTTCAAGCGCAAAGGCAGCAAAATACCAATGGCTCAGTTCAAAGGCCATCAAGTAGGAAGAGTTGTCCATAAGGGGTAGGTCAGCTTTTTTGTTCTATTTAGGTCTTCAACTGATTGGATGAGGCCCACCCACATTAGGGAGAGCCAACTGCTTTACTCAGTCTACAGATTTAAATGTTAATCTCATCCAGAAACACCCTCACAGAAACACTCAAAATAATGTTTGACCAGATATCTGGGCACCCTGAGGCCTAACTGAATCGGCATAAAATTAACCATCACACAAAGTAATCTCATTTATTTGCACAGTGATGATCTGCCACTTCACTGGATCTTCCCAACAGCTTCTGAATTAAATATACTGAGATAAGTCAAGAGGTTAAGTGGATTATCTGAGATGCCAGCAAGTGGAGGAGCCAGGACTTGAAACCCATGACTTCATGCAGCAGTTGTTTCCAATGGTTTTCAGCATAAAGGTTCCTTTTTAATAGCAACAAAATACCATCAGTTCAGTTCAGTTCAGTCACTCAGTCGTGTCCGACTTTTTGCGACCCCATGAATCGCAGCATGCCAGGCCTCCCTGTCCATCACCAACTCCCAGAGTTCACTCAGACACAACTCCCAGAGTTCACTCAGACTCACGTCCATTGAGTCAGTGATACCATCTAGCCATCTCATCCTCTATCATCCCCTTCTCCTCCTGCCCCCAATCCCTCCCAGCATCAGAGTCTTTTCCAATGAATCAACTCTTTGCATGAGGTGGCCAAAGTACTGGAGTTTCAGCTTCAGCATCATTCCCTCCAAAGAAATCCCAGGGCTGATCTCCTTCAGAATGGACTGGCTGGATCTCCTTGCAGTCCAAGGGACTCTCAAGAGTCTTCTCCAACACCACAGTTCAACACCACAGTTCATAATTTTGTTTAAATCTTGATCCAAGAAAACAAACTATCAAGAAAAAAATTTTTTAACAACTGAATATGATCTGGGTTTTAGATGGTATTAAAAATTATTGTAAATATTTTTAGAGACAATATGACAAGGTAAGGTAAAAACAAAAATCACAGACATCATTACATCATGATGTTTTGTTTGAGATGAGGCATCATTAATAAAGCTTTTTTTAAAACTGTGAGTTCTTCCAGACAGAACTCCATTATAGCATAGTAGCATCCATGGCATACCTTTATCAAATATTGAATATTGAACTTAATGTGTTGACTTCTGTCTGAGTCAGGCTCTCCCCACATGATGGCAAGACGGATGCAGAAGTCCTAGCTCTCACATCCTCTCAGCATTTTGGTTAGTAGGCAGAAAATGTTCAACTTCCTTATAGTCTTCCCAAAGCCCTGAACTTTGCTCTCATTGGACCTAACTAGGTCACCTGCCTTTATCTGAACCAATCAACTACAGCAAGGAAGTTTAATCCTGGAGCTAAAAAACAGAGCCAACCCCATGCCATATGACATACGCTCCAGGAGTTGGTAATGGACTGGGAGGCCTGGCGTGCTGCAGTTCATAGGGTCGCAAAGAGACAGACGTGACTGAGCAACTGAACTGAACTGAATATTGGGGAAAAGGTGTTTGCCCAAATAAATGTGGGGTGCTCTTAAGAAGTCAAAACAAATGATGAATACCCATAAGCACTAATTTCACCTCCCATATCTTCCTAGCACACCCAGGTTTGACTCTGGGTGTGCTGTTTCTTATGTATGCAGGTAACAAGGAAAGTTATCCCTTCATGGACAGACTATTTCCAAAAGACATGGAAGCCTTATAAGTCATCAGCTCAGGACAGCTGTCCAATTTTACATTCCACGATTTTCTTAAACAATTTATCATTTATTTTATAGGCCTGAGACTTTCTTGCCTTCACTTGTGTTAAGCTCTCTATTCAAAATGCCCTCCCTCTCACCCTCCTTCATCTTGTAAAACTCCTGCTTAACTTTGATGTCTAGCTCAGATGCCATTTTCTTCACAAAGGTTTCTCTGAGCGCCTCCCCATCCAACCTCATCCAATCTCTTTCAAACCCCTGTAGCGCTGCACACCTCTTAGGATACCTCTGCTCATCTCAAGAATTCAAGGGATGCAGAGCTAAATTATCATCTTATTCTCCCTTCCAGATTATAAATGCTCTGATGCAAGCCTGTTTTCATTCATCTTTACACGCCCCAGTACCAGCTCATTGTCAGCAGTCAATGCTTACTGAATTCCATTCCACCCAGCCTGTAGAGATATGTCAATTCTCAGAATGATTCCAACCACCATTAAAATAAGTCAAAATGTCCTATTTCTTTATCTGGGTTGTGGGTTCAAGAGCATCATTATCTCATTACTGTTATTCATTCTTGTATTGTTATTATTCATTCTATAGCATGTATAATATATATATATTTAAAAAGCAAATAGGAAAAATAAAGCCTGCATTCTCATGAATTTTCCAGCATTTACACATCACATTCCCACGTGATGAGCTGCTGAATTGCAGAGGGCTCTAGGTAGATCGTGCCCTGGCTTTAATTCTGCTCTGGATCCTTCTTAGGCTTCTTAGAGCTCAGTCACTGCTACCTTAAGAAAGCACTAGTTGAAACTTGATGCCTATAATTCTTAATTACAATTGCATTGCTGGCTTTATGTGCATCTCTGCTCATTTAAACTCGATGCTGACTGACAAATTGTGCTCGTCTGCCTATTCAACAGTAATTTAGTCAGGCAACCTGCAGCTTGCGCCAGATTGATGAGCAGCTGTTTGATCTGTTTGGGGATGTATTGCTGCTTTCTTGGTGTAAGCAGCTTTGTGCTGTCGCTGAATGGATGGTTGGTTTCATCTCCTCCAGTGACATTGTGGACACTCTGGATAACCTCGCCTATAACTCCAAATGCATGTTTTTTAAAAAATCAATCATGTCCCATCCCAGACATATTATCACAAGAAGGGCAGGATGACATGGCTCATCAAATTCAACACAAACTCATTGCTGTTTCCAAGCCTGTAAAAGTTCAGGCTGACAACCAAAAGGTGGCTCCCCTTAAATTACAATCCAAAACCTACTTAATTGCAACACATGGTGACTTCTCTCTAAAGCCTTTCAGTAGAATAACTCTACTGATAACAATACAAAATATAATTCCATACAAAATATTCTCATTCTGAACCACCCATTCTTCCTCTGCCATATCGCATGGTCTTCAGCCCCGTATGCATGGCAAGTTTCTGAGTTAATTACCTGAATCTCTTCAAGCTGTGAAGAGATCTCCCTCTCCCATGACTCACACTTTATTATTTTTCCAGTCCAGGTTTTTCATGGTCCCTGTGGCCTGAGAGCAGAGTGAAGGAAAAGTGTCCCTAAGGTATAAGCTACTACTTTATTGAGATATAATTCATATGCCATGCAATTCACCCATTTTAAGTGTAAAATTTAATGGCTTTGCATATATTACAGTATTAATTTTTAAATTGTGGTGAAATATGTATGCAATGTACAAGCAGACATTTTAACCACTTTTAAACATACAGACTTTAACTACAGTTTTTTAAACATACTGACTTTAAGTACAGTTTCAATGTTATGCAACCATCATCACTATTTTTAAAACTTTTTCATTACCTCAACAAAAACTCTCTAAACTTCAGGCAATACCACCCCATACCACTCCTCCCAGCCCCTGGTAACTACTATTCCACTTTCTGTCTCTATGAATATGCCTATTCTAGGTAACTCATATAAGTGGAACCATACCACATTTGTGCCTATGTGACTGCCTTATTTCACCTAGCATATTGTTTTCAAGGTTTAGTCGCACTGCCCCATGTGTCAGAATTTCTAAAGCTGAGTAATATCCCATTGCATGTATATACCACATTTTATTTACTCATCTGTTGATGCACATTTGGGTTGGTTTCACTTTTTGGCTACTATGAATAATACTGCAATGAACATGAGCACATAAGGATCTGTCTGAGTCCCCGCTTTTGATTCCATTGTGTACATACTTAGGAATGAAACTGCCAGGCCGTACGGTAATTGTATGTTTAGCTTTTTGAAGAACTGAAATGCCAAACTGTTCCATAGCACTTTTTATTCCATTTTTTCATTTTATAGCCATCGTATGTGTGCCACCACCATTTTAATCTTAGAGTCTGGGGTAGCAGTCTGCACAGTGAGGAGCAAAAAGAAAGAAACTGTCCAATGTGAGATACCACATTATACCACCGCCCCTATAAGGAACTTAATGTGGGTCCGCTTTATTTGCAGATGTTTTCTGGTAGCCTCACGTACATCCTATGACATTGAGGGACAGCACCGCAGGCCCTAAGGTCACAAAGATCTGTCCCACTTGGAAATATGGCATTGGCTCCTATTAAGGGACAGTATCAAGTGAACTGGTCTGTCACCCATGGGTGGCAATACAGCACGTGCATAGCACAGTAATGTATTTTATATTCTGTGTGTACAGAATTCTCCAGAAGTTGAAGTCAAATATTGGGGGGGGGGAGGGGGAATCCAACTTTTGTAACTCAAGCTAGTAAAAATCAAACATATGCATTTTTTTCCCAAATTCCCAACCTGCATACCAACTCAATATCATAACCAATAATGTCAATGCCCTCTTCACTGAGAAAATAAAAGAATTACTGTGGGTTCCTCAAATCTCTCTTGCCCCAACAAAATGTGTTTTTATCTTCATCTACTGTCTGTCTCTCTTCCTGTTGCCTCTTCATCAAGACTATCTCCCCTCATTGCCTCCCTCTGCAATGCAGACATACATTTCATTTTTTCTTCCCTTGTGACTTGCAGACAATTCGAAGACACAGAAGAGCCTAAGAATAAAATTAAACCATACTTTTTACAAGAATTAGACGGACACTATAGAATGTTTCCAAATAATATCTGCAGGCCCATCTCAACAAAGTATCCTTTCAAATACCTGAAACCAAATCTCGGGGTGTGTGCTCTTTACTTCTCCAGTGTGTCACCGCCTTTCCCTCCAATGTGCCTTCTTCCAGTTCAGAATTTCCTTTTCCCACTGATTCAACCTTCAAAACGGCTTTTCTGTGAGGCCATCCTGCTTCTTCTCCCTTCCGCCAGCCAGAATTCATTTCTTCTGAGTTCTCACAACATTCTGCACCTTGATGTAGCGCTTACTTTTCATTTTCCTTCTAATTCCTTGAACTAAGGCGTTGATTGGGTCAGTGACTGCTGGGCATGGGGACAGGCGGGATCCAATAAGGACAGCAAAGCGAGGATGGCTTGGGTGGGAGGGCTTGACTGGGATGCGGGCTCCGGAAGCAAGCGGTGAAGGGACACCTGGGCTCACATTAAGCCCGCACGTACTGCTGCCGGGTGCCGGCCCCACCGTGGGGAGGGCCCCACCTAAGGCCACCATGTCTGCCAGGAACCTGAAGGGTGATGTCTCCTATGCCCGCGGCCCCTCCCCCCAGCCAGTGACCAACTCTGGGGTAAAGAGCCCGACTCCTTGGCCCGGGTGGGACAGCTTCTCCACAGGGCCTGTCCCCAGCCCTCCTCCCCACCCTCCTCAGGCCAGGACTGGCGTGACCTGAGACCACGCTTTGCTCCGCTCCTTCACCCTTTCCTGTCACCCATTCACCCCTCGGTTTTCCTAAAAAGCCCGTGATAAATCACATGCACCTGAACCCCAGCTCCTCACCTGGCCTGGCACCTGCTGTGCGTCGGCGTTGGGACCTGTTCCGCGTCATTTCTGGGACGGGGAGGACGATGTCTCCCAGGGCTGTGGAGGAGGAGCATGGGAACCAGCGAGCACCCAGGAAATGTTGCTGGAACTTGAACCTTAGCTCCTAAGGAAGACAGTCTTGGGGCAGAAAGCAGACTATGACAGTGGCAAACGCTGTGGTGAAGGAGAGGGTGCGGGGTTCCTCCTGGTAGGATGGGAAGAAATTAAAATATTGGGGTACATTCTGCCCGGCCTCAGCAATTCCAGTTGAAAACAGGTCCTTCACTAATCAAGGTCATTTGCAACTTGCACATGCTTCTAGGGGCAAGTAACCTAAACAACGTTTGCCCGAATCGTCTAGAAACTTGGACTCAGCTGTGCCTTGTTGGAGCTGAGTGGGTTAACACTGGATAGGCCCACCCACCCTCCACTGCGCATGCGCATGCCCGCTGGGCGATGTTTTGTTCCCTGCAGGAACCCGTAGCCTCATGAGCCTGCACCAAAAAAAAAAAGCCACTTTTTTTTCCAGTCACGTCTTGGCGATTCCTCGCTCCACAGAGTGCTTACTACTTTGTTCCTTATCCCAGAAATACTGCAGCCCCTGGCCTTCCAGGAAAGCAGATTTGAGGTTTGTCTTTCTGTCTTCTTGCTTGGCTTTTTGGAGGATAAACCCTCTCTTTGGCTGCAAACTTCGCCTCAGAGTCAGTCGTGTAGGCCATACCTCAGGCAGAACTAGAACCCCATTGGGTAACAATTGTTATTGTACCCTTTTTGTTGCCTGTGAACCTGTCTCTCTTGATTCTCTTGTAAATTATTTCTAGTTACTCCTTTGTGATCCCTCTCCTCCCGGAAGGAAATAATACTGCTTAGCACGCCATGGTTGTTCAATAAGCACTGACTAACTGAACACTGAGATCATCCAGTGAGGGAAACACTGGCCTAGTTTCCACGTGCATCTCATGCAGGTGGAGGGCAACTTGCAGCCTGAGAAAATAGGGTACAGAGGGGTGGATGCTTAAGACATGAACGAGAGAGACCTGGACATAGAGGAGAGAAGCTCACAGAAGCTTCCAGAATGTATTTCTCCACTTGTTTCATGGTATATTAACTGTTTTCTGGCCCTGTGCTTGAGGCTGTGACTGATGGGCCCACCCGGTCTTTGTGGGCTTTTATATTTTGGTCCCCAAACATGGAGGATTCTGCTTACCTAGAATTCAAAGTCCTAGTTTAATTTGCAAGTAGATAAAAGATCATCTGGGTGGTGTTGCATAGTCAGAAAGGACTTAGCGATTAAACAACAAAATGATCTTCTTACAAATCAACTAAGAGCATTTCCTCTTTCCTTCCTATGACTTCCATCCTCAAGTACACAGTCAGAGGTAGGAAAGAGCCATAATGGTCATAAAGTCAAACATCACCAGATAGTTTTCCGGTCTTGGCTATCTAAATACCATGTTGTCTGTGTTACATAACTCTTCCAAAAAGTAAGCTGCTTTAATTGTGCAACACAGATCATGACAGATTGCTCAGCTTTTTAAATTCATTTTCTTCAGTGTTTTCTTCATTCTAAGCACGGGGAAACTTATTCTATCCAGGTGGGGTCCAGGTGTAAGTATGTGTGCTGACTCCAGAGGGTCTGCTTATATATAACATGATTTCGTTGCAGTGTTTGAGCTTTGAAAACTTGCTCTCTTGTCCCTTTTAACAAGTGCTCACTTCTCTCTAAATATTCCCCTATGATCATGCTGACTAATGAATGGCCCACTGAAGTTCTGCAGGGATGGGACGAGCCCTGGGAAGAATGAGGGCAGTCTCAGGACCCATGGCAGATTCTGGGCTGCACCATTTCTTCTTCCCGGAGTCTCTCCGGAAACCTATGTTTACAATAAAGGGACTCAATCCTTAAATTATCATCGTCATAGTCAGCGCTGAGATGATGGAGCCTCACTTCAAATTTAGACTAGAAAATTACCTTAAGAAGATGGAGTCTGTTATCAAAAGTAACTTGAATTCTGAAGATGGATGCTGGTGATGTTTGTGCAACCATCTGAATGTACTAAATGTCACAAAACTGTAGACTTAGCAAAAAGTGTATGTTTTAACTTTTTGTATATTTTGCCAGAATCAAGAAAAAGTAACGGGTTATCTTAACCTAGGAAGGATTGGGGTCAGTGAAAATTAGTCATGTGGTTCAGACGGTAAAGACTCCACCTCAAATGTGGGAGACCTGAGTAGGATCCCTGGGTTGGGACGATCCCCTGGAGGTGGGCTTGGCAACCCACTCCAATATTCTTGCCTGGAGAATTCCCATGGACAGAGGAGCCTGGTGGGCTACAGTCCACGGGGTCGCAAAGAGTCAGACACTACTGAGAGACTAAGGACACAACTTCAGAGCAGTCATATTTACAGAAACCCTCCATGCTATTGGTTACTTCAGAGACAATCACCTTATGTTGATATAGAACTGCTTTGTAGTTGGCAAAGCACTTTTACATATCGTATCCTAGTGGACCCCCTGTGTGTACGAAAGAAGTAGGTTTATCAGCATATTGCAAATGAGCATTTTTGTAGTTACCTTTGCTGAATAACAAACTACCCCAAAACCTAGTGACTTAAGAAAAATACTTCACTTATTTTACTCACCAATCTACAATTATGAGCAGTGAGTGCTTAGCAGGGATGGCCATCTCTGCTCCATGAAGCATTAGTTGGGGTGATTCGATGAGAACTAGAGAATCTACTCCCAAGAATGGTTCTCTCACATGGCCGACAAGTTGGTGCTGTCAACTAAGAGGTCTTGTCCACATGGGCCTCTCCACAGGGCTGCTTGGGATTCCTACAATGTGGGGTTTCAAAAGTGGTTGTTCCAAAATTCAGGACTCTCCAAGTCTCTTAAGGCTTGAGTCCACAAGCTGGCACATCATCACTCGATCTGTGTCTACAGAGCCCACCAATATTCAGAGAACAAACATGGGCCCAATCTCTTTAAGGGAAGGATGTTAACCGATTTGTGGCCATCTTTAATCTTCTACAGGACATCAAGGCTTAGAATGGATCAGCTATGGTTACTCAGCTGATGAGACCCTTTTCTTTCTCCACCAAACTATTCTGGACTGGTGTGATGATTAGTGCACCAAAATTCATCTAAGTCATTTGAAATTATTTCTTTCCTTTGAAACCAGTAGATAATATATTCAGCAACTCTTCTAAGTTAGAGTACAGGGATGAGTTCTTAAGAGTAATTTTTAAAACTACAAAATGCTATGAAACACATCACTTCTGAGTCTGAGATCTAAGTGTATATATAAAACCCTTTATTTTAGTTTCTACCAATGATTTAAACAGTGGACTTTAAACACTACCTCCCATAATATTTATCACCAGTAAAATGCATATGAATGCATTATATGTCCTAAATCTAAGCAATCTAAGCAATTTTAATGCCAAAATGTTATGTTTATCAAATTATCTCAAGTAGGAAGGGAATTCATTTGTTACCTAAAAATACCAAAGATTAGAAATGTTCTCTTAGAAGTAAGACATCTTCCATGGCTTGAAGGTCCCATTTTACGGAGAAGCTCTATAGATGAGGTAACCATTTTGCTTTGAACAATTATATCTTGCAACCAAACTTGCTGGAAAGAAACTATTCCACCAAGTGGGAGATAACTGACCTGTGATGCTTCATGTTGACAAATGAGGTTGTTAAGCCATCAAGACTTGGGGAAGCATCCTTTGCAATAGAGAGACCTGGCTGTCATCCCCTTAACCAAATGGTCACACTCTGCATCCATATCACTAATAGAGGAACAATCTGACATTATATGCTTCCCAGCATGATACAATAGGAAATACGCACTCACCCCTGTAAAGTATTCTTGCTAAAAATGTTTAATCTACTTTAAGACCTAACCCCTTTTTCAACTGAGGTTCCTCAACTGAACCATCGATCACAGAAAATGAGTTGTGACAATTTCCTCAG
The DNA here is from genome assembly GCF_032405125.1 of Capricornis sumatraensis. Lineage (NCBI taxonomy): Eukaryota > Metazoa > Chordata > Mammalia > Artiodactyla > Bovidae > Capricornis > Capricornis sumatraensis. The sequence goes on from NC_091089.1 coordinate 34,900,602, forward strand.
TTCGCTCAAGAATGAAACGTAATTGTATTGTGTATTGTTCCGTCACGCAGTCGTGTCCGACTCTGCGATCCCATGGACTGCAGCACGCCAGGCTTCCCTGTCCTTCACCAACTCCCAGAGTTTGCTCAAACTCGTGTCCATCAAGTAGGTTACGCTAGATGCATGGACTAGAACTCAATTTGCTATATGAGTGCCTTAGGACAATACATTATCTCAGTTCTTTCATGGATCTTTAGTTGTGAAGGATCAAGTTAAATGAGGAAAAGTCAGACCATTCTGAGTTGGAGGCGTTCCATAAAACTCACCTGGTCTCATCAAAAAAAAATGTCATGAAGAAAAAGTGCTGGTTGTTAATTAAAAGGAAACTAATGAATTCTCTCAATAGATTTTTGCCCATTTTTTTTACCTTCATTCTAGAATTCATATGGTGTATAGTCTTTGTATTAAGCTTGATTTGCAATATACGAACTTCACTCAAGCTACTGCATGATTCAGTATCATTCTCCTTTTTATGGCTGTGTAGTATTTCCTTGTATAAATATCCATCTTCTTGCTGATGGACATTTGGGACAGTTTCAGTTTGGAGAAATGATGAATTAAGTTGCAATGAGCATTCTGGCACAGGTCTTACAGTGTTATAAATAATCATTTCCTTTGAGAATATACTGAGGAATAGAATTGCTTGGGTCATAGTCAGTATATGTTAAATTTTATTAGATATTGGCAGACAACCTTCCTACATATTTGAACCAATTTGCACGTTGAAAAAAATCTGAGAGTCAGCAATTCCCTTGTGGTCCAGGGAAGTTCCCTGGTTAGGACTTCGTGCTTCCACCTCAGGAGGCACAGGTTTGATCCCTGGTGAGGAAACTGAGATCCCACATGCTGGGAGGTACTACCTGGTGAGGGGGGTGGCTTGGGGAAGCATCTGAGACTCCCAGTTATTTCATAACCTCACCCCTTCTGGGAGAAGTTGAAGAGCTATTAACAGGGAAAGGGCATGAGGAAGCCTTCTAGGGTGATGAAAACATTCTATTTATCAATCTGGTTACTAGTTATGTAGGGGTTGCTGTTTAGTCGCTCAGTTGTATCCAACTGTTTGCAACCCCGTGAACTGCAGCACGCCAGGCTTCCCTGTCCTTCACTATCTTCCAGAGTTTGCTCAAACTCATGTCCATTGAGTCAGTGATGCTATCTAACCATCTTTCACCTACATAAAAAACTCATCAAAAATCTAAAACTGCTATAAAAGTCTAAATTCACCAAGATATACATTTAAGATTTGTATGCTTTGAATGTAGGTTTCATCTCAATTAGAGAAGAGAAACCAGGAGACTTTTAACCTAACAGCCAAATTTATAGGTGGGTCTTGATTGGCTCCTGGTTCAAAACAAAAGTCAATTACAAAAGATAGTTTGGAGTCAATTAGAGTCTTAATATGCACTAAATATTAAATGTTACTAGGAAATGATTTTTAGTTTTCTTAGATGTAATGGTTATTTTGTGGTTATGTAGGAGAATGTCCTATTGGGAAATGCATGCTGGAGTATTTAAAGGTAGTTAGAAAGGTAAAACGTCATAATGTCTGTAGCTTACCTTCAAATGATTCTGTGAGAACGTTTGTATGTGAGAGAGAACGTACACACATAGAGATAAAGATAAAACAAATACAGGGGAAAAAAATGTTCACCATTGTTGAATCTAAGGATCGCTGGTAGCTCAGAGGGTAAAGAATCTGCCTGCAATGCAGGAGACCCAGGTTCGATCCCTGGGTCGAGAAGATCCTCTGGAGAAGGGACTGGCAACCCACTCCAATATTCTTGCCTAGAGAATCCCATGGACAGAGGAGCCTGGAGGGCTACAGCCCATGGGATCACCAAGAGTCAGACATGACTGAGCAACTAACACCCACACACACATTGTTGAATCTAGGTAGTGGATATAAAGGTGTTATTTTTTTCAATCTTTCTAAATATTTAAAGTCTTCTATAGCAGCATTCCCCAACCTTTTTGACACCAGGGACTGGTTTTGTGGAGGACAGTTTTGCCATTCACACTTGGGACATGGGGTGGAGGATGGTTTGGGGCTGATTCAAGTGCATTACATTTATTGTGCATTTTATTTCTTTATTACGTCAGCTCCATGTCCAATCATCAAGCATTAGATCCTGGAGGTTGGGGACCCCTGTTCTATAGTAAGTTGGGGGTGGAGGGCAGGGGTGGAAGATGTAGAGCCCTGAATGACCAGCTCAAAGTGCAAAGTAGCTAAGAGAAGACCCAAGAAGGAAATCTAGGAATCTTGGCTCCTAACCCTCTGTGCCATCCCCTGCATTGTTCCTTTCTGTGTTGCAAAGTGTTTGCTAAATTTGGATATGCCTTTTTAAATTAATTTCCCTCTGCAAAGTACTCCCAATAGTCTAACTAGGCAGCACAAAGACACCCCCAGATTTCTCTTATAAATAAATTGCACTTGCATTCTGCCTGCAAACTCACACTTCCCTCTGGAGATCTTCCCCTACCTCCCCACCCTCTCACCTCCTTCCTCCCCCTGCCATCCCCTCTCTCCATCTCTCTCTCAACCACTTTCAAAATCTCTCCACAACCACTCTATCCATGCCCACATTCCCTTCTTCTAATGCAGAAGCTAAATTGAAAGCTGAGTGGCCCTGCCAGCACACAAAGCCCCATGATTCCTACCCCTCCCCAACACCCCCAGGGCAGGAGGGGGACTCAATGGAATGCACCACGTCTGTTTGAGGTTCGCTGGCCCAGCTGCAGTGCCCAGCAGAGCTTCTTAGGTGGCTGGGCCGCTTTGAAGGTTTACTTTCAATTAAAAAAAATAAGAAAGAAGCCAAATCAGCAGCTGTCAGGGATGCAGGGAAGATTTATTCAGGGTGGTCAAAGGGGAGTTTGGCCGGCAGGAAAGGCCTGGAGGTAAACGGGAAGGAAATTCCAGCTGGAGAGAGAAATTCCTCCTGGCAAGGTCAGGCCTGCACCAGGCTAGTCCTTCTGGGTCGGGCTGCGTGGAATCCTGTTGCTGGGCTGGGTCACAGGGGGGAAAAGCGTCCTGTTTGCAGACACTTGGAGGATGGGTTTGGGAGGGGAGCTACCAGGGGAAGCAAACGGGTAGGGCCTTGAAAGCATAGCTTATTAATCAGATGAAACCAGGCCTGCGGGATCAAAACATGACTGATTTTAAAATTGCTTCCTGATTCAAAAGCTGGTGTTGCCCACCTTAGAATGTGATGAGGGGTGAGGAGGCCAGGTCCCTGGGCAGTTCTACAGGCACAGAGCTTCCATTGAAGTCTGCCTGTGTGGAGAAGCCACGCAGATGTGCAAAGAATAGCAGCAGCCAGAGTCTGTAGTTTTTATCACCTTTCATTTCCTGTCTCTCTTCTTCTATGGCTTTAGACATTTGATGGGCTATTGTGAAAACTAATGTGTGCTTTTCAGATGGAATGAGCCAAGTCCTGCGTTAACCCTGATCCATGCCCAAGTAACTTCTCAAAGTAGAGTGAAGCTACAGGCATGAGTCTGAAAAAAATTCTCAGCCCCGCTCCCTGTGTTTACACCCCTTTTCCATCCCACCCAATCTTGGACGGAGTTGGAATAGAGAAGCTTGAGTGAGCTCCATGCTCTATCCCTTTCGTGCAGAAGCAATAACTGTCCATTATTATACCTGTTCCCACAGTACAGTGGGTTATTGTTGAAGCTGCTAGTTACACTAGTAGGTGTTGCCTAAGTATCCCAGACCTCATTAGCTGGTGACTATTTTAAACATAACTGTATATAAACGTAGATAGGTACATACACATATATACATATAATAGTTTTATTATTATATACAGGGGCTTCCTTGGTGGCTCAGATGGTAAAGAACCTGCTTGTAATGTGGGAGACCCAGGTTCATCCCTGGGTTGGGAAGATCCCCTGGAGAAGGGATTGGCAACCCACTCCAGTATTCTTGCCTAGAGAATCCCATGGACAGAGGAGCCTGGGGGGCTACAGTCCATGGGGTTGCAGAGTTGGACATGACTGAGCAACTAACATTACTGCCACAGAGAGACTTAATATTTTTAGAAACAAATTGTGATTAAGCTCAGCTTTGATTTCCAGACATTGGACTTGTACCTGTCCTGACATTTCTGTTAATCCCTAAAGAGGCGCCATCATACATGCCCACAAACCAGTCTGACAGCTGCGATCAGCATGGAGTGACCACCCTCTTTTCTGCCTCCAGCTCTTCTTTGTCCACCATACATGGAGCCCCCTGGGTCAGGGGGCAGGGGTGGGGGAGGCCCAGTGCTGCCTCTGCCCACTGGGAGACTCCAGCGGTCACCCTGGACTCCAGATGACATGCTGCCTGTGGGGAGCCCAGCATGCCAGATTCAGATCTCCAAACAACATTGGGTTCCTCGCGGTGGAGGAATGGCTTCCTTGCTAGCTCTGCCTCATGTTTTGACATGATGGCCACCCAAGGCTGCTCTGTTACGCCAAGAGAATCACTAAGTCTCAATGTTTTACCAACTTCTGGGATCACCTCTTGCCTGGAAGACAGTCCTCCAGTAAAATAATTTTATTAACTTCTGGTCCTGGTTCCTCTCGTTAGAGGAGCTCAAATATAAGCCAGGAAAATAAATATATATTATTTTCCACTCCTTTATTTTTATTCTCTTTCTTCTCAGCTTTTCTTTTCTAAAATAAATTTAAGTTGGAGAATAAAACCTCATAGGATTTTAATATGAAACACTGATGATAGAGATGAGATGAAGGTATTATTTTCATCAACAATATCTGGGACTCTCCTTTCTCAAAACTTTGAATAAATCTAAAAATCCTATCTTTATGCCAACACTTAGTTGTATTTTTCTTTAAGCTGAGAGTTTCAAAAACAGCTTTACCTTATGAATCATAAATAATACCCACAGTGTGAAATAGACTTATTCCTGAGAAGGTGACCATAGAGAAGATTTTCAAAAATGTACAATATTCTCCCTATGAGCATCCATTATATCAAAGACTTAGTCTCATAAGAACAAAATTTTAGGACTGAGAGATGCCCCAATTAAATGATAGGAAAATTTTTGATAAAGATTTTAAATGTGGCTAGACTCATGGCATCCAGCATAATATGAAGTTGGAAATTACTTTATAATGAACATAATTTCCCTTTTTAACCTCCTGATCATAGAATTACTAATACAAAAGAAGCGCTGTTGCGTCTTTGAGGCTGTGTGCTAACTGAGCTGCAACACCAAATCTAGCCAGTAGGTGGTGCTTTCTTAAATGGGAAATACTTGAAGTTGAAAATTATTTTTTTATGAAAACACATGACTGCAGCCATGAAATTAAAAGCCGCTTGCTCCTTGGAAGGAAAGTTATGACCAACCGAGACAGCATGTTAAAAAGAAGAGACATTGCTTTGCCAACAAAGGTCTGTCTAGTCAAAGCTATGGTTTTTTCAGTAGTCATGTATGGATGTGAGAGTTGGACTGTGAAGAAAGCTGAGCGCACAAGAATTGATGCTTTTGAACTGTGGTGTTGGAGAAGACTCTTGAGAGTCCCTTGGACTGCAAGGAGATCCAACCAGGCAATCCTAAAGGAGATCAGTCCTGAATATTCATTGGAAGGACTGATGTTGAAGCTGAAACTCCAATACTTTGGCCACCTGATGCGAAGAACTGACTCATTGGAAAAGACCCTGATGCTGGGAAGGATTGAGGGCAGGAGGAGAAGGGGAAGACAGAGGATGAGATGGTTGGATGGCATCACCAACTCGAAGGACATGAGTTTGAGTAAACTCCAGGAGTTAGTGATGGACGGGGAGGCCTGGCGTACTGCAGTCCATGGGGTCGCAAAGAGTTGGACACAACTGAGCGACTGAACTGAACTGAAGATACTTGAAGGTAGAGGACCATGACTTTACAGCTACCTGTGACTGTTAAAGTTTTGAATACTTTGGGATATGTGAGAAATAGACAACGCTTTTAACAGATCACTGGAATGTAAAGAGTAGATGTAGGGAAAATGCCAATAAAGTAATAGTTTAGGAAAGATGGGCATAGATTTGTATATGTGAAAACTTAGAAGAGAATTATTCTTTTCCAGTGACTTTCAGGGAAGGAAGATTTTTATAAGCTTTGAAATTCCTGAAATGCAGTGACTTTTTTTTTTTTTTTTTTGAGCCAATGACTTGTAGTTTTTACAAAGGTAAGATTAGCAAGTGAAACTCATGAAATAGGCAAGAAAAACTTTTTATCATCCTAAGGAACTTTAAGAGGTTCTTTGAGAAAAGACTCCTCCTCTTGGAGAGAGAGAGAGAGGGAGCTGGTTTATCTGTGTGTTCACCTGTGGGTTGGGGGGCAGTGAATCTGTGTGGGGGCGTGTGAGTCCATATGCCCCGCCTTGAGTGAATGCTTTGTGGCAGCCTTACCTCGCTAGGGGGAGCAGTCACTACTTGTTTTTTTATAGAACTTGTGTAGCCTTAACTGCTTTTCTGAGTTTAATTCTGTATAACCTATTGGCAAGTGAGGTGGCTGTTATCAGATTCCTGTAAATTGTAGCTCAAAACGGCATTACCCATTTATCCAGTGGCTGCTCAGAAATAAAAGGGGGAAAAATTATGTGGAATTACTGCCATCTGGTGGAGAAAACGGGAGACTGCTGGTGTAGAGTGAGGTGGGGGAAGGACCTTCAGATTTGAACTTTGTTGATTCCTCATGCAAAGAATTGACTCATTGGAAAAGATCCTGATGCTGGGAGGGATTAGGGACAGGAGGAGAAGGGGATGACAGAGGATGAGATGGCTGGATGGCATCACCGACTCGATGCACATGAGTTTGGGTGAACTCCGGGAGTTGGTGATGGACAGGGAGGCCTGGCGTGCTGCAATTCACAGGGTCGCAAAGAGTCGGACATGACTGAGTGACTGAACTGCACTGAACTGATTTGATTTTGTTTCTTTAGGATTTAATTCAGGTTTTTTCACTCACATTCACCTCCTAAAAGCTCTGATTCACTAACTACCTCCTCTGTCGACTAAGAATAGCTGTGGTATCTATTTTACCGATACCATCTCTAAGGAATCCTATCTGGCAAAAAGAAAGCCTCTCATTTAAGTTTCTGCATTATCCATACAAATACTATTCTGATTTAACCATGCAAATTCTAGCCATCTGCAGGCAAAGCCTTGTCTATACTAGTCTAGGAGTACAGCTACACAGCCTTGACACAGAAGGGCCGGGTTGCTTGGAAAGATACAAGGCCAAGCAGGGCAGTTTGCAACAGTTCTACTCTAGGGGCTCTGCCCTCTCATCCCTACAAGCATAACTATAAAAGAAATAATTCATCATGCTCTGTCACTGCACTGCAGAGCACATTTGTGTGCATATCCCTGTTGATTTCAAGCCAGATGATACATAACTCCTTAAGAAACTTGCCCCCCATTGCCTGCTACATTATAGAAACCCCGATGGGGCTATGCTCTCAAAGCAACAGGCATTTCCTCGGTCCTGAGAATAGTGTAGAGGAGTACGGCTTTCCAATTCCCGACCTTCTTTTTCTTGGTCCTCATGAAAGCCAAAAAGTAAGAACACTGAGGAATAGACCATTGTGCCCAGCTCCATACCACGGGGGACTGCAGCACCTTGAGAGGTACTCCTGAAAGTGAAAGTCTCTCAGTCATGCCCAAATCTTTGCAACCATGTGGACTGTAGTCTGCCAGGATCCCCTGTCCACGGGATTCTCTAGGCAAGAATCCTGGAGTGGGCATCCACACCCTCCTCCAGGGAATGAACCCAGGTGTCCTACATTGCAGGTGGACTCTTTACCCTTTGAGCCACCAGGAAAGCCCGTTGAGAAGTACTCCTAACTCAGGGGTAATGAGGCCCTTCAGCCCAGCTTGAGCCACATGAAGCCAAAGGGACTAAACCCAAAAATAAGGGTTGAACTCAAAACTCAAAAGTTGAGATTCCAGAAGCCAAAAAGGGCAGAAGATCCAACCAGTTGCCTAACCGCCACCTCAGCCATGACCCAGATGCCCTAGAATGGGGTGGAGACACAGGAAGGATGGAGTAATAATTTAAAAACAAGTTGTCTTCCCATTTCTAAGAAGGAGCTGATAAGTGTCTTTCTATGGAGAAAAAAGGCATGTCTTTTACATCTTTATCTTGACTGTTGGAAATTTTAAGTTAGAGTGAATGTCCAAAAGATGTTTTAAGTGACCGAAACATTTCTTAGGATTTCTGTCTCTGTACTTACATTGTCCATCTGACCTTGCAGGCTGATTGCCTCATCCACTAGAGATTGCAGCACATTCATCAGAATGGGTTTAAATTCCCAATCTGATAATTCCAACACCCACACTGTGTCTGCTTCTGATGATTCCTCAGTGTCTTCAAATTGTGGTTTCAGCCTTTTGATATGCTTTGTAATTTTTTCTTCATAGCTGAATATCCTGCATAAAAGAAACCACCATAGACTTCTAGCAATGTGTTAGTGAGGTCTGGGGGAGGGGAAGTTTTCTGTAGTCCTATGATTAGGTCTCCATCTTTGAATGAACCTGTATCTTCACTGTGCACTCCAAATGTATTTCTGGGAGATTTTTTATCTCCACAACTTAGGTGGGTCAGGACAGCTAGAGATGGCTGGAGTTGACTATTTCCCTTCCCCCAGGTCAGCTAGGCTCTGATATTATCCCAGCAGGTTAGACTCTGGTTAACTAAACTAAACTTTTCCTGAAGGATGTTTTCTTTTATGGTCAGTTCCTTATGATCAGTAGTAAGAGAGCAGAGAAAAACAATATAAAAATTTGAAAGGAGAGATAAATTCAACTTCTTCCACTGATCTTCACAGAACTGCTGCTGCTGCTGCTAAGTTGCTTCAGTCGTGTCCGACTCTGTGCAACCTCATAGATGGCAGCCCATCAGGCTCCTCCGTCCCTGGGATTCTCCAGGCAAGAACACTGGAGTGGGTTGCCATTTCCTTCTCCAATGCATGAAAGTGAAAAGTGAAAGTGAAGTCGCTCAGTCGTGTCCGACTCCTAGCGACCCCATGGAATGCAGCCTACCAGGCTCCTCCATCCATTGGATTTTCCAGGCAAGAGTACTGGAGTGGGTTGCCATTGCCTTCTCCCTTCACAGAACTACTCATCATTAACAAAACTGGCTCATTCTACTAAAAGTCCTTCTTCTCTTATTCCCTGGTAGACATTTAATTGTATTAAGAAACTGCTGCAGGCCTGAGCAAGAATAGGATCGAAAAGAGAGGCTATTTAATACAAAGTGTATAATCAGTCTGTAGATTGCAGTATCTGACTTAAGATGGAAATGTGAAGAGACTGAACCTGATGATTGAAAGAGAAATGCACATAGCTAAGAACAACTTAGCATTTCCAGTGGTCATGTATGGATGTGAGAGTTGGACTGTGAAGAAGGCTGAGCACCAAAGAATTGATGCTTTTGAACTGTGGTGTTGGAGAAGACTCTTGAGAGTCCCTTGGACTGCAAGGAGATCCACCCAGTCCATTCTAAAAGAGATCAGTCCTGGGTGTTCTTTGGAAGGACTGATGCTAAAGCTGAAACTCCAATACTTTGGCCACCTCATACGAAGAGTTGACTCATTGGAAAAGACTCTGATGCTGGGAGGGATTGGGGACAGGAGGAGAAGGGGATGACAGAGGATGAGATGGCTGGATGGCATCACTGACTTGATGGACATGAGTTTGAGTGAACTCTGGGAGTTGGTGATGGACAGGGAGGCCTGGTGTGCTGCAATTCATGGGGTCGCAAAGAGTTGGACATGACTGAGTGACTGGACTGAACTGAACTGAAGAACAGCTTGTTTTGACCTTTCTCTCCCCATGGTATAGCTTTAGCCTCACATGTGTATCTATCCTACTATTGTTATGTTGTCTAGTTTACAATGTTTCGAAATCAGTTATCTTTGCTACTAAATCATTTTGCAGTGACTGTGTTCCTGTAGAGAAGTAACCATGACCTTTAAAAAAAATACTGTCCTATTACATAATAATGTTTGTCTTTTTTTGTCTCAGTTACCACAAAAGAACAAGTGATATAAATCTTTCTCTCTCTCTCATACTCAACTTTCAGAGGCTGGATTGAATACACCGGAAAGTGGACCCTCCCCATGTCAGTTAGCTATTACTGAATATCAGAGTGTTCCCCAGATGTAGTGACTTTCATTGCTCAGGAGTCTCGGGGTCAACTGAGCAGCTCTTCTGGTCTGCGCAGTGCTAGGCTGCAGTCAGCTGGCCTCATTTAGCCAACATGTGCCCAGGCATCTCCAATCAACTGTTGAGTCAGCTGGAGGCTGGCTGCTCTTAAGATGGTCATAGCTACACCAGCTTGCTTCTGTCCTGGGTTGGGAACATCCCCTGGAGAAGGGAAAGGCTACTCACTCCAGTATTCTGGCCTGGAGAATTCCATGGACTGTATAGTCCATGGAGTCACAAAGAGTTGGGCATGACTGAGGGACTTCCACTCTACTTCATACAATGTTTGAGTGACTGAGTCTTAACCATTGAACTGCCAAGGAACTCCCAGCAAATTGTTTTCCTGAGGGAAGGTGGACCCAATATTGCTACGTGTTACAATTTCTAAGAAAACTAGAAAAAAAAAAAAACCTGAAAATCTCAATTTTAATGTTGAATTCCCCAGTTTTTAAATTATTGTTGTTGTTCCATCTCTAAGTCGTGTCCAACTCATATTCATGTCCATTGAGTTGGTTTTCCTATCCAACAATCTCATCCTCTGCTGTCCCCTTCTCCTCCTGCATTCAATCTTTCCCAACATTAGGGTCTTTTCCAATGAGTCAGCTCTTCATATTAGGTGCCCAAAGTATTGGAACTTCAGCAACAGTCCTTCCAAGGAACATTCAGTGTTTTAAGTTTTTAAATAATAACACCCAAATCCACTGATCCTATAGTCAGACACTTTAATGAACCACCAGCTTGGCATCTCTGTAGGGAACCCACCAACGATAGCCACTGCTGAGTACCATGCTTTCCTGGACTTCATTCCTCCATCACTTGCATCAACATTAAAATGTTGTACACTTCTTAAGCACTAAAGTCCACGTGATAAGAACAGAGGGGAAGTAAATTTTGTTGGAATGAGGGTGCTGGGCATAGTGTTGCTAGAGCTGCTCCAGGTTTTTGCTCAAAATCCTCCACCCCCCGACTATTAGCAAGAGTGTCCTTGCTCAAAACCTGCCGACCCTGCACCTTTAGCAAGTGAACATAAATCTTTAAAGAATCTAGAGATAAGAAAGGAAGCTGCACACACGCAAAGAGAAAACCCAGACAGAACCAAGATGGCAACAAATCTGACCTCTAACAAACTGAATCTCATCATATCTTGATTTTACTACATTAGCATATTAGTAACACACCTACCAGTAGCCAGGACCAGACCTTAAAGACCAATGTTTCTGCCTTGCTGGCTCCCATCAAAGGTACTAGCAGAAGCCCTAACTGCATTTTCCCACCCCACCCCCGAGGGCAACCTGAGCACAACTGGCCCCATCCCTTTGGTTGTCCAAGCTCTACCACTGGCATCAGAAATTAATCAGGCCTTCAAACATTAACCCTCTAATGATTTCTCCAAGATCCTAGGTTCTCATAACTTCACTTCTCTTTTACTCTCTCTAGTCTTAAAGATGACCAAGAGCTCCAGGCTGCAATGGTGCAGGAGCGGCTGAGAGGAGCTACCCCATGCCTGAGGTCAGGGGTGGCACCCAAGAGGAGCTACCCCACACCTGAGGTCAGGGGCGGGGGCTGAGAGGAGCTACCACACATCCAAGGAGTGGCAGTTTCACGGGCACAGCAGGGCCGAGAGGAGCTACTCCACGTTCAAGGTCAGGAGAGGCGACTTCGTCCAAGGTAAGGAGCAGTGATTGCACTTTGATGGAGCAGCTGAGAAGAGATACCCCACGTCCAAAGTAAGAGAAACCCAAGTAAGATGGTAGGTGTTGTGAGAGGGCATCAGAGGGCAGACACACTGAAACCATAATCACAGGAAACCAGCCAATCTGATCACATGGAACACAGCCTTGTCTAACTCAATGGAACTAAGCCATGTGTGTGGGGCCACCCAAGATGGACGGGTTATGGTGGAGAGATCTGACACAATGTGGTCCACTGGAGAAGGGAATGACAAACCACTTCAGTATTCTTATCTTGAGAATCCCACGAACAGTATGAAAAGGCAAAAATATAGGATACTGAAAGAGGAACTCCCCAGGTCGGTAGGTGCCCAATATGCTACTGCAGATCAGTGGAGAAATAACTCCAGAAAGAATGAAGGGATGGAACCAAAGCAAAAACAATACCCAGCTGTGGATGTGACTGGTGATAGAAGCAAGGTCCCATGCTGTAAAGAGCAATATTGCATAGGAACCTGGAATGTTAGGTCCATGAATCAAGGCAAATTGGACGTGATCAAACAGGAGATGCCAAGAGTGAACGTCGACATCCTAGGAATCAGTGAACTAAAATGGACTGGAAAGGGTGAATTTAACTCATACAACCATTATATCTACTACTGTGGACAGGAATCCCTTAGAAGAAATGGAGTAGCCATCATGGTCAACAAGAGTCTGAAATGCAGTACTTGGATGCAATCTCAAAAACGACAGACTGACCTCTCTCTGTTCGTTTCCAAGGCAAGCCATTCAATATCACAGTAATCCAAGCCTATGCCCCAACCAGTAACACTGAAGAAGCTGAAGCTGAATGGTTCTATGAAGACCTACAAGACCTTTGAGAACTAACACCCAAAAAGATGTCCTTTTCATTAAAGGGGATTGGAAGGCAAAAGTAGGAAGTCAAGAAACACCTGGAGTAACAAGCAAATTTGGTCTTGGAGTACGGAATGAAGCAGGGCAAAGGCTAATAGGATTTTGCCAAGAGACCGCCCTGGTCATAGCAAACACACTCTTCCAACAACACAGGAGAAGACTCTACACATGGACATCACCAGATGGTCAACACAGAAATCAGATTGATTATATTCTTTGCAGCCAAAGGTGGAGAAGCTCTATACAGTCAGCAAAAACAAGACTGGGAGCTGACTGTGGCTCAGATCATGAACTCCTTATTACCAAATTCAGACTTAAATTGAAGAAAGTAGGGAAAACCACTAGACCATTCAAGTATGACCTAAATCAAATCCTTTATGATTATAAAGTGGAAGTGAGATATAGATTTAAGGGACTAGATCTGATAGGTAGAGTGCCTAATGCACTATGGACGGAGGTTCGTGACATTGTACAGGAGACAGGGATCAAGACCATCCCCATGGAAAAGAAATGCAAAAAAGCAAAATGGCTGTCTGGGGAGGCCTTACAAATAGCTGTGAAAAGAAGAGAGGCGAAAAGCAAAGGAGAAAAGAAAAGATATAAGCATCTGAATGCAGAGTTCCAGAGAATAGCAAGAAGAGATAAGAAAGCCTTCCTCAGTGATCAATGGAAAGAAATAGAGGAAAACAACAGAATGGGAAAGACTAGAGATCTCTTCAAGAAAATTAGAGATATCAAGGGAACATTTCATGCAAAGATGGGCTCAATAAAGGACAAAAATGGTTTGGACCTAACAGAAGCAGAAGATATTAAGAAGAGATGGCAAGAATACACAGAAGAATTGTACAAAAAAGATCTTCACGACCCAGATAATTACGATGGTGTCACTCACCTAGAGCCAGACATCCTGGAATGTGAAGTCAAGTGGGCCTTAGAAAGCATCACTACGAACAAAGCTAGTGGAGATGATGGAATTCCAGTTGAGCTATTCCAAATCTTGGAAGATGATGCTGTGAAAATGCTTCACTCAATATGCCAGCAAATTTGGAAAACTCAGCAGTGGCCACAGGACTGGAAAAGGTCAGTTTTCATTCCAATCCCAAAGAAAGGCAATGCCAAAGAATGCTCAAACTACTGCACAATTGCACTCATCTCACACGCTAGTAAAGTAATGCTCAAAATTCTCCAAGCCAGACTTCAGCAGTACGTGAACCGTGAACTTCCAGATGTTCAAGCTGGTTTTAGAAAAGGCAGAGGAACCAGAGATCAAATTGCCAACATCCACTGGATCATGTAAACAGCAAGAGAGTTCCAGAAAAACATCTATTTCTGCTTTATTGACTAGGCCAAAGCATTTCACTGTGTGAATCACAATAAACTGTGGAAAATTCTGAAAGAGATGGAAATACCAGACCCCCTGACCTGCCTCTTGAGAAATCTGTATGCAGGTCAGGAAGCAACAGTTAGAACTGGACATGGAACAACAGACTGGTTCCAAATAGGAAAAGGAGTATGTCAAAGCTGCATATTGTCACTCTGCTTATTTAACTTCTATGCAGAGTACATCAAGAGAAACGCTGGGCTGGAAGAAGCACAAGCTGGCATCGAGACTGCTGGGAGAAATATCAATAACCTCAGATAGGCAGATGACACCACCCTTATGGCAGAAAGTGAAGGGGAACTAAAAAGCTTCTTGATGAAAATGATAGAGGAGAGTGAAAAAGTTGGCCTAAAACTCAACATTCAGAAAACGAAGATCATGGCATCTGGTCCCATCACTTCATGGGAAATAGATGGGGAAACAGTGGAAACAGTGTCAGACTTTATTTTTGGAGGCTCCAAAATCACTGCAGATGGGGACTGCCGCCATGAAATTAAAATACGCTTCCTTGGAAGGAAAGTTATGACCAACCTAGATAGCATATTCAAAAGCAGACATTACTTTGCCAACAAAGGTCCGTCTAGTCAAGGCTATGGTTTTTCCCGTGGTCATGTATGGATGTGAGAGTTGGACTGTGAAGAAAGCCGAGTGCTGAAGAATTGATGCTTTTGAACTGTGGTGTTGGAGAAGACTCTTGAGAGTCCCTTGGACTGCAAGGAGATCCATCCAGTCCGTCCTAAAGGAGATCAGTCCTGGGTGTTCACTGGAAGAACTGATGCTGAGGCTGAAACTCCAATACTTCGGCCACCTCATGCGAAGAGTTGACTCATTGAAAAAGACCCTGATGCTGGGAGGGATTGGGGGCAGGAGGAAAAGGGGACGACAGGATGAGATGGCTGGATGGCATCACCGACTCGATGGACATCAGTTTGGGTAAACTCTAGGAGTTGATGATGGACAGGGAGGCCTGGCGTGCTACAATTCATGGGGTCACAAAGAGTCGGACACGACTGAGTGACTGACCTGAACTGAACTTTCGTTTTTTTAATATGTATTTTTAAATAATTTTAAAATGAATATCTTTAATTTTAAAATTTAGTAAGTACTTATAAACCAGTTATACTGGGAAGTGGAGGCTAGTAATTACTCATACTAGAATAGGAAGTTTCATTTTATGATAAGTCTCACTTGAGGATATCTATAGGCAGTTATATCAAAGTTTAGATATATAAATATGTTTCTAGAAAATGGGATTATATCATTCTTTTCTTTAGAAACATCTACACAAAACTAATAATTGTAGCTGGTTTTTGGGTAAAGAAATTGTTTAACTGTTGTCTTTTTATAATAAGTACATATATTTTCATTATAATGAAAAACATTTTAAAAGTTCTTACAGTGCAGATTTGAAAGACTGAGACTGACATTCCCTTTTTAAGGAAAATGCCTCGTGTGCGTGCCTTTTCAATAAATAGCTATGAAGTGCACTGTACTAAGAGAACCCCAATATATTGGGTTGGCAAAAAAACTATTTGGGCTTTTCTGTGAGATCTTATGATAAAACTCAAACAAACTTTTTGGCCAACCCAATAATATTTCTGCCCCAGGGAATCTAAACCTTATTGTCAAGGTTCACAGTCATCTTTATACTAAGTAGCTAATATGTGATAGACTCCTAATTCACATTTGTTTCATGAATACCTGAATGTACCATCAAAAGTATTTTATTCAGAATCTCACTTCATAGAAGATTAGCCCTGTTCTGTGCATTTCTCATACCTGGCTCACATTTCATCACTTCTGAAACATACATTTCTCACTTTTCAACAATTCTGAAATTAGAATAGGACTTACCTATAAGTGTGATTCTTTTAAACCTTGTTTCATAGACAATCTGCAGCATTTTCTCTTTTATAATGTAAGATGGTATGTCTTAGATGGACAGTATCTTGGATTGAATGAAATATAATACATATTACGTTTTCTGACTTTAGAAAATACATATGACTATTTAGGCATGTTTCCTCCAAGGTTCAACTGGAAAAAGTTTTCATGGGGCCACTCCATCCAATGATCATTCAAACCTCCAGTAATGAGATGAAATCCACAACTACTGATTTGTAAATGTTAAAACTAACAAGCTACAGCATTGTAAAAACTTGTGTGTTTATGAGGGTTTATTTCTCAAATTTTTCAATTATGATTGAATATCGAACATATTTCCTATTTTGAAACTAATGTTAATGTATAAGTGTATATAAAAAACCATGTGCATTTCTCAGCATTTATGATATACTTCAAAGATTTTCATATTTTAATGTTTTCAATGAATCAAAAGTTTAAAAGATCTAAGATATGAAAATGACTAATCTGTATTTTAAGAATTCTAAGAAATTGTAGAAGAAATACTGGTAAAATCTTACTGAAGAGATTAACTATGAAATCACAATGAAATGTTATGACAAAGACAGGTAAAGAATACTATAAAAAATTAATAATGACAAAAAACAAAATGTCACGAGACTAATAAAATGCAACTCATCAGTTAGGTATAACCTACATTAACTGCATAGTGAAGGAATCACTCTGAGCACTGCAATATAAAATACTGAGCACATGAGTTAAAAGATCAAAGACAGAAATATATTTGATTCATAATTATTGACACATACTAGCTCTGTGAATGTTATACCAGATACATCAGGTTTAATCTTATAGTCCTTTTGCATCTCTTAGCCTTTCTCATTCTTTCATATTTTCTCATGGAGAAGTTTTAGCTGATGTGCAAGTTAGGACAAGGGGAAGGAAGGAAACGGGAAAGCCATCCTTTCAACCCATTACCTATCCCTCACCCTGTCCTCCTATGATTGCCAGGGACTCCAAGATAACTTCATTGAGAACCTTCAAGAGCTGCAGTGACCTCCTCTTTCCCCCATTATCCCACACTTCCTCTTTTCTCGGATCAGGAATGCAGAGTCTGGAAGTATGCATGCCCTCTGCTCTTTCATCTGAGCATCCTCACCTCCTCACCCTCACTCAAACCCTAATTCACCTGCCCAGCGACCATAACAGCGTTACCCACCCCCAGGAAAAAGGGCTAAAGAGCTCTTTTTCCTTTTGTATGCTTTAGGGAATGATCTTAAAACGTGATGAGTTTTCATCACTGTAAAATGAAAATGGAAATTCACTTAAGACTGTAGCAACACTGAACATCTAGAAAGAAAACCAAAATTTTTGAATTTCACAATCAAAGTTATCTTAAGATCTAAAAAACAAAGAAGAGGTGATGACTAAGAAAAATATAGTGCTTTTGTGGCTCTGAGTTTACAAAAATATTATTGTCAGTTTCTAATAATGTTGTTATTCACCAGAATAATTTTCCACTGACTTCTAGTTTCCAGGGGTTTTTTATTTGTTTGTTCAGGTTTTCAAGTTTTACATTTTTATGGACTTTTTCAGTAGAGTGGAAAGGGCACAATGAAAGCCAGACTCATTTAAGTGAGAGCAAGACTGAAGTTTACATAAGCAAAACGATTATCTTCAAGAAGATGTTGACCGATTATGTGATAGTATGGACTGCTTTTTCACCCGAAATAATTTCAAGAAGGCCTTCTGAAAACTCTTGTGACACAAGGGATACAAAAAAGGATTGACAAAGGAATTGAACCACTGAAGCCAAAATGTGAACTCGTACACAGCGTTTGAGAGATCTGAGTGTGTGCCATGACATGAACGAATAATTGTGAACAGAGAGTAGGGAGCCCAGCAAACAGCAAAAACACCCAAGAGAATGGCCAGTGACTTGGCTAGTTTCTTGCCTCTGCGCAGCTCAAGATGTTCCCTTTGGTGAAGAGCTAGGGAATCTGAATGGGAGAGAGAGCTCGTTTTGGAAGCAGTTAAACTATTCACCTGGGGTCTTAAGGAAGACAAGAGGCTGCTCTTTCTTCCTGATTTCTCAGAACGAAGGGATGCTGCTGATTCCTCCAGGTTGGAAAGAGACGGCCTCGAAAACAGTCCATTCCTGAATGAGCGTCCACTGCTACTGGAAGGGGCAGAAACAAATCCAGAATGCCCCCTACTGAGATGACTGCGCTTCCATAGGCTCCAGTAAATATACATGTTGAAATAAGCCACTAGCAGGACTGGGATCACGAATTCGAAGAGTAACGTGAGGGCAAGGATATGCCATTTTTCAAGGAATTCAGGTTTGCAATCCGCCCCCAGTTCCTTCCTAGCCTCTGAAACTAGCATTGGCCCATGCACTAAGAAGGCCGCCACCCAGACGGCCACCATCAGAGTCACAGTCTTCAAGGTCCCAGTATGTTGAGCTCTGTAAGACACCTAAAAGAAACCAAATAAATTATTTTTAATACAATGAGCACATGTTGATTGCACAAAGCATACCGTCAGCCCTCAGGAGTTTCCGTGATGTGCACAGTGGAGCTGGTCACTGAATCTGGGTAATGTGATTGGGCCGGGGCAGAGGGTTTGGTTTTGGTGAACCCTGGGCTGAGATGTAGGCTTTCTTACAGTTTAAGGTTAAACATCTGACACTACGGAAAATGTCAAGGTTAATATCTAAAAGAAGAACACAATTTTTCCTAGTCCACGGACACTAATCTGAACTGTTAACTGAAACTGAACGTGTTCACAGTGCTTTTAACCTGCCAGCTGGGTCGTGAGCAGCATTTTTAACAAATTGGGATAATCAATGTCAGAATGCATCACACATCATAAGGATATGTATTGTTTGATGAAACTCTTGCTTTGGGAAAACATTAATAGATATACATAAGAGAGAGAGAAATGTGCGTACCGAATCATAGTGTACAATGCATTTATCACTGAAATCACAGTAAAAAAAGTTTGAAAGACAGAACCTATTCTGCAGTTTATGCTGAGCCTTCCAGGTGGGGTCGAAAAGGACAGAACTCTTACATTCCTCCCACAAGATGATGCACAAAAAGAAAGAGAGCTAAATCAGCTGTAGGGAGAGACTACAGTGTTACGAGCAGAACCTAACATTTCTTTCTACAAATGTATCCACCCAGCAAAAATGGTACTGAAGCAATGGTGGCCAGCCACTTGGGGAGACGTGGCTGTGGTGAGTGCCATGGTCTTTTTTAGGAGTGAAGAATATTCTAAGCCCACTTGAGCCCAGGGACAGGCTTCTATCAGGAAAGATGAGATTCTTTGGGGGAGGATTGCTCTCAGATCCCAGGACCTTTGATAGATTCTAAAATCTTAAAGAATATCTTCTATAAGAAATCTAAGATGCCAACTACCCGTATGAGGGGTAACCATGCGACCCAAGACTTTTCCAAGGGGACTTGGAGCAGACAATCTCTCCAAACCCCTTTCAGATCAGTAAGATTTCTTCCAGCCATGTTCCATGTTTCTCTGCTTATACTCAACGGAAAGGAAATGATTTACCCATGACGTGGGAACACACTTCCCTTTTCACCATCTTTCAAGTACCATTTTCTCTGAGTTTTTAAGTCTTGTCCTGAAGTATGTTCTCATTTTTATTAAAAGGGTATAACAGTGCCAAGCACTGTCTTTCTTTAATGGCTTGTATGTGCTGAGGAGGGCTCACCAACGGGCTAGAGGTAAAAGGAGGTTTGTTTAAATTTTTTAAGTTACTTTTATAGAATTGTTTTTTTTTTCCCCCTTTTTTTTACCCTTTTTCCAAATTACTGGCATTTCTGAGGCTAACCGAAAATGTATATGGTGCTAACCACAAGCTCCCATGTACAGTACATCTTTTTGCCTTCTGCTTCTCATACCACTAATTAATACTTGCACTTAAGTCTAATGATTATGAAGATAGTAACAATACCCAGATGGTCATAAAACTGCATTTAGTTTTTTAATTGCTTTGTTCAGCCTTTGTAATGATATGGTACAATACGCTGGAAAGTGATCTCTTTTCTGTTATGTATAAGGTCAAATGGAATAACAGACATCCAAGGGAATTGAGATGATGATGCCAATCTCTTCCCTCATCTCTGGGTAGCATGTTAGACAGATGACAGTTCAAAATTGCTTGAATCCAGGCCCATGCCTCCCTGAAATTCATCCGTGGCCCACTTCTCACCTTTTACAGAATATGTCCATTATTCAGGATGTCTCCTCTTACCCTGCCTCCTTCCCCACTTCCAGAAGACATCCAAGCATTCTGTCAGTCAGGTTTCTTTTGTGAGGCAGAGCAGCCCCTGGAACGTGCTGGTGTTAATAATGAGATGGGATTGCAGGGCCATTCTAAGTGCTTGTCAGGCATGGCCATTTGCATTGAACCTTCCTTTCCTCAGTTATTGTCAGATTTCCATTTCTCAAGCCCCGCCTTTTACCCTGACCTGTTACACTGTCTTCTAGACTTTTAGCTACAGCAAGGGCTCTGTTCCCCATGATCACTTCCTACGAGCTCCTGTGGTCTTTGAAGGTTTCCTTCTGGCTTCCTACAGCTGTGCTGGAACTCAGCCAACAGAGGTGCTGGTGCTGCCTGCGCACCCCCGTGAGCATTCACACACCGCTGCCTCTAGCACCTGTTACACTTGTCTCTGCCGTGTGCTAGGGACCCGGGTCCAGCTGACCTGGCCCTCACCAAGTTTACAGCCTGCATTGTCAGGGAATTTCTCAGGGCAAGACCAAGAAATAAACCCATCCATTTTTCTCTCTGGGCATCACTCCTCAATCTCTGTAATGTCTAAGCCTGTTTTCTAACTGGAAAAGCCGCCCCTTTCCTTTACACAAACCTGAGGTTCACTCAAGAGTTTGAGCCTGCAATGAAGAAATGTCCCAGTGAACACTAACTGGGAACACTCAGTTGAGATTAAAAAGAAGACACAGAAGGAAAGGAAATGTTTAAAGTACAAATGGGGAAGATAATTAACTAGAGCACTGCTTTTCAAACATTTTGACTGTAACCTCAAGTAAGAAATGCATTTTAAACCCTTAAGGATACTGACAGAAGTATTCATAAAACAGTTCTTACCTTTATTATACACAGGGTACTCTGATTTACTCTAATTTGTAAGTTCTGTTCTACTTGTTTTCATGTTTTTTCATTCTAAGAAAAAGTGATATACCAGGCCACTGAACTGACTTCATGACTCAATAATGAGTTACTACCTGCAGTTTGAAAAATAGATTATACGCTTCTGGATTGCTAATCCAAACTGATCTGTACTCTCTCCAGAGTTCATCCAGTACAAACTGCAGTGGACTCTGGTGCCAGTGAAGTACTCAATGTCAAGTGTCTCACTGTCCCACCACATCCCACTCTCTACTTCTTCCTTGCCATATGGCAGCTCAGCTAGAGAACACACTTCCTGGCTTCCCTTACAATAAGGTAAGGTCATGTGACTACATTTCACCAGTGAAAGGTGAGTGGAAATGATTGTGTGATTCTGCACTACTTGGTTAAAAGAAAATCCTTTGCCCTGGACTTTTGCCTTCTGCTCTTCTTTTCTGAAACCTGAAATGACAACAACTTGACTTTGAGCATGCCAAGGAGGTTGATGACTTAGGATGGGGGTCAGCAAACCACTGATCATGGAGCACGTGTGGCCCACCAACTATTTGGATGATAAAGTTTTATTTGAGCAATTGCAACAGAGGTCATAAGTGCCTGCTCTAGAGAGTACAGAGCCTGGGTCCCTGGGTGAGCTCCTGGAGCAGAGCCTTCTAATCTTCCTGAACTGTTCTATGAGAGAGAAATTAACTTCTGCCTTATAGTCTGAGTCTCAGCATTTTGGAATCTCTTTGTAATGGTATTTTATCCTATCCTTATCCAATGCACCCTCCCAGTCCTGTCTGCCTCCAAGATGCACAGCTCTCCCAGGACAGAGCTGTCCCTAGCCTCTCAATCCCTCCAGCACCACACTTAGTCCCTTTGTTTATGGATCCATTTCCACATTAGACTGTTATGTTCCTCAAAAAAAAAAAAAAAAAAAAAGACTCTGCAGATTCAGTGCTGTATTCCAGTCCTTAACAAAATCCCTGTCACAGAATCATTCCCTATACATTTAGGTCCCTGGGACTCGGGAGTGAAGGAAGTTTCCCATCAAGGCCTCAGACTCTTCAGATCACTGTCCCATTATTTCTGTGGCCTCCTCCCATCCTTCATCATTACTAACATCAATCTTATTCTCTCCCTTGTTGCTGATAAATTTAGCTTGCTTAAGAACTGTCATGAACTAATTGATGAGACTATTCCAGATCTTGGTTAGTTCAAACTTGCTTGGCCTGGGTCCTAAACTGGCACTGGTTAGTTCTACTGGTATAGCCTGTGGCTTCCCTGTACACTGTTTTTTCCTTTGGTCATTCAAAATTAATTTCCTCATGACATGCAGAAGTCTGGGAGTCTTTCTACCTGCCCACCAAGTTCAATCGTGAAGAATACATTTAAGTCTCAAGTTTTCTAAGGAGTTGAACAGATAAACCTACTGTGAGACTCATGCATATCCAGCCTACTACAGACTCAGTTTACCACTTCTCACAACTTGCCCTGGATTCTGTTGGACATTTTCCGATTCTCATTGGACGCAGGGGAGTGACTTAACCAAACACACAGAAAGTGTTCCCTAACAGCCAGTGAGAATTTAGTGCCAACAAAAGGGTAATCAGGCTTCTCTAAGGTTGGTCAATTAAACGAACAAACAAAAATTCTTGCTTAGGGACCCAAAATCTATAAAATTTACAAATATCTAATCTTCTAAGCAGGATAAATTAATGTTTTGACTTACAGCATTTGAGACTGACTGGTATCGATCAAAGCTGATGAGTACGATGTTATACACAGATGCTGTACACAAAAGATAGTCAGTAGTGAGCCAAAAGACACAAATGTTATTTTCAAACTTCCAGTTGAAGAGCTTGTGAGGGATGAATAAAGGAATGGAGATCACACCTGCATGGGGGGGAAAATGAAGGTTAAAAAATATAGCACGTATCAATGAATACGAAGAGACGCAAACACGACACAATGAACTACCTGAAATGACCAAACCTGCTTGATTATAATTTAGAAATTCATGGTATTTCATCAACAAATTCAGTACTGATCTCTTACATGTTCTTTAAATGTCATTTTAAAAATAGCTGTCACAAACATCATACCTTCAATGGCTCCTTATTACTTTCCAAATTAAGTTCAGGTCCCAACATGTTTTGTGTTCATGATCCAGCCCAGACAGGATGGACCACCCTTCCCCTAAACACATCTCACATTGCCACATCTTTTTGCTTTTGCCAAGAACATTCTTCTTGCTTAAAGATCTCTCTTCTACAGAGAAGTCTATTTAACTCCTTCTCATTCTTCACTTAGTGTAAAAGAAATGATACCTTTCTTATCATCTTTACTGGAACTTCCTAGGTAGAAGTGACCCTTTGTCACCTGCCCTCTCCTGGCACCTCAGTCATCTCTCGCTCTCTTGTGTACAGACACATCCTACTTTATAACATTGTCACGTGTTAAGATTGGGACCATGTTGGAAGTCGGTCTTCGTATTTTTCACAACGTCTAGAGCTGACTAATGGCTCACACATTTAACTCAAGTAAATTAATAACAGCTAATAGGTATTGTACAGTTACCATGTGCCAGACACTGTCCTGTGTGCATTATGTATATCATCTCATCTAACTGTCATAGAAACTCTGTAAGGTAGGGACTGCTGCTAAGTCCTGTCAGTCGTGTCCGACTCTGTGCGACCCCATAGACGCACAGCCCACCAGGCTCCTGTCCCTGGGATTCTCCAGGCAAGAACACTGGAGTGGGTTGCCATTTCCTTCTTCAATGCATGAAAGTGAAAGTGAAGTTGCTCCGTCGTGTCTGACTCTTCACGACCCCGTGGACTGCAGCCCACCAGGCTCCTCTACCCATGGGATTTTCCAGGCAAGAGGTAGGGACAGTGTGAGAGAAAAAACCCTCTGCTACTCCTCCACTCCTGCTCACTCCTCTTCACCCTTGTTGTTGTTCAGTCACTAAGTCACGTCTGACTCTTTGCAACCCCATGAACTGCAGCAACTCAGGCTCCTGTGTCCTCCACTGTCTCCCAGAGTTTGCTTAAATGCATGTCCATTGAGTCAGTGATGCTATCTAGCTGTCTCATCCTCTGCTGGCTCCTTCTCCTTTGGCCTTCCATCTTCCCCAGCATCACGGTCTTTTCAAAGAGTTGGCTCTTCACATCAGGCGGCCAAAGTATTGGAGCTTCGGCTTCAGCATCAGCCCTTCCAGTGAATATTCAGGGTTGATTTTCTTTAGTATTGAGTTGTTTGATCTTCTTGCAGTCCCAGAGACTTTCAAAAGTCTTCCCAACATGACAATTCAAAAGCATCAGTTCTTTTGCACTCGGTTCATGGTCCGACTCTCACACCCATACATGACTATTGGAAAAAACAGAGCTTTGACTGTATGGACCTTTGTTGGGCAAAGTTCATGGAGCTCCAAAACAATTAAAACAGTAACAATTAAAACAATTAAAACAGTATCTTCACCCTATCTGACCTCAAATACACCACACCCACACCCACACCCTCAGATCCTTGCATGGGTATCCTGACATGCAGCACACTTCCCTTCTGTTTACTCAAGGCTCCTTCTGTTTACTCAGAGAGCCCCACCCCTGAAGTTTACACTGTAACCTCTACCTCTAACATACTTCCTCCCCACTATGTTTTTCTCAGTAGCAAATGATCACCCTCTAAAATGTCATGTAATTTTATTTATTTATTTATATTGTTTATTGTCTGTCTCCCCACCCATGTTCCCCGAAAAAGTACAAGCACCATGAGGGCAGGCATTTTTTTTTTTTACTGTATTTTCCCTGATATATCCCCAGCATCTAAAAGGGTGCCTGGTTCAAAATAAATCAGTATCGGATGAATGAGTAGATGAAAATGGGGAAGTCTAGTTTCATTAAAAATTGCTGTCAATCCTGTATAGCCCCTTCTTTCTGAAGCCAGTTAAGAAGCTGCATCTTGTGGAAAGTGGAAGGGAGATTCAAGAGGAGGGGACTTACATATAGCTATGACCGATTCATATTGATATATGGCAGAAAAGTGAAAGTGAAGTCACTCGGTCATGTCCGACTCTTTGTGACCCCATGGACTGTAGCCTACCACACTCCTCTGTCCATGGGATTTTCCAGGCAAGGGTACTGGAGTGGGTTGCCATTTCCTTCTCCAGAGGATCTTCTCGACCCAGGGATCGAACCTGGGTCTCCAACACAGTATTGTAAAGCAATTATCCTCCAATTAAAAACAAAGTTAAAAAAAAAACAAAACTGCATCTTCCATGAGAAAATGACAGTCAAAAGGTAGAGGGGAAGCTGAAAGCCCTAGTGAATTCTTTGGACCAACAGAGCAATGTGTGGATAACAGTGATTGTATTGAGGGTGTTATGGACTGAATGTTTGTGTCACCCTCCCCCCAAATTCACATGCTGAAGCCCGAATCCCCAGAGTGATAGGGCCTATAAGGGGGTAATTAAAGTTAAATTAGGTTGTAAGGGCAGAGCCCTAATCCAACAAGCTTAGTGTCCTTAGAGGAAGAAACACCAGGAAGCTCGCTCGCTGTCTCTCAAGGCCAGATGAGGATGAAGCAAGATGGCAGCCATCTACAGGCCAGGAGGAGAGCCCTCACCAGGCACCAAATCAACTGGCACCTGGGATGTCCTAGCTTCCAGAGCTCTGAGAGAGTGAACTGCTATAAGGTTACTCAGACTGTGGTTGTTCTGTTGGGGCAACCCAAGCTGCCTAACACAGAGGGAAAGAGAAGAGCCCGGCCCTGAGGCCTCAAGGTACCAGCACACTGCACTCTGTTATGCTCCGCTTTGTTGCACTTCACGGATACTGCATTTATTATGAATGGAAGGTTCATGGCAACCCTGCATCGGGCAGAGTCTGGCAGCGGTATTTCTTCCAATAGCATTTGCTTCTTTTGCGTCTCTATGTCACATTTGCTACTTCTTACAGTATTTTTATTTTTTTATTATTATGTTTGTTGTGGTGATCTTTGGCATTACTGTTTTAATTGTTTTGGAGCTCCATGAACTTTGCCCAAATAATTCAGTGAGCTTCATAAATGTTGGGTGTGTTCTGACTGCTTCACCAGCCTGCCATTTCCTCGTCTCCTCAGGTTTCCCTATTCCATGAGACATAACAACATTGCAATTAAGCCGATTAATAACCCTAGAATGACCTGTAAGTATTCAAGGGAAAGGAAGAGCCAACGAATGTGGCAAATTTCAGTGGTGTCTCATTTTAGGAAATTGCCACAGGCACCCCAGCTTTCAGCACCCACCACCCTGATCAGTCAGCATCCATCAACATCAAGGCAAGACCTTCCCATGAGCAAACAGATTATGACTGTGTTAAGGCTTGGAAAATGGTTAGCATTTTTTACCACAGAATATTTTTAAATTAAGGTGTGTACATTATTTTTTTAGACATAATGTTATTGCACACTTAGTAGACTGCAGCTATACCTTTTACATGCACTGAGAAACCAAAAAATTCATGTGACTCTTATTTTGATTTTTGCTTTATTGCAGCAGTCTGGAACTGAACCCACAATACTTCTGAGTTATACTAAAGATACACTTTGCCATCCTGAAAATGTGGTTCAGACTCTGTCATCAACAATAACCTTTTGCCCTTGAAGATACTGTCTGGATCACCCATCATGTGCTTTGTAGCCCATACATACCCACACAAATGTAGATATGAAAAAGGTACCCATAGATGGAAGCATTGGTCATGTGATAATTTAGTGGCTCAGATGGTAAAGCATCTGTCTACAGTGTGGGAGACCCGGGTTCAAGCCCTGGGTTGGGAAGATCCCCTGGAGAAGGAAATGGCAATCCACTCCAGTATTCTTGCCTGGAAAATCCCATGGACAGAGGAGCCTGGTAGGCTTCAGTCTATGGGGTCGCAAAGAGTCGGTCACGACTGAGCGACTTCACTCACTCACTCATAGATATAAATAATATTTTTCTGGAATAATATATAGATGAGATATGTTAATGCACCTGAAACTAAAATTTTTCCTCAATAAATCTTTCCTTTTCAACTAAATTCAGCCTAGGACTAGCTGCTCAGGTGGCAAAAATTTTAAGAAATTACTTCTATAGGAGGCCAGTTCAAAAACCTGTGACAAGAGGACATTCAGCCAGAAAGCCCACCATGCAGAGCACATGATGCTCTAACCTGCACTGGCATCACCACATGGATGTGGAGCTCTGGATCTCATGACCCTAAATATTAAGAACTGCTATCTTACAGCTACAGAAAATCTCTCACAAGGCCCATCTTGGCCCACCACCACCACCGCCACCACCACCGCCACCACCACCGTGAGTTCCTATAGGCTCAGAGCTAAAAAGACACACTTCCGAGCATGGCAAAGGAGAAGGAACAGCATTGACACAAAACTCAAATCTAGTTACAAAATGCTCTCGAAGACGCTGCCAAGCCGTGTGCTGTCATGGTGACTATTGTATTAGATCAGTGGACCTCTGGATGGAGCTGGCAGGGGGCAGAGAAAATGTGAAGGATGAGACCAGCTGATTAAGAGAGATTCTGGCCCGTGTCCAGCTGCTGTCATCAGGAGCAAAGCCATTTCTTTTCCCATCCACCTGACAATAGAGGAGGACCGCCAGGACTGCTGAGTCATCACATCTGCAGGGACATTTCTCAAAGAGGAACCACAGATTGTGATGCTCAAGACCTGCCATGATGCTGACCCTGGGCCTTATACAGAGGCACTCTGTTCTTGTCTAGAACCATCTTCATTCAAAAGCTTCAGGCCTCAGTCTTTCTCCCTTGGATATATTTTTACCCCATCCCTTCTGACATGAGGTATACAAGTCCTTACTTCCTTTGGAATAGTCAAAATACATCATCCATTTTAAATGTTGAGTATCATCTAAAAGTTGTACAGCTCTGTGAAGAAGGGGGGGGATACATATATTTATAATAGAATATTCTCTGTTCACATAAATATACTCGTGTATTTATCTGTGCAGGCTTCCCTTGTGGCTCAGAGGGTAAAGCATCTGCCTACAATGCAGGAGACCCGGGTTTGATCCCTGGGTCGGGAAGATCCCCTGGAGAAGGAAATGGCAACCCACTCCTGTACTTTTGCCTGGAAAATCCCGTGGACAGAGACACCTGTTAGGCTACAGTCCGTGGGGTCGCAAAGGGTCAGACACGACTGACTTCACTTTCACTTTATCTGTTTATGTGAGCATAAAGGGCTTCCCTGGTGGCTCAGCAGTGAAGAACCCGCCTGTCAATGCAGGAGATTTGGGTTCAGTCCCTGGGTCAGGAAGAACCCCTGGAGAAGAAAATGGAAACCCACTCCAGTATTCTTGCCTGGAAAAATCCCATGGAACAGAGGAGTCTAGCAGGCTACAGTCCATGGGGTCACAAAGAGTCGGACGTGACTGAGGAACTGAGCACACACCCTTGCACATGTGAGCAAAGAGAGTGATGTGGAAGGATCTATATCAAGTTGTTGGTGTTGGTTACCTGAAGGGGCAGAACTGAGGAGAAAAATGAGACTGCTGCATGTTTTTAATGCTTCTATATTAGTTCTCCACTTTTTTCTGTGATCCTGTCATTTCTATACCTGGATTCCTAAGTCAATGTTTCCAACTAGAGGTTTCCTCCAAAACTTTTATCATTGCAATATCAGAAGCATAAACTGCTCTCCCAAATGCTGCTTATTTCTCTGAGGAATGTCATACTTCTCTCGTCTCCAGAACTCGGTCTTTAACACGTCTTTCTCCTGCCTGACAACCCCACCCCCATTGCATCTCGCCTCCTAAACTTATTTCCACTCTTACCCTCGTTGGCAAAGTAATGTCTCTGCTTTTTACTTAAAGCAGAGACATTACCTTGCCAACACATTTCTGTCTAGTCAAGGCTATGGTTTTTCCAGCAGTCATGTATGGATGTGAGAGTTGGACTATAAAGAAAACTGAGTGCCGAAGAATTGATGCTTTTGAACTGCGGTGTTGGAGAAGACTCTTGAGAGTCCCTTGGACTGCAAGGAGATCCAACCAGTCAATCCTAAAGGAGATCAGTCCTGAATATTCATTGGAAGGACTGATGCTGAAACTCCAATACTTTGGCCACCTGATGGCAAGAACTGACTCCTGGGAAAAGACCCTGATGTTGAGAAAGACTGAAGGCAGGAGGAGAAGGGGACAACAGAGGATGAAGTGGTTGGATGGCATCGCTGACTCAATGTACATGTGTTTGAGCAAGCTCCAGGAGTTGGTGATGGACAGAAAAGCCTGACATGCTGCAGTCCATGGGGTTGCAAAGAGTTGGACATGACTAAGTGACTGAACTGACCCTCGCTCAGAGCCTCACTGCTGATTTCTGCCAAGGTCACTGCAAGATTCTCAGAAACCAAGCCACCCCCTGCTCCAGCTTCTCCCACCTCCTACATCTCTTCTGATGCCTCTAATGTGAAGCTTCAACCCAGTTACTCACTTAAATGTCACATTGCCTCTGAATAAGCTCCAATCCAGACTCACACTAGTATTCAAAGGCCTTCATTGTGTAGATTCCAACTATTCCAACTTCACCCTTTGCTGTTCCCTTATAGCCCATTTGCACACAAGCCAGCCTGGAGCTCACCCTTAGAAAGCTATATGCAATGATTTTCTATCAGCATATCGCTGTTGATTCTTGGAATTCTCTGCCCTCCCCATCTCTGCCTATGGAAATTATTCCCATCCCCTAACATTCATTTTGGAGGCCACTATCCTCTAACAAAGGCAATGGCACCCCACTCCAGTACTCTTGCCTGGAAAATCCCATGGAGGGAGGAGCCTGGTGGGCTGCAGTCCATGGGGTCGCTAGGAGTCGGACACGACTGAGCGACTTCACTTTCAATTTTCACTTTCATGCACTGGAGAAGGAAATGGCAACCCACTCCAGTATTCTTGCCAAGAGAATCCCAGGGATGGGAGAGCCTGGTGGGCTGCCGTCTATGGGGTCGCACAGAGTCGGACACGACTGAAGCAACTTAGCAGCAGTAGCAGCAGCATCCTCTAACAAAATGTGTTCCCCTTGCCACCCACCAACCGCTCCCTGCCGCCCACCTCTGAATGCCTATAACGCTTCGTAGGTCTTTGTAGGTTCTCATATCAATTTGTCCTGTTAGTCATTTCTGAACTTCTCTTATCTACTGTACTATTTTGAAGGTTTATTAAAGAAACAGATTAACCTAGTCCTGTCTATCTCTCCTCATCATCTATTTGCACTTGGTACTTAACAGTACTTATACATGGTAGGTACTCTACTAACATTTGTGAACTTGGTTTGAGTTGACATTTGTCTACAGAGAAATCAAGAGTGAGAAGACTAACACAAGTTGAGCAATCACTATGTTCCAGGCACTAAACTTAAGTGTTCTGTTAGTTTTGCTCCATTTTAACATAATTGTAAGTGTTTATGTAGCTATACACAATAACAAATTAACTAGGAGGTCCTATAAAACAATATCAGCCGTAGACACTTCTGCATATTTACTTATTATTACAAGGATATGCACTTCCCTGGTGGCTCAGCTTGTTAAGAATTCACCTGCAATGTGGGAAGCCTGGGTTCAGTCCCTGGGTTGGAAAGATTCCCTGGAGAAGGGAAAGGCTACCCACTCTAGTAATCTGGCCTGGAGAATTCCATGGACTGTACAGTCCATGGGGTCACAAAAAGTCAGACACAACTGAGTGACTTTCACTATTCACTCACTATTATAAGGATTGTGGAAAATGATCACCAGGCAGTAAGAAATTATGAAGTGTACATTTTCAAAGAATGATTACTTTGATTTCTACGATCTTACAGTTATTTAACACTATGATACCATATCATATACAAAGTAGGTTAGTGTTGGGTGTGCTTTACAACATGCTATGATATATCATATCATAAAATAGTATCAGCTATACTATTTGACCTGAACATCCTATTTTCTGATTGTCCC
This sequence comes from Capricornis sumatraensis, assembly GCF_032405125.1. Classification (NCBI taxonomy): domain Eukaryota; kingdom Metazoa; phylum Chordata; class Mammalia; order Artiodactyla; family Bovidae; genus Capricornis; species Capricornis sumatraensis. Next base: position 34,931,801 of record NC_091089.1, read on the forward strand.
AATTACCAGTATATGCATCATTTCCTATAACTCTAACACTGTGATATTAAAGAAACTATGCTTACTTAAAAAGGAATATTTATAAACCTAAACATGCAAGGACAATAGCTCCAGAAACAAAAATAACTCTTAGATTAAAGCAATACCGGACTTATTTTTATTCCATAAAAAGAAACTGTTTTTAGAGGACAATTCCCCTACAAACCTTATTTACATATATATATCATTCCCATATAGTACCGTACAGCCTCCCCTGAATTTAAATCCTTAAACTTTTTATTTCTAATAGTACCCAATTTTATACAGTCCTTTGAAATAATAAAAGCTCATTTTATGTTTTTAGAAATAAATTATAATCGAGAAAGATTATCTTAAATAAATATATGTAACTTACCAACAAAGAAGTCCGAAATGGCCAAGTTAAGGAAAAAGTAATTACTTCGATGTCTAAGATTTTTGTCCACCACAAAAGCTAAAATGACCACAGCATTTCCTAGCATTATAGCAAAAGCTAGTAAGCTCATTAAAAATGCTAAAGCAATGTTTGAAAAAGAATTTATGTCATTACTAGCTGTCCTCACATCAGAAGAATTTGTGTCATTAGTAAATGGCATCACATGAGAAGAATTTGTGCCATGAGTAGACATGACATCAAACAATACAGCGAACTAAGCCAGCCAGACAATTCTGACAAGTGTCTTTTCCAATCGAATACCTAAAAGATATAGTCTCCTACACATAACAACATTTTTAAAAAGTCTAATGCTGATCTCATAGTACTTCCTGATTCTTGATAAAAGCAAACTTGTGGTAACAGTTTCCTCTTAACCGACACTGAAGAAGTGTTTCCAAAGACAGTGAAAGGTTTTATCTTAAACATTTTGATGTAACTCATCTATTTCCCATTAACAGAACAATATTATATGAAATATAATTGATACACTCTATAGGTAAGAAATTGGGCTCAAATGAGAAGATATAGATCCAGTTAAATGTCCCCTTCTGACCAAGATATAATATCAGGGGCTGAATTCACCATCGCAGCTGAAACAGTGAAAAAAAATGGACAAAATATGTGAAACTGTAGTTTTTGAGGCACTGGACATCAGGAAATGAAGAATATTGATCCCTGAGAGAAGAGGAGAAAATGAGGAGAGCCCTGCAGTTGCCCCAGCTCATTGTCTTGAGAGATCTTCCAGGGCACAGAGCAGAGAACGGTAACCAGGGGAAGCCCAGCAAATTCCCTGAGATAGGGAGGGTAAGCTGAGAGTTGGGCAGTACCTGACAGAACTCTGTGCTGGGGAGCTGCAGAGGGCCCTCCTCAAGCATTCACCAGGATACTGACCAGCACAGTGTGTGAGGAAATGTCCTCAGACAGGAAGAAGAACCACTCAAAAAGATTAAAAATACCCAGGAGTCACAGGGAGCCAGTTACAAACTTTGTTCCCACCAGTTAGACACAAAATCTCAATTCATGAGGCATTGAGTAATATTACATATTTAGAAAGGTCTTGCCTCAGTAGTCAGAAATAGGTAGCCCTTTACTGAATACTGCTAGAATCCTGCCTCACAAATCTTAAAAGCAAAACCTGAGAGGATCAAACTAGTTCCAAGTGACTTAACAGTAGCTCAAGAGTATTTGTAGAACATAAAAATATCCAGTCCCCAACAAGGTAAAATTTATACCAATTAAGAAATCCAATTAAGAATAATCAAACATGCCAACAAGCAGGCAATAACACCCATAATGCAGAGAAAAATCAATCACTGAAACCCATAACTGACACAAATACAAAGACATTAAAGTGGTTATTCTAGCTGTATTCCATATTTTTAAACAGATATATACAGATACAATTTTTAAAAAACAGGATGGTAGAGTAGAAGGATGTGAACTCATCTTCTCCTGTGAAATCTCCAAAATTGCAACTAAGCTCTGAACAACCATCGACAGTAGAATGTTGGATCCACCAAAAAAAGATATCCCACTTCCAAGGGCAAAGGAGAAGCCCCAACCAGACAGTAGGAGGGGCGAAATCACATTTAGAATCAAACCCCATAGAGATCTCTTCAAGAAAATTAGAGATACCACGGGGACATTTCATGCAGAGATGGGCACAATAAAGGACAGAAATGGCATGGACCTAACAGAAGCAGAAGATATTAAGAAGAGGTGGCAAGAATACACAGAAGAACAGTACAAAAAAGATCTTTGTGACCCAGATAACCACAATGGTGTGATCACTCACCTAGAGCCAAACATCCTGGAGTGTGAAGTCAAGTGGGCCTTAGGAAACATCACCAAGAACAAAGCTAGCGGAGGTGACGGAATTCGAGTTGAGCTATTTCAAATCTTAAAGGATGATGCTGTGAGAGGGCTGCACTTAATATACCAGCAAACTTGGCAAACTCAGCAGCGGCCACAGGATTGTAAAAGTTCAGGTTTCATTCCAGTCCCAAAGAAAGGCAATGTTAAAGAATGTTCAAACTACCGCAGAATTACATTCATCTCACACACTAGCAATGTAATGCTGAAAATTCTCTAAGCCAGGCTTCAATAGTACATGAACCAAGAACTTCCAGATGTTCAAGCTGGATTTAGAAAAGGCAGAGCAACTAGAGATCAAATTGCCAACATCCACTAGATCATAGAAAAAGCAAGAGAATTCCAGAAAAACATCTATTTCTGCTTCATTGACTATGCTAAAGCTTTTGACTGTGTGGATCACAATAAACAGCAGAAAATTCTGAAAGAGATGGGAATACCAGACCACCTTATTTGCCTCCAGAGGAATCTGTATGCAGGTCAAGAAGCAACAGTTAAACCAGATGTGGAACAACAGACTGGTTCCAAATTGGTAAAGGAGTCCGTCAAGGCTGTATATTGTCACTCTGCTTATTTAACTTATATGCACAGTACATCATGTGAAATGCCAGGCTGGATGAAGCACAAGCTGGAATCAAGGTTGCTGGGAGAAATATCAATAACCTCAGATATGCAGATGACACCACCCCTATGGCAGAAAGTGAAAAGGAACTAAAGAGCTTCTTGATGAAAGTGAAAAAGGAGAGTGAAAAAGCTGGCTTAAAATTCAACACTCAGAAAACTAAGATCATGGCATCTGGTCCCACCACTTCATGGCAAATAGATGGAGAAACAATGACAGACTTTATTTTCTTGACCTCCAGAATCACTGCAGATGGTGACTGCAGCCATGAAATTAAAAGATGCTTGCTCCTTGGAAGAAAAGCTATGACCAATCTAGAGAGCATATTAAGAAGCAGAGACATTACTTTGCCGACAAAGGTCCCTCTAGTCAAAGCTATGGTTTTTCCAGTAGTCATGTATAGATGTGAGAGTTGGACTATAAAGAAAGCTAAGTGCCAAAGAATTGATGCTTTTGAACTGTGCTGTTGGAGAAGACTCTTGAGAGTCATTTGGACTGCAAGGAGATCCAACCAGTCCATCCTAAAGATGAGTCCTGGGTGTTCACTGGAAGGACTGATGCTGAAACTCCAATACATTGGCCATCTGATTCAAAGAACTGACTCATTGGAAAAGACCCTGATGCTGGGAAAGATTGAAGGCAGGAGGAGAAGGGGGCGCCAGGGGATGAGATGGTTCGATGGTATCACCGACTCAATGGACATGAGTTTGAGCAAGCTCCAGGAGTTGGTGATAGACAGGGAAGTCTGGTGTGCTGCAGTCCATGGGGTCATAAACAGTCAGACATGACTGACTGACTGAAGTGATAACAGATATAAAGGGCTTCCCTGGTAGCTCCCCTGAAAAGAATGTGCAATGCAGGAGACCCCGGTTCAATTCCTGGGTTGGAAGGTCCGCTGGAGGAGGGCATGGCAACCCACTCCAGTATTCTTGCCTAGAGAATCTGCATGGACAGAGGAGTCTGGCGGGCTACAGTCCATGGTGTCGCAATGAGTCAGACACGACTGAGTGACTAAACACATAGACAAAAAAGATATTTTTAAAAGACCCAAATGAAACTTCTAGAAATGAAAACTGAAATGTATGAACTAAAGATTAATGACAGATCAGAAATTGTGGAAGAAAGGATCATGAACATGAACACAGAGCAATATAAACTACTCAAAGTGAAAAATGGATGTAAAAGAGAATTTTTTTTAATTTTAACAGAGCTTTACTACACTGTAGAACAACTTCAAGTGACTTAATATATACCTATAGGAGTCCCTGTAGGAAAGTAGAGAAGAGGGAACATAAGGGAAAAAATTGCAGAAATCATGGCCAAAAGTTTTCATCATTTGATGAAAACTATAAGCCAGGAAGTGCAGTGAAATTTAAACACAAGAAACTTGGTGAAAACTGAACAAAGCACATCAAATCAAACCCTTAAAAACCAGTGTTTTAAGAAAAAGTCTTAAGAGCATCCAGAGGAGGAAAATTACATGCAAAATAAAAAATATATGGGTGGCAACAGATTTCTCATCAGAAACAATGTAAGCAAGAAGACACTAGTCAACATCTTTCAAGGGCTGAAAAAAAAATCAACTTAGAATTCTGTACCTAATAAAAATAACTTTCAAAAAAAAGTTGAAATAAAGAATTTTTCAGATGTATAAAAGCTGAAAGGATTCACCATCAGGAAACTAGCACTACAAGAAATGTGAAAGGAAGTTCTTCAGGCAGAGGAAAATAGATCCAAATGGAAATAGGGATCTATACAAAGGAAAGAAGAACAGAAATGGAAGTTTTCTTGCTTGTTTCCCCTAAATAGAAGTAAGGTGCTAAGGAATAAGGCTGCATTTTGTTTCATTTTGTCTTATTATTTTTTATTTAAGTATGATATATACAACCAAAGTACATAAATCACAACTGTATAAAGTATACACATCACAGATGTATAACTGATTAATTTTTATAAATCGAACATAGCCCTGGAACTACTACCCCAGGCAGGAAACAAAGCACCTTGGGAACTTCCCTGGAGGTTGAGACTGGGTGGTCCAGTGGTTCAGACTACACACATCCAATGCAGGGGGCTTGGATTCCATCCCTGGTCAGGGAACAAAGATCCCACATGGCATGACCTAAATAAATAAAGGAGAAATTTTTTAAAAAGAAGCAAGCACCTCAAAAATTCCTTTACCTAGTCAGTCAACCCTGTGGGTAAAGCTGTCTTTACATTTACAATCATAAATTAATTATGCCCATTTTTATATTTTATAAATGAAACTGTTCAAAATTTACATTAAAATACTTCATATATTCTATATGACATGATTAAATTATAAGAAACTTGTATTAATATATTCTACCCCAGTATAATTTGTTAATTTCATTTGCAGTGCTTCTAAATTTACTAAAGTGAAGAAAAAAAGAATTGGCTACATTTCCCCTTTTCTTATAATTTCAATGGAAGGGGGGAAAAAAACCCTATTTTTTCTTACTTGGTAACTGTAAGCTGAGCCTGGAGCTTCCTTATTGGACAATTCTACTTCATATGTATTCATTAGGTAACCACTTCAAAAACCTACAGTAGGATCTGGGTAATAAAAGAGGATATATAGCTCAGAACCTGCATATCTTTCGAATATATATAGTTTTCCAAAGGAAAGAGACTGATGAAGGAAGAAGCAAACTGGTTCTTCCCATTCCATCCCATTCCTCTTACCTCACACTTGGTCGAAACTTAGAATGAATTTAGCCTTCCAGCTACATCTCTTGATATCAAGGTCCTCCGTTCACTGCCCATGCAGGCAGCAATAAGGAAAATAATATCACATACCACTGACTTATTTTACTTATCAATCCAAAAGTAGTAGGTTAATAGAGGGGTTCTCTGGCGGCTCCAATGGTGAAGAATCCACCTTCAATGAAGGAGACTCAGGTTCGATCCTTGGGTCTGGAAGATCCCCTGGAGAAGGGACTGGCTACCCACTCCAGTATTCTTGCCTGAAGAATCCCATGGACAGAGGAACCCAGCAGGCTACAGTCCATGGGGTCTCAAAGAATGACATGACTGAAGGACTAGGCACAGGTTAATAGAAAATTGGCATGGATAACCAACACACTTGCTTAAGAAGATGGCCATGACAAAGAACCAAGGGACTGATATACAAACCTCCAGCACTGGGTTTTGCAACATAAGGTGAGGGCAATTAAAAATAGGCTTCTGTGAGATAGATGATTACACTTTTGTGGTGAAATTAAGGGGGAAGAGTTTATCTTTTACAGGAATTTACAAACAAGTCCTCCCTACCTCATCAAAATTTTCTTTCTCAGTGGTGGTTAACCCCTAAAACTAGAGCTACCATTAAGAATCCCAAGAGTTGGACACAACTGAAGTGACTTGGCATGCACGTATAGTTGATTTAGTGTTAATGTTTAATTTCTTCTGTATAGCAATGTGACTGTTATACACACACACATATATATATAAGTTACAGACACAGATATATATACAGATACAAAAAGATACAGATATATATTATAAGTTATATCTTTTTCATATTCTTTTCCATTATGGTTTATCACAGGGTATTGAATGTAGTTCACTATCCTCTAATGTAGGACCTTATTGTTTAGGATTATCGCATCTTGTGCCAGCCATATAGACCAACCCAGTGACTTAACCAGAGGGACCTTCACTGGGGAGAAATATTTGGATTAAAGTAATGATAAGTGGAAGAAAAATGAAATTATTGCTAAGGGGAAGTTAGCTAATCAATAGGTGTTACAAAAGGCAAAGTCTGATAAATTTTGGTACTTTAAGAGAAGCATAGAGCAAGAGAATATTATTCTCTTAGTTTTAACTCAGATGCCCTTTGGGTGAAGGACTCATTTCTCAAAATATTCTCTTTTGAATAATCAAGAAGTAAGCAGAATAGCCAACCCAGTGAACATACATATACACACTTGTGAGAGTGGTCTGTGTCCTCATGATGGATGAACGAAATGTCTGACTGTAACCATATGAACAATACGAAGGTGACTATGCCTTTTGGTTACTATTTCATAGGATAGAGCTATTATGGAAGACCTGAGTTAGGAAGAAAATAAAGGGAATATATATCCACACTGATTAATAATCATCTAGATTAGCAATTGCATGCCCATGAATTTTGATGGTGAAGATTTAAGGAATATGAAAATAGAAGCTCATCTTCTGGAATACAAGAGTAGAAGTTCATCTTCTAAATGTTCCTTTGTCAAAACATTGTGTGTGAAAATAGCTCCTTGCCCAACACTGTGGGTGAAAAACCATAAAGAGGTAGAAGAACAATTGAGACTCTTGGATCACTGAGAAAGGAAAAGAATTTAGTATAACTTGGTAGGCCCACCCTCCTGAGAATGAAAAGCCTGAAAGTCTGTGTGGATGGCTGTGGGAAGCTCTATGTCATATCCAAACCAAAGTCCATTTAGCAGTCACAAGTACTTGCAGTATCTTACAGCCTAAGGGGGGGTCAATGTGATCAGCTGCCAGGTGTATTTCCTAATTGTAAGAAAACTTTTCCTCAGTTATGTCCAACTCCTTACGACCCTTTGGGCTGTAGCCCACCAGGTTCCTCTGTCCATGGGATTTTTCAGGCAAGAATATTGGAGTGGGTTGCCATTTCCTCCTCCAGGAGATCTTCCTGACCCAAGGATCAAACCCAAGTCCCTTTGTCTCCTGCCTTGCAGGAGGATTCTTTACTGCTGAGCCATCAGGCAAGCCCTAATTGTGAGAAGCTGATACTCTAAATGTCAACAGCAGGTCTAGTGGATCAAACAGCTTTTGCTTTCTTGAAAAAAGAGAATCTTAGGAGAATTAGGAGCTGGTCTAGGAGTAATTGATGAAGAGGGATTCACTTTTAATGAGGAAAGATATTTTGAAGGAAAAACAAAGACTTCTGGGACCTCCAAGAAGGGGGACCTCCAAAGCATTTTCCTCCAGGAGGAAAGATAAAGATGGCAATTGGATGGTAACACAGCATTGGGAAAATGGGCTTTTCAACCAGCACAGACACAGTGATAATCTGCCTAAACTCAGCAGCGGAAACAGGCTTGTATATCACCACATCTGGGCTCTTCGCTGTCATAACTCAAATGGAGTCTGAGCTGCCTGAGGCCCAATAACCAAAGATTCTCACTGCATGGGAGACCTGTGAGCTCTACAGTCTGTGGAAATTTGTAACTGGAGAATGTTACCTCTCAAAGTGCTCTTTAGCAACTTTAGTGTCATGACTGATGGCGAACCATTCCTTTCCTGTAACATGACTAGCAGGTATTGGACAAGACTTTAAACAGGACTAGAGGGCTCCCCATAGAGAAGAGTTATTCCCAGTTGTGGAACATCTCACTAAGAACCACTGTCTCTCAGACAGAGAAAAGGAATTTGACTGTGTTTTCAAGAGGTTTGGAGTCCTGAAATAACGGAGACACACATGGCCTCTAACCTACACCTCTCTGAGAAAAGGTAGATTTTGTTGGAATGGACAAAAATAATGATATGTAATTATATCTGATTTATATTGTACTGTGTATCCATGACACTACTGTATGGTATAATACACAAATCATAGATAAATTTAATATTGTAGAAGCTAATACAATTTATGGCATTACCCAGGTTGATCTAATGTATTATGAGATTATATTAAAACCCCCTCATGTGTTCTTCCTATGGAGGAGAAATGGCTTAATCTCTCTCACCTAATGGATATATACATTAAGTGCTGATAACTGTGAGTCAGGAAGACAGAAGTATTATAAAGTTAGTTCAAAATATGAGGAGGTTTGTGCTAGTCTGTACTAATATTATTGGATTGTTCATCTGTTTAAATCCATACCAAACCCTTGTTAGTTATTACAGATGTTTGCAATTTGGTGAATTTTTATTGTCTCTGTGATTATGTCATGCTTTAAGGCAAGTAATTACTGTCAAACCAAGAGTTATCGTTAGGTCTAAAAAGGGCTTACTCATAGGTCAGGGAGCTAGACCATGCTATGAGGGGAAGTTCCAGTTCCAGAAGAACTGGAATTAGCCAGATCAAAACATGGAATGTGCTGGTTAATGGAGTTGCTTTGGAACCATGAGTTTGAGGAGTTCCCCGCCAGTCTGTTCCAGCTTTGAGCATTGTTGATCGATAACAGTGAGACTGATGATTTGCATCTGCTCTTCGTGTCTCAGGAAGCTGTGCTGTTGGGCTGATTATGTAGCAAGAATATGCCTATGTAACCAGCAGGGAATAAGAAACCCTGGCTGAGACTCCCATTCTGGCTCCCTAGGTTCAAGGTGCTCAAAGTCACTTGGTCCCAGGGAAGAAGCACACATGTGTGGCCCTTACAAAGAGAGGACATCTGGAGCTCAGCCTGACTTCTCCAGACCCTCTTTGTAAAGCAGCCTTGGGTGGTGATGTTTATCTTTCCTCTATGCTGATGCTGTATCAGATCCCCTTCCTGCAATAAACCACGGATTTGTAAGCATTTTCATTTTGGTTCTGTGAGTCTTCCTTAGTGATTGAACACTATCTAGCTGTCACCATTAATGCAGTTAAATTCCAGATGCTTTAGTAAAATAAGGCGTAACAGCCATAATTTCTCACCCTCATCTCCCCTTCACCTCCCCACCCCCACACCACATACATACACACGTACACACTCTCTCCTAGGATGACAGCTCACATCTCTCACCCAGGAGAACGTAGACCACCTAAATAATACACAGTGGAAACTTGAGTCTGTCAAAAACTGCAAGATACAAGAAACTACTGGGACTTGATCTTATCTGTGGGGTACGGGGAAATCCCAGGAAATCGTGGGGAAAGGGCTTTGGTAAGAAATGGGGGTGATTAACGAAGAAAGACATGAAGAATGAGCTAAAAGAAAAATGTAAAGTAAGTCTGAGAGAGCATTCGCTCGGAACACTGCTAAAGCCTTACATCCTCACTCACTGTGGGCCCAAAAAAGCTGTCACAGGACCCATCCATAAAACCCAAGCCAGTCTCCATCCACAGTACTGGTCAGACTCTACTGAAAGTTTACAGTAAAGAGCTACCTAAATCTGCATCAAGGATCAGTGTATTCAAAATCAACAAAACAGAAGAGAAGCCCAAGGCAAATGAGGAACAACAGACAAACCGACAGGTGTCTTAATTTATGTAATCCCAGAAGCAGATCCTGAGACAAAGATCTATACAAGAAGTTTGAGAGCTGATTCCAGGAGTACTAGGAGAAGAGGGGCAAAAGGAAGCAAGCCAAGAAGGGTGCATTGAAGTTACACTTTGACTAATGAAATCTTAATCCTCCTGGGACACTCTGGAGGCCAGTGTAGAATGGGCTTCTCAGAGTTCTTCCCATAGTTGTAAGGGAGCCACAAATCACTGGATAAAGATTGCTAGAGTTTGAGGGTGGCATCAATTCTCTGGTATTTCCAGCCTGAGGTACATATGCAGAGCAGTATCAGGCCACCAGAAAAAGCCATCAGCAAGGAAATGCAGATGCTGGCAGGTGGGAGGCCAGAAGGTATGAGCCACAGCAGTGAGGCCAAAGGAAATAACAGGCTGGGCACTGACAACATAGTTATAATCCCAAGAGTTTTTCTCCAGCAAAGAGTAATAGCAGCCATCTTTCCAACTTTTACCTTTCTTAGATGGCAGCTAAGGACTCATTTTGTAGACAAGAAGGAATGGGTTCTGTCTCATTGGTTACATTAGGGGCTCCCGTGTAGGGTTTTTGAACTTGAGTGCTGTGTCCAGCTATATCATACTTTAGATTCATATCCTAGAACTGAGCCACCCAGAAGATATATGCCACCCCTTACCCAGTACCACCATGGACACAAACCTGTTAATGGATAGACACCAAGGAACAAAATTGACCTAACTAAAGGTGTAAGGGTGCTCAGAATACCCTCACAGAGTGAGTAGGGTATGTGAGTTGATGCTACTAGAGTGCTAGAGTTGATGATGTAGTTAATGAGTGGATGTTCCAAAGGGTAGATAAAACTTTATTAAGAAAATATATTATGCAGGTTTTAACCCTGTTGCAAGAGGCCAAATGACATGCAAAGCCTGAAATATTTGCCATCTGATCTTTTTTCAATGTTGACCCACTACTGTAAGCCACAAGTGAGTCCCCCAACCCTAGTCAGGCTCTCAATACCTCACCCCAGGAGAGGAGATCTCAAGGAAGAACCAGAAGGATTGACTGGTCTGCCTTTCTGTTGTCGGGGCTCACCAAGACCACCTTCATATTCTATGATTTGCTAGAAGGGCTCACAATGCAGTGAAGATGTGGTACTCACAGTCACAGTTTAATTCAGCAACAGGATACAAAGTAATATCAGCAAAAGGGAGAATCCAGGAGAGACCAGGCACAAACTTCCAGTTGTCCTCTCCCAGTGAAGTCATATGGATAGTGCATAATTTTAGCAATGATGAGCAGCAACACGCATAAACTGTTGCCAACCAGAGAAACTCACCTGGGCTTTGGTGTCCAGGGTTTTCTGGGGGATTGATCATAAGGGCATTTAGCATCCACATGGTTGACCTTCATTACCCAGTCTCCAACCCTTCCAGAGATCACACTGATACCACATGGCCCAAGATTCACACCATGAATCACCTTCTTAACACAGACTATCTGGCTTTGCCTAGGCCCCAAGTAAACAAAAACACTTACATGGCTAAGATATTCCAAGACCTTCGAGGTTATTTCCTAGGATCTGATCAGTGGCCAAACTTTTCTTTGAAATAGGAAGCATTTGGACAACCCAGACCTGCTGAGTTAATCCTTCATTGCACCCTTGCCTTAGGGTTTTCCCAGAACTGGATGAATGATGGAGAAAAAAGTAGCTCAGGAAAACATATCAAGGAGCTGGATGGAGAACAGCCTGGGGAGAGGCCTGAGGCCTCCTGAAGAATGAGGAGCTGTGTTTCCTTCACCTCACAGTGGGCTCCTTCCTGGGTACTCACGGATGGTAAATGTTTTCAGTTGTTACGTTCTCTGTGTGATCTTTCAAAAGCTTTCCACCAAGTTGAAGGACATGAGTCAGAGAGAACTAGACAGAGCTGTGGGAGCTATAAAACATGGTATCATTAAACAATAAGAAAGCTTTAGCAAGTACTCCTTTAGAAATGCAAAGGGAATTAAATACACAAACTGAGAAGCATACAAAAAAGTTATGGCAGCTTAACTTAAGAAAAAAAGGAGACAAAAAAAATATGTGAAAAAGAATAAAAGAAGGAAAAAGCTATCAATAAAATGCAAAATAGTCTCAGGAAGAAAAGACCTTGGTTTTTGTACTTTCCCTTCATCCCTAAATGTAAGCCTGCTAGGAAGTCCCTGCATGGTGATGGTTTTAGTCTCTTGGTGGTGGTTTAGTTGCTAACTCATGTCCAACACTTGTGATCCCATGGACTGTAGCCTGCCAGGTTCCTCTATCCATGGGATTCTCCAGGCATGAACACTGGAATGGGTTGCCATTTCCTTCTCCAGATGATCTTCCCAACCCAGGAGTGAAACCCGGATCTCCTGCATTGCAGGCAGATTCTTTACCTACTGAGCATAAGGAAAGCCCTGTTCTCCTGTTGGCTGAAGGAAATGGAAGACGTTGGAGACTGAAACCGAGCAAGACCTGTAGGGTTCCTGGGCATGGAAACCTTTTTGTGTTCCTCATTTCTTCTTTGCAGATGACATCACCCTTATGGCAGAAAGTGAAGAGGAACTAAAAAGACTCTTGATGAAAGTGAAAGAGGAGAGTGAAAAAGTTGGCTTAAAGCTCAACATTCAGAAAACGAAGACCATGGCATCTGGTCCCATCACTTCATGGGAAATAGATGGGGAAACAGTGGAAACAGTGTCAAACTTTATTTTCTGGGGCTCCAAAATCACTGCAGATGTTGACTGCAGCCATGAAATTAAAAGACGCTTACTTCTTGGGAGGAAAGTTATGACCAACCTAGACAGTATATTCAAAAGCAGAGACATTACTTTGCCAACTAAGGTCCATCTAGTCAAGGCTATGGTTTTTCCTGTGGTCATGTATGGATGTGAGAGTTGGACTGTGAAGAAGGCTGAGTGCCGAAGAATTGATGGTTTTGAACTGTGGTGTTGGAGAAGACTCTTGAGAGTCCCTTGGACTGCAAGGAGATCCAACCAGTCCATTCTGAAGGAGATCAGCCCTGGGATTTCCTTGGAAGGAATGATGCTAAAGCTGAAACTCCAGTACTTTGGCCACCTCATGCGAAGAGTTGACTCATTGGAAAAGACTCTGATGCTGGGAGGGATTGGGGGCAGGAGGAGAAGGGGACGACGGAGGATGGGATGGCTGGATGGCATCACGGACCCAATGGATGTGAGTCTGAGTGAACTCCGGGAGATGGTGATGGACAGGGAGGCCTGGCGTGCTGCGATTCATGGGGTCGCAAAGAGTCAGACACGACTGAGCGACTGAACTGAACTGAACTTTCTTCTTTGTAGGGATTAGGCTTCAGCCTCTATGAGCTTCCCTGAGTTCCAAAGGGCAGGTTGCTAATCAGAAAAGGGAGGCCATGCAGAGACAAGGGAGGAGCAGTCAAGAAACAATAATACAGCCTTGCAGGCAGGGTCCTGGTTCTGCCTCAAGGGATACATATAACAGTATCTAAATGAAGATGTTAACTACTAGACAAAGCATTCTTCATTTCAGAGAGAAAATCAGTTTCATAACCTCAAGAACCACAGAAGCTCATCAGGAGACCACCTGAAGCTAGATTAAAGGAATGCAGGCCTACACACACCCTGATCCTTATCAGCAACCTCACCCTTTAACCATTGATGTAAAACTTTTCACCAAATCCCCCAGACTGGGACACACAATTCTGAGGGCAGGGGCCCACTGTATCCCTCTTTGTCTGGCAAAGCAATGAAACTAGACTTTTCTACTTCACCCAAAACTCTATTGAGATTCAATTAGATAGTGATGTACAGAGGCCATGTTTTTGGCATCAAGACTACGATACAGAGTCCATCATCTACTGGGTAAGATTAAGCCTCTTGCTTTGTCCTTCTTTTCTTTGTTCAAATTAATTTTTGTTGGAGCATTGTGGATTTACAATGTTGTTAGTTTCTGCTCTACAGCAAAATGAAACAGATATACATGTATCTACTCTTTTTTAGATTCTATTCCCACATAGGTCATTACAGAGTATTGAATAGAGTTCCCTATACTATACAGTAGGTTCTTATTGTCTATTTTATATATAGCAGTGCATATATGTCAGTCCCAATCTCCTAATTTGTTGCTGCTCCCCCTCACCTCTCTTTGCCCCTGGTAACCACAAGTTTGTTTTCTACATCTGTGACTCTATTTCTGTTTTGTAAATAGATTGATTTGTAATATTTTTTAGATTCTAATCATCAACATCATATGTTATTTATTTATCTTTTTATGTCTGACTTAACTTTACTCAGTATGACAGTCTTTAGGTCCATCCATATCAGTGCAAATGGCATTATTTCATTCTTTTTTATAGCTGAGTAACATTTTATTACACACACACACACACGCACACGCACACACATATATATATTCCTTCATCAATGAACATTTATGTTGCTTCCATGTCCTTACTATTGTTAGTAGTGCTCCAATGAACACTAGGGTAAAGTGAAGTTGCTCAGTTGAGTCCAACTCTTTGTGACCCCATGGACTGTAGCCTGCCAGGCTCCTCCATCCATGGGATTTTCCAGGCAAGAATACTGGAGTGGGTTGCCATTTCCTTCTCCAGGGGATCTTCCCAACCTAGGGATCAAACCCGGGTCTCCCATATTGCAGACAGACTCTTTACCCTCTGAGCCACCAGGGAAGAACACTGGGGTACATGTGTCTTATTGAATTATGGTTTTCTCCAGATATATACCCAGGAGTGGGATTGCTAGATCATATGGTAACTCTATTTATAGTTTTTTAAGGAACCTCCATACTGATTTCCAGACTTTCCTGGTGGCTCAGTGGCAAAGAATCTGCCTGAAATGCAGGAGATGCAGGTTCGATCCAGGGTTGGGAAGATCCCCTGGAGAAGGAAATGGCAACCCACTCCAGTATTCTTGCCTGGGAAATCCTGTAGACAGAAGAGCCTGGTGGGCTATAGGCAATGGGGTCATCAAAGAGTGAACACAACTTAGTAACTAAAACAGCATCAACATACTGTTCTCCAAGGTGGCTGTATCAGCTTACATTCCCACCAATGGTGTAGGAGGGTTCCCTTTTCTCCACACCCTCTCCTTACTGTGTCCCTCTTGACAAAAGCAAGATGAATCTTTAAGTCTATGTTCAATTGCCTTCTATTCACTTTTTTTCCACAGTGACTGGATAAGGCAAGGTAATGTTTATTTCTGTTCTTAGCTATATTAGAAAGTTAATGAATTAAGTTAAAGGATCTAAACAATGTCAATAGATCTTGGACCACTAGTCACAATCCACTAAAAGAAAATTATTTTACGTCTTTGTTTAATAGCAAATTGCTAATTGTTGGCAGGATTTATTTATGCATATTTTTGTTTACAGAGCTTGAATTTTTTAAGTACTGTAGATACTTAAAGAAATAGACATACATCAGATGTGATAGAGAAGGAAGGGAACTGGTACACAAGTTACAAAAAGACTTGACACTTCAGTAAATTTAAATAAATTCAAATAGAGCACCAAGAATAAAATTCTGAGCTTTGCTCCTAACAACTGTATGTTCACACAAAGTGAGAGAGTGAAATGTAGCCAATGTGATTTCATCATTATTCTATTTCCTCAATGTTCTCTACTTGGCAGCCCATTTCTGTGAAAACAGTTCAACACAACCTAAGGCTAGGTCCCCAGGGCTGTCGAATTGCTTTCTCTTTCCACATAGAATTGCAAGGAAAAAAAAAAACAAAACGTGCAAGTTATCTGCACAATCTGTAAAGTAAATCCCTGTTTACTTTCTGGGCCAGCCTACTCAGTATCCATTCACCATCTTATCTACAGCGGTTAGAGTCATCTTGTTTACTTTTGCACCTTATCTAATATATACAACATCAGCAGAGTATTTATCAACCTTGCTTTCCTTCCTGCTTCACAATGAATGCTCTCTAGCCTCTCCAGTTTAGAGACTGGAATTAAGAAATTACATAAAATAAATGCTTCATTGGCAGGTGGATTCTTAACCACTGTATCACCAGAAAAGTCCTGTATCCATAGTTCTGCCTATTCTGGGCGTTTCATATAAATAAAATCATATACTTCATGCTCTTTTGTGACTGGCTTCTTTTACACAGTTCAGTTCAGTTCAGTTCAGTCGCTCAGTTGTGTCTGACTCTTTGCGACCCCATAAATCGCAGCACGCCAGGCCTCCCTGTCCATCACCATCTCCCGGAGTTCACTCAGACTCACGTCCATCGAGCCTGTGATGCCATCCAGCCATCTCATCCTCTATCGTCCCCTTCTCCTCCTACCCCAATCCTTCCCAGCATCAGAGTCTTTTCCAATGAGTCAACTCTTCGCATGAGGTGGCCAAAGTACTGGAGTTTCAGCTTTAGCATCATTCCCTCCAAAGAAATCTCAGGGTTGATCTCCTTCAGAATGGACTGGTTGGATCTCCTTGCAGTCCAAGGGACTCTCAAGAGTCTTCTCCAACACCACAGTTCAAAACCATCAATTCTTCGGCACTCAGCCTTCTTCACAGTCCAACTCTCACATCCATACATGACCACAGGAAAAACCTAGCCTTGACTAGATGGACCTTAGTCGGCAAAGTAATGTCTCTGCTTTTGAATATACTATCTAGGTTGGTCACAACTTTTCTTCCAAGGAGTAAGCGTCTTTTAATTTCATGGCTGCAGTCAACATCTGCAGTGATTTTGGAGCCCCAGAAAATAAAGTTTGACACTGTTTCCACTGTTTCCCCATCTATTTCCCATGAAGTGATGGGACTGGGTGCCACGGTCTTCGTTTTCTGAATGTTGGGTTTAAGCCAACTTTTTCGCTCTCCTCTTTCACTTTCATCAAGAGGCTTTTTAGCTCTTCTTCACTTTCTGCCATAAGGGTGGTGTCATCTGCATAGCTGAGGTTATTGATATTTCTCCCGGCAATCTTGATTCCAGCTTATGTTTCTTCCAGTCCAGCGTTTCTCATGATGTACTCTGCATATAAGTTAAATAAGCAGGGTGACAATATATTCACCCATGTTGTAGCATGAATCTGATTTCATTCTTTTTAAATGACTGAATAATATTTCATTATGTGGATAGACCACATTTGTTTATCTATTTGTGTATTGATGGGCATTTGGGTTGTCTCCACTTCTGGGCTATTATGAATAATGTTGCTATAACATTTGTTTCTAAGTTTCTGTGTGCACATATGTTTCCAATTCTCTGGAGTTTATACCTAGGAACAGAACTGCTGGTAGCTCTATTTTTAACTTTTGATGAACAGCCAAATTGTTCTCTAAGGCAGCTACATCATTTTGTGTTCTAATCAGTAATACACAGGATTTCAGTTTCTCCACATTATTGCCAATACTAGTTATTTTCCATTTAAAAAATTATTATATTATCTTAGTGGATATGAAGTGATTTTTCATTGTGAATTTGATGTACATTTCCCTGGTGTCTCCTAGTGTCAAACATTTTCTCACGTGCTTCTTGGCCATTTGTATTTTGTCTTTGGGGACATGTATATTTAAGTATTTGGCTTGCTTTTCAGTTGGGTTGTTTGTTACTTTGTTGTTGAGTTGTAAGATTTCTTTACATATTCTGAATACTCACCTTTATCAGATCCACAATTTACAAATATTTTTCTCCCATTCTCTGTGTTGTCTTTTCACTTCCTGTGTCCAAGGTCAGGGGCAGCGGCCGAGAGGCGCTATCCTGCGTCCGAGGTCAGTGGCGGCGGCTGGGAGGAGCTACCCCACGTCCAAGTTCAAGGGCAGCAGCCGGGAGGAGACACCCCGCGTCCGAGATCAGGCGTGGCCAGGAGAAGCCACCTCGCGCGAGGCCAGGGGCGGTGACCTTGAGGAGCCATCCGGAGCCCGAGGCCAGGGCCGGCGGCCTGGAGGAGCAACCCAAGGAGTGGTGGCTGCGCAGGCACAGGAGGGCCTAGAGGAGCTATCCCACGTTGAAGGTCAGGAATGGTGGCAGTAAGGAGATACCCCTCGTCCAAGGTAAGGAAGAGCGGCTGTGTTTGCTGGAGCAGCCATGAAGAGATACCCCACGCCAAGGTAAGAGAAACCCAAGTAAGATGGTAAGTGTTGCAAGAGGGCATC
This sequence comes from Capricornis sumatraensis, assembly GCF_032405125.1. NCBI lineage: Eukaryota > Metazoa > Chordata > Mammalia > Artiodactyla > Bovidae > Capricornis > Capricornis sumatraensis. The sequence continues at coordinate 34,950,044 of NC_091089.1, forward strand.
AGAGGGCAGACACACTGAAACCATACTCACAGAAAACTAGTCAATCTAATCACACTAGGACCACAGCCTTGCTTAACTCATGAAACCAAGCCATGCATGTGGGGCAACCCAAGACGGGTGGGTCATGGTGGAGAGGCCTGACAGAATGTGGTCCACTGGAGAAGGGAATGGCAAGCCACTTCAGTATTCTTGCCTTGAGAACCCTATGAACAGTAGGAAAAGGCAAAATGATAGGATACCAAAAGAGGAACTCCCCAGGTCATTAGGTGCCCAATATGCTACTGGAGATCAGTGGAGAAATAACTCCAGAAAGAATGAAGAGATGGAGCCAAAGCAAAACCAATACCCAGCTGTGGATGTGACTGGTGATAGAAGCAAGATCCAATGCTGTAAAGAGCAATATTGCATAGGAACCTGGAATGTCAGGTCCATGAATCAAGGCAAATTGGAAGTGGTCAAACAAGAGATGGCAAGGGTAAACGTCGACATTCTAGGAATCAGCGAACTAAAATGGACTGGAATGGGTGAATTTAACTCAGATGACCATTATGTCTACTACTGCAGGCAGGAATCCCTCAGAAGAAATGGAGTACCCATCATGGTCAACAAAAGAGTCTGAAATGCAGTACTTGGATGCAATCTCAAAAACGACAGAATGATCTCTGTTCATCTCCAAGGCAAAACATTCAATATCACAGTTATCCAAGTCTATGCCCCAACCAGTAACACTGAGGAAACTGAAGCTGAATGGTTTTATGAAGACCTACAAGATCTTTTAGAACTAACACCCAAAAAAGATGTCCTTTTCATTATAGGGGACTGGAATGCAAAAGTAGGAAGTCAAGAAACACCTGGAGTAACAGGCAAATTTGGCCTTGGAATGCAGAATGAAGCAGAGCAAAATCTATAATAGAGTTTTGCCAAGAAAATGCACTGGTCATAGCAAACACCCTCTTCCAACAACAGAAGAGAAGACTCTACACATGGACATCACCAGATGGTCAACACAGAAATCAGATTGATTATATTCTTTGCAGTGAAAGATGGAGAAGCTCTATACAGTCAACAAAAACAAGACCGGGAGATGACTGTGGCTCAGATCATGAACTCCTTAGTGCCAAATTCAGACTTAAATTGAAGAAAGTAGGGAAAACCACTAGATCATTCAGGTATGACCTAAATCAAATCCCTTATGATTATACAGTGGAAGTGAAAAATAGATTTAAGGGTCTAGATCTGATAGATAGAGTGCCTGATGAACTATGGAATGAGGTTTGTGACACTGTACAGGAGACAGGGATCAAGACCATCCCCATGGAAAAGAAATGCAAAAAAGCAAAATGGCTGTCTGGGGAGGCCTTACAAATAGCTGTGAAAAGACGAGAGGCAAAAAGCAAAGGAGAAAAGGAAAGATATAAGCATCTGAATGCAGAGTTCCAGAGAATAGCAAGAAGAGATAAGAAAGCCTTCTTCAGCGATCAATGCAAAGAAATAGAGGAAAAGAACAGGATGGGAAAGACTAGAGATCTCTTCAAGAAAATTAGAGATACCAAGGGAACATTTCATGCAAAGATGGGCTTGATCAAGGACAGAAATGGTATGGACCTAACAGAAGCAGAAGATATTAAGAAGAGGTGGCAAGAATACACAGAAGAACTGTACAAAAAAGATCTTCAACACTCAGATAATCATGATGATGTGATCACTAATCTAGAGCCAGACATCCTGGAAAGTGAAGTCAAGTGGGCCTTAGAAAACATCACTACGAACAAAGCTAGTGGAGGTGATGGAATTCCAGTTGAGCTGTTTCAAATCCTGAAAGATGATGCTGTGAAAGTGCTGCACTCAATATGCCAGCAAATTTGGAAAACTCAGCAGTGGACACAGGCCTGGAAAAGGTCAGTTTTCATTCCAAACCCAAAGAAAGGCAATGCCAAAGAATGCTCAAACTACTGCACAATTGCACTCATCTCACATGCTAGTAAAGTAATGCTCAAAATTCTCCAAGCCAGACTTTAGCAGTATGTGAACCTTGAACTTCCAAATGTTCAAGCTGGTTTTAGAAAAGGCAGAGAAACCACAGATCAAATTGCCAACATCTGATGGATTATTGAAAAAGCAAGAGAGTTCCAGAAAAACATCTATTTCTGCTTCATTGACTATGCCAAAGCCTTTGACTGTGTGGATCACAATAAACTGTGGAAAAGTCTGAAAGAGATGGAAATACCAGACCGCCTGACCTGCCTCTTGAGAAATGTGTATGCAGGTCAGGAAGCAACAGTTAGAACTGGACATGGAACAACAGACTGGTTCCAAATAGGAAAAGGAGTACGCCAAGGCTGTATATTGTCACCCTGCTTATTTAACTTCTATGCAGAGTACATCATGAGAAATGCTGGACTGGAAGAAACACAAGCTGGAATCAAGATTGCTGGGAGAAATCTCAATAACCTCAGATATGCAGATGACACCACCCTTATGGCAGAAAGTGAGAAGGAGCTAAAAAGCCTCTTGATGAAAGTGAAAGGAGAGTGAAAAAGTTGGCTTAAAGCTCAACATTCAGAAAACAAAGATCATGGCATCTGGTCCCATCACTTCATGGGAAATAGATGGGGAAACAGTGGAAACAGTGACAGACTTTATTTTTGTGGGCTCCAAAACCACTGCAGATGGTGACTGCAGCCATGAAATTAAAAGACGCTTACTCCTGGGCAGAAAAGTTATGACCAACCTAGATAATATATTCAAAAGCAGAGACATTACTTTGCCAACTAAGGTCCATCTAGTCAAGGCTAGGTTTTCCCTGTGGTCATGTATGGATGTGAGAGTTAGACTATGAAGAAGGCTGAGCACCAAAGAATTGATGGTTTTGAACTGTGGTGTTGGAGAAGACTCTTGAGAGTCCCTTGGTCTGCAAGGAGATCCAACCAGTCCATTCTGAAGGAGATCAACCCTGGGATTTCTTTGGAAGGAATGATGCTAAAGCTGAAGCTCCAGTACTTTGGACACCTCATGAGTAGAGCTGACTCATTGGAGAAGACTCTGATGCTGGGAGAGATTGGGGGCAAGAGGAGAAGGGGACGATAGAGGATGAGATGGCTGGATGGCATCACGGACTCAATGGACGTGAGTCTGAGTGAACTCCGGGAGATGGTGATGGACAGGGTGGCCTGGCGTGCTGCGATTCATGAGGTCAAAAATAGTCGGACACGACTGAGCAACTGAACTGAACTGAACTGAAGCACAGAGGTTTTAATTTTGATGTATTCCAATTTATTTATTTTTCTTTAGTTGCTTGTGCTTTGGTGTCATATCTAAGAATCTATTATTTAATCCAAGGTCATGTGTCAGGGTCCAGCCTCAGCAGAGTCCAGGGATATCCTCAGGATGGATGACCATGGCCAATGAATGAATCAATTACACGGGGTGACCAAGCTTCAGTGAGCGAGGCCTGTCACTTTATTTTCAGAGAGGACTTTTATACCCTGAGTTGTACATTGAGCAAAGTGAAAAATGCAGAGTCAACTCAACATTCCATCAGTATTAACTCTTATCAATACCAGGTTCCTTTGGGCAAGAGTCTTATTTTTTGTACATTGTCTTCTGGCCCGGAGGCCTGTTGATATTTTATTACTTCTTTTTGAAAAACAGAGCAATAATTTTTGAGAAACAGAACAATAATTTTCCCTTGAAGTGTTTCTTCTTAAATTTCTAGTCTGCGTCACCCTTAAAGTACAGAGTTATATTTTTATGGAGCAAAGATTCAGTGGATTACAACAAAGAAAGAACTTATTAATTCAAAGCCTTTTATTGCTAATGTTAAGGCTACTGCTTTTTTTTTCTATATCCTGACTATATGCACTCCCAGGAACACAATGGATAAGGGATGTGGGAACTTGGCAGCAAGCATTAGCTCAACAATGTTGCAAGAGTCTGGATAAACCTGCCAAGTAAGCTGGAATGCTAACAGGGGGTTTGAAATACTCCTTTCATGCCCAGGAGATTTATCAACTAGAGCCCTAAGTTGATTTTTTTCCAGAGAAAGGTGGTTGGGGATAGCTCCCTGTTATTGTCAGAAGAGTTGGTGAAAGGCATAAACATAGTAAGACAGACGGATTCTGTTTTGGGGGTAGATGCTCGAGCAGGTCCAGGGGGTCTCTTGAGTCCTGAAGCCTTGCTTATCAGGTCTCTTCCACATGACCTTGTCATGGGTGGGATCTCCCGTGCTGGCACCCGCCATCTCCCCCGTTTTTATTTTTTAAGACAGCCAGGTGTAATTCAGGCGCAGGCTTCTGAGTGGTCTGTCGAAGAATTTTGACAATACAAGGAAGAATAATTATGAGAAGCAGAATTAGAGTGGCCACAGCAGCATAGCTAAGAATAGTAGACAGATTTTTTTCTTGAAATAAAGTTAGAGAGTGTATGGAAAAAGTCACTTGTTTCTCCTGCAGCAGCAAAATCTAATCAGGAGTGTTCCATGGTCTTTATCTGATTATGAAGTTTCCCTAAATCTAAACTAATGTTGGAACTATTCCATACCCTCAAAACGTGATTTTTAATTTCCTCTTAGCCTCAATCCATTTCATTTACCCTCAGGGGTGCCACACAAATCCACCGGCAGTTGGCATGACAGGACAATGCCAACTCCACTTTTGAAGCCTACAATTTAGTCCCAACATGCATCACCGCCTCCTCCAGGGCATCTACCCCCACCTCTAGCTTCCCATCTACAACCTCTTGTATTGCCAACACCAAAGAAACATTCCTGGACATAGTATCAACATACTGGGCAGTATGCACTTGTTGAGCCAATGACATTGCTGCCGCAGCAACAGTAACAGTAACAGTAGTAATTGAAGTAACAGAAGTAATTGCTGTTATTAAAGCTGAATTTTTTAAGATTAGGGAGGATCACGGTCTCTTATGTAAAACGGTGACACCTGCTTAGTGGGTGGTTCTTTCGGGATCTCCACTGCCGGTTGACTTAGAGTCTGCTGGACTTTCCAGGTGGGTGGTGGAGGCAGGAGCAGAGGAGTGCTCTTCTTCTTTTGTGGTTGAGGCGACGGGGGAACCAGGTGCCCAGGGGACTGTGACATGGTGAGTCAGTCTGTCCAGGATCCAAACAGGAGAAGTGTAATCTTGTGGAAACACACAAGCATACCCTCTACCACTAGTTAGGAACACATTTGGTCCTTTTTACTTTTTGGTAAGGAGGTCTTTTCACTTGACCAGGGGCCGTTTAGCCATCACACCAATTTTTTTGTCTGGCTACCCCAATTACACCTACGGGGGTTTTATGGCAAAGGAATTGCCAAGCAGCTGTCAATTAAATTTTTAAATTTTTAAAATTTATGTTTCAAAAAATAAATTTAGAGATATGTTAAATTAGGTCTAATGTTTAGTTTAGGTCTCTGTATAAATTTAAATAATAAATGTATAACTTTTTAATCTCATTTAGGTATACAGATATACCTAAATACAAAATGTGTTTATATATGTATTTAGATATGGTAATAAGTATAAATTTATTGACATATAATATATAAGTCAATGTATTTGAATTAATCTTTATAATTATTAGATTCATCAATACATGTTACAGTAATATAACATGTATATAATTAATATTAATTAATATAAATTAATGTACTGTAATAATATAATTATGCAGTGTACATATAATATGTATATATAATATACATATTAATTTATATATAAATTAATTAACTATAAATTTATAAATAAAATTAGGTATATCTTTATTATACTTTATTTATCAGTTCAGTTGCTCAGTCATGTCCAACTCTTTGCGACTCCATGAATCACAGCACGCCAGGCCTCCCTGTCCATCACCAACTCCCGGAGTTCACTCAGACTCATGTCTATCTAGTCAGTAATGCCATCCAGCCATCTCATCCTCTGTCCTCCCCTTCTCCTCCTGCCCCCAATCCCTCCAAAAATCAGAGTCTTTTCCAATGAGTCAACTCTTCACATGAGGTGGCCAAAGTACTGGAGCTTCTGCTTTAGCATCATTCCTTCCAAGGAAATCCCAGGGCTGATCTCCTTCAGAATGGACTGGTTGGATCTCCTTGCAGTCCAAGGGACTATCAAGAGTCTTCTCCAAACACATCAATTCTTTGGTGCTCAGCCTTCTTCACAGTCCAACTCTCACATCCATTAATGACTACTGGAAAAACCATGGCCTTGACTAGATGGACCTTAGTTGGCAAAGTAATGTCTCTGCTTTTGAATATACTATCTAGGTTGGTCATAGCTTTTCTTCTAAGGAGTAAGCATCTTTAAATTTCACGGCTGTAGTCACCATCTGCAGTGGTTTTGGAGCCCCAAAAAATAAAGTCTGACACTGTTTCCCTATTTCCCATGAAGTGATGGGACCAGATGCCATGGTCTTCGTTTTCTGAATGTTGAGCTTTAAGCCAGCTTTTTCACTCTCCTCTTTCACTTTCATCAAGAGGCTTTTTAGTTCCTCTTCACTTTCTTCCATAAGGGTGGTGTCATCTGCATATCTGTGGTTATTGATATTTCTCCCAGCAATCTTGATTCCAGCTTGTGTTTCTTCCAGTCCAGCGTTTCTCATGATGTACTCTGCATATAAGTTAAACACGCAGGGTGACAATATACAGCTTTGATGTACTCCTTTTCCTATTTGGAGCCAGTCTGTTGTTCCATGTCCAGTTCTAACTGTTGCTTCCTGACTTGCATACAGATTTCTCAAGAGACAGGTCAGGTGGTCTGCTATTCCCATCTCTTGAAGAATTTTCCACAATTTATTGTGATCCACACAGTCAAAGGTTTTGACATAGTCAATAAAGCAGAAATAGATGTTTTTCTGGAACTCTCTTGCTTCTTCCATGATCCAGTGGATGTTGGCAATTTGATCTGTGGTTCCTCTGCCTTTTCTAAAACCAGCTTGAACATCATGAAGTTCACAGTTCACGTATTACTGAAGCCTGGCTTGGAGAATTTTGAGCATTACTTTACTAGCATGTGAGATGAGTGCAATTGTGCAGTAGTTTGAGCATTCTTTGGCATTGCCTTTCTTTGGGTTTGGAATGAAAACTGACCTTTTCCAGTCCTGTGGCCACTGCTGAGTGTTCCAAACTTGCTGGCATATTGAGTGCAGCACTTTCACAGCATCATCTTTCAGGATTTGAAACAGCTCAACTGGAATTCCATCACCTCCACTAGCTTTGTTCGTAGTGATGCTTTCTAAGGCCCACTTGACTTCACTTTCCAGGATGTCTGGCTCTAGATTAGTGATCACACCACCATGATTATCTGGGTCATGAAGATCTTTTTTGTACAGTTCTTCTGTGTATTCTTGCCACCTCTTCTTAATATCTTCTGCTTCTGTTAGGTCCATACCATTTCTGTCCTTGATCAAGCCCATCTTTGCATGAAATGTTCCCTTGGTATCTCTAATTTTCTTGAAGAGATCTCTAGTCTTTCCCATTCTGTTCTTTTCCTCTATTTCTTTGCATTGATCGCTGAAGAACGCTTTCATACCCATACCTAATTAGGCAAAGAGTTTAAATATAAATTTGTATATTTATATTTAAATATATTATGTATTTATAACAACATATAAGTATTATTAATTATACTGCCTGTTGATAACTATGGAATTGAGAAAACCCTCTTTTGAACAACTCCTAACGGAGGCCCCTTACTCCCATATGTAGGAGGAGGCATGGGGGAACGGGAGTGTCCCATGTTTCTCTTTTCCTGTTCTGGAGATTTAACTATTTGCTGTTTGGATCTTACGAATGGTCTGATTGGGGATGTTTCTCTCAAGCTCTTAGGAGTTTCTTCAGCTAAAAAAGACCAATCTTCATCAGAATGATAATGAGCTGCTGATTCTTCTAAATCTTTTCATCTTGGGGTGAAAGCTGTTCCTCCTTTTCATCCCCGCTTTCTAAATGACTATTGGTGTTCATGGCAGCCAGCATACTTCTTAAATGCCGATAGCTAGGCTTGGACTCTTCTTCCTCACTTTTTTCCTTAGTAAGCACTCGTTCAGATTCATGAGCAGGGTCTAAAGCATCTCTAATCATATTTCACAAGGAAAAGGTATCAGGTGGCACCCTTTCCAGACCATGCTGAGTGTAATAAGTTTTTAGCTGTTTTCCTACCTTTTCCCAAGTTTTTAAGTTAACAGTGCCCTCTTCTAGAAACCAAGGGCACTACTCTTGTACTAATGTAAAAAAGGATTGAACATTGGCTTTTTCAACTTTGATTCCTCTTTTGTTTAACAGTTGCAAAATTACTCCTATAAAGAGTTGTCGTTCTTTTGACTCACTTTTTCCCATGTCAAAGATTTTTGTAGAGAAAGAAAGATTTTTGTCTTGTAAAGGTTTTTTTCAACCTCTGTAAAGGAGGTTTTTTTCAACCTTTCAACTGGGGTTTTTTCAACCCTTCAACTGGGTTTCTTTCAATCCTTCACCATCCACTCTTACTCACCCTACCTATCTTATGCAGGGGGGTCCGCGGCACCCTGAGTGGGGTCCTAGTCATCCTGAAAACTGAGGGAGCATACCTTCGGATGTCCCTGTTTGGGCACCACTTGTCAGGGTCCAGCCTCAGCAGAGTCCAGGGATATCCTCAGGATGGACAACGTTGGCGAATGAATGAATGAATGACACGGGGTGACCAAGCTTCAGTGAGCAAGGCCCATCACTTTATTTTCAGAGAGGGCTTTTATACCCTGAGTTGTACATTGAGCTAAGTGAAAAATTCAGAGTCAACTCAACATTCCATCAGTATTAACTTTTATCAATACCAGGTTCCTTCGGGCAAGAGTCTTATTTTTTGTACATTATCTTCTGGCCTGGAGGCCTGTTGATATTTTATTACCTCTTTTTGATAAAGGGTGGTCAGCCAGAACAATAATTTTCCCTTGAAGTGTTTCTTCTTAAATTCCTAACCTGCCTCACCCTTAAAGTACAGAGTTATATTTTTATGGAGCAAAGATTCAGTGTGTTACAGCAAAGAAAGAACTTATTAATTCAAAGCCTTTTATTGCTAATGTTAAGGCTACTGCTTGTTTTTTCTACATCCTAACTATATGCATTCCCAGGAACACAATGGATAAGGGATGTGGGAACTTGGCACCAAGCATTGGCTCAACAATGTTGTAAAAGTCTGGATAAACCTGCCAAGTAAGCTAGAATGCTAACAGGGGGTTTGAAATACTCCTTTCATGCCCAGGAGATTTATCAACTAGAGCCCTAAGTTGATTTTTTTCCAGAGAAAGGTGGTCGGGGATAGCCCCCTCTTAATGTCAGAAGAGTTGGTGAAAGGCATAAAAATAGTAAGACAGACAGATTCTGGTTTTGGAGTAGATGCTCAAGCAGGTCCAGGGGGTCTCTCGAGTCCTGAAGCCTTGCTTATCAGGTCTCTTCCACATGACCTTGTCATGGGTGGGATCTCCTGTGCTGGCTCCTGGCAGTCATGAAGATTCAGTATTATGTTTTCTTCAATGTAGCTTCTTCCAAACCCTTACAAAACAAAAACAAAATAACACAGCAGTACAGTGGACAGACAAAAGAACTGAAGAGTGTGATTTTCCACAGTCTTAAGTAGAGAATTTATTTCCAAATCTAGTTATTATGACTACATTTAAACAAGTCAGATTTATTTTCTTGGGCTCCAAAATCACTGCCGACAGTGACTGCAGGCATGAAATTAAAAGTCGCTTGCACCTTGGAAGAAAAGCTATGACAAACCTAGACAGTGTATTAAAAAGCAAAGACCTCACTTTGCCAACAAATGTCCTTATAGTCAAAGCTATGGTTTTTCCAGTAATCATGTACAGATGTGAGAGTTGGACCATAAGAAGGCTGAGTACCGAAGAACTGATGTTTTCTAATTGTGCTGCTGGAAAAGACTCTTAAGAGTCTCTTGGACTCCAAGGAGATCAAACCAGTCAATCCTAAAGGAAATCAACCCTGAATATTCATTGGAAGGACTGATGCTGAAGCTGAAGCTCCAATAATTTGGCTACCTGATGCAGAGAGGCAACTCATTGGAAAAGACCCTGATGCTGGGAAAGATTGAGGGCAGAAGGAGAAGGGGGAGACAGAGGATGAGATGGTTGGCATCATCAACTCAATGGACATGAGTTTGAGCAAACTCCAGAAGACAGTGAAGGACAGGGAAGCCTGGTGTGTTGCAGTCCTTGGGGTCGCAACGAGTCAGATACTACTGAGTGACTGAACAACAAAAATATACACAAACCTGGTCTTAAAAACTTCTGGTTTTGCATGTAAGGAACTTGGAAGTTGCCACTCCCTTCTGCCAAGTCAAAGAATGAATGGACTAAAAAGTAAACTCTTTTAGAATTCATAAAAGAAGAAAGGACATAGGGCAAACCACTCTCCCCAAAACTGGAGAGATAGACACACAGTCCTAAGTTACTAGAGCAGAACAGAGTTTGAAAACAGGAAATGCCATGGGAACTAGCGCCAGGGGAGAAAGCCTGAACTATAAGATCAGTGTCGACAACTCTGAGAGTTAAAAACTCCAGTTGGGAGTCTTCCCTGGCAGTCCAGTGATTAGACCCTGTGCTTCCACTGCGAGGGACTCAGGTCCCATCCCTGGTCCCTCATGACATGTGACACAGCCAAACAAAAACTTTTCTTAATTAAGAAAAACAACTAAAGGGGGATCCGCTCACAGGGAGGTACCCACAGTACTGTGAGATTTACCTCCAGGAGCTTGACCAGGTTCCCACAGAAGTGTCAGAAGAAACCCACGCATGCAGGGGAAGGGGAAAGGAAACACTTTGAAATATGACCCAGCAGTCTGTCCTTCTTAACTAGGCCTACCCAGTGGAAACTAGTTAACTGGAGCCTGATCTACCAGGGCTTTATCAAACCCTAACAGATATGATGAAAGGGAAGTACCCAACTCTAGCCCACTGAAGCTATCCTGTCCTATCTAAGAGGGGAGGCAGAAAAAAAGAAAAAAGAAAAAAAACTTGAGAAACATTTGCAAAGCTCATAGTCCAGAGGCATAGGCTCACTGAGAGACTGAGATCCCCTAATAATCACAGAACACTGAACACTTCCTCTCCCCCATACACACCTCACCAGCACATTACTAAAGGCCTGTTTACAGCAGTTTTTTTATACAGTACATCATGGCTGGCCTTTCAAGGAAAAGAAAAAAAAATCACAAGGTATACTAATAGGCAAAGACAGTTTGAAGAGATGGAGCAATAATCCAAGCCAAACATGCAGGAATGTTAGAATTATCAGGCCAGAAATTTAAAACAACTATCATGAATATACTAAGGGTTCTAGTCAGAAAATGTAGGCAGTGTGGGCAAGAACAAAAGGGCAAACATTAACTGGAAAAAATAGATGCAGCCCCATGTTCATTGCAGTGTTATTTACATTAGCCAAGACATGGAAACAACCTAATTGTCCTTCAACAGATGACTGAATAAAGGAAATGTGAGATATACATTCTATAAGATTCTAGTTTTGGAAACAGTGGCAAACATTTGTCATCCCTGAGTTCAGTTCAGTTCAGTCGCTCAGTCGTGTCTGACTCTTTGTGACCCCATGGACTGCAGCACCCCAGGCTTCCCTGTCCATCACCAAGTCCCAGAGCCTACCCAAACTCATGTCCATCACATCAGTGATGCCAACCAACCATCTCATTCTCTGTCATCCCCTTCTCCTCCTGCCTTCAATCATTCCCAGCATCAGGATCTCTTCAAATGAGTCAGCTCTTCGCATCAGGTGGCCAAAGTATCGGAGTTTCAGCTTCAACATTAGTCCTTCCAATGAATATTCAGGACTGATTTCCTTCAGGATGGACTGGCTGGATCTCCTTGCAATCCAAAGGACTCTCCAGAGTCTTCTCCAACACCACAGTTCAAAAGCATCAATTCTTCAGTGCTCAGCTTTCTTTATAGTTCAACTCTCACATCCATACATGACTACTGGAAAAACCATAGCTTTGACTAGACGGACCTTTGTCGGCAAAGCAATGTCTCTGCTTTTTAATATGCTGTCTAGGTTGGTCATACCTTTTCTTCCAAGGAGCAAGCATCTTCTAATTTCATGGCTGCAGTCACCATCTACAGTGATTTTGAAGCCCCCCAAAATAAAGTCTATCACTGTTTCCATTCTTTCCCCATCTATTTGCCATGAAGTGATGGGACCGGATGCCATGAACTTAGTTTTCTGAATGTTGAGCTTTAAGCCAGCTTTTTCACTGTCCTCTTTCACTTTCATCAAGAAGCTCTTTAGTTCTTCTTTGCTTTCTGCCAAAGGAGTGGTGTCATGTGCATATCTGAGGTTATTGATATTTCTCCCATCAGCCTTGACTCCAGCTTGTGCTTCATCCAGCCTGGCATTTCACATGATGTACTCTGCAAAGAAGTTAAATATGCAGTGTGACAATATACAGCTTTGATGGACTCCTTTCCTGATGTGGAACCAGTCTATTGTTCCATGTCCAGTTCTAACTGTTGCTTCTTGACCTGCATACAGATTTCTTAGGAGGCAGGCCAGGTGGTCTGGTATTCCCATCTCTTGAAGAATTTTCCATAGTTTGTTGTGATCCACACAGTCAAAGGATTTGGTGTAGTCAATAAAGCAAAAGTAGATGTTTTTCTGGAGCTCTCTTGCTTTTTCTATGATCCATCGGATGTTGGTAATTTGATCTCTGGTTCCTCTGCCTTTTCTAAATCCAGCTTGAATATTTGGAAGTTCATGGTTCACATATTGTTGAAGCCTAGCTTGGAGAATTTTGAGCATTACTTTGCTAACATGTGAGATGAATGCAATTGTGTGGTAGTTTGAATATTCTTTGGCATTGCCTTTCTTTGGGATTGGAATGAAAACTGACCTTTTCCAGTCCTGTGGCCAGTGCTGAGTTTTCCAGATTTGCTGGCATATTGTGTTGAGGGAAGGCAAACGTGTCATTGGCAACTCACAAAATCCTAGGGATAGGAGTACCAGAGAAACTCCAAGAAAAGAAAGTTCAACTGGTGTATTTATGAGAGTATCAGAATATGGATCCATGCCAATGGTTCATCCTATTATCTAGTACATCACTGGATTGTAATTTTGCTTCCTAAATATCTTTGAAATCCATCTATTTCATCTCTCTTGCCATTATTCCTAGTCCAAACTATCACAATCTCTTTATTACTGCAATAGCCTCTTAAATGCTTTCCATGATTCACTTTTGTTACGTTTCAATGTATTTTTTGCCAAGCAAGCAGTTATGTTTCTAAAAGACAAATCTGATTGTTCCCTTCTTCTGCTTAAAATCTTTCAGTTGTTTCATATTACTCTTTTTAAGATCTTATCAGGGTCTACAAGATTCTGCTTGACTGATTCATCACCGACCTTTTCTCCTTGATCTCACAAGATGCTCTAGCCCCATGCACTCTAGTGACATCAACACTTCATTTCCTATAAGTAGAAGTTGTCAATAAATTTATAACAGAAAAATGAACTGTTAGGTAGGCTCTTCCACCAATGAAATTCCCCAGATCCTTTATTTCAGTTGGGAATTTTTTTCTCAAATTCATCAGCCGCATGCCTTTGGACAGCTTCTTTCAGCTATCATCCTTTCACTGGAGTTTTCTTTCAGCTTTCTTCCCTCCTGCGTTGTTACTTCAGCACAGTTAGAACAAAACCACTGCCACTCTAGACCACTTAGGGTCCTGTCACTATTTCTTTAAATTGCAGCAAAATACACAAAATAAAACTGCATATCTCAATCATTTGTAAGTGTACCATTCAGTAGTGTTAGTGTGTTAACTGTTGTACAGCTAATCTCCAGAACTCTTTCAACTTGCAAACCCCAAACTGTGTACCTGTTTCCAACTTCCCATTCTCTTATCCTCTCAATTACTATTTTACTTACCGCCTATATGAATTTGACTACTCTAGTTCTCTCACATAAGTAGAATTGTACAGTATCTGTCCTTTTGTGATTATTCACTTATGTCCTCAAAGTTTATCCATATTGAAGCATATGTTAGAATTTCCTTCCTTTTCACAGCTGAAAAATATACCATTGTGTATATAACACATTTTGTGTCTCTTTTCATCTGTTGATGGACACTTGGGTGGCTTCTACCTTTTGGCTATTGTGAGTAGTGCTGCTACAAACATAGATGTAAAATATCTCTCCAAACCATGCTTTCAATTTTTTTGTGTTTAAAAACAGAAATGGAATTGCTGGATCATATGGTATTTTATGTTTAGTTTCTTGAGGAATCACCATACTGTTTTCCATAGTGGCTTCATGATTTTATATTCCCACCAATAGGGAACAGGAGTTCCAATTTCTCCATACTCTTGCCGACATCTGTTCTGTTCTTTTGTTACTAACCATTTTAATGGGTGCAGGGTGTTATCTCACTGTGGTTTTGATTTGCATTTCCCTAATTATTAATGGTGTTGAGCAGCTGTTTGTGTGCTCATTGGCCATTTGCTTATCTTCTTTGAATAAATATCTATTCAAGTCCTTTGCTTATTTTCAAATTGCAGGGTTTTTGTTGTTGAGTTTAAAGAGTTATCCATATATTCTGGATAGTATTTTGAGTACTTATTAGAAACATGATTCACAAATATTTTCTCAGATTCCATAGGTTACCTTTTCACTCTTAATTGTCTTTTGATGCAAAGTTTTATTTTGATGTTATCCAATTTACCTATCTTTACTTTCTTCACCTGTGCTGTTGGTGTTATTTCCAATGAGTCCTATTAGTTTGTATTTTTATACTGGAATCAGATATAGATAAAATAATAAATGGGAAATATCGAGTTTAAAAAAATAAAAAGTTTCTACATAGAGTCAACATTGATGCCTACTTTGTCCATAACTATAGTCTTATTTTTCTTGGAGCTCTATACTCTTTCTGCTTTTTTTCCATGATGCAATATAAACATCTGGTTCAAACCTATAGGCATTTTCTTTCTATATATTGTCAAGTCTTACCTCTGACAAAATATTCAGTCCTGCCAACATTCCTTCTTTGACAATATTTCTGCCAGTTTTAAATCTGAATTACCCCTTGGCTTCAGCTGTGCCGCTGTGCTTGACTCTATGGTGGTGTTTCTTACTGAAAGGAGAAAAGACTCCTCTGGGATTTTTCATACACACCTTCCCACACAGCCCACCAGTTGAGAATCACAGCTGTACAGGAGCCAGCAGCCTTTCTTCCTGCACACCACTGCTCGTCTCATGACTCACTCTCCTGTCTGCAGTCCAAAGAGATTCTCCATGTTGATTGGAGATCAGCCCATAATGCTGATTTGATCATTCCCTTTTCTTTCTTTTTTCCTTAATATTTATTTACTTGGCTATATCTAGTCTTAGTTGCAGCATGCAGAATCTTTTTTAGTTGTGGCAGTTGCAGCATGCAAGATCTTTAGTTGTGGCATATGAACTCTTAGTTGCAGCATGTGGGATCTGGTTCCTTAATAAGGGATTGAACCTGGGCCCCTTGCAGTGGTAGCCCAGTGTTTTAGCCCCTACACCACAAGGGAAGTCCTTCCCTTTTTCAAGAAAGTTTCTGTGGGTTCTTTCATCAGGTAATCCAATTTCTCTGATGTCTGGCTTCTCCTTCATCCAACCTAATGCATCTGGGCCAGACAGAACCAAAGCATCACACCCATACTGGCAGCATTCAGTAGGCAACAACCTGAGGGGTAGATGAGTAAGGTGGTAGAGCAGTAGCAATGAAGGGGCATCTAAATGGCAGTGAAATGGCTTCCCAATCAGAAAAACAGGTTAGACTTAAATGGCACCTCCAGCTACCCAGTTGCCCAGGTCAGGACCTGAATGCCATCTTAACTCCTTTCTTCCCTGCTGCCCTCAAATCTAGTGCCAAGTTCTCTCAACTTCACCTCCTCAGTTCAGTTCAGTCGCTCAGTTGTGTCCAACTCTTTGCAACCCCGTGGACTGCAACACACCAGGCCTCCCTGTTCATAGCCAACTCCCAGAGTCTACCCAAACTCACGTCCATCGAGTTGGTGATGCCGTCCAACCATATTATCCTCTGTCGTCCCCTTCTCCTCCCACCTTCAAATCTTTCCCAGCATCAGGGTCTTTTCCAAAGAGTCAGCTCTTCGCATCAGGTGGCCAAAGTATTGGAGTTTCAGCTTCAACATCAGTCCTTCCAATGAATATTCAGGACTGATTTCCTTCAGGATGGACTGGCTGGATCTCCTTGCAGTCCAAGGGACTCTCCAGAGTCTTCATCAACAGCACAGTTCAAAAGCATCAATTCTTCAGTGCTCAGCTTTCTTTATAGTCCAACTTTCACATTCATACATGACTACTGGAAAACCCATAGCTTTGACTAGACAGACCTTTGTTGGCAAAGTAACATCTCTGCTTTTTAACATGGTGTCTAGGTTGGTCATAATTTTTCTTCCAAGGAGTAAGCATCTTTTAATTTCATGGCTGCAGTCACCATCTGCAGTGATTTTGGAACCCCCAAAATAAAGTATTTACCTCCTCAATACTCCTTAAATCCATTTATTTCCATCCATTTCCCCTATTAGTAATTCAGGCCATCGTCATCTCTCATTAGAGGCTCTTCTTTTCATGCCCTTTTGTAGTGTAAGAGGAAAACAGACTTTCCCTCTACCATTCTGAGTTCTTGGCTAAAAACAGATTAACAAGAGAAAAACAGTTTAACACTATGCTGCATGCATGTATACACTGGAGATAACCAGGAAAAAAAAGGGTAAAACTTTCTGAGATGGACCAAGCCACTACTTTAAACACCATCCTCAGTAAATACAAAGGAAAGATTTGGGGAGTAGGGGGTGGGGAAAAGGCAATTTACAGGAAGGTGAGAGAAGGAAATGTTTCTCAGCAAAAATTGCCCTGCTGGCAGATAAATCTCAGGTTAAAAAGTTTTATCTGGTAAAAGCTCTCTTCCGGGTATAGGTCCCCTTCTAATGTAAATTTTCTTTATGAATGTAATTTCCCTTACAAAAAGGTAACTCCTACTCTGTTTTCAGAGCTTCTGCTGTGTTTGCAGTTTTCAAAAAAAAAAAAAAAAAAATCAGCTCAAAGTAACTCAATGTGCCAGAGATATATTAGGGTGGCATATTCAGGTGTCAGTACCAAGATCTTACTGATTTACAGACAAATCTGATTTCACTTCTTTTACAATATACTATCCCACCTACTGAGCTCCCACTTTGTGTGAAGCTTTACACTAGTGACAGTTCGCACATTATCTCATTTTATTCAACCCTCCAAAAATCCTATGAGGAAGGATTATCAGTCCCCCTTTACAGATGAGAAAAATAAGGCTCAAAGAAGTAACAGATAAGTTACAAGATGGTTCCATGCCCAGTGAAAGCAAAATTTAAATCCAGCTCTGCCTTCCAAATCTACTTGATTAGAAACATGTACTTGTGATGTATGTCTGGCTGTCAAATGACAAAAATAATACAACTTGGTAATGAGTTTGATGTTCTTTATTCAAGGAAGAACAGTCCATGGACTGGTGGAGTGCAGTGCCTGGCAAGCAGCAGAACACCCTTCCTGAGAGATTTTCAGCAAGTGCTATTTTTATAGGGATTAGAAGAGGCAAGGCAGGAATGGCATGATTGGCTAGGAGGTCAGGAATTACCTTCTAAGGTGAGCAGGTCCTATTTTCTCGGGCAAGATAAGCTAGCTAAACTGAGCTGGAGCATTGTGATTGGTGTTAGGTTTTCTGGACAGTCCAGGCTGACTTAGGTTTTAGGTTTGTGACATGGGACAGGCCACTGGGGCAGCCTCCATTTTGTCCATCCTGATACTATGAATTAACTTTATCATGCCCCTAAACAGTATATAGCTGAAAAACTGGGCTAACTAGAAAAAACAAACAAACTTTTTTCTAGGTCCAGAGACCCAAATCCTATCTGTTAGCATTATACTTTTGACCTGCCTGTTTCTCTTTCTACTTGGTCTACACGAAGGGTTGGCAAAGTATGGATCACAAACCATAGTTTGCCTCCTGAGTTAAAAATGGTTTTTACATGTTGTGGTATTGTATTTATAGTTAGAAATATGTATCTGGTCTTCATCCCCATCTCTGGCACACAACTCTTAATAGTTTATAATAGTGAGAAACTGGAAAAAAACTTAAATATTGGAAACTAGTTTATACTAAATGGTGAGTAAATTTTGATATACCCAGAATAGAGACTATGACAAAGCCATAAGAAATTAAGCCATAGAAGAATATTTATTGACATGGGAAAATGTTAACAATATACCTCTATATGAAATATGCAAGATACAAAACAGTATATACAGTTTAATACCATTTTTATGGAAAGAAAAATAGCCATATATACAAAATCATGCATAGGAAAAAAAATAGAAGCATACCAAATGTTAATAACGTTATCTCTAGACAGTGGAATTACAAGTGGCTATACAATTTTCACAATAAATTTTACCTGCCTTCCAAACAGTATCTGCTTCATGCTATTCTTTCTTGGTTGTGATCAATTTGATACAATTTCTCTTCAAATAGGCTCTGTACCATGATATATACCTCCAAATCATATTGTTATTGCCATTTAAAAAGTAGATGCTACTTGCTTTTTCATACTGGCATACGGAGAATATTTTTAACTAACACAATATACTATAAAATATGCCACAGCATAGATCTGGCTATAGAGAATTATTATTTGGAGAATTTGAAAACCTTCTAATAGAGAGAAATTTTAAATAGACAAAAGGATACTATAACTAGTTACGGGTCCATAATGAAGAGTGTGAAATAACTCAGGTTCCATAACTGGAGACTTCTGGATCTCTCTTTTTTACTAGCTGACTTTGGGCAAAGGATATTAGGGTTTTTTTAGTCTGGAAAATGTGGTTAATAAAAGAAGCAAAAATAAGTTGTTGTTGTTGCTTTTTTTTTTAGTAAGGGAAAATGGGACCAGAGATTAAAAGGTTTTCTATAAAGATGAATCCCAGGGATGGGGGAGCCTGGTGGGCTGCCATCTATGGGGTCGCACAGAGTCGGACACAACTGAAGCGACTTAGCAGCAGCAGCATGAAGACCTAAATATATGTTAGATAAAACAGCTAGAAAGAAATTCAAATTTGGTGTTGCAGAAAAATTAACTCACATTTTTCTGTAGCACCAGTTCTTACTGTTTTTTATCTTCTTTGACAGGTTTTGACATGCCAAAACTGAAATCATTTTGATCAATAGCCTTTAAGTTCTTTAACAGTTAATACATAAAACATACTTTTTCATGGAATTTGAGGTAAATGTTTTAAATAAATATGGGTTACAACAATTAAACACACTGACAACAAATGTAATTTAGATTTTACCTCTCAGAATTCATTCCAGAGTAAAGCAGTTTACTAAATTCTAATTAAAAATACCAAGTCAAGATGTTGTATCTCCTAAAACATTAGAGAATAGGAAAAAAAAAACAATGTGTCCACTTTTCTTTGATGTTTTCCACGCTCCAGCACCATTCCAAACTGCTTCCTTATTTCTGTTCCCTCTCTTCGAAAGAATTTCAGGCAAATCTGTGACTAATTAATCATTTTTAATAGTTGCTTATAACTATTATCTGAAAGGGAATAGTTAATGACTTATAATACCTCACAGATAAATTTATTTTCTAAATGCCTAGTGGTAAATTGTACAACTTGCAAATGAAAAAAGCAATTTTTACAAAAAACTGATGAAAGGAAGATTTTATAAGAATGGGCAAAAAAAAGAGGGATTTTCTGTTTTTCCCATCAAAGATTTGTTCTTTCTCTCCAGAAATCATGGAGCTGAGAAAGATAGCTGGAGTATGAATAGGAAAAGCGCAGCACATTTACGGAACTCCACAGCACACTGTCACTGTGCACCAGCAGCGTTCTGCCGCCTCTATGCCACTCCATAAATGTCCCATTAACCTATCACAGTGGCGGCACAGTTCTAATTCCTCAATGAAGATCACAAGAAAAGTACTTCCAGGTTGTTTGAAGAAACCAGACTATTACACCAATACATTTCAGCGGTTGGAGGAGACTACTGGCACACCGTATTTATTGCTTAACAGTACAAGAATTAAACAAAAAAGTAGAGACTAGAAAATCACTTTTAAAATTCACAAATACCAATTTGCAACAGAAAATTGAGGCATAACACTTATACTAACAAATCTGTTAGATGAATTATCACTTCAGCACATTAACTGCAGGTGTATACGCCTGGATTTTCACTTAATCCATTACTCCATGATGAACACTATAAAATGAAAGGTGACAGACTTATGAATTAAAATCACAAGAAGAAACTCTTGAAGATCATCTTCAATGAGCTGCTACTCCAGTAAACCATAAAGAGCAGTAAAAGGTAATACTCACTTAACAAAATGAGAATCCCAACAACGAGAAGTCAGGTATTTAGGTTCCTCTAGAGACACTTCTTCCCCACCTAACAAAGGCACTTGACATGTAATGAAATGGACAGTTAACTCAGGTACTGCCCTGGGTAACTGTTACCTTTCTAAAATTAGATGCAGTGGTGACTAACTTCAAATTAATCCTTCTGAATCAGCCTGAAACACACATGAAAATATCACAAGTTCTCTATTTTGGCAGATGATATAACCAAAGAACAAAAGATATGCTGGTGTTCACAATGAATTGGCTGACTTGAACAGTCCAGGGTTTTCTCTCTGCACAATATATTCTTGGATGACCATGGAATTTGTATATAATTATAGGCAAATTAACCTTTCATATAGTTTCAGATGTTAATGTTCACTCCTTTTCTTGTCTTTTCTTACTTTTTTGTTCTTTCCCAAAGCCTTAGATGATTCCTCCTGAAAAAGATGTAAATTAATGTAGTATCTTCCTACACTTAGGAATCTTAAATCTAGTCATACAGAATATGCAGAATAGTGAAAGTGTAATTACTTCCATATGTATCATCTTTCCGTTTTACAGGGCTCTTTCACTTATCACACTCTATTTTAATATTTCCAAAACAGTCAAGGATAATCAAAGAAAACATTTATCTCAGTTATCTAACAAATTTATATTTAAGTAGTATCAATATTATTTATGTTTATTTTTATTGGACTTCCCTGGTGGCTCAGACAGTAAAGAATTTGCCTGCAGTGCAAGAGACCCTAGGTCAGAAAGATCACCTAGAGAGGGAATGGCTTAACCCACTCCAGTATTCTTGCCTGGAGAATTTTATTATTTTCTGTGAATATATAAATTTTGGCCATGCTGCAGAGCTTGAGGGACTGAACCCACGTCCCTGCAGTGGAAGCCTACAGTCCTAACCACAGGACCCCTAGGGAATTCCCCTTAATGTTTTTTAATCTATTGTTCATTTTCCAAAGTAAGGCAGCAAAATTTAAATGAATTAGATATGAACGTATGTGAAATATGAGACAAAAATCTCAAAATATAAAAGAAGAAGGCATCTAAAGGCATGCCAGGGAAAAGGGGATATACTTTGACACTAACAGAGAATATTAGAATTTTATGGATGTTTAAAGACCATCCAGTTCACTGTAGCATTAGCTGCAACTTCTACAGGCCTCAACTTTAGGGAGTGGAAACTGACTGGTCTTAAGGTTTTTATAAAACCCCATGAATCTACGAAATTAAGGTCTGAAGAGATGAACCAATCTGCCCAAGATCACACAACTAGTCAATCACACTGTTCTGACCAAAACCTAAGCCTCTAGTTTCCTAAGTCAAAGGTTCTTCTAATGTACGTCACTCATTCTAATTCACTCTTAATTTTCATGTTTTTCTTTTAATCTCACAAGCAGCAGTGAGACACTCTTTAGATATAGTGTCAGTAACCACTTACCGGTGAATTTGTGTAGTTCTTCTCCACTAGAATGTTTCTGGCACAGTTGTTGATATGTTTGAAGCGATCTGGTCCTAGCAGAACCCCTCCATACCAGCGCGATACCACCACCATGACATCTCTCACATTCAAAATCTGTTATTTTCAGAAGCATAATTATGTACAGATATGGACAAGTACAAATCTGAGTTTTAAAGAAAAATGAAAAAATATATATACACATATATAAAATTGCACATAAAATTTCCCCCCGACTTTAATGGCATAACCATGAGTGAGCAGAGTGAGGTTAGTAACAACTGAGGGGACAGATGTTAGAATGAGAAGGGAATTTGGAAAACACTGTGCTCCACAGTGTCCTCAAATTCTAAACCTGGAGGCCACCAGTCAGAGTGAAGGGGAGGTCATACAGTAGGTTACGGTTCTTGGTAACTTCAACCAGAATAGCTGAGCTTAGGCAGGTTTCTACTCATACGTCAAACAGCAGCACAAAACCTGCTTTTGAACAAACCGCTAGACAGAACTGAGGCTGTATGAGTAATCTCTGGTGCCTACCAGTAAGGTCTTCCACAGTTTGACATTTGTTAAATGTTCCCCTTAACATGAAGCCCACCGGTCTACAGGCCTGACCCCCACAAAGTTCCTATCAAGGGAAGGGCCTGGTTAGAAAACAAACCTCTACATACAATGGCAGAAGAAACTACAGCGGCTACCTTAGGGAAAAAAACCAATCCATTCTTAAAATTAATGAACAATCAATGATCACCAGATAGATGAAGAAAATCCAGCACCATGAAAGAGAAAGGGCAAGATAAACAAACTAAAATGGACAAGGAGAAATTTAAGGAAGAAAACATCTGGAAAAAAAACTAATTATTATACTCAGAAAAATTGCAGAAGACACTGCATTCATAAAAGCAGAACAGCAAGCACACTACGAAAAGGGGAAAATAGAGAACAAGAAAGAACTCCTGAAAATTAAATATGGTTGCTAAAGAAAAAGAAAAATTTTATTCAACAGAAATTTTGGAAGGCACTCAAGAAAATGTCTCAGAACATAAAGCAATGAAATGAACAACTTAATAAAAAAAAAGAAACATTCTGGATCTACCCAGAAGTCCAATATCCAACCAACATGAGTTTTACAAAGACAGAACAGAGAAAACAGAGGAAACTGTCATGAAGAAAAAAGGATAACTTTTTCCAGAGATGAAGATAATCTTCTATTGTCTATCACTGGAAGACCTTGAAAGCATAGCACAAGTTATTAACCTTTTGCTTTCTGCCCCATATCCAGTGGTTAAAGTTATCTCTCAATCAATGTTTAAAAATTATCTCCTAATAAAACCAAATATGGCTCATTATATATCATATAACTGATTGACTTATTCCTAAATGGAGCTCTGTTTGGTTGAGAAATTTTATGGCTCACAGAACAGGACTGACAGGGTTTAACTCACACTTACCTCCATGAGATGGAGAAGACGCCCACCAGCTGCTGTTTCCCCGTCATCCTCACAGTCCTGTAAGAAGGTCTGCTTATCCTCACAGTATATTCTAGAAATCCATATCACAGTGTTACACTTTGAAACCTTGAAATACTGAAGTAAATGTTATACCCCCTCATACTTGTTGCCATCAATTTACTTCCAAAATTAGCATATTTATTTTAAAAAATCTTTCTTGATATATATTGGTTTGATATATATTTCACTGATGATTTACTATCCAATATGCTTCCCTTTTTATATTCTGGAAAGCTAAAATCAAGGGTACTTCCTTTGAATCAGAAATGCTACAATTTCAGAAAGTGAGCTTACACATATGACACTCTCTGCTTCATTTAATCTTGAAGCTGAGATTAGATACAGTAGTCACTAAAAAACGTTTACTGAGAGTCAGCTGTCTGAACATTACACATAAGAGGCACTAACAAATGGTATAAAGGAAACAGCTGGTACACTGTCCTCAAAGAGCCTAAGCTCTAGTGAAGGAGAAAAAAAGTACATTAAAAAGATGGAGGTGATAAAACCAACCTAAATCAATATTTTATACTTTTCTAAAGTCTTTATTCTAGCCACGAAGCATTTATCTTCCCCACTATAAGGATTATAAGATTTATTTTTTTCCATAATTTCCCCCTGGATAGTTATCAGTATCAGAAATAAATCACAGTGTTTTTACCCATTTAAATTATCTAGAAAATTAGCATCTGGAATAATAAATAGGGCTACACTGTAGTTCAGCAAGCTTGGAAGCTAAGTAAGAGGTATAAAAAGAAAACAGTGCCAGTTAAGATATGCCATCTAGTGGATTTTTTGGGCCCCTACAAATAGTAATATTCTATCTAGGACTAGGCAAATATAGCAAAGATATCTTTCCAGCTATTGTGATAAAAAGCCAAATACTACCTTATCTATACACCTAAGTCAACTTTATTAGTTTTATTATACCAATTATATTCATTCATTGATTCGTTCATCTGTCTTTCCATCCACCAATCCATCTATCCATCCACCAATCCATTTATCCATTCATTTACTCAGTAAATATTTACTGCCCAGTTCAATCTCTGGGTTGAGAAGATCCCCTGCAGGAGGAAATGGCAACCCACTCCAGGGTTCTTGCCTGGAAAATTCCATGGAAAGAGGAGCCTGGCAGGCTACAGTCATGGGGCCACAAAGTGTCAGCTAAGACTAAAGCCACTGAGCACGCACGCATGCATATACACACACACTGAACCAAGCTCTACTATTATTTAGAGTTGGCCTGATTTCAAGGAGAGAGAGTTAGTACTATTAAACAAAATTTTGTATGGCAAATTTAAGGTAAAAAGGAGTCAGGGATTGACTTTAAGGAACAAAAGAAGAAATTTAACTATATAAATCAATACTGTTAGGTTTTTGTTTTTTTAAAAAAGAAGTACCATGGACATTTTCACTACCCCTTTCCTCACATGCCAGGAAGACAAAGATGCAGCATCCAATACCTGTGTGGACCAATGGCCTGAAGAGTGCCCCGTAACTCCAAAGCAGGGACACAGCCCCAGAACCAGGAAGTAACCTTAAAAGGACCCGAAGCATTCAAAACACACAACACAAAGTCCATGGACCACATACAAGTTATTTCTTTAACTCCCAGTGGAGTCCTTTAAGCCTCCACTTTGTGCCTTTTTAGTCTTCTCTGACACACAATTCTGACAAGCTAAGTTCCTTCATTCCCAAATATCAATTATATAAGGGGGTGATTTGGAGGGGCTGTTACATGCAGTCAGCTGACATCTGTGAGAAGTGATAGTTGATCACCATCAATATGCAAAAATACTCAAGTACTTAAACCTGGGGCTTGAAATACAGTATCTGGCACATTACTTATTTTCAGTTCAGTTCAGTCATCTAGTCGTGTCCCACTCTTTGAGACCTCATGAATCGCAGCAAGACAGCCCTCCCTGTCCATCACCAACTCCCGGAGTTTACTCAAACTCATGTCCATCAAGTCGGTGATGCCATCCAGCCATCTCATCCTCTGTCGTCCCCTTCTCCTCCTACCCCAATCCTTCCCAGCATCAGAGTCTTTTCCAATAAGTCAACCCTTCGCATGAGGTGGCTAAAGTACTGGAGTTTCAGCTTCAGCATCAGTCCTTCCAAAGAACACCCAGGACTGATCTCCTTTAGAATGGACTGGCTGGATCTCCTTGTAGTCCAAGGGACTCTCAAGAGTCTTCTCCAACACCACAGTTCAAAAGCATCAATTCTTCGGCACTCAGCCTTCTTCACAATCCAACTCTCACATCCATACGTGACCACTGAAAAAACCATAGCCTTGACTAGACAGACCTTTGCTGGCAAAGTAATGTCTCTGCTTTTGAATATACTATCTAGGTTGGTCATAACTTTCCTTCCAAAGAGTAAGCGTCTTTTAATTTCATGGCTGCAATCACCATCTGCAGTGATTTTGGAGCCCAAAGAAATAAAGTCTGCCACTGTTTCCCCATCTATTTCCCATGAAGTGATGGGACCAGATGCCATGATCTTCGTTTTCTGAATGTTGAGTATTAAGCCAACTTTTTCACTCTCCTCTTTCACTTTCAGATAACGTAAAATCAATATCATGTCCAGTGACTGTTGAAGGGGCAGCCACATAGCCGTGTATTGACAGGAATAAGATAGAGATAAATAACATTAAATTCTCAAATTCAGATCTATGACTTAATGATGATGTGATCTTGAAAAAGTTCACCTTTTTACAGGGGCACAATCACTTAAATAATTAGAATTAATGCATGTAAATTGAGTGCACAGAGTAGGCACTCAATAAAGATGTGAACTAAATAAATGGTACCTATTAACAATTTTACAGCACATTCTAACCACTGAGAGCAACCACAATCTAATCTCTCCTTTTTACTGATGACCCTAACTCACTAAAACACCAAAATTCTATACCCTGATACTCTAATAAGTAGGGAATTGTGTAACAAATGGGTTTTTGGAAGATTTGGCATTTAATGGGATGTGACTTAGTAATATTAAAAAGTCAAGTGATAAATTTTTTTGAGTTTTCTGAATTTTAGATAGCCTAGATTTTACAGATAGTCTCAATCACATTTTAAGTTTATACCAAATTCCTATGTCTATATTCTGATCTATTTTAGTCCTAAACTATGTTAAGTCTGTATAAATTTGAATATTTAAAAAAATACACCCTTCATCTCTTTACAACAAATTTTGCAGAGATTTGCATAAGACTTTCATACTCAAAGACGTGTAGTGAAAGAACCACTCCAAATTCACTGCTAATAGGAGCATAAATTGGTTTAAAAAAAACTTCAGAAAAAATTTGGTAATATGGATTAAGAATTTCAAAAATGTTCACATTTTTTGATAATTCTACTTCCAGGAATCTATTCATTTTTTCCGTTTTAACTATACTTCTGTTTCATTTCAAAAAAGAATAGGAAATAACCAGAACTTATCCTAAGGAAATAATCTAAAAACTATACAAAGATGTTCACAGGACTATTCTTTACAATAGTTTAAAAAAATGAAAAACAAAAAGGAAATGGTTAAATAAATTGTGGTGTGGAACCTCAAACAAGTATTACAAAGCCATTAAAATAATGTTTAGAAAGCAATATAACAACATGGAAAAATGCTTTTGTTATATTAAGGAAAAACCTGGATACTAGAATGAAGCATTAAAAAATAAACTTTGCATAGAAAAGATAGAAAACATTTCACAATATCAGTTACACTGAATGGCAGAGAATGGTTAACCTTTTCCTTTTTTTTCTGCCATTTCCAAATATTTTACACATGATTATTACTTTAACAATGGAAAAAAGAAAACACATAATGGATGTTTGTTTTGAATCATGCATCTGTTTCCCCCTCCTTTTTTTCTTTTTTGACAAACTGCACATTCCTAAAGTAGTGATGATCACTTACCGGTACGCATAGATGTTGTGGGTGGCACTAGCAATTTTCTTATTCTCATACAATTTGGCAAGAACCATTTTCACCTTAAAAGCAGCAACAATATAAATAAACTGATATATATTTTTTATTTGCTCTGTAAATGCTAAAAAAAAATCTTAAAGCATATTGATATACATACTGTTGAACTGAAATTAACACTTATTTAAAGAATCAACTACATTTTGAAAAAGCCATTTCCAAAGTTTTCTCCTCATTTTTAGGGGCAAAAACTGAATTACTCCAATTGGTACAAAAAAAAACAGTTCTAGAATTTTTGAGCACCAGTTTTCAACAAATATCTGAGCAGTAACCATGTCCAAGATACTTGTATATAAGAAATTTTCCCCATACTGTAGAGAGAAAGTTAAGTGAGAATATGAGAATTTCTAGAAATGGCTCTGAAAATTTACTAGCGTGAGAGGTGCAGAGTAATGGTATGTTTCAAAACTTATGAAACCAAACTCTTCCTGGAAGAAATAAGGTTCAGAGAGGACATAACAAGAGCCAGAACTTGAAAGATAAGTGACAATTCTGCATCAAAACTGAAGAGTAGGGTGGGGCAAGAAGAAGTCATTCCTTCAGAGGAAAGAGCATGTACAAATGAACCAGATTTAGTAGGAAGAAATAAACAATGCTTAAGTTTAACTGGAGGCTTCCCTGATAGCTCAGTTGGTAAAGAATCTGCTTGCAATGCAGGAGACCCTGGTTCAATTCCTCGGTCGGGAAGATCCGCTAGAGAAGGGATAGGCTACCCACTCCAGTATTCCTGGGCTTCCCCTGTGGCTCAGCTGGCAAAGAATCTGCCTGCAGTGCAGCAGATCTGGATTCGATCCCTGGATTGGCAAGATCCCCTGGAGAAGGGAAAGGCTACCCACTCCAATATTCTGGCCTGGAGAATTCCATGGACGGTACAGCCCATGGGGTCACAAACAGGCAGACATGACTGAGCAACTTTCACTTTGGGCTTCCCTAATAGCTCAGTTGGTAAAGAATCTGCCGGCAATGCAGGAGACCCAAGTTTGATTCCTGGGTTGGGAAGATCTGCTGGAGAAAGAATAGGCTTCCCACTCCAGTATCCTTGGGGTTCCCTGTGGCTCAGCTGGTAAAGAATCCGCCTGCAATGCAGGAGACCTGGGTTCAATTCCTGGGTTGGGAAGATCCCCTGAAGAAGGGAAAGGCTACCCACTCCAGTATTTTGGCCTGGAGAAATCCATGGACTACATAGTCCATGGGGTCACAAAGAGTCAGACATGACTGAGTGACTCTCACTTAGTTGAAATGGAACTCCAGATAAACCACAATATTTTTATTATAAGTATGACCTATGCAATAATGTTTATCTGAAATTCCAATTTAGGTAGGTATCCTGGCAACCTTAGCAGGGACATAAAAGAGAAAGGTTCAGAAAGTGACCAACAATTTTATGTAGTTCTGCCTTTAGAGTATGAATGTAATGATAGATGTATCAGATGATTAACGCAGGGTCATATCACAAAGTGACTTGTATAACATGTTTGAATTTCTCCTTGCAGCCAAAGGAAATCAGCAAAGATTATTGAGTATGCGGGGGAAGAGTGACACGTGGTCAGATCTTCCAGAAAAGTAGTTGGCAAGGGGCACGGATAAAACTGGAGGTAGGAAGACTGAGTTAGAGACAGGGACACCAACTTGGATCAGAAATGATGCTATCTTGTGTTTCTCAGACTCAGATTCCTGATTAGTAAAATAAGTAGACACTGACCTCTAAGATTTATTTCAGCTCTCACAAATTATGATCCTCTAAGTCTAAGTGACTATAATCAGAAATGGAAAAGGGATCCAAGATGAAGAGATTCAGAATAGAATGTGTAAGGATTCTGGCAACAAGAGTATAAGTAATGGCCAAGGGCAAAACAGGGTTTCTGAGGGAAAATCTCAGAAGTTTGCACCAGAAGCTCTTATCCCAACCACAAATTAATGAAGAAAAGAACTTCCTCTTCCAGAGACTAACAGAGAATTAAAAGGCAACCTGGTGCAAAAAAGTATATCCCTATATATAGGGCTTTAGAAGAACTTGGAGAGACCAAAGGGAAGAAGACCGATGCTTACTCTAAGACTTCTCTGGTTAATTTAACTTCCTATGTGTACTGAAATTGTCTCTTACATTCATAAAGTTTAGGGTAGACTATAGCAGCAAGGAAGAAGAAAACAATTCTGCTGAAGAGACTGAGAAAGACAAAGACCTATGAATACCATTTTTGACTGAAAAGTTTCCCTAATGATATCCTTTGGTGGTTATCAGGTCACCTAAATTCAGAAAGCTGAAAGGAAAAGGAATTCAGGTTGGAAAGACTGAGCTCAATCAGTCTGTCTACTGTCCCCCTACTTGGGTAACAACAAATCAGGCTAGGTTTTATAGAACTCCCCTGTGATATGACAAATGATTTTTTAACAAGTTAGTAAGCATCATAATTTTCTATGCCACCACAATGGGTTTTTCTTCTTTGAAAATCCATTAGTTAAGCTCTAATCAGAGTCTGCATATAATTTTGAAAGCAGTCATCAACAGAAATAAATATTCCATGATTCCCAATAATTTGGGGGTAGAAAAATCAGAAATAATTTTTGTCTTGAATGAAAATTAAAAGCAAAAACAAATATATTATTGCAAAACCATCTGCATGAATTACTTTGATAAAACAACATCAAAGTGAACTGGACACAGTAAATTTACCTGTTTGGGACAAACTACTGGAGCCAAGTGTGCCTGAAAAGTACTTCTTCGGTCTGTAATAGGAATGCCATGATCAATCGGAGGTAATTCTTCTATTTCTATAAATGTAAAGGATTATGTTACTTTTTAAAATTCTTACATACAAATACTGAAAAACGGGCAAATGGTATAGCGGAGGGAGTTAGCAAAGAGATGTAAATTACATGGCCAATCAACTCAAATAACCAATACTGTTTGTCTGTTAAATTACAATTTAAAATGTCCCCCCAGTATATCCTACATTAAGATAAAACTACTTGACTTATAAATGCTTTTCACCTGCTAAGTGGTCACCCAGTGAAAATGGCAGGTTGGCATGCAAATACTGGACTGTTTCAATAGTATAAGTTGGCATAATATCTAACTTTTAAGAGTATAAAGGAGTCCTGAGACCAAAAAGATCAGCTAATACAGAGTATTTATTTATTTTACTGTTGATGGACCTCTGGGTTGGGAAACCTATGACTTTACTTTGTATAGCTGTAATATAATGTTTTCTGCTAATAAAACCGTTCCTACTTCGTAGGACTGAATTAAATATATCAACAGGACACCATATTGGTATGCCATTGAGTACTTGATTTCCAGTTATTCTGCCCTTTAAACAAGCTTAAGAACAATTAATTTTTTTTCTATCTCTACAAGTTAGTTTACCTTACAAGTGATAAAATACTTCAACTAATTCATACAAAAATATTTCTGGAGCATTTCAAATAACTTGCCTCAAATCCCTGCTCTGGTTTATGGCAGGATTAGAATAAGAAGCCAGGTTTATGGAGGATGTTTGACCTTCCCCCGAGTTGTGTTGTCTTTTTGAAAGGATTGTGACCACTGTACTGGTACACTACTAAGGTCAATATGAACCGGATGTGATTTATTATGACTTTAATTTTCACTCTCTTTATAGTGAATCTTCTTTCTCTAAAGAAACCCTATGCCAAATCCACAAATATGTGAATGAATAAAATGGGAGCTACTCAGAGTGAAGCAGGGGCAGGTATCCTGGGTCTTGTCCCCCTACTCATGCACTTCTTTGTCCTCTCTCTTCCACTAATTTTGAGAAACTATGCAAGAACTTTAAATTTTCATTCACTATTTAAAAGGTACTATATGATAGCAGAGGAAACCTTCCCTATCTTCAAAGAAAATGAACATCCTCTCAGGTCTATCATGTTTTTGTAAGACAGGTGAGGAACTGACGATATCATTCAAAATTTTAAAATACTAAAATGGAACATACTTTCTGATAGAAACAAAGAGCTAATTTATCACAGCAACCTATTCATAAGTTGAATACTACTCGATTATGGAACAAATTTGAGCAAAAACTAAAATCTTAAAGGCGTTTCATTAGCTTTAATTCAGTGGTTGCACCTTCAATTACTGTATTTATATTTGTTAGCACAGACTAAAATTTAACTCTGAGCCATCAGTAGATCTAAGATTTTAAAAATATAAAAACAGTATGAATTGAAAACAACATAGCTTGCTTAGTTTCAATTTCTCCCACCACTAATTCAAAACTCTAACAGCAAAAAAAAAAGAAAAACTAAGTTTCTATTTTTGTCCTCACTATTCTGATAGACTTAGAAAACACCAAAATGACCAAGAGGCAGGAAAAATATAACCCAGTTCTCTGTAAATAAGAATTCCTTAAAATGTGACAGTTTACTAAATCTCTCAGAGATCTAACCAGTCCATTCTGAAGGAGATCAACCTGGGATTTCTTTGGAAGGAATGATGCTAAAGCTGAAGCTCCAGTACTTTGGCCACCTCATGCGAAGAGCTGACTCATTAGAAAAGACTCTGATGCTGGGAGGGACTGGGGGCAGGAGGAGAAGGGGACGACCGAGGATGAGATGGCTGGATGGCATCACGGACTCGATGGACGTGAGCCTGAGTGAACTCCGGGAGATGGTGATGGACAGGGAGGCCTGGAGTGCTGCGATTCATGCGGTCGCAAAGAGTCAGACACGACTGAGCGACTGAACTGAACTGCACTGAACTGACACCATTCCAAAAACAAGTCATAGTGCTACCCCCCTGTGCTGTGCTGAGTCACTCAGCTGTGTCTGACTCTTGGTGACCCCATGGACTGTAAGCATACCAGGCTCCTCTGTCCATGGGGATTCTCCAGGTAAGAATACAAGGGTGCGTTACTATGCCCTCCTCCAGGCGATCTTCCCAACCTAGGGATTGAACCCAGGTCTCCCACATTCCAGGTGGATTCTTTACGCCTGGGCCACCAGGGAAGCCCAAGGATACTGGAGTGGGTACCCTATCCTTTCTCCAGGATATCTTCCCAACCCAGGAATCGAACCGAGGTCTCCTGCATTGCAGGTGGATTCTTTACCAGTTGACCTACCAGGGAAGCCACATCACTACTGTCCTCAAAATAAACTAATAACATTCACTATACCTGTTCGATTTTCACTGACATCAAAATCCAAAGTTTTAACTTGATTTTCTGGTTGACATGCTAAAACAAGATCATCTTCACATTCAACATCTTCCTCTTCAGTTTTCTTCTTTACGTCTGGGCCTATGTGGATATGAGACATTATGACTGATCATACGACAATAAGAAATGACACTTAAAAAACTTTGAGTCTTCATCTCTAAACATCAGTCTTCAACAGAAGGAACCAGTGTTCACAAGTGGTTGTCTCCAGAGTTGGGACAAGGAACATGTAAGATGAGCTGGGACATCTTGTGATTGTAGAGAGTAAAGGAATGTTCAGAAAAAGATGGGAGCTTATAAAAATAACACAGGAGCCTACCTGCGAGCACTCTGAAAGGCCAAACCTGGAACAATCTGAGCAACAAAATAATGACAGTATGGAATTTTAGCTCACTAAATAAAATGAGTTCATTCTAATGTAAATAATCAAATAAATGTGGAGAAGAGACATCTTGTTCTAACAATATAATTCCAATTAATCATACCAAGAAGGAAAGAAAGAAGTGAAAATCACCATATTGTTACAACACCATATTGTTTATAAATATTGTTGGGAAGATACACTAATAGATACTAAAATCAGGGGGCGGGGGGATGACAGTTTGAAGACAAATAGGGTATTAGCACAGCCTCAAAGTATCTCCCCCAAGAGACTTATCAACTGTGATAATTTGATATGACAACCTAGATAGACCATGGTACACAGATACTTGGTCAAACACTATTTTACATATTTCTGCAAAGGTATTTCTTAGATGGAAACCACATTCAAATCAGTAGACTTAGCATAAAGCAGATTGCCCTCCACAATGCAAAGGACTGACCTCCCAAGACAAGGAGGGAATTCTGCCAACATGCAGCTTTCATAAGCCTTGAGTTTCAATATCATTTCTTCTCTAGGTCTCCAGGCTGTCAGCCTACCTTGCAGATTTTGGACTTTCAAGCTTCTATAATTTTGTGAGCCAATTCCTTAAAATCAATCAACCTCTCCCTCTGTCCCCAACCTTTCCTTCCCCTCACCTCTCTCTATAAATGTTGAGTTGGCCAAAATGTTCATTCAGGTTTTTCTATCACATCTTATGGAAACCCCAAACAAACTTTTTGACCAACCCAATACATAGCTACATCCACACACATACATACATACATACATACATAAGACACACACATTTTATTAGTCTGTTTCTCTGGAAAACCTGACTAATACAGTAACTTTATAGTGGAGTCAGGTACCCCCTTAACCAAGGGATCAAGGTAAATATCACCAATAATAAAGCATACTGATATCATCAGCTCCTTGATATGGTACATACACTATGGAGGACACAATATCATTTCTGTGATATTTTTGCCAAAATGCCTAGTCTTACTCCAATCATGAGAAAACAATGGACAAACTCAAGGTCATGAAAGGTCATAAAAGTCAAAGAAAGAATGGGGAACTATTTTTAGAGGAGTAAGGAGAAAAAAATGCAACAAAGAATCCTGGACCAGATCCTAGAACAGCAGAAGGAACACTAGTGAAAATATTGTTATATTGTATTTACCATCGCTTGCTTTCTGTTCTTAATAATTATACTATGGTTACATAAGACGCTACTCAGGGAAGCAGAGTGAGGGATACAGCAGCTATTTCTACTATTTTTGCAACTTTTCTGTAAGTCTGAAACCAGTTCAGAATTTTTTGAAGTATAAATAGCTGTAAATAACTACTTCAAGATTTAATATTTCCATAGTAGAAAAAATAAAATAAAGAATAAATACATACTGAAGATTAGTAGTAAAATAAAAATAAATTACTTGTCAAGTGGGTGCCCTGGAGAAGAAAATTCTCATGACATATCCTGATCACTTCCATTTTAATATAAAGTCTAGAAAATTTTTATTAAAAAATTCTGAAGAAAATTTTTCAAAATTATAAATTATATAACCTAAATCAGTAACTCAAAAAACTGAAGTGTGGTGAAACTAAATTATAGATATAGGTGGGAAAAGGAAAATACCACATTAAAATCAACAATTTAAAAACCTTCCTAAGAGGTGAGTGATTCTAAAGTTTTGGAGTTCTAAATTTCTACTGGTATACGTAATACTTTTGCAATTATCCCACCCTAGAATGGGGGATTGGCACAAACTAATTTTGAGACCACTCTTCTCAGACACCCTGAAATGCCACAAAATCAGAACATGAATCATAAAAAGTCAAAGAAAACACTTCAAAAAATACTGTCCCATGATCAGAATATCTTCAGACCATTTATCCCTCTGATTTTAATGGAAGCAGTAAAAATACTTGCTTCTATAGAAAAACTGCAAAATGCTCCAAAAAAATATATATTTCTATCAACTTTAAATGTTTACTGATTTTGCTACGGGAATCCTCAATAATTGGTTTCCTGTAAATAACCTTCTAAAACTTAGTCAATAGACTACTGAATTGTTGTTCTTTAATTCTTCTTCTCCCCAAACTAAAAATAATTCTATCAGTGATAACAATAAAACTCTATTTGGAAATAAAATCATGCTTAGTAATTTTCCTTTCTAAAAGGCTTTTGTAGTACCTGGAGCAAAGACTAGCAAAGTAAACAGAAAACATAAGAAACTTCTATGCTGTTATATACTTATGATTCAATGAGAGAATAATAATAAAGCAAAATATTAATTCTCAAATATTCTGAAATTAGTGGTGATGGCTGCACAACTTTGGAATCTACTAAAAACCACTGAATATACATTTTAAAAGGTTAATGATCATAGTATATGAATTCTATCTCAATTTAAAAATCAAATTTCAAAGTCACTTTTTATACCCTAAATATTGGTCAATGTGTTTTCCAAAGTTCTTTTTCTATAAACATTACACTCATTTGAAGCTAATGTCTAACATATCAATAATGCATGAAGAATGTTACATGGTTGATATTGCCATAGAAAGCAAAAGTTTTTGAGCAAAGTTCTTTAACCATAAAATTCTATCTCTGTAAGAGCTTACAGTAATCTGAAACCAAAGAGGCTGCACCTTATTGAAAGAAATAACCATATTTACACGAATAAAGAACTTTTCAGAGAATATATTTTATTATATAAAACCATATAACAAGATATAGATCTTTATTAAAAGTTTCAGTGAGAATATATACATGAAAATTTAATTACTGTAAATTAAAAGAGCAATGATAACGTTTTTCAAACCTACCTGGTTCTGTCATCTGAGATTTTTGTATTAGGACATCTCTTATTTTCTCCACCCACAGGTAAAGAATACTTTCACCAATATTCTGGCTAAACAAAATTCAGGGGAAAAATTGTTATTAAAAAAATTATTTCTCAAATTCAAGATAATATAGACATATTTATAATCTAAGAAATTAAATTATATCTAGCCATGTGTTTTCTTTTTTTTTTTTTTCTGCCTTGCTGCACAGCTTGTGGGATCTTAGTTCCCCAACCAGGGACTGAACCCAGGCCCTTGTAGTGATAGCTCCAAATCGTCATCACTGAACCACCAGGGAATTCCCTAACCATGCCTTTTAAAAAGAAATTATAAAAACACGAGATTTACTAACATTTGTAGATGAATATTTAATACATCAATATTAAAAATCCCAGTGGCTCCCAAATTAACATTGCTTACTTAAAATAAGTAGAAGAGCTATAACCAAAGAGGGGAAAGAGAATTTCTGAACTTGAAAGGAATTAAGATAGATATAAACATGATTTTGTTTCTGTCAGTGAATATAATTGTAGTACTGATGCCCAGTCATTGCTTGCTTTCCTAAACTTTTTGAACAATTTCAAACCACTTAATTTTGTATACTTATTTCAACAATTAAGAATACAAAGCATTTTAGAAACTCCCCAAGAAAGCCAATTTACAAGACTAATGCAATGCAAAGCTTTAGATTCTTATTTTGTTTTCCACATAATATTCTATTGCCCAAATTCATTTCGGTTCCAAAGAGCTATCTGGCTGCATCAGATAATTGAATCCATCTCAAAGGCTCACTGAGAAAAAGAAGAAGTCATAGTTCATTTCCACAGAGTTATGTTAAATGATGGCAACAGCAATAAAATAAAGGCCCAAGTGTCTGTTTTTTAGGGAATGATACTAATTTTAGATGTGTTAATATGTGTGTTTAAGGAACTCACCAAACTACTTCATAACACCTTACCCCTTCCTCTAACAGTTGCTCTTGAAACCATTATCTCTCTTTATCACCACTCATCAGCACCCAAAGGAAGCTTTCAAAACAAGCATACAGAAGAAAACAACACTGTTTTCAAATAATTCTGTACCCTCAAACACTCCCATCCCACCCATAATCCCTGAGCACTAAACGACCCTCTGTGCTCTTTGACAACCTGTCTTATTTAGAGAGGGCAAAAGTCAACTGGAAAAGTTTTAAAAATTAAGAACGTTGGTTGAGTTTCTTTTAAACAATTCCTACTCCCTTCCTCTCTCCTCCATAAAAGATTCAGAGGTATAGAGACAGAGAAAGGTAAAATGTATTGAATATATACTAAGCCCAAAGTACATTATATATTGATATACCAACACATTTAATGCTCATAATTTGCTAACAGAGTAGGCTTTATTTTCCCATGGTACAGATGAGAAAGCAGGCCTGGAGAGATCAATTAACTTGCCTAAGACAGTCTTGTAAGCAGTAAGAAGTCCAGAGCGAGAATGGGAATGCAGACTTACTCCAGAGCTCAGGTCGCCCACATCACTTTGCTCTCCTAGCAAGCAGCTGTGCCCTTAGGCAAGTAAGACACTTGAACTGCCTCAGTTTCCCCACCTACAAAACAGATTTACAGCATCTTGTCTTACTTTACAAAAGCAGTCTCTTTTCAAGTGGACCTGTCTTAATTCACTCAACACATCTGTAAGGGCCTCGCCTACACACCAGGCACTATGTGCAACCCTGAGGGTACAGCAGTGAATGAGAAAACTGGGTCCGTGGTCTCAGTGCTTACAATTACTGTTCTTAAAAACATATGCTTTTATATGTAATTCTCTCCATCTCCTAACCCCATTCTATTGAATTCATCACATCATCATCATCACCAAAAGTAGGAGCACTAATATCTAGTGTTTATTGAACACCTACCATATGTAAGGTGTAGAAAATGCTTGGTTACTTCATTTAATCTTTACAGCCCCCTTTGAGACGGGAAAATCATCCCTCTGTGAATATATATTCATATTCAGATTTGTTATTTTTGTTAGGGGACTTTTGGGGGAAAGGCAGTGGAAAATGCCTTGGAAGAATTTCTGCAGTTAATAACTAATTTTTCTAATAATAATAAGACATTAAACCTTAACTCTAAATTTCCTCTCCTCTAACCCATGGCTTCCTGAAGAAAAATATTCCGGAGCACTCCATCTAACATCATTTATTGACTACTTCCTTTGTCCCTACTATTTAACTAGATTTACTGAAATCTAGTTTAAGGAAGTGGTAGCAGATGTGAAAGGTTTCCTGAAGAAAATGAAAATTCTTTCCCTTGGACCTCCAAATTCTATCACTGATGGTGGTTTGGGTGATGTCATTGTTCCTGCTTTTTTGTGTTTTCTCTCACAACAGTAGTTTGTAAACCACCCCCCACCCCACCCACCCCACCCCCGCTTTTTTAAAGAAGAGTTGATTACTTATATCTTTTAACTGCAGACTAGGATTTGGTGGTTTTCAAACTTCTGCCTTCACTGTAATGAAATCTCTCATGGAACCAAAAACAAATTAAAACAGACAAAAGCTGGAGCCCTCCCTCCTGTGCCCTTCTTTTCCCACACCCCAGTGGTCCTGGAGGAAGTTTGCTGAATTCTAAAAATCGGTGCAAAATCAGAATATTCATTATACGGTGAGATGCTAAGCTTTTAATTTATGAAATTATTGTGGTATAGTAGCTGAATATAAAAAGTCTAGAACAAATTTTTTTCAAATTGAATAAAAGATCAACTTGGATTAAAAACTGCTATTTTAGTTGAGACATAACTGTGATTAACTATACTTAAATAACTATAATCCAATTCAGAATGATCAAAACAAAGTCAAGTTACTTGTGACTCTCATTTGACCTGTGGCTCTAATTTTCATTTTAATTCTCCAGTATGTATATTTGTTATTTAAGGGTAAAGATATACACTAAAATGTACTACAAAGCTGGGTAACCTCAGACAAATCACTCAATCTGAGTTTCCATCATCTCATTTAAAAATGACAAAACTTGATGAGACGACTCTTCTGACAAGAACAAAAATGAGAGCTGCTAATATAAAGTGCTAAAATATATCACATGGATTATGTCACTTAATCCTCACAATGATATTATTTTATTATCCTCATTTTACAGATGAGAAAGAGGTCGCATTATTTCAAAAACTGACCCCAGAAGCCTGCCCAAGACACCCTTAACATCAGCTTGATTAAACTTCAGACAGGCAGAGCTTCCTGACTCTAGGCCCTGACCTCTCTGTTCTTAGAGCATTTTCTTTAGAAAACTTGTCATCATAAATTTTTCTTTTGCTCCTTTGAGATTATGGGTATCTTTTTAGAAGCTATGTCAGCTTTAGAACCAAGGAGTGTCTTTCTCAAGGACCTGGGAGCCATTCTTCTGAAATGCAGTCATCAAGGAAGAGAATGCCCTGTTGCCCAGTCTCTGTTGGAAAGAGCATCTAACTACTGATGAGCCACGATCTGCACACGCAGATGGCCTGACCACGAGAAACACTTGCAAACTCAGGAAGTAACTGAATGTGCTGGACACTCTCTGATCAACCTTCCCCAGCATTCCCCTCTGCTTTTCTACAGGTTAGCACAGCTTATCCCAGCCCTCAGAAACCGTGCTGCCTTTGGTTTCAGCCAGCTGAGTTCAGACCGAGTTCTGCCTCTCTCCCCTGTTACAATAGTCTTGAAGAGAGTATTCCTCGCCTGTTTAACTTGGTTTGGTGCACTTTCTGCTTTGACAAGGCTCATTCTCTAGGTTCCAAATCTAAGACTTCATGTGATACATTACACTGTGAAGAGCTGTGGGAAATTAATCATTTTCTTGGATTTAAAAGTAAATATTGTTGAAATGAACTATCATAAATTCAAATTTTAAAAAAGCTTAATCTTTTTCATTTTTCTCTTAATACCAAGTGGTATAATGTTTGAAATATTTTTAAAATCTATCATTTACCTTTTGTTTTATAAAAATCATTATTTTCATATATTCAAACTATCCATGTTTAAAATGCAAAATGTTTAAACAAAAATAAGGTATGATAAGCAAATAACTCCACATCTACCCAATCACCAAATCCTAGTGTATGCTCTTAAGTATTCCTCTAACTGACCATTCTTCTCTCCTACATTCTTGTTGCCTCAATGAAGATCTCCCGTCTCCCTGCTAGTTACTGACTGCTGCTCCGACAGAGTCCCTTCCTTCAGACTCTTCACTGCCCACCCTCCACACTGCCACACGGATCTGACTACATCACTCCCCTGCCTAAAATGCCTGGAGCCTAAAGATAATGTCCAAGCTCCTTACCCCAGGTAACAGGTTCTTCTTACACCTATATCAATTCCTATCCCCAGCATATCAGACTGTTGAACTCTGCAGTTCCTTCTATCTGAAAATCTCTCCCTTTCTGAGTATCTGCCAAGCACCACACCCAAAGGTCACCTTCACAATGGAACCCTCCTTTGCAACCTCACCACATTTCCAGAGACCTCTAAAAGGAACAGCACTTGGTCCAAACCTCTCAGCAATTATGTCACTATAGTGTATTGGTACACATCTATCTTAATTTTTAAATTCCAAACTCCTAACAGAGTGCTAGCATATAGAAAATACTTATAAAATGTTTACTGGATAAGACTGTTAGCTTTCAGATTTCTTCCCTCCTTGGCATAAAAGAAAACATAGTTCACCTTCTTATCTAGGCAAAAAAAATTTTCAGCAGTCAAAATGATTCTAAATAAATATGAAAATCTTGATAATGTTATAATATTTAGAACATAATGAAACTATAAACATTAAGAACTATATTTATACATTTTAAATGTTTACTTTTCAATGACCAATAGCATTTCACTTGTTGCCCCTTGCTGGGATTTTATGGGAAAATACCATTAAAAGTTGTCACACAAAACTTTTAAAAACACAATCTGCATTTCTACCTAGACCACATGTGTGAAAAGAATACTATTGGACCGGGGTTATTTTCAAGTGCTTTTAATAAACAAGATGGGACGAACAATATCCTATCTTCAGAACAAACTGCTTTGTTATTTCTGATCCTTCCTAATTCTCTAATAGCTCAAGAGAACCAGCTAAGGAGATCGGCAAGTTGTGCCCTATAGGAGGGTATCTCTTAATAAAGGGGGCACTTTGGGGTAGAAAAAAGGCAGATGGGAAGCCATTTCAGAGTGCATGACACTGTGCAAAATAGAAAAATCTCACTGATGAATATGACTAACAGGACGGAAGGCAAGTGTGGGAAGATTTTCCAAGAAGAGGAAGTGTTCAACACCATCAAAAGTTAGAGGCCAAATAAGATAAGAACTGAAAAATGAACTTAAGATGTAAAATTACGACATCCTTGGTGAGCAAATCTGCAGCGTTATTTATCTTATTCTACCTTAGGGGCTACATTGGTAAATACGCATAAATAGAAGATTACAGAAAGAAGTTTGTTGGGGGCACAAAAGTTGGAATGGCCAGTAAGATCATGGACAGAAAACATTTCATTGAGAAAACATGTAATATCTATATTCTGAGGACTATGGAATCACTAAATGGGAGCATCTCCCATTGATATCTCCAGTTCTAGGTTACTTCTTGAGTCAAATGTAAACCTAGGGACTCAAGGAAGACCACACTTCCTCCTAGTAAGAACCAACAGAATCAATTCCATGAAGACTTAGTATTTTTAAATTTACTATTCTGTGAAGAAAAGAACCCTGGTATAGACACAAAGTGGGTTTTCTCACTGTGCCAGATGGGGAGGCCACCTAGAACATGTAAGACAATCCTTATCAGTTCCTGGATTACAGTAAAGCTGATATTTCAGAACATTATTTGTTGTATTAATTAATATATCCTAATACAATTCACCCGAATCACAGAAACATCTTCTCTGGACTATTGCACCAGCCTCCTAATTGATATCCCAAATGTAGTTGCTCCCTTCCAGTCAGTTCTCCACCCAGACACAGAACGGGGTTTTCAAAATGAAAATCTCACCACAGCATCAAAGTACTTCTCGGCTCTTCTAAGCTTCCCATAGGTCTCAGGACAAAGACAGACACTCCACATGGCCTACAGAACTCTCCATAACTTCCCCTGCTCACCTCACCAGGTTCCTTTCCCACCATGCTCCCTTTTCCCCCAACACCCCCTCCTTATACCACCATTATTTTGTGTCTTCATATGTTCCAAACTCCTTGACACAGAGCCTCTGCACATGCTGTGGCCTTTCACTGGAGTTCTTTTCATTTAAGTAACTCAGCTCTTAAGTCAAACAAGCCATCCCTCACCTCCTACTAGGTCAGGTCTTATTTCAAACTCAGTACTACACATTAATATCCTTCTTTCATAGAACTCATCACAGCTGCAGTTTGACATTCATTTTTACAGAGTTATCAGTAATATCTCCCCTACCAGCAAATTCTAAATGCTATGAAAACTGGGACCATTTCTGTTTTTACTAATTATATATATCCAGGATCTAGTATAATACCTGCTATGTAGTATCTGCTGAATGAATGAGTGAAAAATACAGTATACTATCAATACACTCTCAGTCCTATGGCCTAATACAAGAACATTACCATTAACAGTACATGGTAGTTTAAAGAATAATTATGCTTAGGATTCTGCTGTTACCAGTTTCATTCAACATAGCCTATGAAAATATCAAAATAAGAACAGTGTCTCTGAATTTACTTTCACAGCTAGCTAAGTGTTTTTATAGCTATTAGTTCTAAATGATACTTTTATTTTTGTTTCTAAACAGAATTTATATCAAATGTATATATAAAACTATATAACTAATCTTTCAAGGATTCTTTAACTGTACTCTTTTTGTTAATGGAAAAACATTAACATAAAGTTTACAAAAGGGCCTAATATATCACAGTTCCAACAAAGCCCATAAGAGTCACTAATAGCATTGTTTTATCATCCATTACTTACATGTATATTTCCTCAAGGCTATTAGATAAATCTGCCCGTTCTTGCCCTTTAAGCCAAGGAGCACTAAGATTAAATAAAACAAAATAAAGATGATTACTCAAAGACTGTGTTTATATCACAAAGAAAAAATACTGATTAATCACAAACTGATTTTAAGTTTTAAAACTTTTCTACTTTGATCAAAATATTATTTTATGTTGTAAAATCTAAACAGTTCCAAAATGCTTTCATTTGCATTAACTCATTTAGTCCTCTCAGGAAACCATGATGACACCAACAAATTATTCAATTAAAATTAGTTTAAAAAATGGAGGAGTGCATATCATAAAAGCTGCCTAAGTTTACCTAAGTGGCAGAATATGTTCCAGAATCTATATTTCCAAATTCACAGTATTTGCCACACAACCAGAGTTCCCAATTTTTTCTAACTGATGTCCCAAAAAACAACTCTAACAAGTAAGTCAATTGCCACATGACTATAAATCAACTTTTTCTGAAAAGAGCACTTATGTTTACAAGCTTTCTATAATCCTATCTTTCATTCTCAATGAATAAAAATGAAAAATTACAGAACCATGAGTGATAGCAAACTTTACTGCTGTGGTTTTAAAACACTCAGGGAAACAGGTTAGGAATGACTCTACAGACCAAGGTTTCTAGATTACTAGACTCTAACGAGGAAGATTCCCTTCCCCATCTCTAACGACATTCTGGAGCTATTTTATCCCCTATGAATCCCTTGATTCTTTTATACTAACTGGCAAACGTCAGTGTGTTTTTACATAATTTAATTTTTAAATGTAAATACTCCACATTAAGTCCAACATGTTTTTACTTTCTATATACATTTTGACATTTTCTATATACATATTGACTACAGTCTATATAAACACAAGGTACAGTACAAACAATCTTTGCAAAGTAAAACTCTTTATAAAAATATAAATGTAGAAATATAGCTTACTTCAGTTGATAAATAGGTGGAGCTGTACCTGGGTATTCATTTGGTAGCATCACCTGCAAAGCAGTTTAAAAACAAACCTGCTTATACTTTATCGTGGTTCAAAAACAACAACATTCATAAAGCCAGTCACCAGACAGATTTCTAACTTGCCAAACTAAGACACAAAACCATTGTTTTATCAAATTTCAAAAGCGAATTCCCTCCTCACATTTATGCTTCCACCTTAAATAGTTGTTAGTTGCTCAGTCGTGTCCAACTCTTTGCGACCCCATGGACTGTGGCTCACCAGGCTCCTCTGTCCACGGAATTCTCCAGGCAAGAATACTGGAGTGGGTTGCCATTCCCTTCTCTAGGGTAAATATGTTGTTAGTGAGTGAGTGAGTGAAGTCACTCAGTCGTGTCCGACTCTTTGGGACCCCATAGACTGTAGCCTAGCAGGCTCCTCCATCGATGGGATTTTCCAGGCAAGAATACTGGACTGGGTTGCCATTTCCTTCTCCAGAGGATTTTCCTGACCCAGGGACTGAACCCGGGTCTCCCGCATTGTAGGCGACGCTTTACCGTCTGAGCCACCAGGGAAGCCCTAAATATGTTGTTAAGATGATGCCAATTTTTTAAGGAGATTATTTGCCGAGAAAGTATAAAAGCAATTAAAATTAGAAAAAGTAGGGTGGACAAAGACAAAAGGGAAACTGAAATAGAGTCATTATAACCCAACCCCGGATGACGAGGGTGGCATTGTAACGTGTTCCAGATATTTTTAAGAAATTAAAAAAAAAAATCCTACCAAATAC
The DNA here is from genome assembly GCF_032405125.1 of Capricornis sumatraensis. Classification (NCBI taxonomy): domain Eukaryota; kingdom Metazoa; phylum Chordata; class Mammalia; order Artiodactyla; family Bovidae; genus Capricornis; species Capricornis sumatraensis. Next base: position 34,994,536 of record NC_091089.1, read on the forward strand.
TATTAAATAGCTAACACTTATTAGAAAACCATGCATATTTCTTTTGAAATCAGTATTACTATAAAAATGAATGCTGATTAAAAACTCAATTTGACATCTTTTATGTTGGAAGTACAGACAGGCACCAAAGAATAAGCATTAAACACAAAGCCGTAAGTTTCATGTATGTATCCTAACCACAACTGATTCCCAATTAACAAAGAAATGAGTTATCTGTTCTATGAACCATCTAAATTACTAATCTATTCTTTCTCAGAAAACGTTAGCCATCTTCCCAGGTTTACACCCTCTTCTATTAAATGGAGAAGATAATGAAAGGAAGTGAAACTGGAGTCTGCCAAAGGTACATGAAGAACACTTAAAGAACTGGCATAGGAAAGAAGGGTATTATCAATGAAAGCATTACTGGAGAGTGATCTAACTACCCATACATTTAGATTATCAATCGTTAACAAAAGTCAGCAACAAAATGACAAATCAGAGCAAGTCACACAAGAATAATTAGAGGAATACAACAGTAGTCAATGATACAAAATCAATACTGTAACTGGAAAACGGCTGTAGATGAAAAGAAAAATACCTGTAAGCAAAGTGTCCACTTGGGGTCATCTATATCGTCGCTAATTCGAATACAAAATATTTTGGCGCAGTCATCAATGACACACCATTCCTCGCCATATATAGCAGCCATTGCTTCAATTTCCTCATTCTGAAAGAGATGGATGAGGGGACAAAGTCAAAAAAATTTTGACTACCCTAAAAAACCTGAGTCTTCCTTACTGCTTTATACGGTATTTGCATTTAACATAACCATCTTGGGTGAAGGAGCGCTAAAGGAACAACACCAAACGTTCTCAGCAGCGGGTCAAAATGTCCTACTCCCTGGGTACCAGACTCTATAGCAATGACTGACGCCAGCCTTGCTCCTACATCGCTATGCCTTTGACCACTACTGAGCCAAAACATATACGCACTCCTATATTCTGTATGAGACTCGCAAGTGAAAGGATAAACGTGTCTTCTCCGCTCCACCTTCTTTTTAACAGGTAACCCCTCCCACATGCCCCCCGACCCCTGGACCACTGCTACCTATTATGTTTGCCCTTATATTACTACTGCCTATCTCCTGCTTTGTTTTGAATTTGGCCACGAGGCTGGGTGATTGTTGGGGATTTTGGTAATCAAATCCTCGAAACGTTTCAGAAATAACCTTTGGTTTCAGGTTAGAAATAAAACGGGATCTAAAGGTAAAAATGGGGAGCAACGTACACTTCCAACTTTGATTTCATTTTGTCCTTACGGCCCTTTAGGAAAAGCTTCAATAGCGCCCACGTGAGCCACGCGCTGGGGGTAAGCTCAAGCCCAAGAGCATTAGATCCACGGGTCCTCAGGGGACTCCAGGGTCCGTGTTATAACTGCCCCTTTTGCAAACGCAGAAACTGGGGTCTTAAGTGGCCACTACAAGATCACCCGGCAGAGACAGGCTGGGGAGCAGAACCCTGGTTTCTGCCTCCAGCCCGGCGCTGCTGAGTCGCGTGCTGATGGTTGACGATGGCACCGTCCAAGACAGGCCCAGTGCGCCGACGCCCGGGAGCCGCCAGCGCGATAGATGGGCTGAGATCAAGCGCCGGGAAAATGGGATACGGCTGAGAGAATGGCGCAGCCTCAGCCCCTGGTGGTGCGAGCGAAACCGGGGGTGGCCCCGGGCAGAAGCCCCCTCTGCCGAGGAGGCCTGGGGCGGCGAGACAAGGCCAAGCCGAGCCTGGAGGTCGGCGCCCCGCTGGGGCCTCACCTGCCTCTGGTCGCTGCCTGCGTCCCCCTCAGCCATGTGGCCCCGGGAGCTGCCGGGCGGCCACCGCCCGCCCAGGTCCGGAGTGCGGGGGCGGGGCGCTGCGGCAGTGAGCGGAGCGCGGGCTGCAGCGAGACCCGACCCGGAACCGCAACCCCGCCACGCCGCGCGGCTCGCCTCTGCTTCCGGGTTGCGGGCCAGGTTGGGCAGGGGGCTGCCGGCGCTAGGGCTTTGTCGCGCCAGCCTCTCCCCACCTCTTCCGCCGGGCCTCTGGACGCAGTCCCTCCCAAGCAGCGGCAGGAGTCCGCTTGGAATTTGCTCCTGAAACACTCCGGGGCTGGGGGCTTCTGCTCGCCCACGGCGCCCTCGGTGCTATCGAACTCACCCGTAGACTGGGGAGTCGGGTTCACGGCAGCGTCCCAGGAAAGGACTCACCGCAGTCCACAGTCCCAAGACTCATCTTTGCATTTTAAGCAGGGTGGTTTTGTTTTGTTTTACGTGTTTTAAGATGTTTTTGTGATTTGAGCAAGGGTGAGATTAATTTCCCCAAAACTATAGAGCAGGAGAGGGCAGAAGGCAATTTTGAAAACCTGCTGAAAAACTTAGAACTCGCTGTTGTCTTATGATAATTTTCTTGGGTGTCCTTGGACTATTTTTCCGGGAGAGCTTTCGCTCAAGACACTAGGTTTTACCAGTCAACATAAAAGTCCTTGTCTCACTGTCCAAACCTTTGGATCTGTTTGTGTCGTTTCTCCCCTGTCCCCAACCCATGCATTCCAGTATACTGGTTGTGGCTAACATCTGTCACTTTACATGAGACACCTTAATCAAGTCCCTTAATGTCTTATTCGAAACACAATTCATCCCCTTTTGCTTCACTGTCTTCATGCACACACACAAACTCAAAATATTGCATCTTTCCTCTCTCGTCTGTCTTCCCTAATCACGGGCGTGTTTTATTCCCCGCTTTGAAACACTTATCTGAATCGGGAGAATTACACGAAGAATTCCACCCGAATTGACTTTGAAGGGATCTTATTATAAGTCTTGTGGATTTATTAATTCAACAGACATTTATTAGGTTCTTACAGTGCTAAGCTTTGGAAATGCAGATTTAGATGTTGTGCACTGCCTTTAAGAAGCTAAAATGAGGGAGAACAAAAGTAAATTAGTATTTAAATGGGTGGGAATTACCATCTGGCCCAGATGGTAAAGCATCTGCCTACAATGCGGGAGGCCCGGGTTCAATCCCTGGGTCGGGAAGATCTGGAGAAGGAAATGGCAACCCACTCCAGTATTCTTGCCTGGAAAATCCCATGGACGGAGGAGCCTGGTAGGTTACAGTCCATGGGGTCTCAAAGAGTCGGACAGGACTGAGCAACTTCACTTAGTAGCACAAGGCGGAGAAGGCAATGGCACCCCACTCCAGTGTTCTTGCCTGGAGAATCCCAGGGACGGTGGAGCCTGGTGGGCTGCTGTCTATGGGGTCGCACAGAATCAGACACGACTGAAGTGACTTAGCAGCAGCAGCAGTAGCACAAGGAAGGGCCTCTACTGAACACCTTCGCTGTTCTCTTGAAATGATCACATTGTTAATCGGCTATGAGTTAACAGAAATTTTAAGATTTTTTTTTTTAAAGGAAGGGCCATCTATTCGAATTTTATTGGGCTTTTCCTTCCAGAAGATGCTTGAAGTGAGTTACAGAAGAAGAGGTAGAGATTAGCTCATTGAAAAAGGAAGGAAATTGTTTTCGATGGAGAAAAAAATATTAGCAGAAAAATTGTGGCCCATTTAGGGAACGTCATGCATTTCATTGCCTCTGACATCACAGCTGTCAACCTCTTTTTGTCATATGACTTGCATAATCCCTTTATGATTGTCTCCATAAATCTGCACATGTGCACTCATTTTGGTTCCAAGAGAAGGCTTGAAGAATCCCGTCCCTGGGATTCTCTTTCGTGCCAGCCACACCCCCTTCCTCCAATTATTTGGTTTGGATAGTATGTTTTCCTTCATCTTCAATAAAAGTAGTTTTAAACTCCTCCTTCCAATCAAGTAGGGCCCCAAAGTTCATGTGTGACCAGTCCATCACGGTATTTTTCTTCTTGGTGAGGATTTGCCTGAAAGTTACCTGAGGTTTGGGCTTCCCAGGTGGCGCTAGTGGCAAAGAACCTACCTGCCAATGCAGGAGACACAGATGATCCTTGGATCAGGAAGATACCCTGGAAGAGGGCAAGGAACCCACTCCAGTATTCTTGCCTGGAGAATCCGATGTATAGAGGAAACTGGCAGGCTGTCATCCATAGGATGACAAAGAGGTGGACATGACTGAAGCAATGTGGTGTGCACACACACACTGTGAGTTTTGGCCACTGTGCATTTCCAGGTTGCCTGAAGATTTCTGCAGTTACCATCCTAATACTACCTAGATGACTGTCTATTCTTAAACAGCTGTTTTTCTTCCTTCACTCTGAACTCTACTGATCTCTTCTTAACATCTTACAACTTGTTGCAAAAATTAGTAACTGGCACCCTTAAAAAAGAAAAAAAAAAGAAAAGCCATAGAATCCTTTCTTCAGTGAAAGCTTATGTAAAACAGATTAGGTTGTTCTGCCTGAAATAGTGGTGTTGGGCCTGAAGTCCCAGCTACCTAGCAACCTCCCTCCTTCAACCCAGATTTTAAAACTATTGCATTAGAATGTAATAGAAAACAATGCGCAGCACAACTTAACCTTCTAAACAAGGCATAGTAGTAGTATATCTAGTTTCTCATACATAGCACCTCTTTTCTTGCCACAGACATCAACCCAGTCTATTTTACCTTCTGGAGACCGCGCCCATGATTTTCTATTGATTCCTACTTCTTCATAGCTCGAGTCTTGAATCTTCTTTTGAGCTCAGATTCTAAATTGAAGTTACTCTTTCTGCCAAAGTACACAAAAATATTTACACCACCACTTTATGAAATGATTCATTTTCAAGGCATTAACTACTTTATGCAATATCCCATCACACTACAAATGTTCTTTTCTGGGTCTACACACAGAGGAAGTTAAAGTATGTCCTTATGAATACTAACATGATTTGAACAGCTTATTATAACTATTCCCACCTAAAAATGCATTTTAAGGGGCATGAGACTAAGGATGTTGCAAATTGAGATTGTGGCTGTGTCTATTTCATATTCCAAATAGGACCTCTGTAACCTTTTTTTTTTTTTTTAAACTTCACATCATTCCCTGCAAACAACCCTGAATAAGGTTCTAAACTCAGATATTCAAAGAGCACTTTGGAAAAAGAAGAGGGAAACAATTACTGAAGTAATAAGTGTGGCAGACAACCTAGATTTGCAGAAAGCAAGATTTTATAGGCAATTTAGTTGAAAAGGCTTTACTTAATAGGAACTTTGAGCAGTTAAGCAGTTGCTGAGAATGGACAGCAAATAACAGATTTGGAAAGATGCAAGGTCTCTACACCAGATCCTGCTGATTTCCCCATCCATTTACCTAAATGGCTGGTTACTGAACATCTTCAAACTCAGTATGTTCAAAACAACTCAGTATCTTTCTCCCTAATCCTACTCCTCTTCCTATCTTCCCCATTTCCATATTGGCAACCCCTGATCCCTGCATCATACTTCCCTCATAGCTCAGCCAGTAAGGAGTCTGGCTGCAATGCCGGAGACCCGGTTTCTATCCCTGGGTTGGGAAGATCCCCTGGAGAAGGAAATGGCAACCTGCTCCAATATTCTTGCCTGGAAAATCCCATGGACAGAGGAGCCTGGTGGGCTACAGTTCATGGCGTCATTAAGAGTTGGACACAACTGAGCATCAATAATTGGCCAAGCCTGAAACCTGGGAGGAATACTGTACAATTTTCACTGTCTTCATACACAGACAACAAGTTCTAATGATTCTGATTCCTTAATATCACTTACCTTCCTTATATTCTCCTAGTTTTTCTGATTCCATCTGGACCCTCTTTAAGTTACCCACCTCACATCTGCCAGAGGAATCCTTCAAAATGCACATGTCTGATGTGTCTTTCCTCCCTGGAAATCCTTTATTTGCTCCCCATAGCTTTCATGGTAATACTCAAATACCCTAACACACAAGATGTGTTCCTAGGTACCTCTATTTTATTTCCCACTATTTTACCCAGACCAGCCTCAACTATTTTACTGAAGCTTTCTTTGATGAAAAAATTCTATGGATTTAGCAGGGGGCAGGAGGGAATGTGAAAACTGCTATTTTACACCATAGAAACTGTGTGGGGTGTGAAGACATACAAAATGGAAGTGTTACTCCGTCAGTCATGTCCAGCTCTTTGAGACCCACAGACTGTAGCCCATCCCTGGAACTCTCTAGGCAAGAATACTGGAGTGGTTGCCATTTCCTCCTCCAGGGGATTTTCCTGACCCAGGGATAGAACCCAGATCTCCTGTAATGCAGGCAGATTCTTTACAATCTGAGCCACCAGGGAAGATGTACAAAGAGACCAGTGAATGGAGTGAAGGAAGAAGATGCATCTGTTTAGTAATAGATGGACAGCTACGTGGTATTAGGATGATAACTGCAGAAGTCTTCAGGTGATGGGGAGGCATGTGGCCAGATCCCTCAGAACTTGCACGTAGAGGAGAAATATGATGATTGCCTGTACCAGAATTTCTATGTAGAGTGGACTTCAGAACCCAATATGATTGGAAGGAGGTGCTTAGAAATTTTTGCTTAAGATTAAGAAACACCTTGGACTGCAAGGAGATCCAACCAGTCCATCCTAAAGGAGATCGGTCCTGGGTGTTCATTGGAAGGACTGATGCTGAGGCTGTAACTCCAATACTTTAGCCACCTGATGCAAAGAGTTGACTCATTGGAAAAGACCCTAATGCTGGGACGGTTTGGGGGCAGGAGGAGAACAGGATGACAGAGAATGAAATGGCTGGATGGCATCACTGACTCAATGCACATGAGTTTGGGTGAACTGCAGGAGTTGGTGATGGACAGGGAGGCCTGGCGTGCTGCGATTCATGGGGTTGCAAAGAGTCAGACACGACTGAGTGGCTGAACTGAACTGAAGAAACATAAACTGTCCAAACTAAATACATGGAGGGAGAAGGAGTCATACTCAGACCATAAAGGACCAAAGTTCTCTCTTGGTACCAAAATGAGTGCATATAGATAGAGAGATGTTGTGGAAATGATCATTAACAGGTTATATAAGCAATGTGACAAAAGGGGTTGACAGCTGTGATAACAGGAAGAGGAATGAGTTATTTGAGTGGGAAAAAAACCTAACCTGGAATTATATATATCTGACTGTAACTGAGATGACTGTCACATCAGGAAATGGCCTGTGAACATGAGGAAAGAGACCTGTGAACAGTACTCCATAAACCTATTTCAACCTACATTGATGGTTTGAATAGGGGTCTTCTAAATATTCTCTAGGACCTTGCTACTTAAGGTGAGGTCTGTGGACCAACAGCATCATGTTATCTAAGAGCTTGGTAGAAGTATGGAAACTCAGGCCTCCATGCCAGACCCATTGGGTCTGCGTTTTAGTAAGATTCCTGAGTGACTCTTATGCAAATTAAATTTTGAGAATCTTGTGTGATGGCCATGGGAAAGCACTTCTCAGATCTTGGAGGACAGGGAGGGTAATTGACTGAGGGCCCCACTATGCTCTGAGATCTGTTACTGTGTTTGCACTGTGAGACTGTACTTCCCGTGGGCTGCCTTCAGCCAGGCACACAGCAGTGACCCAAACTGACCCATTCCTGAGGGATAAGACAACTCCTCTGATGGGAGGCTTGGGGTCCTGGGCTCCCAAAGGTCTTGCTGAACTTTCCTTAGGTTTACTGCTTCAAAGTCACTGCCAACAATGACTGCAGCCATGAAATTAAAAGACACTTGCTGCTTGGAAGAAAAGCGATGACAAACCTAGACAGCATATTAAAAAGCAGACATCACTTTGCTGACAAAGTTTCATATAGTCAAAGCTATGGTTTTTCCAGTAGCCATGTATGGATGTGAGAGTTGGACCATAAAGAAGACTGAGTGCTTCTTTTGAACTGTGGTGCTGGAGAAGACTCTTGAGAGTCCCTTGGACAGCAAGGATATCAAACCAGTCAATCCTAAAGGAAATCAACCCTGAACGTTCACTGAATATTCATTGAAGCTCCAATACTTTGGCTACCTGATGTGAAAAACTGACTCATTGGAAAAGACCCTGATGTTGGGAAAGATTAAGGACAAGAGAAAACGGGGGCAACAGAGGATGAGGTGGTTGGATAGCATCACCTACTCAATGGACATGAGTTTGAGCAAACTCCAGGAGATAGTGAAGGACACGGAAGCCTGGCATGCTGCAGTCCATGGGGTTGCAAAGTCAGACACAACTGAGTAACTGAACAACAACTGCTACACAGCCTTCCTCTGTCCCTTCTTTCTGCCTCTCCACTCAAGGTCAGATTTGCATCAGTTTGATGGCTCTCAGAGCCTCTTCAGGCTCTTTCCTATTTTTTCTCACAGGCATTTCCTCCAGCAAGTTTCTTGCACATTTAACCTCATGTTGGCATCTGTTTCTTCAAGACCCAGCACGGGCTGCTTTAAGATACACTGTAACACGAGTGAATTCTGCCTACATAGTACTGACTTGAAGTCATACATGTTCCTGAAATATTATTCTGAGGGAAATATGTCCTTAAAACATTTAAGAAGCAGAACACAAACACCTTGGCACACTATTAATGAGCCTTTCCTTGATTCCTGTGCTTATTGTATGCTCCCAGCTAATGAAAGCTAATGTGGCAGATGCAGGCCAGTGAATGCTGAGGCTGTAGGCTCTCTTTGTCCCATTTGTGCTCTGGCCAACTGTTTGACCAATTATGCCCAAGAAATGTGACAGAGGCACAAAGGAGGATTCACATGATGCATATTAAAATATAAGTTTTAAGGAGAAGCTCTCAAAAAAAAAATAGTCAAGGAAACAGAGCCAAGATTGACAAGCAACTGGGGAAGGAAGGAAATCCTTGAATATTTTAATATCACCATAAATAACACAGCAGCCTAAGAAGGTTAGCTGGCAATTGTACTAACAGTAGCAAGAAAGAATAATAATTTTAGGCATTTCCTGACTTCAGGAGATTTGAAGAGAATGGAAGGGTGACACCTAACGTATACTACTAGAGCTCATATCGGAGAAGGCAATGGCACCCCACTCCAGTACTCTTGCCTGGAAAATCCCATGGATGGAGAAGCCTGATAGGCTGCAGTCCATGAGGTCGCTGAGGGTTGGACACGACTGAGCGACTTCACTTTGACTTTTCACTTTCGTGCATTGGAGAAGGAAATGGCAACCCACTCCAGTGTTCTTGCCTGGAGAATCCCAGGGACGGGGGAGCCTGGTAGGCTGCTGTCTGTGGGGTCGCACAGAGTCGGACACGACTGAAGTGACTTAGCAAGAGCTCATATACCATGAAACCATGGGGTAAGGACCCTGATAGCACTGGTCTGATCAGCAACCCCATCTCAGAAATAGGCACCCCTATCTCCAAACAAGGTGTGCGGCCACTTCAGTGACCTCAAGGGCAGGGGCTGGTTTCTCAGTAACAGTGTGTCCAAAGGTGTATTCCATAGAAATTCATTCCTCAGAGAGGAAGGTCATAAAGTGAGGTGTTCCGTGGTCAGTCGAGTTTATCATCTCTGTGCTAAACACACCTCATCTGATAATTTTGTGTTAAAACTCTTAACGCCCTTAATATTTTAACATACAATATAAATCTCCAAGAGAGGATGGTAGTACGCAGCTTTTCTGAAAGAATTTAACTAAGGAATCCCCACCTCTCTCCACCCCCTAAAATCTTAGAGCAGTAGAATTACTAGAACGCTTTTAGATAAACACTATCCCCACTTAGCATCATTATACCTTATGTTCCCCTGGTGATACAAGTTCAAGGTCACTGTTGTATTTATTTCTGATCCAATACTAAGAAGGACCTGGGTCCCCACTTGCCAAAAATACTAACTCTGGCTTAGAAAGAAAAAATTATTTTTTAATTTTTAAGAAACCTCTTAACAAAGTTCTAGAAGGGATAGTTACTGGTTCTATTGTTAGTTGTTAAAACCTTAGAACGGATTGAGTTACGGCCAACAGAGAAGAGGATCAGGGAAGGGAATGAGTGGAGTGAACCAGGGGCTTAGCCTCCCTCAGCATCACACACAGTGACCCTGTCTTGGCCCTGGGTTCTTCCACCTCCTTTCGTCTTACGTGGTACTAAAGTTTTCTTTTTCTCTAAAAGTTTTCCTCGGACTGAAAGTAGAAACAGAATAGGATCAGCTCCCTCTGTACCCCAAAGGAGATGATCATGTGAAATTTTTAAATGCTTGATGAAAATATTGGGGCTTCTCAGGTGGCGCTAGTGGTGGAGAACCTGGTGGCCAAACCAGGAGACTTGAGACAAAGGTTCTATCCCCGGGCTGGGAAGATCCCCTGGAGGAGGGCATGGCAGCCCACTCCAGTATTCTTGTCTGGAGAATCCCATGGACAGAGGAGCCTGGCGGGCTACAGTCCCTAGTGTCGCCAAGAGTCAGACACGACTGAATGGACTTAGTAAGCACATATCCTCAAATGCTACTTTGTTCAGTAACACTGTAAAGTTTTATTTTTTCCTATTGTATCAAGTCTCAGTTCCTCTGCTTGGCTTTCAAAGACCTTCAGGTCAGCTTTCCTAATGCAGCTGTTTAATCCTATTCTCCAAGACTCTCCACAGTAATTGCCAACCCTGTCTATTGTTACTGAAGCTTCCCTTCCAGGCTCACTGCTCATCCTAGTCCAGGCCCTCTCAGCTTCCCCTGGACCATTGCAGTAACTTCTTAGTTCATTTTCCTGACTCCAGACATTTCGCTTTCCCATCCTGCTTCCTGCCAACCGAACGCTCTCACTGAAGGATCCCTGTGATCATGCCAGTTCTTTGTTCAAAAGTCTTTCCATCTTCTGCAGTCCCCATCTCGGTAAATGGCACCTCTCTATACCAACTGCCTGTACCAGACACTTGGGCGCCACCCTTATTCTTCCTTGTCTCTCACCCCACTCATGGAATCAGTCACCAAGTTCTGTATGTTCGGTCACTTGTATCTCTCAAATCAGTCTCCCACTACTTTTCTCCATCTTCAAAGTCCTTGTCAAAGCTGAGGCCCCTTGACTGGACCGCTACAACAGCCCCGTAACCTGCTTCTGACCTCACTGTCTTTCAGCCCATTCTCTGCCTTGCCACTTGACATAGCTCCCTCTCTGATAGAGCTCTAGTGTTGCGACTCTCCTGCTTAGAACTCTTAGGGGTTTTAATTCCATGCCTTTGAGGATGAATCTCAAAGTCTCTGACACTCTGTAAAGGATGCTTTGTGATGTGGCTCGTTGTATGTCTCCAGTCTCATTGCTTCATCCCAACTCTCTGTCCTGCACCTTCTCTTCTGGATTTATTGAACTAGATCCACCTCCTCTCAGAAGGCATGTGATCGATTGCTCACCTGGTTGACTGCTCACCTCTAGCCCTTCTCGAGTGTTACTCCCTCTACCTGGAATGTTCTTTCCTCCCACATCCAACACATTGTTTTGGACTCGGCTTCCTTGATGGCCATTAGCATGGCTCTCTTCATCTTTACCTTGCAAGCACCCAGTACAGTGCCTGGCATTGGGTGGGCTCTGAATTCAGAGAAGTTAAATTGCTCATGGTCATACAGCTGGTAAACAGGTAAAGAAAGTGAAAGTGGTGTTAGCCGTCACTTAGTCGTGTCCACATGGACTGTAGCCCACCAGGCTCCTCTGTCCATGGCATTTCCCAGGCAAGAATACTGGAGTGGGTTGCCATTCCCTTCTCCAGGGGATCTTCTTGACCCAGGGATCAAACCGGGGTCTCCCACATTGCAGGCAGATTGTTTACCATTTGAGCCACGAGGGAAGCCCCTAACAGGCAGAGAGCTGGCATGCAATTCAGGTTTCTGAGTTTTGTGTACCTGCCATTTTACCCCACTCCAGTACTTTTGCCTGGAAAAATCCCATGGACAGAGAAGCCTGGTAGGCTGCAGTCCATGGGGTCGTTAAGAGTCGGACACGACTGAATGACTTCACTTTCACTTTTCACTTTCATGCATTGGAGAAGGAAATGGCAACCCGCTCCAGTGTTCTTGCCTGGAGAATCCTAGGGACAGGGGAGCCTGGTGGGCTGCCGTCTATGGGGTCTCACAGAGTCAGACACGACTGAAGTGACTTAGCAGCAGCACCAACCATTTTACTGCATTGCCTCCTAACTTGAGATAAAACATTTTAGACATAAAGTCCCAGTTCATTCATTCATTCAACAAATATGTTTTGATTTCCTAATATGTGCCATGCATAGTGTTAGATAGAGGGTGAACTGGTGAACAAGGCATTCCTTGGCTTTAGTATACTTCTACTCTGATGAAAGATATAGATGAATGAAGACACATTTGTATCACTATATGACAGATATTATTATAGGAGTACATACAAGGTAAACCTCAAAGACTACAGGAGGGGGTCAGAGAAGGTCTTTGGAGAGAATTGATTTCTAAGCTCTGACAGTACATAGCATAAGCCTCGGGAAGATGAGGAAGCTGAGGAAGAGAGTTCAAGACACAAACGAACAACATCAGCAGAGGTCTTAAAGCATCAGAGACCATGGAAAATCAGGGAACTGAAATTTGTTCACAATTGCCGAAGTGTAGAATTGTTCAATCGCTCAGTCGTGTACAATGCTTTGCGACCCCATGGACTGCAGCATGCCAGGATTCCCTGTTCTTCACCATCTCTTGGAGTTTGCTTAAATTCATGTCCATTGAGTCAGTGAAGCCATCCAATCATCTCATTCTCTGTTGTCCACTTCTCCTCCTGCCTTTGATCTTGTCCAGCATTCAGGGTCTTTTCCAATGAGTTGGCTCCTCGAATCAGGTGGCCAAAGTATTGGAGCTTCAGCTTCAGCATCAGTCCTTCCAGTGAATATTCAGGACTGATTTCCTTCAGTATTAACTGGCTTGATCTCCTTGCTGTCCAAGGGACTCTCAATAGTTTTCTCCAGCATCACAATTTGAAGGCATCAGTTCTCCAGCACTCAGCCTTTTTTATTGTCCAGCTCTCACATTCATACATGACTACTGGAAAAACCATAGTTTTGATTATAAGGACCTTTGTAGGCAAGATAATGTCTCTGCTTTTTAATACCCTGTCTAGGTTTGTCATAACTTTTCTTCCAAGGAACAAGAGTCTTTTAATTTCATGGCTGCTGTCACCATCCACAGTGATTTTGGAGCCCAAGAAAATAAAGTCTGTCACTGTTTCCATTGTTTCCCCATCTATTTGCCATTAAGTGATGGGACCAGATGCCATGACGTTCATTTTTTGAATGTTGAGCTTTAAGCCAGCTTTTTCACTCCCCTCTTTCACTTTCATCAAGACACTCTTTAGTTCCTCTTCACCTTCTGCCGTTAGGGTGGTGTCATCTGCATATCTGATGTTACTGATATCTCTCCCCACAATCTTGATTCCAGCTTGTGCTTCATCCAGCCTGGCATATTGCATGATGTACTCTGCATATAATTAAATAAGCAGGGTGACAATATACAGCCTTGACGTACTGCTTTTCCTATTTGGAACCAGTCTGTTGTTTCATGTCCAGTTCTAACTGTTGCTTCCTGACCTGCATACAGATTTCTCAAGAGGCAGGTTAGGTGGTCTGATTGAAATCTTGGAAACAGCCTCTTACCTCTTACTACAGAGTGAAGAATAGATTAGGGCTGAGTGTGGGAGAAAAGGTAGGATGGGGAGAATAAGGAAGAGAGACCAGAGTGCTTGCCACTGAGAATGAGAACAGGAGGGAAGCGGGAGAGGAGCTTCGCTTTTAGTTGTGCTGAGTTGGATGCATCGGTGTTTGGTCAGAAGCTCAGCAGTGGTTTGGGGACCCGCGTTACAGATTGGTGAGACATGAGCAGACAGAGGGTTAGGAAGCCATGGGGACATGGAGCTCTTCTACGGAAAGTGTGAGGAGAAGGGGAGTTTATGGAAGAACCTGCGACACTGTGGGGAAGGAGCTCAGAGAAAGTGAGAGAAGAGCATTCCCAGGAGGCGGGAAGTGGTCACTGGTGTCAGACGCGGCCAAGGGTCAGTTAAAGTTAGGACACTTAACGGACTCACTGGCTTTTGCAACAGGGATGCCTTTGGGGTTCCCAACAGGAGCAGTTTCAGTGGAGTAGCGGGAGCAGAAGCTGCTACAGAGAGATGATAGAGTGCAGAGGAGACGGTGAGACCAGCGGAGACTGAGTTTTAAAGCTGTTTAACTCCAAAGGAGTTACTGATCTGAAGCTGAAGCTCCAATGCTTTGGCCGCCTGATGGGAAAAGCCGACTCATTGGAAAAGACCGTGAGGCTGGGAAAGATTCCTGATGCAGGAGGAGAAGGGGATGACAGAAGATGAGATGTTTGGATGGCATCACTGACTCAGTGGACATGAGTTTGAGCAAGCTCTGTGAGATAGTGAAGGACAGAGAAGCCTGGTGTGCTGCCGTTCATGGGGTCACAAAAAATCGGACACGACTGAGTGGCTGAACAACAACTCTGAAGGAGGAGGGAGACAGGGTACCACTCTCTGGAGGAGGGTTTTTAAAAGATGGCAGCGACTGGAGTGAGTTCATCTCGAGAGCTGGAAGATCTAGGAGAGGGTTGATGCTGAGGAGGGGGCTTGGAAACGTAAGAAGGGCGTGACTGCAGGTAAGCATGTTGATTTGGTGGTAAGAAGTTCAGGGGGTTCTCAACTAATGGTTTTGTGTCCTTGGTAAGAGTGCAAGTGAATGTTAGTCACTCAGTCGTGTCCGACTCTTTGCAACCCCGTGGACTGTAGCCCACCAGGCTCCTCTGTCCATGGGATTCTCCAGGCAAGAATACTGTAGGTGGGTTGCCATTTCCTTCTCCAGGGGATCTTCCTGACCCAGGGATTGAACATGGGTCTCCTGCATTGGCAGGTGGATTCTTTACCACTGAGCCACCAGGGAAGCTGTCCTTGGTAAAGTGGGCAGCACAGTCATCTGCTGAGGGTGTCCTGGGGAGCTGGCAGGTAAGGGATTTTAGGAGAAAAGAAAGTGCAGTGAAGAGCAGGAAAAGAAGCTCAGTCCTGGCCCCTTATCTTCTCACTCTGTTCTTTGTCCCTAAGCCATCTCCTGCAAAGCTGAAGGCTCACCTCCCCTCGACACAGATGGTCACAGATGTAGCTCTCTGGTTCAGAGCTGCCCTCTGAGCTCTCAACCAGAGTCTACCTGTCACCTCCATTTGAGCCTCCGCAAGCTCTTTCCACTACTTGCCCCTTTGGTTTCCACTCAGAACTTCTAACAAGGAAGGACAAAGGATTGCTGGGCAGTGCTGAGAATCCAGCCAGTGTCTTGTTTCATGAGTCGGCACTGCGGTCTGCACGTGTAGGTCCTGCGCTAGTTTATGTTGCCCACTCCCTGTTAGCCAGCTTTGCTCAGAGTCTTATCTGCTTAAAAACCATTTGTTCCTATTTTTTAGGTTTAGCTGAGACAGTACATTTGAAAATATTCCATGCACCACGTTTCCTCTTTTCCAAGAGTTCTTGTTAAAAGTTGTATACATTCCCGGATTTTGTTGTCATTCAGTTGCTCAGTCATGTCTGACTCTTTGCGACCCCATGGACTGCAGCACACGGCTTCCCGGTCCTTCACTATCTCCCAGAGCTTGCTCAAACTCATGTCTATTGCATCAGTGATGCCATCCAACCATCTCATCCTCTGTCGTCCCCTTCTCCTCCTGCCTTCCGTCTTCCCCAGCATCAGAGTCTTTTCCAGTGAGTTGGTTCTTCCCATCAGGTGGCCAAAGTGTTGGAGCTTCAGCTTCAGCATCAGTCCTTCCAATGAATATTCAGAGTTGATTTCCTTTAGGATTGACTCATTTGATCTCCTTGTAGTCCAAGGGACTCTCAAGAGTCTTCCCCAGCATTTCCATATGCTCAAATCCTATCCATTAATGACTGAACTTTTTTTTTTCAAACTTCAAACTTTTTATTTTGTATCAGGGTATCGCTGATTAACAATGTTGTGGTAGTTTCAGGTGAATTAACGGCTTAACTCTAAAAGCCATCTTTCCTCTAAAGCATTCACTAATAGCCCCGGCTTGCAAACGAAACTTTCTTCCTCTTATTCCTCCTTTATCTGAAGTTTTCTTATGGTTCTTATTATTTTCTATCTCTTAATTCACCTGCTGATTTATAGGTCTTACATTGCCTCATCTGTGTCCCTAGGTCCTTAAATTCCTGAAGACAAGGCTGTTTCAGAGTTATCTTTTTCTCTCTCAGCCTTAAACAGTGCCTTGCACATGTATCCACTCACAAAGTCATGTCAGTTACTAGGTTAATATGTATTTAATGACTAATGAAGACACGAATTAATCGATGATGAATGAGAGGTTCTCTGCTCTTATAAGTCCTTGCATGTCATTACTCTAATCTTCTTTCTGTTGGTAATCCTACAATGTCATGGATATTTGTGCATGATTCACAAATCTGTTTCTAGCCCTAAGCTTTTACCCCAAATAAATTCTCACATCTTCAGTTTCTTGGTGCATCTCTCAAACTTATTGTGTTGAAGGTACTCATTTCCCATTTCCTACTGTTTCTGACCTAAAGCTGAAGCTAAGTGTATATACCACCACTTCTATACACCTTTGTTCTAGTCCTCACTGATCTCGTCTTCCCAAATTCTTTAGAATTTGTTTTATCAGTTATAAGTGTTGTTATGTTTTTTTGGTTAGTTTCCATTGTATAGTTTGCTTCCAAAATTAGATTATAAACTTCATGAGGCCACGAATCTGTATATGAATGTAATCACTTTTTTTCTGCACTACTTCCTTTCTTTCTCTGATCTCTTTTCTCTTCCAGTTCTCAGTTGAGAAAAACATTCACCACCACCAGAGGGCAGTGGAAAGGTCAAGATAATGAGGTTGGGAAAAAGGCAGTTTAGTTTCACAAAGTGGATATAATAGTACTAAGATTACTGTTTTTAGTTTTATAGAAACATATGTGATTTGCTTAATCCTGGGTGTTAATTTTAAGAGATAAAAGTACAAATTGGGTTTCAGAATGCTATGACTGCTGGAGCCTGATCACAGGCTGGAGCCTCTGGAAATGTAAGCCCAGGAAAGAGAAATCAAGGCAGCTCACTAGTCTTCTTTAACTTTTTAAAATAACAGCCTGTGGAAGGCTAATATAGTTTATTCTGTTCATCTTTACATTGAATACCTGGTGAGAGCTGTGTGGAGTGGGCATTTGCCTCCGTAGGAGGAACTTCTACCAGGAATAATTCAGCCAGGAGAGTGGTTTGAGTTGCACAGAGGAGCCCCGATGGCTACAGTCTGCAGGGTCTCAAAGAGTTGGACACGACTGAAGTGACTTAGCACGCACGTGAGGCAGTGATACAGGAAGTTCCTGGGCTCCAGACAGGTAAATTCCTCTTTGCAATGTGGTTGAAGACCATCTGGCTTAGGTGTGATGTTGGGCTGGTAGGTTTCTGCTGACTCTTCCAAATCTAAGATCCAGGAGTCTGGAAGCTGATCTGTACTTCCAATTTAGGCCCCAGGCTGGCCCATCAAACCCCCTTTCTTCGATCTTTGTGATTTCACCAAGTGGACGAATGTGGCATTCTATGGCCGCTCATCAGGTGTTGACAGGTGACTCTGGAATGGACAGTGGGAGTTACTGGGGATCTGGAAAAGAGATGTGTTCTAGAAGTTTCAAAAGAGTTGCAGAGACCTTGAAGTGAAGGGTGGCTGCTGAAAGGCGGTATCGACAGGACTGTTTGTTAGAGAAACAGGAACAGGAGAGCTGAGAGCAAGAAAGGGGTCATCACGGTGTGAGGCTCTTTCTGGGTTCAAGGAACAGAGAAACAAGTTACATTAGGTGTAAAAGTGTAGGGATT
The DNA here is from genome assembly GCF_032405125.1 of Capricornis sumatraensis. Lineage (NCBI taxonomy): Eukaryota > Metazoa > Chordata > Mammalia > Artiodactyla > Bovidae > Capricornis > Capricornis sumatraensis. The sequence continues at coordinate 35,012,317 of NC_091089.1, forward strand.
TACTGCAACCATATATAGAGATAAAAGCAGAAACATCTGTGCTACCCTGACAGGTGGTTGGAGACACAGCTGCAGCCAGTAGTTAGCGCTCTCAGCAGGGAGCCTCACCCTTCATGCCCTACATGGGTGTTTCCACACACTGGAGTCTCAGTCTCTCTCTGCTCTTGCCTCAGAGATTCCCGGTCTCCTCTCCTCTCTCCTTGACTGCCCATGGTTTCTGCTTTCTCTCTGCTTCACTTTCCTCCGTATGTTTTACTGCTTCTGCCCTAAACACTGTACTTTGTACACTGCACACTCAAATGGACCCACAGAGAATCTAGACGGTTTATACTCGGAGTTTAATACTACCCAGCAGAGATCTTTTCTGTTGGGCAGAGCATATCTACGGACTTTTGGTAAGCCTGAGGAAAGGTGCTGTTTTGTTAGGTCCTGCCCCTGCGCCTTCCACTGAGCCAGGAATCAGAGGCTGTGTGAGGAAGCCCTCAAAGAGGGGCTGTGGGCAAGGCAGAATTTCTGAGGCTTCCAGGAAGGGGTAGTGTAACTGTCAGGCACACTGCTTGACCAGACAACTATGGATGGGAAAGCAGGGGTGTGCTCGTGAGGAAGAGAGCAAAGGGCTAAATGTGGAGCTGAAAATATTGCCCAAGGAGCCCGTGCCTTATGGGAAAAGCGATGAAAGGAAGGGCTTGATTGAAAAACAAAGAGAGACTGTAATAGGCATTTTTGTGACTGTGGTTGCTCATAATTCATTGGTCCTTCTGGTAACAGCACTGGACCTCGCTAGCGTGTGCGTGCGCATGCGTGGGTCAATGGGGCACTACTACTCTCATGGAAGGTAGTTTCGTGGGATTGTCAGCCAAAGTGCCCTGCCCTGTATACCAAAAAGTGTCTCTCTATCTGTTTCTCTCTCAAGTTTGCCTCTTCTGAAGAGGAAGACGAAACGATGGGAAAACAAAAATGAATGGAGTTTATTTTTTCCTGGTGGGAGCAACCTAGAAAACCTGTAGACTAGCCCCTCCTACCCAGATCCCTGGAAGTGCCCTAGTCCTGTCCTGGCTGGGCCAGATTTTCAGCTGTTTATTTGATACTGTGCAAAACATTCCCTATTTGCTAAGGTTAGCCAGTGTCACTGCTTGTTGCTATCAATCAAGGAACTATAGATAGAGGGGACCTTCCTAAACTTTTTGTGTGGGGACCCAGCAGAATCAGTCATTGGTGGAAGGCAGTTGATTAGACATCTGTGTGTCACATACCTGGCAAAAGAGGGACAGGTACAGAATTAAGTTTAGATAAAAATAACTTAATATCTGAAAATGTACCAACTCATTTCAGTTATTAAAAATCTGAGTGTATGGTACAAATGACAAAAAAATTTAGACAGCTTTAAAGAGATAAAAGACAATGACATCACAGTTTTGATGGTATTGGGTTAATAATAACTACAAAGTACTTAATATATAGGTGTAGGGGATGGTTAATTTCCCCCAACTCAACAGTTTGTCTGGATTTGCCTGATGACATCTGACCTATTTTTCAGCATTCCAGGCAATAATTACCCAAAGCCCTCCCCAAAGTCGCAGTCCATAAAACCCTCCTTTTAATAAGCCTTAATAAGCCTTTAGTGTGCCTTCTGCAGCACTTCAAAATCACACGGGCATCAGGGGAGTGTTTTTAAAATATGCAGTTTGCGAAGTGCATTCTGGGGCATTTCAGGCTTAACAAAACTGCAGGGACACAAACATCGGGTACCATCATCTGGAGGGAATCTTATTCTGGTGGGAAACGCTGGGATGTGGGGTGGGCAGTAGTAGTTGTGGGCTCCTGGGCTTCCCAGATGACTCAGTGGTGAAAGAATCCGCCTGCCAATACAAGAAACATGAGACGCAGGCTCGATTCCTGGGTTAGAAGATCCCATGGAGAAGGGAATGGCCACCCACTCCAGTATTCTTGCTGGGAAAAGCACACGGACAGAGAAGCCTAGTGGACTATGGTCCATGGGGTCGCAAAGAGATGGACATGACTTTGCGACTGAGGATGATGAAATTATCTGAAACAAGCAAACAAAAGAACCCTAAGTGGATCCAGTCTGAACTAGGCCATGGGTAATTCTGATGAAGCATATTGTGATCTGAAGATGGTTAACTTTCCGGTTGGGTCAGGCAGGCCTGGGAATGGCAGGGCAAAGAATTAGTTTCTTCCAAATCCCTTTTCTATTCACCCAGAGCTACCAATTCTGTCCTAGTTACATTCATTGTAGATAAAGGATGACACAGTAACTTTAACATGCTCCATCTGCAAAGTTAAAATATCTACCTGTTCACAAGCTCAGAAGAGTTCATTAATTGTTTCCACATGTTCTGTGTCTATCAAACACTTCTCAAAATAGAGTATGATACAGTTGGGGGCAATATAGTAATTCTTTGTTGTTATAGAATAGCACTATCCATTATGGTTGCTGCTGGCCACATGGCAGCCACATGAGGAAGTGGGCTTCCCTCCTAGCTCAGCTGGTAAAGAATCTGCCTGCAATGCAGAAGACCTGGGTTTGATTCCTGGGTTGGAAAGATCCCCTGGAGAAGGAACTGGCAACCCACTTCATTATTCTCGCCTGGAAAATCCCATAGACAGAGGAGCCTGGCAGGCTACAGACCATGGGATTGTAAGAGTTGGACACGACTTAGCAACTAAACCACTACCAGCCACATGGTGGCTATTTACATTAAAATTACATAAAACTCAGTTCTTTAATCATACTAGCCAAAGTTCAAGAGCTCAGCAGGCATACGTGGCTGGTGCTACTGTACTGGACAGGGTAGAATTATATTAATAGAACATTTCTATAATTGCAGAAAGTTGCATTGGACAGTAGTGCTTTACAATAAGAATTGTTACACCCTTAATGTGTTTATATCTGTACTAGTCAGAAATAAAAATGCCAAAGAGATACCTTTTCCTAAAGATTGTCTATATATATATCAAAGAGATGCCTGTAAAAATATGTACAAGGAGTGATCTTACCAAGATTAGAACTTTTTATTGGTAGTCATGGTGATTACCTCCTGTTACTTTCATCCTCCTATTGGCTAGAATATTTACAAACTCAATTTCGTGAACTGAAAAAAGAAACGAGTAGTGAATTTAGGCAATTAAATCATGTTAGTGAGAATTAAGACTTTTGTGGAATAATGTGGATAATTATTCAGGTAGTCAATTTTTATTTTGCCTGTGACGGTAATTCAGTATTCTTAGAAAATACGCTCTGAAGTTTCCTTGTGAGGCAAATATGACTGCCTTAGTTACCTCACAATGCACCCTTGAAGCATTGTGCTCTTCAAGTGCCTTTTTCACTAAGAAAAGATGATGTTAGCCTAGGATATATAAGCAAGGTTTCTTGTGTTCTCCAGAAACATTCTAAGAGGTCTGACACAGCGTGTGTCACATACAAGTGCAATGACCAACTGGCCTGCAATAGGCTCTCAGCCAGGTTTCTAGACTTAACTGAAAACCTACACCCCTTAAATACGATACCTGTTTATTAATGTTTATTACAAAAGAACACGCTCATTAAATACACTGGAAAATACAAGAAAGTTGAAAGTTTTTTCGTATGCTCGTAACCTCGTCTTTTTCAGCTACGCATATTTTTAAAAGGTGTAATTACACTAGAGTGTGTACTTTCACATAATAGACTATGTGTTAACTACTCCGGCTAGACCTGTTGTGCGAGTCCGTAGAGATGGACTCCATGAAAGGTGTGTGATGGGACGAAGTGAAGGAAAACTTGTAAAATCTCTCTTTAAGCATACCTTACTCATATCCATTTTAGATGCTTACACCTGTATAGCATTTAAAGGTCATCCTTTGACATGTGAAAAGAGAGGTGCAGCTAATTTACACTGCCGATTACGTTCCCACGAGTAAAGTCGCAACCAAAGCAGAAAAGAAAAAGCCTGGGCAGCTGGGTAATGTACTGAGTATTTATAAATATATTTGCTTTGGCTTGGAGGGCTTCCTTTCCGTGCCACAGTTCCTGGGTGTCCTCGAAGTAGGGTCTGTCCTTCTCTTGGGGTGGGGCGTGTGGGAGGAGCGTGAAGTCCTTGTCCCTCCTTGACAGCAGTTTGCAAATCTTGGAACCATCCTCGGCGGTCGGGGCGGGACTGGAGAGTGCTGGGGGCGGGGCGTGCCAGGTCGGGGGCGGGGTGTGCCATCCGGGGGCGGGGCCGGGGGCCGAGCGCGCCACACGGCCCGCGCGCCGGTCACGTGGTGCCCGGGCAAGGCGTAAATAAAACCGGAGCGCGCGCGCGCTCGCGGGGCTGGCCGCGCGGAGGGGCGGCGCCACCTCGCGGAGTGGTGCCCAGCGGCCTCTGGCTCCGCCGGGCGCCGGGATCCCCGAGACCGACGATCCGCGGGGCCTCGAGTCTTCCGGGAGTGCGAGCCAGGTGACGGCCGCCTCCTGGGCGTTAGACGGGCAGCCTGCGATTGCGGTCCCCACCCCGGGAGATCTGGAACCCGGGTGACCGCGTAGGTCAGTTTCCTAGGCCGGCTTCAGGGCAAGCGGGCTCTCCCCTGCATGGTGCTTGGGGTGGTCTGTCCTCGCATGGTGGGGAGTGAGGGCGCGTCTCCGAGGATGGGTACGGTCTGGGTCTGGAGGTAGCGGGCTCGGACCCAGACCTCGACCGCCCCGAAGTCGCTGGCTGCTCTGGCGCTGCGGGGAAGTTGTTGCAAGTAGTAGGACGTTGGCATTTGTTGCATTTCCACTCTGGGTGCTAGGACTTCGTCCCGGTGCCTCATGCATTCCCTGAGAAGTCATCAGCCGCGTGCTTTCTAGGTACTTGGATGTGTGCATCCCAACTTTGAGTTTCCTACTATCCTGCGGAGGGTTGATTCACAGTGGAAGTCACGAGCTGTTCACGTGACCCTTCTCACTGTGCCTCGTGGTCAGTTCCCACTAGCACCAAAGACCATCAAAGGAGTTCAGAAACAGTATGAAAGATTGCAGCTGCCTAATAGAAACTATGCTGCAGTCCACGGGGTCGCAAAGAGTCGGACACGACTGAGCGACTGAACCGAATAGAAACAAAGATTTACCCGGTGGCCCTGCTGTTTAGCAGGAGGCTTTGAAAAGGGTTGCCTTGATGTAGTTAATGTTAGTTGTGAAAGTCTTAGCTTTATGCAGATAGTGAAGTGAACAGTTGGCATGTGATATTAAGTTAAACTAGACTGTTTGAATGTTGCAGATTTAGTGATTAGGTGTTTGTGGGTAGAATCAAAGATGTATTTTTCTTGACAATCTCAGCCATATGGTAATATTGTAATTGATGCATTCTGGGTTTAGAGTTCGGAATGTCCTCACCTTTTATTTCAGAATTTGAAAAATACTTGTTTTGATGGCTTAGGAGTGTTCGCGTTCTGACTCTGATGCAAGGAAATTTTTTGCAGTGAGTAGTAGGTATAATTTCCGGATCCCCCTGGTGAAATTTTAAAGGTCTCTGTGTTAATTACGGAGTAGTTACAAAATCCACCCTCTTTTCATCTCCTGGTTCTACTCTTGGAGCTCTACCTACTACAATCTGTGGGCAGAGAAAGGGTAGAAAACTGTCAGTAATGGTTCCTTTTTAGAAAGTATCTTTTTCTTCTAGCCTTGAGCAACTGATATGCAAAACAGGAGTTAACTGCTGCAAGTTGAATAGATTTATCTGAAGCAGTTGTGTATTAGTGTAGGGTTTTGCCAGGGTCTGTTTATCAGGTGACACTTGCTGAATATCTCCTTTTTCCTCAGTAAAAGGTTGTGGGGGTGGCTGATCCTTGTCTCTGGAGGCTCTCAGCCTTGCAGGTGTTATTTGCACAGCACTTAACACCTGTAATTCAGAGCAGCTAAATGTTATTTCTGTAAAACATTGCTTTTTCCACCCTTTCCCCAAAGCAAAGGGAAATGATGCTTGTTTGGAACCAGCGACTAGGTAGAAAAATATAGCCAGTTTCTTTTGCATGATAACATGATGCAATGTCTGTTTAACAAAATAAAAGATACATCTGTATTTAATCATAATATATCAATCTTCATGCTTTGACAGTTTCTTACCTCTTGCTATTACAAGGAGCTGCCGGGAGATGGTGATGAACAGGGAGGTCTGGCGTGCTGCGATTCATGGGGTCGCAAAGAGTCGGACACGACTGAGCGACTGGACGGAACTGAACTGAGCTTTTGTACATTATGTGTATTCACTGAGAAAAGTAGTCAGGAGAAAGTAGAAATCAGCTTAACTAGTAACATATGGGGGAGAAAGCCAGGGCATGTAAAAAAATTTGAAGTGGTTAATAAGCCAAGTCTGGTGGTAATTAGAACTTTATTGATTTGTAAATTCTTTCTAGTTCCTAGAAAAAGGACAGGCGTTAGCGGTATAGTTAGCAACAAGCTTATACGGATCTTTCCAGAAGTCATTAATGAGGGCTCAGAAAAGATGCTTTCGTGCATTTTGTACGGAATATATTGGTGATCATATCATACAATTATCTTATAGGATGCTCTTGATCCCTAGAAATGTAGGATTTTCTCTTACGTGTCCTCTTTCACTAATAACATAGGCAAGTATAAGAAATACTTTTAAACGCTTAAAGAGGATGTAGTAGGTCACTCTATCTGAGTCACTATACTCATCAGCCAGCAAACAGGGAATTACTGTGTGCTATACAGTGAAAGTGGTCTTTAACTGTGCAGTTTCCCAGCATGTGACAATGAAAAGTAACCACATTTTTACTTTGGTTAAAGTTTTCCTTTAAAGAAGAAGTTCTGGTTATATAGTGATCAGTACTGTAACATATTTCATTACGTTTAGAAGATAATTTTCAAATGTGGAAATAGGAAACATTTAAATACACTTTATCTGACATATAAGGAATTTTATCATTAGAATGTGACAGTTGATCAGCCTTCTTTTGGTGAATATTATTATATAAAACTATATTCATCTAATTTGTGGACTTCTCTTGCTTCTATGGGTCCAACCTATTTTGAAACTATAGTTAATAGTTTTTAGAATCTATGAAGTTCAAATTCAAATCAGGGATGAATGTAAGGGTTAGTTCTTGGTTGTAAAAGCAGATAAAATGTATAGCAATTTCAGGTTTTAATAATTTCATAAAGCAGGGAAGCTTATTTAATTTTTATTGGTTCTTTTAAACATTAGCATTTTCAACTGAATGAAGATAAAATAATAGCAAGAAGGCTTATTCTTTTATTATATCTGTATGGCATCCAAGTCAGTATGGGTATATAATATGAATAAGAGAAGATAATGTAAATAGGTCAAATATAATTTGGTATAGGCATTTTACATTGATTTCAGTGGCTAACAAATTGTATGTCTTACTACAGTTAGACTGTAGGAAGGTGTCTCTCACCTATAGCCAGGTGTCTCTCATTTCTCCTGCAAAAAGGATGATGCTATTGATCTGGGCACAGAGTCCTGTTGAAGTTAGCAAGAAAGTTTCACTGAATTAAAAATAAAGTGATTTTTAACTTAATTTTATAATTTTAAAAGAAAGAGGCAGGTGCTTCCTAAAATGACTTTAAAATTAGCTGTCGTTTTCCTTAAATTGCCATATTTTGGATATTTTATTTCAATGAGTAAGGCTTCTTAAAATGAGAGGATTAAGCTAAAATTCAGATTCAGCTTCCTCGGTGTTCACACATGTGAACAATAACTAGGATCAGGGACCTTTAATTTTAGAGGCTGAATTGAGTTTCATGAAATGCTGCTGCTGCATTAATAATATTTCACCTTGACTAGAAGTTCTAAACTCTGGTTGTGGCTGGTAAAGTCTCTTCATCTCTAGAAGTGGTGTTAGATTAAATATGAATCTGTCTGCTGCTGCTAAGTTGCTTCAGTCGTGTCCAACTCTTTGCAACCCCATAGACGGCAGCCCACCAGGCTCCCCTGTCCCTGGGATTCTCCAGGCAAGAACACTGGAGTGGGTTGCCATTTCCTTCTCCAGTGCATGAAAGTGAAAAGTGAAAGTGAAGTCGCTCAGTCATGTCCGACTCTTAGCGACTCCATGGACTGAAGCCTACCAGGCTCCTCCGTCCGTGGGATTTTCCAGGCAAGAGTACTGGAGTGGGGTGCCATTGCCTTCTCCGTGAATCTGTCTACCAAGGCTAAATTCCTAAAACAAGCAAAAATGCATTTAATTATTTGTGTTATCACAAATGTCATAGTTTTATACATAAACGTTTGTATATGCCTATGTACAAATAGGTATATATACACTCATACATACACCTGGGATATATAATATAAAAGAACTTAATGATTACTTGCTAGGAACTAATAAGATTGATAGCAAAGCTATTTTATTTCTGTCGTCATGTTTTAACATAGTCAATTTGATTTTTAATATTTTCCTTATATTAAAATATAGTATTGGAAAAATATTGGCGAAAAATATACCATTAAGCAGTTGAGTACTTTGGAATACAGTGCTGAGCACACTGGGTTTTTTTTTTTTGGTTTTAAAGACTTGGTTTGTAAAATATATTCATAAATATTTAATTTTTCTCACTATTCAAATTCTTAATATACAGTATAATTCAAATATTTTAATGTATTACCAAGCATAAAATCAATATCTGAGAATTTGAAAAATAATTGCAACATAGTCATAAGGTGTTTTGAATAGTTAGCTTCCTTTGACTTTTTACTAGTACAAAATCTATTTGGCACTTGTTAGACTCAAATTTCAGATGCTTTCTCATTTTTTAAAATTGTAAATTACATAGAACATAAAATCTTTTTAGCCATTTTAAAATATATTATGCAGTAGCCACTGTCTCTGTCCGTCTCTAGAACTTTCTTATCCCAAATGGAAGCTCTGCACCCATGAAACACTAACTCTCCATTTTCTTCTCTTCCAGCTTCTATTCACCACCATTTCAATTTTTGGCTATATGAATTTGTCTACTCCAAATATATAAGTGGAGTTACGTATTTGTCCTTTTGTGTCTGGCTTATTTCACTTCAAATAATGTGTTCTGGCTTCATCGTTATTGTGGCACGTTTCAGGATTTCATTCCTTTTTAAGGCTGAATAGTAGTCCATTGTACGTATGTAGTACATTTTGCTTATCCATTCATCTGCCAGGGGACACTTGGACAACTTCCGCCTCTTGGCTGTTGTGAAGAACACTTCTGTGATCATGAACAGATATCTCTTTCAAGAGTCCCTTCAGTTCTTTTGGGCGTACACTCAGAAGTGGAATTGCTGGATCATCCGGTAATTTTATGTTTAAGTTTTTGAGGATCACCATGCTTTCCTGATATTTTATGATGTCCCGTTAAATATTGCTATATTTGTGATCTAATAAAGTTAGCCTTGGATGTCTTTGAATTTTAACTTCAGACACCTTTAAGAACTCTTTTAAAAGACAAGTAATTTTTTTTTTTTTTTCTTTTAAGATTGCACCATGTGGCATGTGGGATCTTAGTTTCCCCAGCCAGGAATTGAACACAAGCATCCCTGCACTGGGAGCAGAGTCTTATCCACTGGACTGCCAGGGAAGTCCCAAAGCACATCATTTAATATTTTGAGTTTCTGGTACTTGAGTGAATTAGCTCTGATTATTGAACTTTACTGTCTTTGATTTCTCTAGGAATTTTCTTCTTTGATTCTGTAAAAGTTCAGCTGGAACAGTAAAGAAAAATAGCATTCAGTTTGTAAAATAATAAACCTCTGGCTGAATTGAACGAGTTGATTGCCCTTTAAGTTACAGTTTTAGGGTTTCTCTGCCAAGATTTCAGAGTTGTTAGGGCCATAGAATTTATCCACTGTAATTAGTGGAGATTTAGTGGCATATATCAAGCATAGGAACCAGTTTAATTAAGTAATGTATAGGCTTCCCTTGTGACTCAGCTGGTAAAGAATCCGCCTGCAATGTGGGAGACCTGGGTTTGATCCCTGGGTTGGGAAGATCCCCTGGAGAAGGGAACGGCTTCCCACTTCAGTACTCTGGCCTAGAGAATTTCATGGACTGTATCGTCCATGGGGTCGCAAAGAGTCAGACAGAACTGAGCAACTTTCACTTCACTCACAGTGTTTATACAACAGCAAAATGTAAATTTGCTTTCCACAAAATAATTCAGAATTAGAAGCTTGTCTTCCCCAGTGAACCTTGGAGGAGGGGAGTCAAGGCAAAGTGGCCTCTAGTCTCCTAGTTTTTGAAGCTCAAGATGTTTGTGTCTATTCTCTTGAACATTCTCTTGGCTATTAAAATCTTGTTAATTAATCTTAAAAACAAGAGTTTGGAGCTGCTTGTATGTGAAAAGAATGGCTGAATACATCCACAAAGTGATACTGAAACATGTCTATACTATGTGTGCTGATAGAATGTTGTTCAAAATCTAGTCTCATAAGATGCATTAAGGGTTTACTTGTCTTTCTTTTGGCTTAAACATCAGAGACAGTGCTTTTCTGAAATAAACTCTCCTGAGTCCAAAAAATGTTTTTTAACATCTGTTCAACGTTTGAATTTGGATTCTTTAATTTTTGTATTTTTTCTAAAGTTAACTGTTGTTGTTTAGTCACTAAGTTGTGTCTGACTCTCTGACCCCATGGACTGCAGTACCCCAGGCCTCCCTGTCCTTTATTATCTCCTGGAGTTTTGTCCAATTCACCTCCATTGAGTCATGAGTGATGGTGATGCTCTCCATGCATCTCGTTCTCTTCCTGCCTTCAGTTTTTCCCATCATCAGGGTCTTTTCCAGTGAGTCGGCTCTTCACATCAGGTGGCCAAAGTATCAGTCCTTCCAATGCATATTCAGGACTGATTTCTTTTAGGATTGACTGGTTTGATCCCCTTGAAGTCCAAGGGCCTCTCAAGGGTCTTCTTCAGTGCCAGAATTTGAAAGCATCGCACTCAGTCTTCTTAATGGTCCAGCTGTCACATCCGTACATGACTATTGGAAAAACCATAACTTTGGCTATGCGGACCTTTGTCAGCAAAGTGATGTCTCTGCTTTTTAATAGATTTGTCATAGATTTCTTTCCAAAGAGTAAAGGTCTTTGAATCTCATGGCTTCAGTCATGGGCCGCAGTGATTTTGGAGCCAAAGAAAATAAAATCTGTCACTGTCTGCACTTTTCCCCCTTCTATTTGTTAACTGTTAACCACAAATTATTCATAAGTTAGAGATGTATTAATATCAAATTAGCAGTGATCATCCTAAATTATCCTGGAATATATATTTTAAAAGATCTTCCTTTTTTGCTATGGTTTTAATATCTTGTGGCATATAAGGGGGAAAAAACCTTCATTTTTTTGATCACTGGATGAAAGTGTACCACTTACAATAAACACGTTACTTTTAGACCTTCCTATCAGTCTATCTTGATTGCTTTGATCTTGAAAAACTAAGTTCACGTTCATCCATTCATCCATCCACTTAATGTTTGGTTGCTTGCTGTGTTCTAGGTACCTTGCTGGATACTAGGGATTTAGTGGGGACACATAATAGACTTGGGACCCCTTTTCTAATCAAGTTTCTAGTGTAGTATGGGGAGAACAAAGAAATGACCACACGAGCACCTACAGACTAATGTTTGTGGCAAACATGAGGTGCTGAGAAGGCTTATTAAGGGGAACTAGTTGAAGTTGGGAGTGGAGATGGCAAGTTAGACCTCGAGAAATGTGGATAGTAATTTATTTGTACAGTTGACTTTTCTATAACATAAGTTATCAGGAATTCCCTGGTGGTCCTGTGGGTAGGATTCTGCATTTTCAGTGTCATGGCCCAAGTTCAATCTCTGGTTGGGGAACTAAGATCCTGCAAGCCTTGCAGTGTGGTGCCTGCCCCCAAATATGTATAAGTATTATACAAATGTGTTTTATATAAAATAGAAAAATGTATAGATAAAACATAGCATAAAAATATATAGATAAAACTTGGATTTTTATGTTTTTAAATATAAAAATACATAGATAAAACATAAAGTTATCCTAATGCAAGGCCTGGTTTTATTCATTAGTGTATCACGACCTAATAGAACAGTGCCTGTACCGTGGTCCGCCCTCAGCGAAGTGTTTATTGACGGTAATGCAGTGACAGGAGAGAAAGGGAAAGGGATGCTGGCCTAGTTGGTGGTGAGCAAACTGCAGCTCCTTGTGGACTTCACGGTGGACACCTTCCTAGCCCATGCTGGCTACCTAGATCCATCCAACCTGAGTGAAGTTTTAGCTACTGCAGATGTATCAAATTCGGAATCTTCAGGTATGCATAGATAGCAGCACACTTTGCCTTATAATGGTTCTTGGATTAAGAAAAAATACAAATGTTTTTATGTCTTGGTTTGGAATATCTTAGTTTCTTTGCGGCATAGCAGAAAGGAACATAACAATCATGTTTTACTGGGCTAGTTAAATAGTACTGTTATCATTTTAAGAAGTTTTCTTGGTCTTTAAATTACAGATATTTTTGGAGCTGTGCTTCTTTGATTTGGTGTTAGAGCCACTAAGGGAGAAGGAAGAAGTGTCAGCCCCCTCTCCTATCCCCCCACCCTCCCACCCCCCGCCATTCCTTTCCAAAGTCACAGAAGTTTAGAAAGGAGCAGTGTTGAAATGCCTGCTTGCATTTTGGAATTTATCCTCAAGGTCTTGCTTATTTGACTATGTCTCAAGCCAAGTGTTAACAGTTGCAAACCTTTGAGTCTGCTTAGCCTTTCAGACAGCAGCTAGTTTTCAGTGGATGTGGTGGTAAATTGTTTTGAAAAGGAGGGACGACCCCCTCCCCCACAAGCCCACTGTCAGCAACTGTCCTGTCTCATACTAAGACTACTCTCACCTATTAAGGTACTTAGGAATCTGTGTCTCAGGAAGTTGTCAGCATCAGAAAGGAGCTCTATCTACCCAGCCCCCACTGGCCCCTTAACCCCTACCCCCAGCCGGCTTCGTGTGGGGCTTCCTCTCTTCAAGGCTAATCCTCCCCTTGGGCTTTTCATCCACCTGCTTCAGGCTCTTCTAGGATCTTTCGCATCTTCATTCTTTCTCCTGTCTTTCAAGCTTTTCCTCTCTCCTGGCTCTAGCCCCACAGCTATGAACATGCCCAGGTCTCTAAAAATCTGAAAACGGAACTTATTACCAGCCGTTCAAAACAAAGTCTCTCTAAAGGAGTTTGCCGCACTCTCTCCCTGTCGCCCCCTTTTACTCCTCGGTTTACCCACGTCTGTCTGCAGGTCTGTCATTTCTACTTGAAATATTCTTGAATTCTCCTCCTCGTGGCCAAACCAGTTGGTGTTTTCAGGCCTTGTTCCTGCTCTTCCTTTGACATTTCACACCTTCTAACCCCTGGAAACTCTCTCTCTTGGGTGACACTCCCACCCTCCTCTGGTACCACCCACCCCTGCCCCCATCCACGCTTAGATCTTTCTTGGTTCGTCATCGTCGCTGGCCTCCTTTCCCTTCACTCTTGGTCTTCTTTCAGTAAGAGGTCCTGATTACCCCCATGATTTTAATGAACACTAATGTACTGACTATTGTACTTGTCCTCTAGAACTGTTTTCTTGTGCTCAGGCTGGTATAAGCTGGTTGCTTACCAGACGTCTCTCTCTTTTTCCCACAGGAATCTCAAACTCACCACAACTAAATGGAATCACATCTTCACCCAAGACTGTTCCTGGTGTAACAGTTGTCCAGCTGGGGCAGAAACCTTTGTCCTGCTGGTCTTGGTGACCTCCTCAGTCTTCAAGTCCCAGCTTGAATTTCACTTTCTCTGTGGTTCCTTCCTTCACTAATGCAGGTAAAGGGCTAATCATCCCCCTTTGTCCTCTGGACAGCCACTATCCCTTGCTCATTACTGTACTTGGAGCATGTTGGTGTGACCGAGCACCCTCCTGTCTGGAGGGCAGCGACTGTATGATACCGCCAGTGCCTGTAGCAGTTTCTGTCCTTAGTGGGTGTTTTGCAACCTTTGAATAATTTTTTTATTTTTTATTTTTGACCATGCCGCTCGACTTTCAGGATCTTCGTTCCCTGACCAGGGATTGAACCTAGGCCCCAGCAGTCCTAACCACTGGACCACCAGGGAATTCCCAAACCCTTGAATAATCTTAATCTCAATTCCAGTGCTTATCAGTGACTGTCGTGGTGAATATGATATTATTGAACATCATATGATATTCATATGAATATCATATTACTGTGGACTGTTTAAATAAATAATAGACTTGACTGTACCCTTTTCATATTTATTATACAGAAGTTGAAAAACTTAAAACTACAACTTTTTTTCTGTAAACCCAGTGTGGTAAGAACCCAAGGTAACATTAAACAACTTCTACTATGTTCTGAAGATACTTCAAGTGTTCTTTGATTCATTCTTGAAAAACAGGAAAAAGATATTAAATGAACATTTTTGTGTGTATTATGCCAGCAAAAATAGATTGTCACTTCTTATATAATGTACTTGTCTCGCTAAAATACATATATAAAAAATCACCTGTGATGAAATGTCCATTTAATGACAAGATTTTTTGTTTTATATCTTCAGTAACTTTTCTTATAAGGATTTAATGCTGTTATATTGTAGGGAGTTCAGAAAGCACAAACCTCAAAAGACAATCAAAGCCATTCATAATTTCACTGTAAGAAGTAACCACTGTTATCATCCTAATGTATTTTTCTTTTTTGGTGACTATGTAAAACATATACAGAGATTGTTACAGTAAATCCATCTGACTTGATGATACATTGCAGTGCCATAGTTTTAGAAATTCCTTTTACAACCTTGTTGATGGTTTTATAGTATTCAGTTTTGTGAACAAACCTTTACTAATGGACGTTAACATTTTTGCTTTATAAATAGGGCTGCAGTGAATATAAGTATTAAGCTTTTTAAATGACTAATCAAATGTTTTAATGAGCATGCACTGTAAATGAATGCGGAGGTGATTTAGGGTGGTTAGTGTAAATGCTGATCAACAATCTGTTGAGAGGAAAGGACATTATGGTCACTACTAGATGACATCTCCTAGGAAAATATTCTCTGAAATCAGTCCCTGGGTTAGAGTCTGAGTTTGTCTTCCCTGAGGGTTTATAAGAGCCCTTTCAAGGGGACGTGAGTGAGTGCTGGGCACAGTTATCTGGTAGCGCTCTGAAGAGACCAGGTTCTGGGCCCCTGGCCGGCAGGAGTCTGTGAGGTACACAGGCTGCTCT
Source organism: Capricornis sumatraensis (assembly GCF_032405125.1). Lineage (NCBI taxonomy): Eukaryota > Metazoa > Chordata > Mammalia > Artiodactyla > Bovidae > Capricornis > Capricornis sumatraensis. The sequence continues at coordinate 35,027,514 of NC_091089.1, forward strand.
TCCTGTTCTTCTGAGCACACGGAGGCCCGGCTCTAGTTCTCAGGGATGGGTGGACGCAGAAGACTTGCAAGGAGGGACATGGGTACCCACAGCTGATCAGGCAGGCATGACTAGCACGAAGCCCAGACAGTCCAAGGATGGTTAAGACCCAAGCCAGGCACACTTAACTCCTAAGTATCTTACTCTTTACCCACTGCCTGCTGGCCTTCAGAGTTTCTCACGAGAAACATGATCATCTTATCGAGGAGCCCTTGTGTGATGTTTTGCTTTTCTCTTGGCTTGCTTTCAAAATTCTGTCTTTTGAAAGTGTGAGTATATATCTCCGATTTCATCTTGGTGTTCCTTGACTTCTTGAATACTTATGTTCATGTCTTTGACCAAATTTGGGAAGCTTTTGGCCATTATTTCTTCAAATGCTCTACCCCCTTTTCTCTTGTGGGACACCTGTGATTCCTGGGTTGGTTTGCTTGTTGGTGTCCTACAGATCTCCTCAGTTGGGGTCACTTTTCTTCAATCTTTTTCGTTTCTGGTCCTCAGAGTTATTAATTTCTGTTGTCCTGTCTTCAAGTTCACTGATCCTTCCTGCTCAAATCTGCTTTTGAATCCCTCGAGTCAAATTTTCACTTTAGTGACTGCAATTTTAAGCTGCAAAATTTCTTTTTGGCTTCATTTTAGGTTTTCTATCTTTATTTCCATTTTGTTTATACATCTTGACTTTCTCTGCTTCTTCCTTTAGTTCTTAATCATTTTTAAGACAGTTGTTTTAAAGTCTTTGTTTGGTATATCTGCCATCAATTCTTCTTCAGGGACAGTTTCTGTTGACTTGGTTTTTTCCTTTGAGTGGGCCCTGCTTTCCTGTTTCTTTGTGTGATTTGTGTCTTTTTGGGAGGGAACAGCACTGCTGAAAACAGGACATTTGAATCTAATACAGTAACTCTAGAAATCGAATACACCCTCTTCCCCAGGGTTTGCCATTTTTTTTGTTTTGATGTAGACTGCCTCTCTGCTGAAGGCCAGCCTGAGGTATAAACTTAAGGTTGTCTCATGTCTTTTGAGCTTTCGGGTGGGAATGAGCAGTCGCATTGTAATTTCCCCCACGTATGCATTTGGCTGTAAATGTCCTAGTTTTTATTAGGGGAAATTTAGGGGGAAAATGGAAAAATGAATGGGGGGCAAAAGGGTGCTAGCTGTTTAAATCTCCTGGCATTCCAGCCCATTGGAAAGACTTGCACCCAGGGGCCAGATGCAGTAGCAATGGCTGCCCACTTGTTTGTCTGCACGTCTGTGATCAAAAGCAGCAATCAGTGATCAGAGCCCAGCTCCCCAGTATTGGGAGGACAGGGTCCTCTTTGCCAACCTTGACTGTCGCAGGCTGCTCCAGGAGCATGTGTACAGATGCCTGCTGAGTGTCTTGAAGGTTAGGGAGCCGCTGCTCTGCTAAGAGCTGAAATCACCAGTTACCTTCCAAGTCTTCCCTGGCAGTTGCAAGTCTTCAGTAGGCTCCAGAGTTCCACAGTAGTTACATCAGACAGATTCTGCAAGTGCACTTGTTCAGGTGGAAAGACAGGTCCTGGTGTTTCTTCCTTGGCCATCTCCTGGCATCCTCCCTGGGTATTTGTGTATTTTGAAATTATTTCATCTTGACAGTTTGTTGTCTCTTCCTCCCTCTGCAACATATGTGTGCAATAACTTGTGTATATAACATGTGTATAATAACTTGTGTGCAAGTTATATATAATATGCATAGTATTAACAGTTTATTGGACTGCACATTTTCTGTTCATGCCAGCATTTGGTGTGTTTACTATTTTTATTTGTGCTAATGAGGTAGGCAAAAAATACCATTGTGCTTGATCTATTTGCATTTAACTGATTATTGTGCTCCGTCACTTCAGTCGTGTCCAACTCTTTGTGACCCCATGGACTGTAGCCAGCCAGGCTCCTCTATCCATGCGATTTTCCTGGCAAGAGTACTAGAATGAGTTGCCATGCCCTTCCCCAGGGATTTTCCTGATCCAGGGATCCAACCCACATCTCCTTTACTGCAGGTGGATTCTTCACCTTCTGAGCCATCGGAGAAGCCCAAATGATTATTAGTATGAAAGAAATTTCTATTTTTTCTGAGATAAATGCTTTAAATTTGGTTGTTTTCCTCTATAGTTGTCTTGAGGCTTGATAAGAAAATGAGAGTTTATTGATAAGTATGGTGGCTCCAGGATCCTTATCTGTAATTTATTTTCTCATAAGTTTCCAATGTGTTCATTTAGATCATTCCAGTCTTTTGATAATTCTATGTGAACTGATGAATTGCCATATTGTAACTTTATAGACATAAGGTTGTTAAAGTTGTACTAATAACTGTTTACAAAATACTTTGATAGTTTTCATAGACACAGTCTTACCACAGGTCATGAAGTTGATTGTATTTTGCAGGTAAGGAAGCTGAGGCTCCAGAAATAATACACAGGGCACAGAGTCCTCAAGATCAAATTTTGACGCTGTAGCTGATTCGTTTAATTATTCCTTTTGTCTGTCTTATTAGCTACAAAATGAAGATGATTTTTTTCCCCTTTATGTGTTGGCAGAATATCCAAACGCTATTATATGTTCTTAGATTAATAGCAGTGGTACTGTTTTTTAAATCTAGAAATGAGTACAGACGCAGAACAACAGCTTCTCCATCATGCCAGAAACGGCAACGCTGAAGAAGTAAGACAGCTGTTAGAAACCATGGAAAGGAATGAAGTAATTGCTGACATTAACTGCAAAGGTAAGCCTTCAATGTATTTTTTCATTTTTTTCTTGTGAGTATGCACTAGGTGGCTCAGTGGTAAAAATCTGCCTGCCAATACAGAAGATTTGGGTTCAGTCTCTGGGTTGGAAAGATGCTCTGGAGAAGGAAATGGCAACACACTCTAGTATACTTGCCTGGGGAATCCCGTGGACAGGAGCCTGGTTGGCCGTAGTCCATGGGATTGCAAGGAGTTGGACATGACTGAGCGACTAAGTTCACACACAAGTATACACTACTTTATCGTTTAGTTAGTGCTAATCCTTTTGAACTTGCCTGCCATAAATTTCCATCTCTTATCCTAAGAAGAAGCCCTGTAAGAGTGGGTACTCTTCTACTCCCCTCTAAGTAAGAGAAATTGAGTGCCAGTCTTCCTTTTCTTAACTTTTTATTTTATATTGGAGCATAGCCCATTAATAATGTGATAGTTTCAAGTGGAGAGCAAAGGGACTCAACCGTACATAGACATGTATCCATTCTCCCCCAAACTTGAGATCCAGTCTTAAAATTGTCATGGATCCTAAATCTTATGAACTACAAGGCCTTAAAGGCCACCTTAAAAAAAAAAAAGCCACCTTAATGAGATTAGCCCACAGGATACATGCTATGACAATTTCTTCTCAAAGACATTGCAGTTGAAGCAGCAGTTTTGAGTGTTTATGTCCAGGATTATGGACATAATGTGAAGTACCTTAAAATACTGTCAGACAGGATCCTTCCCTCGCTGAGATTAGTAGATTACTAGCTCAGACTAGTCTTTATTGCACAATATGTACAAAGTATGGGAGCTATGACGTGCGGAGTATCATGGAATATATAAGAAGTATGTAAGTAGAACTTGAAGGATTAGTTTCTTGGAGGAAATCATCCTAAGGTGATATATGAAGAGTGCATAGATGTAACCAGTTAAAAATAGAGAAGAAAAGGGCTCAAGGCAGAAGAAAGGCCACGTGCCAACGTCTTGAGGTGAGAAGCAGCCTCGATGACAAGGATTTTGCCGATAGGAGGGGTAAGTAGCAGCCACCAAATCACAGCGTGTCTTGTGTAGCACGGTTACAAATATATTAAACTCAGGTGTGCATAGAATTTATTTTTTTAAATTGGCTCAGATATTTCAACAAGCGCCTTCTCCTTCCGGGAGTTTGGAGGACTAAATGTTAGTCTTCGGGTCCCTCCCTCACAGTGGCTTTTTCGTAAAACGATTGGCCTCCCAGAGCTTCTCACCTGTGTCCTTTCCCATCTCAGTGTGTGCTGTCGCTTTAGTCGTGCCCATCTCTTTGTGACCCCATGGACTGTAGCTCGCCAGGCTCCTCTGTTCATGGGATTTCCCAGGCAAGAACACCTTCTCCAGACTATCTTCCTGAGCCAGGGATTAAACCCAGGTCTCTTTTGTCTCCTGCATTGGCGGGCGGTTCCTTTATCACTAGCGTCAACCTGGGAAGCCCATCTCATTAAGGTGGCCTTTTTTTTTTTTAAGGTGGCCTCTAAGTGTGAAGGCGATCCTTTCTCTGTGTGTACTGCCTTTGGTTCCCCTGCAGCCTCTCTTCCTAGCACGTCCTTGTAGCTAAGGTAAAACACACAGGAAGTCACACGCAGATGTTTCAGTTTATCACAAGCACAGAGGTGCTCCTTGGCTGCCTCAGGAGTCTCACCTTGGCTCTTGCTGACTTCGTGTCACCCTGACCCTCTCTCGAATCTTCCATCCGACACATGGGCTAGGCTTGCTGTTTCACCTTGGACACACTCTTTGGGTGTGGCCACAGGGTCTTGAGTGACATGTGGGGGCTCAGAGCAGCTCTGGGGACCAGCATTTGACCTTCCCTCTGCCCGCACTGCTGAATTTACTGCCTAATTTACTTTGACTTGGCCGCTGTGCAGGTTGGTGCTCGTCTCGGTGCCTGCTCGGGGCCCTTTTCCTAGCATCCCACTTGTCACTACCCGTTCTCATTGTTCGCTGGACCTACTTCGCTCTCTGGGCTCAGGGTCAGGAGCCACGTGTCCCATCTTACGTCTTTTGCTCTCACATAGCCCTGAGTCCCTAATGGGTATTTTGTTCTGCCATGTCACATTCCCCTCCTCTGCTCCAGCAATAGACCTCATGGCCTTACCCTCAGTGGGGACAGAGTATTATCTTTGCAACAGGGAAGAAAACATGCTCCGAGTTGTCCAAAAGTTAGCCCCAGGTGGAATGCTAAAGGAATTCTAAAAATCTTCTCATCCTTTACCAGAAACCGGGTTCTATTTTTTAAAATTTTGTTTTAATTAGAAGGTAATTACAATGTTGTGACGGTTTTTGCCATTCCTCAGTATGAATTGGCCCTGGGTATGCTTGTGTCCCTCCACCCTGAACCCCCCTACCCCCCGGCCATCCCTCCAGGCTGTCACGGAGCACTGGCTTCAGACTCAGTGGGAGAAGGAGAGGGTGGGGTGATTGGAGAAAATGGTCCTGAAACATACACATTACCATATGTAAAATGGAAACCTGGTTCTTAATCTTTACCTTGGAGTTCTGTTCTGAATGCCAGAAACGTGCCTGGTTGGATCATCATCAGGGACCCTTTACTTTCTACTCAGCCTGCACCCTGACCGTGGTTACCTCGGGCTAGACTTACCTTGGAAAGTCAGCTGCTAGGAAATGTAAAACTGAGAGACAGTTGTTAATGCTTTTTCAAAATTTCACCCTCATTATACTTGTCAGTCAGGCTTGTCTTAAGGGTGGGTTGAAGGGTTTATGCAGAGGAACAGCATAATCAGGTGAGTGAGTTCACCCACAGGACTGAGTGGGGAGATCTGGGACTGGGCCCGTGATTGTTTGTGGGTGGGACTCTTGGTGCCTGCCGTTTCTTGATATTCTATCTCATTTGTTTTTCCAAACCCTGAGAAGTTGAGAAAATGGTTAAGTGTAGTATAATTCTTCTGCAAGATTTAAAACTCAGAAGTCAACATAAGAGATGGGATTGGTTGGAAGGAATCCAGCCGATACAATGTCAGGTTGAAGGGAGAGAGGGAATCTCTATAGGTGAAGGTCAGTACTTCTAGGCTTGGGGCACAAAGGAGGAGCTAATTGGGCAGTTTTGTTTGCAGCTGTTGCCATGTTAGAAGTGTGTGTTCATGTCTATTGCTAATGGTGAGACATTCTTGCAAATAAATGCTAATATGTTTGAATAACATGCTTTATATAAATTCTGTGAGTAGTATTCCAAGAAACAAGTTTTTAAAGCAGAATAAGAGCTTGTATTGGTAATATAAAGATGATTCTGTATGACGCTGTCCTCTCACTTTGTTGAGAGGTCTGCATGAGAAAGTACTTGAGTTTTACCCATAATGTGTGTACCTGCTCAGTTGTGTCTGACTCTTTGTGACCCCATGGACGGTAGCCCACCAGGCTCCTCTGTCCATGGAATTTTCCAGGCAAGAATACTGGAGTAGGTTGCCATTTCCTTCTCCAGGGGATCTTTCCTACCAGTGATCAAACTCCTGTCTCTTTTGTCTCCTGAATTGGCAGGCAGGTTCTTTACCACTAGCCCCTCCTGGGAAGCCCATCACCCATAATATCTGCTGGTGTTTCCCAGTGTTGTACTATTCAGTGTAGGGTATAATTTTCTGTACATATTTCTAAACTTGATTATTTCTCACTGATCAAAAATTTTGGATATCCATAATAAAAAGTAAAGAGTGTAAAGGATATTTGGAGTATTTTAAGAATAATTTAAGATTTTGGAAATGTCAGCTTCTTGATCCAGAATCCCATGTGGAAATACTAGATGTGAGGAAGCTGCTGAGTAACTCAAAGGAGACTGCTGTGGGTCACGTGGGACTGGAAGCAGTGGGAGTGGTGAGAAGTGTTTAGATATAGTTAACATTTAGGAGGTAGAATTGATCGGACTGAGTTGTGGAAGGGGTGAAAAGGAGAAACCCAGCAAGTGGTACTTATTTCTCCCATCCAAGTAAGCTAAGCAGGCCCAACCCTGCTTAGCTTCTGACATTGGACGAGATGGAGCCCTTTCAGGGTGGTATGGCCGTAGAAAAGTGGATGTTGTTCTTCAGTCGTGTCTGACTCTCTGTGATCCCATGGACTGCAGCACTCCAGGCTTCCCTGTCCTTCAAGGAGTTCCCTATCTCCCGGAGTTTGCTCAAACTCATGTCCATTGAATCGATGATGCCATGCAACCATCTCATCCTCTGTCGCCCCCTTCTCCTCCTGCCCTCAGTCTTTCCCAGCATCAGGGTCTTTTCCAGTGAGTCGGGTCTTCACATCAGGTGGCCAAAGTATTGGAGCTTCAGCATCAGCAGCTTTTTTCTGAACTGAGAAGTGAGGTGAATAATTGGACAGTTAATTGTGAAAAGTGGGAGTGGGGACAGGGAGTTTTTGTGTGCGAGTGGGCATGTGTGAGATAAGTGAGTTCAGCTTTGTGCTTCCTGAGCAGAAGGTATTCCTGTGTCCTCCAGGTGGAGGTGAACAGTAGAGAGCTGAACGGCAGAACTGAGTAACACACGGACACGTGGAGTTTGAAGTCATGAGCATATAAGCAGGTAAAGCTGTGGGAAAGGGCCAGGAGGTGTCATTGTTGGAGATTCCAGTGATGAACGGCCCAGTCAGAGGAAGCAGAGAAAATGGAAGTTTGTGCAGAGCCCTCGGCGGAGGTGCAGGGCTCTGGAGGCTCGTGGGCTGGGCTGGCTGACACTGTCCGGTGATGCAGTGTGCTGCCGGCTGGAAAGTGCCCCTAGGGTCCGGCGACACAACTTACTGGGATGAAGTGAGGACAGCTTTAGTGATGTGGTGGGAAGTGAACCTAGTCTGCAGTCAGTGGGTAGCTCCTGGAGGGAACGAGGTGGAAAGAGTGTAGATGGGCAAGGGGAGGGCGAGAAGGAAGGGGACGATGGTCAGAGTTGGGTGCTTTTGCTCTTTGGATGGAAGACCTGCAAATGCGTATCTGCTCCTTCCTATTTGCGATGAAGAAGGGAGCAGTTAGAGATAAGGAGGAAAAGGAGTGCCCAGAAAGTAGGAGGAGAGCATGGGATACAGGGTATGGGAAGCGTGATTATCCTGAGGCCCCAGGAGGAAGGGTGGAAGGGTGCCTGTGGGCAGAGGTGCAGGGGGTGGATTGGTTGCTAGGAAGCCCAGAGAGTCCTCTGGAAACTTCTCTTTGCCCTGAAGCTGAGAGGAGATTGTTTGCTAAGAAGCAGGTGTCTGGGAAAGAGGCTTGAGGGAGTAGTGGGGATTGAAGTACCTCTGGTGGAGTGTAGGAGAGACCCCTGAATAGGGGGCTGTGGCGAGGACCCTGGCGAGGGCTTCACTGAAGTGTGAGATCCTGACTTGATGGAGCCACGAATCCACGGGATTCTGTTATTTTTCTTCCGCCGCTGTTAGTGACCTGACTGTGGTTACAGAAAAATTGAGCGAATGTATTTATCAGGCTCTGGGGTTTTCTAAGCTGCTGTGACAAAGATAGGATATTGGAGGATATCGGCAGAGAAATGTTGATGTGAGGAATAAGAAATAGATGCTGGACTGATTGAAGGAAGTGAGGATGGTGGGAATGTTTACATATAAGCAAAGTGTTTAAAGAACTTGATGGCTGGTTCCATTGAAGAATGAGCTGGGGATTTGCCTGTGTGAACAAGCTGGGAAGTGGGGACTCTGTTCCTGAGTTCAGACGTGACGGTGATATTCAGACTCGGGCTCTGGGATCAGGTACCCAGTGCAGAGCAGAGGCCAGGTTTGTGGGGAAATGAGGGAAGCTGAGAGTCTGAGATACCAGGTTACTGAATTGCAGTAGACAGTGGCGGTGGCAGGATCTGCCCCAGAGAGACTATGTTGCCCAGAGTTAAGTGGTGAGGGGTGAGCCACTGGGAGGGTGTAGATGGCAGTAGAGAAAGTCTGCTGGGGTGGGGGTGGAGGCTGGGCTAGCTGTGCTTAATGGCAGAAGCCTCAACAGAGGGATTGTAACATGAGTGAGGTCACCGACCGAAGACCGAGTTGGGTTTCAATGGCGAGATTCACGGGGCTTCTGTGCCGTGAGGACCAGCAGGGCTGTGGAAACTGCAGGGCCTCCCTTGTCCAAGAGATAAAGGAGTATCATTGTCATCAGAAAGAGCTAGCTGCCAGTTAAGGACAGAGGGTAAAGAGAAATGTTTCGTGAAATAGACTGTGGCTCATGGATGTGTTGCCTCTGGAGTTAGGGGCGCTGGTGGGCGCCCATTTGAGAGGGGACAGTACTGGAGTCTAGTGAATGGAAGACAGTCACAGGGATGCTGTTGGCGCTGGCAGTCCCTCTAGGAGCGGTTAAAGGTCTGTTCTGGGCACAGCGAGGCTGATGGTGGATTTTCTGTTGGCTCCTCAACCTGAATCCAGGAGCTGAGAGCAGCCATTCACTTCCAGCTCCTCCTTGGGGGGCCAGGTGGCTTCCGGGCTTCAGTAGGCCCTCCAGGGCGGTGGGCTCTGGTGCTTTGATAAGCTGTATTCTCTCCAGCTTGATTGGGAAGTTGGGTGACCTTCTGAAATTTCTCAGCTCTAAACTATAGTGCCTTTTTTTTTCTCCCCTAAACTGAGTTATGTTGCTCGTTTTCACCAAACTCAGTTGCTTACCTCTCCTCAGCTGGGGTCTGACAGTTCATTGCTTTTTATTTTGGTTCTTGTTCTCTAATTGGCCTCAACCACACTGGTAACCCTTACCCTCGTTTTCTCAAGGTTTTATCTGAAGTCAGGACTCCGTTTTCAGTCCCTATCTGCAGCGCTGACCGCTTTCCAGACACAGGAAAGACTGGTTCTTAGTTTCCCCTTCCTGTCCAGCCCACTAACACGGGACAGGTTTTCAAAAAGAGGTGCTTTTCATGAAATGCTGTGGCCAAGAGAACCGCATCTTCGTTTGATGCTGGCAAAATGGTTAGACACTCGGCACCTTAGAGCCACAGACTAGTTGGAATATAACCCCCATCAGGCCTCCAGCCCCCCTTTTAAGAAGAGGACACTAAGTTAGAAGGTGGCAAGAATCTGGGCCCCTTGAGTCCTAATCCATCTCACTCCAAACCCTTCTTAGTGTCGAGTCTCGTGACTCTCACACTTCAGCCGTGCTGGGTGAAAGGGAGCCCCTGGCCAGTATGTTGGAGCAACTGTTAGGGAGAAATTTTACTGTAAAGTTACCTCAATAACATCTAAAGATGCCTCTTTCCATTTTTTTTTAGGACGAAGTAAGTCTAATTTGGGCTGGACACCTCTTCACCTGGCATGCTATTTTGGACATAGACAGGTGGTCCAGGATCTATTAAAGGTATTTTTATGGCTTTGATTTTTCAATAAATAAAAAAATATGGCTACTATGTAAATTATAGAAGTCTTAGGAAAAGCCATTTGGGCTATAATGCATAACAACCTTAGCAATTGCTTATCACTTGATTTGCTTTGCTAAATACATGAATTTGATTAGCTTAATTAAAATTCTGTCTTTTTAGTTGTTTGATTTTTACATTATTGACTTTTTAAAGTTGCAAAAATAGACATAGGAATTAATGAAGATACTACGTTGCTTTTCTGAGCATAGTTTAAAAAAATAGCCAAAGCACATTTTATGTATTTAAAAAATAATGTCATAATCTCTTAATGAGCACTGTGTAATTCAGGAGCTTGTATTTCTCAGTTCTATGATGAATAATTTTTCACTCATACTGATATTTCTGAAATTGGATTACATTTTTAAATTGATCTGTTGGCCCCAAATATGAAATCCAGGAGCCAACACAGCTCCAGTTAAACCTCCAGTTCCTCTGCCATTTAATTTGTGATATCTCTTTCTTTTTCCCCTTAAAACTTATTAAATTGGTGGAGAAAATATGCTGTTTTATTCAGAGACGGTTTTCCTGTTTTTTTTTCAACATTTGTGTTTCTAAAGTAGAGTGAAGGGCAGATAGATTTTTAAACAAAAGAAACTATTTTCTATCTATCAAGTAGATATTTACTTTCAGGAAGCTTACTATTGGGTTGGCCAAAAATTTCGTTTGGGTTTTTCCAAACAAACGTTTTGGCCAACCAAGTATATTAATGTGAACTGAGTTAGTTTTACTAGTGACAACCAGTCACTATTAACAAGTATTTTAAGTTTTTAAAATATTTAATATATTCTTAGGGAATTACACCTTAGTATATTTCTTGATATGTGGAAGATGTTTAAAGCTTTCATGTTTACTAGGCTGGCGCGGAAGTAAATGTATTAAATGACATGGGAGACACGCCACTTCATCGGGCTGCCTTTACAGGACGAAAGGTGAAAAACATTCTATGTTCAATATTTTCAAGTGAAATATTTGGAAAAGCACTCACAAATGTTTTCTCCTCTATAGTCCTAGGAATAGCAAATAGGAAAAGCCACAAAAAATGTATATACCAGCACTTTGGGTCCAAAAGACCTCAGGCTCTTAGTGACAGACAGTGAGGTCAGTTACAAAGGTCATGGGGCTCCACTCTAGTGTCCCTGATAGAAGCTCATTCAGTCTCTGCTTGTGTCCCCAGGACTGGGGAACTCCTGCACCTTCTTTATCATCTTTAAACAGTTTTATTGGGGAATAATGTACACTGCCTGAAATTCACCTGCTCTAAGTATACAGTTCAGTGGGTTTTTTTGGGTGCATTTACGCAGTTGTGCAGCCATGACCACAGTCCAGTTTTGGAACATTTCCATTTGCCACAGAGAGTTTCCTCGAGCCTATTTGTAATCATTTCTTGTTTCTTGTCAAGCCTCAGACTACCACTTGGTATGCTTTCTGTCTCTAGATGTTTGCTTTTTCTAGACATTTCTTGTAAATGGGATCATATCAACATTTGTGTCTAACTTCTTTAGTATAATATAGTTAAGGTTCATCCATGACATAGCGTGTGTCAGTAATTTGTTCCTTTTTTGGGCTGAATAACATTCTATTGTATGCATATACCACATTTTTAAGTCTGTCTTCTGTTTATTGGAGAGACTTTTCCCTCTGTATTGCCTTGACACCTTTCGTGGAAATCAGTTGATCATAAATGGGTTTGTTTCTGGACTTCCGTTCTCTTTGTTTGATCTATATTCTATCCTTGTACCACACACTGTCTTATTATAGTAGCTTTGTAATTAAGTTTTGATATTGAGTAGTGTAAGTTCTCCAACCTTTTGATCTTTAAAAAATTCTTTTGACTATTCTCAGTCAAAAGTTTGTTTCTGTATCAATTTTAGGATTATTCAGTCAATTCTTATAAAAACACCTGATGGGATTTTGATAGAGATTGTGTTGTCTTGAACCTATAGATAAAGTTGGAACACTGTCTTCCAATCCAGGGACATCAAATGCCTGTACAGTTCTTTAGACCTTTAATTTCGCTCAGCAATGTTTTGAAGTTTTCAATATATAGATCTTGTATTCTTTGGTTAAATTTATTCCTATGCATTGTATTTGTTTTGGTGCTATCTTAGATGGAGTTTTTCTCTTAATTTCTTTTTTGATTTCTTATTGCTGCTGTATAGAAAGACAGTTTTTATGTTGTTCTTGTGTTCATGCTGAACTTGCTTTTTAGTGTTACTGTGTTTTTGCAGAGCCGTTAGTATTTTCTATATATGGGATCATACCAGCTGCAGATAAAGACAAATATACTTCTTGCTCTGAAAAGCAAGATCCTTTTTCCCCCTCTTTGTTTTGCTGACTAGATTCTAGTTCAGTGTTGAATACAGTGAGAGGGGAAATCTTTGCCTTGATTATTTTATCTCTGGGGGACAGCATCTAGTCTTTAACCAGTAAGAATGACGGTAGTTGTAAATTTCTCTCACACGCCCTTCGTTAGGTCAGGAAGTTTCTTCTGTTTCTAGTTTGTTTTTTCTCTTTATCATGAATGGCTCTCATGTCTTTTGAAATGCTTATGTGGTTTTTGTTTATTACTCTTTTAACACGGTGAGCGTGTGCTTAGTTGCTCAGTTGTGTCCAGTTCTTCCTGACTCTGTGAACTGTATCAGGCTCCTCTATGGGATTATCCTGGCAAGAATACTGGAGTGGGTTGCCATTCCCTACTCTAGGGAATCTTCCAACCCAGGGATCAAACCCGTGACTCCTGCTGCTCCTGCATCGGCAGGCAGATTCTGTACCAGCTGAGCCACCTGGGAAGCCCATCAATAGGGTATATTACCTTAATTTGGGGATGTTTAGCCAGCCTTGTGTTCCTATGTAAATCCCACTTGGTATTGATTAATCCTTCTTCTGTGTTGCTGGATTCTATTTTCTGATATTTTGTTAAGGATTTTTCAGTCTGTATTCCTGAGAGATACTGCTCTGTAGTTTTCTGTAGATGTGTTCATCTGGCTTTGGTAACAGGGTAATACCAGCCTTGTAGAATGAGGTGAGAGGTGGTTTTTCCTCCTCTGCTTACTGAAATAGCTTGTGAAGGATTAATATTTTCTTTCTTAAATATTTGATAAAATTCACCAGTGAAACCATCTATGCTTGGATTTTCTGTGAGAGAAGATCTTAAATTACCAAATCAATTTCATTTAATACAAATCTGTTCAGACTTGGTGCTTCTTCCTGAGTCAGTTTTGGTTGTTTTGTCTTTCTAGGTATTTTCCCTTTTCACCCAAGTTGTCTAATTTGTTGGTGTAAAGTTATTAATAATAGTAATTTATAAATTTCCTTGTGATTTCTTCTTTGACCCACAGGTTAAATAGAAGTATATTGTTTGCTAAATATTTCGAGATTTCCCAAGTTTCCATTATTAATTTCTAATTTAACTTCCCTTATCATTAGATAACTTTACATTATTTTTTGAAGAATGTATTTTAAATTCTTTTAAAATTTTATTTTTACAGTATAGCATTTGATCTATCCTGCAGAATGTTCCTTGAGTGCTTGAAAAAATACCTACTTTGAGGGCAGAGGATTCTATAAATGCACATTAGGTTAAATTACTGGTAGGACTGTTCAAATCTCTTATCTTTAACTGATTTGTTTTATCAGATACTGAGAGTGTGAGGTCTGCAACTATAATTCTTGAATTGTGTATTTTTAATTTTGTCAGGTTTTGCTTCATAAATTTTGTGGCTCTGTTAGATGCATATCCATTTACAGTGGGATTATGTGGGATATGCATACCTTCCTGATGTATTAAACTCTTTATCATTATTTATGTCTGTCTTTGCCTTCAGTAATATTTCTTACCATAAAGTTAATTTTGTTTTATGTTAATGTAGTCACTCTAGTGCTCTTACAGTTACTAGTTATATTATGTCTTTTCTCCCTTCTTTTACTTTCAACATCTTTGTATCTTTGAATCTAACATGTCTGTTGTTGGCAGGATATAACTCAGTTGTGTGTTTTTATCATCTGAAAATTTCTCCTTTTTGATGTTGTGTTTAGCCTGTTGTTCAGTCTCTCAGTCCTGTCCAGCTCTTTGAGACTCCCACGGACTGCAACTCGCCAGGCTTCCCTGTCCTTTACTATCTCCTGGAGTTTGTGCAAACTCATGTCCATTGAGTCAGTGATGCCATCCAACCATCTCATCCTCTGTTACCCGCTTCTCTACCTGCCCTCAATCTTTCCCAGCATCAGGGTCTTTTCCAGTGAGTCGGCTCTTTGCATCAGATGGCCAGAAAGTATTGGAGCTTCAGCATCAATCCTTCCAATGAATATTCAGGGTTGATTTCTTTTAGGATTGACTGGTTTGATCTCCTTGTTGCTCAAGGGACTCTTAAGAGTCTTCTCCAGCACCTGCTCTTGTTTTATACAAATATTCTTTACTGTATCATTTTATCCCTCTGGATATTACTTTTGGAGCATATAACAGCAGCTTTATACTTTCTATCTGCTAAATTCAACATATGCAGATAACACCACTCTTATGGCAGAAAGCAAAGAGGACCTGAGGAACCTGAGGCATATAGAAATAAATACAACGTAGAAAATGTAAGTCCAAAGTTCTAGTAATTAAATGTGAATAGACTAAACAAATAAAGGTCCATATAGTCAAAGCTATGGTTTTTCCAGTAGTCATGTATGGATGTGACAGTTGGATCATAAAGAAAACTGAGTGACAAAGAATTGATGCTTTTGAACTCTGGTGTTGAAGACTCTTGAGAGTCCCGTGGACTGCAAGGAAATCCAACCAGTCCATCCTAAAGGAAATCAGTCCTGAATATTCACTGGAAGGACTGAAGCTGAAGCTCTAATACTCTAATACCTGATGCAAAGAACTGACTCATTGAAAAAGATGTTGATGCTTGGAAAGATTGAAGGCAGGAGGAGAAGGTGATGACAGAGGATGAGATGGTTGGTTCGCATCACTGACTCGACGGACATGAATTTGAGCAGGCTCCGGGGAGTTGGTGATGGACAGGGAAGCCTGGCGAGTTGCAGTCCATGGGAGTCTTAGAGTCGGACAGAACTGAGTGACTGAACTGAACTTAAATTCAACATATGGACCCAATGAAAGTCAGTTTCTACTGCTTTTTTTTTGCAGTATGGGCCATATTTCCTTTTTTTTGCATGTTTCACAACTTTTTACTGAAAACTGAACATTCTATATAATGTATTTTAGCAACTCTGAATTCTGATTTTTTTTTCCTCTTGAGGTTATTATATATATGTATTTTTTATTAACTTGCCTAGTCTTCATCTGTGAAATCTGGAATGTGTCTGGCCTGCTGATGTCTCTTCTCTCTCTCCTTTTAAGCATACATACATATATATATATATATATATATATATATATATATAGAGAGAGAGAGAGAGAGAGAGAGAGAGAGTAGTTTTCTTTTTTTAATTATATATTTATTTGGCTGCATCAGGACTTGGTTGCAGCATACGGGATCTTTGATTGTGGCACAGGGCTTCTCTAGTTGTGGCTTATGGGTTCAGTAGCTGTGGCATGATTTTAGGTGCCGCACAGCATACAGGATCCTAGTTCCCCAACCAGGGGTCAAGTCTACATCCCCTGCATCACAAGCAAAATTCTTTTTTTTTTTAACAAACAAAATTCTTAACCACTTGACCACCAGGGAAGGTCTCTGCTGATTTTTAAAAAACTGTCTTAATGTCTGAGCATGGTTTCTGTTATGTACTGGATGTCTGTGTCCCCCTGAGATAGAAATCCCAGTGTGATGGTATTAGGAGGCCTTTGGGAGGTGATTAAGGCATGATGGTAGACCTTTTGGGAAGGGGATTAGTTCTCTTACAGAAGAGACCTTAGAGCGTTCTTGTGCTCCTTCTGCCAAATGAGGACAAAGTGAGAAGGTGGACAGACATCTGTGAACCAACAAATAGGCTTTCACCAGCCACCAGCTCTGTGCCTTCATCTTGGTCTTCCCAGCCTCGGAAACCGTGAGAAATAAATCACATTTAAGCCATCCTGTCTGTGGGGGTTTTGTTGTAACACCTTCAGTGGACTGAATTTCCTAGACTTCACCCCTGCGTCTGCAGAGCCTAGTGCTCAGCCAGTGTTCGGGTGGAGGCTTTATCCGAATGCTCAGTCCCGCGAGGCTTCTGCCCTCTGCTGACAGGGTCCGTGTGTGTGTGCGTGTGTGTGTGTGTGTGTGTGCGTGTGTGCGTGTGTGCGTGTGTGTGTGCGCGCGTGTGTGCGTGCGCGCGTGCGTGTAGTGCTGTCAGCCTTAAGCCATTTCTCACTTCTCGCTCTGCTCTTACTTCGTGCAGGGCCTGCTCCTGTGTCCCCTGCACTCTCAGCCAGGAGTGTGTGGGTGGCTTGCCTCTCCTTCCTTGGTTCTCTCACTTCCAGGCTGCTTTGCCGTTTGCCCTGTGTGGCAGGCATAATATGGCCTTCCAGAGATGTGCTCATCCTAGTTCCTGAAGCCTGTGGGCGTGCTGGGTTACATGGCAAGGGGAAGTCAAAGCTGCAGATCGAATTGAGGTTGCTCATCGGCAGACCTTAAAATAGGAAAGTTGTTTTGGATTATCTGGTGGGCCCAGTGTAACCACAGAGGCCCTTAAAAGTGAGAGGGAGGCAGAAGAAGGATCAGAGGGAGAGGTGCCAAGGAGAGAATGGGCAGAGAGAGACAGTGATTCTGACTTGGAAGATGGAGCAAGGGGACCAAGGCACGTGGGTAACCTCTAGAAGCTAGAAAAGCGAGGCAGTGAGTTCTCTGCTAGAACGTCTGAAAGGACAGTAGCCTTGCTGACGCCTTGATTCTAGCTCGGTGAGGTCCATTTTGAACTTCTGAAATCCAGAACTGTCAAGTAATACATTTATGATGTTTTCAGCTGCTGGGTTTGTGGAAACAGACTCAGAAGGCTGATATACTCTAATGGGAAAAGGAGCCTTGTGATGTAGGTTTTTCTGTTTATTTCTGAATTTGCTACTTTTACTGACAAGACCTCTTGTCCTATTGCTCCAAATCATTTCCCTCTGGCAGAGCTACTGGTTTTCATTGCCAGCCCTGGCCTGGTCAGATTTCTTGGGGAATGGGGGTTGGGGCGTGACCATAGCCTGTGGCTAGGTTAAAGACTCCTGTTGTTCTTACCTGAAGTTCTAGTTCCTGTTGAGTGTGCCTCTCAATTTGTTTCTTTAATCCAGTGATCCCCAACCTTTTTGGAACCAGGGACCGGTTTTGTGGAAGACAGTTTTTCAAGGACCAGGGGCAGGGAGGGGTGGTTTGATGATGATTTAACTGCATTACATTTATTGTGCACTTTGCTTCCATTAGTATTATATCACCGCCACCTCAGATCGTCAGGCATTAGATCCTGGAGTTTGGGGGCCCCTGCTTTAGTCGATGCCTCACCCCATGAAATGAGTAGTTTTATAATTTTGTCCAATTTTGTCCCTATTTTTCAGGATGATAATTCACTGATCTCTATGCCACCATAGCCAAAATTTACTTCACCTTTTTCCTGGTACTTTTATTATTTCAATGATCTGGTAAATTAACTATGACATAGTGAATTTCTTGTTTGTTCTGTTTATTAACCATTGTCTAACATACTCCATAAAGGTAGTTTTGTAATCCCCATAATTGGAAGATTTATGTGCATATATCACAAGTTAAAAATTTATTATATGGTTTTATACTTTTCATTATTATGATTAGACTTAACTGATTTTCATATAAATGATTAATCAACCCAGTAAGTGTGTGCTCACCATGTTTGAATTAGTACATTCCACACTATTTGGTCTATTTGTTCATATATTGATATTTGTGGACCAGATACAGAGTCTTTAATGGATAAAAATACCCATTATACTTAAAAAAAAAAGTTAAGGTAGTGGGTTAATTGCTATGCTTGACTCTGAGGTCAGAGGAGGGGGGAGGTTAAAAAATGAGCTGCAGATAGTTTAATTTTCCTGACTCATATGTGAACTGCTTGCTGTTTTCCTTCATAACCCTGCCCTTCTCATTCTTCTCTGTGCGCCTCGGAAAGTTCTTGGCTATCTATTTCTACATGACCCATGTCTACCCATTCTTGAAAGTGTAGCTCAAGTGCTGTCTCCTTAAATTCTTTCCTGACTTACGGCAGTGAGAAGGAAGCTGTTATTTTCCAGATTTCCTGAGAATATTATAGCATTGTCATTCATTTTCTACATGGAATCTTCGTTGCTGTGTCTTAATTCTACCACTAGATTGTGTTAATCTTGCTCCCAAGAAATTGTATACATTCCACTTAATTTGTATCCTCCACAGGCACCAGTCTTACTGCATAATTACCATCTGTGTAATTACCTAGATCCAATCAGTTCATTGGTCTGTGCTGGCTTCTTTGCATATTTGACTATTTCCTTGAACTTGGAACATAAGACCATGCTAAATTAGACCTTAGTTTGATTTGAACATTAGCATACACGTGATGTTATCACTTGTGTTAGAAAATAAGATTGAGCTGAAGCTAAATGGTCGTGCCATGGATGAAACATTAGAAATTTATGTGCTCAATATCTAAGCATGATTAAATTTTGAAAATGTTTAATTTCTAATTGTACTCATGAAAGGAATCAAATTATCCTCTTCTGATGGGATCTTTTTCCACGGAGATAGTTTTATGATTGGGTGGTGATTTGATAAATAGAATGAGGAGTTGAAAAGGGATGTGGTTTGTTACAATGCACTTTAAATTCTTATCCTGTCAAATATATAAAATGCAGCTTCCAAAATTTTATAAGGAACCTGTAGGCTTTTCTTGGCCCACTAGCGACCTCTACTGTTCTGTAATAAAAATTAATATTTCAGGATTTTAAGATGTTGTATTTAGCATTTGTTTCTTTATTTTCAAATGCAGTTCTATTTCTGGGTTTTTACATCTCCTACAATCAGCTGAATATTGGAATACAGTCAATACAGTTAGCGATTGGATTGTAGTATGGACCTTCGTCTGCACTTACTCTTTTGCTGGAGCTGAGACTACATAGAAATCAAGGCTTCCTGTGTTCTGTGTCTCAAGTATTTTGTATCTCTCACCTGGAATCTAGAGGACACAGATAATCCTGGCGTCTGCATAAGCTTTGTCTGTCTTGTTCCCTAGGGTATGCTTTCTCATGCTTATAGATTGAGTGTCTTCTGTGAGTCGAGCATTGTCCAGACAACTTGATGTGTATTGTTGCGTTTACCACAACATGATATTCCTAAAATTTAGGTATAAACATTGCTGTTCCTTGTAGATTGTAGATTGGGCTTCTGAGAAGGCAGACAGAGATGGAGGTTAGTGTGCAACAGGCTTATCGGAGTGCTAAGGGTCACACCTTTGAAAGGAGGGGTGAGCAGAGGCTGGGGTCAAGCTGACCCTCCGACGAGGGCGGCCTCAGCTGACCGTGGGGAGCTCCTGTTGCTGTAATCGGCTTTGGGGCCACAGCTGAATCTTCCTCTCCCTCTTGGACTATGTGCTCTAGATTCCCCCTCCCCTTGGCTCGCAGATCTTGTCTTTGGGGCTTACCTGGGGGTGGGGCTCAGGCCCCCAAGCCTGGAGGTCCCAGTCCTTGGATACCATGCCTTCTTAGACTGGGGTTGTTATATTTGTCCATTTACTGTCAAAGTTGAACAAGGAAACACCAGGAGACACTTCAGTGTATCATCTGCACATGAAGTGTGATCTTGTGTTTCTGTTGTGAACAGTCCTCCTTTCTTCTGATGTTCACGTTAATTACCTCTGCTAAAATGGTGACTCTTCTTGCCTCGTGGTCTTTTGACACAGGAGCCAAATGTTCAGGTCTCCTCTCTCATCTGGCACAGGAATCAGAACGTTTCTGCTAGATGTGGAATATGCTGTCCCTGCAACTGAAGGAAGGCGTTGTGCTTCCCTCTTTGTTTCAGGAAGTGCAAGATGGAAGTGCAAGTTCATCGCTTTGGGGGCAGTGTCCTGACATTACCCATACCACTGAACCCCTGAGAATTTACTGATGCGAAAAAAGCCCCTGAATCATAAGATGCCCACCCTCTGAAGCGCATATATCTTATTAAGACCTTCAGCATTCTCCTCCTTGCTTATCTGGTTTTGTTACCAGGATATCATTGGTGAAGTGGACCAGGGCGATTTCTGCAGGGTGCCAGATGGTTCTGAGGCAGAATTACAAGTGTAAATGTGTACCATTGTCTGTGTGAATACAGTGTCTTCTGTCTTTTCTTCTTAATGAGGATAGAGAGGAATATGTTTGCCAGATCAGTTGCTGTGTACTACGTGCTTAAGTAGTATTAACCAGCTCCAGCAAAGATTTGGCATCTGGCAGAATGGCTAGAATTGGGGCTGTTCGGTTGAGTTTATGGGAGTCCACTGCCATCCTCTGCTTTCCTTCTGGTTTCACAGTGACAGAGTGGTGAGTTAAATAGAAGCATTGTAGGGACTGTCAGCCCTGCATACTCGGGGTTTTAAGGGTGGCACTAATTGGTGTCATCCTCTCCAAGTGGGATATTGGTCTTTATTTATCCTGGCCAGGATATGGGGTAGGGCAGACTTAGAGCCTTCCCTGTGGCTTTTTTACACTGTAGACCAAGGCAGGGATGTGAGCGTTTGCCAACAACTTAACATGTCTGCTCCGATTACACATTTAGGGACTGGAGAGGGTCCTCTGGATGTGTTTGTGGACTCAGTGCATACACTCTGAAGCGGACCTGGCCCAGGTGTCTTTTATTATCTCCTCTGTGTGCCTTGTGTCTAACAGAGGGGCCAGATAATGCTGAGTCTCTTGCATCTTATACTTAGTAACTTGTGAAATGTTTGGGTTTTCCCATTTCCCTGGTGTACAGTTACTTGAGTAAATGGTCATTGGTCCCTTTGGGGATGGTCTGAGAGATTTATGAATGAATATTTGCTTTGGGGCTGCAGAATCTTCGCTTCCAAGGTCTGGCCTCTCCTTCGATAACATAGTTCTAAGTCTGAAATTGAATCAGGTCCAGAGACTGGACAAGGAATCATGACTTTTATTGGAGCATCTGTCTTTGACTTCTGACCATTGTTGATTTCTTTTGATGGTACAAGTTGAGGTGTATCTGGAAGGCTCCTAGCAGCAGGAACAAAGCAGTGGCCCCCAGTATAGGGGATAAAATGCCAGAAATGCCATGGCAGATAATTGAAGGTTTTAAATCAGCAGGCATGCTGCATTGAATATGGATCATACCGGATAGTTTGTGCCCTGGGAGGGCCTGGAGATGCATCATCTACCAAAACACTGAGAAATCATGGGCAGAAAAGGCCCCAGCACCACTGAGAAACTGTTTCTATGTCCTCTGAGGTCCAGGGCTGCCTTTAGGAAATTGCGTCGTGGGGAACTTCCCTGGTGATCCAGTGCTTCCACTGCACAGGGCGTGGGTTCCATCCCTGGTCGGGGAACTGCTAAAATCCTGCATGCCACCAAGAAAAAGGAGATGCCTGTGCAGAACTGCTTCATTGGTAGCAGTGGGGACAGGCCCCCCAGACAGTAGAGGCCTGGAGGTGGCACTTAAACATCAGAAATCAAGTGGCTGTAGTTACGGTAATGAATGAGTGAGTTCAGAGGGTTGAGGTCCAGAGGGCTGACCTGCAGAGAGTTATGGAAATCTTTAGCAGGATATGGCATTTCAGAAGGCAAATTGCCCTGGAGTTACCAGGCCAAATGGTAGCAGATGCTGCTTTCCTCATCTTTTTTTCCTTTTTATTCTTTTTGGCTAGATTCAGAAAGTACTACTTTATGCAAATTCTTCAGTAACTTACTATGCATTTGTTAAACGGGTGCTCAGTTCTGTGTTTTCTCTCCTTTCTTTTCCCTTCTTCCTACCACTTCCTTCCTCCACGCCATCTTTTTTCTCTTAGTGTTTGACTGATTTCTGTTGACCTGTCTTCAGATTTACTGATTGTTTTCTCAACTGTGTTCTAATGTCTACTGAGGTCATTAAAGGCATTCTTTCTCTTATTTCCAGCATTTTCCTTTAACTTAAAAAAATTTTTTTTTTTTTCATTTAATTACTTGGCGGTACTGGGACTTAGTTGCAGCATGTGAACTGTGAGTTGTGGTGTGTGGGATCTAGTTCCCTGATCAGGGATCGAACCCTATCTCCCTGTGTGGGAAGGAAGTCTTAACCACTGGACCCCCAGGGAAGTCTCAGGGATTCGCTGTTTTTAAGGTTTCGTCCCATATTTTCCAGAGCTGTGCTCTCACAAAGCTGATCCCTCCTCTGGGAAAAGGCACTGTGAAGCCCGTTTCTCTCGCTGCATCCTTGATTGCCCTTCTGGTTCCTACCGGTTTGTATTTGCTCGTTTTCCTTACTTTTCATTTTAGGTGTTCCTCTGATTTAAAAAAAATCATTCTTCTCTTTCCTCTTGAAACTGTCCCCCTAAGAAACCCATCCGCACTTAAGGCTTCATCGTTTCTCCTGGGGGATTATTTGGAAATCTATCTTGACCTCATACTTCTTTCCAGGCATCCAGGTCTTCTGTCTTCGCTGTGTGTTTGGGCTCCTCACCACTCAGGGATCTGGAATTTCACGTTTCTAACGTGGGATGTCTGTTCCTTCACACAAGTTCTTTATGCAGTATTTGTATTGGTCATTGAAGTACTTGTCACTTTAAATTCTCTTTTTTACTGACTGCTTGAGAACATGTTCATTGCTTTTTACCTGGACTGCCCTGTTTCCCAGTGCCTTTTCCAATCTTTTTTTTTTTTCCAACCTTGTAATTCCACCCTGTCCAGCAATGCCCCAGTCAGTATCCTAATCTCAGCTCTGATTTTCATCAGCACTTTCTCTTTCTCGGATCCCTTCAGTATTCATCATCCAAATATGTTTTCCCTGACGTGTGGAGGGCCTTGTACAATGTAAGAGCTTAAGTATGTTAACTGAATGGAGAGTTGGCAGACCGTTCAGAAGAGAACCACATATTCAGCTGACACGAGGGAAACTTGTTAAGGAACAGTGGTTGGAGCTGGAATTTTGTGAAAAAGCATCAGAGACTGCTCAGGACTATATTAGGAATTCTAGATCCTGAGGGATGAAGATTACAGCTAATCTTTTGCTATCTGTACAAAATGTTAGGTCCAGTGCAGGAGATGAAAGAGATGTGGGTTCAGTTCCTGGGTAGGGAAGATCCCTTGGAGGAGGAAATGGCAACCCATTCTGGTATTCTTAGTGGAAAATCCCATGGACAGAGGAGCCTGGCAGGCTGCAGTCCATGGGGTCGTGGAGAGTCAGACACAGCTGAGCACACACAGTGTTAGAGGGCAGGATGGTCTTTAGTTTTGGCATAGAGAAGCACAGTTTGGCTTAAAAACTTCTTTTCCTTAAATATAAGAATAATGCTACAGCAGACCCTTGAAGAAAATTAAAACTTCCTCTACCACTGAGATACTAAAAATCACTGGTGACCTCTCTTGTTAGGGGTGTTTCATTCCCATCCCTGCAGTAGAATCCAATCACCAAGCTGCCTTCTTGTTTCTAATTGTGATTTAAATAAAAACCTCTTCTGATGACTTCTGCCTGAGCACTTGAGTTCCTCACCTGGAGGGCTTCTTAACCTACAAGTTTCTGGGTCTTATCCCTGGCGTTTCTGATTCAGTGGGTCTGAGAGGGGCTTAGGAACTTGCACTTCTGCCAATTTCATGGTTCATGCAGATACTGCAGGTCTGGGGACCACACTCGGAGAACATTTGCTCTTCTTCACAGGGTCAGGTGTTCTTTGTAACTTGCAGTCCGATTTCATTCCTCTGAACCGTTTCAAAAGTGTCGCTTCCCTTGCCAAACCCCCGAGATTGCATGGAGCAGCTCTGACCCTCTGCATTGCATTGATTCCCCCTGTAGCCTGTTTTCACATAATTGAAGCATATTCTGTTTTCTTAAAGGTACCTGTCTATCTCTGTGCATACCATTTCTTCTGCCCATTTTCCATAGTCCAGCCCTTTGGGGATTTATATCAGTCTGGCTCCACATTAATTCTTTTTTTAAAAAAAAAAAGTTCTTAAATTAAACAAGTAATTTGGCTGTGCTGGGTCTTAGTTGTGGTATGAGGGATTTCATCACAGTGTGAGATACTTAGTTGTAACATGTGGAATCTTGTTTCTTGACCAGTGATTAAACCTGGATCCCCTGCATTGGGAGTATAGCATCTTAGCTGCTAGACAACCAGGGAAGTAGGTTTTTTTTTCATTTTATTTTTTTAATTGAAGAATAATTACTTTGCAAATTTTTGTGGGTTTCTGTCATACATCATCAAGAATCAGCCACAGGTACACCCATGTACCCTCTCTCCCAAACCTCCTGCCCCATCCCACCCCTCTAGATTGTCACAGAGCCCCTGTTTGAGTTTCCTGAGTCATACAGCAAATTCCCATTGGCTGTCTCTTTGACATATGGTACTGCAAGTTTCCATGTTACCCTCTCCATACGTCTCACCCTCTCCTTCCTCTCCCCACCTCACCCCCCCCATCCCCCGCCTCATCCATAGGCCTGTTCTCTATGTCTGTTTCTCCATGGCCGAAAGTTTTACTTTTGTTTCAGGTTTGAAGGAGTCATTAACAAAAGAAACCACTCATTACGCATAAATGAACAATTTCAGTATTTAATAGAGGATTATATAACTTAATTTCAATATATAGTCATTAAAAGAAAAGAGAAACAGAAACGAGAGAGAAGAGTAACAGCACATGCATCACCAAATTGGGCTGACCAGCATCCAGGCCTAGACCGCATACTCGGGAGCCCTGAGGAACAGCAGTCCGGAGTCCTAATTGGGGAAGGGTCTTGAGCAGTGTTTTCACTCCATGGGCGAGACTTCAGATTGCAGGTTCCAGGGTTCCCACTTATAATCCCAGGCCACAAACGGATATCACCATCAATTTGCATGCAAAAATGCAGCTCTGGTTTTACTGTAACCTTTTTACAATGCTGTTTATTTTATCTTGTGAGTTAAGATGATGCTGGTAAAGTGCTGCACTCAATACGCCAGCAAATTTGGAAAACTCATCAGTAGCCCCAGGACTGGAAAAGGTCAGCTTTCATTCCAGTCCCAAGGAAAGGCAATGCAATGCCAAAGAATGTTCAAGCTACTGCACAATTGCAGTCGTCTCGCACACTAGCAAAGTAATGCTCGAAATTCTCCAAGCCAGGCTTCAGCAGTCCGTGAACTGTGAACTTGCAGATGTTCAAGCTGGTTTTAGAAAAGATAGAGGAACCAGAAATCAAATTGCCAACATCCATCAAATCATCGAAAAAGCAAGAGAGTTCCAGAAAAAAATCTACTTCTGCCTTATTGACTATGCCAAAGTCTGACTGGGTGGATCACAACAAACTGGAAAATTCTTCAGGAGATAGAAATACCAGACCACCTGACCTGCCTCCTGAGAAATTTGTGTGCAGGTCAAGAAGGAACAGTTAGAACTGGACATGGAACAACAGACTGGTTCCAAATTGGGAAGGGAGTGCATCAAGGCTGTATATTGTCACCCTGCTTATTTAACTTCTATGCAGAGTACATCATGTGAAATGCCAGGCTGGATGAAGCACAAGCTGGAGTCAAGATTGCCGGGAGAAATATCAATAACCTCAGATATGCAGATGACACCACCCTTATGGCAGAAAGTGAAGAGGAACTAAAGAGCCTATTGATGAAAGTGAAAGAGGAGAGTGAAAAAGTTGGCTTAAAGCTCAACATTCAGAAAACGAAGATCATGACATCTGGTCCCATCAGTTCATGGCAAATAGATGGGGAAACAATGGAAACAGTGAGAGACTTTATTTTGGGGGATTCGAAAATCACTGTAGATGGTGACTGCAGCCAGGAAATTAAAAGACACTTGGTCCTTGGAAGGAAAGCTATGGCCAACCTAGACAGCATATTAAAAAGCAGAGATATTACTTTGCTGACAAAGGTCCATCTAGTCAGAGCTATGGTCTTTCCAGTAGTCATGTATGGATGTGAGAGTTGGAATGTAAAGAAAGCTGAGTGCCAAAGAACTGATGCTTTTGAACTGTGGTGTTGGAGAAGACTCTTGAGAGTCCCTTGGAGAGCAAGGAGATCCAACCAGTCAATCCTAAAAGAAATCAGTCCTGAATATTCATTGGAAGGACTGATGCTGAAGCTGAAACTTCAGTACTTTGGCAACCTGATGTGAAGAACTGACTCATTGGAAAAGACCCTGGTGCTAGGAAAGATTGATGTCAGGAGAAGGGGATGACAGAGGATGAGATGGTTGGATGGCATCACTGACTCAATGGACATGAGTTTGAGCAAGCTCCAGCAGGAGTTGGTGATAGACAGGGAAGCCTGGTATGCTGCAGTCCTTGGGGTTGCAAAGAGCTGGACATGACTGAGCGACTGAACTGAAGTGTGAGTTACAGGATATCATTAAACCCCGGTTGGCAGGCCTCTAGGGACTCAATTCCAAGACCCCACTACCTTGCTTATTAAAGTGCTGCCTGACTAGCTGTGCTTTTGGGAGGTAGAGAACACAGGCAGTGCTCAGGCAGGTCAGAAGCAAGGTCAGAGGTCTTCTCTCCTGCTTCTGAAGCCTGAACAAGACTTCCTCCATTTTAATTTCCCTAACAGAAAGTCCACCACATTAGTTCTTATACTTGCTTGGAAATTGGGACAATTAATTACTAGAACACTGGTGCAGCTGCAGAGATTGTATGAAACAATTAGATGAGCTGGATTGAGAAATAACACATTAACTTGAATATGCCATGTGGTACCCAGCTTGAATAATCTCTACTCTCTTTCTATAGGCACATGATTGTGGTCTATTTCATGTACTTTACAGGTCACCCATATACAATTCAGTGATTCAGGTATGTTGACAGACCTGTGCAACCATTAACACAAATCAGTTTTAGAACATTTGGATTACCCCAAAAAGAAATCTTGTACTTACAAGCTGTTATTCCGTCACCCCTTCTCCCCAGGCTCTGGCAACCACTAATTTACTGTCTCTTTAGATTTGTGCATTCTAGACACTTAACATTAATGGAAGCATATAACACATGATTCTCTGTGACTGGCTTCTTTTATTGAGCACAACGTTTTCAAGGCTTATCCATGATTATAGTGTATATCAGTACTTCATTTTTTATTGCCACATAATATCCCATTGTAAGGGCTCCCCTGGTAGCTCAGCTGGGAAGGAATCTGCCTGCAATGCAGGAGACCCGGGTTTGATTCCTGGGTCGGGAAGGTCCCCTGGAAAAGGGATAGGCTACCCACTCCAGTATTCTTGGGCTTCCCTGGTGGACTCAGCTGGGAAAGAATCTGCCTGCAATGCAGGAGACCCGGGTTTGATTCCTGGGTCGGGAAGGTCCCCTGGAAAAGGGATAGGCTACCCACTCCAGTATTCTTGGGCTTCCCTGGTGGACTCAGCTGGGAAAGAATCTGCCTGCAATGCAGGAGACCCGGGTTTGATTCCTGGGTCAGGAAGGTCCCCTGGAAAAGGGATAGGCTAGCCATTCCAGTATTCTTGGGCTTCCCTGGTGGCTCAGATGGTAAAGAATCTGCTTGCATTGTGGGAGACTTGAGTTCGATCCCTGGGTTGGGAAGATCCCCTGGAGGAGGGCATGGCAACCCACTCCAGTATTCTTGCCTGGAGAATCCCCATGGACAGAGGAGCCTGGTAGGCTATAGTCCAGGGTTCGCAAAGAGTCAGATATGACTGAGCGACTAAGCATAGCTTTCCATTGTATGGAACAACATTTTATTTATCCCACCATCAGCTGATGGACATTTGGGTTGTTTCCAATTTTTGGATATTATGAATATTCTTTGAACATTCATGTGCAAGATTTTTGTCATGGACATATATTTTCATTTCTCTTGTGTCTTTACCTAGGAGTGGATCTATGTTGAGTATTTTGCAGAGCTGCCAAACTAATTTCCAAAGCAGCTATACACCATTTTACTTTGCCACTGGCCTTGTGTGAAGGTTTCATTTTCTTCACATCCTCATTGCACTTGTTGTCAGTCTTAATTTTAGGCATCCTAACAGTTGTGAAATGGTATCTCATTTGGTTTTAATTTGCATTTCCATAATGATTTATTGAGCATCTGTTCATATACTTACTGGCCATTTTTCTTTGGAAAAATGTCTGTTGAATCCATTGCCCATATATGTATTTATTTATTTAATTTTAAAGACAAATTTGTGGAGTAGTTTCAGGCTCACAGCAAGATTGAGAGGAAGATACAGATTTCTCATGTATATTGTGCTTACACACATGCATCCCATTATCAACATTCCTCACCAGTGTGGTCCTTTTTCTTTTTTCCCTTAAAGCAAGTTATGACCTGCCGGGGTCCTGCCCCGGTGGATCCAGGGAATTTGAAGGGGAGACGGCATAGGCGAGGAAAAACTTATTTATTTAGAAATACAAAAGAAATTAAGAGGAAATAGTATAGTAGGAAAATTTAGTGGAGAAAAGATGCTGAATAACTTGGTTTACGTGGAAAACCAATAAAGTTCCAAGGCAAGGAACTTGCACCATCTACGTTAGGCCGCCGGCATCCTCTTGAATAGCATTTGGGTGCCCCACCTTGGGCTCCCTCTCGCATGGATCTTAGAAGCCGGGGCAAGTAAGTAGACATGGCGAGCCTCTATGCCCCAGATGGGAATTCAGCCAGAAAATAGAGTAAAGACACGGGGGAAACCAGTCCAATGACTGGCCCATCCTCTATTGTCCAGAAAAGCCTTTTATACCTTTTTTTGTACATAGAGATCAATGGATAATATAAAATTATGCAGCATCAGCAGCCCTGACTCTTATTGAGACCAGGCTCTCTCTCTGCATACCTAGTTGTATACACAAGTCTTAGGTGATTTACATCATCTTCTGGCCAGAGGGCCAATTAACATTTTACAGCCCTTTTTCTGATAAGGGTTTGTCAACCAGAAGACTTATTTGCCCTAACAGTGTTGTTCTTCCCAAAGTCTGGTGCCGCTCTCAGAAAGCACTAAATAAAGTTACATTCTTACATAGCAAAGATACAACAATTTATAACAAGTAAAAGGAGTACAGTGATTTATAACTAAGAAAAGTAACTCAAAAGTCTAGTGTTGCTAATGTCAAAACTACTATATTCCTATTTCTGCATCCCGATTACATTGATTAATATCCCTCAGGTGCCTAAAAGATAAAGAATATGGAGGCCTGGCAGCAGTCATTGAGTCAACAGTGAAAACCTGTCACCAATATAATTTTTAGCTCTTTAGAAAAGGCTCAGTATCTTTAAGATGCTTTAAGCTTTGTGCCCCTCGCAGTTGGGGGGCTGTAAGCAATTCACAAGCTGCAAAAAGTCCGAGGGAACCTGTCAGGCAAGTTAGAGAGCCATCAAAGGGGTTTGAGTTGATGCAGGAGACTGAAGCCCTGAATTAACTTTTTTCCAGAGAATGTCAGAAGAGTGAAAAGCACAGTAATAAATCAGGCAGACTCTGGTTTTGGGGGGTAGATGTTCAGGAAAACTCAGGGGGAACCCCTGAAGCCGGATCACGGCTTTGCATTTTGTTGGGCTTCCTTCCTCATGACCTTTGTCACAGGCGGGATTCCTCACGCAGGCTCCCGGCAATGACCCTACACTGACACATTGCAACCAGCCAAAGTCTGTAGTTTACTTTAGGGTTCGCTCTTGTTGTATGTGCACTGAGAAAAATGTAATGAAATGTGTCTATCGTTACAGTGTTTTCACTGCCCTAGAAATCCTCTATGCTCTGCTTGTTCATCCCTCTTCCTACTCCAACCCCTGGAAGCCACTGATCTTTCTCTTGTCTCCACAGTTCTGCCTTTTCCCAAATGTCATGTAGTTGGAATCATACAGTATGTGACCTTTTCAGATTCTTTGCTTATTTTTAAGATCGATAGTTTGGTTGGTTGGTGTTGAGTTACTTAGGGGTTATTTACATATTCTAGATATAAATCCTAGATCAGATACATGATTTTCAAATATTTTCTCCCACTCTGGATTGCCTTTTCACGCTCTTGATACTGCTGTTTGTTGTAGAAATTTTTAAATTTTGATTTAGTCCAGTTTATTTTTTTTTTAACCTATGTTTTTGGTGTTGTATCCAAAAAATCATTGCTAAATCTAATGTCATGTAGCTTCCTCTTATGTTTTCTTCTAAGAGTTTATGTTTTAAGTTTTCCACTAAGTGTTTCATCCATTTTCTGTTAATTTTTGTATGTGGTGTAAAGTATGCGGGTCCAGTTTTATTTTTTCACATGTGACTATCCAGTTTTTCCCAGCACCATTTGTTGAAGAGACTGTCCTTTTCCCTTTGAATGGTTTTGGCACTCTGGTCGAAAATCATTTGAACACATATGTGAGAGTTTATTTCTGGACTCTCTGTGCTCTTCCATTGGTCTGTATGTCTGTCTTTATGTCATTATAGCACTGTCTTGATTACTTTGATCAGCTTGGAGGTAAATTTTGAAATCTGGAAGTGTGAGATCTCCAACTTTGTTCTTTTTTCAGTATTGTTTTGGTGATTGGAGTCTCTTGAGATTCCATGTGAATTTTAGGGTGGGATTTTCTGTTTCTGGACAAAAAACATCATTGGGATTTGATAGGGATTACGTTGAATCTGTGGATTGCTTTGGGTAGTGGTCGCTTCTCAACACTATTGTCTTCCCATTCATGACTCCTAGATGTCTTCTCGCTTAGTTATGTCTTTAAGTTCTTTCAGCTGTATCTTGTAGTTTTAGTGTACAAATCTTTCATCTCCATGCTTGAGTTTACATCAAAGCATTTTATTCTTTTTGATGCCATTGTAAATGGACTCGTTTTTCTTAATTTTCTTTTCTGATTATTCATTTTATCTTTGCCCATTTTTTAATTGGATTATCTTTTTATTGTTTAGTTGTAAAAAGTTCTTCATATATCTTGCATGCAGTTTCCTTTTCAGATATGATTTATAAATATTTTCTATCATTCTATGTTCTACTTTCTTTACTAATACGAACTCTCTGCATGAAGCATGAAAACACTTCTCCCAAAATCTTTCCTTTAAAAAGATAGGAAATGCGAAGATATTTTGTAAGAATTTACTAACATATTACACTTCTTAGCAATTTTTCTATTTGTAAAATGTGGTAGTACATTTTATAGAATATTTAGTGAAAAGTATGTTTATGAACACTATAATAGCCTAGAAAATGATGTATTAGGCAAGTGGAGTATAACTTAATTGTGTCATACAAATAAAATTATATTTTTTTAGAAAAATCTCAAACTTATACATGGGAAAAATGATTAGAAAAAAAACTGCCAAAATGTTTGTGGTGGTCATGGAATGACCAGGACAATAAGTATTTTGTTTTCCTGTCTGTGTTTGCATGTGTATTTAAGGTTTGTTTTTTTTTTAACTACAAAAAATTCTATTTAAAGAAGGGTAAAAATTGTATGGCCCAGTGGAAAAAGGAAACTCGTAGGAGAACATAACATGTAATGACACAGAATATCAATTCCCGCGGGTATCAGTGTACTGTCAACCTAGAGGTTAGTTAGGGTAGCACTGTGTTTCATCCTGTCTTCCTGTAGAACTAAAGAGCGAGTGTTACCACATCCCCTGCCTGAGTGCTACACACCCTGGTGAAATTAAACAGCAAATCTCTAATAGTTTCCTGTAAATCTCTTGCACGCTTATCCACCTGTACTGTCTTAAGTTATATAACTGAACCAGTGATACTGGGCTGATTAGTTTCAAATTCCCAAGAGAGCTGTTAGCCACTCAGAGTAAATATGAAGGGTGTAGCTGATACTTCGCTGTTGAAAATTGACTTCAGGAGGTCATGTGCTTCATTATTACCCGTCCCTTTGTTAGTGTCGGGTCCCATCAGTCTGTATCACTTCAGAAAATTATGTCTTGTTTCTTATAAACATTAAAATTAATTTTTAAAAGATCTAAGTCTGCTGAAGAATTTATTCTTTTTCAACAGGCCTTGGAATAATGTTAAATGAATGTATTGTCTGCTCTAATTATCTAATTTAAATTACTACTTTAAGTAATAGCTTTGTTAACTCATATTTAGTGTGACCACATGAATCAATTTGGTAAAACAACCAGATAATCTACTTTAAAAATCAGTTACAGAAGTGGTCTGTGTTAATTGGAGATTGGCAACTGTGTAGGCAGTCGTCAGTTATCACAATTAGTTGAGCTGTAGAGTATTCCATTTATGATGCTTACTTAGTAGTCATTTAATTTAAACAGAGCTGAAGGACTTTAAAGATTCCTACATAGTCATTGTTTCTATTGTAAACATTCAGTAGTAATTAGAAATTTGAATAAGGGCTATAATACAAAAAGTTTTAGTTTAATAATAGCTAAAAATAATTTCTCTGCTATTTTAGGAGTTGGTAATGCTTCTTTTAGAGCACAACGCTGATACTACTGTTGTTAATGGGAATGGACAGACAGCAAAGGAGGTCACTCATGACAAAGAAATCAGAAACATGCTTGAAGGTAAATATTACAGATCTTACTCGAGACAGCATTTATCTTCATTATAGCCATGGCCCAGGATATAAGTAGAAAATGGCTTCTGAGACGCCAAAATAGATGATACTGAGCCTGTGCTCCAAAGATAGTGTAATTTGAGAGTCATCGATTGGATGTAAAACTGTATGAGAGCTTCCTCAGAGCTTTTGAATTCTTACTTTATATAACATTATGGCAAGTTTTAAAAATTCAATGTCCAGTATACTTAAAAGTAAAAATTAGTGACATGAGAGAGTACAGCTGAAAGGCAGCAAAAGTGTGATAATATAGGAATGTAGGAGCACAGAACAGGGAAACTAGAAGTGTGTGGTTCCTGGGAGTCGTGTGATTCTGGCAAGGAGAGCTCTGGCCGCTCTGTTATCCTGAGGGCATCACTGTAACACAACGGCCACAGTAACTTCTTCGTGGATCAGCTTCATTGCTGGATGAACTTCAAAGATTCAATTACATTTAAGAAGACATAGGAGGGATTTCTCTAAAAATAGTTTAAGGCAAAAATATCTCAATGCTTACATCAGGAAACTTCGTTTGTTAGGATTGTTACTCAAATACCCAGGGTTTTGGCTGTAATTATTTTGGGTAGTATTTCTATAGGAGAGAAGGGAAGAGTTCTTATTTACTCCCTTATGAATAAAGATATTGAATTTTAAGTTGCAGTTTCACACACATCCTTTGTTCTTTCCTTTGCAGTTTAGAGGAGGGCACGAAAATGTTTCATTTGAAGGGCATTGACTTATTTATTAGTAGTATTTTTATCTATGGACAAGGCGCAGTCTTGCTTTTTATTACTTTCCAGTTGGCCTTGAAACCTAAAATCTCCCTTGTTTCTCTAGTTATAAGGTAATGTCTGCTTGTCAGACACCTTTTAGGCCAGTATTTTTATTCGCTCTTGCATTTAAAATGAGCCCTTTCATTTTTAATAAAGAAATCAACACATAACATCTGTAAGGCTCGGTATTATGTGATTTTGGGGGAAACTGAACATGCTAGATGTGATCCCTGCCATTTACTAAATCGTGATCTGATTGGGAGGATGAGGTACTGTCTGTCTGTAATAAGTGTTTGTAATGACTGTTCTATCATTTTGTTTGCAATAAGATGAGAACCCAGAACTGCTGGACTGGGATACTGGGTTTGCGTGACAAGTTGACATTTAATGGGGCTAGTTGTAAAGACATGCTCTAAGCGCCCGACTTCACACCCTCACAACCCAGCTGTGTTAAGGGCAAGAGTTTGGTTGACTTGATGGGCTCTATGATTTATCAGCTACAGTATGATCCTGGCTGGGGAAGTGGAAGTAGAAATTGGGAGATTTTGCTCTGATTGCCTTAGCCAGGTGTGATATCATTTGTGGCTAACATGATGAATGGGTCAGACTACAGGGAGTGCACCCACAACCTACCAAGACCACACACAGAGAGACCAGAAATCCTATCACAGGTTTGCATGTAGAGATAAGAAACGTTTCACCCCAGAAGGACAAGCTTTAGTAGGCGCAACAATCGTACTCAAGTACTTCAAGGGCTGTTACATTGGAAGATGGATTTTCTTACTTGAGGCTGACCAGGGCCAGCTGAGAGTCTAGTTAATGGAGTGCCAGGGAGTTCATCTTTGGGTGCAGTCTACTATAATAGTGGCCTGGGTTGCCTTCAAAGATGTAGTGAGCTTCCCAGACACTTCTAATCCTGGGAGAGGATAGATTACTACTTCCCAGGCACTAGAGGGGACTCCAGTACCTTCTTCATATCATTTGACTTTTTTCATTTTGAGAAATATCTAACCTATAGGAAGGTTTGAAGAAGAATACAACAAACACTTGTACATCTGCACTTAGTTACCAGTTATTAACATTTTGCTACATCTGGTTTACATTATTTAATGTTACTTATGTACTTCTAATTTTTTCCCAACACTATAAGGGAGTAATTTACAGACATGATAGTTTAGCCCTTAATACTTCAGTTTGTATGTCTTAAGAACAAGGATATTTCCTTATATAATGATCAACTTCATGAGATTTAACATCAATATCATAATATTACTGTTGCAGAGTGCCTCTCAATTTGGGCTTTTCTCGTCTCATAAAAATTAGATTCAGGCTATCCATTCTTGGCGTACATTGTAGTTGACATAGGATGAGGTTGTATGCTTTATACCAATGCATTGTTTTAGGTACTTGATGTCATTTGTTCTACTATTGGTGAAATTATCTTTGATCATTAGTAGTCCACTGTAAAGGTACTTAGTACATAGTCCCACTTTTGTAATTAGTAAATAATCCTTGGGGAGAAAAATTGAGACCATGGTAAATATCCTGATTACCGACAAACTTCAAATCAATGATTTTAGTGTTCATTGATAATTCTTGCCCGAATCACTTATGACTATAGAAATTGCAAAATGGTGATTTTCTGTTAATGAAGTATATTTGCTAGTTTCTCACCTGCATTTCAGGTGTACTGCTATTTAACCTACCCTGGGCATGTATGTGAGTGTCTTGTCAGGATGGAGTTAGGCTTCATGATCTTTGTGGTCTTCCCTAACTCTGAATTCTGATTGAAAAGAGCTAGTTTACAGTCATATAACATTTAAAATTTAAAGGACAAATTATTTGGGGGGTAGAGTATTGGCTTTAAAAATATTTTTGAGGTATAAAGTATATAGATAAAAGTACACATTAATAATGTATGGCTTGCTGTTTTCACAAGGGAACATATCGATGTAAACAGCACCCGCATCAAGGAATAGAATATTACTGGCACTCTAGAAACTTTAAGTCCCTTCAACTGGAGTACTTGTTTTTGTTGGCTAGACCAACAGTCTTTTTTTTTTTTCCAGTATCCAGAATGAATATAGGACAGGAACATAGGCAGAGTTTTCACCTCTAGATCCTGTTTTCCTTCATTTATGAGCCTAGACAATCTAGAGAGTAGTCGTAGGGAAACATAATGACCCTTCCTTAAAGTCTGGAATGATCATTATTAAGCATTGTTTGAGTATTCAGAGACTATTTATTGGCTAAACATGCACTGTGTCAGATACTGTCATAAGTGCCTAGGATACACAGAGTAAGAACAGGTACCTGACTCCAGGCATGACTGTGGGGATAAAGTGCAGCTCTGGGAAATACATGCAGTAGCAGAGGTATGTAAGGAAGGCTAGGGACTGTTTTCAAAAGCTCACAGACGGGTGGCTGTAGAACCAGTGAGAAGAAAGGCTGAAGAGCATCAGTTCCAGCGAAAGAAGGCAGTACTGGGAGCCTGTGTGGAGGCTTGGCAGCCTTCTTCCAAGATGGAGAGGGAGGGGATCTGGGTGTGGAAATAAAAATGTGAGAATAGCAGATGCTGGTATATAGTAAGGTTAGTTCTTTAGACAAAGCCAAACTGGTTCCAGCTATTCCAGTATTCAAGCTTTGTGTTTCCTGTAGTTGAAATGCAGGGGCATGCATCATGTCTTGAACAACTGTTAGTGCATAGTAATTACTAACTATTAATAAATGTTCATTATTTCTCAGGAAGACCTGGGAAGCTTTTATATTCCTCCCCTGTAGCCTTTGCAGAGGACATTATATACATATTTTAAGAGGGATTATTGCTAACCTTTCTATGAAATTGCTTCTTTTCTGGAAGCCAAAACAGAACTCAGATATAGTGGAAATGAGACCTTTTTACATATTCCACTCTCTTAAACCAGATTGCTCTCATTCCCTGCAAGTATGAGCAGCACAGAGTAACGGTAAGAGCAGGTACTCTGAAACCCACCTGCCCAAGTTCAAGTCCCAGCTCCTCCATGTCCTGACTGTGACTTAGGTTAAGTTCCTTAGGTTAAGTTTCTGCCTCAGTTTCTTCACCTATAAAATTGGCAAAATAGTAATGCGTCAAAGAGTAGCTACACAGATTTAGTGAGTTAATATTTTTTAAGTGTTGTGAAAGGTATTTGGCATGTAGTAAATGCTATAGTGTTTGTTAAGGACATAAAATATTCTTATAAAAATATGGACTTGATATATAAACCTAAATATATTTATATGGTTTGTATGTCTTAGTGGACATGAGTATGAGCAAACTCCAGGAGACAGTGAAGGACAGGGAAGCCTGGCTTGGTGCAGTCCATGGGGTTGCAAAGAGTTGGACACGACTTAGCGACTGAACAACAACAATAATGTCTTCCTTGTTTCTTATTATTACTTTTCACATTCTAAAGATCTGGAAGATATGAGCTCCTCTCCCTACTTAATCTGTCTTTCCAAGGCACATAAATAATAATATTTCAGCATAAAAAGATAATTCTTAATTATCTGTGATGGGTATTATAGTGAGTAACATACTTAAAGACCTCTGAATTGAAAACATAAATTCATCTGAACGTGAGGGAAGTTCAGCTCTGTAATCTGAAGTCTAAGGCAGTGAGAATAATAATGAAGTCTCACAGCATTTGAATTACAATTCAAAACATTGTGACTTTTCTCACCACTATCCCTTTATTCTTTGTACATCTCTGTGATAAATTTGCTAATAGGATCCAGCCTAGAAGTAGAGTAATATGTACCTTTCCTTTTGCAGCTGTAGAAAGGACTCAACAAAGAAAGCTTGAAGAATTACTTTTAGCAGCAGCAAGAGAAGGCAGAACAGCAGAACTTACAGCTCTGGTAAAAAAAAAAAAAAATGTGTTATTTCTTTACGCTGTGGGAAAATTTCGATCTAATGTTGAGTTCATAACGTAGTCAAACTGTGGGACCAAAATACTCGAGATCAGAGTAATAGAACAGAAGTCTTTAAATATCTAAAAACACAGTCTGGTGATACTTTAAGCAGGGTTCATTTTACATGATGGTGTTTTTCTCTGATTTACTTCCACACTTTCTACTGAAAACCTAATGGCTAAGAATCTGGTTTTTCAAGGTAAACATTTAATGTAAGGGTAGTTTTTTTTTTTTTTTTTAATGATTAAGCCAATTTAAACTTGACATGTAATGTATAGAATCTTATAAAGGAATATCTTTCTCTAATTTTGATGAGTAATTACTTCTGAAAGGTATGCTGTACTTCCAGAAATTAACATACAGACAAGGGACATTAGTTTTGAAATATTTATAT
Source organism: Capricornis sumatraensis (assembly GCF_032405125.1). NCBI lineage: Eukaryota > Metazoa > Chordata > Mammalia > Artiodactyla > Bovidae > Capricornis > Capricornis sumatraensis. The sequence goes on from NC_091089.1 coordinate 35,065,288, forward strand.
CATGTTAGAACAGGTTGAAAACTTTACCCATTTTATTTTTTTGTCCTTAGGAGACCTACTTTCCAGTTTCCATTTCCTGAAAATAGTCTCATTAAACACAAAACTCTGAATGTGTTCTAAATTCACGACTGAAGCACGGCTGTTTGCCTTAAAGTTATTTCAGCTTGTTTGAAAAGGCTTCTCTGGTTTCCAAGGATGGGGCCTAAAACGTTTTTTAAACGTTCTGAAATGGAGACTGTAAGGAATTGTTTTTAAAGGAGTCAACCGGGAACAACAAATTCAGTAGCCCTTTAATGTTTACACATTTAACATTTATGGTTTTAACTCTTCTGAATGGCTGTCTCTGGTAGACCAGTTTGTAATTCTGCTGTCACAAGTGTGAACTGCAAGACTGGTAGGAGCGAATGGATCTACGTGGAATCCCAGTGCCCCAGCTTGGTGTGTGGTGTCTGTCGTCAGGGAAGTGTGGGACCTGAGACGCCACAGCAGCTTGAGGGGAGCATGCAGGGTGATGTGGGTTCACTGCTTTTCCGAGCAGGAAGCCACTGATGGTCGAGATGCTAGGGAGCCCAGCTGCCCAGGCTCAGGAGCGGGAGGGTCCACCTTAGTTATCTGTTACGTGGTTTTATGGGAGAAAGACTGTCTTCAGCATATAATTCACATTGCATTTCTTCAATTGTTAGCTCAACCGGCCGAATCCTCCTGATGTTAACTGTTCGGATCAGTTAGGCAACACACCCTTGCATTGTGCTGCTTACCGGGCTCATAAACAGTGTGCCTTAAAGCTTCTAAAAAGTGGAGCAGACCCTAATCTGAAGAACAAGAATGGTAAGCATGTTGGTGATAGCCACTGATGGACATTTTGAAGTTATAAAAAAAAAGGCGTTTCGTTTTAGCATCCAGCCTGTGTTCAACTGTTTAATTTTGAAGTCAAGGCATTTATACAAAAGAAAAAATTTATTGATTTACTTCCCAGTTAAGACCTAAATGTTTAATAATGCCTATTTCACCTGAGGCACTAAAGATGGCTTAAAATCTGATTCCTACCCTCAAGGGGAGGAAATGTACAGTTCAGTTCACTCGCTCAGTCATGTCCGACTCTTTGCGACCCCATGAATCGCAGCATGCCAGGCCTCCCTGTCCATCACCAACTCCCAGAGTCTATACAAACTCATGTCCGTTGAGTCAGTGATGCCATCCAGCAATCATCCTCTGTGGTCCCCTTCTCCTCCTGCCCTCAATCCTTCCCAGCATCAGGGTCTTTTCCAGTGAGTCAGCTCTTCCCATGAGGTGGCCAAAGTATTGGAGTTTCAGCCTCAACATCAGTCCTTCCAATGAACACCCAGGACTGATCTCCTTTAGGATGGACTGGTTGGATCTCCTTGCAGTCCAAGGGACTCTCAAAAGTCTTCTCCAACACCACAGTTCAAAAGCATCAATTTTCGGTGCTCAGCTTTCTTTGCAGTCCAATTCTCACATCCATTCATGACTACTGGAAAAACCATAGCCTTGACTAGACGGACCTTGGCAAAATAATGTCTCTGTGTTTTAATATGCTATCTAGGTTGGTCATAACTTTCCTTCCCAGGAGTAAGCGTCTTTTAATTTCATGGCTGCAATCACCATCTGCAGTGATTTTGGAGCCCAAAAATATAGGTTCTTGTTATTTGTGGTAGTCTTGTTCTATTAATACAATGTTGCTGGGACCTCTGAATTAGTGGATACTGAACCATTGCTCATAAGGGAAATAGAGTGAAACTCCTATGAGCCTTTGGTCACAGCATCCCATCCACAGATCACACATAACCTTGTTTTATGTGAGCCTCTGTGTAAAAACACCTTATTTAATGTATATTATTGATGATTAACACTGAGCTCACTACCAGGAACATCATATCTCAAGCCTGAACTAAGATCCTGTAACATGTATTCTATCTGGAAGGCACATCAGAGGCTTCTTCAGCTTACGAGCGCTAGACAGCACTTCATCACCGTGCTTGGGGGCCAGTTTCAGCAGTGAAATCACCAGAAACAAGAAGCAAGAAAGGTGAAAAGTGTGGCCCTAGGTAGACTGTGACGAGAACACTTGTTTACAGTCTGAGGGCTGAGACAAAGGGGCAGAGCATCAGCCTTTCCACTTCAGGGAACTAATGCATCAGAAGACTCAATTTTTTTTCTCTTAAAAAAAAAAAAGTTTATTTAATCAGCCTTTGAAGGCACCTAGTTTGTGTATGAAAAAGCAGTAAAATGGCAAATGTACAGGGTTCATGATGGGTAGAAACATGGAGAGGTGGGAAGAAGACTCTAATTTTTTATTAATCTGGATGTGTCTGTGAATGACCAGAAAATTGCTATGAGTATTGATTGGTGATTAAAGTAAATTTTAACAATGCTCAAGTTTGTAAATGTGGAGTTCTCAAATAAGGAGGATAGCTTATACACCCAGGACAGTGTCGATGACAGAGTTGGGTAACCTTAAGAGAAGCTGCAGAGTGTGTCTTGGGTATTCGGTGGAGGGACATCCCAGTAGGGCTGCTCCACATCCCCTTTTGTGGACCTGGAGAACTGGAATTTACAGTTCCTGAGAAGGGGAAGACTGTAGGAGGGGCAGGTGAGCAGATGCTGAGAATTAGGGGCTTGGTTTTTAAGACACTACAATTTTGAAATACTGTCATGTAATGCACATGATAGAGTTGGAAAAAGAACTTTGAGTCTAGGTGGGAGGGGTCTGGGTAGAGATACAAATTTGGGGATCATGTGTAAAAGTTAGATCTAGATGGATCGAAGAAATGAACACAAGAGTTAAAACCATAAAACTGCAGAACAAAATGCAGGAGAAAATCTTAGTTATCTTGGGTTTTGCAAAGATTTCTTAAATATGACACACAAAATATGAGTGATAAAATATTGATAAATTGGACTTTGTCAAAATTAGAACATTTCCTCTTCAATAGGCACTGTTATGAAAATGCAAGTTATGGGAGGAAATATTGGCAAAACATATACAACAATGAACCTCTATCTAGGATATATACAGAACCTTTATAACTCTAAGAGGAAGATAACCCAATTCTGAAAAGTTTCAGCCATTTCACCAAAGATACACAGATGGCAAAAATCACATTACTGAAAGATCCGTATAGAGATATAGAACTTAAAATTCATTTCCATGAAAAAAGTGCATTCACATAAATACAGGGAGTATGTACCATGATGTTTATTTCAGCTCTGTCTAAAATATTAAAAAGGTAGACATAAGCCTAACAGCTCGAATCAGCTGAGGTTTGCTTTAATACTTGCGGTAATACTGAGAGAGAGAACAGGGGCTACTTATATCAATGTGGATAAATAAAACAATGAGCAAAGAAAGGAAGTTGAAGCATAATAGGTAAGCCATTATTTCAATATTAACACCATACTGAACATGTAAAAGCACTTCCTGGGGGACTTTCCTGGTGGTCTAGTGGCTAAGACTCTCTGTGGTCCCAATGTAGGGGGCCCAGGTTCGATCCCTGGATGGGGAATTCGATCCTGCATGCCACAGCTACGAGTCCACATGCTGCAGCTAAGACCCAGTGCAACCAGATAAATAGACAGATAAAAAGAAAAAAATTTTTAAAAAGCACTTTATGGGTACATTCCTGTATAATAAAAGTGGAATACACACTTGAGAATGATGATGCTACCAATTTATGTCATCAAAAAAAATGAAAACAAAATAATAAAGCTGGAAGTGGGGAAGAATCATCATGATTACCTTTGAAAGTTAGTAGCAGTTTACAGAATGATTGAAGGGTAAACTTCTAAAAGTAATGGCAGGTGGATACAGATATTTGGAAAGTTCAGCATGCCTGTTAAAAGATGTTAATGTGTTCTTGATAAAAGTTAAGATGGTGCTTTCTGAGACAGTACTTTTTTCTTACTTGTTTTTTAAAAAATTTTTATTTTTTAAAAAATAAGAGTTTTTCTTATTCTACTACCATAAGAGTAGTAGTGTCTGCATTTTAGCAAGTTTTAAAAATAGAGAAAGAACATACATTACTCCAATACAGCCTCTGGTATTTTGGCATATTATATACCATTCGGATTTATTCTCATACCTATTTTTGAGCATTTTTTAAAGTTTCAAAGCATGCTGCTTTTTTGTGGCCAAATGAGGAAAAATGAAGACACTGAAAAGGTATAATCACCTCTACCCAAACATCCAAAGATTTAGGTTTTAGTTGCTGTTCTATGGTAGGCTAGATTTTTAAAATTTAAAATAATAGATACCAACTCGAGAGTGTAAGCAAAAGAAGGATCATATATTATTAGTATAAGAATACAGAGGTATCTCTCTCTATTTCAAAACAGGAAATGCTGTTCACCATGAGAGGGGATGGAATCAGGAAACAGGATGCTGTTAGGCCCCAAGGCGGCTGCCACTCATTGTGTGTGTGTCTCTGCACTGTGTGGTCCCTCCTTTCTGTCGCTTAGCAGACGAGCTCGTTTGTTTTCCGGCCTACATGAGGCAAGATGGCTGCCTGGTGCTACATGCAGTGGGTCATTGTCCGTTAACCTCAGTTTTAAGTCTAAGTGGGGGGCAGTATGATGGCGCCCACTTGCGTTAGGTGCCCACCATTGGTACAGTCAATAGGAGTTGGGGTGGAGGTACAAACATGATGGCTGGGGTCTTCCCCTGCAGGGTGTACAAAGGGCAGAGGGTGCCCAGAGGATGGTGATAAGTATGGGCCGGCAAACACCTAGGAGAGTATCTACCATTCTTTCTAGTTTATGGCTTGTAAATAGAGTTGACATATTAAAATCCTAAGAGTTGACTCATTGGAAAAGAGTCTGATGCTGGGAGGGATTGGGGGCAGGAGGAGAAGGGGACGACCGAGGATGAGGTGGCTGGATGGTATCATTGACTCGATGGACGTGAGTCTGAGTGAACTCCGGGAGTTGGTGATGGACAGGGAAGCCTGGCATGCTGCAATTCATGGGGTCGCAAAGAGTCGGACATGACTGAGCAACTGAACTGAACTGATATTAAGCATCAGCAGTGTTCCATGTCGTTCTTGGAAGCATGATCTTCATAGCTCGCCTTCTGCGTAGTATTTTGTGTGGGTATAATGGGCTCCATGCCTCCAAACCTTCAGTGATAAGAACAATGATAATTTCTATATTTTTTATGACTAAATTTTCCAAGTCTCTTAAAACAAAGATGTTTAAAGTCAAACTTGTTGGTCCTCCTCTTTGATTTCTTCTAAAACCACTAAGCTTAGGCAGCAGTTGGGGCATATCCGATTCTGTTCTCCCCTAGTGTGTCTGTGGCACGTCTATTCAACACATGCCGAGCCTCTGCTGTGGCAGTTACTGGCGACCCAAAAGTGAACAAAATCTGTCTCCACGCTCTTGGAGCCTGTGTTCTGGTGGGAGGAGACAGACAAAGCAAAAAATACGTTCAGTGTTGGGCAGTGATGTTCGGAAAAATAAAACAGGCCAAAGGGAATAGAGGGTGAGTCAGTGGGGCTGATGTTTTGGGAAGCAGGGAGGGAAGGGAAGGTCGCTCTGAAGTGACCTTGAGCGGAGAGCCAGACCGAGGACGGGAGGGAGCCCTGGTGAGGGGTTCAAGCAGAAGAGCAGTGAAAGCAAAGGCGAGGCCAGTGTGAAAGCTCAGGGTAGGCGGGCACTTGGCATATTTGAGGAAGAGAGCTGCTTGGGTGCCTAGAAGGTGCTCATCAGGGAGAGTGGTAACTCCAGACAATAGCCAGAGGCTCAGCCCTGCTGGCCAGTGTGGAGGGTTTTGAGCAGAAAAGGTGATGTGAGCGTGTACTTAGGATGTGAGACCCTCAACTTGCTAATCACTTACCTCTGCACCCTTCATCAAAGCATCCATCCATTCCTCTTCCATTGTTCTGTTAGCCCTTTCTCATCCACTTGAAGAGCTGACTGTGTTTTCTGTACTCACTCGTTGCCTCATCCGTCACTTTCCTTCAACAGTGTTGCACGTTTAATGTTGGTTTTTTTAAGATTTTATTCGCTGGTAATCTTTTCCCTGTACTATTCTTTGTTGAGGATTTTCCTTGACCGTCGTTCCTTAACTGTTTTTCCAAATGGCTTTAATTTTCTTAGGTTCTTAGTAAAAATGCTGTTGGCCCCTGATCGAGATTGCATTCTTTGTAAATTAATTTGAGGCGTGTTGACATTTGTATTTGGTTTTCCCATTAAGGGCCAAGTCTGTATCATGCAAAAATTTAAAAACAGGATCATTCCTGTTTTTTACTTTATTTTGTTGTGGTTGATAAGAGGTGGTGCAATTCTGAAATAGCTGGTTATGGTGCCCAACCAGGAAAGGAGGCTATTTCATTCCATTCAAAAACATTTTATTAAATTCTTGCAATGTGCTAGGTACTGTGGACATTGAATCTAGAAATGAGGGCTCTGTATGGGATTTCAACTGGTTGGCAGGAGTTCAGAATTTGTTTTTGGTGTTAGGACAGAATTCTGTGAAAGAAACCACATTGCCCTTCTCTCTACATAAAGGAATAGTTTCTCAAAAGTGCATTGTAGATAGAATAAAAATAACAAGTTGCCAGAGCTTTTCAGAAGATGTCCTCGTATGTGCTGGCTAGAAAACCTAAAGCGATTATCAGTTGCTCAGTTAACATTTTAAAAAGGTTTTTCCCTACCAAGAAAGTAATCTGTGGCCAGTCTAAGTTTTATCCATCAGCAGTCTGATAAATCTACCTCCAAAACAAATCTCAAACCCATGTACTTTTCTCCATACCTACTGATGTCCCCATTTTGCTACTAACTCTCTAATTCAAGCCACCAGTATCTCTTTTTTAAAATCAATTTTTATTGTAGGGTGGTTGATCTGTAATGTGTTAGTTTCTGCTGTACAGCAAAGTGAATCAGGTGTACATACCCATATATCCACTCATTTTTAGATTCTTTTTGCATATAGGTCAGTACAGAGTATGGAGTAGAGTCCCCTGTGCTCTTCAGTAGATTATTATCTATCTCTAGCAATGTGAGTATGTCAGTCCCAGTCCCCTAGTTTACCCCCCTTGATGACCATAAATTTGTTTTCTATACCTGTGACTCCATTTCTGTTTTATAAGTTCATTTGTACCATTTCACATATAAGCAATGTCATATGATTTGTCTTTCTTTGACTTACTTCACTCAGTATGACAATCTCTAGGACCATCCATGTCACTGCAGATGGCATTATTTCATTCTTTATTTGTAGCTGAGTAGTATTCCATTGTATCCACTCCTCTGTGGATGGACATTTAGGTTGCTTCCATGTCCTGGCTGTTGTAACTAGGGCTACAGTGGACACTGGGGTGCGTGTATCTTTTTGAGTTACAGGTTTTATCCAGACACATGCCCAGGAGTGGGATTGCTGGATCATATGGTAGGTCTGTTTTTAGTTTTTTAAGAAACCTCCATATTGTTCTCCATAGTGACTGCACAAACGTATATTCTCACCAACAGTGTAGGATGGTTCCTTTTTCTCTACACCCTCTCCAGCATTTATTGTTTGTAGATTTTTGATAATGATGGCCATTCTGACCAGTGTGAGATGGTATCTTATTATAGTTTTCATTTTCATTTCTGTGATTTTGAGCATCTTTTCATGTGCCTCTTGGCCTGTGAGAATTGTCTATTTAGATCTTCTACCCATTAAAAAAAAAATTTTTTTTTTTAAAATTTTGAGCTGCATGAGCTGTTTGTAACTAGTATCTTTCACCTGGACCTTTGCTTTGTAACTTGTATCCTTGCTTTTCTCTTGCACTCATTTACAAGCTTTCCCCACACAGGCACTGTAGAGATCTTTTTTTTTTTTTTTTTAATTTTTATTACAGAAATTATCAGAGCTTAAAAAGAGTATAATTGGTGTAGAAATTATCCTCTCTCAGGCATTATCAGTAATCCGCTCACCAGATGTCATATTATTTTGTCTATAAATACTTAAATTCTTTTTTACAAGATATGGTCTTCCTTAAAAAAAAGTCGTGAATGTTGCACAACTCTGAATATACTAAAAACCATTGACTTGTACACTGTAGATGAGTAAATTATATGGTGTGTGAATTCTTTCAATAGAGCTATTAAGTAGCCACAATGGCACTATCCTGTTAATAATTTTGTAATTTCTCAAAAATCATCAAATAGCTAAAGTCCACGTTTCCCCAGATATTGTTGAAAAGTTCTTTTAACACACTTTGACAGAGTTTGAAACATAAGTCAGACCATGTTATTCTTTTAGCTAAAACCTTTCTGTGGCTTTCCATCATATTTAGGATAAAACCCAGACTCCTTGTACTGTTTCACAAAGGTCTGACCTACCAGCAAGCCTCACAGGATGTGACTTCTCTCTCCCTCTGCCTCTCTCTTGCCCACCTAACTGTTCCTACCTCAGGGCCTTTGCATCAGTTGTTGCCTCTGTGTGCAGGGCCTCTCCCCTGGATTCTCATGAGGCTGGACCCTTTCAGTTTAAACATCCTCCCTCAGAAAGACTTTCCTCATCAATCTTCTAGTCTCCAATCTGAAGTGGCATCTCGGTCATTCTTTTTCAGAACATTCACTTAAAAATGTTGGCCCAGCGTGGGTGGTGGTTGTTAGTTGCTGAGTTGTGTCTGACTCTTTGCGACCCAATGAACTGCAGCACGCCAGGCTCCTCTAACCTTCACTATCTTCCGGAGCTTGCTCCAACTCATGTCCATTGAGTCAGTGATGCCATCCAGCCTTCTCATCCTCTGTGGCCTCCTCCTCCTGCCCTCAGTCTTTCCCGGTATCAGTCTTGCCAGTGAATTGGCTCTTTGCATCAGGTGGCCAAAGTATTGGAGCTTCAGCATCAGTCCTTCCAATGAATATTCAGGATGGATTTCCTTTAGGATTGATTGGTTTGATCTCCTTGCTGTCCAAGGGACTCTCAAGAGTCTTCTCCAGCACCAGAGTTCAAAAGCATCAGCTCTTCGGCCCTTAGCCTTCTTTATGGTCCAGCTCTCACAGCCATACTTGACACCTGTAAAAACCATAGCTTTGAGTTTACAGACCTTTGTCAGCAAAGTGATGTCTCTGCTTTTTAGTATGTTGTCTGGGTTTGTCATAGCTTGGGTTATTATTTGCTATATCCTGTTTTATTAATTTGTCTGTCTTTCCCTTTTTCTGTATCACTGCCCCCCAATTTTTTTCTGTCCTGTTCACTACTGAATCCCCACTGCCTGAAATATTGTCACATAATAGACTCATTAGACAATTTTACAAAAAATTGTCCTACACATACCAGGTGATTGGTATTTATAAAAAGTTTATTTGATAGAATGTGTCACTTCCTGTGTAAATAGAGTTCCAGTCTGATAGGTTATTTCTTCAAAGACCTAGGTTTTTTTTGATTTTTTTATTTGTAAATATCTTTTGTTTCTCTGGGCTTCCCTTGTGGCTCAGATGGTAAAGTATCTGCCTGCAATGCAGAAGACCCAGGTTCAGTCCCTGGTTGGGGATGATCCTCTGGAGACAGGAATAGCTACCCGCTACGGTATTCTTGCCTGGAGAATTCCGTGGACAGAGCAGCCTGGTGAGTTACAGTCCGTGGAGTCGCAAAGAGTCGGACTCCACTGAGCGACTAACACTTTCGCCTTTGTTTCTCTAGGAATTGGAAACTCTTGAGGGTATGAGATGATTGTTTAGTTTGTATCCTTTACATAGTGCTCACTTCAGAACTCATTAATTTACACACAAATTCTGTTTTTGTCATTTGGCACAACACAGTGCTTGTGTGTGTAAGCTTGAGAAAGTTACCGTGACACCTTGCTGGCTTCATTCTCTGTGATCCCTTTTTCCTTTTGTCCTCAGTTGTGGACCATCACAGACTTAGTCTGTGAGTTGTCTCTGCCTCCTATTCTCCAGCGAGATAGCTTAAGAGCAGCTGTGATGAGCTGAATAATGCTCCCCCAGTGATGTGGTTAGTTGAGTATCTGGAGATAGTGAGAGAATCCTGAATTCTCCAGGTGGGCCCAGTGTAATCACGAGGGTCCTTCCTTTTGGGGAGGAGGCAGGAGGATCAGAATATTGAGAGAGAAAAAATGTAAGCAGAGGTTGGAATGATGCACTTTGAAGATGGAGGGAGGGACCACAAATCAAGGGATGTGGGCGACCTCTGGAAAAGGCAAAGAAAGAGATGCTCCCCAAGAGTCTCCAGAGGATGGCAGGCCCGCCAGCAGCCTGGTTATTGGCCCAGTGAAACTGTGGATTCATGACCTCCCCAGGTGTAAGGAAGTCATTTGTATTGTTTTAACCCACAATGTGCGTGCTAAGTCGCTTTAGTCGTGTCTGACTCTGTGTGACCCTATGGACTGTAGCCCGCCAGGCTCCTCTTGCCATGGGATTCTCCACGCAAGAATATTGGAGTGGGTTGCTGTGCCCTCCTCCAGGGGATCTTCCCACCCAGGGATCGAACCCATGTCTCTTACATCTCCTGTATTGCAGGGGTAATTTATTACAACAGCAGTAGGAAACTGACGGATTGACTTTCGGCAAGAAAGCCTGAATGATCACAGAACTTATCCAGAGTGTTCAGAATTTAGTTTGACTTGCTGGCTTAATAGTTACTGAAAAAGAGGCTGTAAAGAATTGAGATGGCAACTTCAGGTAGGTGATTTGGGTTGTGGTTGATGGCATAGGAAAGATTATTACGTGCTGTCATAGCAGCATCAGTTTTTAGTAGAATTAAGCTCTTGATAGCTTGCTTTCTTGTATTTACACAGATCAGAAGCCTCTTGATCTTGCCCAGGGTGCTGAAATGAAACATGTTCTTGTTGGTAATAAGGTATGTGGTAATGGATTGCATTTGTATATGTAGAAAGAAAATTTGAGTTCTTGAAACACATAGATGCGCTTTTAACAAAAACGTGTTCTTTTTTAATAGATCATACACAAAGCTTTGAAACGATACGAAGGTCCTCTCTGGAAGGTAGGTTGGAATGAGTTTTTAATTATAATACTGGGAAAGAAGATTTCTTAGGTGATCTCTTGTTAAAATTTGTTTTCATTATTTTCTGAAGTATGTGATTTAGTAATTATTTGATCTTATAATGTAAACCATTGTTTTACTGCTGGACTTCATTAGGCATCCAGTGATTGTAGCAATTAACTGTCTCTTGTGTTGGTCTGACACCTTTAGATGGCCAAGTTTGTACAGAGCAGAGTGGAGGGATTTTTTTTCTTAAGGATAGGATTATACTATCATTTTTGTTACGAACATTGATCTGTAGAATACTCACGAGGAATTTAATATTAAATTGTCACAGAACACACATGTAAAATCTTTCTGGTTTATAAACATTTCTTTGCGTTTTAGAGTTGTTATTTTCTAGAATTAACTATTTCGGAGCACGTAGTTTCTTCTGCATTTGAAAGCGCTCCTTCTGTATATTTATGTACAAGTCTGTTTGTAGTGTAGAAAATTTAGGATAATTTTCTTTTTTTAGAAGCTCTTTCAGAACTTTGAGGAAATTGTCTTTGAAGCCCACAACTGATACATTTCCCTGTAAATATCCTAGCACGGTATTGTCAGAACTGTAGACCGTGTTCATTGTTCATCTTACCAGTATGGCATTGCTTCTGCTCCTGTCACTCGGTAGGGTGTTTTCATTTCTGCACCCAGTTTCTAGGTGATGTTTGATCATGTTTGAGTGTGCAGTGGTACTGTCAAGATGAAAGGCTCAGACAGAACTATCATAACTTAATTACTTTTTATCAGTCAAGTATTTGAATCTAGATGTATCAGCTTGGAAAAATCTGTGTTATTTTCCCCTTAGAGTTCAAGGTTTTTTGGCTGGAGGTTATTCTGGGTAGTGTTAGAACATGGAGTCCTCTCATGGTATAGGAAACAGTAAGTATTATGATCTTTAATACTTCTTGAGTCTCAGCATGTACATTTTGAATGATTAAAACTTTTCACTAATCTCTTTTCCTTTCGCCTTGATAATTTATATTTATTTTGAAGGCCCGATGCAGTCCATAATGCTTATCGCCAGGGATGCAAACACCTAACTCAAGCAGTATGCACGGTAGGATGACACACGCATCTTTTGCTTAAACTGTGAACTCAGTCCTGCAAGTGGTTGTGCTCAGTCATTGGAATAAGCTGCTTTGTAAAATCTTGGGGGTGGAAAGCTGTGACTTAATTCCAGAAAGTTCCATAAAGCAAAACTTGAATTTGGATGCACCAGCAACTATTTACGAAGTGTTTGCATTGTAATAGGTATTATAAATAATCTGGAGATGATTTAAAGCAAGCCAGAGTTGTGTGCAGATACTCTGCCATTTTCTATAAGGGGCTTGTGCTTCCGTAGATTTTGGTATTCTACTCGTATATCTGTCGCCCACAGATATAGAGGGATGACTGCATATGTTTTTACTTGAGAACAAGTAAAGTTGTGGAATTCCATTTAAAAACTATAATCAAGTTTTTTTAAAAGTTGGTGTATTGTGGGATAAGAGAAGCATGATCCAAAAACATTTATACAGAATATTTACCATTTTGTATGTGTATGTAATATATGTATGTGTACATATTAACACATGTGTATGCACGTAGATATCTATATATGTGCGTGTACGTGTGTCTTTGAACGTGGGTACATCTGGATAATGAAAATTTTTCTGGTGGTAAAATTTAAAGCCTGTATCAAAATCAGGATGTTTAGGTTCTCCATAATCCCATCTGGCTGTTTTACTAGCCAGGAGAAAAGAGTTTTTCCTCCGTGAAGATTAGTCTAAGACTGGAGCCTGGACACACTTGTTAGCTTGCTGCTTCAGTTTCTTTAGGGTTGTCAGCATGCCACAGAGGTGCACCCTTTTTTTAAAGCATAGGACCCAGGACTTCCCAGGTGGTCCAGAGGCTAAGACTCTGCAGTTCCAGTACTTTCACTGCGCAGGGTGTGGGTTTGATCCTTGGTCAGGTAACTAAGATCTCACGTACTGCACAGCCAAAAGTAAACTGATAGCACCATTTAAAAACAAAAACAACAAAAAACCCAGCACCCACCTTTCTATGTGAACACTACTGGGGGACCAGCAGCACCACCCTGGAGATGTCACAGGCTCGGTCCCCTGCCTCTGCAGTCCAGCCTCCTTACACACCTGGTCCCTCAGTGTCCTTACACCTCTTTCTCCCTTGCATTGGACCAGAGGGCCAGGGAAGTGCTGTCTAGTCTCAGCCATCTAATCTTCTCTTTTGTTGGTGCTTCCCAGCCATTCTCATTTGTTCCAGCTTTTGATTCATTTACTGAACTCAAAGGCTTTTCCTCAATTGGGTTCTTTCTCTTTCTTTTTTTGGTTGTTGTTCTTTCTCATTCTTGTCTACCTTAAAAAATCACAGAAGTTGTTCCCTGATCCTTTTAAAATTTCCTGATCTTTAATTTCTTTAGAATTGCTTAGATCCTTCTACGTTACGCTTCACCTTGTTTATAGTTTTTGCTTCTTCTATAAACATCTGCTTAAAGCCTGCGTTTAGGAACCCATATGGATCCACTGAAGGTGATGGGCATTAAATGAGTGACTACTATGAGGCAGGCTCTGTTTACATTCTAGACTCTAAAGGTAGATGCTTAGATCATTGATTTGAGACCTTTTTTCTTTGCTAATATAGATGTTTATATCTATAAGTTTCTTTTTAAAAAAATTATAGTAAAATACACATAATGTAAAAGCTTACCTTCTTAGCCATTTTTAAGTTCAGTAGTGTTAACTCTGGGCTTCCCTAGTAGCTCAGCTGATAAAGAATCCGCCTGCAATGTGGGATACCTGGGTTCAATCCCTGGATTGGGAAGATTCCTTGGAGGAGGGCATGGCAACCCACTCCAGTAGCAACCCACTGCCTGGAGAATCCCCATGGACAAAGGAGCCTGGCGAGCTATAGTCCATGGGGTTCCAAAGAGTGGGACATGACTGAGTTACTCGGCAGCAGCAGCAGTGTTGACTGTATTCACTTTGTTGCCCAGCAGATCTCTAGAACTTTCTCATCTTGCAGAACTGAAGCTTGATACACATGCAAGAGCACCTCTCTATTTCCCATACCCCCACCCCCTGGCAACCACCATTCTACTTGCCGTTTCTATGCTTTGACTACTTTAATAGATATCTCACCTGAGTGGAATTATACAGTAATTGTCAGGTTTATTTCACTTTGCATAACATCCTTAAGGGTCATCCATGTTATAGCATGTGACAGTATTTCTCTTCTTAAGGCTGAATAATATTCCACTGTTAGGTATAGACCACATTAACTTTATCTGTTCTCTATTAATGGATGTTTGAATTGTTTCCACCTTTTGGCTGTTGTGAATAATGCTGCTATAAACAGGAGTGTGAAAATGTCTCCTCAAGTTCCTGCTTTCATTTCTTTTGGATGTAAACGTTGGTGTGGAATTGGTGGCTCATGTGGTGATTCTGGTTTTAATTTTGTAAGGAATTCTTGTACTGGTTTCCATAGCATCTGCGCCGTTTTACATTCGTATCAACACTGCTCCACTTTCTCCACATCCTCCCCGCAACACTTATTTCAGAGGGTTTGGTTTGTTTCTTTGCCATCCTAATAGGTATGAAATGGCATCTAACTACAGTTTGATTTTCATTGCCTTGATTATTAGTGATATTGACCATCTTTTCATGTACTTATTGACCACTTGTATATTGTCTTTGGAGAAATGCCTGTTTAATTTTCTTGCCCATTTTTTAATCGTTTTATTTTTTTTTTCCTTGTTGGTATTGAGTTGTAGGAGTTCTTTGTCTGTTCCAGATATTATCTCCTTATCAGGAACATTCTTTTTTAATATTTATTTTTTATTTAAATATTTGCAATATTTTCTCCAATTTCATAGGTTGTCTTTTCACTCTGCTAATAATGTTCTTTGCATAGACGTTTTATGTAGTCTAATTTATGTTTTTTTCTTTTGTCACTTGGACTGTTGGTATCACATCCAGGAAGCCATTTCTAAGTCCAGGGCCATGAAACTTTCTTCCCATGTTTTCTTGTAAGGGTTTTATAGTTTTAGCTCTGACCTGAGGCATCTGTTTCTCCTTGGCTGTAGGTGGTGGCCTTCTTGCTGCGCCCTCACATGGCTTTTTCTGTGTGTGCAGGCATCCCTGCTTCCTCCTTCTCTCCTTGTAAGGACATCAGTCATACTGGACTAGGGTCCCACCCTTATGATCTCATTTCACCTTAATTACCCCTTTTAAAACCTTATAAAAGCCCTATCTCCAAATGTAGCTTCACTGGGGTTTAGGGCTTCAACATATAAAGCCCTTAATCTGGTTGAGAAGTTCTTTTTCCTTTCCTAGTTAACTGAGAGTCCTCTTTATGAAAATCTGTTGAACTTTATTAAATGCTTTTCCCATATTATCAAAATGCTCATATAGTTTTACTCATTTTGTTAATATGATTATGTTGATAGACTTTAGGGTGTTAAAATCAATCTTACACTTTTGGGACAAAGCTCACGAGGTTGTGATATACTACCATTTTAGTATATTGTTCATAGTGAATAGTGAAGTCGTTCAGTCGTGTCTGACTCTTTGCGACCCCATGGACTGTAGCCTACCAGGCTCCTCTGTCCATGGGATTTTCCAGGCAATAGTCCTGGAGTGGACTGCCATTTCCTTCTCCAGGAGATCTTCCCAACCCAGGGATCGAACCCGGGTCTCCTGCATTGTAGACAGATGCTTTACCGTCTGAGCCACCAGGGAAGTCTGATACTGTTCATAAATACTTTGTTAAGAATTTTTGCTTTTTTGTTCATGATGGTTATTGGTTTATATTTCTCCTGTGGTGTTCGTATTTCTCCAGTGGTATTATCTGGTCTCACATAATGAACTGGAAAGTGTTCTTTTTCAGTTTTCTAGAAGAGTTTGTATAGGATTACGTTACTGCTTCCTTAAATACTCACTAGAATTTGCCTGTGCAGTCACGTGGGCCAGGGTGTGTGTGTGTGTGTGTGTGTGTGTGTGTGTATGTGTATGTGTATGTGTGTGTCTGTGTGTGTGAGGATTGTCGTTACAAATTTGACTTGTTCAGTTGCTATAGGGCTATTCATATTTTCTATTTCTTCTTGGGTCGGTGTTTGTAATTTTTGCCTTTCAAGGAATTTGTCCATTTTCTTTTGGCTATAAAACTTAGGGTAATAATATTCTCTTGTGTTTTTAATGTCTTTGTGATAGGTAATGTACACTCTTTTGCTCTTTATATTGGTAATTTATGTCTTCTCTTTTTTCCAAAGATCTGCCTAGCACTTTGTCACTTTTATTTTTGAAGTGACTGATTTCATTGAAATTTTTCTTATGATTTCATTCTCTTGATTTCATTGAAAATTTTCTCAGGCTTTTGCTATTTCATTGATTTTTGTTCGTTTTAAAGAATTTCTCCATGTTTTGGGCTTAATTTGCTCTATTTTATAGTTTCTTAAGGTTATAGCTTAGATTATTCAAATTACCGTACAATTCAAAATATATTCTAATTCCTGTTGTGATTTCTTGTTTGAACCAATGGATGTTTAGGAGTGTGTTGTTAAATTTCCAAATAGTTGGAGTTTTCATGATTGTGTTTTTGATTTACAATTTCATTTTGGTCATTGCACATTTTCTATATGATTTCCATCTTGTCAGATTTATTGAGACTTGCTTGATGACTCTACATATGGATTATTGTGGAGAATGCACTAGAGAATAATGTGTATTTTGCTCTTGTTGGCACGTCCTATAAACATTCAGTCATGATGGTTGGTAGTGTTGTTTAGATCTTTTGTGTCTTGCTGACATTTTTTTCATTGTGTCAATTGCTGAGAGAATGGTATTTAAACTCCGGATATATTTGTAGCATTATTTATTTCTGTTATTGATCACATGCATATTTATGATTTCTTCCTGATTAATTGACCCTTTTATCGTTATCTGGTGGCCATCTTTATCTCCTGTAATAATGTATTTTGTTTTGAAATCTGTTCTGTTTGATATTAATATAACCTTTCAGCCCTTATGGTTATTGTTTATATAATATCTCTTTTTGTATCTACTTTCAACCTACCTATATCTTTATATTTATTTTCTGTCTCTTGGAGATCGTATATATTTGGGTCCCTGTTAACCATTCTGACATTTTTTACCTTTTAATAGAATTTCTTTTGAGATTGTGGTCCACTTTTTTGGATGGTATCACTAATGTTAAGTTCTAGAGATCCTGGATCCTATTATTTTTCTCCATTGAAGGTTATTTCCATTGTTTCAGGTCATTTTCGTGGCCAGGTTTGGATTGTAAACTCTGTTTCTCATATAGTGGCTCTGGTCTGCATTCAGCTAGGCAGTATCTCAGCAACTGCTTGGAATCTATTTTCTGTGCATCAGTTAGACATGTGAACAGAGTCGGGGAATCCCATCTCTCTCTTTCCTTTGGAGGACTCCCCTACTGTCTCTAGTATTTATGGCTGCCCAGAGATAGACTGTTATCTAAGTACACCCTCGCTGCTGTTGTGTCCCCCCAGGACTGTGCTACCTCAGTGAACAGTTTTGGGGATTTGAAGTGTTAATTGCTCAGTTGTGTCCGACTCTTTGCTACCCTGTGGACTGTAGCCCACCAGGCTCCTCTGTCCATGGGACTCTCCAGGCCAGAATACTGGAGTGGTTTGCCATTCCGTTCTCCAGAGTATCTTCTCAACCCAGGGATCGAACCTAGGTCTTCTGCATTGCAGGCAGATTCTTTACCTTCTGAGCCACTTGGGAAGCTGAACTTGGTTGCAAGGTGACGTGCTCTCCCATCGAGTCGGCCAGCCCTTGTTCAGACTCCAGCTCTTCCTTTTCTACTCCTCATGCTTTTACACGCAGTTCATTTTCTATACTCACATCAAATAAAAGGTTCAGGAGAGTGGCATGAATAAGAAACTGGAGCTCTGGTATCTAAAGGACTTTGTAGCCCAAGTGCATGCTATGTTAAATATTTAATAGGATGAGGGAAAAAACTATATACCTAGTGTATATTATTAGTATTTACTTTGAGTAATGAAGCATATGAAAGCCAGACTTGATGTAGATAAGCTGCAATGCATTTGATACTCCCAACATTACTACTTTTTTCTCAGTATTTTAAATGTTTACTTGGGTAAATTCATATTGATGTATGGCAAAACCAATACAATATTATCAAGTAATTAAAAAAAATAAATGTTTACTTGGGTATTATTGTCATGTTAATAGTGTTGATTTTATGTGTGGATCATTTAAGGGTTCTGTTTTATGGGCATGAATGGTATTGTCTTACTGACTTCTTTGTATCCAAGGTAAAATCCACTGATAGCTGCCTCTTCTTTATTAAATGCTTCGATGACACTGTTCATAGCTTCAGGGTTCCCAAGAACAGCCTTCAGCAGACAAGAGAGGTACTTTTATGGATTTATTTGTCTTTTGTAAAACAACATTTAAGGACATAAAGAATATCAAATAGGCTCAATATTAACATCTACCCTCTGATTATTGATTATTATTTTTAATGGGAGTGATGATATAAAACTTTTGAAATTTGGCTTATGAATTAATTCTTTATCAACATGTACCTGCAGATATTTTAAGAGTTTGCTTCTGTGAAAATAAGGGGCCCTTAGTTGTTTTAGAAAAAAGCCTAAATGATTATTCAGTCTGCCCCTGAATTTATAGGTGAAGAAACTTAAGACGGTAAGATTAAAGTGCCCTCTTAGGATCCTGCACCTGGCAAGCGACAGAGCCTGGCTCCAGCCCAGGTGTTCTGCTTTATTACACTGTAGACTCAGCCTCTCTCTGTGGTAATTTGAATGATAGCAGCAAGCAAGAAAATTGGGATTAATGTGACAAAAATTCATTGTGTAGTTATTTAATGGAGACTCCATATTCCTTTAGATCAAGGCAGTATTGTAAACTTACCTTGTTTTTTTTATAAATTATATAAGGGGCTAAAAGGATCTGTTCTCCAGGGGCTTCCCTAAGTAGTGGGCTTCCCTGATAGCTCAGTTGGTAAAGAATCTGCCTGCAGTGCAGGAGACCCCGGTTCAATTCCTGGGCTGGGAAGATCTGCTGGAAAAGGGATGGACTACCCACTCCAGTATTGTTGGGCTTCGCTTGTGGCTCAGCTGGTAAAGAATCCACCCAATGCGGGAGGCCTGGGTTCAATCCCTGGGTTGGGAATATCTCCTGGAGAAGGGAACAGCTACCCACTCCAGTATTCTGGCCTGGAGAATGCCAGGGACTATAAAGTCCATGGGGTTGCAAAAAGTCAGACATGATTGAGCAACTTTCACTTTTTCCTAAGCAGTGCAGCGTATAAGAATCTGCTTACCAGTGCAGGAGACATGGGCTCGATCCCTGGTCTAGGAAGAGCCTATGTAACACCTACTGAGCCTGCGCTCGAGAGCCTGGGAGCCTTTGCCGCTGAGCCCATGTGCCCTTGAGCCCGTGCTCTGCAACGAGAGAAGCCACCACAATGAGAAGCCCTCACACAACTGGAGAGCAGCCCCCGCTCTCAGCTGCTAGAGAAAAAGCCTGTGCAGCCAAAAATAAATATACAAAATAAAAATTTTCCTAAAAATGTGTTTTCCAGAATGATTAACTTTTGCCTTGCAGAGATACACTAAACAATCCAAACCATGTCTGTCCTAACGTTTCATAAAAGGGTAAGATTTCATCCTGAGAAATGCTGTGAGAAATGAGGTGGAAGTTAGGTAGGTATTTTTAGGGCAAACATTCCATCTTTTTGTAAATCAGTGATTCTTCAAAAACAGTAAAAGTTAAAACATCAGGGCAATTTTTTGACTGTCTTAAAATGATCTGAGTTTCTTGTGCTTATGGTAACTTAGTAAATTGTTGCTAGATGTATTATTATGCAATAACTTACTCAACAGAGTTGAGAACCTATAATTAAGTGAAAAATTCTCCACCCATTGTTTTGTTTTTGTAATGTGTTTCAGTATTAATATGAATGAATACACAAACTTACAGATGATGTTTTTTAAAGGATTGGGAAAATTTTTTATCCAGACACATCATAAACAAGAGATGTGCATCATTACTTCATTGTTGGGTGTATTTTGCTTTGTTTTTTTGAAGCCATAATATTTTTTTTCTCCATGTAAATTTTATGCTTTTCAGGTTGTCATAATATGTGTTTTGAGTTAAAAGTGTATTTCACTTACTTAAATCCTTGGATTATCTCAGGACTGGCTGGAAGCAATAGAAGAGCATTCTGCTTACAGCACGCACTACTGTTCCCAAGACCAAGTGACTGATGATGAAGAAGACGATGCAGTTTCTGCTGTAGACTTGAAGGAATCCTTAGAGGTAAGTAGAAAATGTAACTTGACCTGTACAGCTAACTCTCAGGTTTTACTAAGAATATTTTTCTTAATATCAGGTTTTGAAATTAAGATTTTTATCCACAATGCAAATAGTATTACTCTTTTAGTAATATTCTTCTGCTGTTTATACTGTCTCTCTTATGGTAATAACTATCAAATATCTCTGTAAATAGGCTGTAATAATAGGCATGTGCCTACGTATATCTTTTTTGGTTAATATGTTTATGCTGTGATCAGATTATCATTCTCTCTGAAAGCTGCTGCCAGGAGGGGAGGCATGCATTGCTTGTCTTACTGCCCTTTATGACTTCACTGTATATTTCAGAGTTTAAATAATGCAACCATAGTGATACCTTCCCTGGTCTGTAGTTTCATTTAAAAGCACGTGTAATCTCTAACTTTCTTGATTAGAGGTAAGGTTAAAGCATCAGTGATGAATGGAGAGGCCCTCATCTGAAGTGACATCAATACCTCATCCGTAGAACACACCAACATAAGTAATTGAAATGAAATAGGTATCTTTTTTCTTGGCATCAGTTTTGTGGCTGTACCTTTTAAATGATGAATGGGTTTGGAAGAATTAGAACTACAAAAGGATAATACGTTTTGATTTAAATAATTATATCAGAACATGTGAATTTGCCTACTAAATTTAATCTTTTTTTAAATGAAATGAATTTATTGCAGAATTTGAATGTTTCTACATCAACAACTTTAGTGAATTTAAGTTTACTAATATCTAAGGAGTTTTATTGACTTAAGTAAGTAAGTAAAGTCACTCGGTCGTGTCCGACTCTTTGTGACCCCGTGGACTGGAACCCACCAGGCTCCTCAGTCCATGGGATTCTCCAGGCAAGAATACTGGAGTGGGTTGCCATTTCCTTCTCCAGGGGATCTTCCTGACCCAGGGATCGAACCCAGGTCTCGCACATTGGAGGCAGACACTTTAACCTCTGAGCCACCAGGGAAGCCCTTTATTGACTTAAGGATCTATCAACTTAAGAGATTCAGATATTTTGAATCCCTAATCTTATTATGGAACATGAAAAAATTTGAGCCCTTCCATGTTTGTTGAAGACATTCCCCAGAAGTTGACTGTTGCCTTACCAGCACCCCTTCTCTTTTAAAGCCGAATTTGTAAAATGACAACCATAAACATAATTTTCAGATCGGTGAACTTTGCAAAAGTAACATGTAGCAGAACATCTAAGTAACATTAAACTGTTCAAATAAATAAAGAAGGTTTAAATTTCTATACCCAAAGTCATGTGAGACAAGTAAAAAATAAAACTGTGCTAAATATTTTAACTTTTAATCAGTGTTCCTTAAGTGAAAAGAAATCCTTCCCTATTTATGTACCCTCAACAAAAGGGTAAATAATAAAACCTGGAAGGGCTTACAAGGCAAGACAACTTCTTTCCCAGGATTACGGTAATTTTAAGACCTTTTTAATGGAAGCTACAGGTAAAATATAAGTATACTAAGTTGCATATCATTGAAAAACTTCCTTGAGGAAATGTTTCTTCTTTAGCTTCATTTTCCAACTTTAGAGTTATCAAGCACAACTCTATCTTTTATTCCTTAGTTGAATATTGTGTTCTTATGTTAACTTTAAAGTCATGAGGTTTTTGCCTTGTAGATTTTATAGCACCTGAAGTTGGTGAGAGTTTCAGCCAATGTTAAGTACTTGAGGTTTTGCAGGTTTACACTTACTCTTTCTAGCAGAAGTTGAATCCTTCCCTCTGTCTCGATTTCTGGAGGTTGGTCAGAAAAGGTAAAATCTGACATGAGCCTGAATTGTAGCTTGTGGTAGACCCGCTCCAGAACACCCTCAGTCCTTGGACTCTTAGGTTGCAGAGAAATACTGGGACCAATTTGTGAAATAGATCTATTCTAGATGTCTATAGATTTGTCTTAGTCTTCAGTCTGTCACTGTCTCAAGGTTTGGCCTACAGGGAGAAAAGTGTAAGACAAATCATAAAAATATTGGCCTTACAGTGTTGCCTTCATGGCAACTTGAAAGTATTTCTGAAATAAAAACTGGAAGAGAAATTAAAGCAGGTGTTGGTATAGAACTTTACTGTCTAATATGATTGCTACTAGATACATGTGACTATTTACACTTAAATGAATTAGAGTTAAATGAAAAATCCAGGAACTTTTTTTTTTAATTTTTGTAGCTGTGCTGGGTCTTCATTGCTCTAGTTGTAGCAAGCGGGGGCTACTGTCTAGCTGCAGAGGGCCAGCTTCTCACTGTGGTGACTTCTCTCATTGCAGAGCACAGGCTCTAGGGCGCATGGGCTTCAGTCGTTGCTTTAAAGCCCAAGCTGAACAGTTGTGGCACACGGGCTTAGTTGCTCCTTAACATGTGGGGTCTTCTGTGACCTGCAGTCTAGCCTGTGTCTCCTGCATTGGCAGGTTGATTCTTTACACTGAGCTACCGGAGATGTCCTAGTTCCTTATTTTAATTAGCCACATTTCAAGTGTGCAGCATTTCGGACTCTCTTGTTGACCATGATGGCTGCTCCATTTCTTCTAAGGGATTCCTGTCCACAGTAGTAGATGTAATGGTCATCTGAGTTAAATTCACCCATTCCAATCTATTTTAGTTCACTGATTCTTAAAATGTTGATGTTCACTCTTGTTATCTCCTGTTTGACCACTTCCAATTTACCTTGATTCATGGGCCTAACATTCCAGGTTCCTATGCAGTATTCTTTACAGCATCAGACTTGACTTCCATCACCAATTACATCCACAGCTGGGTGTTGTTTTTGCTTTGGCTCTGTTTCTTCATTCTTTCTGGAGTTACTTCTCTGCTGTTTTCCAGTAGCATATTGGGCACCTACCAAACTGAGGAGTTCATCTTTCCTGTCTTTTTGCCTTTTCATACTGTTCATGGGGTTCTCAAGGCAAGAATACTAAAGTGGTTTGCCCTTCCCTTCTCCGGTGGACCATGCTTTGTCAGAACGCTCCACCATGACCTGTCCGTCTTGGGTGGCCCTACACAGCATGGCTCATAGTTTCATTGAGTTAGACAAGGCTGTGGTCCATGTGATCAGTTTGATTAGTTTTCTGTGGTTGTGGGTTTCATTCTGTCTGCCCTTTAATGGAGAAGGATAAGAGGCTTATGGAAGCTTCCTTTTTTTTTAAAAAAAAATTTATTATTTTTTTTAAACTTTTTTTTTTAATTTGTTTTTTTTTAATTTTAAAATCTTTAATTCTTACATGTGTTCCCAAACATGAACCCCCCTCCCACCTCCCTCCCCATAACATCTCTGTGGGTCATCCCCATGTACCAGCCCCAAGCATGCTGTATCCTGCATCAGACATAGACTGGCGATTCAACTCTTACATGATAGTATACATGATAGTATACATGATAGAATGCTATTCTCCCAAATCATCCCACCCTCTCCCTCTCCCTCTGAGTCCAAAAGTCCGTTATACACAGCTGTGTCTTTTTTCCTGTCTTGCATACAGGGTCGTCATTGCTATCTTTCTAAATTCCATATATATGTGTTAGTATACTGTATTGGTGTTTTTCTTTCTGGCTTACTTCACTCTGTATAATCGGCTCCAGTTTCATCCATCTCATCAGAACTGATTCAAATGAATTCTTTTTAACGGCTGAGTAATACTCCATTGTGTATATGTACCACAGCTTTCTTATCCATTCATCTGCTGATGGACATCTAGGTTGTTTCCATGTCCTGGCTATTATAAACAGTGCTGCGATGAACATTGGGGTACATGTGTCTCTTTCAATTCTGGTTTCCTCGGTGTGTATGCCCAGCAGTGGGATTGCTGGGTCATTCCTGATGAGACTGACTGAGGGGGAAACTGGGTCTTGTTCTGATGGGCGAGGCCATGCTGCATAAATCTTTAATCCAATTTTCTGTTGATGGGCAGGGCTATGTTCCCTCCCTGTTGTTTGACCTGAGGCCAAACTGTGGTGGAGGTAATGAAGATAATGGTGACCTCCTTCAAAAGGTCCCAAGCACACACTGCCACACCCAGTGCCGTGAACCCTGCAGCAGGCCACTGCCAACCCACACCTCTGCCGGAGACTCCTGGACACGCACGGGCAAGTCTGGGTCAGTCTCTTGTGGAGTCCCTGTGCCTTTCTCCTGGGACCTAGTGCATACAAGGCTTTGTCTGTGCCCTTTAAGAGTCTGTTTCCCCAGTCCTGTGTAAGTTCTGGTGGCTCTGTGGAGGGGGTTAATGGCGACCTCCTCCAAGAGGGCTGATGCCGTACCCAGGTCTGCTGCACCCAGAGCCCCTGCCCCTGTGGCAGATCATTGCTGACCTGTACCTCCACAGGAGACACTCGAACACTCAAAGGCAGGTCTGGCTCAGTCTCTGTGGAGTCTCCTGGTGCACACAAGGCTTTGTTTGAGCCCTCTGAGCATCTCTGGCAGGTGTAAGGTTTTATTCTAAATGCGATTTTGCTCCTCCTACTGTCTTGCTGGGGCTTCTCCTTTGCCCTTGGACTTGGGTATCTTTCTTTTGCTGGGATCGAACATTCTTCTGTCAGTGGTTGTTCAGCAGTGAGTTTTAATTTTGGAGTTCTCTCAAGAGAAGATGAGCACACGTCCTTCTCTCCACCATCTTGCAAGCTAAATGTGGTACTTGGATGCAATCTCAAAAACGACAGAATGATCTCTTTTCATTTCCAAGGCAAAAGTGTCACAGTAATCCAAGTCTGTGCTCCAACCAGTAATGCTGAAGAAGCTGAAGTTGAACAGTTCTATGAAGACCTACAAGACCTTTTAGAACTAACACCCAAAAAAGATGTTCTTTTCATTTTAGGGGACTGGAAAGCAAAAGTAGGAAGTCAAGAAACACTTGGAGTAATAGGCAAATTTGGCCTTGGAGTACGGAATGAAGCAGGGCAAAGGCTAATAGCGTTTTGCTAAGAGAATGCACTAGTCATAGCAAACACCCTCTTCCAACAACACAAGAGAAGACTCTACACATGGACATCAGCAGATGTTCAACACTGAAATCAGATTGATTATATTCTTTGTAGCCAAAGGTGGAGAACCTCTACACAGTAAGCAAAAATAAGACCAGGAGCTGACTGTGGCTCAGATCATGAACTCCATATTG
The DNA here is from genome assembly GCF_032405125.1 of Capricornis sumatraensis. Classification (NCBI taxonomy): domain Eukaryota; kingdom Metazoa; phylum Chordata; class Mammalia; order Artiodactyla; family Bovidae; genus Capricornis; species Capricornis sumatraensis. The sequence goes on from NC_091089.1 coordinate 35,090,766, forward strand.
CCACATTCAGACTGAAATTGAAGAAAGTAGGGAAAACCACGGAGAAGGCAATGGCAACCCACTCCAGTGTTCTTGCCTGGAGAATCCCAAGGACGGAGGAGCCTGGTGGGCTGCCATCTGTGGGGTTGCACAGAGTCGGACATGACTGAAGTGACTTGGCAGCAGCAGCGGCAGCAGGGAAAACCACTAGACCATTCAGGTATGACCTAAATCAAATCCCTTATGATTATACATAGAAGTGAGAAATAGATTCAAGGGATAAGATCTGATAGAGTACCTGAAGAACAATGGGTGGAGGTTTGTGACATTGTACAGGAGGCAGGGATCAATACCATCCCCAAGAAAAAGATATGCAAAAAGGCAAAATGGTTGTCCTAGGAGGCCTTACAAATAGCTGAGAAAAGTGAAAGGCAAAGGAGAAAAGGAAAGATACACCCATTTGAATGCGGAGTTCCAAAGAATAGCAAGAAGAGATAAGAAAGCCTTCTTCAGCAATCAATGCAAAGAAATAGAGGAAAACAATAGAATGGGAAAGACTAGATATCTCTTCAAGAAAATTAGAGACACCAAGGGAACATTTCATGCAGAGATGGGCAAAATAAAGGACAGAAATGGTCTGGACCTAACAGAAGCAGAAGATATTAAGAAGAGGTGGCAAGAATACACAGAAGAACTGTACAAAAAAGATCTTCATGACCCAGATAACCACAATGTTGTGAACACTCACCTAGAGCCAGATATCCTGGAATACAAAGTTAAGTGGGCCTTAGGAAACATCAGTATGAACAAAGCTAGTGGAGGTGATGGAATTTCAGCTGAACTATTTCAAATCTTAAAAGATGATGCTGTGAAAGTGCTGCACTCAATATGCCAGCAAATTTGGAAAACTCAGCAGTGGCCACAGGACTGGAAAAGGTCAGTTTTCATTCCAATCCCTAAGAAAGGCAGTGCCAAAGAATGCACAAACTACTGCACAATTGCACTCATCTCACACACTAGAAAAGTAATGCTCCAAATTCTCCAGACCAGGCTTCAATAGTACGTGAACCATGAACTTCCAGATGTTCAAGCTGGTTTTAGAAAAGGCAGAACATCCAGTAATCAAATTGCCAACATCCGCTGGATCATCGAAAAAGGAAGAGTTCCAGAAAAACATCTACCTGTGCTTTATTGACTATGCCAAAGCCTTTGACTGCGTGGATCATAATAAACTGTGGAAAATTCTTAAAGAGATGCGAATACTAGACCACCTTACCTGTCTCCTGAGAAATATGTATGCAGGTCAAGAGGCAACAGTTAGAACTGGACATGGAAAAACAGACTGGTTCCAAATTGGGAAAGGAGTGCGTCAAAGCTGTATATTATCACCCTACTTATTTAACTTATATGCAGAGTACATCATGTGAAATGCCAGGCTGGATAAAGCACAGGCTGGAGTCAAGATGGCCAGGAGAAATATGAATAACCTCAGATATGCAAATGACAACACCCTTATGGCAGAAAGCGAAGAAGAACTAAAAAGCCTCTTGATGAAAGTAAAAGAGGAGAGTGAAAAAGTTGGCTTAAAACTCTCAAAAAACTGAGATCATGGCATCTGGTCCCACCAGTTCATGGCAAATAGAAAGAGAAACAATGGAAACGGTGAGAGACTTTATTTTTTTGTGCTCCAAAATCACTATAGATGGTGGCTGCAGCCATGAAATTAAAGGACACTTGATCCTTGGAAGAAAAGCTATGACCAACCTAGACAGCATATTAAAAAGCAGAGACATTACTTTGCCAACTAAGGTCCGTCTAGTCAAGGCTATGGTTTTTCCAGTAGTCAGGTATGGATGTGAGAGTTGGACTATAAAGAAAGCTGAGCGCCGAAGAACTGATGCTTTTGATCTGTGGTGTTGGAGAAGACTCTGGAGAGTCCCTTGGACTGCAAGGAGATCCAACCAGTCCATCCTAAAGGAAATCAGTCCTGAATATTCTTTGGAAGGATTGATGCTGAAGCTGAAACTCCAATACTTTGACCAGCTGATGTGAAGAACAGACTCATTTGAAGAGACCCTGATGCTGGGAATGATTGAAGGCGGGAGGAGAAGGGGACAACAGGATGAGATGGTTGGATGGCATCACCGACTCGATCGACATGAGCTTGAGCAATCTCTGGGAGTTGGTGATGGACAGGGAGGCCTGTCTTGATGCAGTCCATGGGGTCACAAAGAGTCGGACATGACTGAGTGACTTAACTGAGCAAGTGCTCAATGGTTACATGTGGCTGTCACCTTGGACAATGCAGATATAGAGTGTTTCCATCATCATAGAAAGTTCTTTTGGATCAGACCAGGATGGGTACTTACATTTGGGGTAGTACTAGGAAAGCAGGGGTTTTATTCATTGAGGATCTCCTGATTCTTACAGGCTCTGTACTATACCTGTGTTATAAGAAGTAATGAACAGATGCTAAATTTTAAACATATGAGAAAGTGATATCAGACTTTCTTGACCAAAGAGTAAATGATTCCTAATTAAAGTGAATACAGGAAGATGAGTGTACATCAACTCAAAGCTGATAGAGTGGTACCCATACAAGAAATCAAGCGCATATATATATATATATATATATATATATATATATATATATATATATGGAGTACTGGGTTATCCTTGATGTGGATTTGACTGGAGTTTGGAAAGTTTGGAGATGAGTATGGGGCTCCAGGGCTCAGGATGCTGGCTGTTGTCTGCAGAAGAAGGTTATCTGGGTTCTACAATCCATTATTTTTAAAGTTTAATGTTATTAAGGCACAGTTTTTATGTAATAAAATGAGGGCATTGTAGTGTCTTCAGTTTGATATGTTTTGACAAATACCCTGTGCGGCCGTCACTCCTATCCAGGTGTGGAATGTTTTTATCACCGAAAAAAGATCTCCATTCCCCTTCCAGACAGTGATCTCTGCTCCATCTCAGGCAGCCGCTGAGCTACTCTGTCATCACAGTCTTTGTCAGCTCTGCCCATTCTGGGATTCTGGCTGCATGGAATCACACCATATGTCTCTTTGGTGGCTGTCATCTTTCACCCACAGTGTTGTGTGTATCAGTAGTTTTTTTTTTTATTGATGAGTAGAAGGCAGTCTGCTTTGGTCCTTCTTTTGAAAATTGAAGTGTAATTGATATATAGTGTTGTGTTTCTGGTGTACATCAGTGATTCAGTTATACATACATACTTTTTCTTACTGTTTCCCATTATGGTTTATTACAGGATATTACAGAATACAGTTGCCTGTGCTGTACAGTAGGACCTTAGTTTTTATTTTATATGTAGTAATTTTTATGTGCTTATGCTTCGGCTCTCAATTAACCAGCTATGAGATTGTCTGTCTGTGGCAAATAGGCTGGAATTAATGACCTCTGTACTATCCTAGCCACTCTGTAGATACCTATTCCGCTGATACACATTTTTGAACTGTCTCCTGTGTCAGGGTGGACAAAGTAGTTTAATATCAACTGAAACCCAACAGCAGAACTCTGGATGGGAAGAAGCAGCAGCAGGAGACCTGTGTCGCGAGTGGGGCCCAGCTGCTCACCTGGGCGTCTGCCACCCTCTGTGGCCGAGGTCTGCGGGTGTGCTCCTGTTCTTGGGCTCTGTGCCCAGGTATCCTGGGTATAAAATACTGTCACACTTCAGCTATTAGAACACTGCTCGCATGAGAGCTCATTGATGTAGGCTCAATAAAAATGGAAACCTAAGAAGAGTGCCTGACATCGGGTGCGTGGCATGGAAGTCAGTGAGACACCACGCTGGGCTCTGCGAAGAACGTATGAACATTAACCTTCCTGAATCCCTGGCGGCTCCCACGGTAAAGCATCTGCCTGCAGTGCAGGAAACCCGGGCTTGATCCCTGGGTCGGGAAGATCCCCTGGAGAAGGAGATGGCAATCCACTCCAGTATTCCTGCCTGGAGAATTCCACGGACAGACGCGGGCTACATTCTATGGGGGTGGCAAAGAGTCGGACATGACCGAGAGACTGAGCGCGTGCACACTATTAGATTTTTAGGTTTTTGTACTGTAACCAATAGCCACTAAGAGACTGATGACAAATTGGAGAACGTGGATTTTTAAAAATTGTGTTTATAATTACTGCTGCTGCATAGCGTCAATTAAATGACATTAATTGTTGAGATTAGCAGATACCTGTTTGTATACAACTATGAAACCGCATGTGTAGATGGAATCTTTTCCAGCTGACGTCCCGTGTAACTCTTAAGTAAATTGTGGATCAGGGTAAGATTTTTGCTGTGAGAGATGCTGAAGGACGATGAATATAGTTCAGGTATTTGAGGATAATGCAGGAGAGTGTTTCTTGTCTTCAGTTGTAACCACAGGAACTACGATTATAGATTCACAGTCTGCAAGTGAAGCTAGTGTTTGCTTTTGTGCACCCAGCTAACTTTTCACCATAGGAAAAAAAGAGAGACAGAAAACAGAAGTATTGACGTGCTCATGGGCAGGGGTATTAAATATGCATAGAGTGAAATGACAATTTTCTATTAATAAATTATGAGTGATACATTTGGTTGTACAGTGGATGTTTGCAGTGGCTCCTGATCGACTTTTTTCTTGCCTTAAATGTGTATTTAAAGACTAGCTGAAAGAATTAGCCAGCATATCACTTCCGTTTCTGTGGTGGCACAGAGAGGTACTGGCGCAGTGTAGGTATTCTTCCTATCCCCCTTCCTCCCCCAAAAATGAACTGCCCTTTTATGTTGTTGGAGCTCTCAAAATGGAGTAATGTACATTTTAAAGGGAACATTTCCTGTCACGAATGTGATACCGTGATTAATTCCGCTGTGGTTGAGCTGAGTTGAACCACTGAAAGATTTATCAGGTGGGAAGCATGCGTACCTGTATCACCTTGGCACGTAGGTCTGATTTAGGGGGAGTAAAAATGTTCGGTGATGAGCCAGTTGATGTTAGGAGTACAAAGTAGAAAAGATTCATGCGTGCGTGCTCAGTCATGTCCGACTCTTTGCTGCCCCTTGGACTGTAGCCCGCCAGGCTCCTCTGGCCATGGGATTCTTCAGGTAAGAATACTGGAATGGATTGCCATTTCCTCCTCCAGGGAATCTTCTCAATCCAGGGATCAAACCCTGGTCTTCTGCTTGGCAGACGGATTCTTTCAAAAATGAGCCTCCAGAGAAGAATTCATGCGCTTAATGTATTACTCAACCTACAATAGTGTGATAATCTTGATAAGGTCAAGGTTCTCAGAATATTTTCTTATTGCCATAACCAACCAACTTTACAATGATGATTTTCTTGCTTCTTATTCTTGCTTCTTAGTTTCCTTTAAAGGGAAACTAAAAAAAACTTATTTCAGAACTACATTGTTAGATTTATCTGATTTTTCCGTTTTGGACTTACAAATCTATACTAAGATGGGATGCACTTTACATCATAAAACTCTATGTTTTGCTTTTAGGGATCTAAATATGTAGAAATTTCATATTACACGGAAGACTGCTTTACCTTATTTTTATAAGCTTTCACTGATTGAAAAAATGTCCTACTGGTCTGATTATGTGGGGGCTGTGCTCACTTAGATTTGCTGAACGAAAATCTGGTTGTGGTTTCCAAATGTTAGTATCATCTGGATTTTTTCAAACAAAAACACTTTCTAAAAGATATTCTTAATGAGTGCATTTTATAATTTCTTGATGAATTTAACAAGCCTACTAGGTGTGAATAAATCAGAAATCTGTCAGATATATATTGTGTAATGAGTCAGTAGAAGTAATTGATACAGTTGTTTAGTATCTTGACATGTTGAATGTATTTAAAATTTAGAAATTTTTTGTGTTAATTTGTACATGGTTATATTCAGTTTCTAAGGTGATTTTCTCTCACCCTTTTCTCTCTGTTAGGAACTTGTCTCAATGATTACAGTATATCAACCTGTGAGATAAAAAGCTTCAGTGGCAACATGAAAGCAAGGTAAAAATCCTGTATTTAACTTTCCTTTTGTTTTCTTTTCCAGAAAGCACAGATATGCCAACAGAGACTAGATAGAGAAATTTCCAACTTTCTCAAGATGATCAAGGAGTGTGACATGGCTCAAGGTAAAAAAAAAATAAAACCCCACTCTTTAAGACACCCATCATCATGGATGTTCATCCTTTAGTTGGTTATACATTACAGATAATTTTTGGTTTTGAATTCAGAATTGTATTTGAAAAACAAAGTTAACCTTCTGGGTCTGTAATTCATTTTGGCTACGGAGTGAGAGGTCTGTTTATGAATCCCAGAAGACTTGGGTTTTGGAGTCAAATTGTCTTAGATTTGAATCCTTGTTCTGCCGCTTACCACTTGTTACTTTTATGTGGGACAGTTAATTTCTCAGAGGTTTAGTTTCCCTGTCTATAAAATGAAGGGGTTGGCAGTTCCCAGGTCTTGGTCTTTGCCATTCTGTGAATGTATACATGAACTTGTCTAATTATTAATCTCCTTTTCAAAAGTAAATTTTTATACCTTTACTCTTTAGTTATGAATTACCAAGAGTTAATTATAAGTACTCTGGAAATCAAAATACAACCCAATGCAAAATACAAAAATCCCAATATAAAATCCAATATGCAAATTAGGTTTTGAGAAAAAATTGATTACTTTGTAAATTAAACAGTTATCGTGCACCTTAGACTTGAGACTTTTAACAATTGCTTTAGACTTTAGCTCTGATATGTTTGTGAATAACTCCACTAAAATTTAATCAACTTAGTTGTCTATGAGATTATGACTATATCAATTTTAATGATGATCTAGTTTGTATGTGCCTGGGAAAGGTGAAGGTATGTTGATATCAGAATAAACTGAGCATAAAAGTTCTGTATCTGTCCAGGTGTACCTCAGGCATCACTTTGCTTCAGTTCAACAAACACTTATGTATATGAGTGATGACAGCTTGGGAAGGATAGCAGTCACTTTGACTATTAACTGCCAGCTGGAATATTTTATTACTCAGTGCTGTTTATGCTCAATGGGCTTTTAAATAACAGCTTCATTATATTTAATTCACATAAGCCTAGACTTCACCTATGTGGAGTGTATCAGTGGCTTTTTAGTATGGTCACAGACTTATGCAACTATGACTATCAATGGGCTTTTAAAATACCATCCTCACCAAGAATCATCAAAACTCAGCTGAGATACTAACAACATTTAAAAGATACAGAAACTGTACAGAGTGAGGTGAAAGGTAAAGATTATTTTTTTTCATCTGGACCAAAGTAAGAAATTATATCAGAACTACAACCAATTTTTTTTTTTCTTCTTTTGAACCTTGAGACAGATGTCTTGGTTCAGGTCACCTGCATGACCTGTCACTCATAATGATGGCATCCATCCGTTGTGCTCTTAGAGACACACATGGTATTCAGTACCAAGAGTGCGTTCACTTTGCACAGTGACATCTGGGAAACTTTGAAAAATATTTGTGATTTGACAGTGCTATTTCATGTATCTGCAGTAAAAGTCAGTGGGTTTATACATGAACGATTATAGACATTGTTTTCTGAAAGACTGGCGTAGGTAAATAGAACAACACACCCTCAGGAATAGAGTAGAGATAATTTCATGAATGGAGTTAGAGTTTGAAGGTGACCGAGTCTGCTCTTAATGCCAATGGGTTGTACAGAATAACCTGGCCCTTGTGGTTTATTCACGGAAGCTGATAGATACACATCCTACTCCAAACTGCCTACGTAGTTTTCCAGTGACATCTCAAGAGGAAAAACTAAAATGTTTGTGGACGGAATCCAGATCTTGTGGTTGGGATTGTTAGTTGGTTTACGTTTTGGTACAAAACCGTATGAATGTGAACTTTAAGACTCCACACCCTCTTTCTTACTGCATCTTCTAAGAATGGTACACATTCCGCTCTGTGCCGCCTGCGTCCAGATCACCGCAGCACCTGGCCTTTACTCTCCCTGCCTTCCATGCTTAAAGGGGGTTGAGCCAGAAGGCTTTCAGGAACTCTTCCAACTCAAATGCTATGAAATACTGCATTATTGCTGCCAGGTTAATTTTAGAAAGTTACAGTTTAAAAATGATTATAAATGTGGTTTTGGTTTTTTTTTTTTTGCCTAAGAAAATCTTTTAAGTGTCCTTGAAACTGCAGAATAAAATGCAAACTTTTTATCTTGGCATTTAAGGACACTTACTCCTTGGAAGAAAAGTTATGACCAACCTAGATAGTATATTCAAAAGCAGAGACATTACTTTGCTGACTAAGGTCCATCTAGTCAAGGCTATGGTTTTTCCTGTGGTCATGTATGGATGTGAGAGTTGGACTGTGAAGAAGGCTGAGCGCCGAAGAATTGATGCTTTTGAACTGTGGTGTTGGAGAAGACTCTTGAGAGTCCCTTGGACTGCAAGGAGATCCAACCAGTCCATTCTGAAGGAGATCAACCCTGGGATTTCTTTGGAAGGAATGATGCTAAAGCTGAAGCTCCAGTACTTTGGCCACCTCATGCGAAGAATTGACTCATTGGAAAAGACTCTGATGCTGGGAGGGATTGGGGGCAGGAGGAGAAGGGGACAACTGAGAATGAGATGGCTGGATGGCATCACAGACTCGATGGATGTGAGTCTGAGTGAACTCCGGGAGTTGGTGATGGACAAGGAGGCCTGGCGTGCTGCGATTCATGGGGTTGCAAAGAGTCGGACATGACTGAGCGACTGAACTGAAGGATGTTCTTAACCTGATCACAAACTGATTTTTTTAGCTTTATTTACAGTTCTTCTCCCCATGATCCCTGTGAACACTTTTGACCAAACACTGTGTCTTTTGGTCCTCTGTTAAAGTAATACTTTTGTTTTCATGTGTGTTAGTCATTCAGTTGTATCTACACTCTTTGTGACCCCCATGGACTCTAGCCCATCAGGCTTCTCTGTCCATGGGCTCCAGGCAAGAGTGCTGGAGTGGGTAGCTGTTTCCTTCTCCAGGGGATCTTCCCAACCCAGGGATTGAACCCTGGTCTCCCACATTGCAGGCAGATTCTTCATTATCTGAGCCACTATCGTTTTCATGAGTGGACCTTAAGCCTAATTTCTATCTGGATAAATGCCAAAGTTACATATCTGACATGGACAATACATCATTCAAGGTGTAAAGAATGCAGTATTGAAATTACCACAATTTGATCTTTACCAAAAGCCTGGTTGCAAAAATGAATAAAATAACTCAAACTTATAAAACTTTTGGAAGACTTCCTGAAGGCCATGTAGTCAATCTGTTCTACCCGAGAACTCTAAATTTACCCTTCGTTGTAATAGCCAGGTTTTGACCATTGTAAATAATGTTGTATGGTACACTTATATTTGATCACATCACTTTATTACCATAGGATTCTTGGCTATGAGATTAATGGGTGAAAATATATTAATGTTTTTGAACCTATTGATGTATACTTATAAGTAACTTTCCAAAAAAGATATTACTTTACACGCCAAGTTTAATGCATGCGCTTTATTGCTAAATGTGTATAGTAAATCCCTGGTTGAAGACATTATCATGTTTTCACTTGTCGAAAAGAAAACATCTTGAAAAGCACTTTTGTTCAACCCACTTACTTGAGTCAAAGTCCTGGACTTTGAGTAAGGATTCTCATCACCCCTTCACTGTTGCCATACCAGTCTAAACCAGCCTCATCTCCTTCGTGCGCTATTAAAAACAGCCTCCTGACTCAAATCTCACCCGTGTTCTCTATAGTCCCTGCCCCAAGGATCCTTCTAAAGCATTAGTGGGTTGATACTCTTAGCTCAAAACACCCCTTTGCTTCCAGGTCTCCTCACTTAGAGTCAAAGATGGAGTCCTTCTAATGATTTACAGTCTTCCTGTCCTGTCTCACCTCTCTGTCCTCCTCTCCTGCCTGCCTCCCTGCAGTCTCACTGGCCTTGCTCTTCCTTAAAGCTGCCTGGGTGTGCTGGCCCTTCTGCCTGGAAGGCTTTTCTCCAGGACTTTCCCTGACCCCCTCCCCCTTGTTCCAGCAGAACCTTGCTTGATGCCCTGGGCCCTTGATCACTATCAACTTGAGAAGCATTCTTAGGGCTTCTTTGCCCTTGGCCCTCTGATTGGCTCCAGCTGACAGAGATCTTGTCAGGAGATGGGGGAAGGGTGGGAGGAGGGGTAGGTTGGGGTCACCCCGCTCCCTCCTGCATGGCTGTGGTCTCCGTGTGGCTGGACTCCCCTCTCGATGGGCCCAGGGCCCTAGTCTGTGACTCCAGTTCCCACCGCCCTCTCCCTCTGCCCTCTGTCCCAGGATGGTCCTGCCTGCCTGCCTGTCCGCTCACCCTCCTCATCTTTGTGAGTCACCTCCCTTTAAAATTATCTTAGTTACACTTTGACTTTGTGGGCTCTTTCTGCCGTGACGTTATTGATACCAAGTCCTGTCTCAACGTCCGCCTCGGACTCTCTGCACCTCCGGCCTTGCGTTGTTCTTCTCTTTGTCACTTAGCAACCTTCGTGCGCGCGCGCGTGCGTGTGTGTGTGTGTGTGTGTGTGGAGTTGACTGTCTACCTCTCCTGTTGGAGTATAAACTCCACGAAGGGAGGAACTTTGCTCTGTTTTATTCACTGATTATCTTCACCTAAACTATGTGCATAGCACATAGTAGGCGCTTGTGTTCCCTTGGCCCTTGTCCAACCTCCCCTCCCCTTTCCACACACACACACACATTTTGAGTGAATGAAATGAGTAACATATTTAGCTAATAAATTTATAATATTTCTGTTGAATTCGGGGAGAAACAATTACTACATTTGTTCTGTCAAGTTAATGATTATACAGATCATACAATTCAGTGAAATTTTTTTTTTTACTTATTTACTTTTTTGGAGGCTAATTACTTTACAATATTGTATTGGTTTTGTGATACATTGACATGAATCCGCCACGGGTGTACATGTGTTCCCCATCCTGAACCCCCCTCCCACCACCCTCCCCACCCCATCCCTCTGGGTCATCCCAGTGCACCAGCCCCGAGCATCCTGTATTCATGCATCAAACCTGGACTGGTGATCCATTTCACATGTGATAATTTACATGTTTCAGTGCCATTCTCCCAAACCATCCTACCCTCACCCTCTCCCACAGAGTCCAAAAGACTGTTTTATACATCTGTGTCTCTTTTGCTGTCTCACATACAGGGTTATCGTTACCATCTTTCTAAATTCCATATATATGTGTTAGTATACTGTATTGGTGTTTTTCTTTCTGGCTTACTTCACTCTGTATAACAGGCTCCAGTTTCATCCACCTCATTTAGAACTGATTCAAATGTATTCTTTTTAATGGCTGAGTAATACTCCATTGTGTATATGTACCACAGCTTTCTTATCCATTCATCTGCTGATGGACATCTAGGTTGCTTCCATGTCCTGGCTATTATAAACAGTGCTGCAATGAACATTGGGGTACATGTGTCTCTTTCAGTTCTGGTTTCCTCAGTGTGTATGCCCAGCAGGGGGATTGCTGGGTCATAAGGCAGTTCTATTTCCAGTTTTTTTAAGGAATCTCCTCACTGTTCTCCATAGTGGCTGTACTAGTTTACATTCCCACCAGCAGTGTAAGAGGGTTCCCTTTTCCCCACACCCTCTCCAGCATTTATTGCTTGTAGACTTGGAGAGCAGCCATTCTGACTGGCATGAAATGATACCTCATTGTGGTTTTGATTTGCATTTCTCTAATAATGAGTGATGTTGAGCATCTTTTCATGTGTTTGTTAGTCATCTGTATGTCTTCTTTGGAGAAATGTCTGTTTAGTTCTTCGGCCTATTTTTTGTTCGGGTCGTTTATTTTTCTGGAATTGAGCTGCAGGAGTTGCTTGTATATTTTTGAGATTAATTCTTTGTCAGTTGCTTTGTTTGCTATTATTTTTTCCCATTCTGAAGACTGTCTTTCCAGCAAACAAAAACCCACTTCCAGTAAATTAAATCCCAGGACCAGACGGCTTCACAGCTGAATTCTACCAAAAACTTAGAGAAGAGTTAACACCTATCCTACTCAAACTCTTCCAGAAAATTGCAGAGGAAGGTAAACTTCCAAACTCATTCTATGAGGCCACCATCACCCTAATACCAAAACCTGACAAAGATGCCACAAAAAGAGAAAACTACAGGCCAGTATCACTGATGAACATAGATGCAAAAATCCTTAACAAAATTCTAGCAAACAGAATCCAACAACATATTAAAAAGATCATACATCATGACCAAATGGGCTTTATCCCAGGAATGCAAGGATTCTTCAATATCCGCAAATCAATCAATGTAATACACCACATTAACAAATTGAAAAATAAAAACCATATGATGATCTCAATAGATACAGAGAAAGCCTTTGACAAAATTCAACATCCATTTATAATAAAAACCCTCCAGAAAGCAGGAATAGAAGGAACACACCTCAACATAATAAAAGCTATATATGACAAACCCACAGCAAACATCATCTTCAACGGTGAAAAATTGAAAGCATTTCCCCTAAAGTCAGGAACAAGACAAGGTTGCCCACTCTCACCACTACAATTCAACATAGTTTTGAAAGTTTTGGCCACAGCAATCAGAGCAGAAAAAGAAATAAAAGGAATCCCGATTGGAAAAGCAGTAAAACTCTCACTGTTATGCAGATGACATGATCCTCTACATAGAAACCCCTAAAGATTCCACCAGAAAACTACTAGAGCTAATCAATGAATATAGTAAAGTTGTAGGATATGAAATCAACACACAGAAATCCCTTGATTCCCAAACACTAACAATGAGAAAACAGAAAGAGAAATTAAGGAAACAATTCCATTCACCATTGCAACGAAAAGAATAAAATACTTAGCAATATATCTACCTAAAAAAACAAAAGACCTGTATATAGAAAACTATAAAACACTGGTGAAAGAAATCAATGAAATCTTGTAGGGACTTAAAGAGGGAAGAAACTGTCAGCCCTCCCTTCGGGAGCAGTTTGCATTCTTTAACAGATGGGGTTTCCTCAGTCAATGCCGTTGGTTTTCATATCGGATTCTTCTCTGGATTCAGTGATTTTCCTCAGACAAACCTTTGAATAGTTCTTTTCACTGAGGATCTATGAGTAGCGAACTTTCCCTCTCATCTAAATCTTTATTTGACCTCCGCTGGGTTACAGTTACTGTCCATTAGTTTTTTTTTTTTTTTAGTATATAATTTTATTTAGTTTTTACTTTTGGCTATGGGTCTTTTGTCGCTGAGTGGGCTTTTCTCTAGTTGTGGCAAGCAGGAGCTACTCTCTGGCTATGGTCAGGCTTCCCAGGGACGTGGCTTCTCTTGTGGGGGGCACAGGCTCCAGGAGTTGTGGCCCAAAGGCTTGGTAGTCGTGGCTTCTGGGCTTAGTTGCTCCTCAACATGTGGGATCTTCCCAGATCAGGGATCAAACCCCCTGCTTCCTTAACTGGCGGGCAGATTCTTTATCGCTGAGCCTCCAGGGAAACCCCCTCCATTAGTGTTTTGAAGATGCAATGCCAATTTCTTCTGGCTTCTAACATGGCACCCCACTCCTGCCTGGAAAATCCCATGGAGGAGGAGCCTGGTGGGCTGCACTCCATGGGGTTGCGAAGAGTCGGACACGACTGAGCGACTTCACTTTCACTTCTAACATTCTAATGACGATTCTTTGGTAGGCTTTTTTTTTTTTCCTTTTTAAAGTTCTCTTATTGCTTTTCAAAGATCTCCCCTTTGTCTTTGTCGTTTTGCAGTTTTAAAGTGTCTTACATTTGCTATTTGAGACTGTTTTTAATTCAAAGACTAGTTCATTCCTTCTTCAGTCTAGGAAAGCTCTTTGTTGTCGCTTCACACCTGACTTCTTCATTCCTTATCTTCCGCAGATACTTGTTGTGGTCACGTTGGGAGGCTTCTTATTTTATACCCCGTCTCTTAGTGTCTCATTCTGTTTCTATTTTTTCTGTGTTATATTCTGAGTAATTTCCTCAGATCTACATTCTAGTTTCAGTTTCTTTCTCAACTTGATCTAGTTGGTCTGTTCAGTCCTCTGACTTTTTAATCCTAGTGGACTGTATTTCATCATTGTAGAAATTCTAGGTGGTGGTTTTAAAAGTTTTATATTTTTCCATAGTACATGTATTTCTATGGACTGCTCTTCCATAGTGCATGTATTTCTAACTTTATCGCTAATAATTTTAAATATATAAAACAGCCCTTTTCAGTGTGTTCTTACGTCTCAAGCTGTTGGTGGAGCCGGTTCTTCGGTTTTGTTGGCTGACTGTCCCTTGGAATGGATTGTTTGCTTCACTTTGGATTTTAACTTTTTATGGAGAGTATGTTTTTCCTCCTCCTGGATTATGGAACTGTCCCTTCACAGTAGTTTTGTTTCTGTTGAGTATGTAATCATTTTAGAATCGGATTGCATACTAAATGTGGTACAAGCTAGGGATTTCTGTTTTTCATGACGCCCACCCAGAGCACTGGTAGGAAATGCCCTTCTTCACTGCTGCCCTGCCCGTTTCTGTTTTTTTCTGGGGATCCAGCCCTTTACAAGGCCTTGCTCTGCTTGGTGAGATCAGAGCCACATCTCCCTTCACGAGGATGGGAAGGAGCAGCTCTCAGCTCCCCAGCTTTGTCCAGCTGACCTCTGACCCCCTCCCCCCACCCCCGGTGCTTGGCCTTCCCCATTGCACCTCTGCCTGTTCCTGTTCTGTCAGCCTTGACTTTTCTGTTGGTTTCCAGCATATCTGGGATTTTGTTCTTGTCACCTCTGATATATATTATATTATTACTATTATTTCATCAGCATCTTTATGGGTTTGGGTTGGAAGGATGTTTCCTCATCAATGTAGTCAGCTAGGTACCACAAGTGTCCCATGCACTTTCTAATGTGAAATATGTCAGTAATACACAAATTGTATTATCTAGAATATAGCCACATGTAGCCCTTTTTGTGTGTGTACTTTTCATATATTTAGTCGTTTTTAAAAAATATTTATTGATTTGGCTGTCCCAGGTCTTAGTTGCGGCACGGAAACTCGTAGTTGCAGCGTATGGAATCTAGTTCCATCACCAAGGACCGAACCTGGGCCCCCTGCATTGGGAGCGTGGAGTCACAGCCACTGGACCATGAGGGAGGTCCTTATATTAACACTTTTATTCCTTATGACAACCCAGTGTTAGTGCATGCCTATTATGTCCATTTTATAAATAAGCTAACGGAGGCACAGAGGGCTTACGTAACTTGTCTTGGGTCACACGGTTGGTAAAAACCAGGCAGAGTTTGATCCTAGGCAGCCTGGCTGCAGAGACTGCTCTTCACCAGTAAAGAACCTGGACTAAATAAAAAAAATTCTGTATTTCCTTCTAAACTTTTGATCTGTGAGCTAGAAAAGGTTACAGATTTTCATGCCTAGATCTGCACCTACAGTGGAAGGTAGAACTCATTGAGGACACTCACTTGGCTGCTGCTGCTGCTAAGGTATTGTTGCAGTCCTTAAGGTCTCCCATTCAGAAGTTCAAGGGGACAGTGGAATTGATGCAGGGCCGAAGTCTCCAACTCACAACAAAAAAAATCCTTTGTATTTTTTCTGTCAATTATTGTTATTATTTTTTCCTCTTCTCTTGTCCTGAGGTTCTTTCTGGTATTTCTCATCTCAAAGAACACATCTCCATTTGATACGCTTGCCCAAGCCCCAGCCTTGGCATCGTCTTAACCTTGGAGTGCATCCTTGCAGCGATGCGCATCCTGTGTCTCCTGTATCTACCCGTCCCTTTCTCTGTCCCTCTGTCCCTGCACTGACGCAGGCCACAGCCATCCTGTCCGTAGGTTGCAGCTCTTCTCATCTGGCCATGCTGCCTCCAGGGAGTGTTGCACATTGTGGTTTGAGAGGTGCCTCTAAACACAAATCAGCTCTTGAGACCTCAGTGCCTTAGGGGGGTAATCGAACTCTGCCTTGACCTGTGTCTCCTCACTTCAGCAATAACACCTCTCACCTCCTCCTCAGAGTTCAGCAGCGCTGAACTTTTCTCATGCCTTAGGGTCATTGTTCTCATCATGTGAAATACTAGCTTTTCCTCATCTTTTAAGTGTAGCTTCTAGAAACTTCTTGGCTTCTCTAAGACTAGCCTACGTGCTCTTACTTTGTGTTTCCAAATGACCCTCCAACTAATTCGCATCACTACCTCTTTCTGTTTCCATTTCCCGCTCTGGGCAGACCTAGCTGCCTCAGGTCTCAGAAGGGGACAGAAGAACAAGCAAAAGCTCAGGCCACTACCTTTACACCTGCCCAGGCCTGTAATATGGGGACTTCCCAGATGGCTTAGTCGGTAAAGAATCTGCCCGCAATACAGGAGACCCAGGTTCCATCCCTGGAGAAGGGAATGGCAACCCACTCCAGTGTTCTTGCCTGGGAAATCCCAGGGACAGAGGAGCCTGGTGGGCTACAGTCCATAGGGTCACAAGAGTTGGACATGACTTCGTGACTAAACCACCACCAGCACCACCCTGCTCTGAGAGCTGTCCCTGATCTCAGTAGGGACAGGGCACTGGGTGGAGAGCGGGATGCTGTTCTGGTCCAGGCTTCCTTTCAGGCAGCCAGGTGGAGGAGTCAGATAGAGGAGACAAAGTGGTTATGAAACAGTGATTTAGTACTCTTACTTTGCCTGGTCCATAGGAGAAAACACCATCACTTTCTCTCTCCTCACCTTACTCATTGAGGCACAGACTTTACCAGCACTTCCCTCCTGACTTTCCTGGAGGCAGAGCTCCCTGGATCCCACGTGACTCTGTATCGTTTGTTTCGTTGATTGGGTTTTCTCTCAAGATTACTCCCAAAAGGTTAGGAGCCACTGCCAGGGCAGTGTAGTCACGGGCGATGCAAGTCCAGTTACAGCCTTTGGTGGAGATTTTCATCCAGTTTTCCTCCTTTCTTCTATTCACTCTTATTTGTAAAAGAATGCAAAATACATTTCATAGCTCTGCTGGCTGCTTCCTGATTTTTGAACCCAAAAAGTCTTCCCAACTGGTGCTTTCTTTTCTAAAATTGTTGAATTAATTCATTTTAGTTTTTCTAATAAATATATGCTTTCCCTCTGACTATTCTAAAGACTCCCTCTGATCAATACTGTTCATTCAATAATAATTGTTTTACTTTCTGTTTTCCTTGCTAGACTGTATTGTAAGGACAGAAACTGTTTCTCAGTTGCTTACTTACCGCTTTATCTCAAGCACCTGGAATGTAGTGCCTGCCACATGACAGCCACTCAGTAAATGGCAGATGCAGGTCCTCTTACCTCTCAAGTTCTCATTGATTATAATTCTCAGACTCTTCTTCTCAGAACCAGTATTTTCAGACTATCTGAAAATAACAGTTATAGATATTTTGGATAAATTTGTTTTATTGGACATTGTGTTTAATAATAAGAAACTTATTCTTTCTGACCCAAGTACCCTTTACTTTTATCAAACTCCCCTTTATTATTCCATCCCATAGTGGTAGCTCTTTTCTCTAAATGTGTGACATTTATGTGTGTACAGTTTGTTTGCTTTTTATATCTTGTAGCATCCCTGTTATGATCTTTTTATTCTTAAACTCATGCTTTTAACTCATTTAACACATGCTGCTTGAATTATAAATCTTACACTTCCGTTGCAGCTAGTACAGATTTATAGATGTAGATACATAGATCAGATGCTCAGTGGTACTTGTTTAGTGGGTGATTGATTTCAAGCTAATCATCTTAATTTGAACAGGAAATAGATAAATTTATATTTTTATATCTTATATGATGCCACCAATCTTGATTTTTTTTCAAGTTACGGTTTTATGCAGTAGAAGTTTTTTAGAAGAGTAGTTGATTTTTATGTCCAGCAATCTTTTCCCCCATTTTGGGGAGAGAGTATTGATTGTCTTGAGGGATTTATATAATTCCAATGGAGTATGAATCAATTTAAAAATACCTTTTCTCATGGACATATTCAGATACATTACATTTTCTGTTTTCCACCACAAGAGAAAAATTGTCTTATTTTGATATTTTCTTTATTTCCTATCACCTTAGCTTTGTCACTAGATAGCTTTGGGACTTTTTATTCTCAACTGTTTGTGTTTACTTAAAAAAAAAAAACAAAACACTTAAGGCAACACTGTGTCCAAAAGGACTAGGGTGAGAGGGTGAGGAAATGCCATTCATCCAGTTTTTTCCTCTTAAATATCTTGTCCCCAGTGATAGAATATTTAAGTTAAATTGAAAAACAGACAAAAGAGATTTTCTTGTGCCTCAAGTAAAAAGAAAG
The DNA here is from genome assembly GCF_032405125.1 of Capricornis sumatraensis. Lineage (NCBI taxonomy): Eukaryota > Metazoa > Chordata > Mammalia > Artiodactyla > Bovidae > Capricornis > Capricornis sumatraensis. The sequence continues at coordinate 35,109,081 of NC_091089.1, forward strand.
TGTAGTTTAAAATAATACATTTATCCACCTGTACTAATTAACCAACCTGTAGTAATATAAATGAAAATGTTTATGTCTTACATATTTCTGGGGCTTCCCTAGTGGCTCAATTGGTAAAGAATCTGCCTGCAATGTGGGACACCCACGTTCGATACCTGGATCAGGAAGATCCCCCGGAGAAAGGAATGGCAACCCACTCCAGTATTCTTGCCTGGAGAATCCCATGGACAGAGGAGCCTGGTGGGCTACAGTCCATGGGATTGCAAAGAGTTGGACACGACTGAGTGGCTAACCCTTTAGCTAAAATCTAAGAATTCTTCTGTTGTAAAATAAAATAACCCAGAGTGATTTGGATTTTCTATGCAAGTCAATGGGAATAAAATATTTTTTATTATTTTTCCTTATTCTTTTAATATTTGAGTCTTTGTACAAGGTTTGGTGTACAGTATTGGGGGGGGCGGTTAAAGAGGTGTAGAGCTTACTGAGGTTAGCAGCACAGAGTGAGCATATGTACCGTGTACATGTGAGCAGAGTAGTGGAGCATATGCAAAGGGCCTGAGTTCTCAGCAAGGGGATGTGGCTATGTATGGAGTCCAGTAGAAGAGGTCACCTCCCACAGTGATTTTTAAGGAAGGCTTCATGGGGAGAATGGCATTTGAACTTGAACTTAAATTTTAGTTAAGAGGAGAAACCTCTTAATTACTATTTCCAGTATTCACAAAAAAGGGAACATCTTTAACAAAAGTTTAGAAGTAGTAAAATAGGATCATATTTCTAGGAAAACAGATATTCCCAGGAAAATAGACTGGCTGAAACTGACCATTTATGGAATGATTTAAATGTTAATCTAAGGAGTGTAGACTTTTTCTCTATAAGGAGAACAATGGAGGTGTTCTGTATTAGGGTTTAGTTTAATAGCAAGGAACAAGCACTTCCCCACTAGTTTTAAAACTTACCCAATTAAAAATTGTACATTGTAATCATGGAAACGACAGATTGTGAGCTTTTTATACATGTCTCTAAAATTAAGCTTTTCACATATAATATTCCAGCATCTTTCCTGAGTTCAACAATATTTTTAGTACAAAAAATAACTTTCTCTCTCAAATTAACTGGTACTATTTAAGTGTCCAATCCTCAGGGTAGGCCAGATATGGTAACATACTGCCTTTTTGCATTTATTATAGCTCAGTCTCTAAATATTAGTTGGCTAAAGCATATTTGCAGTGATTCCTAGTTGGTAACTTTTCTAGAAGCTTAGCCGTTCTCCTTTATGTAATCAGTATGAGACGTCATTGCATAAGAGGCATACTGGTGTCAACCAACTGGCCTTGATACATAGCCCTGAACCAGTGTGTTTACCATAGTCCATGGTTCTACACTATCCCGCTATCAGGTTAATATTAATTCTAGCATCTTGTTTGGACACTAGATTGTCAGAGAAATTAGGTAACCTTTGACTATTTTGGACAGAAGAATTTGACATTCAATAAGAGATTCCTATAAAAACTTGTCTTAATATATATTTCTTGGAATACCTTTTGAAAGCTTGTTTAACAATTTGTAAAGTGCCCCTAAAATTCATTGGCAAAAACCCTGATGCTGGGAAAGATTGAGGGCAAGAGGAGAACGGGGTGATAGAGGTTGAGATGGTTGGATGGTAACACTGAGTCAATGGACATGAGTTTGAGCAAGCTCTGGGAGATAGTGAAGGACAGGGAAGCCCGACGTGCTGCAGCTGATGCAGGTGCGAAGTGTCAGATACAGCTTGGCGGCTGAGCAACAACAACAGTAAAATTTATTTTGACATTTAATGTTTTATGGTACTCAGTAAGTATCTTAAGTGTGAGATATCTAAAACATAGACGTAATCGGAGGTAATGATGGCATTTAATAAAAACAAGTATATCCATGAATGGACCGTGCTTCCATTTTTCTGTCCTTTGTGCCACGAAGGTGGAAGATTACTAGATTACCCAGATAATTTACGGGAGGCAGAGGCTGTGTCTGTTTTTTCTTGTGCATCTCCTCACATCCCCAGTCTCCAGCTCTGTGTAAGACATCTGTTGAGGTACTATTTGAGTCACATGGCGTCTAGCATATGGTACTCTCTTTTGCTATTTAGCAACTAAGTACAGAATAAATCTTCACAATGTGTATCAAAGATTGCAAAAGAAGTATGTAAAGTCAAATTTATCTTAAAATTTAGTAGTTTCCAATTATTTGGGTGTCATTAGTAATAGCAAACCCTAGGAAACTCTATCCCATGAGATGCAAAATATGATAAAATGTCATTTGGTCTTTATATCAAGATACTAATAAAAGACTGTTCTTACTTCATTCACTGTGATCTTTACCTTTTATTGCATACTTTTGCCTTATGAGTTTTAAGAAATAATTTTTCCAAGAAAAGGACTTATCTTTGCTAAAATATATCTCATTCATATAAAACATTTGGAAAATTTAAAAAGAGAACAGGTTAATACAACTTGATCACTTAGAAATAATGGCTAAGTAATTTGTCATATTATTTGTCATATTTCCTATAGATTTTCTTCCCACTGGAAAATTTTTGTTCAGATTTGTTGGCATTTGATTCCTTTGATTCTTTTTGTTTATTGACTTTGTTTACCATGTTTTAAGAATAGTGGTTTAAGTACATCAAGATTACTTACAATACAGAGGATGCGACAGATTTAATTGTCTTTCTCCCTTTATTTTTTTCTTAAAGCTTTCGTATTATAATTTCTCTGTTTTGATGGAAGGGACAGATTTAAAGGATCTTAATGTATAATTAACATTAAATTCCAGGCTATTTCAACTAAGTACACTTTTCTCACATTAATATGACACTTCACTTGTTTAAGTGACATGTATGCATTTTGTGGTTTTCTCTTGCCAGAAAAAAAAAATGAATGATGGGAAAAGTGGATTAAGATTTTCTTTAGGGGGTCCAAGGAAGATACTGATATTATCATTTGTTTCCCAACTTATGTATATGGAAGGATATTGGACCTTGACAAGGCTGTATTTTTGAGAGCGAAAGACCTGTTTATACAGAATGGTTATCCAAATAAGATGTAGAGGAAGTTGAATTAATACCGCCTTCAGATCTCTTAGCTGTCATGTCAACTAAAGAATTATTTTTGTCTCTTTTTAGCACTTTGCCTTGGAGTAAAATTACTTATCTAGTAATGAATATCATGAAAGGAGAAGTGTTAATGTTTTATAAGTAATGATATCAGTCCTTCTTGACAGCTGTTTTTCTTAAACATTATTTATGTCTATAAAATTTTTTTTTTTTTTTTTTTAGTCCTGGCTCTTCTCCTTTTAAGATAGAGGCTTTTCTAGGTCAAGGCTTTCTCCTTTTCTTTTTCTATATGAATTTATATGCACTGCATACAGTAGGTGCTTAATAATCACGCCAGAGGTACAGTAATTGTATGCTTAAGGCAGCTAGAAGGAAAAAATGAGGTTAGTAGATATGAAAATATGTTCGTGGTCTTGTTTTACTTTACTATTACTTAAAATCCCACTCATTTATTTTATTTATAGAAATGCTTCCATCGTTTCTTCAGAAAGTTGAAGTTGTTGCTGAAGCTTCTAGAGAAACTTGTGTAGCTTTGAGTGACTGCCTTCATCTCTTCACTAAACAAGAAGGGGTAGGTCGTTTGGAATTGAATTTTTACAGTCATTGTTTGGGTGTCACATGCTTAATTATCCAGTACATCATCGCTTTCAAATTGTCCAAAGATAGGAGGAAACAGAGTTAGTAAAGGAAATGAAAGCTTCATTTTTCACCAGAAGTTAGAACTTATTTATTCTTGATTAAGTAGATTGATTCTGAAATAACTTGTGTTCATATCATCTAATTTGCTTATGTACCCATGTTTAACAAGTATGTTTATAGTTGATCTATTCAGAGATGTTGTGGCGTTTCGATAAGAGGGGTAGGAAAATATTCTAGAAACAAAAGGTCTGTATGTAAAATACAAAACAAAAGGTTTATGTGAAAAATACATGCTTTTGTTTAGATAATATATTGCTCTCACATTTACCTATGTGAACTGAACTTAATGGATTAAATGTTCTTTTGTGTTCATTGCCATTTATTCTTTCCCATTTAAAAATCTGTCATTTGATCTTCCAGATACGAGTACAAGTGGTATGCTATCCATTAGTAACTGTTTTCCTAAGGACTGAAAAGTCGTTAAAGTGCGTTTTGGCTGCCTGAACTTGGACTTCTCTTTTGTATGCTTCCCTCTCCCCCGCCGCTACCCCATTTTCGTGATTTTATGCACACGTGTATGTATGTTTACATGCCATGCTGCACAGCTTATGGGATCTTAGTTCCCCAACCAGGGATTGAACTTGTACCCTTAGTGGTGAAACTGCAGAGTCCTAACCACTGGACTACCAGGGAATTCCCCCATTTTCATGATTTTAATGCAAGCCAAGTAGCAATAGGCATTCTTCCATATAAGTTCTAGGTATATGTTTAGTCTTAAACTTTTTAGATTGACACCAAGTTTCTGTTTTGTTTGGTTTTTTAGAGTCCACATATATGTAAAATCGTGGGATATGTTTTTCCTCTATGTGACTTATTGGACTTAGCACAATACCTTCCAAGTACTCTCAGTTTCCTATTCTTGTTATAATTGATTTGTGCCTTTTGTTTAGAGTTGAGGTTTTGGTAAAACAAGGTAGATTAAAATGGTTATATATATATATGTTTCTCATATATATAAGGATCTAAAATTCTGTTTTCCCATCCTTAGAATAGAAGCCTTGAGAATTAATAGGAAATTTAAAAAACGCTGTGTTTGTTATTTATACCACAAATTCTGTAATCATTTTATTTGGGCAATAAGAAAATCTATGTGGGAAGTCCCTGGTTGTTCAGTGGCTAGACTGTGCTTTCACTGCTAACGGCCTAGGTTCAATCCCATCTTGGGGAGCTAAGATGTCGTAAGCCGTGAGGTGCAGCCAACAAGGAAAAGTAATAATAATCTGAACTCGTTTAAACAAACTTACAGAAAATTAATAGAATTCTGTTAAATACCTTAGGAAAAAAATAATTGTTCATTAAGCATGATAAATGGCTGAATCATCTCTTGTTTGAAATCATCACTTCTCAGCATTTTTATTTTTGGTGGCTTCTCAATTTCCTATTCTAGCTTGTTTAAATGAGGAATGATATAGTGACTTCAGTAAATCCACATAGGATGATACCATCTTATCAGAACAAACACAGCAAATTTTGATGTTACATGATTCAGGTAACATTTATTACATTGTAAAACTACATTTGCATCACCTGTGCGTTACAGGAGAAGGTCTTGATGGCTCTTTTGTTGAGCCATTCTTGAAGGCAAACACTACATTAGAAGTAATGTAATTCTTGAAGAAGCTGATCTATTCTAATCTTTAACTGATTAGAAAAAGAAAAAGCTTAGGTAATCACCTCCATGTGGAAATTTACATGTACAAAAATATTAGCTTAAAGTTTAGCCTGATTAACCTCTTTAGGTCTTTAAAATTTGTCATGAGGATGAAATAAGCCTTTAAAATTTGTCATGAGTATTAAATAAGATAATTGTGAGCAAAATGCTTAGCATGGTTCCTAAGTAAGCCTTGAGTATGAGTCAGCAGTTGTTACTGCAGGATGCTGTTTCATGAACACTTACGACCCCTTTTTTTCTGATGCCTGGTGCTTCCGTGTCTACCATTGGTTTCATCTTGTTTTGGATGGAGGTGGTGTGGTGTAAAGAATATTTACTGGACCATTTGTGGAATGACTGTGCTGTGTTTCCATCCTTATTATTTAAGGGATGATAGTCTGCTTAAGTTCTCTGAACTTCAATCATGTTTGAAATAAGAGAGACATGTAGAAGGTCATTAAGAGCCCTGGTGTGAAAGTCTAATGGACCGTTTTTAAATCTCAGTCTTCTCTAACCAACTGGAGGACCTTGGGTGAGTTTCTAAAGAATGAAAATATATGAACTCCTGAATGTTGGGTATGGTGATCAACTGTGTGTTGATGAATAATATGTAATAGAGTATATCAGCATATCAAAAGGGTACAAGGTATTCGTTTCGTAAATAGCATTTATTGCTTCAAACTTTCAGAGTATCTTCAGATTTTTTTTTTTTTCACTGTAATTCTGTGAAATATCACCCCTATGGGTCCCTAAGTAGAAATCCATGGATTTCCTGCTGAGAAATATGATTATAGATGATGTGAAAGCCTAAAAAATATTTGAAAGATAAATGGTATCACTGAAGTTGGTCTTATCAAGTAGCTAAGGATTACAACATAGGAAGTTAATAGCTTAATTGAGGTCAGAGTGGAATAATTGTGCACCATAATGCCTTATTTATCAGGCATCATAAATTAAATTTTCATCATCTAAAAATTCTATTCAAAGAGCATTGATAAGATTTGAACTCATAGACCTGAGTCCAGTTCCAGACTCTGCTCTTTAATCCCTGTCTTTGACTCAGTTTTAAAACACAGTCTCCTTTTTAAAGTGGTAACCAACCAGGAAAGAGTGTTCTGAGGAGTAACTGAGATCAGATTGGCAAACGCATCCTATAGTAGGCACCACAGAATAGGGACCAGTAGATGTAAGCGATCCCAGCTCCAACGGCAGAAAAACATTCCTACTCTAATCTTTTTTGAGGACAGTTACTATAAGTGTTACACATTTAACTTCTTAAACTAAAATGTTCATCCTTTATCTCTCCTGGCTGCCTCAGGATTGTCCTTTTTTACGTTCATAATTACTCTGTGCCTTAATACAGGTACCTTCAGGGGATAGTGCTTATAGGACTCTTTTTTGATTAAATGGCCCAATCTTGCTACTGCTTTTTGAATTCCTTTTTATACTCTTTTGGTTTAAAATTTTTTTCTCTCTTGATTTTTAGATCAGCTGGGTGGCTATCTCTAGCAGTGGAATACTGATTCTTTCTCATTTACCCATACTAATTGCCTGTTTGTTAAAAAGAAAAACAGTAGTAACTAAACTTGGCAAAATGATGTCCTCAGTAAAAATAAGATGTTCTTTATGAGGGTTGACAGTGAGCACAGACCGCAGTCTGGACCTGGAGCATTCTAGCCTGTGATGTTCTTTGCTTACTTGGAGATGCTCTGATATGGCCTAGATATTCCAAGTATCCATGTGACCACTCTATAAATGAGGCATTATGTAGGCATATTTTACATGACCTAACACTGCTTATGTTGTTAAAAAAAAAAAAACCCAGCAATATATAAAATAAGCTGTAGAGTCTGTGATTGATCTACTAAAGGGAACCTTTGTTGTTGTTGTTTAGTTCCTAAGTCATCTCTGACTTTTGTGACCCCATGGAATTGTACCCACCAGGCTCCTCTGACCATGGGATTTCCCAGGCAAGAATACTGGAGTGGGTTGCCATTTCCTTCTCCAAAAGGGAACCTTGCTATATGTTTTTAGAGTGATGTGCTTGGGAAACATAACAATATAATGGCTATGGTTTTTCTTTAACTTTGTTTGCAAGTTCTGTTGAAAAGGCTAGAAACTGGTTTTGTGAATCATGGTTTCTGTAGTTTTTCTCACCAGTGGGTGGTATCAGTGGGTAAAAGATCATTCAGAAGTCATCACTGGTGCCCTTCTGGTTCTGTGTATTATTGAGCTTCCCTCAATATGATTAGTCTGATCAGTTTTTAAGGTAAACTTGCTTATGTTTTATACTATCCTATTAAACCTTCTGACTGATAAAGAGATATAACCCAAATGTATGGTTGGGACAGTAGTGACCCCAAGCTTGTGGTGTAATGGAACGATTCAGACTCAGCTGGAACCAGCCAAAGGAACTCCTGCTCTGGGCCAGATGCTAAAGTCTTTGGAGAGAATTCATGCCCTCATGTGGATTCCTAACTTTGTCAAGGCATGGTTTGTGTTACTCATTTAGCTTTCTGAGCTGTTCATAGGCCTTTAATCCCCCTCTCTTTCATCTGTAATGTTTACATCTTTCAGGCCTTTACCCTTCTCTCATCTCTATTCTAAGCAAAATTCTTTGTTAAATATTAGGTGATCACTGTATTATGCTGTCAACTCCCTACCACTCCCTGATTCCAGGTGTTTTTTTTTTTTTTTTAAATCTGTCTTCTTTCCTATTATTGGTGGCATCTGTCTCCATCTTGCTTCAAAAGCAGCTACTGTCTTCTGAATTCTCCCTTACAGCTTCTAGCTCCCTGCATCTCTTTCCAGATCCATTTTTGGAAATGTGATACCGTCTGTTTCTACTTTTTTTATTGCTCAGCTGGTCCACCAAGCCTGTTCTTGCCAGTCTCTCCTTGTTGCTGAATCAGAGACACCTTTAAATTTTCTTGCTTGTCCTTTGAAGGATCTGCCATTGACTGCTGCTTGCCTTTTGGAATGCTTCTCTGTGATGTCCATGGTGCCTGCCTCTTCTGGCATCTCTTTTCTATATAGCCACTCCTCCCCAGTCATCTTCTAAAGCATCTTTCTTCTGCCTGTGCTTTGCATGTTGGTAGTCCCTAGGTTTCCGGGGTGACCTTCTCACTCAGTATTCTCCATGGATGATCTCACCCACTCCTTCAACCCAGCATTCCATGATGATTCAGATATCTCCACCTTGGATCTCCTGAGCTATGAACCAGTATATCCGGATGCCTTTTGGACATTTACATATGGATACATCAGAGGCGTTTCAAAACGAAGTGTCTAAAACTGAGTTGTTGATCAACCCAAAGTTACCTATTGGGTAACTCAAGCTGGAAACTTGGGAGCTGTTTGCTTTGTTTGTCCTCATCTTATCTTTTAATCAAAGATTACTTTTACTTTCTGTAGTTATCTTAGTTGCTCCCCTAACCCAGCACACAGATTCCTCATCACCATTCTGTTAGATAAAGTTCTCAGGATTCCTCTCTGTTGGAGAACGGCTACCATTTCCCAACCCCAGGTTCCACCTTTCAAAACTGAGTTAAAGCCCATCCTATTCTAGGGCTTCCACGCTGTTATATTGCTTATGACATTGTGTATATTTTACTTGTCTGATTATATTTTTACTTAACTAGAACTCAAGTATCTTGTTTTTGTAGCATCTGTGTCTAGCATAGCATTTGCTTACTTTGTTGTTGCTCAATCGCTAAATCTTATCTGACTCTTTGCAGCCCTATGGACTGCAGCATGCCAGGCTTCCCTGTCCTTCACCATCTCCCGGAGTTTGCTCAAACTCACGTCCATTGAGTCGGTGATGCCATCCAACCATCTCATCCTCTGTTGTCCCTTTCTCCTCCTGCCTTCAGTCCTTCCCAGCATCAGGGTCTTTCCCAATGAGTCAGTTTTCGCATCAGGTGGCCCATGTATCAGAGCTTCAGCTTCAGCATCGGTCCTCCCAATGAACATTCAGGACTGATTTCCTTTAGGATGAACTGGTTGGATCTCCTTGCAGTCCGTAGTGAATGTACGTGACTAAATGAACAAGGAATGCACAAGTAGAGAGGACAGGCTTTGGGGTCAGACCAGTCAGGACCTAAAATCTGGACTCTGAGCAAATTAATGTGTTTGGGAATTACATTTCTAAATCTGAAAATGAGGATACAAATGAGTTGTTTATGTGAAGCTCCTTGGTACAGTGCCTGGCACATTTTAGGTGCTCTGTAAACTGCCTTCTGAAACAAACTAGCCTTTATTATTGTTCATTGTTTGCTCTTGCTGCCTAGTACTACTTTTGTAAACTAAATTCATTCTCTAATTCTTAGGGCCTAGGGAGAAATAACCTGTAGCAAGGTCTCCTCTTTAGTGCCAAATGTGACTTTTCAAAATATGGTAATATTTAGTGACCAATTTAGAATGGGAAGAAAAAATAGAAAGCAAACTGACTTTTCAAAGACACTGTGAAACCTCACTGACATTAATTTCCCCTTTCCCAAGTGTGGCCTTGTCTCATTTTTCACACATTTCCCATCTGTAGTGCAAGTTCACTGCTAGAAGAGTGAACTTAAAGTGCCCTAGGATCTTGTCAACAAAATATTTAATTTTGTTCAGTATTTCTCTGCTTCCCAAAGTGAGGGACACATTTATATACCATAGAAAGGTTTAAAACTACCGTTGGAAAAAAAAAAAAAAGGTTTGTTTTTCTTCAACAGAGCCTCATAATTAACTAGGAATTTCATTAGCCTGAACATCCCACTGAAGTATAGCATTTACGTGGCGGGTCTGCTTGACCACTGCGCCTTTGTCCACCCTTTAAGTGTGGCCAGAATCTCAAACGATCTATTTCACGCGAGTACGTTTCATGTTAGTACGTTTCACGTTAGTAGGGTTAATTACTGTTTTCCTCATTGCTCAAAGGGGAGCCCCAGAAGTGCATAAAAAAATAAATAGGTGCAGACTAGCTCAGGCTTTGCAGTTAACTCTTAAGTGTGAGCCTGAGTGTCAGTTACCTTCAAGTGGAAGACTGCAGAAGAGAGGATCCCTCTGCTTTCCTGGTGGCGGATTTAAAAGTTGCCAGGGCCGCGTCTGCAGGACGGGCGGGGACACAGCGCCTGATCCAGGGCCGGGCCGGGTCAGGGGCGCCTCCGCGGATGCTCGCAGAGCGAGCGCGGGGAGCGGACCGCCTTCCCCGGAACCTGGCCGGGCAGCTCCCGGGCCGCGCGCCGCTCCCGCCGCCCCCCCAGCAGGTCCCTACCTGCGCCGCGGAGCGGGCGGGCGGGCGGGCGGAGGGGCGGGGAGGAGGGACGGACGACGCCAGCCGCCGCGGAGCCGCCCGCCGCAGGCCATTCGCCGGCTGTAGCCCCGGAGGGCGGCGGTGCGGCCGAGGGGCCAGCGCGGACCTCGGGCGGCCCGGGCGCTAGTCCTGGGCCGCGCCTCTCTCCCTGCTCGACCTCGCCGGGAGCCGGGGGCGGGCCGCGCGAAGGTGACTTAGAGAGACCTTGCGGTGCCGCCCTGGGTCGCGCCTCCCAGCTGGGCTGGAGGGGAGGCGGAGGGACAGGCCGAGCGCATTCGTGCGGGAGCCGCGAGCTGCGCCGGGCGGAGCGCGCCGCCGGGGAACCCCCGACCCCGGCTCAGGTGGGTGGGCCAGTGCCGGCGCCCGGGCGGCCTCGCTCCGGGGCGCCGGGGAGGGGGCCGGCCGGGCGGGATCGGGGGCTGTGAGTGGGTCCGAGGAGAGTTGGACGCGAGCGCGCGGAGCGCGGCCGCTGGCGCCTGGGGAGGGGTGCGCGGAGCCGGGGACCCTGTCCGCCCGGCCGCGGTGGGTTTGCAGTGGCTCCTGCGGGAAGAGCCGCTGGGGTCGGGGGTGGAGGGGGGACGGTAGTGGAAGCCCCTTGAACGGGTATTTTTCTCGGCTCAGTATTGGTAGTAGGTCAAGTAGGGCCGGAGTGGGAGGAGTAAGACAGTGAAAGACATTGTTGTCCTAAATAACCTTCCAAGTTAGTGATTTTTTCGTTTGTCTCTGCCCTGGCTGACATTGAGATGAACTTAACCGTCCGCTGTTCAGAGGCTGCTAAAATTCCCCGAAAAGAAACGGAGGAGGGGGGAATGCTGGAGTGGACTGAGAAGAGAAAGGGAAATCATACTGGGGCTGGGGAGCGGGGAAGTGGCTTTTAACTTTGTTTTGATTAGCGATTTTTGATTACTCATAGGCTTTCTTTGTAGCCTAAACCAGTGGAGAGTCACGTTCCGCAGCATTCATCGCATGTGGCTAGTTGTTTTGTGTTTTTCTGTTGTGCGGGTGTTTTTTTTTTCTTCCTGGATTTGGAGGGAGGATGGTACTGGGGAAGATGCCAGAGAAGAGCTTCTGCAGCTTTTGAGAGTTATTAAAGCTATTAAAAGTTTCTTAATTTTAATCAGGTTCAAAGACAGAACGAAGGCATTTCATTTCGAAGACATAGCATTGCTTAGCAGGAATCTTTTGCAGAAGAGAAAAATGCTTGAAATGCGTGTTGGTGGAGTAATGTGTAGGCTAGAATCTGGAGATCTAAATATAAATTTCCTTTTCAGTTTGAGGACACATCAGAGTTAATCTCCAGGCCAAATAATGTTTGATTTTGACCCGGAAGCTATTGACTTTGGCAAGTTAGCTCAGCTTCAATTGAGTAGATATTTAATCTGATCGTGAAGACCTGAGAGCTATTTTAGCCTTTGTCACAGTGCCACTTTTACTAGATTGTGGGCCTAATGGGATCTGTATCGCTGTGAGTATAATGGCAGAACTCTAGGCTTCCCTCTGTAGAAGATCTTTAAACGTTAACTTCAGGGGATTTCTGTGATGGTGAAAGGGGCCCACATAATCTCCCTTCCCTTAGTTGTCCACTGTGCAGAATGGGGGGGGAGTTAAAAAGTTTATTAGGTTTTCCATATTAAAAGCAAATGCAAAAAAAAAAGCAAATGCATCTACTGATAATCAAGGTACTATATAAGTACAGTTCAAGCACATTTTAAATATTCTACATAATTTGTAAGATAATTGTGCAGCATCCTATTTTAAGCTCTATGTATAGTTTATACTTTGTTATTTACATTTTCTTAAAAAGGACTGTGAGTTGTGATTACATGGTTATGACTGTTTATCAACTCCACGAAGATTGTAAGGAAATTCTAATTCCTTTAAAAAGTAGAAATTTAGAATTTTTATTCAGTCTGCATTATTCCTGGATTTTTAGCTTGTTGTGTATATAATCCAGAAGTATACTGCTGCAAACTAATCTCAGAAGCAGCTGGGACATAAATAAATGCCAAGTTTATGTACAATTAAGCTGGTTTTCATTTTGATAACTTTTGTGAACTTTGAACAGAAGTGCATAAGGTTTCTATTAGTGTGAGGTGTGTGGTTTGTGTGTATTAGCCTTGTGATGCTTGGTGTGATCCAAAACTTACCCTGATATGTTTTTGTATCTCTCACTTATAACCTGCATACAGTTGTGTTTGTGTTGTTTGGTGCCATTTTCTTATCAGAGTGCGGTGCCCGACTTCTACTCTAGCTAAATAATTTTTGAATGAGTTATAGGTATACATAATTTTCCTCTCACTTTTAACTTCAGAGTGTTAAATATATCACCCCTGTACATCTTTATAATGATCCACGATGGATTTGATATCTGTTACTTTATGCAAAATCTCTTTAGTTCAGTATTTGCAGAATGTTTACCTTATAAGATAGTGCTGTACCAGTCTGTCTCCATAAAACTTAAGAGATTACTGCAAGAGCCAGATGACTGGGCTCTTAGAGAAAGCACAACATATCCAGTGGGGAAGAGAAAGGGATGAATTCCCGCAAACAGTTCATTAAGATTGGAGCAGAGGGGGATGAGTAAAGAGAAGTCAAGGCTAGATGAACAGAAGCAGAGTCTTCTTGAAAAACTTTGTAAAACATACCTGAATACTTTGGATTATTTGGGGCAGTTAGAATCACTGAAAGATTTTAATCAGGGGAGAGATTTAATCAGATTTGTTCCTTATGAGAAGGATTAGAGGGCAGGCCTGAAAGCAGGGTGGCCAGGTGCAGAAATTCAAGAGAGAGATAATCAGAATCTGAGCCCAGCTGGAGGCTGTGGAAAGGAAGATGCAGAGCAGAGAGGAGGAGGAGACTTTGAGATAAACAAGATGACTAGGAGCCGATCATAGATTGGATAAAAGGAATGAAGCAGGTGGAGTCAGATAACTTTAGACTCATGGGGTAAGTCATGGGCTAGAAGGAGTCTGACGTAGAGGGTTAGAGAATGAGTTTGGCTTTGAACACGCTGACATGCAAATAAGATCCTCCTGACTAGCCCAGTAAAAACTTGGGAATCTTTAGATTGGGAGTCACCTGGGTTCAACATGGTGATCGAGGCTGAAGAAGTAAACATCACTTAGGAGAAGTGTACCTTGAAATCAAAGGATTGAATTCTACCTATGGAAGAGAGCCCGTGGAACGGAGTGTGGAAAAGCAGCCTGAGAAGGCAGGGTCTTGACCAGGGAGCCCAGAGGATAGGAGGCGAGGAGACAACTCAGACTCATCTGAGTTGAGTCTCATCGCCTCTCATGTTAGATTTGGTAGCCAGGTGTCTTTGATGAGGGAAGTTTTCAAAGCAGGATAGCATGAAGCCTGGCTGCAGTGAGCAGAGGATTGAGTGGAGAGTAGAAAGTAAAAATGATGAAGATAGACTGGGATTCAGTCTCTGTAGACAGTCTGTGGATAATTACACTTCTGTTCCTTTCTTTCAGTCCTTCAACCTCTTATTTATTTTTCTTCTTCCTGCCCTGGTAGGGCCTTCTAGACGATATTGAAATGGAAGCCCAGATGGTAGGAATCTTTGTTCATGCATGGTAAGTTTTTTTTGGCCTCTAGGCATATGGGATTGAACCTGTCTCTCCTACTTTGGAAGCTCAGAGTCTTCACCACTGGACCACCAGGGAAGCCCCTGTCCCTAGTGTTTAAAAGGAATCTTAATGATTCCCTGTTAAAAATATTTGGTGCTTATCATTTATAAGATAAATGAAATTCCCTCTCATTCTTATATTGCTGAGGGTTTTTTAAACCATGAAAGGGTGTTAAACTTACCAAATGTTCATTTGTCAAGAGAATCATGAGATTTTTCTTTTATTTGTTAAGGTGGCAAGCTATATTTTTAGATTCTTTTTAGCGATAAACCATCCTCATGTACCTGGAATAAACTTAATCTGGTCATATGTATTATTTTCAACGTTAGCCTCAAGTTCGTTTCTTTCGGTTTTTAGCATCTGTTTATAAGTGAGATTGGTTTGTAGTTTCCTTTTTTGTTCTGTCCTCATCAGGGTTTAATATCAAGGTTACACTGGCCTCATAATGAGTTCAGGAGTGTTCCCTTTTGCTGTTCTCTGAAAGAGTTGTATAAAATTGAAATGGTCTAGTTTTTAAAAATTTAGTGGAATTTTCTTATAAAACCAACTTTGTGAATTTTTGGATTGCTAATTAAATATATTTAATGGTTATTGTGCTATTTTAGTTTTCTGTTTCTCTTTGGGTCAATTTTGACATTATATATTTCAAGGAATTTTACCTTTTCCATTTAGATTTTGAAATATATGTTACATATTTCAAGGAATTTTACCTTTTCCATTTAGATTTTGAAATATGTGTTACATATTTCAAGGAATTTTACCTTTTCCATTTAGGTTCTGAAATGTGTTATAAGGAAGTTCTTAATAGCCTTTTATTGTCTTTTTCACCTATGTTATGTAATTATATATTCCCTTTTCTAATCTTTTCCCATTTTTTTCTAATACTTGGCCATTTCCAAATGAATTTTGCTCTCTTTGTAAGATCAGACTCATTAAGGCTTTGATTATATTTCAAAGAAATACCTAGCTTTTATCTAGTTCATCTTTGAAATTTCTGTAGTTATCTCTTTTGTCCTTGAGTATCTATACATTTATTCTCTGTCTCCTTAAAGTGGATGTGCTCAAAATTCTTTTCCAGATTTCAAGTTGTATGTTTAATTCTAGTGTTTTCTAATTTAGTGAATATATCACGGTTAGCTTTATCCATTATTTTGATTATTTTAGGGACTTGAATGAAATATTTCCTAGACTTCATCATTCCAGACGAAGGGCTGCTAATGTATGTAGAGTTGTTGTCTAGTCGCTGAGTCATAGCTGGCTCTTTTGCCACCCCATGGGCTGTAGGTGCCAGGCTTTTCTGTCTGTGGGATTTCCCAGGCAAGAATGCTACAGTGGGTTGCCATTTCCTCCTCCAGGGAATCTTCCTGACGGGGATCGAACCACATCTCCTGCACTGGCAGGTGGATTCTTTACCACTGAGTCACCAAGGAAGCCTGTATGTAGAATAACGCCCTCCTAATATTTAAACCTGAAACTTCTAGAAGGTTTTGGTGACTTGTTTTTTTTGTTTTTCCTCTTATCCAACTTTCCTTGTTTTCATCGCTTGGCATTTCTCTCCGTTTCTCTTCCCCACCTCACTGGTCACTTTCTTCCTCTTTCCCTCTCACCCCCTCTTTTTTATCCCTAGATACTTTATGCAGTGGAAGAAGGATGACCGTCTTCCCTTCCCCTCTTACCTACTTTTTTCTCTGTCTCCCGAGCTTTCTACCCTCTGACCCCGACCCCACCTCCATACCCGGAGAATTTTTCCATTATCTGCTTCCACATAGTCTGTCTTGTTTCTTCCTTCTTAGAACCCTGGCTGCAGCGCAAAGGAGGAAGATGCCAGTAACTTGGGTCTAATTTCCTTTAGATGCTCAAAGGTTCATCATTCTGTATCTCATGATTTTTATTATTCCTCAGGCAGTTCAACTGACAGTAAGGTTAGGGAGACGATAGGGTAGGCCTAGGGAGGTGGCCTAGATGGTGGAGTATGAGCTGCTATTACTTAGAGTCCTGAAATGTGGTCTCCAGTGTTAGTGACTCAGGACCCCACATTCCTCCTGGGTAACAGGGTTATTGACATAGAGCCCTTCTCTCTACTTCATGAGTTAGTGCGAGACTCAAATAAGATAAGCATAAACCTGTTGGTCCTGTGTAAGAGAGCCTTCTCATGCTTAATTTTCAGAAAAATGTCTTGAAAGGATTTTGTGCTCAATTCAGGGACAGAGAAGTGGCATAAAAGTGGTTTGTGGCCTGGGGTGTTGGATCAGAGAAACCCTGGTGGGAAGAAGCAGGTGGAATGACCAGAGCTCAGCTGTGCTCAGCAATCCAGCAGGATTCATAGGGAGGCCTTCGTCCTCTGGGGCCGGGAGCTCACAGCCTCCCCGGCTGGAGACACGGGCGCGTTGTTACATGTGGCGGCCGGATCCTAAACTGCATCAATACCATCTGTTCCTTTACCCGTGGTTTTATTTGATGCATTCAGGACACTGTGCCTTTGTGAGGCACTTGAGAAGTTACCCTGCACTGAAAATGTTGATATGAGGGAGATTTTGTTGTTCTAGGGTCTAAACAGCTGCATTACAAATGAAGTTTGGGGATATAATTCTCCTTAATAAAATTTCTTAGAAATGATTTAAACTTTCAGTATTTTCTTCACTTATTTTTGTTACTTTATTTTGTGTTATGGATGAGTTGTTTAAAATCACCAATCCATAGGCTCAGTCTTAGATTGTAGAGTGTCTCCTCAGGTGCTATTAAGGTTTTATTGTGGGCTAAGGTAGGTCCCAAGCTTCCCAGGTGGCTCAGTGGTGAAGAATCCACCTGCCAAGCAGGAGACTCTGGTTTGATCCCTGGGTCAGGGAGATTCTCTGGACTAGGAAATGGCAACCCACTCCATTATACTTGCCTGGGAATTCCCATGGACAGAGGAGCCTGGCAGGCAACTGTCTTTGGGGTTGCAAGGAGTTAGACACAACTTAGCGACCAAGCGACCACAAAGGTAGATGGGCAGTGTACAACAGAGAGGAAAGTAAAGACTCCTCTTCCATTGTGGTTCCTCCAAACAACAGAGTTTAAAATAACTGATACTGTCGATCTCTTCTCCTTCATTTTTACAGATGAGAGTAGGGTCTGGGGAGAGGGCTCGATACCTCCCCGAGTTTGTGTAGTTAGAAGGGGCTACTCTTAGAACCAGACCCAGGAATCTGCCTCTAATTGCTATGCTGAAGAGCAAGCCACTATATCACACACAGCTTGAATTAGGACAATTCACCTGTTACAGAGAAGACAGTTCACCTTGTTTCGAAGCTGAAGTGGCCATTTCTAAGCTAATTTCTCAGCTTGACAAAAGGATACCAATTTTAAAAATAAGCAGATGGCCAAGAATATTGCAGTGTCTTCACATTTTGCACAGAATAGCTGTATTCCAGGTCTTCAACAGGAGACACTGTATCTTTTTGTGAAAATTTTGCTTGGTGTAGAGATCACATTTTTGGAATACATAGAATTTATCCATGTCTCTAAATATTCTAAATTTCATCCTAAAATTAAACAAGACTATCAGAATGCTACAGCCTGGGTTCTATTTTCGTGATTTTCTGAAAAAATGTCCCTCACTGAATTTTAAGTTGGAATTACCCCTTTGGTTTCTATTGAGGGGACATTTTAAGAGCCAGAAGTGGCATTATTGGTTATTCTGCAAATACTCTTAATCCCCTTATATATTACACTGAATGAGAAATTAGAGCCAAGGGCAAAGAGGGAGTTGTTTTCCCTAAAGAACCAGGTTTTTTTTTTTTTTTCCTTGTGGATAATTAAAAGGGCATAATTGTATTTCACTTTCTGGTGTGGCCTTAAGAGAATGCAGCCCTAAGTTTGTGACTTGTCCGCAGTGTCTGTGTAGGCGCCATTGCTTGTAGGTCCTACCCTAATCTGCGCCTGAAGTCATTCTGTTTTCATGGTTTAGAAGTCATGGATTACAGCATTCACTTGTGAACCGACTGGATGTGGCTGGGACTCAGAGTGCATTCAGATACCATGATGGTAATTTGAGTATAAAGTAGTAAGTTCTAAGTAAATAGTTGTTAAAATGTTTGGAATAGATTTGTACTTAATAACTGTGGTTTTATCTTATGTGAAGAACATACACATTTTGATATTTAGTTGACTTTGTAATAGATCATTGCGAGAACCCAACTTATACTGTATAATGGATGTTACCATGGGAGCCTCTTTTTTTTTTTTCACATTAATGCAAATCAGACTAGCAGTATATTTTTTATTTGCAGAAAAAAGTTTAATTACTTTTATTTGTTATAAAATTCACATAGCATCAAATTTACCATCTTAACCGTTCATAGGTGTATAGTTCAGTGGCATTGAAGTACATTCATATTGTGGTGTAACCTTAACTACCATCTATCTCTAAAACTCTTTTCATCTTCCTAAACTGAAAATCTATATCCATCAAACGATAACTCATCATTCTCCTCTCCTCCCAGCCCTTGGAAGTCATTATTTTACTTTTTTGTCTCTCTGAATTTGACTACTTTAGGAATCTCATATAAGTGGAGTCATACGTTATTTGTCTTTTTTTAACTGGCTTATCTCAGCATAATTCCTTAAAGGTCCATCCATGTTATAGTTTGTGTTAAAATGTCCTTTCTTTTTTTTTAAAAAAAAGGCTGAATAATATTGCACCATATGTATATATACCACATTTTGTTTATCCACGCATCCATCAGTATTGCATTTGGGTTGATTCAGCCTTTTGGCTGTTGTGAATAATGCTCCTGTGAACATGAGTGTACAAATATCTCTTTGTGTCTTTGCATTGAATTCTTTTTAGTGTATACTCAGAAGTGGAATTGCTGAATCATGTGGTCATTCTATTATTTAGTTTTTGAGGACTTACCATACTGATTTCCATCGTGGCTGTACCATTTTCCATTCCTACCAACAGTGTGCAAGGGTTCTAATTTCTCTGCATCTTCACCAACACCTTTTCTGGGTTTTGTTTTTGTTCTTATGGTAGCCATCCTGTTGGGTTAAAAAAAAAAAGAATTTTTTATAAGTGGAATTAATCCTGTTTTCTGTCCAAATATTAACCCCATGGTTGCCAGACTCTCTCTTCTTACATTGGTTCATAATTGCCCTTCAGAGCAGTAGGCTTCCTCTTGTCAAACCATTCAGAAGTTGCCCTGGCTGACGTGTGGTGAAGGATGCATGCACGCTCTCAATTCTTTTTCCTCCAGCCAGTAAAAAACAGCCACACAAGCCAGGGATGATTCTTAAAGTTTCCATGGACTTTAGACTTTTGGTTTAAGTCCATGTATGTGTATTCTACTTTAATAGTATCTTTCTGTACTTTAGATACTAAATGTTGATGATTTGTATTTCGGAAGATAATTGCTCAGTTGAAAATAATTTTGTCTACATAGGAAAATGAATGCGAAGATATGTTTGAATCATGGAAGATATAAAAGAGACAAGGAAACTGATACACAGTTGACCCTTGAACACCGTGGGTTTAAATTGCATGGATTCCCATTATTTTCTAATAGAAAATACTATAGTACTACATGGTCTGTAGTTGGTAGAATCAGCAGATGTGAAAGAATCTTGGATATGGAAAGCAGATTATAAGTAACAGTGGATTAACCCCTGCATTGTGCAAGGATTGGCTGTACTTGAGAAGTCAGGCCTACCTTCAGTTGTGCAAGGGAAGTAATCAAGTAAATGTAATCAAGTAACATTTGTTACTCAAGACCAGAGCATGATAATTCTAAAGTGTTAGAATTGGGCTGGGAATTTAACATATTCTGTAGTGAAATTATTATTATTTAATCTTTAGCCATATTTAGTAATACAGAATTTCTATAAACTCTGAAGTCAAAGAAATATTTTAAAAATAAGATGGAAACTTGGGAAAATGTAACCACAAAATTATAAAAAGGGATCTTAGAGGCTATCTAATTTTCCTCCCTTTGCAAGAATCTCATCTCCAACTTCCTGCCAGCGAGATGGTACTTTTACCTGCCATGTAAACACTGCCACTGATGGGCATACAGGTGGTGGGTGCCAGTGGTTACAGGTTTGGAGCCTCAGTCAAACAGACCTGGGTTTGAGCCCGGCTCCATCATTTACTGGTTCTGCGATCCTTGGTGGGTCATGTCATCTCAGTGAGCTTGAGTTGCCTCATAATTAATGAAACGTACTTCATAGGATTGTGGGAGGGTCACATGAGGTAGCGCACCAAGTATTTATTGCCACCACCTCTGACACGCGGTAGACATACCTAGAGGTTAGCTCCTGCTCTTCTAGGTGCTACTACCGCTGTCACACATGGCTAACCTTCAAGGGCCACCCATTCCACTGTAGGAAAATGATGAATACTAGAAAGTTAAAAAATTAAGATGAGGTTTTTCTTTTCTCTTTTCCTTTTTAAATTCATGGTTTCAAATCTGCACTCTGCAACTTTTTCACAGAAAAGTAAAAGGGTTTGTCGTTGTCGTTCAGGCCCTCCATCGTGTCTGACTCTTCGCAACCCCATGGACTGTAGCCCGGCAGGCTCCTCTGTCCGTGGAATTTTCGAGGCAAGAATACTGGAGCTGGTTACCATTTCCTACTCCAGCGGCATCTTCCTGACCTAGGGATCGAGCCCTAGTCTCCTGCAATCTCCTCAGAGATTCTTTACCTCTGAGCCACCAGGGAAGCCCTGAAAAGGAACTACTTCTCTTGACAGTTCCTCTGGTATTTGGAGCATCCTGTACATTCCTCCTTTCCCCACCCCAGACATCTCCAAGTTCCTTCCGCAGTTACTCTTGTGTCAGCCTTTCCAGACCCTTCCTTCTTAACTCTTCACGGAGCCCCTGCGGGTACTGTCTTGAAAACATGTCCCCCAGAAATGAGCCTGGCACGAGTCCCGTATGATGCCCTGTGCGGTGAGGCTGCCTCTCCGGCCTCTGCTTTGCTTCTGTCTCACCCAGCTCACTTTGTTCAGAGGACAGTGGCCTCCTGTTGTGCCGCAGACTCACTGGTGAGCCCCTTGCTACCTCGGAACTGCTGCTCCTCCGCTCCCGGAGCACTGTTCCCTGACGCCTGCCTGCCTCTCCCTCACCCCGGTCGCCCGGTGAGTCCTCTGGACACCCTGGCTCCCAGGGCTGCCTTCCCCCTCCCACCTTTATTTTGTCCTTAGCGTTTCCACCGCTTAACACACTGTGTGTTTCCCGCCTTCACCTGTTTGCCTCCCCACGGTAGACCGGAAGCTGTGTGAGCGCAGGTACTTTCGTCCGCTGTGTTCCCTGCTGATGCCCACAGCCTGGAATGCCCGGCATGGTGTAGTTGGTGGATGAATGTTTGTGGCCTGACAGCACAGTGCGAGAGAGAATCGACTTCCCTCTCCTTAAAAGCTGGACTATACTCTGCTGGGAAGGGGTGCTTGGGCGCCCCCGGTTCAGTCATGGCTCATTTTTTCTTTTGGAAAAAATATCAGGGAAAGATTTAAGTGCACTTGAAGTAGGAAAAATTAAAATCCATGTTCATTGTTGTAAGACTTTGAAAATTTTTCCAGTCACTTTGATTGCTTAATCAACATTTTATATAGAATCTTATTTGCTCATAAGGTTTTTGTTTTGCAAAAATGAATATTGGTCATTAAAACAAGAATGTGTATTCTTTAAATGTAACTTAACAGAGCTTTCCAAGTAGTGGGCTTAAGAGCCATGATCTTTTCAACCCTTCGACTGGCCAGAACCCTACGCCAGGTGCTTGGTCTCTGCTGTGTGTCAGTTCAGTTCAGTCACTCAGTTGTGTCCGACTCTTTGCGACCCCATGAATTGCAGCACGCCAGGCCTCCCTGCTGCTACTGCTGCTAAGTTGCTTCAGTCGTGTCTGACTCTGTGTGACCCCATAGACAGCAGCAGCCCACCAGGCTCCGCTGTCCCTGGGATTCTCCAGGCAAGAACACTGGAGTGGGTTGCCATTTCCTTCTCAAATGCATGAAAGTGAAAAGTGAAAGTGAAGTCACTGAGTTGTGTCCAACTCTCAGTGACCCCATGGACTGCAGCCCACCAGGCTCCTCCGTCCATGGGATTTTCCAGGCAAGAGTACTGTCCGTCACCAACTCCTGGAATTCACCCAAACTCATGTCCATTGAGTTGGTGATGCCATCCAGCCATCTCATCCTCTGTCGTCCCCTTCTCCTCCTGCCCTCAATCCCTCCCAGCATCAGAGTCTTTTCCAATGAGTCAACTCTTCGCATGAGGTGGCCAAAGTATTGATGCTTTAGCATCAGTCCTTCCAAAGAAATCCCAGGACTGATCTCCTTTAGGATGGACTGGTTGGATCTCCTTGCAGTCCAAGGGACTCTCAAGAGTCATCTCCAACACCACAGTTTAAAAGCATCAATTCTTCAGCCCTCAGCTTTCTTCACAGTCCAACTCTCACATCCATACATGACTACTGGAAAAACCATAGCCTTGACTAGACGGACCTTTGTTGGCAAAGTAATGTCTCTGCTTTTGAATATTCAATCTAGGTTGGTCATAACTTTCTTTCCAAGGAGCAAGCTTCTTTTAATTTCATGGCTGCAGTCACCATCTGCAGTGATTCTGGAGCCCCCAAAAATAAAGTCTGACACTGTTTCCCCATGTATTTTCCATGGACTTGCAAAACTTGGGAAACAGTGCTTTAAGACACTTGATTCATTAAAAACAAGTTGTTCATTTTTAATTGGAGGATAATTGGTTACAATATTGTGTTCGTTTCTGCCATACATCAGCATAAATCTGCCATAGGTGCCCCTGGCTCTTGAACCTCCCATCCCATCCCTCTCCTCTAGATTGTCACAGAGCACAGGTTTGAGCTCCCTGAGTCATACAGCACATTCTCACTGGCTATCTATTTTACTTAACTCATTATTGACCGGGGGATTTTTGCAGAAACTGACCCCTGTGGCTGGAGATTTGTTTTGTAAATGAATATTGAATAGTCTCCAGACAATAAAGTCTGTGTAACAAAAGACATATTGTAAGTAATACATCTCTGGTCAGTAATGTGTTAAAATGTTTTCTTCAGATGGAGTTAAAACCTATTTAGTTGTGATTCCGATGTATCATCCCCTCTACCCCCAGTTTGAGAACCATGAAAACTACTCGTCAAAACAGAATAAACCATCAAAATTCTGTGGACTTAATGGTGTTCAACATGTATGTAGAAAGGTATTTCCAGAGACAGAGCTGAAGGCATTAGAAACAGGGAGTCAGCGATGGTGGCGTGGCTGTGCAGTGGATTAGTCCTCAGCAGTGAAAAGGACAGAACTGCTCATACCTGCAGCAACATGAGTGAATTTGAAATTCTACTGAGCAAAAGAAGCCAGACACAAGGAGTACACTGTGCATAATTCCATTTACTTGAAGTTCAAGAGCAGAAAACTCTATTGCCTGAGTTAGAGAAATCAGAGCAGTGGTTGCCAGAGCTGGACCTGGGAAGAACAGGGAGAGTGACTGTAAAGGGGGCCAGGGACCCCAGGGAAGGAGCAAAGAGAAATGGTCTATATCTTCATAGTGGTGCTGGTTACATAGGGTATTCGTTTGTGACTATTCACTGAACTGTGCATTTAAAATTTGATTTTTCATTGCATGTAAGTAATCTCTCAAAGTTCATTAAAAAAATTAAGAGTCAATAGGGTGTTTCTTCTCCTATTTATAACTTTTTCTGTTTTCATCAACAGAACTCTCAACTACAGAGCCCTGGAATAAGATCTAACAATAAGAACTGTTTAGATTAGGATTTAACTTCTTCGCTTTTAAAAATGATTGTTTACCTCTGGTGGCATATCTCTAAAAAGAGAAATGCATTTCAAGGATACATAAGATATATAAATCTGTGGTGAGTGATTATATAAGAGTAAGCTATTTTTAGGTAGAAGCTTTGCAGCCATGGTGAGACAAAAGTGTGCTTAACAGAATCTCAGATTGGGTTCCTATAGTAGATGGCTAAGAGCCTTGCACACTGCACTATTGGAGAATACCTTATAAGTAAGTATCATTTTGTGTTTGATGCAAATACAGATTTTTCATATTTGTGAATCTGATGCAAAAGTTTGCAAACATCACTTCATGAATAGATACATTTAAAGATATTTTGCTTATTGTGAAATTATGAGATACACAAAAGACATAAAAAATTCTGTAAAGTATAGGCAAGAATATAAACACTAGAACCTGGCAACTACTGGCAGGAAGTTTTGATTGGTCTTGGTCCGTTCATTGGCAAATAACACAAATACAGTATACAGTGCAGTTTAATATCCTTCATTGTCTTCCATAGTATCAGAGTATTTTTCTTTGTCATACATATTCTTTGCAGTATGTAAGAAATGTATTTTAAATTTCCATTGCCACTAAGTGAGCGGTCTTTTCGCTATGCCCTTGTTAAATATGCTCAATTTCTAGCTGTATTGAGGTATAATTGACGTACAATAAATCGCACACATTTAAAGTGTAGTTTAGTGAGCTTTGATGCATGTTAACATTGTAAAACCATCATCACTTTCAGAATTAGGAATAATTGTGTTACTCCCCAAAGTTTATTCCTGCCTTAGTAGTACCTCACCCTCTTTCCTGTTCACAGGCAGCTGTTGGTTAGCTTTCTGTCCCTAATTAATTAGTGCTCAGTAGGCATGTCCTAGAATTTTACGTATGTGGACTCATGCCTTTGTGGGCGTGGTGGAGGTTCAGCTTCTTTAATTATCTGCAGATCCATCTGGGTTGTTGCTCATGGCCATAGTTGATTCTTTTTTATTGCTGAGCAGTGCTCCACTTTATGGACGTACCACAGTTCATTCACCTCTTGATGGATGTTTGAATTGTGTCCAGGTGTTGGCTACTGCACATCTTTGTGTGGACATACCCTTTCATACGTCTTAGGTGAGTACCTAGGAGCTAGTAGAATGGCTGGATCATATAGGAAATGCATCTTTGTGGGGGCTTTTTTGAGTTTTTAATTTTTAGAAAGTTACAGCATTTATGTAGCATAAAATTAACTATTTTGAGCATATGGTTCAGTGGCATTTGGTAATTCACAGTGTTGTACAACTGTCACTCAAAACATTTTTATCGCTTCAAAATAGAACCCTGAGGATGAGATGAGATGGAGAGAAGAGTGGGAGGGAGGTTCAAGAGGCAGGGGACATATGTATACCTCTGACTGATTCATGTTGTTGTTTGGCAGAAACCAACACATTGTAAAGTAATCATTCTCCAATTAAAACAAAAACAAAAACCCTGTACCCATTAAGCAGTCACTCCCCATCCCCAGTCCTGCCCTCAGCCCATGCAAATGACTAATCTGTGTTTGTCTATGTGGATCTGCCGGTTTGGGGCATTTCCTGGAAATGAAATCATTCAACGTGTGACCCTTAGTGTTGCTTCTCCAGCCTGTTTTCGGGCATCGTGTGCACTCTAGCGTGTATCAGGACTTTCTCACTTACGGTGGAATAGTTTTCCATTGTATGTGTGTAACACATCTTATTCCTACATCCATTTATGGATATTTGAGTTGTTTTTACCTTTTGGCCATTGTGAATAGTGTTCCTCTGAACATTTTTACACAAGTATTCGTTTGGACACATTTCAGTTCTTTCGAGTATATACCTAAGAGTGAATTTTCTGGGTCATGTGGTAATTCTATGTTTAGCTTTTTCAAGGAACCACTGCAGTGTTTTCCACAGTATCTGCTCCATCTTACGTTCCCACCAGCAGGGCACAGAGATTCTATTTTTCCACATCTTTGCTAACACTTACTTTCCTGGTGGGTGTAAAATGATAACCTCATGGTTATGATTTGCATTCTTCTAATGACTAAAGATATTGAGCCTCTTTTCTTATGCTTGTTGGCCACTTGTATATGTTTGGAGAAAAGTCTGTTCAAGTTCTTTGCTCATTTTAAAATTGGGTTGTTGTGTAAAAACCTTTGGTCAAAATAACTGCTTCATCAGGATATTACATTTATATATATATATATATGTACTTTTCCCATAAAACATTTTTATTTAATTATTATTGAAAATATATCTTCTTTGATACATTTTCCCCTTGGAGGTTCATTTAAAAAAAACCAAAAACCTAATTCTTGTAGTTCATTACTCTAACATGGTTTAGCCAAGACATGTTCAAAGCAGCTGTAATTTTCTATAGAGCAAATATCCCACACTTAATTGTTTTTCTAAATATCTTCAGCAGTTTTTTCTGTCTTACAGCAGTATTTTCTGACAAAGGAATATATCTGAATTTTTCATCACATTGTTTTCTGTCTGCTGTTTTTTGTACTTTGAGAATAAGTGTTTTCTCAAGTGATGTAGCTTTTTGTCTTTTCTATTAAAAACCATTAAAAGACTGCTAAATATTTGATTACATTTAGTGAAGAAATTTAAAGCCTAAAACTTTTTATGTCTTGTGACTGTAAATAAACCTCCTCAGATTTCTTCAGTGGTCTCTTCACCTGCTGGATGCTCAGATTTTAAATGATAAAAATGTCACGACTTCACGTGCTTCTTAGTTTGTATCTCAAGAGATAATGCATGCATACGTGCTCAGTTGCGTCTGATTCTGCGACCCTCTAGACTGTAGCCCACTAAGCGGCTCTGTCCATGGGATTTCCCAGGTGAAAATACTGGGATGAGTTACCATTCCCTTCTTCAGGGCATCTTCCCGACCCAGGGATCGAAAGAAAAAAAGAAAGTGAAGTTGCTCAGTCATGTCCGACTCTTTGCAGCCCCATGGACTGTAGCCCACCAGGCTCCTCCATCCATGGAATTTTCCAGCCAAGAGTACTGGTGTGGGTTGCCATTTCCTTCTCCAGGGGATCTTCCTGACCCAGGGATTGAACCTAGGTCTCCTGCATTGCAGGCAGACGCTTTACTGACTGAGGCATCAGGGAAGCCCAGGGATTGAACTGAGACTCTAACATCTCCGGCATTAGCAGGCAGGTTTTTTACCACAAGTGCCACCAACAACCCATAAATAGAGGGTGAACTGCACACATCCAGATTTCTATACATATATCTACATACATGCATATTTCATATAGTCTTCTGGAGAACTGGCTTTTTGTCATCTGATTATATGTGCCCTGTTTTGTTTTTTAACCAGGATAGCTGGCAAAGAGCTCCCGCCGGCAGTGGAAGCCTTTGCTCTATTCTTTGCTCCTTTCGTTACCTTCATTAGTATTGTCTTCAGTCTGGCGTTCTTTTGGCATGGTCTTGATGCTGTGGTTGTATTTTGTGACTCAACTAAATCTAGACAGTACAGTCCGTAATCCTTGTAACCACGCTCTCATGAAGTGCAGTGTGCGTCACGATACCCTGAAAGCAGGTGCTTCGGTCAGCCTCTGAGGGGGGTCACCACTCTTCCCTGAAGTTACTGGGCATCCTGCACTTGACCCTTGACCAGGTGATCCATGGAGGTGCGTGTGATGGCACCATTGTCAGTCTGTCTATATCGTATCTGTATATGTAACATATGGTCTAGCATTTTTTACAAAAGTAAATATAAAAGACTTTCTAATATTCGTATGTCTCATGGAGAAACACACTCCGCTTTGGAGACTGTAAGGGAAAGCAAATAAAGAACCATTGAAAAGCTTAACAGTAATGCTGAGTTTGCATTTTAAATAGGTGTACTGGGCAGGAGTGTGAAGCGGCTGTCTTTTTCTCCTTCCAGACTAGAAACTATCCAAGGATTCACCCATCTCTTCTTCTACTTTGTGTCCCTAGCCCTACCTTGAAATACAGTAGTACGTGCCCAGCAAATATTTTTTAACTAAATTGGAATTCTCCTGAATTGGCAATTCTTCTTTTAAAATTAATTAATCTTTTGGCGGCACTGGTTCTTCCTTGCTGTGCACGGGCTTTCTCTAGTTGCCTTGAGTTGGGGCTACTCTTTAGTTGGGGTGTGCAGGCTTCTCACTGCGGTGGCTTCTCTTGCTGTGGAGCACAGACTCGAGGTGCATGGGCTTCGGTGGTTGCAGCATGTGGGCTCAGTAGTTGTGGCTCGCAGACTTAAAGCTGCCTCGTGAATGTGGAATCTTCCTGGACCAGGGATTGAACCCGGGTCCCGTGCATTGCAAGGCAGGTTCTTAACCACTGGACTACCAGCAAAGCCCCTAAACTGGCAATTCTTATCCAGAAGCCGCATTAGAATACTTAGTGGTGCTTTTGAAAAAACACTACATGGCAGTTTGAAGTGTTGGGGGTTGTTCTAAATACCAAATTCTAGTTAGGAGGAAGGAAACAGATAAGCAAGCAGAAAATAGGACTGTGCCCTTCCCTTTAAGGAGACCCGGTGAATTCCTTAAATTACTTCCATCTTTGCCAGAACTTAGTCATGTGGCCACAGCTGCCAGAAAGACTGAGCAATAGAGTTTAAGATGGTGTTCGTTTTTGTTCAGTCGCTAAGCCATGTCTGATTCTTTGTGACCCCATGGACTACAGCACGCCAGGCTTTCCTGACCTCCACTATCTCCTGGAGTTTGCTCAAACTCAAGTCCACTGAGTTGGTGATGCCATCCAACCATCTTATCTGCTGCTGCCCTCTTCTTTTTCCCTCAATCTTTCCCAGCATCAGGGTCTTTTCCAACAAGTTGGCTCTTTGCAGCAGGTGGCCAAAGAGTTGGAGCTTCAGCAACAGCCCTTCCAATGAATATTCGGGCTGATTTCCTTTAGGATTGACTGACATTGTTAATTAACCATGTTTCAACATAAAATAAAAAAATTTTTAAGAAGATGTAGGGCAGTGAGTTCTGCTAACAAAGTGGGTTTCTTACTAAGGAAGAAGAGGACACTAGATATTGGGAGAAATCACAGTACATGGACCTTGTTCATTTTTTAAGTCTTGAGGCAGTAGGTTGGGGCTGAAACTGGGCCTTCTGATAAAAAACCAAGCCAGCTCTACAGCTGCTCTAGGTACACTCTTCATAGTGGAGAATCTTAGCTCTAAGCAGGTTAGGAACAGAAGAGATCTTTAAAAAAAAAACGAAACCCTTCTCCTGGAGGGTATGGTTGCAGTCAGGTTCCTAGTCTATGTAACAATCTCACCATTTTATAGTGATGTCATTCCTGACAGGAGTCCAAGGGATGGTTTTATAACAAGTGCTTTGCTGTGGTCCAGGCAGCTTTGCTTGCCCTCCCTCATCTGTCTGGCCCATCAGTGTAGTAATCCCATCTACCCAGAAATGTGAGGCCCTCTGGCAGTCATGTATGGATGTGAGAGTTGGGCCGTAAAGAAGACTGAGTGCTGAAGAGTTGATGCTTTCAAACTGTGGTACACTAGAAGACTCGTAAGAGTCCCTTGGACTGCAAGGAGATCAAACCAGTCAGTCCTAAAGGCAGTCAGCCCTTGTACATTCATTGGCAGGATTGATGCTGAAGCTCCAATACTTTGGCCTCCTGATGTAAAGAGCTGACTCATTGAAAAAGACCTTGATGCTGGGAAAGCTTGAGGGCAAAAGAAGAGGGCAGCAGAGGATGAGATGGTTGGATGGTACCACCGACTCAATGGACATGAATTTGAGCAAACTCTGGGAGACAGTGAAGGATGGGGAAGCCTGGTTTGCTGCAGTCCATGGGGTTGCAAAGAATTAGACATGACTGAGAGACTGAACAACTACTTCTAAGACTCTTGGTCGTGAATTGCTGTCAACAGTGTTTTTGGGTGTTTTGGTGATTGGCAATGCCATGGGTTGGAAAGCTTACAGGATTCCAAGTTAAAAGATGTTGGTTTCAGTTTTTTATTCTTCGGCTAACTTTTGGCAAGTTACTTAAACTTGCTGATCTTCAGTTTAAACATATATGCATTCCTCATAGTGTTGTTGGAAAGATTTAATGAACTCTAACAGTGTGTAAAAGTGCCTTTTGAAAACTAAAATGCTATGCATGTACTTTATCAGTTGTAGACACAGTAACAGCCCTGTGTAAGCAGAACCATTGTTTACACAAATGCTTATGAAGTCCTTTTTTTTTCTTTTTTTGGCTAGGTGAACTCTTATACTGAAGTTAAGAATACATAGATTTTAAGAGACATTTTTGCTCACTTAAATGATTGGTTCTGGAATAAGCTGTGAAAAATAATACTTGTTAATACTGGTTAAAGAGATTTTATGATAAAAGTCATTTTGCATTGCGTCAGTCCCCATCAATTTCTCCTGTTACTGCACTCCTGAATTTTCTTCATTTTAAAATGCTATTTCAGCAGTTAACTGTTGAGCATGTCATAGGCAACCCATTCTGGGTACTTAGGGAATACACTCATGAACAGCTATTTAAAGGAGAATTTAAGAGACATTGTTAAAAGAACAGGCCTTTTAAAATTCCTGAACTTTTATTGAGTAGGTTGATTTGGAATTTTACCATTTTCATATAGCCAGTAATGATTTTTGACATTACACTGAATTTGTTTGCAGTGTGTTTAATACATGCCATTTCATGGCAGTTTAACATCCTGTTCTGTAATTTACATGATACGTAAAAACCTTTTGAAATTTTTAATGCACTATAATTAGAATAATTTGGAGATTATACATTGATGTGGTGGTTTTAGGAATGTAATTCTGTAAGTGCTAACTTCTGGAATGTAAAATGTTCTTAGTTATGGAAAGTACTGGTTATTGTAGTTCCTTATGTGACTGTTACAGTATCAACTGACTCAGCTTTGCAATTGAAAGAGAAAATTACTATGAGATCTTACTTGTACCGAGTTATTTTAAATGCCAGAACTATTGAGCAAGGGAGTGAAGTTCATGTGTATTGAATCTGCTGTTGGTGGCATACCATGGAAGTGAATGGTACTTTTCTTTCAGAAGACATTTTTCTTTTTTGCTTCTTCTTAAAAAAAAAAAAAACATGTAAAACATCAACTTAGACATATTGTCATTTGTCTGTAGCATTATTCTCCCATTGGTTTTATTTTTATGAGAGGTTATTTTTAAATCAGTCTGACAAAAAGAACTATCAAATATTCTGGGTTTATATTAATTCAAGTATCTTAAGCCCTTGCTTTTAAAACTCATCTATTTACTACATTGCTTGAGTGACTATTTACTGGGCTCTGTCCTACATGTAGGACTACACAGTTATTGCACAATTCCTCCTTGATTTAAAATGTCTGAAGATACATTTGAGAGTAATGGATTTAACAGATGATTAGCAATTACCAAGCTCCACTGCAGTCATTTTACTTAGAGCTTTATCAGCAAGTCAACAAGCAGATAACACCCTCTCCTTCATTCCCAAGACAGAGCTGAAGGGCAAAGAAGTATAGAGGCAATTCCCAGCAGAGTTTCCTTTCCTGTTGGCTGGAGCCAGATTGAGGAACACGGTAGTGCCAGTAAGAACGGAGCATGTAACAGTGCCAGGAGCAAGCCATGGTCTCCTGTAAGCAAAGGGAAAATGCTGGAACAGCTGCTTTGTGTTGGGTTGACCAGATGAGTGTGAATGAGGCTTTGGAGGGCCTTGGATCTGATCTCCTTTGAAATCTCAGGGTGCACTTTTCAATGCTGTGTGTAAGGCATATACTGCTGGTTGAAGACCTCTTTGTTTCCTGTTCTCTTCAGTTCTTACGTGCACCAAGACAAAAGGCACCACTAAAAGAACACTCGCTTACACATACCTACCTATCTGCATCTGGACGCATGCTGTGTAGTCTCTTAGTCGTGCCCAACTCTTTTACGACCTCATGGGCCATACCCCACCAGGCTCCTCTGGTGGGATTTCCCAGGCCAGAATACTGGAGTGGGTTGCCATTTCCTCCTTCAGGGGATCTTCCCAACCCAGGGGTGAAACCTGCATCTCCTGCATTGCAGGTGGATTCTTGGCTGCTGAACCACTGAGGAAACCTGCATCTGGACACACAAATGCTGCTTTTTTCTCCTCCAGCTAAGAATGAGCTGTCCTGCCTTAGCGAAGGCCAGTTGTACTCGTATGGATTAGATCCCATCCTTTTTTTGCAAACTCAGAAGCCTTATTCCAGCAGTTCTCTCCTTTGACTCCTATATCATTAATATCCCCTTTGTTGAGTCTTTCCCATAGATGTAGAAACATGCTGGCATATATTTCATAATAAAGCCGTACTGACCCTCAACCCCTTTCAGCAATTGCCCCAATTCTCTCCTTTCCTTTCTAGCAGAAAGAATGGGCCGTACTTGCCCTTTCCAAGTCCCCTCTCATTTCTTCTGACCCAGTCCTGTGAAGCCTTTGTCTTCAGTGTTCTCTCACTGTTCTGCTAAACCTGTCCTTGTCAAGGTCACCACTGACTTCTTCATCATCAAATCTAGAGGGCTTTTCTTAGTCCTCATGTTATTTGATCTGTCATCAGTGTTCAACATAATCACTTGTTCCCCCTTCTAGTACTTTGTTTAGGCCTCTAGAGTTAGCACACACTCCTGAGTTTTCTTCACTCAACCCCCCACCTTCCACCTTTTTTTGTCTGTTTCCTTTGCTGGTTCTTTCTTGTCTCTCCCACCAGAGGGAAAGCTCAGTCCTTAGATTTCTTCCTGTGCCTGTCTCACTTTCTCCCTTAGTGATTCTATTTAGTTTTACAGCTTAAAACATAATCTATTTGCGAAGGACTCTCAGATTGTATCTCCAGCCTGGAATTTGACCCTGAAGACCTGCTTCCCTGGTGGCTCAGCCAGTAAAGCGTCTGCCTGCAATGCAGGAGACCTAGGTTCGATCCCTGGGTCAGGAAGATCCCCTGGAGAAGGAAATGGCAATCCACTCCAGTACTCTTGCCTGGAAAATTCCATGGATGAGGAGCCTGGTGGGTTACAGTCCATGGGGCCACAAAGAGTCGGACACGACTGATCGATTTCACTTTCTTTCACTTATCTACATGACATCTGCCCTTGAACGCCTGATGATACCACCCACTTACCATGTATGAGTTCCTTCTTGTTCCAGGTCCTTCCTGTAGTCTTCCTGCATTGGGTCAAGATGATTCTCTCTTTAACTATGGAGTCATCCTTGACCCTGTCTCACATCCCATAGACCTGCCTTCAGAATACATGCAGAATCTAACTACTTCTCATCACCTCCATCGCTGTTATCCATCTCTTACTGGGATTGTCCCAGTAGCCTTTTAAAGATCTTTTTAATTCTAAGCTTGCCCTCCCCTCCAGGTCTCTTATTCAGCTTTTATCAAAGAGATTGTGTTAAGATGTAAATCAAGTAACATTACTTCTCTGCTCAAAGCTGTCCAATGGCTCCTCATGTCAGTCAGAGTCAAAGCCAGGGTTCTCACATTGATCTGTAAGATCTATTGTCTTCCTGGGTAGCTCAGCTGGTAAAGAATCCTCCTGCAATGCAGGAGACCCCGATTTGATTCCTGGGTCCGGAAGATCCACTGGAGAAGGAATAGGCTACCCACTCCAGTGTTCTTGGGCTTCCCTGGTGGCTCAGATGGCAAAGAATCCACCTGCAATGCAAGAGACCTGGGTTCGATCCCTGGGTTGGGAAGTTCTCCTGGAGATGGGATAGGCTACCCACTCCAGTATTGATGCCTGGAGAGTCCCCATGGACAGAGGAGCCTAGTGGGCTACAGTCCATGGGGTTGCAAAGAGTCAGACATGACTGAGCAACTAAGCACAGCACAGCAAGCTCTGTGCAGTCCCCCTCCCCTCCCCACACCTTCCTTCCATACACTCCCTCATCTGAATTTCTTCCCATCAGACAAATCTGCTTGGCCGCTGATACTTGTTTATTTTTAAATGTCTTTCTTAGTAAGAGGAGAACTGGGGCAGGGGGAGAGGGGGAAAGGGCTTGAGAAACATAAAAAAATTTGTGCAGTTGGAGAGGCATTGGTGAGATAGCGTAGAAGCAGGGCATGAAAGTCAATGAAAATGCTAAAATCTAATGTGTGTGAGGGCACTTTGTAAATCTATAAAACAAAGTGCGTGTCTACCATCCAGTCTTGAAGATGTATTTCCATACTTGATGGTGCCTGGGACATGAGATCAAATCTTACTTTTCCTGGGCTGAGAGCATGATTCAGCCTAGCTGTGAACCTAGATAACCTCTGCTTGAGTTCACATGAGAGCGCTATGCCTCCCACCTCCAGCAACGCTGTCATCTTCTACAAGCAGAAGAGCCTTTATCGTTGTTGTTCAGTTAAGTCATGTCCGACTTGTGACCTCATGGACTATAGCCCACCAGGCTCCTCTGTCCATGGGATTTCCCAGGCAAGAATATTGGAGTGAGTTGCCATTTCCTACTCGAGGGGATCTTCCCGACCCAGAGATCGAACCTGTGTCTTCTGCATTGGCAGGTGGGGTTTTTTTTGTTTGTTTGTTTGTTTTTTACCACTGAACCTCTAAGGAAACCTGGCAGAACCCTTACCCAGCTGTAAAGGACCAGACCCACTTTTCAACAGCAATGTGGCAACAGCAGAGAAAAGTCAGCATATCATTGGTCCTCTAACCACAGAAATAAGTCTTTATGTAATTCCTTATCTAAGAGGTAAAATTAGATGTTTTTGTATTTAAGATGTATTTCAGTCTGAAGCCAGTATGTTCTGTTATAGCTGTACATCCAGTGATAAGAAATGAGAAAGGCTGATGCTGAAAAAAGAAGAGCTCAATAAAGGACAGAAATGGTATAGACCTAACAGAAGCAGAAGATATTAAGAAGAGGTGGCAGGAATGGACAGAAGAACTGTACCAAAAAGATCTTCATGACCTAGATAATCACAGTGGTGTGATCACTCATCTAGAGCCAGACATCTTGGAATGTGAAGTCAAGTGGGCCTTAGAAAGCATCACTACGAACAAAGCTAGTGGAGGTGATGGAATTCCAGTGGAGCTATTTCAAATCCTGAAAGATGATGCTGTGAAAGTGCTACACTCAATATGCCAGCAAATGTGGAAAACTCAGCAGTAGCCACAGGACTGGAAAAGGTCAGTTTTCATTCCAATCCCAAAGAAAGGCAATGCCAAAGAATGCTCAGACTACTGCACCATTGCACTCATCTCACATGCTAGTAAAGTAATGCTCAAAATTCTCCAAGTCAGGTTTCAGCAATACATGAACCGTGAACTTCCAGATGTTCAAGCTGGTTTTAGATAAGGCAGAGGAACCAGAGATCAAATGCCAACATCCGCTGGATCATGGAAAAAGCAAGAGAGTTCCAGAAAAACATCTACTTCTGCTTTATTGCCTATGCCAAAGCCTTTGACTGTGTGGATCACAAGAAACTGGAAAATTCTGACAGAGATGGAAATATCAGACCACCTGACCTGCCTCTTGAGAAACCTGTGTGCAGGTCAGGAAGCAACAGTTAGAACTGGACATGGAAGACTGGTTTCAAATAGGAAAAAGAGTATGTCAGGGCTGTATATTGTCACCCTGCTTATTTAACTTATATGCAGAGTACATCATAGAAATGCTGGGCTGGAGGAAGCACAGGCTGGAATCAAGATTGCTGGGAGAAAATATCAATAACCTCAGATATGCAGATGACACCGCCCTTATGGCAGAAAGTGAAGAAGAACTAAAGAGCCTCTTGATGAAGGTGAAAGAGGAGAGTGAAAAAGTTGGCTTAAAGCTCAACATGCAGAAAACGAAGATCATGGCATCTGGTCCCATCACTTCATGGCAAATAGATGGGGAACCAGTGGAAACAGTGTCACTATTTTTCTGGGCTCCAAAAACACTGCAGATGGTGATTGCAGCCATGAACTTAAAAGACGTTTACTCCTTGGAAGGAAAGTTATGACCAACCTAGATAGTATATTCAAAAGCAGAGACATTACTTTTTCAACAAAGGTCTGTCTAGTCAAGGCTGTGGCTTTTCCAGTAGTCATGTATGGATGTGAGAGTTGGACTGTGAAGAAGGCTGAGCACTGAAGAATTGATGCTTTTGAACTGTGGTGTTGGAGAAGACTCTTGAGAGTCCCTTGGACTGCAAGGAGATCCAACCAGTCCATCCTAGAGGAAATCAGTCCTGAATATTCATTGGAAGGACTGATGCTGAAGCTGAAACTCCAATACTTTGGCCAGCTGATGAGAAGAGCTGACTCATTTGAAAAAACCCTGATGCTGGGAAGGATTGAGGGCAGGAGGAGAAGGGGACAACAGAGGATGAGATGCTTGGATGGTATCACTGACTCGATGGACATGGGTTTGGGTGAACTCTGGGAGTTGGTGATGGACAGGGAGGCCTGGCATGCTATGGTTCTTGAGGTCGCAAAGTGCTGGACACAACTGAGCGACTGAACTGACCCACTGATGCTGTTAACTGACTGGAATGTAGCCGGTTGAAAGAGCTTTACTAGATTGATCATCAGAGCCAGAATGTCACCTAACCTATAATTGAATAATTGGACATGGTGTTCTCTGAATACTAATAATTTACTCCCACTTAGTGGTGTGTCTTTGCCAGATTTAATCATTGCCTCTGCCTGGCTTAACCTCTTGGGAACATAGGTAAATAGCAGGGTGCTTTATAGGAGAAGTTGATAAAATGTATATTCACTGGCTAGCACCAAGGCTTTTTAAAACTCTGAATTCTTTTGTTGGCATCCATTCACTGATGGAATGAAGAACACTTTGTAAGTATTCATTGTGAGTTTCTTCTGCCAGCATGAAATTGAGTAAGATGAAAGAGGGGTCATGTTAAGGTGATTTTGGAGATTATTGGAAAGGCTTGAATGTGCATTAGTCTGAAGGAGCTGTAGACACAGAGCAATGTGTCTACTAATAGTTGATAATAATGTGTAACTATTAAATGTGTGATGATTCAGTTCTTAAATGTTTCTAATAAAAAGTTTGACATTCATGTTTACTTGGTTTTATGTTGTGGCAGAGTGGCTGAGGGCGTGAATTTTATGTGAAATTTGAAAAAGAAAATGTCGTCTATATGCTGGAAATGGTCTAATTAAATTATAAGCACATGTTGGGTTTTACTAATTTTGTGAAGTTATCTGTTCTTTGAACAATAATAGGGTAGTTATCCTTTGAGTCATCCGTGTGCGTGAATTGATACACACGAAGGTGAAGAGCAGCACTTAGAACTGCAGAGAGGGACTGCGTGAAGGTCCTGTTTCTCTCACACCACAGTTGCTAAACTAGCAAATGAGAGTTTGGAGACAGACTTGGAAAGTAAGACGAGGATTTTATGAAGTTACACTCTGCATAGCTTGATGAGTAGTTTACACTATTTCCAGTGCAGGTATCCTCCCAGTGTTTCTGAATTACTGAGATTATAGCGGGGTTAGATTTGGATTGTTCCAGCTGACTATTCCAGCTGATTGATCTGATTGACCAAAAAGCATCCATGCCAGTGAAGTATGTTTTTAGGTGCTTCTTTGCAGCTCTTCACTAGTGTAGTTTCTATGCTACGCACACCTGCTGTCTCAGCTGCATCCCTTTTTTCGGATGGGGACGTGTTGCCATTCAGCAGGAAGTTTGAGAGTAACATGCCTTCAGTATCGCAGATCCTGTTAGACTTGAAAAACTAATACACGTGTCCTCAGATCAGCTGACAGATAATAGCGAGGTGAGATCCAGTCTCTGGTCAGAGCCTCTTCTCCACCTTTTGTTTCCACCCCTTTCCCTCCTCTGAAGACCATCTTCTCTGAGAACAGATGTTGAGGCAGCAGAATACAGGGATGCTTGCTTTTCATGGATAAAAAGATCAGGATTTCGAGTATAATCTTGTTGGGAGAACTTGATATTTTGGAGCCTCAATCATTTATTTTGCCCCTTTTCTGAAATCTAAGGATTGAGTTTTGGTATTTAAACTTAACATAGACGTTTTAAAGCATTAAAACCAATTTTTTTTCAGTAACTATAGTAGTTCCCCCCTTTATCCTTGGGCGAGGGTATGATCTAAAACCGCCAGTGGATGCCTGAAACTGGATTTACTGAACAATGTGTATATGTACTGTTTTTTCCTATGCATATGATTACATACATAATCATATACCTATGATTAAGTGTAACTTATAAAGTAGGCACCATAAGAGATTAACAATAAAATTAATAAACTAGAACTTACATATTTTTTACCCAAAAGAGGTAACTTAGTTGATTCTTATGTAGAACAGTTGGAGAAGGAAATGGCAACCCACTCCAGTATCCTGGCCTGGAAAATCTCATGGACAGAGGAGCCTGGTGGGCTGCAGTCCATGGGGTTGCAAAGAGTCAGGCACGACTGAGCGACTAACACTTTTTAAAACACTATGTAGAACAGTACAGTGTCAGTAGCACATTTGCATTTTGATACTAGAGCAGCTAAAAAAAAAAAAACCTAAGCTTAATGAAAGAGGAGTGGATAGGGGTGAAAGAGTTTCAATCTGCAACGGCGTTTTTTGGAATCTGCAGCAGTGCTGATGTTTTTCCATCTAAAGAAGGGTTTGTTTTGGATATTATGATGAATTCTGTAGTCCTTATTTATAGATAAATGAATTGCCTGGTCAAGTGGAGGAAAAACAGCTTTTTTTTTTAAGGTTGATTTCAGCTATACCAAGAGTATTTCCTCCTTGGATATAAAATTTTAGATTCTAGGAACATTTGCATGTATTTTTCAGTTTCTTAAAAATTATAATTATATACCTATTTAATTTTTTCCTGTTTTCTGGGTCTTCTCTGCACATTACTGCTTACCATTTATTGCTGTTTATATTTCATTATTGTAATTCTAATAATAAGTATGTTCCTATAATGATAATAAATATTAAGGTACCCAAGGACTAGAGCTGTTACCAAAATAATGAGGGTTTAATTCTGTTTTTATTACACACTTAGCATTTTCTGGTAAGGCTATATTTTAAGTCATATCCGGGATTCTTGGAGCATTGTCCCTATACATGTGACTGTGGAGTCAGAATGTGGAGGAAGATGCACTGTCTTTGGGGACCACAGGAAGGAGACTGAGAGAGAGGCCAGGAAGTGGGAGCGGAGTTCAGCAGAGCGCAGCTGGGAGCCGTGGGGAGACGTCACCAGGGTGAAGACCCAGGGGCAGGCGTTTTGACTGGAGGGGGTTTTGGAGGTCACCCCATCTCATGCTCCTCGAATTGTTGGAACAGCCCCTGGCTTTGGGCTGGAGGGAGAAGTCCAAGAGGCTCCCGATCTGGACCCAGCATCCTCCTATGCACTGCTGCTTCCTGAAACATCGGGTTTCATGCGTTGAGATTTGAGAAATAGGTTGTGCTGTTGAATTTTTTTCTTTTTGTTTTCTTGAAGACCGCTGAGTTGAAGCCACCAATGAGACTCTTCCATGGCAGTAGAATCCTGATTTTATAGGTAAAGAAACAGGCACAAGAGAAATCTGAGATTAGGTGGATCCCAGCTCTTCCAACTCCTGTCTAAAGACCCACGTGACCCCTAGAAGTTGAGGGAGTTGATGGAGTAGCTGTGATTTTCAGAGTTCTAATACAAGAGTGGATGAAACTGTTCATACTGAATCTGGTACCTGCTATTTTATATGAGAATTAGACTGCTTACATTTTAGAAGGCTTTAATTAACTTCAAATTCAGAAGCTCTTGAATTAGATAGGAAGAACAGATTATATCATCAAAGGAGTATGACTTTGCCTTCTCTATAATCTTTTATTTATTTACTTTTGTTCACTAAACTCAAGGTAAAATATGCAACCAGAATCAAAATCTGGATTGGAAAATGGTAATTAAAATGTCATTACCTAGCCTCTTGTTTCTCTTTATTTGATATACCAATTCTTTTGAGAGTAAACCGGAGGATTATGTCTTAATCTTTGATGTGGTTCACATTTTAATATTTACAACAGTTTTAATTCTTTATTTTGTCCAAAAGCTGGTTTAATTTGATTAATGTTGAATGAAATACTATTTAATATATATTTTTGTATGATTTTCAAATTGACTGATGTCCTTCTACTAAGGTCCTGATCACTTGGGCTGAATTTGTTTGCTTTTTCTTAATCTATTTGCATTGGCTGGAGCTGTTATGAAAAGAGTCCCCACGGGAAGAACAAAATTAGCTTAGTAATTTTGCTCTTTCAAGCGTGCGTATGTAGCACCACTGTTTTCATTCCTGATGTTGCAATTAAACTGGGTCTAACGCGAGTTATTTTCACATCCTTTTGAGTAAGTCTGTCTCTCCTGTCACTCTGAAGTCTTTTTTATATTATCTGTTTTCTTCTAGGTGAGGAATTTTAAATTGGAACAGGAACAAGAAAAAAACAAAATTTTATCAGAAGCGCTGGCGACTCTAGCCACTGAACATCACGAATTAGAGCAGTCTCTGGTTAAAGGTTCCCCGCCTCTGAGCATCTTTAGTGAGGACGAGTTCTATGATGCCTTGTCAGGTAATTCTAGAACCCCGCCATCTGGGTCTTTGGTAATTCACAGTTGACCACCTAAATGTCATTTTAGGGTAGATGTCACCTTGAGTTCCCTGAAGTAAACAGATGGAAATGTATTGCTACAGTTCCCCAATGACCTACTTTTTGTGTGATTTTTTTTAAGGCAGGAGCCCGAAAGTTTGAAACAGAAGTTACCACTGAGTCTGCCTTTTTGACAGCCTGTGCTCTGGTAGGGCCAGAGGGCTGTGAATCTGGTTTATTATTTTATTCATTGACTGTTAAATACCTCCTGGTACAAGGTGCTATTACCTGTTAAAGGACAGAGAGGCAGATGGTTTATATCCTCAGAGAGGTCTAAGAGTAAAGGACACAGATAAGGAAGAATTGGTTATGGAATTGGTTAAGGAATATGGTATGCTGGGTGCCGAAGGGAGAGGTGAGGCCACGGTGTACCTGGAACAGAGAAAAGGAAGAACCTCCCTTGGCCTCAGAGCAGTGCAGCACCCTGGCAGCGGACAGGGGCTTTAGAGCCAGATCCTCTGAATTGAAATCCTGCCTCTGACACTGGTGTGAGCTGTGTGACCTTGGGCAAGTCCCATGACCTCTCTGGTTTTCAGCTTTTAATGTTTAAAATGGGGATAATTACAGTTTCCATTGCAGTGAGTCGAGTTGGAATTAAATGAGTTCATATGTTCAGTAGTGCCTGACAGGTACCAGGTAGTCAAAAAATGGGGGATGTATGTGGAGGGGTAAGAATGACTTTCAAGAGGAGGTACTGCTGAGTAGCTTTGACTTTTTATGAATTTCCTTTAGAATTTGAGGTGGATGTGGGCAGAGTCATGGAAGGAATCCTGGAGGGGATGGCTGGAGACGATTGAGACTGAGAACAGTTCTATGTGAGGAAATTAAGTGCTTATTTAGTAGATGAACGTGTGCAATTGCTGGGTCTCAGAGAACTGGACGGTGGAAGCAGGAGATCTCAGTGGACATGGAGTTAAGGGGCACATTCCTAACAGGCAACTAAAGGAAGCACAGTGAGAGGTCACAGAAATGAGAGCTACAGAAAGTTTGGTTAAGGAAGTTAAAGTGCTGTGATGA
Organism: Capricornis sumatraensis; assembly: GCF_032405125.1. NCBI lineage: Eukaryota > Metazoa > Chordata > Mammalia > Artiodactyla > Bovidae > Capricornis > Capricornis sumatraensis. The sequence goes on from NC_091089.1 coordinate 35,150,864, forward strand.
TACAGGACAAGGAAAGTGATGTTGGCGGACTTCACAGAGAAGAGGTTCGTTGCAGAAGATCAGCAGAGCACACAGGAACATTAATTTTAGAAGTGTGACATGATCGAGAGATGGGGGAAAGCTAATTCTAACAACCTGATTGGGGAATAATTAGAGAAAGGATTGTAACGACTACGAATGATGGCTATTAGATGGGGTATTTGTGAAAATAGTGATTCAAATTGGGAAGAGAAAGTAGAAATCAGATTTGAAAGCAGTGGAATGAGTGGCGGGGTTAAAGGAGGCTTTTAGCCTGGTTGGGGGAAGGGGGGAGAGGTCACTAAGGCTGCTGACATGTCTTCCCGTCTGTCCTCTGCCACATCCTGTACCGTTATTCCCTGTATTCCTTCTGTTCGGATATGTAGAAAGAGACGTGAATGTAAAAGAACCTACATGCTTCAGCTGCTCATCATTGATAATCTTTTTTTAATATATATATTTTATGAAATATAGTTGACTTACAATGTTTCAGTTGCACAGTAAAGTGATTCAGTTATACATATATACATATATTAATTTTGAAATTATTTTCCTACGGGTTATTACAAGATATTGCCTGTAGTTCCCTGTGCTATACAGTAAAGCTTTGTTTGTTGCATTCGTCATTGATGTCTTTAAAAAGAAATTAATTTTTAAGAAAGATCTTGTTATAAACAGTTCAAGAGAGAAGTTCTTATAGTGGTGACCAGTGAAATTTTCCCTTCATCTCTCATCCTAATGGCACGCTTCCTCAGAGGTTCTTGTTAACAGCTTGATACATTCTCTTGCAGACCTTTTTAAAGCAATCCCATGTATATGTGCCTGTGTATCTATGCTGTTGTTTTTTTTTAATGGTGAGTGGAAGTAGCTATGTAATTGTCCTGGGTCTGCTCTTCATGTTACAGTGTATTTTGGAAATATACACCGGTATATTTCCCACCAGTACTACAACTCTAGCTCATTCTTGTTAAAGGTTCCATGAAAGTCAGTGATACGGTTGAGCAGAATTTTCTGTCATTCTCTGCCTGATAGACACTCAGGGGCTGCTCTCATCTTTCCGCTTCTCGGGTGTATTTTAACATTTGTTTCCATAGTCGTCTCCTCGGGGAGAAGGAGATAAAAAGAACTACAGTCTCTCGGTCAGGACTGGAAAATGAATTTCCTCTCAAGTGCCAGTTCAGGGCTGTTTGCAGTACCTGCCTCTTGCTGGGTTGCTGTGTTGAGAAGGATCCCGGTGTGGAGTCCGCGTCCCGCTGAGTCCGCGCGTTCCACGTGGCTGGAGGAGATGAGGGAGAGGGACTGTTGCCCTGAGTGACAGGCGAGCAGTGACAGGTCCCTGCGCTACGTGACCCACCTGAGTTTTATTACACTTGCCTGAACGTGGTAGCCTTTCTTGGGCCACTCCTCCTCCTTCCTGCCGCAAATCCTGGGAATCCTTTGGTGCAATGTAGAAGTCTATTAGAATTACGAGTCGGCTACCCAGGGTTGAAGTCTTCCCCTGCTGGTGACCCAGCCACGTAATTCACTGAGATCATAAAAGCCATCACTGGGAATGACTTCATCTTCTGACTGTAATCTACACATTAACCTTCGTTCCCACTTCCTCTTTCTCTTCTGTTACAAAAGAAGTGTTCCCGTTTAATTAAGGCCATTTCCTCCTGATTCGTTCTGGTACCCATCTCCAGAACTTTGGTTTAGCTATTTTTTCACCTACAGTTTCTTTTTTTTTTTTTTCCCCTGTATTTTTTTTCTTCAAGTTTTATTGAAATAATTGACTTACAACCCTGTCAGTTTAAGGTGTACAGCGTAATGATGGGGCCTAAATCATGAAATGATTATCACAAGTTTAGGGAACATCCATCATCTCATAAGGTACAAAATTAAAAAGATAGAAAATTTTTTTTTCCTTGTGATGGTACTTCTAAGTTAGGATTTACTCTCAACTTCATGTATAACATACAGCGGTGTTGATTATATTTATCCTGATCTATGTCACATCCTTAGTTATCTTGTAACCAGAATTTTGTACCTCTGGAACCTCCTTTCATCTATTCTCCCTCCCCTTTCTCTGCACCTCCAGTAACCAAAAATCTGAGCTTTTCCTGTGGGTTTATTTGCTCCTGAAGCAATGTAATTGACCTATAACACTGTGTTGGTTCCTGTTGCCCGCCCAGGGATGCCCTTCCCTGGTGGCTCTGACAGTAAAGAGTGTGCCCACAATGCGGGAGACCCAGGTTCGATCCATGGGTTAGGAAGATCCCCTGGAGAAAGGAATGGCAACCCACTCCAGTGTTCTTGCCTGGGAAATCCCATGGACAGAGGAGCCTGGCAGTCTGCTGTCCTTGGAGTCGCAAAGAGTTGGACATGACTGAGCGACTAACACTTACTTACACAACAAAGTGATTTGATATTTCTGCACATTTTTTAATGGTCAGCTTAAGTCTAGACGTGTGAAAGTTTATACCTCTTCATCTCCTTCACCTGTTTCTTTCAATACCACGTCATCTTAAATACTAACTTAGAATTCCTATAATAGTTTCCCATTGCTGTCGAAAGAAGTTACCGTAAATGTAGTGGCTTAAATAATGCAGATTTATTCTCTCAGCTCTGGAGGTTAGAAGTCCTGTAATCAAGGTGTTGGCAGGTCTGTGTTCCCCTGGAGGCTGTAGAGATAATCTGCCCCCTTGCATTTCCAGCTTCTAGAGGCCACCTGCATTCCTTGGCACGAGGCCTCATCCTCCCGTCTTCAAAGCCAGCAAGTTGACGTCCGATCTCTCTGACCTTCCTCCCTTCCTTTTATAAAGACCATAGCAATCACAACGGACCTATCTAGATAATCCAGGGCAACCTCCCCAAGTCAAGGCCCTTAACTCAGTCACACCTGCAGAGTCCTTTTTCAGCGGAAGGTGACCCCTCCACAGGTTCCAGAGACTAGGAGGGACAGTTGTTCTGACTACCACAGTTCTGGAATTTGTTTCTCCAGCCCTGACCTCTTGTGAGATATGTATATACTCAGTTGTTAGCTGGATAAATAAAAGATGGATTCTTGATCTTCCTCCTAGGTCCTTTTCCTCCTGGAATTTGCTTAATTTTAGTAAATGGCGCCTCTTTCATCCCCTAAAGCTGGAAATCCGGGAGATTCATGGCACTGTCAGGCCCCCTCCACGAAACACAGCCTAGGGCCCGTCCGTTCTGCCCTTCAGTCTTACCTTGAATCCGTCTGTGTTCTGTTACTGCAAGGTGATCATTAAAGGTGTAGGTGCTGCTGCTGGAAGACTGTTGATAAACAGTGGTTCTACCAATTCTTGGAGCCTTTGGAAAATGACTTCACTTTCCTGTGCCACATTTCTCCATCTGCAAGTGGGTCATAGGATTATCGGGGGGAATAAACAACTCATGTGTGTACTGTAGGCAGTGCCTGGCACACTGAGGGGCTGCCCTGCCTTCACTCACAGTATCGTCACCTGCACTGCCCCTGCTCTTGTCCAGCCTCTTAACTGATGGCCGTGCTTCCCGCCTTGCCCTCTTGACTTTCATTCTGTACATACCACCCACACCGACGCTTTATAGACAGTCATGGCATCACATTCCCCTGCCCAGAATCTTTCAGTGGCTCTTCACTGCACCTGGAATAAAATCCAAACTCCCTAACGGGCCTTCCAGGCTCCCGACGTGAACCCCACCCTGCCCGTCCTTGTTCGTTCCAGCCACACCGGCCATCTTCCATCCTCACCACGCACACGTGACAGAGGCTGTTGGGTGGGAGGTAAACAAGAGCAGGAACAAGTATACAAACTCGCATTTCATATAATTTCTGAATCAGAATAATAGAGTAAATCAAGCCTACCTTAATGTTTAAAAGAAATGAGAAAAGTCTTTTAAAGCTACTTCTTTTAAAATACTTCTAAATAATTTTCAGTAAATGCTTAGTCTGCTTTTTAAAAGTCAGTTACAACTTGTTACTTCCTTTAAAATTAAATCCATGTGACTTCCTGTTTTCCCTTTAAATTTTTTTAGATAAGCAGGGTCAGTGAAAATGTACTACAGTAGGTGAGACAAACCTTGATATAAGCCTACAGCGTAGAGTATTTTTTCCAGCCCCACGCGGGTCTTTTAATTATTTAAATTTTTTTTTCCAGTATGCTCAGTGACTTAAGATTTCATCAGATCCCATACGGCAAACATTCTTTCTCACAAGAATGGGTTGAATTCCATTCTATAACAGATGAGAAGGCATTAAACCTGATGAAGCATCACCTCCTGTCTTCATTTCATGTCTGTCTTTAAGGAATGAAATGGTTATGTTGAGTGAAATTTCTGATACTACTACCTGTAAGTGAACACTGCCTGGGAAGAGGGCTAAACATTCATATGTATTAAAACAAAGGATTTAATGAGAAACTAGAGACTGACTAGTTCTGTAGAAGAATTCTATTGTGCAAGTAAAACACAGAAATTATAATATGTAGTAGGTTCCACGTTAGGGAAGAATGAGGCAGCTCCTTCTGCATGTTCCTGCCATCTTTCTGCTCTTTCCATTGCACCCGCTTCTCCTACCAAAACTCTCAAATGTCTCCAAATGATCACCATCTCCTCTTCTGGGCAGCTTTTCCCACTCCCTCAGGCAGTTAGTTGTTTCATCTTCTGCATTTCTTGCCTTTACATTTCTTTCAAGGCCCTTTGGTTGTGATGTGCCAGTCTCTTTTCAGTGGTAGTACGTGTGTGCTCAGTTGCTTCAGTCGTATCTGACTCTTGGCAACCCCGTGGACCATGGCCCGCCAGGCTTCTCTGTCCATGGGATTCTCCAGGCAAGAATACGGGAGTGGGTTGCCACGCCCTCCTCCAGGGAATCTTCCCGACCTAGGGATCAAACCCGAGGCTCTGATGTCTCCTGCATTGGCAGGCAGGTTCTTTACCACTAGCACCACCTGGGAACCCCATCTGATGGGAGAGACCCTGTCTATTTATATTCCTGAAGTACTTAGCACAGACTAAATTGCTCTCTAAACGTTTATTAAGTGTAGGTTGTTGAACAAATGTCATTGATATTTCTGCCTTCCCTAAAAATATATTGGTTTTCAATCAAGAACACAAAAGAATCCATAACACTTGCTAATTTCATGCAGCCTGCATGCTCCACTGTGGATACTGTGGGGAATAGGAGGGGTAGGTGACAGAGGGAGTGAACTGGGATGAGATGTTATTTAAAAGGTAAAATTTGTTCTCCAGGAACTTACCATCATGTGGGAGCTAAGAGACTGGTTCTCAGAGAGAGGGGTGAATGAAAAAGTAGCTAACGGGGAGAAAATTAAAGGTGCTTGACCTTATGCATCGCTAGTGATTTCCTAAGGCATTATTTTTGAAACGTTTCTTAACCAGTTAAATAACTTCATGGCTCTTGCTCTTTAGTACTGGTCTGGGATAGCAGTTGCACAAAAATTTCTGCCTTTTGAATTTTAAAACTTCAAAATTTATTGTTTTTCTTACTGTCTGTTCACTTTCCTTTTTAGAAACATGTTGAGATCAGTTGTGCAAAAAAGGCTTTCTTGCTTAAACTCTTAATGCTATTTTGGTCAAAATGCACATGAATAATGCATCCAAATCCTATAGTGTAGATTGGCAAAACCAGTGGAAAGTTAGGTTATGAAATCGAAGCCAGCTTTAGCATGTCTCAGCAGTTGCAGGGGTGGGTGCTCCTGTCTTTTTAAATCAGAGCTTTAAGAGTGGAGAGTGGTAATATAATGACTTTGATTTTGTCTGGAGGAGAGTAACATAGGAAGTTATGACCCTTGTGAAATAACGTTTAATCCAACAACTACAGTTGGATTAAACTGAGAAAAGTAATGACATCTGCTGAGAGTTTCACATAGAAGATGCAGGGTTTGATCAAAGTGACCAGAAGCGTGGGCAGGAAGGCTGATAAGATACCACGTGTTCCGTTCTTTATGTTCCTAAGCCCATTGTCCTCCTGCATTTTAGGTTTTTTAAAATTTATTTATTTTTACTTATTTCGGTTTTTTTTGGAGGGGGGCTCTTGTGGGTCTTCCTTGCTGTGTGCGGTCTGTCTCTAGCTGTGGCTAGCCAGGCTGCTCTTCCCTGCGGTGGCTTCTCTTGTAGAGCACAGACTCTGGGTGCCTGGGCTTAAGTACTTACGCACATGGGGCGCGGGCTCAGTCGCTCTGTGGCTGTGGGATCCTCCTGGACCACACACCAAACCCGTGTCTAACTGCGTTGGCAGGCAGGTTCTTACCCACTGTGCCACCAGGGAAGTCCTGTGGTTTAGTTAGTTCTGAAATACCTGGACATTTCCTGCCTGGGCCATTTCTGTGAGTCTTTACTGTGGTCTGGACCTGCCCAGGACTTGAAGAGCTCACTCACTTCTGTATTCCTATCACTTTTTCCTCTTGTCCTTATTTATTTATCTATTGAATGATTAGGCATACTACCTTGTTCTTGCCCTGTTTCTCGTTACATCACTTTTTGTGCATTTCTTTCCTGTCTTTCCCTAAGCCTGCATTTCCCTCGAGAACAGAGACCTTACCGTGTGAACTTGAACACGTTCATTGGTTGGTGTGATGTGCAGCAAATTGGGTACCACAGACTGTGACTGTTATTAAACACCTTTTGTATGGAATATGGTACAGCATTCTGTGGAAAATCTTAAGTAGTGCCAAGGGCTCTTAATCTCACTTTGTGCTTATAGCATTAAAAATTATCCAGCAGCTTACTCATGATGTGTATATGTTGTAGGGAAAACACTGGTGAACGTGATTTAGCCTTTGTGTGTGCGTGCATGCTCAATTGTGTCTAACTCTTTGTGACCTTATGGACTGTAGCCTGTCAGGCTCCTCTGTCCGTGGAATTCTCCAGGCAAGAATACTGGAGTGGGTTGCCATTTCCTACTCCAGAGAATCTTACGCAGCCAGGGATCGAACCTAGCACTTCAACCTTCATCAGGATATTAGTACATCTCCTTATCTCTCCCGGGTAATCAGTTATTCCTGGTCCCCATCAGCTGTCTTTATCTTTCAGAAATGCTGTGTCCTATACAAATACCTTTGACCTGCATCACCTTGCTCTTCTCGTGTTCTCTCTTGAACAGCCTCTATTTACGTTTGTTCTCATGGTTTCCCAGCGGCCACTCTTGACCGGGTCACCACTGTCACAGGCTCAGCTGCCTAGGTGCATGGTCCTGTCCCAGTTGGCATCTTTGTCGGCCTTTTACCAGCACTTCAAGTTGCTGATGCCCCCTTCCTTCGTGGAGCGGTTTCTTTACTTGGTTTCCAGAATACCACCCTCATTTGATTTTATTTCTGTTTCCTTTGCTAGTGTTCTTGCATCTTTCTCACTTTTGGTAGTAGAATGTCCTAGAGTGCAGTCATTCTTTTCTTTTCTGCATTTACCCTCAAGATCAGAGGTCCCCAGTCACCTGGTCACAGACCAGTGTTGGTCTGTGGCCTGTTAGGAACCAGACCACACACCAGGAGGTGAGAGATGGGCTAGTGAGTGAAGGTTCATTTGTATTTACAGCCTCTCCCCATTGCTTGCATGACCGCTTGAGATCACAAATGATGGTGGCCTTAAAAATACGTTTGAGACAATTTCAGATCTCCATGCAATCTGAATTAAAGTCAAGGTAGAATATTCTAAGATTGCTATAAAAGCACTGAAAAGCCTGCTTCCATTTCCAGCATTCTCTCTTTGTGAAGCAAGGTTTTTTGCAGTACAGCAATTAAAAAGTTCACGCAGTAGACCAAACATAAGCAGTGCAGTATGGGTGTCACTGTCTTCCATCAGCCCTGGTTTAGTTGCAGGAAAACAAGCTCAGGACTGCCACTGATTGTGCATTATGGAGAGTTGTATCATCATTTCACTACATATGCCAGTTTAATAATAATAGAAACAGATTGCACGATAAATGTAATGCGCTTGAATCGTCCCAAAACCATCCCCCACCATCCAGTCTGTGGAAAAATTCTCTTCCACAAAACCGGTCCCTGGTGCCAGAAAGGTTGGGCGGTGCTGCTCTAGTGCCCTTGTGCTCAGAGTGAGTTCTGAGTAGTGTTAGCGTCACGTGGGAGCTTGTCGGAATTGCGGAACCAGAGGTCCCAACTCAGTGAATAAGAATTGGCAGTTTTCTTCACATCTGCAGGGGATTGTCCAGACATTAAAGCTTGAACAGCTTGCCTTCCGTGACGTCACCTAGTCCCACACCTGCGAATATTGCCCAAATTCTGATAAATCTGTCAGTTTGTGTCTGTAGACACAGTCTTGTCTCTGAATTTCAGACTCCTGTCTAATTATCTACTTGGCACGTTCACTTAAGTGAGATCTCCTAAGTGTCTTAAAATGTCCAGAAGAGAATTCTTCAATACTGCTCACAAGCTTGCCCCTCCCGCATATTTTGGTGGATGAAGGATGCGTCTTTACAATTGCTTCAGCTGAGGTTGAGAACCTTTGAATTATCTGTCATGGACTGTGGGTTGTTTTGTTTTGGTTTTTTAAAAATTGTTCTTTGATTTCTTTTTTTTTCGGGGGGTCGGGAGAAAGGTGTCGAATCTACGTTCAGTCCATCAACACATTCTGTCAGCCCTTCCTACCACATTCAGCAGAATCTGACCCCTTATCATCATTCCACTCTCACCACCCGGGCCCCCGTCATCTCTCGCCTGGATTGTGACAGCTTTCTGACTGGTCTCTCTGCTTGCATCCTCATCTCCGGCAATATTTCAAGTGCAGCGTTCAGAGGGACCGTTTCCAAACGTGAGTCGCTTCAGATCAGTTCCCTGCACGGGACCCTGTAATGGCTTTGCTTCCAGCTGGAATAAAAGCCAGGTGCCCTCCGTCTGGCTGCCTGCTGCCTGCTGAGGTCTGCCCTGTCCTCCTCAGTCCCTTCCTTCCATCACTCCTCAGAGGCTGTCCCTGCTCCTGCCAGGTGTGTCCCCTCAGGCCTTCGCTTCCCCTCACCCGGAGCTCTCTCATCCCAAACATCTGCAGGGCTTACCCCTCCACTCCGTTCCTTTTTCTGCTCAGAAGGACCGTCACTGTATCATTTTCTCTCCTTTTTCTCTTGCCTTAAAAAAAAAAAAAAGAAAAAAGAATCTTTCACACACATTGTTCATTTGTTCCTGGGCTCCTACAAGTAGAGTATAAGCTCCTCTGTGAGGGAGACGTTTTTCTTGGTGCCTGAGTAGATTCAGTAAAGAGTTCTCCAGCAGGGTAAGATGGAGGTGGAGTATTCTTTGTGGAGGAAGCTAACGCACACGAAGGTAGAGAATTGTTTTCCAAGACATCGTGAAAATGCACTGTGGCCGAAGCAGGGGTTAAGTGTTCCAAATGCTGAGAACTGGTGATGAGATGAAGCCACCAAAGTAATTCAGGACCAGCCTGTAATGAGTCTTGTGATAAGGTTCTGCTGAAGAATTTGCTTTTTAATCTGTAAGTGATGGGGAGCAGCAAACAAGTATACCGATGATGTCAGGTTAGTATTTTATAAAGTTTCTTTTTTTAAAGTAAACATTGTGAATTTTTATAATATGCTTGCATTATACTAAGAATTGGAAATTAAGAGCAAATAAAGCATGATCCCAGCTCAGGAGTTTACAGTCTGTTAGCAAGTGAGTATGTTGAGAGTTAAAATTGATTTGAGGTCCAGGTGTCCTTCATGAGAGATGACAAGAGTTTGCATGAAAGCAACTTGGATGGAAAGTTTCAGTTCCTGTCTTTATTGCTTTAATGAATACATATCCTGACCTTTGTTCCTCAGGGAAGCTTGCTTGACATTTGGGCTAGATCAGATCCCCACTGTTGATGCCCATGCATCATCAGTTCAGTCGCTCAGTCATGTCAGACTCTTTGCGACCCCATGGGCTGCCGCACACCAGGCCTCCCTGTCCATCACCAACTCCCGGAGCTTACTCAAACTCATGTCCGTTGAGTCGATGATGCCATCCAATCATGTCACCCTCTACTGTTCCCTTCTCTTCCCGCCTTCAATTATTCCCAGCATCAGGGTCTTTTCCAGTGAGTCAGCTCTTCGCATCAGATGGCCAAAGTATTGGAGTTTCAGCTTCAGCACCAGTCCTTCCAATGAATATTGAGGACTGATCTCCTTTAGAATGGACTGGTTGGATCTCCTTGCAGTCCAAGGGACTCTCAAGAGTCTTCTCCAACACCACAGTTCAAAAGCATCAATTCTTCGGTGCTTAGTTTTCTTTATGGTCCAACACTCACATCCATATATGACTACTGGAAAAAATAAAGCTTTGACTAGACAGACCTTTGATGGCAAAGTAACATCTCTGCTTCTTAATATGCTATCTAGGTTTGTCATAGTTTTTCTTCCAAAGAGCAAACATCTTTTAATTTCATGGCTGCAGTCACCTTCTGCAGTGATTTTGGAGCCAAAATAAAGTCTCTCACTGTTTCCATTGTTTCCCCATCTATTTGCCATGAACTGATGGGACTGGTTGCCATGATCTTAGTTTTCTGAATGTTGAGTTTTAAGCCAACTTTTTCACTCTCCTTTTCACTTTCATTAAGAGGTTCTTTAGCTGTTCTTCACTTTCTGCCATAAGGTGGTGTCATCTGCATATCTGAGGTTATTGATATTTCTCCCGGCAATTTTGATTCCAGCTTCTGCTTCATCCAGTCTAGCATTTCTCATGATGTACTCTGCGTATAAGTTAAATGAGCAAGGTAACAGTATACAGCCTTGACGCACTCCTTTACCGATTTGGAACCAGTCTGTTGTTCCATGTCCAGTTCTAACTGTTCCTTCTTGACCTGCGTACAGATTTCTCAGGAGACCAGGTAAAGTGGTCTGGTATTCCCATCTCTCAAAGACTTTTCCACAGTTTATTGTGATCCACACAGTCAAAGGCTTTGGCATAGTCAATAAAGCAGAGGTAGATGCTTTTCTGGAACTCTTTTGCTTTTTTGATGATCCAACAGGTGTTGCCAATTTGATTTCTGGTTCCTCTGCCTTTTCCAGATCCAGCTTGAACATCTGCAAGTTCCATGGTTCATGTACTTTCGAAGCTTGACTTTGAGAATTTTGAGCATTACCTTGCTAGTGTGTGAGATGAGTGGAATTGTGCGGTAGTTTGAGCATTCTTTGGCATTGCCTCTCTTTGGGATTGGAATGAAAACTGACCTTTTCCAGTCCCGCAGCCACTGCTGAGTTTTCCATGCATCGTAGTGCCATAGCATTTCCTGTAGTTGACATTTTATACGATTGGTTTTTTTTTCCCTGCCCTGTCACTCAAGCAGATAGAACATTCCTTGAAGAACTTTGCACCCCTCACAACTGGCATAGATTTCGGCACAGATTAGGAGTGAAGATATTTGAGTGAAAAAAATTTGGGGGTACATTTCAAAGGCTAAATTGAACTTGAGGATGAGTTGGTTGTGGAGGATAGTGATGTTCTTAGACTTTGCATCTCTTTACTGAAAAGTCCTACTTTGGCCCAAAGCATCTCAAACTCCAAATAATGGAAACTGGACTTGCCATCCTGACCTGCCCCCTTGTCATCCTGACCTTGCCTGTCTTGGCTGATGGCTTCCTTGTCTACCAACCGTGCAAACTACAAATGTGAAAGTCATCTCTTACCTGCTTTCCTCACATCCTCCCCATTTCTGAGTATCTAGTTGTCTTCTTGTCTTTCTGTTTCTCCCCCAGTGTTCATGGTCAGTGAATACATTAAGTTATAGTCATTGTTACAGTGGCCCTGGGATGCTGATGCATCAGAAGGTGAAAATGTTAGTTGCTCAGTCGTGTCCCAGCTCTGAGATGCCATGGACTGTAGCCCGCCAGGCTCCTCTGTCCATGGAATTCTCCAGGCAAGTATACTGGAGTTACTCACTCCATTATACTTGCCTGGGGATCTTCCCAACCCAGGGATCAAACCCAGGTTTCCTGAGTTGCAGGTGGTTTCTTTACCGTTTGAGCCACCAGGGAAGCTCAGAGTTGTCTGTAAAGTCTCAAATGGGTTTTAACCTCTCCCTGACAGAGCATCCAGCGGCTCCATACTCCGTACTTACAGGGTCAGTATAGACTCTGTGATCTGACCCACTTTGCAGCTTTATCTCTGATGACCACATCTTTCCCTCCTGGCTGCCCTCCTCTCTAGCCATGCCAGATGTTCTTGGACACACACCTTGTTCTTTCAGGCCATTGGACTGTTTGCTGTTCCCCTCACCCCTGATATTCTCTTTCCTTGCCTTGAATTGTTAGTTATCATGGCAGCTCAGATGCCATCTCTGCATGGAAACTTTCCCTGGTTTCCCTAAGAGTGACTTCTTCAGCTCTTCCCACACTTTGTGTAAACATTTGTTTACTTGTGTGTCATTCACTAGCTTGGACTTTGACTACTTGGAGGGCACCACCCATATCTCATTAATCTTTATAAACTGTTTCAGCAACAAGCCCTTTACCTGGTATGTGGTGGCTATTTGGTGAGCGTTGATTTATTAAACTGAAGTCACATGAAAATACTTCATTTTCATTTGTATGAATTACTTTGTAACTGGTCCTTAGTTCTAGAATTATTTTCTTTGTAGAATGTATGCATAGGTGACCTTGAAAATGATTTGAAGAATGTCAACAAGACAAATGGGAAGCTCCAAATTTAGTCATCCAAAACAGATAAAATTTTCAATAGCCCATACACCACATTTTGAATAATTCCTCATCTGCAATTACATGTGCAGATTTTGCAAGTTGCGGAAAACAGTAGTAGATTTAGTTGCTTGGGGACATGCCAGTTCTTTTAAAAAAAAAAACTCTGTGGTAATCAACACTATACCATTTGGTTCATTTTGACCTTGCGCCTCATTTGGGGAGGATATGTCTAGAATGGCTCTGACTCTTGTCGCTTGCTGCCAAGATTCTGTTTCAAGCTTTTGTCACTTCCTCTGTAGGTTATTGTAGCAATCTCTTGGCAGCCCCTTCTGGACTCATCCTGATTCCTGATTTTCTGTTCACAATTTATTTTGGATGTGGTAGGCCTCATTGATTTTCCTTGTGTCCTTTGTGTTTACTATGTTATTTTTTTAGTCTGTAAAATTGTATTTTAAAGCTGAATAAAAATTTAGCACTGATAGTTTCAGGTTGGGTTACTCTGGGTTACCTTGGACATTCTTAGAACATGCCTGGTTCTTGGGGAAACCATAAACAATGAAGGTATTAAATTGAGCGTGTGTGCCTCTTGACCATTTCCTGTTAACCTTAAGTAACGGGGAGGGGTTATTTGGACACTATCCACAGTCTTCCACATCTTGCTCCTTTGTACTGTTTGTTCTCAAGCTAGTTTTCAAAGGTCATGTTAAAAAAATGTTTATCAGGAGAACATAAGAATCGTTGGCTTGTTTCTATTGTTAACTTTATGACCTCTACTTTCAGCCTTTTAATAGGAATAACTCAAAAAAAGTAGCATAGAGGTAATGATCCTCTTAATCTGAAGGGTTTTTTGTAAGCCACTTTATTGAGATATGATTGACATACAAGTTGTATATCTTATACAACTTGATGAGTGAAGTTTCCAAAGCCAAGTTAACCCAATCACAGCAGTTGGCTTCCATGATGTTTGGTTGAAAGGGGATAGTGTTCAATCCAAAATGTGTTAGAAATAATTTTAAGTCCCCAACTTGGATGGAGCTTTCAAGATCTGGGCCATCAGAGACTTGTAAACAAGCTTTCTACTAAGACTGTTGATTTAATTGGGAAGATAATCAGGCAGAGATTTTGTCTGCCTTAAATGCTTGTACATGAACTAGAGCATTTATCTAGTGGGAAATAAAAGGAAGAGTGAAAGACTAATTTTGTTCAAAATCTTGCTATGGATTTTGTTAAAATCTCTGCTACTGTGTTTAAAAATACACCTGTATAAAAATCCATCAAGATTGCTCTGTGTCTGTGTGGCTTTGCTTCGTCATTGGCGTTGAGGTGAGAGATGACAGGACGAGAATATAGTCCACACATCTGGCATGATGGATATGTGGCTTTGGCTTGACAGGTTTTTGTTTGCTTGTTTGAGTTTTGTTTTGGTTTTATTGTGGTAAAATATACATAATGTATGGGCTTCCCTGGTACCTCAGACGGTAAAGCATCTGCCTGCAGTGTGGGAGACCTGGGTTTGATCCCCAGGTCAGGAAGGTCCCCTGGAGAAGGAAATGGCAACCCACTCCAGTACTCTTGCCTGGAGAATTCCATGGATGGAGGAGCCTGGTAGGCTACAGTCCGTGGGATCGCAGAGAGTCGGACACGAGTGAGCGACTTCACATACATAGTGTATATACCATTTTAGCCATTTTTAAGCATCTAGTTCAGTTGCATCCAGAACATTATTGTGCAACCAACACTGCCATCCGTTGGCAGAACTTCTCCATCATCTCCCAAATGAAACTGTAGCCACTGACCAGTAACTCCCCACCTCTGTGGCCCTGTTTGTTTTTAAAGCATGTACAGTACTCTGTTACTATCGTGACCACCATATGACGCATTAAGCACAGTCTTTCCAATACTTGATACTTTCCACTAAGGCATTAATGTGTTGCCCAGTAACACTGAATGGCAGATAATGTCTGGTCTATTTGATATGTGTATGTTCAGGCAAAATTGAAAAACCTGATGTTTTAAGATTGAATTATCACCTTAGTTGCACTAAGATCTGTCACTTGAAAATTAATCTTATAGGCAGGCTTCGCCTTCTTAATCAATAAACCTCCACAGTGGCTGTGACCTTTGCTACTCTGGTAAACATATTTGAATTTAAATATATCTGAATCCGTGGGTCTGCAAATGAAAGGATGCTTTGCTGGAGGCAGATTGGTACGACTCATACTATGAAGGCATAGAAGTTGAGGTTGGCTCCCTGTTGCCAGTGGGCTTCCCAGGTGGCTCAGTGGTAAAGAGTACAGTGCAGGAGATGTGGGTCTGAAAGATTCGCTGGAGAAGAAAATGGCAACCCACTCCAGTATTCTTGCCTGGAGAATGCCATGGACAGAGGAGGCTGGCAGGCTACAGTCCATGGGGTTGCCAAAGAGCTGGACACGATTTAACAACTAAACAACAACCTTATTGCCAACAAAGTAAGTCTAAGCATGTAGTACTATATACATAGTACTAGAAGTAACTGAGTTTTTGAACTTAACATTTACTGAAGTACAGTTGTTTTACAGTGTTGTTATTTTCAGCTGTACAACAAAGCGAATTGGCTATACATACATGTGTATCCCTCTTACTTGGATTTTCTTCCCATTTAGGTCACCACAGAGCATTGAGTAGAGTTCCCTGTGCTATATAGTAGGTTCTTATTAGCAACTGAGCTTTTTGTTCTCCATCAACAAGTTTTTATCTCGAGGACACTGTGAATCACGTCATTGATCTCATTTCCTTTGAAGCTAGAATGCTTAGAGATGACCGGGTGATTTGCTTCTAGCAGGTGTAAGAACCTCATGGCAGGTACTGGGGTACTACCCTGTTCCTGCTTCATTTTATACCCTCCTTGTCCCACTGCCTGCCCCTGATTTTTGTTCACCCTGAGTGGTCAGCTTCATGTCCACCCAGCCGCCCCATCACCACTCCTTTCTCGTGTCGTCCACTCCCGCCTCCCCAAATGTTCTCTTCTCCCTGCCGTGGACCGTCCGTTCCCTTTGCTCAGGACAGTTCCTCTATTGTAACTCTCTCCCCTACCCCCACTCTTACTCCTTGTCAGCTTACTCAGCTCAACCATCAGTCACAATCTCCTCTAGACACCCGGTCCCTCACTGGGTGAAGTTGGCTGATACCGCCTGTGTGACCCATTGCCCCCATGCAGACTTCTGTTCTGGCACCAGGAAAAAAAATTCACTGAACTCACGTGTTCACAAAACAGTCTGCCTCTGCTTAACGGTGGACAGGGACCGGATTTTACTGTTCCTTGAATCCTGTCATGCCTTGCACAAGATAAAGAAAGAGAAGAATGAATTAAGCAGTGTCAGATGTGGTAGATGAGTCACCATAAGAATTCACAGATGATCACTGGACTTTGCAATATGGAGGTTGTTGGTGACCTGTGGTAGAGCCCTTCAGGGGAGGGGTGGGCATAGCCTGATTCTGTTAGAGGGAGAAGGAGGTTGGGAGCATGGAGGAGACAAGGAAGAGCTGGGAGGAACAGGGAGAGAGCCTAGGAGAGGGGGCAGAAAGAGGAAGTCAAGTGGAGCGATCAGAGTCTATATTGCCATCTTACGTGTGTCTCTAGGGGTAAAGCATAGCGCTCCCATGCTTGGGTGAAGGTGGTTGGTCTCCAGCTGGTGCTCAGTAAGGTGAAATCGTATTTTGAGTCAAGTCTTTACTTCACAGCAGCTCTTTCTGCCTTACCTTTTGTTTAGTGTTTACTGTGTATCTGCTTTTTGTTAAGAATTTCCTTTTGAGGTAGATTGTCCCCATCTTAAGATTTGTATCCCTTCAATAGCAAACACAGTATCCTGTGCAGAGTGATGTTCAGTAAATGCTTGAAGTTTTTGCTTCAGTGCGTATTGGTTTTCCTGACATCTAAATTATAAAGTAACAATGCATCATGAATAATACTAACCAATAAAGGCAAAATTATTTTATTTGGCACTTGAAATTCTTTTTTCACATGAAACAAACAGGAATATGTAGACGTGAACAAACCACCCCGGTCTACCCTCCAAGACCACTGTCACCTCTTGGGTCCGGGTTGTGCCTCATGCTGCTTCCTCTGAAAACTCCTCTCTGAGCACAACGTTCATTGTTTTGAGACTTACCTGCCATACCATTGTAGGCAGCTAAGGTGAGGGGGGCTGGTGCCCAGAGAAAATGAACTGGACTGGGCATGGCTTTCTTGGGCCTAAGCTGTTTTGTGATCTATAAAGTGAAACTGAAAGTCACTCAGTTGTGTCCGACTCTTTGCGACCCCATGGGCTATACAGTCCATGGAATTCTCCAGGTCAGAATACTGGTTTGGGTAGCCATTCCCTTCTCCAGGGGATCTCCCAACCCAGGGATGGAACCCAGGTCTCCCGCATTGCAGGCGGATTCTTTACCAGCTGAGCCGCAGGGGAAGAGCTAAGCCTGGCCTGAAATGCTTGGCCTTGAGCAGGTCTCAGTAATTAATGATCAAAGGGAACGAAACAGAATTGTTATCAGGCAAGAAAAGTTACAGTAACAAAGTTAGTAAATCAATTGTAAAGACTCCCAGTTCTGTTTCCAAAGTAAACTTTAGCCTGAAGCACTTTGAGCTCTTTTGTAGAATTCCAACACCCCTCCCTCTGCCTTGAGCCCTCAACCACAAGATCAACTGGAACCTAAGGAAAGATGCTCTTGGCCTTTGCTGACCCTCATAACTTAAGTCAGCTGAAGCTTGGAGTCCTGTCAACATTTGCCCCAGTTCTGTGCAGAAATTCTCCTCTGCTCAAGACCCCTTCATGAGTAGGCATATACTGCCCAGGCCACTTGATGCTGATGCGTGCACACTTAGCTTAAAACTTTCCTAGTTTTGGTGTTGGGGAGACGTTGCCTTGAGAAAGATCCCTGGTGTTTTCTTTATTTGCTGCAGTTAAAAACTCCTTCCTTCTCCCGCTCTCTGGCTTGGTTGTCTCTCTCTGCTTGATACCCACTGAGAGATGAACCCAATTTTGGGGAGACAGCACCTCTCCTGTATCCTTTGCTTGCCCCAGCAAATGGACTGTTCCCCTCTTGGCCTCACTGTGCCCAGGACAAACTTCTGTCGCTTCACTGTTCTCGTTTGGACATTTAACCTGTTTACCTGAACCAGACTGATTTTTCTTTAAGGCAGAATAAAATTAATTTTTTTTTTTGCTTGTATTTTAGAGTTGTAAAATGGTAGCCTGATGTTTTTTGGTCTTAGTATTATGTTAAAAGTATTTTTCTATTTTATTATAATTTTAGCAGCTGTTTATTTCATCAAAGGAATAACTGTCTCCTGTCACTGGCTATGCAGGTTTTCAGTGTTTTGCAATAAAATGTTACTACCTGCCAAAATTGACAGTGAAAAATAAATATCCCTTAAACTTAACATTAAAATATTTTTCATTGCTATAAGGTATATGTCAGGACAAAAAGCTATATTTATAGAAAACGAAGATAACTTCCCTAGTACTGAGTTTTTGGGCAGATAACTTGCACCATTCCGAGGGTCCAGAGTTTAAGGTGTGCTGGGCAACCTGCAGCTGTGCAGCAATTGTTACTAATCAGTTCCAATGTGATATAAAGAAGGGCCCATGATTTGGGCTGAACTGCAGAATGTAGTAGTGGGAAAAGAAAGTACTATTTCCTGAGCACCATAATACGTACTAGGCAGATGCGTGAAACTTTTATTTAAATAGGGAGTTTGCTTGCATGTATGTAGGAGGACTTCCCTAGAGCAGAGGACAGTTGTGTGTATGGTCATCTGCTGAAGGATAGTTGCACGTTATCTGGAATTTACTTATTAATATAAATGTAGGCATCTTTTAAAGTCTCTTGGAGATTGAGTGGCTGCTACTTTGAATGTTATGCAGAACATTATATATATATGCATATATATATGTTAAATTTATGTATATCCAGAACGTTAAAGGGTCTGAAAACCCAACTAACAAACCAGGAGAGCGTCAGCGCACTCATTAACCCCAGAGCACCTTGGAGATGCTGAAAGGAAAGGAAGGGCGTGTGTGTGCACCTGAAAACTATACCGTATTGTATGAAAAGAAGTTGTCCTGCTATTCCCGATCAGGCAGATGGCTCCACACTCAATACACAGGCAGTTGGGAATGTGGCATTTTCATTCCTAAAAATGCCTGCCTCATAGTTAGATTCTCTATGGCTACTTCAGGCTGTTGCTGTTGAGAATTTAAGTAATATAAAAACCAGAAGTGTTTTTTTAAGTATTTAAAAATTACCTTTGTACCTCTAGTATCATATGAAATGTATGCTTTCCCCAAGTACAGCCAACTGTAACTTTTTCTTTATATATGAATTTTTTAAAAAAGCTTTTTCAAAGTTATGTTTAAACTGCTTTGAAAA
The DNA here is from genome assembly GCF_032405125.1 of Capricornis sumatraensis. NCBI lineage: Eukaryota > Metazoa > Chordata > Mammalia > Artiodactyla > Bovidae > Capricornis > Capricornis sumatraensis. The sequence goes on from NC_091089.1 coordinate 35,169,912, forward strand.
GGGAAGGAAAAAAACTTCTTTTAGAGGGGACACCACTGAATACAATTTCCTAAAGAATTAGGTAATCTTTGTAAAGTCTCTTTTAATGTATGAAATCTGTTTAATTGTAAGTTTATATAATCCTGTATCCATTTTCTAAATCCCCTTTAGCCTTACTGGGTGCAGGTTCTCTGAAATCCCTGAGGAGGAGGTAACGGCTGGATTGTTGAAGGACAAAGTAGGCTGCTTAAGTTTCAAAGCCTGATGCATGAAGGGAGGGAATCCATTGTTACGGCAGCCTCGCACCAAAGCCCAGTTCACTGACTGTGAACCTGCTCTGCCACAGATTCCGAGTCCGAAGGGTCCCTGAGCAGACTGGAAGCAGTGACCGCGCACTCCTTTGACGAGGAAGCAGAAGCCCCGAGCAGTAGACAGCACAGAATGTCCGAAGGCAAGGACTGTGGTGGTGGAGACGCGCTCTCCAATGGCATCAAAAAACACAGGTAGGAAGGCCTTTCCCAGCCAACACTGCCGCCTCTGTTCTCAAGCGCATTTGGGTTTGTAAACCAAAGTGTGTGGCCGAGTCCTCATTTTTTATTTTGCTTTGTCCTCTCTGCTGAACGTGTATATTGCTCTAGCACCTCAAGGAAAGGATTCGACTTAAATACTTTGTCCATTTACAGAAAGAACATCATCAGCTGTCATTGCAGGAACTAAGCTCAAAACGTGGTTTTGGCTACCATGATTTTAGGGAACCGTAAATCCTTCAACTGGCTGTTTAGAAAGGCTCTTCAGAGCTCCCTGTTGAAAGTGATGCTGGCTTCCTTTTTTTGAGCATGCATCTTTAATGACTCTGCCTCTCAATGCTATTCTAGTTTCTTGTCATTTGATCTTCCTGTTGGCTTTGTTAACAATGGATGGTAATATTGCGTGCTTATTGAAACAATTTAGTTACATTTAAACAAAGACTTTTATTAAGACCTGGGGTTTGTTGAACATAGCCCTTTAATACTGTCTAATAACATTAGTATTGTTTTTTTATTCCCTTGATGATTTAGTCCTAGAGATTGTCCCAGTTTAATGAGATGTCACAGACACTCGAGTTCTCTGGTTTCACACAAGTTTATAGGCACAGTGCCTTGTGTGCATGCTGGTATTCATAGGGTACGTTATTTTATCAAATTGTCAGTGAAAACTATATTCTGTTGTTATTGTAAAAAGCACTTTGGGGATAAGTAGTTATTAATTTCTACAAGATAGTTTTTTTTTTTTTTTTTTACTGTTGTTTAATATTTATAGATTTGTATAGCTTTAACTTCGTTTCTCTATAGGATTCTGGCTACCATTGGTCTCAAATGTTGTTGTACTGAAAAATGGTACTCAGCACTTCTGATATGTATCTGCCCCATGTTAACAAGGAATGTTTTTTCTTTGTACTTATTTGAAAAAAATCAGTGAGTTTTAGAAAACAAACCAGAGTTTTCTTCTGTGCTGTTAGAGGGTGTCTTCTAAACATGCTCGTTGGTGTTTGTCTTCTGATGGAGGTTATCACGGCAGCTGTTGTCCTGAGCCGTGAGGGCCCATCCTGACTCTGCGCTGCAGTTGCTATCCTCTCCTTTGTGGTCTGGGACTCAGTTCTGTGCATTATAAAGTACCTAAGTGTAAACCCAGCAGATCTCAGTTTCCTGGCCTCTAAAGAGAAGACAGCCTTTAACTGTTTAACATACATCATGACGGTCTAGTGACAACACAGGAGAAATCTTTGGAATGTTCAAAGAAGTACACAAGTAGTGAGAGAGAATCGTTAAGATATCGGAAGGAACACTGTGCTTATTAGATGCTGTCAGAGCCTATGGCTGAAGGGGGGAATTTCTTGGCTTTTCAAAAGCCTGGGAGCCTGTTTGTGTGTGTGCCATAATGCATCATAACAGGAGTTATTTTGCATCTGACAGAAATTTATTATATTAATACTGTATTCATGTAGTCTGTGTTCTCTCTTATTAGTCCAACCCAGAATGGCACAGATGTGGAAGTCTCTTCCCTTAAACCCCCCGCCCCAACTGCCTCCCATCCCCTGCTGCACTTGAAGTCACCTTATCTATTTCATGTTCTTAGCCAACGGAAGTACTTAGGCTTTACTTTCTGTAGTGTGGATTATGGAAACAACAGGTTCCCCCCAAATATAACTTATGAAGCCACTGCAGACCCTGTTCCTGTTCCTCTCTGGTGTGTCAGCATGGAGTCCCTAGGAGAGTGCCCACCACACGGGCGGCACTTGGTGTAAGTGACCTCTTTTAACTCTGTTTACTCTCCTTCTCAACAACGATCTGCTTAACCCTGGAGAACCTCTGCCCTCTGGTTCCCTTTTCTACCCCCTTATCATAGGATGACATCATGGAGTGCAGTTTGAAAAATCTCTGACCCAGAGAATCATAAGCTGTAAGGCCTATGTCGTGGTCATTTAATGTAAAACAAGGTATGCCAGACTCATTGAGTTTATTTCTACGATAATTAAAATAGAGATATTATGGAGCTTTAATCCATCCTACATGATGATTACCACAAAAATAATTCATCTGTTGACTAGGTAAATTAACTCATCTCTTAAATAAAAATTTGGACTAAATGAACTGACTTCTCATCTCACTCTGAAAGTCTTGTGATCGATTGCTAACTGAAATCTTGAAAACATGGTTTTTCCACCATATTGAAGTTTAGGAAACTTCTACGATGTCTTTTGATATGATTAGACTTGGGGAGAAAAAGTATTTTGTGTTTTTTAATTCACTCTGAATTCCTGATAGGCTGTGTACTCTGCTGGCCGTTGATCTTTTCTGTGGTTCTGTGCGTGTCTTTGGGCTTTTAGGTTAGTTGTAGAGAAATATCAACAGAATCAGAGACTGATTTAAGACCTAGAACCAAAAATAGTGTGGAGATGGAACACATACAAAATAAGTGCTTTGTTTTGATGGCACTTTTTTCCAGAAAATACATTGAGTTGCCTTGTGGAAGGTTAGCTTTTACCATTCTGGTCAGGTTTATGTTTATAGGGCTTCTTGTCATCTCAGTGGTCTGTGTTCTGCGGGATCAGTTTTCTAGTCTTGGGCCGAATTTATTACACTTACTCTGAGCTCTCCTCTTTTAACGTTTTAGGAGTTTGACCTAAGTTGGTATAATTGGTACAGATACTGATATTTATCTAATCTGGATATATATAATGTGAAAGATACTAACGTAGAACAGGCTAGTCAGAATCTGAAATGTTGGATTCATGTTATGATGCTATAAATGGTATTCCCAGTATTACTAGATTAAAAGATAAAAGCCTATGATCATCCTAATAAAGAAAAAACATTCACTGCAATTAGGCATTCATGATTAATAAACATTAGCAAATTACAAATGGAAGAGAACTCCTTTAATCTGGTTAAAAGTTGGAACAAATAAATACTTGATAATGAACTGTAAACAACAGTTCTAATTTCAGGAATAAGAGAAGGATGCCTGCCATCACCTTTTCTGTTCAACATTGTTTAGAGGCCATGGCTAGAGACATAACACAGCCCCCAGATTTAGGAATAAAGAGAACCATAGATGTCTACAGACAAATCATTATAGTTACGATGAAAGTTTGGCAAGGTTGCTTTGCTACAAAGTCAGCTAACTATTAATACATTTCTGTGCACCATCAACAGACAAAAAGTGCAGTTAAAACTGGGGGTGGAGGTCGATTTTAGAATGTTTATTTAAAAGTCACTTACCTTGAAATAAATACCAAAAGATATAAAACTTATCAAGAAGGAAACGTCATTGTCATAAGTTTGATTTACCAAATTGATCTATCGACTCAAACATGCTTTTAAGTGAAGTTGCACTTTACCTTGGAAGTTGAAAAATGGTTTCTGAGCTATATCTTTAAACTCAGAGGGCTTTGAGGAGCCAAGATACTGCTCAAGAACCTGGTTTGAGGGAGGGAAGGCATTTGCCTGACTAAATGCCAAGTTGATTACAAATCTTTAGTGCAGAATTGTCCTGCAGGCAAGACTGATCTGAAGAATGAGAGTAAAAGGTCCAAAGACCCAGATGTATAAGGAAACCTGGTATATGTAAGAGAGGCAACATAGCAGATTGTGGAAGGAAAAAAGGGACTGTTAGGTTAGTGCTGCTGGGAGAATCATTTAATACAGGAAAAAAAAAAAAAAGGAAATGGCCATCTATTTCACAAATATAAATTAAATTCTAGATGAACCAAACATAAATGTGTAAGGCCAGAACTTAATAAAATTTTCATAAGAAAATGTAAAAATACCTTTGCAATTTTAAAATAAAGAAGGATTTTTTACAACAGAAATGTGATAGGGACTAAGTTTTATCTGACTTTAATTAATGTACTTGTTCTTGATGTATTTACCTGAATAAAAGCCTTGCATTCTTTCATAAATGTGGCCAAGAATCTTAAATGTTTAGTTTGCTGAAATGGTAGATTCAGACTCCAGACAATCCCTTAGTTTACCCTTGGTTTATCCCTCGTGACTGCTTTAGAATTATTGGGTGACTGAATAACAGCTGTTTTCTGTGTGTGAAGAATATCCTGACATGTTGAAGTCAAACAGAAAGGTTGAGAATATAAGTTAAGACAGTCTGCCAAGAAGTAGGATTATACTGAGAAAGTGTTGTTAGTTGTGAATAAAAATTATTCCGCTTCTGATATATTTTATCAGTAGTACAAACCCACCTGGACTTCCCTGGTGGCTCAGCAGTCAAGAATCAACCTGTCAAAGCAGGAGATGTGGGTTCAGTCCCTGGATTGGGAAGATCCCCTGGAGAAGGAAATGGCACCTCAGTCCAGTATTCTTGCCTGAAAAATCCCATGGACAGAGGAGTCTGGTGGGCTACCGTCCAGGGGGTTGCAAAGAGCAAGGCATTACTGAGCACACACACACACATACAATTACTAGCAAGTCACCCCACTCAGAGGCCCTAAGGTACCCTGGGCAGAAAAACACCCTTGTCTGTCAGGAAATGTTTGGGGTAGCTCCTTGCTGTCATGTAGTGACCAGGAGTCTAGAGACACCTAAGGACCTAGGGGGAAGAGCCTTGCCCAGAATTAGCCAGATTTGAGGTAGTGCCTGGGGCTTCCCAGGTGGCGCTAGTGGTAAAGAACTCGCTTGCCAATGCAGGAGACACAAGAGACTCGGGTTCAATCCCTGGGTTGGGAAGATCCCCTGGAAGAGGGCTTGGCAACCCACTCCAGTGTTCTTGCCTGGGAAATTCCATTGACAGAGGAGCCTGGTGCGCTACAGTCCATAGGGTCACAGAGTCAGACACGACTGAAGCATGCAGGTTCCAGAGACACCGTGTTCTGTGCTCTCACGTTACTCCCTGACTCAGAGTACTTGTTTTCTCTGGAAAGCAGAGGACTGTAATTAAAAAAAAAAAAAATGTATCACTAGAAGCTCACGCAGCTCTCCTGTGGGGCCTTGCTCATTAACAAAGCAGACCCCAGCCTGTGTCACTAGCCCGAGCAAGAAGAGTGCTTGGGACCAGGAAACAGGTAACAGCTCAAGGAGGGAAGGTTGAGAGAGAAGGTGCTGTGTCCGCTAAAGAGAGAAGCTGGGCCAGGGCCCCGCTGGGCTGCAGCCTGGGCAGACCGCCCACAATCCTGTCTCTGGAACCACAGGTCTCTGTCATCAGAGGACACGGAGACTGGCAAGTTGGATGACAGTGGCTAACACTGAGGAGTAAGAGCCAGCAGGCCACTCCGATTCCACGCGGCACCTGTCTCTCCGGCAAAAACATATTTGGAGATTCCTTGACCAGGAGGAGGGATTGCCAGCTTGGCAGATGGGGGTTAGTCAACCAGCAAAGAGAGTTCAAAAGATAACCTGAAACAATAAGAAAAACTTTATCTAGGGTAGGAAGCTGGCAGGCTGTGGTCACTTGGGGTTATGTTAAGAAAGGGGAAAAAAGGTAGTGTGAGTCAAGATTTATAATAATTATCTTCACAAACCAAAGTGGACTTGCTGAACTTACTGCCAAGAGTGACTCTAGGAAAATGGAGGCATCTTTTTTTTTTTTTAAGGCTTCCTGAGGGTTTCTTTTTCTTTTCTTTTATATTTATGTGTTTGGTTGCATCAAGTCTTACTTGCGGCACTTAGGATCTGTCGTTGCAGTACACCAGCCCTCTAGTTGTGGCCCTCAGGCTTAGTTGCGCCAGGGCATGGGGGATCCTAGCTCCCTGGTGACCTGTATTACAGGCGGAACCTGTTACCCTGTGACCCTGTATTACAAGGCAGATTCTTGACCACTGAGGAAGTCCTGGAGGCTTCTTTCTAGAGAACTCAACCTCTTCGCAACCAATTTTAAAAAGTCAGTTAAAAGGAGTTGCTCTTTTGAAAGAAAGAGCCGAGGCTTGGATGCCCACAGGCCCATCTTCTGATCTTGCCCCTGACCCCTAAAATGCCTCTTGGGAGCTTGGGGATCTATAAAATATAGTTGGAAAAACACAGACTCTTTCCAGTAACACTTGGTCATGCTTAGGAATTCTAAGCGAAATACTTAACAGTTAAAAATTCTGGGGCTTCCCAGGATGCTAGTGATAGAGAACCTGCCTGCCTTTGCAGGAGACACAAGAGACACAGGTTCGATCCTTGGGTCGGGAACATCCCCTGGAGAAGGAAATGGTAGTATTCTTGTCCGGAGAATCCCATGGACAGAGGAGCCTGGTGGGCTGCAGCCCGTGGGGTCTCAAAGGGTCGGACATGACTGAGCAGCTTAGCACACAGCATGGGCAGATTTCAATTCTTTTGGTCTCATTTGCTTTGTTAGTCAGTTGGGTTTTTCTTCAACAGCTCTTTAAAAATGCATGTGTGTGTGTGTGCAAAGATGATTCTCTTTAAAAATATTTAATTGGTGATTCATGTGGTTCAAAATTCAGAAATGTAATAGGGTATATTTTGCAAATTTTAACTTCCACTTTTTAAACTATCCACTCCTCTGCCTTTTCCCAATTGCAATCATCAATACATACAATTTTGTTTTTCACACTAATGATAGAAAATGCAGGCATACAGTTCTTCCCCTTGCTTTTTAAAAATACGTATGTGCCAAATTATTTGTTTGACAAATATATTTTGATGAGCTACTATTAATGCCATATTCTATTCAAAGTGCTGAGGTTACAGTAATGAACAAGCCAAGCCCTTGTTCTGTTGAAGTGCCCATTTCTGAATTGAGGGAGATTGAGAATCTTTCTGTGATCTATCTGTACTTTTTTCCTGTGAATTGCTAATACATCTTGCCTATTTTTTTCTAGGAGTGTTCAACTTACTAATTTTTAGCTGCTCTGTAATACCATTACTAGCTTTTTGTATGTGATACTAGTTGAAAATATTTTTTTCTAGGTTTGTCAAAAGGGAAGATAATTCTTAGAAAAATCTCTAATTCCTCCCACATAGCAGATAATTACCATGTAATTCTTATCACTATATGTCCTTTGAAAAAAATGTGACCTAGAAAAGTGTAGCTATTAAGAGTTACTTGGGTTTGATCTCATATCTACCACATTCCTGACTGTAAGCAAGTTGTAATCACTTTGAAACCCAACTTCTGTAAAAAGGATGTAATAACAGGATCTACCTTGTTGGGTTGTTGTGATAATTCAATGAGATAATCTATGCAAAGGAATCATAGTGATTTTTACTCATTAAATCTCAGGTGCTGTTATTAGTAGAAAACTGATAAACCTTAAGCAAAAGTAAATAAATGGAACTGTTTGGTTTTTTTTTAGTTCATAAGAAAAGGACTTTGGATGGGTTTTAGAAGTTTACTTTGGCCTTTGAAATTTGGGAAACAGGTTGTTGTTGTTCAGTTGCTAAGTCACTTTTGACTCTTTGCAAGCCCATGGACTGCAGCACACCAGTCTTCCTGTCCTTCAGTGTCTCCCGGAGTTCGCTTAAACTCATCTCCATTGAGTTGGTGATGCCATCCAACCATCTCATCCTCTGTCGCCCTCTTCTCCTCCTGCCCTCCATCTTTTCCAGCATCAGGGTCTTTTCCCGTGAGGCAGATCTTTGCATCAAATGGCCAGAATATTGGAACTTCAGCTTGAGCATCAGTCCTTCCGGTGAATATTCAGGGAAACAAGTAGCTAAAATAAAAGTGTTTATTTTGAAATACAATTGTTTTCTTTTGAATGCGAGATAAGGAAAACTATCTCTTATGGTTCCTTTTCATTATATTTTATAAGGACATTTTAAAGTAATGGTTACATCTAAAATCTAAACATAGTTTTTCTTCATTAAGATTACAAAGGTGTGGCCGGTTGTAAGCTTATGTTGTCAGAAGTGTAAACAAGAGGTGACTAGAGGCTTGAAGCCTGTTATTCATTCCTTAGTCCCTTGATATTACCTTCCCCATGCAGAGGTCTCATTACTTCTCTTTTCTATCCCTAGGCTTCTTGAATCTCTTAGGTAAATATCCATTTTCTATTTCAGGTTTGCTTTATATGCACTTATAATCCTCAGAATGTCAGAAGAAAGAAGAAATTAAATATTTAATAAAATGTATTTCCTTGCTTGGCATCTTACTCTATTTGAAGATGCACCCTCCTTCTCTTCCATGTACATAAACACAAGGTTCTGAGTGCTTGGGAAATAGTCAGTGTAGCTTAGTCTTTTAATGGTCTGCCTTATTCTGTTTACTCTGGCCATTTCTTAATTACGGTAATTCATAGACTGGGCATCTTGGCTTTTGATGACTGGTGGAATTTGGTCTTTACAAATACATCGAAGTGTCTCCCATTGGAACCGTGCCAACCTGAATTTTGCCTGAAGGAGAAAACAGCCTCAGGGGACATAGAGTTCTGTATTGTTTGCTGTGCTTGTTAACACAGAAAGATTTTCCTATTTTAGATAGCACCATATATAATAATAAGGAGTTGTTATTGTTGTTGAATTGCTCAGTCATGTCCAACTCTTTGTGACACTATGGACTGTAGCCTGCTAGGCTACTCTGTCCATGGGATTTCCCAGGCAAGAATACTGGAGTGGGTTGCTATTTTTTTCTCCAGGGGATCTTCCCAACTCAGGGATCAAACCCCAGCCTCCTGCATTGCAGGTGGACTCTTTACCATCTGAGCTACCAGGGACATCAGTAAGGATTTGCAAGATGTAAATTAGGAAAGTTATTTTGTTTTCAAAACAGAAAGATCCTTTAACCGTTTCTTTGCCTTGTACCTTTAAAATCTTCGGAAAACGTGGTTCATGCACAACTCTTTACACAGTGCATTCAAGCCTTGTAGAACGTGACAGATCCTATTCATGGGGTACAGCCTGTTGTTGAGTCATGTTGGTGCAGCACCATGCTCAGCCAGGATGTGAAGTCTAAGCATGAGCTGCCATTCCGCTGCAGTGAGTATTCTCAGAGCCAATTCCTTGCTCTTCTGGAAAAGACTCACGTTAATTACACATCCTGGTTCTGGAGCAGGAAGCGTTGCCTCTGTATCTGACAGATGTGGAAAGCATAGATGACTGTCATCAGATCTGCACACTGTGACGACATATGGGGAATATAATATGACTTGTGCTAGAGCAAAGAGATGGAGCCTGGTGTCCTGCTAGAGCTGGAGTGAAGCAGTGTGTTCTGGGCTGTGAGAAACCCCAGTTTCAGCAAGGCTGGCTGGGTGAACCAAGTAGATTATTTATAAACACAGATCCTTCACAATATTGTCTCGCTTTTGTGCTTTAATGTTTTGGGTCTTTGAGTCCCTTAAGTAGATTGTGAAAAATTCTGGTAGGTGAAAGTGTACCATGATAATAAAACAATCGAGAACTGTCAACATAGTGCGCTTTTCTTCTGCATCTGGTTCTGGCTAGATGACATAGCATAGCTTTGTGGCTTTGGTTAGCATTTAGCCCATCCATGCTTCATCTCTGACTTGAGCAACACCTCACAAAAGCACAGTCCAGAAGCAAGATGTTAGAACCTAGGTCTGACTGTTTGCTGGAGCCACTGTCTTCTGGCTGTAGTGTGTTAACTTCAGACCCAGAGTGCCTCTGCATCTTCAGATGCGTAATATTAATGGCCCCAATGTACATTTGGATTATAAATTGATATATATAAGATACTTTCACACACTCCATAGCTTTCGATTCTCAGAATAGCTCTGAGTCATAGGCAGGGCAATTATTATTATATCCTCAATTCAACAGATGAACAGATTGAAGCACAGAAAGTTTAATTGACTTGCCCAAGATCACTTAGCAAATAAATGATAGGACCTGCAGGCAAGCCAGATATTCTGACTTCAGAGCCTCCATTATTTTCTTAAAATTTAGAGTCTTCATAGATGTTTAGAAGAACAGAGATTTATATGCTTAGGCAAATTCCTGGATTGATATTCTGAAATGGAAAACAGTCTGTCCCAGCTTTTAATCAATGCAGTTCTGTTTGTTTCTTTTATGTAATAATTTGCAGAGAATTAACATCATCACAGTCCCAGAGAGTTTATTAATCACCCATCTGCTGTTGGCTCAGAGCTGGGCACTATTGCTAATTACAGTGGACATGGAACGCGTTTTCTGCGCCTTTGCACATTTCCACTTGTATTAACATGAGTATACAAAAGAACACATGAACGCATTGAAAATTCTGCCAGTTTCAAACAGATATAAAAATTTCTCTTCCTATAATCTCTATTGTCTACCAACTTCCTACCAAAGTAGAATATTCCAAAGGATGTAGGAGTGATTAAAGGTGTAATGTTCCATGGAAATTGTTCCTCTTCAATAACTGTGTGTTCTCTTATTATGAATGAAGGCCAAGATTTTTGGCTTTTTCCCCAGGATTATGATTGACATTATCTTATTGAAAAGAACAAGAAAATCTCAGAAGGTGAGGTAGACTTCTTCCTCCTGACTGTTGTGTTTGAGGACACTGTGTAATCTTTATTAGCAGAAGAAACCTTCTTAGGAAAGAGAGGAATACTGTTCTTTGCAGTACAGGTATCTTACTGGGCTCCAAGAAATCAGAAAGGAAACTGGCATGTATGTCAAATAACGTCAGTGGAGGTGTTATGTGTCACAGAGAAGGAAGGAACCAGAAATTCATCTCTCCTTAGAAATTCTATCTCTCTGATGGGTAAGCAGTCAAAAAGATCTCAGGTCACTCTAAAAGGAAGTTAAGTCAGGCTATTGAACTGGCTAAAGCAGATCACAAACTGTTATGTTCATTCTAGAAAAACGCATGTGGTTTAAAGGGCCAGCTGCTCTCTAAACTGAAGGGCTGGTTCCTGGATATGTTTTCATCAGTCCATGTTGGCTTGGCAATGTGATGATTCTGTAGGCTTTCCTCTTACTCCAGTAATGGTATTAAAAAGTTCAGAGCCACAGAAAGAGGCAGAGTAGTGTTTGCAGAGGGATACCTAATTATCCAGTGCATATCTGCTCCTCTGTGTGTCTTCTCTTTTTGTTGACCACAGCTTGCATAGTTCCCAGACTCTTGTTTTGGGGATCTGAAGCCCTTGACTGCAGTGTCCAGGTGACACGCAGCCTGTTAGACACAGCTTTGCTCCAGAGCTGTGTTCAGGTATCAACCGTTGCCATCAGGCGCTCAGGGCTACTCCGGGGTCTTGCCATACCTCGCACTGCCTGCTGCCAGACTCCTAGTCCAGCTGGAGCACACCCGGGTTCTAAGACGGGACCTTCCTAGTGTAGTGTCCAAGAAACTCCTGTTATAGTCAGGAAAGGCTGCTTTCCCATTTGCTGCCAACAAAATTACTGGCAGCAAAACCGCTTTAGATCCTTTCTGGAATGTGGGAAGGTGTTAGTAGAAGATTTCGTGCTCACTGCGTCTGTGCTGCTTGGCTATCCACACTGCAGAGGGGCTTAGGTCAGCCTTTCAGATGAGACAGGGACGAAGAAACTGGCTCTGACTTGTACTGCGCGCAGCAGCTTGCATTTTGTCTGTGTTCTCTGTCTTTAAGACCATTTCCTTTAGTGATGACCTTATCATGACCTGCTCTCTGTACTTCATTAGTTTACATCTGTTCCAGCCCCCTCATTGCATGAAGTCTTAGTTAATTCTTTGAGATAAGCTGAGCAGAGAATACATACTCTGTCCCTAAGTTAAGTAAGGTCGGCCTTAACTTAACGTGTCATGCCTTCTTGCCAACTGTGCCAAACACCATTCAGTAGGCTTGACGTGAGGAAATCCTGTTGCCCAAGGGGCCAACTTCTCTCTAAACTGAAGGACTGCTTTCTGGGTATGTGTTCATCGGTCCATGTTGGCTTGGCAGTGTGATGTTTCTGTAGGCTTTCCTCTTAATCCGGTAAAGGTAATAAACTAACAAGAATAGGAAGTCAATTTATTACGTTACTGAAGTTGGACAAAGAATTCTAAATTTTAGAAAGCCAATATGGAAAGCAATTTGAAATTTTAAATATGCATTTTAACTTATTAAAATCAAAATAAGTAATAGCTCTTATAAAACAAGGCCATATAATCACCTTCATCTCCTGACTATATAGAGCCAGATTTATTAAGTGATAATTACAGGCTTTTCATAATTGAAGAGATCAAAATGAAAAATAATCTTTAAAATACACTGCAAAACCAGATAGCAATATCAGATAATTATATAAAGTTAATTAACACAGTAAGCTTAAAATAGGAAACCAAGTTGTTGGACTTTTAAAAATATGCATAGTCCCTGAAAAGGCTCTGGACTAGTCTTAAGGATCTCATCTTAGACTTGTACGGACTTTCTTCTAAGACTAAAGGCTGATTTTAGTTGAAGATGTCTAGGAGCAGACTAAATACCCAGCTGTCCACCTAACCGCATGACCTGCATGTCTGACTCAGCCCTAAGTTAGGTGCTGATTCTGGGTATGCAGAGAGAACTTGCAACTCCTCTGTTTGTCCGAATTCAAGTCTGGAAGTTGGTAGAAGGTACATTACAATATCAGTGTACTCATTGATATTGTAATCAATCCAAGCTTGCTTCTGTTGAAAATGGAGATAGACAGATTTTAGAAATTTCATTGTATTGTATAGATATATTTTAGTTATTTTGTGTTGATACTAATATATTACACTTACGAAATGTTTCATATAAACAAAATGCCTTTGAAGATCTTCTATCTCCACATATAAGTACAACTTTATTTACTCTTCCATGACTGAAGAGTGATAGCATTTTTAAGACTATGGACATAAATCAACTTTGGAGGGCAAACATTGTTTTCCTTGGTTTAATGAAAACATCATTTTCATGATTAAAAAACCAGATTGCATCAACTTAAGCTGAAATTCCTTGAGTTGCAAGGCCAGAGAAACTTGTTTTCTACCCAGATTTAAATGTCAAAGTATTGAAACAGACTCCAGAAATGAAATAACATTTTGAAACTGAAGTATCTCAACTGTAAACATTCTTGAGTATTTTGTGATCCAGCCTCCTCTTAGTCACAAAGTCAATTATGGTAGTTGAAATTCAATCCATATTTATTGAATCAACTTTTTTTTTAATTGACTTGTTCTAGTTTCCTAAAGATACCTTGTGGAAAGCGGATGGCCCCTTGGCTGACTGTCTATGCCAGCGCTTCTATAAACTAGTCTTTTGACCATTGTTGGGGAGAGGGGGTCCCCTAGGATCCTTTTAGGGAGAACCACAAGGTTAAAACAAGTTTCTTAATATTACTAAGATAGTAGCCTTTTTAAAATTACTATCCACTAATAAGCGTACAGTGGAGTTTTCTAGATACTACGTGATGGTGCGACATCACTGATTCAGTGCAGGAGCAGTTATGAGCAACGAGCTATCTTCTGTAAAACCGGACATTAAAGGGACTGCAAAAGTGTTTAATAATGCCACTCTTCTTACTAAGGTATTCTTGTTTTGGACAATACAGTTACCTTTTTCACAAAAATGTCATTTAAGTTAGCATATTTATTTTACTGTTATTAATAAGTAAAACTTGTGTGTTTTTTTTTTTCTTCTGATATAGTAAGTAGTGATAGATGTAATCCACTATAAAAGAAAACTCATTGGGGTCACAAATAACCTTTAAGAATTAAGTAGATCTTAAGACCAAAAAGTTTGGGAAACCAACAAATTATAGTATAGTTTCTTTTTGCTTCTTTGTTGAAGTAAAGTTAGCATGCTTTGAAATTCAAGCTCTTAAATATACAATTTGATGTGTTTTGGCAAATTCATATACTCATGAAATAAACCCTCCCTCCCCCCATCAAGATGTAGACTGTTTCCATCACTCCAGAAAGTTCCCTGTAACTGCCTCCTGGTCACAAACCAACCCCCGCCCCCCAGCCCCGCCCCGCCCCGCCCCGCCCATAACCACCCTCCATTGTCATTTCTGTCATTTCTGCGATAGGTTAGTCTTGTCTATTATTGAACTGCGTTGCGGATGGAATGTGCATGTGCGCGCTCTCTCTTTTTCTTTTTTTTTTAACTTTTTGCCATGTATTGGAATACAGCCATTAACAACGTGATAGTTTCGGGTGAACAGGGACGGAACTCAGCCATACATATACATAAACATGTATCCATTCTTCCTCAAACCCAGTCCCATCCAGGTTGCTGCATAACAATGAGCAGAGCTCCAGGTTGTACAGTAGTAGGTCCTTGTTGGATATCCATTTGAAACACAGCAGTGTGTTGCGTGTAATCTCTTTTTTAGCGTGGCTTTCATCGCTCAGTGTTTCTGAGAGTCATCCATGTCATGTGGTTCAGCGTTCAGTTTGTTTAATGCTGAGTGATAATGCCATCGTTTGAATATGCAGCAGTTTGTTTCTTCGTATCCCTGTTAATGGACATTTGGGCTTTTCTCACTTGGGAGTTTTATTGAATAGCTGCTTTAAGCATTCTTATACACGTCTTCCTTATGGACAGTTTTTCACTTTGTTACGTAGGAGTAGCATTTGGGGGTTCTAGAGAGGGTGTGTACTTAGCTACAGAAAGTTACTGTAATGTTTGCCAAAGTCAGTGTACCATTTCTCTGTGTGAGAATTTCAGTTACACTGCAACCTCAGCAACGTTTAATGCTTTATGGGTATAACAGAATCACGTCCTGGTTTTAATTTACATATCGTAAATGATTTTGAGCACTTACACATGCATTTATGAGTCAGTTTTAAAGTTTTTTTTGGGAAGTGCCTGAGGCTTATGCCCATTTTAAATTGAGCTGTATGTCTGTGTATTATTGATTTAATTTTCAAAATTAATTTTAGTGGAATATAGTTGCTTTACAGGGTTGTGTTTCTGCTGTATAGCAAAGTGAATCAGCTACATGTTTACATATATACCTTCTCTTTTAGATTTCCTTCCCATTTGCATATAGTTCAGTTCCGTTCAGCCACTCAGTCGTGTCTGACTCTTTGTGACCCCATGAATTGCAGCACACCAGGCCACACTGTCCATCACCAACTCCTGGAGTTTACTCAAACTCACGTCCATTGAGTCAGTGATGCCATCCAGCATCTCATCCTCTGTCGTCCCCTTCTCCTCCTGCCCTCAATCTTTCCCAGCATCAGGGTCTTTTCCAGTGAGTCACCTCTTTGCATGAGGTGGCCAAAGTATTGGAGTTTCAGCCTCAGCATCAGTCCTTCCAATTAACACCCAACTCATCTCCTTTAGGATGGACTGGTTGGATGTCCTTGCAGTCCAAGGGACTCTCAAGAGTCTTCTCCAACACCACAGTTCCAAAGCATCAATTCTTCGGCACTCAGCTTTCTTCACAGTCCATACATGACCACTGGAAAAACCATAGCCTTGACTAGACGGACCTTTGTTGGCAAAGTAATATCTCTGCTTTTTAATATGCTATCTAGGTTGGTCATAACTTTCCTTCCAAGGAGTAAGCGTCTTTTTATTTCATGGCTGCAATCACCATCTGCAGTGATTTTGGAGCCCCCAAAAATAAAGTCTGGCACTGTTTCCACTGTTTCCCCATCTATTTCCCATGAAGTGATGGGACCAGATGCCATGATCTTCGTTTTCTGAATGTTGAACTTTAAGCCAACTTTTTCACTCTCCTCTTTCACTTTCATCGAGAGGCTTTTTAGCTCCTCTTCACTTTCTGCCATAAGGGTGGTATCATCTGCATATCTGAGGTTATTGATATTTCTCCCAGCAATCTTGATTCCAGCTTGTGCTTCTTCCAGCCCAGCGTTTCTCATGATGTATTCTGCATGTAAGTTAAATAAGCAGGGTGACAATATACAGCCTTGACGTACTCCTTTTCCTATTTGGAACCAATCCGTTGTTCCATGTCCAGTCCTAACTGTTGCTTCCTGACCTGCATACAGATTTCTCAAGAGGCAGGTCAGGTGGTCTGGTATTCCCATCTCTTTCAGAATTTTCCACAGTTTATTGTGATCCACACAGTCAAAGGCTTTGGCATAGTCAGTAAGGCAGAAATATATGTTTTTCTGGAACTCTCTTGCTTTTTCAATGATCCAGCAGATGTTGGCAATTTGATCTCTGGTTCCTCTCCCTTTTCTAAAACCAGCTTGAACATCTGGAAGTTCATGGTTCACATACTGCTGAAGCCTGGCTTGGAGAATTTTGAGCATTACTTTACTAGCGTGTGAGATGAGTGCAATTGTGCGGTAGTTTGAGCATTCTTTGACATTGCCTTTCTTTGGGATTGGAATGAAAACTGACCTTTTCCAGTCCTGTGGCCACTGCTGAGTTTTCCAAATGTGCTGGTATATTGAGTGCAGCACTTTCACAGCATCATCTTTCAGGATTTGAAATAGCTCAACTGGAATTCCATCACCTCCACTAGCTTTGTTTGTAGTGATGCTTCCTAAGGCCCAATTGACTTCACATTCCAGGATGTCTGGCTCTAGGTGAGTGATCACACCATTGTGATTATTTGGGTCAAAATATCTTTTTTGCACAGTTCTTCTGTGTATTCTTGCCACCTCTTCTTAATATCTTCTGCTTCTGTTAGGTCCATACCATTTCTGTCCTTTATCCAGCCCATCTTTGCATGAAATGTTCCCTTGGTATCTCTAATTTTCTTGAAGAGATCTCTAGTCTTTCCCATTCTGTTCTTTTCCTCTATTTCTTTGCATTGATCGCTGAGGAAGGCTTTTTTATCTCTTCTTGCTATTCTTTGGAACTCTGCATTCAGATGCTTATATCTTTCCTTTTCTCCTTTGCTTTTCGCCTCTCTTCTTTTCACAGGTATTTGTAAGGCCTCCTCAGACAGCCATTTTGCTTTTTTGCGTTTCTTTTCCATGGGGATTGTCTTTATCCCTGTCTCCTGTACAGTGTCACGAACCTCCATCCATAGTTTATCAGGCACTCTATCAGATCTAGTCCCTTAAATCTATTTCTCACTTCCACTGTATAATCATAAGGGATTTGATTTAGGTCATACCTGAATGGTGTAGTAGTTTTCCCTACTTTCTTCAATTTCAGTCTGAATGTGGCAATAAGGAGTTCATGATCTGAGCCACAGTCCACTCCTAGTCTTGTTTTTCCTGACTGTATAGAGCTTCTGTATCTTTGGCTACAAAGAATATAATCAGTCTGATTTCAGATGTTGACCATCTGGTGATGTCTATGTGTAGAGTCTTCTCTTGTGTTGTTGGAAGAGGGTGTTTGCTTTGACCAGTGCTTTCTCTTGGCAAAACGCTATTAGCCTTTGCCCTGCTTCATTCTGTACTCCAAGTCCAAATTTGCCTGTTACTCCAGGTGTTTCTTGACTTCCTACTTTTGCATTCCAGTCCCCTATAATGAAGAGAACATCTTTTTTGGGTGTTAGTTCTAAAAGGTCTTGTAGGTCTTCATAGAACCTTTCAGCTTCAGCTTCTTCAGCGTTCCTGGTTGGGGCATAGGCTTGGATTACCGTGATATTGAATGTTTTGCCTTGGAAATGAACAGAGATCATTCTGTCATTTTTGAGATGGCATCCAAGTACTGCATTTCAGACTCTTTTGTTGACCATGATGGCTACTCCATTTCTTCTAAGGGATTCCTGTCCACAGTAGTAGATATAATGGTCATTTGAGTGAAATTCACCCATTCCAGTCCACGTTAGTTCGCTGATTCCTAGAATGTCGATGTTCACTTTTGCCATCTTCTGTTTGACCACTTCCAATTTGCCTTGATTCATGGACCTGACATTCCAGGTTCCTATGCAGTATTGCTCTTTACAGCATCGGATCTTGCTTCTATCAGCAGTCACGTCCACAACTGGGTATTGTTTTTGCTTTGGCTCCATCCCTTCATTCTTTCTGGAGTTATTTCTCCACTGATCTCCAGTAGCATATTGGGCACCTACCGACCTGGGGAGTTCCTCTTTCCGTATCCTATCATTTTGCCTTTTCATATTGTTCATGGGGTTCTCAAGGCAAGTATACTGAAGTGGCTTGCCATTCCCTTCTCCAGGGGACCATATTCTGTCAGACCTCTCCACCATGACCTGCCCATCTTGGGTGGCCCCACACGGCATGACTTAGTTTCATTGAGTTAGACAAAGCTGTGTCCGTGTGATCAGATTGGCTGGTTTCCTGTGATTATGGTTTCAGTGTGTCTGCCCTCTGATGCCCTCTCACAATACCTACCGTCTCACTTGGGTTTCTCTTACTTTGGCGTGGGGTATCTCTTCACGGCTGCTCCAGCAAAGCACAGCCGCTGCTCCTTACCTTCGACGAGGTCACCCCTCCTGACCTTGAACGTGAAGTAGCTCCTCTTGGCCCTCCTGCGCCCATGCAGCCACCGCTCCTTGGACCTGGGGTTGCTCCTCTTGGCCTCCGCCCCTGACCTCGGGCATGGGGTAGCTCCTGTAGATTCTCATTAATTATCAATTTTATAAATATGTGGAACACTTCATGACTTTGCATCATCCTTGAGCCGAGTCCATGCTAATCTTCTCTGTATCATTCCAGTTTTAGTATATATGCCGCTAAAGTTACCACTGGATATAATCCTTTATCAAATATGTTCAGTTCAGTTGCTCAGTCATGTCTGACTTTTTGCGATCCCATGGGCTGCAGCACGCCAGGCTTCCCTGTCCATCAACAACTCCCGAAGTTTACCCAAACTCATGTCCATCGAGTCGTTGACACCATCCAGCCACCTCATCCTCCATCATCCCCTTCTCCTCCTGCCTTCAATCTTTCCCAATATCAGGGTCTTTTCCAATGAGTCAGTTCTTCACATCAGGTGGCCAAAGTATTAGAGTTTCAGCTTCAGCATCAGTCCTTCCAATCAAGGTTCAGGACTGATTTCCTTAAGGAATGACATATGTAGTATGTATATTTTCTCTGAGTTGATAGCTTATCTTTCCATTGCCTTAATAATAAATAGACATCTTAATACCTTCTTTGAACAGAAGGCTTTGGTTTTATGAAATCCATTTTACAACTTTTCTCCTTTATATTAGGGCTTTTTTGGGTTCACTCTAAGAAATCTTTGCCTCTGCCTCTCCCAAATATTAACCATTGTCCTTGGTTCTGTCTAGTATGATTAATGATGTGTGTTCTTCGGGTTAACTTCATCAGTATCTTTTAATGAGAATGACATAACATTTTGAGAGTAAATAATAGCCCTTTTTGATTGCTATTGAAAAATTATAGGACAAATGGATTGTGGGACTCAACCTAGAGCCCTAGTTAATAGAAAACCAACTGGCATAAAATCTCAACATTTACTGAGTACCTGTGGTGTTCCAACCAGTTTCAACAGAATTCAGAATCTCATTTAATAAGAATCTAAGTAAATGCTCAACAGGAGCCTTGCATGTCCTTCAGTAATGAGTGGAGGGTTAATAAGAGTGTTATATTCTCTATGGTTGTTTATCCTGACCAGGAGGAAGAAAGGATAGAGAGTGATCCATTTCCAAAAATGGAACTTGATACTTTTTAATTAACTTTTAAGTAAGAGTATCTTTTTGCATTAACGTTGAGATTACTAGGCTTTTCTGCCCATTATTTTCTTTAAACGTTTATAAAAGATTTGCGAATTGTACCCCAGATGAACTATGTAAGATTTTACATAATTTGTGAAAATAAGGCTTTTAATTACTATGATATGATAATTTACTCATGCAGCATCATTTTGAAATCTAGTTTTCAATTTTTTGAATATAATTTTTTTTTTAGTTTATTCCTAATGGCTTTCTTGTTTGGAAGACTTTCATTTTGGGTCTTTAGCAAACATCAGTAGTGCAAGGAAAATTACAAATGGTTAGTTTCAAATACAGTCTGTGTTCTTTAGGATTATATTTAAATTGGGACTAATGGAAGAGATGATTTGGGGGAAAAGAGAAGAATTCTGATAGTTGTAAAGGAGAGGTGATAAGCACCTAATGATTGCAAGAAGATACACACACATAAGTATAAAACACATAATACATGTGTAAGTGTACACATGTAAATTTTCAGTGTTACAGTTACACATGTTTTAAAGTCTGCTTCTCTGAAATTATTTTCTTAGATTTTTAGTAGTTAGGATTCTTTTGATCTTGAATCAAAGGTTAAAATTAGATTGTTTTATGCTTTTCTAAATATCCTAATGAATATTCTGCTAAAAATGGTTATTCCTTCAGAAGATTTAAGAAATGGATCTGAAAATATATGTTAAGGAATTTGGTTTTGAAAATGTTTTCTTAAGAGATCACTTAAAGGCAGAAAATTTGATTATCTGTGTTCTTCATGCCTCAGTTACCACTTATTCATATCTTTCATTTTTTTGCTGGTTTTCTTTCTGTTGCTCATTTTAACTTGAGATGTTAGGTAAAGACATACAGCATCTGTTAGCATGCAAAATACTCTGCAATGTGGGGCATGCAGAAGAGAATAAGACATAGTCCCTGATCTCCGGAGGAACTACAGTCTCTAGTAAGTGACAGATGTGTACAGAAATAACAGAGGATATGAATGAAGATAGGGAAAATTAAGAACTGTGGAATTTAAGTATACCATGGAACACCAACAAACCTCATTTCTTGAAATTAGCACATTGGAGTGCATTTAAAATTGCATTGCTTAGAGATGTCTGGCAAACACATAAGCATCTCTCATTATTAGAGAAATGCAAATCAAAACTGCAATGAGTTATCACCTCACTACCCGTCAGAATAGCCATCATCAGAAAATCTACAAACAATAAATGAGGGAGATGGTGTGAAGGAAAGGGAACCCTCTTGCACTGTTGGTGGGAATGTAAATAGATAACAGCCACTTTGGAGAACGGTATGGAGATGCCTTAAAACACTAGGCATAAAACTACCATCTGACCCAGCAATCCCACTACTGGGCATATACCCTAAGAAAACCATAATTGAAAATTGGCGTATGTACCCCAGTGTTTTTTACAGCACTGTTTACAATAACTGGGGCATGGAGGGAACCTAGATGTCCTTTGACAGATGAAATAGATGAGGAAGTTGTGATATATGTGGGATATTACTCAGTCATAAAAAGGAACAAATTTGAGTCAGTTCTAGTGAGGTGAGTGAACCTGGAGCCTGTTATACAGAGTGAAGTCAGAAAGAGAAAAACAAATATTATATATTAATGCATACATATGGAATCTAGGAAAATGGTACTGATGAACCTGTTTGCAGGGCAGGAATACACATGCAAAATAGAGAACCGACTTTGGACACAGTGAGGGAAAGGAACGAGAGGATGGGATGAATTGAGAGAGTACAGTTGAAACATATACATTACCGTGTATAAAATAACTAGCTAATGGGAAGTTGCTGTATAACACAGGGAGCTGAACCCTGAACCAGTTTTTTAGATTCATCATATAGGCGACATCATCTGTATAGCTCTTTCTCTGTCTGACTTCACTCAGTAGGACAATCTCTAGGTCCATCTCGGATGTCCCTTTTCTCACTGCAGATGTAGCCTCCACCTGAAGTAGATCAGCC
The DNA here is from genome assembly GCF_032405125.1 of Capricornis sumatraensis. Lineage (NCBI taxonomy): Eukaryota > Metazoa > Chordata > Mammalia > Artiodactyla > Bovidae > Capricornis > Capricornis sumatraensis. The sequence goes on from NC_091089.1 coordinate 35,191,799, forward strand.
AGCCATATCACCCTGCTGGAGATTAGTCCTGGGTTACGGGAATGGCTACCCACTCCAGTATTCTGACCTGAAGAATTCCAGGGACTGTATAGTCCACGGGGTCACAAAAGGTCAACTGAGTGACTTTCACTTTCATGCTGGGAGGCAGGGGCATGGGCTGCAGCCCTGGATCCCTTCCCCTGGGTCTTTGCTCCCCTTGTGTGAGGGCCTACACCGCATGTGCTGTTCCCGTGGGGCATATCCATGCCCATTCCCAAGGCCCAGAGGAGCTCAGTGGCCTGGTGAAGACAGACGCATCTCCCAAAGGTGTGGGGGCCAGTGGTCTGAATTTTGCACAGCATGTTCAGAGCAAGGGGAACCCAGCACAGCCTTTGTGAGTCACACTTTACGTTAACTCGGTTCAGCTGGGGGTCTGTGTACACCCTGTGATGCAGGGCGTGGTGTCGGGGCAGCGGCTGAGCCCCGAGCAGCACGGAGATGAAGCAACTGGGACGGGACCTTCCTTTAAAGACCAGTCATTGTGCCCTTGTGTCCACAGTCAGAGTGGCATCTGTATGGTTGAAAATAGAACCGGGCCACATCTCTCTCAGTCCCTGGTACAGGGTGTTTTCTCTCTGTGTGAAGGGAAAAAGGAAGCATAGAATTCAGGATAATGACTCTCAGATAAACTCGAAGGCAAGAGAATGATTGATCTGTGTGCTCAGCCTGAAAACTCTGAGGCCCGCTCTCCATGGTTCTGATTTCTGCCTGGAGTAACGCTGCCTCATCCAAGATCAGTAGGGAATTCTTATTATTCTTCCCTGCCCCCGCGTGGAAGGAGTGAACATTTAAAATATAGAAACATACCCTTTTAAGTACAAATCATTTTCTTTAAACTTTGATCTACCTAATTTCAAAAAATCCATTCCCTCTGCTTCTTCAGATAATACTGCAGATTTCACCTCCTTTTAATGATTGGGCTGTGGACTGTGTTGCTTCTCATTCACTTTAGACTCATGTAAGTGAGTAATTTTGTGCTCTTCTCTACAATCTGAGAGCAATCCTAGCCTTTTGTGTTCAGAAGTAATCACGGAAATCCATTATGTCCAATAGTAGACACAGGTGATTTTTAAGCATTTCAAATGTGTCTAGTGTGACCACCAAGAAGCTGAGTCTTTAGTCTTACTTAATTTTAATAAGGATAGATTTTATTGTGTTAATTTCATAATATAGTTTGTAAAAGTGAAGCAGTGCAAAGTATTTTGCCATTAAACATAACATTACTGCTTTGGTAAGACTGCATTTCATTTTGTTAAAAATGTGGTAGCTAAATTGAGATGTACTCTTAAGTGTAAAATCAACACTGGATTTTGAAGACGTGGTGTGGGAGAAGTATAAAATATCTCACTAATATTTTTACATTGATTACATTTGAAATGATAATATTTTGGACCTTATTGGGTTTAATCAAATATATTATTAAACTTAATTTATCTTGTTGCTTTTTTTTTAAAAAAAGACACTACAAAGTTTAAAATTATCTGTGAAACTCTCATATTTCTGTGATACAGTATACAGTATGTATTAGTTGCTCAGTCATGTCCAGCTTCTTTGCGACCCCGTGGACGTAGCCCACCAAGTTGCTCTGTCCATGGAAGTCTCCAGGCAAGAGTCCTGGAGTGGGTCGTCATTCTCTTCTCTAGGGAATCTTCCTGACCCAGGGATTGAACCCAGGTCTCCTACATTGCAGGCGAATTCTTTACCATCTGAGCCACTGGGGAAGTCCCATTTCTATGATAAGTCTCTCAACTTTGGCACTACTGACATTCAGTTCAGGTCAGTTTAGTCGCTCTGTCGTGTCCGGCTCTGTGACCGCAAGGACCACAGCACGCCAGGCCTCCCTGTCCATCACCAACTCCTGAAGTTTACCCAAGCTCATGTCCGCTGAGTTGGTGATGCCATCCAACCATCTCATCCCCTGTCGTCCCCTTCTCCTCCTGCCCTCAATCTTTCCCAGCATCAGGGTCTTTTCAAATGAGTCAGTTCTTCACACCAGATGGCTAAAGTATTGGAGTTTCAGCTTCAGCATCAGTCCTTCCAGTGAATATTCAGGACTGATCTCCTTCAGAATGGACTGGTTGGATCTCCTTGCAGTCCAAGGGACTCTCAAGAGTCTTCTCCAACACCACTGTTCAAAAGCATCAATTTTTTGGTGCTCAGCTTTCTTTATGGTCCACCTCTCACATCCATACATGACTACTGGAAAAACCATAACCTTGACAAGATGGACCTTTGTTGGCAAAGTAATGTCTCTGCTTTTGAATATGCTATCTAGGTTGGTCATAACTTTCCTTCCAAGGATCAAGCATCTTTTAATTTCATGGCTACAATCACCATCTGCAGTGATTTTGGAGCCCCAAAAAATAGTTAGCCACTGTTTCCCCATCTATTTGCCATGAAGTGATAGGATTGGATGCCATGATCTTCGTTTTCTGAATGTTGAGCTTTACGCCAACTTTTTCACTCTCTTCTTTCACCTTCATCAAGAGGCTGTTTAGAAGCTGGATAATTTTTTGGTGTGGTGACCTGTCTTATTCCATGTGGGACGTTTAGCAACATCCCTGGACGAGCTGATGGAGACCAACTTCCCACCCAGCGCAGGAATGCCTGTCAGGGCCATGACCGAAAGGGATCCTCCAGCATCTGTTTGAAGCCCTTCCTTGTTGAGATCTCTTGTCTCCCCTACTTGGAATTAACTATAAGACAGGTTATGTTCTATGTTAGCTGTTATGTTGTTATTTAGTACCTAAATTATGACCAACTCTTTGTGACCCCATGGACTGTAGCCCGCCAGGCTCCTCTGTCCATGGGATTCTCCAGGCAAGAATACTGGAGTGGGTTGCCATTTCCTTCCCCAGGGGATCTTCCTGACCCAGGAATCGAACCTGTGTCTCCTGCATTGGCAGGTGGATTCTTTACCACTGAGCCACCAGGGAGGCTCATAGCTGTTATGTTAGCTTTATAGAACGTTAGGTTTATATTACATTTGCCTTGACTGTCTTGTAGCTTCCACCAGTGACCCTAGTGTTGATCTCTTAAGTAGCACAACATAAATCAAATTCTTTTTTTTAATTTAGTTTTTCATGGAAGGATAATTGCTTTATAATATTGTGTTGGTTTCTGCCATACATCAGCATGTATCAACCATAGGTATACACATGTCCCCTCCCTTGTGAACCTCCCTTCCACCTCCCACCGCATCCTACCCCTCTAGATTCTTTACGAAAGGAGTAATGTGTACCAAAAGGCCTTATAAATTTCCAAAACTCATTCATCAAATACTTAAACCTCTATTCCGAGTAAAGCTTGGATGTCTCTTATCTCCTGCCTTCTTGCTTGTAAAATATGTCTTTTTTTTGTTGTTGTTCTTCTTGGCTTTAATTAGAATAGTAACCTATACACATACATTTAATGTAAGCATCTGTCGGGGACAATACAGTCCCTTATTCAGTTTTCACAAAACTTAATTTAGGCTCATAACTTCCTAGACATAGATTTTGCTTTTTAATAGACAAGAGATGAAAAATGTAGTTGATACGCATCTCTAAAACTGTATTATACATGCAAATGTTAGGTAATGGCAGAGATTCTATCCCTTGATTCAATTGTTCACATCATCGAGATTGATAGTCTTAGATTGTATAGAGAATGTGATTTCAGTACCATCTGTGGCCACTTATCCAGCAGATTGGGCAGATAACAAATCTGCCAAATGAGCAGTGTATGTTCCTAAAAAAAGGAAAATCAGAAGGATTCTACCACGGAGGATCTTAAAATATTATTTATTTTAAAACTTAAAATTTTAGTAACTTGTATAATTTGAAGTAGTTTATAGAATATAGATTCTATAGAAGGTAAAAATTTTAATATTTTCTTTTTTAATTTTAATTGGAGGATAATTACTTTACAATATAGTGATGGTTTTTGCCATACATCAACATGGATTGGCCACAGTATACATGTGTCCCCTTCATCCTGAACTGCCCCCCTGCACCTTCCTCCCCACCCCATCCCTCTAGGTTGTCCCAGAGCACCGACTTTGGGTGCCCTGCTTCATACATCGAACTTTCACTGGTCGTCTGTTTTACACATGGTACTGTATATGTCTCAATGCTATTCTCTCAAATTTTCTTTAATATTTTAGTTACACGGGTATGTTTCAAACAGCATTGGAAAACCAGCACCCTTGACCATAACCTAAGATAATGGAAAAGAAAGCAGCATTATAAGGGTGTTTCAGGAAGTTGTTCAGGGCACCCCCTGCTCCTGCCCCTGGTAGTGCTGAGATCTCAGGATGCCTGAGCTCAGGTTTGTTGCTCATTGGAACAGCAGACCCTTCGCCGACAACAGCCACCCTCCTCTCAGCAACTTCTCAGCTCCTGCAGAGGCTTTGGGAATGTTCCTTCTCTAGAGGTTAATTTGTAGAGGATTTTCCCGTATATCCAGAATTGGTTGAATTTGGTTCAGTATCAGTACCTCTGGGAAAGTACTGATATATGATGCCCAGCCTAAATTTTACTTTGGGTTTGGAGTTGGCATTTTCCCATTTAATTTCTTAAAAACAACCTGATAATAGGTTATCAGATGGCATTTTTGTTTCCATTATTTAATAGCTAAAGGAAAATAATTTATTGAGTATCAGAATGTGAGAGGTCTGTCTTAGACCAGACAGCAGGTCAGATATGCCAGAACAGTGTCCCTTTGAGGTGGTTTGAATAGCTGGACAGCAGCGCAGGAGGGTTAGGAGAATTCTGATCAGGACAGCTGTGAGGATGTGGGGCCAGTTGATCTGCTCTGAAATTTTTGAGGGCCCAAAATAGCAGTGACTGGGAATATAAGCCCAGAATGACCCTGTTTTAGCCTCTCTATGATGATGCACCTTTTTTCCAGTTTTGTTGAGAAATAATTGATATACCTCACTAAGGTTAAGGTGTACAGTACAGTGGTTCGAGTTACATATATCTTACATTTTGCAGTATTATGACATGATTACCACAGTAGATTTAGTCATCATCCATCACCTCTCCTGGTGATGGGAACTCTAAAATCTCTCTTAACTTCACTATGTATCTTAATTATATCTTCCAGTGTTACCTATAGTCACGTTGTACATTATATTCATGGTACTTCTTTATCTTATAATTGAAAGTTTGTGCATGTTGACCACCTTTCTCCATTTCTCTCCAGCCACAAATCTGCTCTTTTTTCTGTGAGTTTTATGAGGCTTTTGTTGTCATTACTGTTAGATTCCACATGTGAGATCGTGAAGTATTTGTCTTTGTCTGACTTGTTTCACTTAACATAATACCTTCAAGGTCCATCAGTTTTGTTGCAAACGGTCAGGTTTCTGCATTTTTTTATGGTTGAATAATATTCCTCTCTTTGTGAGTGTGTGGGTATGTGTGTCTGAGAGAGAGAGAGAGAGAGAAATACATACCACATCTTACTGTCCATCTATCAGTGGACCCTCAGGTTGTGACCATGTCTTGGCTTTCATAAATAATGCTGCTATGAACATGGGGATGTAGACATCTTTTCAGGTTAGTGTTTAATGTGTTCCCAGAAGCAGAATTGGTAGATTTTATGCGAGTTCAGTTTTAATCTCTTGAGGACCCTCCATACTCTTTTCTGCAGTGGCTGTACCGGTTTACAGTCCCACCAGCAGTGCACAGCCTTCATTTTTCTCCACATTGATGTCAGCATTTGTAATCCCTTATCTTTGGGTGATGCTATTACAGGTGTGAGGTGATATCTCATTGTGGTTTTAATTTGCATTTCCCTAGTGACTAGTGATATTTAGCATCCTTCGTGTTGTTGCTTTTGCACATGCAGATTTTTACGTGCATATTAATGTCTCCTTAGTGTATGCCTGTGGCTTTCGTGGTGATGACAGTAGCTTCTTTTCCCTACTGCCAGTGCTATTAAGGTTATATTATTTTTCTTTTTTTTCTAGAACAAGCCTGCCCTCCCCTATGTTTTCCAGAAATGACTTCAGTATCTGGAGCATCCTCAGAAAATGTATCGGAATGGTAAGTTAACTCTCATTTCCACAATATGAAGCTGATACGTGTTTCATGCATATCCTTGGAAGAGAATCTTAATGTTGGCATAAGTGATACGCAACGTTTCTGAAAACTTTTGAGAATCAGAAATTAGGAAAATTCTTAACACTAGGTTTTCCTGTCAGAATTTTAACCATTTATTATGTTATTTAATATGACTTTCATGTGACTTTTCATTATAAGGAAATAGGAAAAGAAAATGCTCTTGCCTCATTGTCACACCACATTTGTATGTACCCATGGAATTACTCTGGAGAAGGCACTGGCAACCCACTCCAGTACTCTTGCCTGGAGAATCCCAGGGACGGAGGAGCCTGGTGAGCTGCAGTCCATGGGGTCGCTAAGAGTCGGACACGACTGAGCGACTTCACTTTCACTTTTATGCACTGGAGAAGGAAATGGCAAGCCACTCCAGTGTTCTTACCTGGAGAATCCCAGGAACGGAGGATCCTGTTGGGCTGCTGTCTCTGGAGTCTCACAGAGTCTGACACGACTGAAGCAACTTGGCGGCGGCAGCAGCAGCATGGAATTACTCAGAAATACTCTCAGAAAGAACAGACTCTCCACAGTATAGAATATAATTTCACTTACACTTCTGTGCACAGAGCAGACTTTTGTACTTTGTAAGTGTGGGATATGTCAGACATTTGGAACGTGTTTTTCCTTAGTTATCTGCAGGTGGATCTAATTTTTCGGGAGGAGAGAGAGGGATGGCGAAACTGACTATTATATAAATCCTACACTTAGTCACTTCAGTTGTGTCCAACTCTGCGACCCCATGGACTGTAGCCCACCAGGCCCCTCTATCCATAAGTTTCTCCAGGCAAGAATACTGCAGTGGATTAACATTTCCTCCTCCAGGAGATCTTCCTGATGCAGGGATTGAGCCTGTGTCCCCTGCCTTGCAGGCACATCTTTTACTCTCAGAGCCACCTGAGAAATCCATATAAATCCTTAGATTCCCTTTAAAATAGTAGTCCACGTCACTACCTTATGCCAGTCAGGCTTGGATTCTGAGTAAAGTTCTCTTACTTCTTCCAGCATGACCTTTGACCAACTAGAATGATGAAAATTTTAAAGCATGTGAGTCTTGAGCTGCTAAAGAATCTGCTTGGGCATGACCTTTCTTATTTTTGCAATTTAAAGTGCATCCTTAGTACCCCAGGAACTGTCCCTGCACTGGGAAGTGTACTGTGCTCCATCGCTTCAGTCGTGTCCAACTTTTTGCGACCCCATGGACTGTAGCCCACCTGGCTCCTCTGTCCATGGGATTCTCCAGGCAAGAATACTGGAGCAGGTTGCCATTTCTTCCTCTAGGGGAATCTTCCTGACTCAAGGATCAAACTTGCATCTCCTGTGTCTCCTGCATTGCACGCAGATTCTTTACCCACTGAGCCACCTGGGAAGCCTACTGGGAAATGTAGTCACTTCCTAAACATGTTCATTCTGATGTCTGAAATCCTTTTCAGCTGTTGGGGTGCCCATGTTAGCATTTGTCGAACACTCGGGTTCTCTGCATGCAGTAATGTCACCTGAGACTTCCTGAACATAATTTCCAAGGAGATAATCTCAGAAACATCTATTTTAAGGGCTTCCCTAGTGACTCAGTTGGTAAAGAATATGCGTGCAATGCAGGAGACACGGGTTTGATCCTCAGGTCGGAAGATCCCCTGGAGAAGGAAATAGCAACCCACTGCAGTATTCTTGCCTGGAGAATTCCATGGACAGAGGAGCCTGGCAGGCTATAGTCCATGGGATCACAAAGAGTCGGACATGACTGTGCAACTAACTTTCACTTTCACTGCATGGAGAGTAATTCAGCTAACCTCTCTGTAGCTGGATAGCAAGATTTATCCCAGTCTTACCACTTCCTGTCTTTGAGACCCTGGGCAAGTTGCCTTGCTTCCCTGAGTAAAGTTAGAAGAATAATTAGTACTTTATAGCTGTGTTGAGAGATACATAAGATAACTTATGTAAAATGTCATGACAGTCCCTGGTTTAGCTTAATGCTCAACATTATTATCAATAGTTAACGACACTTAGGGTTTCCCTGATAGCTCAGTTGGTAAAGAATCTGCCCGCAATTCAGGAGACCCCAATTCGATTCCTGGGTCGGGAAGACCCAGTGGAGAAGGAATAGGCTACCCACTCCAGTGTTCTTGGCCTTCCCTGGTGGCTCAGATGGTAAAGAATCCACCTGCAATGCTGGAGACCTGGGTTCAATCCCTGGGTTGGGGAGATCCCCTGGAGGAGGGAAAGGCTACTCAATCCAGTATTCTGGCCTGGAGAATTCCATGGACTGTATAGTCCATAGGGTCGCAGAGTCGGACATTACTAAGAGACTTTCACTTTTGCTTTTCAATCACATTTAATCGGAACACCTGGACTCTAACTCCATTTTGTTTACATTAAGACTCATCAGGACAAGGCAAATGTATATATTCTTCAAATGTTAATTATATACATTAATCTCTTAACTGGAATTTTCAGGACTAAAAATGATATCCTATAGAATTAATATTTTCAAACCCTTAGTAAACATAATTATCAGTGAGATCCAATATGTAAGTATATCAGTATGTGTGTGTTTAAAGCTAGTTTTCCTAAAAAAATGCTCATCATTAAAACAAATGATATTTTTCTATTAGATCAATGCTGACGCTAGCTCATTAAATTAATTTTGTAACCTGCTAATGAAAGGGCTTCCCTGGTTACTCAGACGGTAAAGAATCCGCCTGCTATGCGGGAGACCTGGGTTTGATTCCTTGGGTCGGGAAGATCCCCTGGAGGAGGGCATGGCAACCGACTCCAGTATTCTTGGCTGGAGAATCCCCAGGGACAGAAGAGCCTGGCGGGCTACAGTCCATGGGATCGCAAAGAGTTGGACACGGCTGAGAGGCAGAGCACAGCACAGTGTATAAAATCCACAGTTACTGTAGAATTGGAATCACGTTTGTTGAGTCAACAGAATTCGTATGAAAACCAGATGTGGTTTGGTGTTTTTTGGTGATCAGGGAAAGGCCAGCTTTCTGTATTTCTCTCTCTTAAGTCTGTCTCCTGCCATCTCCTGTCTCACTGGATGTCAGAGTTAGCAGTAGTGTCCTGAGTTTGTTCAGGCTACTAACTGACAGTCATCTGGTGTATGTGTCAAGCAAGCATTATGTCTAAATGGAAATTAACCATCCTTTTAAAGATGGTAAATAATGTTATGTTAGCTTGTACCTGCATACTTTGAAAGATGCGCTATTTCTTCAGAAGAATGGTTTTACCTTTATTTTTAGGTGCAGAACTGTTTGTACAGTGACAGGCTGAATCATAGATAAAGCAAATAAAAACAGAGCTGTTTGGGTTGAAAGGGGACCATGGCATGTTTTGAAACTTGTGTTTGTAGAACTTTCTGAATAAAATCATAGAGAAAGAGCTGCAGAGGAGGCAATATTCGGGGCGAGTGTTCCCTGGTGATGTTTTGTAAGAGAGTAATGTTCTAGATGAATATTTATTCATGTGATCTGGCATTTGGAAGTATTGTTCTTTGGCGCTGTTGTAGGCTCCTCTCTAAAGGGCAGGAGAATCAGTCCAAAAGGGCCAGCGTTGCGCACAGTGGAGATTTAAAGTACAACAGGTCTTGGGAGAGAAAGCAAGTAACATCCCCAGAGTAAATTTTTAAAGTAGTTTTTGGTATCAACCCCTCTCATATCTGCCTCCTTCTCTCCCCTCCCAAGGAAAATAGGTCAAAAATTAGAAGGTATTAGCATTCATAGGGAGAAGGCAATGGCACCCCACTCCAGTACTCTTGCCTGGAAAATCCCATGGACGGAGGAGCCTGGTAGGCTTCAGTCCATGGGGTCGCTAAGAGTCAGACACGACTGACCAAGTTCACTTTCACTTTTCACTGTCATGCACTGGAGAAGGAAATGGCAACCCACCCCAGTGTTCTTGCCTGGAGAATCCCAGGGATGGGGGAGCCTGGTGGGCTGCTGTCTGTGGGGTCGCACAGACTCAGACACGACTAAAGCGACTTAGCAGCAGCAGCAGCATTCATAGAGTATTAACATTCATAGAGTTTATTACCTTAACTTCAAAGTGTCAGTCCCAGGTGGTGCTAGTGGTAAAGAACCCGCCTGCCAATGCAGGAGACATGAGAAACACAGGTTCAATCCCTGGGTCAGGAAGATCCCCTGGAGAAGGAAATGACAACCCACTCCAGTATTCTTGCCTGGAAAATCCCATGGGCAGAGGAGCCTGGTGGGCTACAGTCCATGGAGTTACAAAAAGTTGGACAGGATGGAAGCAACTTAGCACCCCTCAGGTAACACCCTGTGTGAGGTGCTAGGTGGCTGTGAAACCAGTTGGAATTTGAATTTGAAGTGAAGGTAGATTTGAAACCTCTCGCACTGCACTTCAGTGATTCTGTTCCACTTAGCAGTCCAGACACGTGGCTTCAGGTCCTTTCTGTGTGAGTAGCTCTCAGAAGCCGTGGACAGACCCTTCAGCTAGCTCTTCCCATAGCTTCACATTCAGTTTCTTCTTTTCATGATGAAAAGAAAGTGTCGGTCGCTCAGTCGTGTCTGACTCTTTGTGACCCCGTGGGCTGTAGCTCACCAGGCTCCTCTGTCCATGGGATTCTCCAGGCAAGAATACTGGAGTGGGTTGCCATTCGCTTCTCCAGGGGATCTTCCCGACCCAGGGATTGAACCTGGGTCTCCTGCATTGCAGGTGGACTCTCTACAATCTGAGCCACTAGGAAGGCCCTGGCTTATCTTTTTATGATAAGAAGTCTCAAAAGTTGCAGAGGAAATCTGATACGCCCCGTAGCTTTTCATGACATCTCTGTCCACTTGAGCAGTGAGAGCAGAGTGGGGAGAGTGGACATTCTGCTGGAAACCTCCCAGTCCCCTCCCAGCTCTCGAAATCAGTGCTCCTCATTTATGATGTTGTAGTTTATGGCATAGTGTCAGGAAGCCAGTAAGACATGGCTTTTAAGAATCCATGATAGGCGCTTGCCTGCCAGATGTGGTCTAGGTATAGCTTCATTTTATCAGGAAGGACTGGAGGAGGAAATGGCAACCCACTCCAGTATTCTTGCCTGGAAAATCCCATGGACAGAGGAGCCTGGCGGGCTACAGTCCGTTGGGTCGCAGAGGCGGACACGACTTAGCCCCTAAACACCACCAATCAGGAAAGAAAGTCAGTGTCTTCAGGCATGTGACGTCCTGGGCCCCTGAGCACCTGCTCCAGCCGGGCTTATTGTGCTCCATCCTCCACTGCCACACACAGGACACATTTACTTTGCTTTCTTTCCCAAAAGAACAGAGAGACTTAGATTTCCAAAACTAATGACACCCTTTTTTTTTCTCCCAATTTGTTTTGGACAGGATTATGTTACCCAATGTTGGGTTATATACTACATGAAATGAATACTTTACATAACTGGAATTCAATCCTAAGTCTCTCTGTGATTGAAGCTTTTACTAAGCAGATTCCCATCTGAGCATTAATACTGGTGTTGGTTAGGAGTTTGAATTCTTTATTCCTTATTTCCTTACTCCCATCGTCCTTTAAAGGATTCTAATGTCATAATCCCATTGTCTTCTGTTTCCCCTGTTTTCTTTCTCTTCTTCTCTCCAATCCTTTTACGATTTGTCAGCAGGACTCACCCAGTGGTTAGGTCATGGGTCACCATGCTTAGTGACTTTGGAAACCAGAGCCAGAGCCAGGTTGAGCAACCAAGGCATCCGAACACAAAATTTGAGTAGGTTATGTCTTGGAGTCGTAGAATATTAATGTTCAGTTCAGTTCAGTCGCTCAGTCGTGTCCGACTCTTTGCAATCCCATGAATCGCAGCACGCCAGGCCTCCCTGTCCATCACCAACTCCCGGAGTTCACTCAGACTCACGTCCATCGAGTCAGTGATGCCATCCAGCCATCTCATCCTCGGTCGTCCCCTTCTCCTCCTGCCCCCAATCCCTCCCAGCATCAAAGTATTCTCCAGTGAGTCAACTCTTCGCATGAGGTGGCCAGAGTACTGGAGTTTCAGCTTTAGCATCATTCCTTCCAAAGAAATCCCAGGGCTGATCTCCTTCAGAATGGACTGGTTGGATCTCCTTGCAGTCCAAGGGACTCTCAAGAGCCTTCTTCAACACCACAGTTCAAAAGCATCAATTCTTCGGCGCTCAGCCTTCTTCACAGTCCAGCTCTCACATCCATACATGACCACTGGAAAAACCATAGCCTTGACTACACGAACCTTAGTCGGCAGAGTAATGTCTCTGCTTTTGAATATGCTATCTAGGTTGGTTGTAACTTTTCTTCCAAGGAGTAAGTGTCTTTTAATTTCATGGTTGCAGTCACCATCTGCAGTGATTTTGGAGCCCCCAAAAATAAAGTCTGGCACTGTTTCCACTGTTTCCCCATCTATTTGCCATGGAGTCATAGGACCGGATGCCATGATCTTCATTTTCTGAATGTTGAGCTTTAAGCCAACTTTTTCACTCTCCTCTTTCACTTTCATCAAGAGGCTTTTTAGTTCCTCTTCCCTTTCTGCCATAAGGGTGGTGTCATCTGCATATCTGAGGTTATTGATATTTCTCCTGGCAATCTTGATTCCAGCTTGTGTTTCTTCCAGTCCAGCGTTTCTCATGATGTACTCTGCATGTAAGTTAAATAAGCAGGGTGACAATATACAGCCTTGACGTACTCCTTTTCCTATTTGGAACCAGTCTGTGGTTCCATGTCCATTTCTAACTGTTGCTTCCTGGCCTGTATACAGATTTCTCAAGAGGCAGGTCAGGTGGTCTGGTATTCCCATCTCTTTCAGAATTTTCCACAGTTGATTGTGATCCACACAGTCAAAGGCTTTGGCATAGTCAGTAAAGCAGAATAGGTGTTTTTCTGGAACGCTCTTGCTTTTTCGATGATCCAGCGGATGTTGGCAATTTGATCTCTGGTTCCTCTGCCTTTTCTAAAACCAGCTTGAACATCAGGAATTTCACGGTTCACGTATTGCTGAAGCCTGGCTTGGAGAATTTTGAGCATTACTTTACTAGCGTGTGAGATGAGTGCAATTGTGCGGTAGTTTGAGCATTCTTTGGCATTGCCTTTCTTTGGGATTGGAATGAAAACGGACCTCTTCCAGTCCTGTGGCCACTGCTGAGTTTTCCAAATGTGCTGGCATATTGAGTGCAGCACTTTCACAGCATCATCTTCCAGGATTTGAAATAGCTCTACTGGAATTCCATCACCTCCACTAGCTTTGTTCGTAGTGATGCTTCCTAAGGCCCACTTGACTTCACATTCAAGGATGTCTGGCTCTAGATGAGTGATCACACCATCGTGATTATCCGGGTCATGAAGATCCTTTTTGTACACTTCTTCTGTGTATTCTTGCCATGTCGTCTTAATATCTTCTGCTTCTGTTAGGTCCAGACCATTTCTGTCCTTTATAGAGCCCATCTTTGCCTTAAATGTTTCCTTGGTATCTCTAATTTTCTTGAAGAGATCTCTAGTCTTTCCCATTCTATTGTTTTCCTCTATTTCTTTGCATTGATCGCTGCAGAAGGCTTTCTTATCTCTTCTTGCTATTCTTTGAAACTCTTAATGTTAGATTATTATAAAAGGGTGAGAAAGATCTGTTATATTGTAAATACTAAGTTACTAAAGTGGAAATATTCTATCATTCTTAAAGTTACTTAGTACAACCAAATTCCATAAGAGATTTTAAAACTTTATCTGTTTTTTTGCTCCTTTAACTCCCATTTCCGCTCTATATTTACTATAGAGTATTACCCTAACCTAATGGTTTTCATCTTTGTAAGTCTTTTATTGAGTACTCTATCATATTTTGTTATCCCAAAAATATAGAGTAAAATTAAAATTTAAGAATTTATATTTTATGGCCATAAGACTTGAGTACTAAAAGTTTCAATTTCTTCTTACAGGAATGATCAAAATAACAAATGTTACAAAGTTTATGAAACTATACCAGAAAAGATAAAATGTTATTCATTAAAAAGGATTTTTTCATTTGGGTTAAGATATCTGAGAATGAATTTCATGCATTGCTAGAATGAGACAGGGCAGTAACAGTTATGTTCTTATTTTTTAGTAGATTTGAAGATTAAGAAGCCTTGCTTATATTAATAGATGGGAGTAGGAGTTCTGTGTTTTTTTAATATCTAGCAATATCATGCATTCTTTGGCCTTTTCCCGATTGTACGTTGAGTCAAATGGTAATATATCACCCATCAAAAATAATTTTTTATGATCCACAAGTTGACAGCTCAATTAAGACTTCTTTTAACGTTTTTGGAAACCACATTACAAAACTCTTAACTTGCAGGAGGTCTGGTTACCCTCCCTGGAGTCCTGGGCGTCTGGGTCTCTGGGAAATGCAGCGGAGCTGCTTCGCCAGGGCTCTCAATTTCTATTCCTGTAACTCACATCTACTTTGCAATACTGAGAGTGGGTTGAGAAAACGGAAGAAATATTTTCCCTAAAACGTACCTTGTATAATCTTTTTTTCATGAAATTCTTTTGTCTTACCATGAGCTTTAAATGTTTTCCCTGAAAACCTCAGACTCATCTCATTCCCTTGATGCAGAGAACCTGCCAAGTGACCTCAGAACCAGACGCATCCCTGGTCAGTCACTGTCCGGACTGTGATGTTATTTTGGGGTTCAGATAAACACGCTGGTCTGTGCCATGACAACTGTCTCATTCTTGAATTCTAAATATAAGCTCTAGATAAGATCGGAGCTTTGCCCAAACGGGTACATTATAACATAAATACCGACTTAAGAGACAGGAGGCAGAAGAGGCAGAGTAGTTAAACAAAATGTGTCATCTCTACCACCCCACTCTACAGTGATCTGAAATGAATATCCAAGAAGTGACCGGAAGACCCTGCTTCTAATGTCAGGTCTTTGTCTTATGAGAAACAACAGGCCTTGACTTACGGAGATTTCCTTGGTACGAACCAGTACTGTATTTCTTTCTTCTTTTTTTTCAGCTTTTTATTTTGCATTGGGATACAGCCAGTTCACAGTGTTGTGATGGTTTCAGGTGAACAGCGATGCGTATACATGTATCCATTCTCCCCCAAACTCCCTCCCATCCAGGTTGCCACATAACGTTGAGCCGAGTTAGCTGTGCAATACCATAAGACCTTGTTGGTTATCCATTTTAAATATAGCAGTGTGGCCAGCACTGTATTTCTAAACTTCCTTTGCTTGGCGCCCTGAAGATTTTCACACATTGGGGCAAAACTGCTACGCTAGGATTCAGGATGGTGTAAGGGGTGGTCTCCCACCCCTCCCACCCCTCCCTGCACCAAGTAAATGAAAAGTGAAAAGGTTAGTTGCCCAGTCGTGTCCAACTCTTTGCAACTCCGTGGGCTGTCCGTGGAATTATCCAGGCAAGAATACCGACGTAGGTTGCCATTCCCTTCTCTAGGGGTTCTTCTCAACCTAGGGATTGAACCCAGGTCTTCTACATTGCAGGCAGATTCTTTATCAAACAAAGGGCGTTGTAAAAGAAGTGGGGAAAGGGCCACAGAGTGACTTCCAATGCAGGTGCCTCCTCGGCCCATCAGTTCTTAGGTAGGAGTGCGTGAGGAGGGTGAGCACCCGTGGGTCAGGCCCCCTTCAGCAGCCCTGCCCATAGTCACAGCGTGGAGACCGGGGCTCTGGTCCAAGCGTCCAGCCAGTGCTTTAGGCATCCTTCCATGTTCCCACCTGGCGCTGGTCTAGTAAGAAGGCTCGCGCAGCCTCCCAACCCTGACAGTGTACAGCTACAAGACAGGAAGAACAGGAAAGGAATATATTGCCCTTCAATGCTTTTCTTGTCTTTTTCCTCCATGTTTTTTTTTTTTTTTTTTCTTTTGCCACTGGCTGCATCCAGCTATCCATGGTGTGGTTCATTCAGTTCACACACAGACACCCCTGTCTGGTGTGTAGTTCCTTTGTTTCTGGGTGGCGTGCTCCCCAGGGCTGGTCTGTGAGAGCCGAGGAGCAGAGGTGTAACCACAGAAAGAGGCAGGAGAGTGGCAGGCTTGTTCAGTCTGTGCATCCAGAGTGGTCCCCAAGGGCTGTCCTGCGAGGTCTTGGTGTGGCCACTTTGGGTGTGATTGGTGTATTAGGATGGCAAGAACCCCTCACGTGATGGTCAGCTTATAGAGGACAGACCTCTTGTGGAGAGGGAGGGGACTGGGTAGCATGAGATGGGAAAGAGACCTCTGACCGTCCAAGGCCCTTCTGTGTAAGGAGGATACATTTTCACGTCTTTGGTAGCTGTGCAAGGTAGGAGGGCTGTTGTGGAGAGAGGATCCAGTGCCAACCTTGGCACACCCAGGGGACAGAGCCCAGCCTGCTACCAGTGCTGCCCATCAGTGAAGAACCTAGAAGCCCGCTTAGTGCTTGGGTCGCACACCTGGGTGAGCATCCTGCCTACTGGCAGACTTAGCTTAAGACCCAAGCTGAGCTGCTCTCTCTAACCCAGGTCTTAAATATTTGCACGGTTGGCCATTATGATGCTAGGCGTAACACTTATAAACTGTTTTTCATTTCAGACTTGGCCTTGCCTGTGGGTTGTTTATATAGTGCTTAAGGGACAAAGCAGCCTGCTTTTTTTTTCTTCTCAGTTTGTCGGCTGATGAGCAGCTGCAATTAAGAGTTTCTTCGGTTTCATCATTGGTTGCTGTTAATTTGCATGGATAAATTTAAACTTTGCTTTCAGCTGGGTCACAAGGTAGAATTGCCTGGCATAAATATTTAATTTTTCCAGCTGACTGAAGCTTTCAGTGATAAAAGCATTCTAGCTCATGTTTCTTCCTGAAACTTGACCTTCATAATATGCATTGTTGCTTTTCCTATTACTGGAATATATACCCTATTCATTGGTTGTATACAGCATCTAGAGAATCCAGTACCAAACTTCATTGTCTTGTAAGTAAAAATGGTGTCTCTGTGAATTTCCAAGAGGGAGCGAAATATAATTTGTATTGCCAAGTTTTTCATTATATATCCATTATATAAATTTCATTATATAAATTTAAATTTAAGCAATTAAAATAATTGTAACATTTAGCTCAGTTCAGTCACACAGTGATGTCCAACTCTTTGCAACCTCGTGGACTACAGCATGCCAGGCCTCCCTGTCCATCACCAACTCCTGGAGTCCACCCAAACCCATGTCCATTGAGTCGTTGATACCGTCCAACCGTTTCATCCTCTGTTGTCCCCTTCTCCTCCTGCCCTCAATCTTTCCCAGCATTAGGGTCTTTTCAAATGAGTCAGCTCTTCACATCAGGTGGCCAAAGTATTGGAGTTTCAGCTTCAACATTAGTCCTTCCAAATGAACACCCAGGATTGATCTCCTTTAGGATGGACAGGTTGGATCTCCTTGCAGTCCAGGGGACTCTCAAGATTCTTTTCGAACACCACAGTTCAAAAGCATCAATTCTTCGGCACTCAACTTTCTTCACAGTCCAACTCTCACGTCCATACATGACCACTAGAAAAACCATAGCCTTTGACTATATGGACCTTTGTGGACAAAGTAATGTCTCTGCTTTTTAGTATGCTGTCTAGGTTGGTTATGGGGCTTCCCTGGTGCTCAGACAGTAAAGCATCTGCCTTTAATGAAGGAGACCCAGGTTCAATCCCTGGGTTGGGAAGATTCCCTGGAGAAGGAAATGGCAACCCACTCCAGTATTCTTACCTGGAGAATTCCATGGATTGAGGAGCCTGGTAGGCTACAGTCCATGGGGTCGCAAAGAGTCGGACATGACTGAGCAACTTCACTTCACTTCACTTCTAGGTTGGTTATAACTTTCCTTCCAAGTTTAATAATAATTACAGGCTAATAGAGGCAAAAAAATTGCAAGTTCATTGCTATATTTTAAATAATCTGTTAGACTGTTCTACGCAGTTGAGGTGGTTTTTGTGGTTGTCTGGATCTGTATTTGTATGTTCTACCAGGGCTTTTTCTGTCCCTTCCACTCCCTGTTACTTGGGCCACAAGCTTGCCTTTTCATTTTCTTGAATGCTTGCATTCTGAGTTGCTGAAAGAAGCAGGAGGAAGGTGTTGAAGTTATTCTTGATTACAAAATTGGATTTAAAGACCCTTTTAGAATTTGGGAAGCTTTTCAAATGATTAAAAAGGAATCTACCCATTGAATGGATGATAAAACCATGTCCTTTGTGACTTGGTCTCCAGAGTTGACACCACACTCTTTCATTGACTTGCTGATTCATATGAAGTCTAACCAACAGGTGCTAAATAGCCAGTATCTAGCAGGCTTGTGACTGTCCCATTCTTGCTTGTTTATTTTCTCAGGAATATATATGTGAGGGTGTGGCAATGCATAGCATAGAGATAAAAGATTAAGGCCCTAGGCCTGGATTCCCATCTGATGTCGTCATCATTGTCTAGTTGCTAAGTCATGTCCAACTCTTGTGACCCCATGGACCGTAACCTGGCAGGCTCCTCTGTCCACGGGATTCCCCAGGCAAGAATACTGGAGTGGGTTGCCGTTTCCTTCTCCAGGGGATCTTCCTAACACAGGAATCGAACAGGTCTCCTGCATTGCCGGTGGATTCTTTACCGACTGAGCTACGTGGAAGCCCTGAGCCACCATGATTATGTGTGTGTATGCGTGTGCTCAGTCGTGTCCAACTCTTTGTGGCCCCATGGACGGCAGCCCACCAGGCTCCTCTGCCCATGGAGTTTTCCAGGCAAGAATACTGGAGTGGGGTGCCATTTCCTACTCCAGGGGATCTTCCCAACACAGGGATTGAACTCGCATCTCTTGCATTTCCTGCTTTGGTAGGCGGATTCTTTACCAGTAGCACCACCTGGGAAGCCCACCATCATTGTGAAAGCAACAGGTGTCACCCACTGGCATATCTTTTGTTCCCTCAGTGAGTGTTTAATAGTTGTTCTAGTATTTTTAGGGGGAAAAGTTCAAATTCAAACTTCCAGGTAAAGTCCTTCATTCCTTTACTGAATAAATCCTTTTAAAATTCCTTTAAACCTCACCCTGCTCGTGTGCACCACAAAGCAAAATGTAGAAACGAGAGCAGAGTCAGAAATGGCATCACTCATGTCACATACCGTCAAGGGCCAGGGCTCACATCGCCGCCCTGGTGAAGCCCCTGTTGTCTTGGCGATTGGACCAGACAGCCAGCCTTGGCAGAACTACACGATGCCTCCCGGCTGGGGCGGGGAGGAGGGGAGAGAGAGGTGTCCTTCCCTCACTCCCTCACCTTTTAAGGTCAGAACTCAAGCCACGCTGCCCCCAGGGTGGCGCTTCTGCAGCTTGGCTGCCAGGTGACAGGACACGGTATCCCAGCCTTTGAAGACACCTTGCCTCCTCACAACCTTGGAGGGCTTGGCCATCTTGCATGTGCTGCTAACAGTAGTGATCCCATAGTTGACATGCATTGCTCGCCTAATGTATGCCTGGCGCTGTTGTGAGTGTTTCGTGTGAGCTAACTAATCTAATCCCAAAAGCGAAGTCCCCACTTGGTGGAGAAGTGACACCAGCATTAGGTAGCAGGGGCGTGTGCTCTCAGCCCATTCTTTTCATTTATTCTTTTCAAGTTATAAGATGCATACAGTGTAATGGTTACCATTCTAACTGTAAGTGTGCGGTTCAGTGGCATTTGTACTTTATCCTTGCGCTGCTTCACCGCTCTCTCTCCACGAAACTCTTTTCATCTCTCGTAGCCGATGCTCTGCATCCCTGCGTCAGCAACTCCCCCTCCGCCCCTCTCCCCCACACCCAGCCCTGGCAGCCACTATTGTGCCCTCTGTTCAGAAGGCCTTCTTTCAGCCACAACACTCTGCTGTCCCGGGACCCCAGGACTGGACCATCCTGAGTGTATCTAGCTTCTCCTCCTTTTCCATCATGCCAGATACACTGTATTTCTTTTGTCTGTTTTATGACTAGGATAATGTCAGCCTGTGTGTCCTAAGGTGGTCCACTTTCCATGGTTCGAGGTTGTCAGCTTCCCCATCCCTTCCTTTGGCCAGGCTGAAAGTGTTAAGATTTTTAAATTGTATCTCTTGTTTTACCCCTGATTGTAAGAGAAATACACGTCCCTTTTAGCAAATTTAGAAAATACAGAAAAGCGCAAAGATCATCAAGATTACCTGGACTTCCAACTCCTAGAGACAACCGCTGTTAACTTTTTGATACCGCTACCTTCTAGTATTTCTCTATATAACATACAGTTTACAAAATATTTTTAAACATGTTTCATTGTAACCTACTTTTTCACACATTTTCCCATGTGAACTAGCGTGCATCATTCAACAAGAGGGTTCTGAGCTCAGGGAGTTTGTATTCCAGTGAAAGAGTCAAGAGAGGCTAGTGCTTTGTGATAAATGCCCAATTGGAGTAAACTCGGGGGCAGTGGGAATACACGGGAGCACGTGGGGGCAGGGGCACCTGTGTTGTGCTCTGTTCTGAGGGCATGAGGACACAGGCAAGTATGAGCTATTATCCCTTCCCTCAGGAATTGTATCACTGGGGTACTTAGCAAGTTGTGTTGGTTAATACTCCTGACATAGCAGCAGGTCATCCAATCTGTGATCAGATGCTCACTTGTACAATACAGATTATGTGTTCCAGGAGGTGGGAAAGATGAGAAATCAAGGAGGAGAGGCTTAAACTGGGCTTTGAAGTTCTACCGGGGAAGAGATACCCAAAAAAAAAAAAAAAAAATTAAGGGAAGTGAGGGCATTCCAGGTCAGGATTGGCTATAACAAGACATTTATGTTTTTAAACATTAATTAATTAGACTGGGCGGGATCTTTAGTTGCAGCATGTGGGATCTAGTTCCCTTGAACAGGGCTCGAATCTACACCCCCTGTGTTGGGAGCATGGAGTCTTAACCACTGGACCCTCC
Organism: Capricornis sumatraensis; assembly: GCF_032405125.1. NCBI lineage: Eukaryota > Metazoa > Chordata > Mammalia > Artiodactyla > Bovidae > Capricornis > Capricornis sumatraensis. The sequence continues at coordinate 35,212,809 of NC_091089.1, forward strand.
AGGGAAGTCGCATAATGAGACTTTTAGTCCAGTGTCTAAAGCAGCGCCTGGCACCTAGTAGGTGCTGAGTTAAAAGTTTTTAGAAAGATATGTTGGAAGAATTTTATTTCTATATGTGTACTTTGTATGGTCAAGTTGCTTTAAAAGAGACCATCTTGGTGGACTTTTTTTTTTTTAGGTACAACTGACAGATATTTAAAGTCTGTATCAAGATGATTAGATGTATGTATGTATTGTGACAGGATTCCCCCATCAAGCTAATTAACACACCCAGCCCCTCACATGTGTAGCATTTTTTGGTGACAGCATTTAAGTTCTCCTCTTCTTTCATTTATACAAAACAGCATTATCAGTTGTCTACCATGTTATGTGGTAGATCCTCGGGACTTATTCATATTATAACTGAAAGTTCATACACTTTTACCAACTTCTGCCTAATTTCCCCACTCTGAAGCCCTTAGGCAATGACTTTCTACTATGTTTTTATTGGTTCAATTTTTTTTTTTTTTAATGGTTCACCTATATGTGACATAATGCCGTATTTGTCTGTCTGGTTTATTTCACTTAGCATAAGTACCTCCAGTTTCATCCGTGTTGTCATAAATGGCAAGATTTCCTTTTGTGAGGCCAAGTAATATTCATGTATATGTGCACGTATAGATATACACACACACACCCTTGTTTTCTTGATCCATTTATCCATTGATGGACACTTGGCTTGTTTCCATTGTGTATTCTTGGCAAGAATTAATTGACCATAAATGCATGGATTTATTTCTTGGCTCTCTATTCCATTCATCCACCTGTCCATTTCTATGCCAATTCTGTACTATTTTGATTAGTATATCTTTGTGATATAGTTTGGAATCAGGGGGCTCGATGCCTCCAGCTTTGTTGCTCTTTCTTAAGATTGGCTATTCAAGGTCTTTTGTGGTCCTATACAAATTTCAGGATTGTTTTTCCTTTATCTGTGAAAAAATGCCACTGGAATTTTGATAAGGATTGCATTGACTGCATCACTTTGGGTAGTTTGGACATTTTAACAACTTTTGTAATCCATGGGGCTTCCCTGGTGGCTTAGAGGATAAAGCGTCTGCTCACAATGCGGGAGACCCCGGGTTCGATCCCTGGGTAGGGAAATTCCCCTGGAGAAGGAAATGGCAACCCACTCCAGTACTCTTGCCTGGAAAATCCCATGGATGGAGGAGCCTGATAGGCTATAGTCCATGGGGTCGCAAAGAGCCAGACATGACTGAGCGACTTCACTTCTTGTAATCCATGAGTACAGAATATCTTTCCATTTATTCCTGTCTTCTGTGATTTCTTTTGTTAACGTCTTACAGTTTTCAGTGTATAGATCTTTCACCTCCTTGGTTAAATTTATCCCTAAGTATTTTATTCTTTTTGATGATATTGTAAATGGGATTGCTTTCTTAATATCTTTTTCTGATAGCTTATTCTTGGTGTATTGAAACACAACTGATTTTTGTAAGTTGGTTTTGTACCCTGCAACTCACTGAACTCACATAATGGTTCCATTGGTGTTTTGGTGGAGTCTTTAGGGTTTTCTATTTATAATATCATTTGCAAATAGAGATAATTTTACTTCTTACTTCCTAATTTGAATGCCTTTTTTTTTTCTTGCGTTAGTACTCTGGCTAGAACTTACCATGAAAGGATGAATTTTGTCAAATGCTTTTTCTGCATCTATTGAGATGATCATGTATTTCTATTCTTCATTTTACTAATGTGGTATATAATATTGATTGATTGGCTTGTGTTGAACCATCCTGCTTCTCTGGACTAAATCCCACTTGATCATGGTGTTTGACCCTTTAAATGTATTGTTGAGTTCAGCTTGGTAATGTTTTCTTTTATGTCTGTGTTCATTGTGGATATTGGCCTATAATTTTCTTTTCTGGGTCTGCTTTTGTCCTTCTCTGGTTTTAGTGTCAGGATGATGTTGACCTTGTAAAATGACTGGAAATGTTCCCTCCTCTTCTGTTTTTGAATAGTTTGAGAAGGATCAGTATTAATTTTACTTTAAGTGTCTGGCAGAATTCACCAGTAAAGATATCTGGTCTTAGACTTTTGTTTGTTGGCAGGTCTTTGATTACTGCTTCAGTCTCTTTACTAGTAATTGATCTGTTCAGATTTCCTATTTCTACATGATTCAAGTTTGGTAGGTATGTTGTTTCCAGAAATTTATCCATTTCTGAGGTTGTTCATATTTCTTCCTACAGTCTTGATTCCACCTTGTGATTTGTCCAGCCCAGCATTTCTCATGATGTACTCTGCTTATAAGTTAAATAAGCAGGGTGACAATATATAGCCTTGTTGTACTCCTTTCCCAATTTTTAACCAGGCCGTTCTAACGGCTATTTCTTGACTTGCGTGCAGCTTTCTCAGGAGACAGGTAAGGTAAGGTGGTCTGATACTCCCTAATGTTTATGTTTAGGATTCTGTTTTTTAATCGTCATTCTAGATTTAAAAGTGAACTACTTTGCCCCATTCAATATTTGACTATCCTTCAGTTAAATTTTTCTGTAAAGAAAATGACCATGATTGAATGAACAGATTGGAAGTACTGCTCCTCCCTTTGATGTTAAAAGAAAATCTGACTTCCAGGCAGCAGTGGTAGGAGTACAATTGGATAAAGGCTTTTTGGAAGGCATTCAGCTTGGGAGTAATGGTAAAAATTTTAAATGAGTGCACACCTTTGACCTAAAAAACCCACTTATAGAAATTTACTTTAAAACCATATTTGCTCATGTTCTAAAAGATTAAATTGTTCATGGTATAGCTATATACCATAGTATATAGTCCATGGTATAGCTATATACCATAAGTGAAAGTGAAGTTATTCAGTCGTGTCTGACTCTTTGCAACCCCGTGGACTGTAGCCTACCAGACTTCTCCATCTGTGGGGTTCCAGGCAAGAATACTGGAGTGGGTTGCCATTCCCTTCTATATATATATAGACTTAAAAATTTTTTTAAATGAATAAGTGTAGCATTTGCTAATGTGCCCAGAACTAGTCTTAAGTGTTTTGCAAGTATTGGTCTTAGAAGAATGCTTTGTAGTAGATTATGCTATATACATTGTTAGATTAATGCCACGGTATTGTAACGAAGCTGGCAGAGTTTAACTCAGCCAGAGTTGCATGACTGCTAAATGAGAGAGCCTGTCATGGAGCTCAGTCTGGTTCTGATGTCTTAACCACTGAATAGTACAGGGATTACAAAGAGCTTGACAGACTTAGTGATGTACTGTACGTGTGTGTAAGACCTCCAAACACCGGGACAGCAAAAAAGGCAAGTCAATGAGCCAGTACACAGAGCAGATGCCATGCTTTTAAAAAATCCAGTAAGGTATATGTGTACACACACATGTACACACATGTGTGTAAATACACAGCAGTGTACCCCAAACTGTTGTTGATGCTTTGCCTCTAAGGAAAGGAGCATTTTCATGTTTTTACTTCTATTACTGAGCATTGCATACTCCTCTTTTTTTTAAAAAAAAAAGAAAAAGAAAAGAAAAAACCCATGAAGGTATTTTAAGTAAAAGAGAGAGTCTGAGACATCTCAGTTAAGACAAGCCTTGGCAGTCCCCCCTTTCTTGACTTGGCCCACCAGTGAGTTTCTGCATTTACCAAGATCTCAGGGTGTTACATAGTAAAGAGCCTTCTGTTCTTTATCTCCTTATACATTCCTGTTCTCCTTTGTCTTCCCAGAGAGGCAGTGTAAACCTATCATTTCTTTTCATTACATTGAGATGCTACATCTGTCTGCATTCTGCAGTGTTTTATGATAATAAATGAGCTTCTTTTGTGTGTGTGCGTGTGCACATGCTGGTTGTAGTTTTGTGAAGGTCACTTTATTCTTAATTGTGCACATGTGTAAGAATGTAGATGTTTAGAGGGGTGGGAGGAAGCAGATGGCATTCAACCTGGATGGTGCCTTGGGGTTGTTCACATGATTGTGGTTTTAGTTAGCAGGTTTCACAAAAGACCTGATTCCCACGAGAAACGTAAATAATGATAGGTGGAAGGTTGGGAAGATTATCAGAATAACCTACAGAAAACCAAGATAAGTTTGTTATCTAATGAATTTTTTTTTTAAGATCCTGTGGTGCTCCTGTTTGCTGGCAGGATATGGTAGTGGAAGTGACAGTGTTAGTTGCTCAGTTGTATCCGACTCTTTGCTTCCCCATGAACTGTAGCCCACCAGGCTCCTCTGTCCATACAGTTCTCCAGGAAAGAATACTGGAGTAGGTTGCCATTCCCTTCTCTAGGGGATCTCCCGACCCAGGGATTGAACCCAGGTCTCCTATGTTGCAGGTGGATTCACCTTCTGAGCCACCAGGGAAGCCCCAGGATATGGTAAATAGAGGTGAAAGGTTGCAATTGAGGTTAGAGGACCCCTGCCCAGTCATTAAATTATTCTTGAAAGTCTACATGATTGTGTCATTCTATCAGAATTTAATATCTATTCTGTGAAATATACATTAGCCGTCTAGCACCCTAGTTCATAATGCATATGAATGTGCTCAGAAAACCTCAATATTGTCTGTGAAAAGCAGTCTGAAGTTCTTTTGAAAAATCATCCCCAAAAATGGTCTGTGTGGTAGCTTCCTAGCCCAGTGTGGAGATGTTTGGTCTTTGCGTCCCCACCACCTTTATTTGTCATTTGCTAATTCTGAGCTGAGGCAGACTTAGTAACAGTCATCATCTCACTGATCACTAGTAGACTGCAAGCTCCTCGAAGCCAAGGAAGACTGTCTGGGTAGTCTTTGTATTTCCTTCAAGGCCTAGAACAGTATATTCCGCATGGTTAGATGATCTGGGAACACTTAGGAAATTGAACTAATACTAATTAAATTTCCTGGGTCGCTGTTTTCTGTGACTTTCTTTCCAGGAACCTGTTATGTCGGGACGGAAGCAGGTAGGTTTACTGTGTATTTTGGACATCAGTTTCCATTTTCTTATTCACTAGGAACTCTCCAAGATCACCATGCCAGTTATATTTAATGAGCCTTTGAGCTTCCTCCAGCGACTCACTGAATATATGGAGCATACATACCTCATCCACAAGGCCAGTTCGCTCGCTGATCCTGTGGAAAGGATGCAGGTGCGTGTCACCAAGCCCTGGGAAAGACTGAAGTCTTGGAAGGTCTTCTCTGCCACCTCCCCTGCCTCCCCGCCCCCAACCTACATGCACAGAAGTCATGTTAAGTTTAATGCGAAATGTTATTAATACATAGCATGTTTGGATTGTCATCTGTGTTCCTTCCACAGACCAGTGAGGACTGGAAGAAAGCAGAAAGGTCCAAAACCAAACCTGAGTTTGGTGAGCTGTTTCTGAGTCATTGTTTTAGAAAGTGGCATTGTGTTGGGGGAAGACAGTTCAGCCTTTCAGACTTCTCAGAGTGTTTCTAGGAAGACATGTATATACATACACATATAAATAAATGTATTTATGCTTATGTGTTTATATAAATATACACATACTACTATAGGTTAAAAAAGAGGACAAGAAGGAATTGTACGTCTTGATTTTTTTTTTGAAGGGAAATATTCATGTGATGTATATGGATGGACTAGACACAGGGAGAGTGGATACACTGTTCTCCTTCCAACAAAGCAGTAGCATTCTAAATGGAGTCTTGTGTCCTTTCATGTATGTAAAGCAGCTTTTCCCAAGCTCATTGGACTTGATACCAGTTTGTTTGGTTTTATCTCTTTACCCCATCCTAAAAGGGATGTGAAAGTGTTAGTCACTCAGTCACATCTGACTCTTTGTGACCCAGTGGACTGTAGCCCACCAGGCTACTCTGTCCATGGGATTTCCCAGACAAGAATACTGGAGTGGGTTGCCATTCCCTTCTCCAGGGCATCTTCTAGATCCAGGGATCAAACCTGAGTCTCCTGCATTGCAGGCAGATTCTTTACTGTCTGGTGATGTACTTTTTAGAAATTTTAAAGGAATTAAAAGTAATGTCAGATTTGAGAGTCTTTTTTTAAAGTCCTTGAGAGTATTTGTAACACTGTGAGTATATTATGAAAACCACAGTTGGGATGACTTACAGGAAGAGACTCAGAGCCATTTTCATTCTGAATATCCACATTGGCTTATTAGTTTGCTTATTAAGCCATCTTAAAAATACAACATAATTAAACTCCACAGAATCATTTTGTAAATTACTGTCTTCAGCAAAATTTCAGTTCCTGAAAGAATGAGGAGCCAGCGAGGCTATTTTTAACTTATGCTAACGCTCTGTCCCACAGTGTGTAGCTGCATTTGCTGTCTCCGCTGTTGCTTCGCAGTGGGAACGCACTGGAAAGCCTTTCAACCCACTTCTGGGAGAGACTTACGAATTAGTTCGGTAAGATCTTCCACTCACAGGCGGATAGTTGAATTTGCATGATTTATATAGCTCTTCAAATGAAAATGGATATTTTTTGAGCATTTACCAACATTTTGTATGACTGGAGAAAAGGTAACAATTTTGATGTTTGTTTCTGTGATAGTTGTTATTTTAGAGATTGTCAAAAATATGAAAAGAATATATAAAGTGGACTATTATTACAAGTAAATACAAGAATTTCAGTATTCCTGATCTTGCAGGATTAGCGATCATCCTTTCTAGTTATGTAGCCCATTAGGATAGATTTAAAAAAAATAACTGTATAAAATATATTAGCATAAACTTAGATTGTTGGCATAGAGGCAGTGAATGTATCTAAGGGTGCAGTACTGCCTGCCTGCCTGCAGTTGCTTGCTTCTTTACACACAGTTAGATAATTCATTTGGCTTTTGTTTTTCTGAATCTTTCTCTTCTATCCACAAGTTTTGATCTCATTTATTCCCTAGATGTTTGAAAAGGAGACACTTTAGATTCTTCTGTCTTAGTATAAGGGATGATAAGTTTTAACTTAAGGGATGATAGTATAAGGGATGATGGGATGATAAGTTTTAAATTTACATGGCTAGTATTGTCAATTCATGAAAATCACTGCAATTCATGGGTATTCCTTGTTTTAATGTGTTTAAGTAGCTCGATGTATAATAACATTGGTTTTAGTTGTTTGGGGTGCATTTTTGCAGTTTCTCATGTATTGTCCTTTTCATCAGGATGATAATAAAGAATTGTTCAGTTTGTCAAATCCATTTCCTTAATACTTTAACATTGCTTTTGAAAAAGATTTATTTTTAATTGGAGCATAGTTGCTTTACAATGTTGTGTTGGTGTCTGCTGTACAACAACATGACTCCACTCTAAGTATACATATATCCCCTTCCTCTTGAGCTTCCCTCTCATCCCCGCACCCACCTTCCCACCTCTCATCATCATAGAGCACCAAGCTGAGCCCTCTGTGCTATACAACGGCTTCTGATGTATGTTTTACGCATATAGTTTTAGTACATATATTAACATTGCTTTCAGACTGAAATGACAATAATGTATATATTTTGTGGTGAGTTTATTATAACACTACCTTTTTTTTTTTTTAATCTTAAGAGATGACCTTGGTTTCAGACTCATCTCTGAGCAGGTCAGCCATCACCCACCCATTAGTGCATTTCATGCTGAAGGATTGAACAATGATTTCATCTTTCATGGCTCAATCTATCCAAAACTGAAGTTCTGGGGGAAGAGCGTAGAAGCAGAACCCAAAGGAACCATCACGTTGGAGCTTCTTGAGTGAGTTAGAATCATACCTCTTACTCATTTCATGTGTACGTACTCATTAGTATATACACTTACACGCAGACCTGACCTTGTTGTTCGAAAGCTGGAGAAAACAAAGCTGCTTTTATAAGACATAAATTTTCTGCTGTCATGTAAAAGAAGTTGAGAAATGTGGCAACAGCCGTGGTTAATCAGCCTAGGTATGTGTAAACAGTTTAACTATGACAGTGGGTTTATTTAGATCTATTTTAAGATTAAATGGGGTTAATCAGTCCATGACATTATCATGGTAATAATGCCTTGTTTAATCATCTTTTACAATGAATTCACTTCGAGAAATATTGAAATAACAATCACATTGGCACATCTTAGACGTTAGGTTAGTTGAAAGTTCTCTCCTTTTGCGATATAAAAGATTGCCATGAAATATCTCTCCATTTATTTGTGTCTTCAATTCTGTTCGTTCCCGTCTTACCATTTTCACTATACAAGTCTTTCACTTCCTTGCTTAAATTTACTTCTAGGTATTTTTTTTTTTTTTGATGCAATTGCAAGTAAAATTGTTAATTCTGTGCTCATGGATTGAAAAGGTACTGTTAAGCTTTGTCATCCTATACAAAGCAGTGTACAGATTCAGCACAGTCTCTATCAAAATTCCAATAACATTTTTTGCACAAATTAAAGAAGACAGTGCTACAGTTTGTATGGGATCACAGAAGACCCCAAATTGGCAAAGCAGTCTTAAGAAAGAAGAACAAAGCTGGAGGCATCATGCTCCCTGATTTCAAACCGTATTACAAAGCTATAGTAATTAAAAGATATGATATTGGCATTAAAACAGATATATAAATCAATGAAACAGAGTAGAGAGCCCAAAAAATAAGTCCATGCAAGTAGGGTCAATTAATTTAAACAAAGAATCCAAGAATATACAGTGGAATGACAGTGTTCTCAGTGGTGGTGGACAAATTGGACAGACGCATGCTCAAGAGTGAAGCTGGACCACTGGTTTACACTACACACAAAATTGACTCAAAATGGATTACAAACTTGAACCTAGGACTGAAAGTCATAAAACTTCTAGGAGGAAACACAGGTGGTAGACTGCTTGACATAGGTCTTGGCAGTGATGTTTTGAATCTGACACCAAAAAGAATAAAAGCAAAAATAAACAAGTGGGACTATATCAAATTAAAAAGCTTCTGCACAGTAAAGAAAACCGTCAACAAAATGAAAACACAGCCTACCGAACAGGAGAAAATACTTTCAAATCATATAGGGTAACATCCAAAATACATAAAGAACTCATACCACTCAGTAGCAAAAGAAAAAAAAGTAATTAAAAAATGGGCTGAAAATCTGAATGGACATTTTTTTCAATGAAGACATACAGATGATCAACAGGAATGAGAAGATACTGTATGTCATTAATCAAGAAAATGCAAATCAAACCACATTGGAAGGGAACCCTTGTGCATGGTTGGCAGATGTAAACTGGTTCAGTCTCAATGGAAAACAATTTGGTGATTCCTCAAAAAATTAAAAGTAGAACTACCGTGATCGAGCAATTCCACTTTGGGATAATACTTAGCCAAGGATAACAAAACCATTATCTCAAAAAGATATCTGCACCCCCATGACATTATTACACATATTATACCTTTGTAATGTGTTATATTAATATATATATACCTGTTCCACACAATAGCCAAGATTTGGAAGTAACCCAAGTATCCATCATTAGATGAATGGATAATGAAATTGTGGTACACACACATACACAAATATTATTCAGCCATTAAAAAGAATGAAATCTTGCCACTTGCAACAACATGGTTGGACCTCAAGGACATTATGCTAAGTGAGAGAAGTCAGAGAAAGACAAATACTCTATGACCTCCTTATATGAGAAAAAGAAGAAGGAGGAAAAGTAATAAACAGAATTTAATCCTAGAGTGACTCGTATTGAAATTTGTATCAAAGATTTTAAAGCAGCTGTTATAATTATACTCCATGACATAAAGATGAATACTCTTAAAGTGAATAGAAAGACATTGAAGCAAAGAAATTGACATATTTCTGGAAATTTTAGTACTGAAAAAATACAATAACAAATGTAATAGCGGGGATAGACTCAACAGCAGAATAAAGATAATAAAATATGTACAGAATCCACAGGCTGAAAGCTATAAAACCCGGTTACAGGAATCAAAGGCTGTCTGAGTAATGGAGCGTCTACCATGCCTCACTGTACTTGGAATCCTTAATGTAATTCATATGTTTGTTCTCCTTTAATTGATCTATAAACAGTGTGTATTAACACAATCCAAATTTAAAAGTCCTAGGATGAATTTTGGTAGATCAAGAGATAGTGGATCCTAAAATTTATTTGGAAAGACAAATGAAACACTGTAGCCAAAATAGTTTTGAAAAGGAAGAACAGAATGATAGACTCCTACCTCCTAATTTTAAGACTTTACAGTGAAGCTGTTGCCATCGAGACTGTTGTATTGACAGAAAGACAGACACATACATCAGTGGAACAGAGAATAGCATCCAAAAACTGACCCACAGAAACATGGTCCATTGATTTTTCATGAAGGTGAAAGAAAGCACTATTCAGTAATGAAGGGTAGTCCTCTCTACAAATGGTGTGAGAACAGTTCAACATGCATGTGTTAAAAAATGAACCTCAACTTACACCTCACATCCTAGGCAAAAATGATCCCAACATAGATCATAGGCTAAAATCTAATGTACAGCTTTAAGCTTTTGGAAGAAAGCAAGAGAAAATGTTTATGACTTTGGGTTATGCAATGACATCTTATAATACCAAAGGATAATCTAGAAGAAACGAAATTGATAGATTTTATAAAAATCTGTTGTTCAGTGAAAAACACTCTTAAGAGAACAAAGAGAGAAGTTAGAGATGGATAAACATTTATGAATCATTTATCAACAAAGAACTTGTATCTAGAATATATAAAGCATTCTCAAAACAGTAAGAAAACAGACAACCCTGTAAGAAATTAGACAAAAGATGTGAACAGATACTTTACCAAAGAGATATATGAATGACAAATGAGCACACAAAAATATGCTCAACAGCATCGGTCATTAGAGAAATGCAAAATTAAAATCATAGTGAGATACCACTGCACACCTATTAGAATGTCTAAAATCAAAATTTTTAGAGCTGACAGTATCAAGTGCTGACTAGGATGCTGGGCAGCCAGAAATCTCATATATTACTGGGGGATCTGGTGAAAGAGTAGAGCCACTCTGGAGAACAGTCTGGCTGTTTCTTAAAGAGTTGATCTTCTGTTAACCAGATGATTCAGTTCACTCATAGGCATTTACTCTGGAGAAATAAAGAGGTGTATTTTCACAAAGACCCATGCCTAGATGTTTATAGGAGTGTTACTTATAATCACCAAGAACTGAAAGCAACCCAGCATGCTTCAGTGAGTAAATGGTTAAAGGAAAGGAAAGGAAAGTGAAGTCGCTCAGTCATATCTGACTCTTTGCGACCCCTTGGACTGTAGCCTACCAGGCTCCTCCCTCCATGGGATTCTCCAGGCAAGAGTACTGGAGTGGGTTGCCAATTCCTTCTCCAGGGGATCTTCCCGACCTAGGGATCGAACCCGGGTCTCCCACATTGAAGGCAGATGCTTTAACCTCTGAGCCACCAGGGAAGCCCAGATGGTTAAACTGTGATACATTCGTACAGTAGAATACTACTCAGAAATAAGAACAAATTATTGATACATAGAATTTAAAATGTATTATACAAATGAAGCTAATCTCAAAGGGGACATGATGTATTATCTCATTTATATGACACTGTAGAAAAGGCAAAACTATTGCAATGGAGAACAGATGAGTTGTTTAGGAATTCCAGGTGGGGGAAGGTTTGACCATGGAGGGTCAGCATGAGCGAATTGTTGGAGGGTGTGATGGAATTGGTGGTTGTGGTACTAGTTACAATGATCTACACATGCGCTAAAGCTCACAGAACTAGATAACACCAAGAAAAGGGAATTTTACTGCTTGTGAATTAAAAATACATTTAAGCATAAGTGTACGAAGATGTAAAATGAGTGTTTTCAAAAGCAAAGAATGTGTAAAATTGGAACTTACTCACATACACAAGTTTTTCCCTTTGGCAAGCTGGAAAGTACCAAATAGACCATTTTTCTTTTCTACCTCTAACTTAATTTATTATGTTTTCACCAAACTTTTGAAGGCTTAAGATGGTTATGTACATAGTTTAATTTGGAGTTTGGTAGAAGCATAGTTTTGTTTTGTTTTTAAGTTTTTGCATCCTTTTAAGAAACAATAAGAATCAACCAGATGATACCTATTTTACTGGGATTAACATCAGCAGTTTTTATAGTCTTAGAGTTGAGTGCTCTCCAGCAGCCTGATAGGTTATCCTGAGTTATGGCATTTGAGGCAGATGTGCTTTTTAAACAGAGTAACACTTCTCACTTCTTTGTCTGGGCTTTGGCTTTCTTTTTGTTTTCTAGACACAATGAAGCATATACGTGGACGAATCCTACATGCTGTGTGCACAACATCATCGTGGGAAAGCTCTGGATTGAGCAATACGGCACCGTGGAGATCACAAACCACAAGTGAGATGGTTCATCGTCCCCGTCCCTTCATTTGCATCAGAGGGGTCTGGTAGTCTTTCTGTAAAAGTTCTAGTAGAGGACATCCCTGGCGGCCCAGTGGTTAAGACTTCGCACTTCCCATGAAGGGGGCCTGGGTTTGATTCCTGGTCCAGGAATGTAGATTCCACATGCCATGTGGTGTGGCCAAAAAAAAACGTGCATTGCGTTACAAGGAGTTTCCTGGCAGTCCAGTGGTTAAGACTCCACACTCTCACTGTGGAAGGCCTGGGTTCAGTCCCTGATTGGGGAACTTAGATTCCACAAGCTATGCAGCTCGGCCAAGAATATATGTATAAATCATTTTTAAAAGTTCTGTATATGTGGATAAATTTTAAAAAAAATTCTAGTAGAGTCTAATGACAGCTTAAGAACCAGGCAGTGTAACTCTGTAGTAAATAGAAGCCAGTCCATTTAATGAGCAGGATTTAGTAGCTGGGCTCCCAGGCCAAGTTGCCCCATGGCATGTGGAATATTCAGGACCAGGGATCGAACCCATGTCCCTGCCTTGGATACTGAACCACTGGACCGCCAGGGAAGTCCTTAATGAATAGAGTTTATATTTTTAAGTCTCTTAATTATGGAAGACTGGTGAACTCAGAGCTTCGGCAGCCTCAGGGAATCTTCATTCCTCCCTCCCTCAGCTCATCTTGCTGACACCGTTTAGCTTGTATTGTTCACATGGGGCCAGTGACAGGAGGGATAGGAGAGTTGGAAAGAGGTGGATTCAGATTCTACTGTGAGCCTAGGCCCATGTCCTAGTCAGCTTGGGCTGTGGTGACAGAACATGGTGGGCTGGGTGGCTTCAAGGGCAGCATTTATATCTCATGCTTCTGGAGACTTGGGAGGCCCAGGTCAGGGTGGCGTCAGACTCAGTGCTGGGGGAAGGCCCTCTTCCTGGTTTCAAGTTGGCCATCTTCTCAAATCTTCACGGGGCAGAGGGAGGGATCATCTCCCCAAAGTCTCTTGTTCAAAGACCATGCATCCATTCAGTTCCACCCTTAGGACCGGATTACCCGCAAATAGCCTTACATGGGTGATGAGGCTTCACCGTATGAATTGGGACGAGGAGTAGGCAGACATTCATTCCATAGCAGCAACTCACTTATTTTTTTATGGACCTTGCTTGCTTTTCCTTTGTGGTGGGTTCAGTACTGATTATGGATTAATTGTGATACTCTCTGTGTGGAGCCTGGTGTGAGTTAGAAAATCAGTAAACAGCAGGCGCTGCCAGAGAGTCACTGTTCTCTGCTGCTGCTTCCGTGTTGAACAATAACCCGAGCTCACTGTCTCCTTTACAGGACTGGGGACAAATGCGTGTTGAATTTTAAGCCGTGCGGCCTTTTTGGTAAAGAATTACACAAAGTTGAAGGCTACATTCAAGATAAAAGGTAAAGTTTGATTTTAAATGTTGACTGGTATAGGTGTTGTTCACAAAGTGTTGTTATTAAAATCTGCCAACACTGGGATTCCCTGGTGGTCCAATGGTTAATACTGCATGCTTCCAATGCAGGGGGCACAGTTCGATCCTTGATTGGGAAACTTAAGATCCTACATGTTGTGTGGTCTGGCCAAAAAAATTTGAAAAGGAAGATAAAGAAAATCTGCTGTTAGTTCAGTCGCTCAGTCATGTCTGCCTCTTTGTGACCCCATGGACTGCAGCACACCAGGCTTCCCTGTTCATCACCAACTCCTGGAGCTTGTTCAAACTTACCGAGTCAGTGATGCCATCCAGCCATCTCATCCTGTCATCCCCTTCTCCTCTTGCCTTCAATCTTTCCCAGCATCAGGGTCTTTTCCAATGAGTCAGTTCTTTGCATCAGGTGGCCAAAGTATTGGAGCTTCAGCTTCAGTCCTTCCAATGAATATTCAGGACTGATTTCCTTTAGGATTGACTGGTTTGATCTCCTTGCAGTCCAAGGAACTCTCAGGAATCTTCTCCAATATCAGTTGGAAGAAGCATTAGTTCTTCGGTGCTCAGCTTACTTTGTAGTCCAGCTCTGACATCCATACATGACTACTGGAAAAACCTTAGCTTTGACTAGACAGACCTTTGTCAGCAAAGTAATGTCTCTGCTTTTTAACATGCTGTCTAGGTTTCCTGCTGTTATCTAGGAAACAGCATTTCAGTAAATTGAAATACTCTTCTGCAAGAAATACCTATTTCTTTAAGGAATCTGATTCGTAAGCATCTTTATTTATGAAAAGAGAGGCTTTCTTGATGGCTCAGACTGCAAAGAATCTTCCTGCAATGTAGGAGACTCAGATTCTGTCCTTGGGTCTGGAAGATCCCCTGGAGAAAGGGTATGGCTACCCACTGCACTCTTGCCTGGAGAATTCCATGGAGCCTGGTGGGCTACAGTCCATGGGGTTGCAAAGAGTTGGACATGACCGAGTGACTAGTACTTTCAGTTTATGATAATATTCAATTACCCCAAGACACTGGTTTAATTGTTGGCTCAGCATTGATTTCTCTCGGCAGCAAAAAGAAGCTCTGTGCCCTCTATGGGAAATGGACAGAGTGTTTGTACAGTGTTGACCCAGCCACGTTTGATGCTTACAAAAAAAATGATAAGAAAAATACTGAAGAGAAGAAGAACAGCAAACAGGTAAACAATCCCAGAAGAGGGTATCGAGGGGATCCCTGGATGGTGGCCTGTTAGTGGGTCACGGTGTTACCTTTTATACTTGGTGCCGTGCATGTGATGTTTCTCCTTGACCTTTTTTTTTTAAATTTTACTTTTGTTGCTGTTTTTAACACCAAAAACATTTTGCATTGGCTAAAGCCAATTGGAGACCCTGGTTGGATTCCTGGGTCGGGAAAATCTGCTGGAGAAGGGATAGGCTACCCACTTCAGTATTCTTGGACTTTCCTGTGGCTCAGACAGTAAAGAATCCGCCTGCAGTGTGGGAGATCTGGGTTCCATCCCTGGGTTGGGAAGACCCTCTGGAGAAGGGAACAGCTACCCACTCCAGTATTCTGGCCTGGAGAATCCCTGTGGACAGAGGAGCCTGGCAGGCTACAGTCCATGGGGTCGCAAAGAGTCAGACATGACTGAGTGACTTTCATATCGCCGATTAACAATGGTATGACAGTTTCAGGTGAACAGCTAAGGGACTCATCCATACATATACATGTATCTGTTCTCCCCTAAGCCCCTCTCCCGTCAAGGCTGGCGCATAACATTGAGCAGAGTTGCATGTGCTATACAGTAATGAACAGATGCTCGGACTTGCTAGTGAATGCTTAGGATACTCTCCCATGGAGTATGGGTGTGTGCTATGCAGTTACACACACAGTGTTGAATTCACATCGCTTTGGAAAGTTGGAGTTCGTCTTAGACAAATATTCTTACCCTCCTTTCTGTTTATGTGCGTTAGCAGTTGAACTCTTCTGAATGTTTGAAATTACACCCAGAATAATCAGGTGGGTTTTCATGCGGACAGCAGTGTTATTGCCCTCCTCTGTATCCGAGATCCCGGGAGCTGAGAGCATCAAAGTTAAGGGAAATCGTTGCTGGACGGCCATCCTCCTCTTATGAAGCTTTCTCCTAACGGGACAGTTCAGCCTTAGACTCTCCCCTTGTGAGGCCACAGCTTCTTGTCGCAGGACCCTGGGAGGCTGGACTGCTCAGTGGAGTCTGAGCTAGAGAGAGGTTGCACCTGTTTGGACAGGAAGCGTTGGAGGACTGGTTATTTTCTAGTAACGGGCATCAGGGATCAGAACATGAGCTCTGCTTGGAATCCTGCCTCCCCCGCTTCTGAGTAGTTTGATCTTAGGCGGATCCCTACCCTCTCTCTGCCTCAGCACCTCATCTGTAAAATGGAGACAGTAATAGCCCGTCGCGTCAGAGCAGTTGACAGAGGTCAGGGGCCCCGGGTGAAGACAGCTCAGGTCCCATCCTCTTTGAGCATCACAGCCTGGCTCTCTGCTCCCGGCTCCCCTCGCCCTGCTGTGTTGCTTGCAAGAGGCAGAGCCTCGCTCTCCCCTTACAGAAGTGGGGTTCAGTACAGCAGAAGGCATTGTGGAAATTCCAGAAAATCTCCCTCATGTCCCATAAAGCCCCGGTCAGTCTTTGTAGACAGAAGGGCCTTGCCCCTTGGAGAAGGCACCCTCACGCTTTCCCCGTGTCTAGTCTCGCCTCCCAGGGCCTCGGCCACTGTGGGTTTCTGATGCTCCTGAGGATATTGGGATGCCAGGCGAAGCTTGTTACCAGTGTCGTCCCCTCTTTGTTGCTGTTTTTAAAATTCCATGTCTCAGCCAGTAGTTCTAGATTTGGTAACAATGACATTGGGAATATGACTTCACTTTCCAAAGGCTTAAATTCTTTATATATAAAACTTTATGGGCCAGTTACGTAAGGACTAAATATACGGAGAGCTGCTGGCATATCTCCGCTGGGGAAGGGGAGGGAGCGGGCAGCCAGTGGAAATGCTGCTTTCTTTTTTAGCCTAACGTCTTTCGATTGAATACTTTCAGGATCCCTGCTGGTTTGGGTCATTGATAAATTTAGTTAAATGCTCCAAGAATTTAACCTTTTCTTGCCCTCATAATGTTCCACGAACTACTTAAATGAGTTATTTTGGATTTAAAAAAAAAATCTTTAAAAATATCAAAACACAACGGTAAAGGCATGATGACTACAGTGGTGACGGTAATGCCTTTTTGCTCATAGCCCCTAAAAATGACACAACACAGGCTCGCAGGCTCCCAGCATGGACTCAGTCACTCGACCCGCATTTATTGGCTTCCTGGCCTGGATCGAAAGGTGAGGATGTGAGAGTGAGAAAGGCTCGGTGCCCTGGCACTCATGGGGTTGCATTCTAGTGCCACACAATGAAAACTGCTTATTTTACAATTTGTCGTTGGTGGTGGTCAGTCATGTTCGACTCTCTGCGACCCCATGGACTGCAGCACACCAGGCTTCCCTGTCCTTCAGTAACTCCCAGAATTTGCTCAAACTCACGTCCATTGAGTTGGCGATGCCATCCGACCGTCTAATTCTCTGCCACCCCCGGCCCTTTCCTCAGTTTTTCAGGGTCTTTTCTGGTGAGTCAGCATTTTGCATCAGGTGGCCAAAGTATTGGAGCTTCAGCTTCAGCATCAGTCCTTCTGGTGAATATTCACGGTTGTAAGCACAGTCTTTTCAAAGCATTTTGGTTTTGTTCCTCTGTTGGTTCTTCCAGGTGAGTGCTTCTGAGGAGTCGGATGAAATGCCAATGCCGGATTCCGAGAGTGTATTCGTCATCCCCGGGAGCGTTCTCCTGTGGCGAATAGCCCCGCGGCCTCCGAACTCAGCCCAGGTAAGGCCTCCTGTTTACTTGGATCTGATGGCGCTCTTTTCCCGGCCTGGATGGAACCAGGAGGAGGGCGGGGGTGAGAAGCGGGTCATCTAATTGCTCCTCAGTCATCCCTCTCTGGTTCCCGCCCAGGACCTGGCATTGCTGCCGCCCAGGCCTCCTGGTGTCTGGCCGAGATGCCTTGGGGTGGGCCTTTGTAGGGCTTCCTCCATACATACAGGTGTGGGCCTTTGAAGGGGCTTCCTCTGTACTTACTGAGGAGTAAGACTGACTCTCTCTAAGTCCATGGTGATGCAGCCAGATCTACCAAATGAGACTTTTCATGTGAATGGAGACTGTTGGTTCACTCATAGTTCTCCCTGGAGGTGATGGTGGTGCCACCTGGGGGGTTTCCTTGAGACAGACTCCCACAGCTGGCACAGACCTGGGAGAAAACATGGAGATGTGTGGGCGCAGAGAGGCCGGCCATCATCACCCTAGAAAAGAGCAGGGGATCCCTGTTGAATCTTCTAGCCTCAGGGTTTCATTCTGCATTAACCTCCAGTACAAATTTGAACATTTTCTTCTTTTTAGATGTACAATTTTACTAGCTTTGCAATGGTTTTGAATGAAGTAGACAAGGAGATGGAGAGCGTGATTCCTAAGACGGACTGCAGGCTGCGGCCTGACATCAGAGCCATGGAGAACGGGGAGATAGGTAACGTGCCTGGCAGCTCCAGGGAAGGTGGATTCCTTTGAGGAGGATGGTTTGCCTTACTCCCAGTCACTGTCTGTGTTTTAGTCTGTTAGGGCATAACATTTTATATGTTTGCACAAGCATCTTACATGTTAGCATTTTAGGTGTTAACACAAGGCATCCCTGGTGCCTCAGATGGTAAAGAATTCACCTGCCAATGCAAGAGACCTGGGTTCTATCTTTCGGTCAGGAAGATGCCCTGGAGAAGGGAATGGCAAGCCACTCCAGTATTCTTGCCTGGAGAATCCCATGGACAGAGGAGACTAGTCCTCTGTCGGGCTAGTCCTCTGACTAGTCCTCGGGGTATAGTCCTTGGAGTCATAAAGAATCGGACACGACTGAGCACCTATACTTTTCCCAGGTGATGCTAGTGGTAAAGCGCCTGCTGCCAGTGCAGGAAACATAGGAGACTCGGGTTTGATCCTTGGGTCAGGAAGATCCATCCCCTGGAGGAGGGCATGGCAGCCCACTCCAGTATTCTAGCCTGGAGAATCCCATGGACAGAGGAGCCTGGCGGGCTACAGTCCATAGGGTTGCACAGAGCCAGGCACGACTGAAGTGACTAAGCGCATGTTTGTTAATTTGCCAGATCTCAGTTGCAGCATGGGGAAGCTTTCAGTTGCGGCATATGGGATCTAGTTCCCAGACCAGGGATTGAACCCGGGCCCCCTGCATTGTGAGTGCAGAGCCTCTGGACCATAAGGGAAGCATTTTAACATGACTTCTGAGGCCTTAAGAATAAGCAGGTTCCTTGGGTAAAGACAGAGGCTGTGGAAGGAGGTGAGAGGTCCTGGATGCCAGCGTCACCTCTCACCAGCTTGGGGCTGTGTTAAGTTTTGACATGCCGTAACTGTGGTACTTGTGTTCTGATAAAGGGTGGCTGTGCTAACACATGCCTCCGTGGAGTGAGTGTGCCAGGTGCTGTCCCGGGCAGCCTCTGCTCATACAATAACTGTTTTTTCACTGCTACGCTGATTCTAGATCAAGCTAGTGAAGAAAAAAAGCGACTCGAGGAGAAACAGAGAGCGGCCCGCAAGAACAGGTCCAAGTCGGAGGAGGACTGGAAGACGAGGTGCGCCGAGGGGCTGGGGTGTGTGGATGGAGGTGGGGGGCTGGCAGATGTGTGAACTACAGAGCGGGGCTCACCGCACCCTCCGAGTTGTCCCTGGGCCTGAGAGAAAAGTACTTTCCTTTGACCAAGTTCAAGCTGAAAGGGCTGCACATGTGCAAAGAGAAAGGACTATTTGGAAATTAAGTTTAAAACATTTCTGTACAGTTCACACAGGTCGATGTCAGTTAAGCAAACTCTCTTCCTTATCCAGCAAAACACTTGTCCCTTCTATAAGAGGGAAAGTAGAGTTACAGATTTTGGTATGAAACAGGCTCAGAGTTGTTTGAGTAAATTTTAGGAGCTTTGCTTATACATATATCATGGATCTAAGGACATTTAGACAATTCCTTTACTCTTCCAAACATATGGCACACATCGAGGAAATACAGTTTGTTAAAGTGACATCTTGGATTCCAATAAGAATCAGAAACTGGGCAGTAAAATGTCCAAGTTTTGAAAAATTTTCAAAAGAATCAGGAGTTACTTAGTCACTTGGGTTGAGTGATAGAATCTCTTATAAACAGGAATAGAACGAAAACATTTTTTACACTTATATGATAGAAACCATTGTCCCATTATTCAGAGTTGTTAAGTAAATTTCAGAGCCAGTGTGGGCATAATTTCACAGCCAGTTTAGTAGATATTACTTGGTAGCCCCTTTGGCATCTTCTACCTTTATTAGAACTAGGAATGATCTTAGGTATCATCAAGTCCAACAGTTTTGGGATTCTTTTTTGTTAGCATCAAAATCTTTCTTGCCAATGAACATACGAAGAATTTGCAAATACAGAGCACATGGCCACAGAGCTGCAGAGGTAGGATGAGGGCTGAGCATCGAGGTTCACCTTCTCCCATCCGTGCACATGCAGAATCTGAGGGACCTCTGAAAGCCATTAGCCTAGAAATCCCCTTGTATGTGAAGAAACAAATGCTGGTTGTATTTCATTTGAGAGAGTTGCTCAAGGACAAGTACACCCTGCAGACCATGATTAGAAAGAGCCACAAAAACCAAAACCACACTGCTTTAGTACAGTCCCTTCTGAAAAGACTTGATAAGTTTTCATCATTGTTTTTAGTCTTTTGCAGAAAGCCCACTTTGTGCTGTATTTCTAATTAACTCCTTTATTTTTCTGACCACATTTTCAAGTGTGCGAAGTAAGCGAAAGTCCAGTAAGCATGTTTACTGTTGAGTGAAGTCTTACTTTCAGAAAGCAACGAGCTTTGGACAGCTCTGTGGTGGCCTGGAAATAAAACTGGAAGCTAGGTTTGTGAGCTCCAGTTTGGAGCCTTACACATGCTTGCTTCCACTGCTGTCTCTTAGCATCCATAGTTCTTATATGGATATACAGACATTAAAAACGATGCTGCTGACCCTTGGTCAAAAGAATATGTGCTTGGAGCCCTTTCCCATTAGGGGTGAGAGGTGGTGTTCGCTGACTGGGTCTTCTGGCTGATAATGTGCTTTTGAGCAGCTGGGTTCAGTTTGTGTCAGGGTAGAGGTTGTGCAGCTTCTAAAGGGGTGTATTTTGCAGGGGAGAGTTGAAACCGGTCGTTGGAAATCACACCCAGAAACTTACTATAACCTGTCCCAAACTCATCCACACTAAAAGCTGGCTTTCATGTTGATACCAGTTTCAGTCATTTGAAAAAAGTTCAGGCTCTGGGATTTTTCAGGCTTTAAACTGCAGTTCATGCACATGAAAATGCCTGCTTGTGAGCCTGCGCTGTTTTCTGAGAGAAGCCCAGAGACCTTAGCAAGTGGGGTTATGTGGAGAGGAAGGGGTGGGACTGGTGAGAGACACGGCTTTGAAGAGAAGGTGGGTGATGACACCACAAAAGGTGGTGAAGCCCTCTCTTCCTCCAGTAAGAGCATCATGCAGAATTAACCGTGTTCTAGAATGTTATATTATGTACAATGCTGTATTACTGATTACATTATAGAATGTTGTATTACTGACATGGGGCTTCCCTGATGGCTCAGATGGTAAAGAATTTGCCTGTAATGCAGGAGATCCAAGTTTGCTCCCTGGGTCAGGAAGACACCCAAAAGGGAATGGCAACCCACTCCAGTATTCTTGCCTGGAGAATTCCATGGACAGAGAAGCCTGGAGGGCTCCAGTCCATGTGATCACAAAGAGTTGGACACAACTGAGCAGCTAACACACACACGTCAGTCATTGACTCACACACATTACTGACATAGACTCATGGATTCTTAGAAACATTGACTAAAAGGCAGCAAAGACATCTCCCCATCCCCTCTTTTTTTGCCCATGCTTGTCTAAAGTGTTTGACTTTGGAAAGACAGCATGGACTTTTCTGTTTGTGGAGGGGTTACACCGACAGCAGCAGAGGTTTCCAGACCTGAGTGCTGGAAATGAGAAGACCAGACATTGAGAGAAACTCTAGTCCTTAGTATCAGATCCTCAAACCTGATTGTCTTCCGTGCTGTGTTCCAGTTCTTCCCAAGAACAAGTGCTCCACACAGGGAGGCCCTGCAGACATGGCCTTCAGTGGCTTATGTGTGAACCCAAAAAAGTCCTTTGTTATTGAATCTCCTGGTCTGTGGTCTCTTTGCATGTGACTTGCCCGTTGTCCACTTTGTATGGAGGAAGTCCTGTGGTGCAGGCCTGAGGCTTGGTTAGTTTTTAGAGTCATTTTTGATGACCTTGATTTTGATTTGATTGATTTTCTGAAGTGCTTGGATTTTGTTAAGCCTGGTTACAAAAGTGCTTTTATTGCTTGGACTTCTGAGACCAAAAGGAGTGAAACTGTATGCTTCATTTAGACAAAAATTCTGTGACTTTGATCAAAGAAAAATCCTTAAAGTGTTTTCAGCGTGGTTACCAAAGTCTTAAGAAACACATATCTTGATAAATATTTGATACTGATATTTGACTTTAAAATTTTTTAATTAAGGAAAAGTCAGTCCCCAAAGCCAAATAACTTCTGTAATGATTTAGAAATCTGGGCCTAATGGGCATTTACTTTCTCAGCCTTCAAGGAATTCGCCTAATCTGAAGCACGTTTTCCGTCTTGGGGCTTTTCGTGTTGTTGCAGTGGTTAACAGGGACCACTTGGGATTTATCTAACCTCACTTTAATTGTTAAATATTTTTGAGGCAATTTATTTGGAAAGAATGACAGACATGAAACTGTTCTTATAAATATTACTCTGAAAAACTAAATCTTACTAGAAAATGTTACTCAAATTGAAATTGGAACCTTTTGAAGAAGTAATTTTGCATTTCCGTTACCTCAAGAAAGCTGGGAATATTTAGGAAATGGGTGAATTGTCTTTTAAAGGGCAAGAAAATTAGGGCAGCTCTTTCTAGAGTTTGATCAGATGGGTAAGGATGTTAGAAGCTAGATGCAGCCTATAAATCTGCGTTAGTGTGGAAAAAAGAAAGACCAAGGAAGATGTGGGCCAGGTTAATTTCAGTGGATTATGTGTAACATAGTATGTTTGGAAACTGATGATCTTTAAAAAGGCTTATTTGATATCATGGTTAGCTTGAGCAAGTTATTTAACTTCTCTGACATTGAGCTCCTCATTTGTGAAATGGAAGTAGTATTTTCGGGTGGGGAGATTTACTCTGAATCAGGCACCTTCCTATTACTGTAGGTAGACTGTAAAAGTCTCCTCACCCTGATTCCTTATTCCTCATTGCTTAAATGCTGCTTTATTATTCTGGAAGGTAAGTGGTGGACAGTTAGATACTGTTACTGAATGCCATGGAAAATCCTTATCTTTCAAGTGGTCTTATTACATATTTCAGAATATTGTTTTACATATTCTGAGCATGACTGGGTGCATGCTCAGTCATGTCTGACTCTTTGAAACCCCCATGGACTATATGCAGCCCACCAGCCTTCTCTGTCCTGGAGTGGGTTGCCATTTCCTCCTCCAGAGGATCTTCCCAAGTCAGGGATTGAACCCATGTCTTCTGCACTGGCAGTTGGATTCTCTACCACTGAGCCACCCGAGAAGCCCGTTGTTCTACGTAAGTGCTCTCTAAAAACACTCCTTAAGTCTTCTTGGAAACCTCTAGCTCACAGAATGAAGTGAATCGCTGCAGTAGGGGAGTCTGCAAGCTGGTGAAGCAGTGAGGATCCTGTGATTGCAAACAGTTTCCCTTGTAAATCTTGTCTTAACAGGTGGTTCCATCAAGGCCCTAATCCCTACAGCGGAGCCCAGGACTGGCTTTATTCAGGCAGCTACTGGGACAGAAACTACTTCAATTTGCCTGACATTTATTAAAATGTAGACAAGTTGGGGCGTTTTGACTCATCTGCAGATAAGTCTTAAACCTATGTTTTAGAATTTTCTTCCTTGGTTTCTACTCATCTTTTAAAAAAAACGGAAAAAACCCTCTCATGATAACTTGCACCTCACCCAACAGAAGTGGGGTATAGGGTGAGACCAGTGATGAAAGTCTTAGGAAAAATGGGTAATTCTGCTATCCGATCGTGCTTCTTTGGAATACTATTTTATACAGAGGTATGGGAAACTGCTGGCAAATATGCTTTTGATGGTTGCTGTTGCCATATTTACCGAAGGTTTATACCTAAATGTAACTTTAGCTTTATGGAATTATATAGTAACCCAAATCAAGTTATTTTGAATATTTTTATGCTGCCATGCTTGAATGTTTTAGATTTAACTTTGAAATGTTTAAAATTCTCCTATACAAGGTTTATATGCTCAAATATAGAGGTGTATGTCATTTTGTAAAGACACTGAAAAGATGGCTTTTCTTTACACTAATCCTCTCAATTTTGCCCCCTCCCATCCCTAAAAAGAAAAAAAAAAAATGCCTGAATGTTTGGAAGAGACATTCCTAATTTGAAAATTCAAAACTGGAAAAGGTATTTCATTTGCTTATTTTAGTACTCTGAATTTACTTTTACAATTTTCTATAATTAATGTCATTAGAATTAAAAGGTGTTTGAATTGTATGTTTGAAAATATGTATAAAACCTAGCAATTCACAAAAGTACCATAGAAATAGAGGTTTTAGGCACCATCATTACATAATGACAAACCTTTTTAAATGCTTCAACTTCCAGTGGCAGATGCCACCAGGGAAACTCAGTTGTATTCATGTATTATAAATATCAAACTATATAAAAGGAGGTCTTGTGCATTTCAGGTGTTCAAGGCACCTGTGTACTTAGGATATGTACGGAGACCTACTGTACAGTAGCTTTGCCCCTTTAATTGGGGTACATTAATCATATGGTATTTATCTACCCAACCCCAGACTGAGATTTTGCTCCTAGGGGCCTTAGGTTAACTGCCAGTAAGTTATTTCAATGGCTGTCTCAAAGTTAACAAGTGTTATAATGAAATAATCTACCTGATGCTAATAAAGGCTTTAGAATGTTCTAAACAGTGTGGTTTCATTTAAACTTTCAAATATACTCATAATTGCAATTCATGTGATCCTAAATTGTCAAGAGTGTCCTTACAAAGAAGTCCCTGTGGTGCCAGAGTTTGCACTGAGTGTCTTCTGGGTAAGTACAGTAGAAGAATATGGCACCACTGTATTCACTCGGTGTGAATGCCAGGGAATGAGTAAGTGGAAAACCTTGCTAGAAAACTGCTCGAGTGGAAATATATTTTTTTTTACAATGTGTGCTTAAGACCTGGTTATGTTGTTTCTATACCCCCTAAGTTACAAAATAAGCAAGATGACAAGGTTTTATGCTTGCATGAAGTTTATTGATATAGTGCGCTTGGTGGCAGACTCCACCTTGAACGTCGACGCAAACAATGTCATTTTCGGCATCTGTTAGGAATAATGTAAACAGTAAATTGTTTATTCATACAACTGAACATGTAAAATGAGTGGATGATCAGAAATACAAGTCCTATGCTCCTGCTCTGCTAAGCTCATAACTAATGTTACCTGTGCATGCGCACTAAAATATCCTGGCATCTCGTGCTCAAGACAGCCATTTGGACAGTTCCACCGAAGTCTACAAAGGGTGTGAGTAAGTAAATGTCCTAAGGTATTTTGAAAACAGTGCCTCCTTAAATATAGTCATTATGCCACTTGAACTTGCCTCTAATTGACATCGAGCTTCTGGGGTTCAGACGCTGTCTTCTGGTTCCCCACTGAACTCTTAATCCCATCTTTTCATTTGGGAGGCAGGTCCCCTCTTCCCATCTGACTTCACCTTAAGGGTCTCTCGTCTGTTCTTTCCTGCCTTTGGACTCTGTGGGCTCCTTGCGTGGCCAGCTCCTCCTAGGCACATGTCTGTTTACACTGGGACCAGAACACCTCATCTAATAGACGAGGGCCTGCATCAGTACCTCTGTGCTCGCGTATGTGGTAATAAGTACTGGCTGAAGAAAAGGTACAGTTTTGCGAGGATAAAACTACAGTGCTTTTTTAGCTCTTTAATGTGTCTCCACCCTCTTTGTTCTGCTCTGAGTACTCACTGTACGAGGGAGCAAACTTACCACATGGACCGAGTGCTCCTCCCCGCCCTTTAAACCTGCCAACTAGATTACAATGCCCACATAAGACTGTCTTTTTGTGACTCCATCCCTTTGGCATCTTCTGCAGGGCTAGACACAGGACTAGGTGTTCAAAGGTAAAGGAGCTGGTTGGTGCACGTTTGACACCAGAGCCTTGGTGAGCATCCCTGGTGCTGTGTGCCTGCCATGCACCGAGTAGTAACTGGGCGTCAGGGAGGCATGCACTCAGCTCACTGTCTTAAAATACCTTTGTCTACAGGTCAACAAATCAAATTGCCAAGAACGCACACAAATGTGTTAAGGCCCAGGTACACGAGGAGGAGAATTTACCTGCCAGTTTTAAGTTTCTGCTCTGCGAACATGGGCAGTAGTCACGGTTATTTCTCCAGCAATACCGTAACTTCCAAAGGGAGAACGTTTGTCACCAGATCCTGAACCTTTTTTGGCTACATCTTCTACCGGGAAAGCAACCGAAAGAAAAACTGGGCTTTTTGGTCTGGGCACATCTTGTCCACTTGTAGGAGGACTAGCATTCTGGGGGGTGGGGACGTGTTTCTGGAATTTCTGATCTGCAGGAAGAGCAATGGGCACTTGCACTGCGGCATATCTCTTCACAGCCTCTGACTGGGAAACAACAGTATGTCCAGGAACAGGCTTCCAATCCTGTGCTTCCTGAACATTTGAGCCTACTAAAATAAAAGGCGGGGCACTGGTCTTCTTGCTGTTGTCCATCATCACATAAGTTGGAGAAGTAACTTTCGGTGGATGCTGCAGAAACTGTGGATCCTTAGGATTAGAAAGATAGAGGGTCGCCTGGGGGAAAGGCCCAGGGGCAGGTGGCGGTGATGGGTGGCTTTGTTGATTCATATCAGTTAGACAATAAAGGGTCCACATGTTAGAATATGGTGGTGGTTGTCCTGCTTCGCTTGCTGCTATCGCTACAAAAAAAAAAAAATTTGCAGGCGTTAAAGGTTTGGTCTCTGTATCAGGCGCTATGCACAGAAATGTCTTTTTTTTTTTTTTTTACATATAAACAAACAGCTATAGTAATATGTGCCATAAAGCATGCTATAGAGAGGGCTAAATAAAATGTGTTTGGTAATGTGAAAGAAGAGATTCTTTACAGTTGGAAAATGAGAACAGTGTTTTGATAGCAAGTGGCAGGGACACTAGGGTTGTGGCTGAGGAGCAGTCTCATTCTAAGCTGCTGTTTCCAGGAACTTAACTTAAGACCTGGCTTCTCCAGGGTCCTCAGGAAATGAAGAGTCAGCACTTACAGCTCCACCAAAAGAATCAACTTAAGAGCGTGTGAAGCCACTGGAAAAAGAGTTAATGCATCTGCATAATGATTCTTCTCTTCTCGGAAGAAACTGGCACTCAGCACGAGGTGGCGTCTTTTGATCACATAATCAGGTATCTCGGGCCCTCGCAGGTGCCATCGTAGCCCGCCAGTTGGTCACCACACACAAAACATCACATACTCTAGGACTCAGTACTTGAGAGCACTGCTCGGGCTTAGGCGAGACTTGAAATTATAGGTCCTAGGTGGCAGTAGAAAGCTGCGTGTTCGCACAGTGGCTCTTTAAGGAAGAAGAAAAAAAAGGTCTTGGGGTGCCATCCATCCACTATCATGTCAGGTTAGAGTTGCCCACTTGAAGCCAGTGCTGTTGTGGAGAACCGAGTCCCAGAAGATGGGACAGAAGAGCAACATATAGCCTTTGTGCACTTTTTCTTCCTTCTTCAGGAAAGAAAAAGACACTATGCACATGATTAAGCTACGTTTTCAGGCTCTTGAAACTGATCCCTCTGGAAGCTAATTAAAGATAAGCACAAGCGAAGTCGTCAGGTGTCTGTGAAATACCTTCAGTGCTTTGGAAGCAGTTAAGCCGCTTGAGAACAGTAACTTGGGATGAAGTGCTGCCCAGGCCACAAGTGTAATGCCAGCGCTCACAGGCTACGCTCCAACGCTGCCCCCTGCCTTTCCAGCTGTGCAGAGTCCCCGTCACACTGCCAGACAATTTCATCTCTAAACACCTGCTGTGGTAACACCTCTTTATCATTCTGACGCTGGTAAGAGTTGTGATTGAGAGAGCTTCTGCAGAAGGAATGGGGGGGTGTTGGTCCCTGCACGTCCCAGCTACCTCAAGGGAGAAGGGCCGCTGCACTCGTCTGGATGAAGCAGGAGGGTGGGTGGACCGAAGGCCATTGACTAGACCAAGATGGGAGGTGAGACGGTGCGTCTGTGTCACGGGAGAGCGGTAGTGATAGTTCAGCAGCCAAGCAAGCAGGTTGATTTAGGCTCCTGTTGGGGTAATGATGGAAGCCAGCCAGCCAGCCTTGACTCGTCCATCCTTCCTGCTGCCGCTACCACCTTGCTCCCCTGAGGAACAGAACTTCACCTTGACCTTTCCCCTCTCCATCCAGCTATGAAGCTGCTCCCTCCGCTGTGGGAAGCCCCCAGGCAAGACGGCAGTGCTCAACTGGCCCCCCAGACCAGCTTGCAGAGCTCTCCCTCAGCGCGAAAGCAGTCAAACACACCACCATTTCTTCCATGTTTCCAATGCCACCACCTAGGTAAGTGCATTGTTGCCATTCGCTTTTACACTCACGAGTGAGAAATTTCAAACCAACACCCCGTGATTAGTTTTGCAGTAGCAGGATCCAGATCACATGAGCACGTTTGTGCCTGACAACAGGCTCGAACATCTTTCGCGACACGGTGTGTCCAAACAACGGAAGAGCACTCAACCAAACTTTGAGGCCAAGCGGTGGTGATGTCACTTTAAAATCACTCATCTCATGAGAGTAAAATCTCAAATACAACAAAGCCTTTATTTAAATAGGCTTGGCATTTTCAGTACTATTGAAAGACTTCTGACAAGTCTGCAGGGAGCCTACCTAGATGGTCACCTGAAATAGAGATGTCACCAGAAGTGTAGTTTTTAATTTTGTAAGTAATTTTCTTACCTGGCTCCATCAAACCTCGTTGGAAGGTGCTGCATCCCGTTCTGGGTCCATTTCTGGTTCATAAAGACCTTCTGGAACAGGAGGTTGGGGGCCACTAGATGATCTTATGGACCCTGAGCGTGCGGGTTTGACCTCCGTCTCCTGGGACGCAGGGTTTTCCCCGGACTCCTGCCCAGCACTGTCAGGGGCCAGCGCAAAGATCTCCACTTCAAGGTGCATAGATTTCTCAGAGCTCACTGCTTTGGTAGAGCCGTCTGCCTCCACATGGACTGAGGAGTCATACTTTGTACTCTCCAACTGCACAAATTTTGCAGAACCCACAGATTTTTCAGACCCGCCTGAGGCTGTCTTGCCTACTACAAGTATAGGACTGTGTGGTGGTGACTGCTCCTTGCTTTTAAGACGAGCAACATGATCAGAAAAGGGGATAACTATTTGTTCTGGTAACTGCTCAACATAAGTAAGTCCTTCGATTACAGGCTCATCATTATAGATAGAGGCTATGTGCATGGTGGATGTCACCTCAATGTCAGCCTGCAAAGGGACCTCAGAAGCATGGTCACAAGCAGGAGGTTCTTGTTCACCCTGCAAGGGGCATGAGGAAGCCGCTGGTGATTCAGCCTTACTGCCCACACGTGCATGGACAGATTGTTTGCTCACAACCTGCTCTGCTACCGTCTTGCCAGAACACACACCAGGAGTGGCCACCGCGTTCTCTTCAGCAGCCTTCGAGCTCAGCATCTCCTCGAAAATACCAGGCATACTTGTTGCCACATCCACCATTAAAATTTCAGATTGATCAGAATGAACAGATGGAACATTACCTAACATCTGAGCAGCAAACTGGGTGGGGTCCGCAGGGACATAGGCAAACTCGGAAGTGACGGCCGCTGGCAACGGTGAGGACGGTGGGGTAGCGTTCTTAGGGCTGGTTGGTTTGGACGGGCCCCGGGGTGCTTCGCTTGCGTCCTCAAGCTCTGAGGCCAGGTCGGCCTGGACTGACGGGAACTGAGTGGTTTTGCTGCTGAACAGCAGCGCTGCTATGTTATCCTCCTCTGTGTCTGTCGATTTTTCCATCCGTTTAGGCTCTAGGGAAATGGTAGGTGTTTTTTCTGGCTCTCTCACACATTCTGCTTTCTTCTCTTGTGCCGTTCCTTCCGACCATTTCTCCACTAAAATGAAGGTCAAATGAGTTAATAAGTACACAGTCCTCAAAAAAGGAATTTTAAAGGAAGCATATTTGAGCATACCAAAGTCATCATGTACACAACCTTCAAAGTTTTGTTTCACTCTCGAACATCTGTAACTTAAGTGTGGGCAGTGAAACTCCCCTGTCCTTATCTACTGAAGAGAAATAAGGGACTACTTAAGTAGCACAGTGACAAAAGCTAATAATCAGATACCACCTTCAGCTGCAGCATAATTCAGCTGAAAACATCCCTGAAAAAATCCCCTGATCCAAACTTCCACAGAAAACTGGGGAAAGAAAAAAACACTTCATAACTTAAACACATGCTGTCGTATTAAAAGGCATTCTTTAAGAAAACTGGTATATAAAGTTCAATTTACTCAACTGTAAAACTGGGCTACTATAGCATATTTTTACATTAGAAAATGTCATGTATTCTTATCTAAACACGCTAGCACCTGCTGGCAAGGTGGGCTGATGCAGCCGAAGCACTGACCCAGACAAAAGCAGCAGAAAGAGTTCTGGAAGTGGGCCTCAGCAAGTCCTTGGAAGGGAAGAAAATAACCATGGAAATAAAAACCATGAAAATAAAATTCCTGATGCCATACAGCACAATGCTGGAAAACTGCTGTAAAGTCATTTTCTGGACTCAGCATTGTGCTTGTCACTCACGTTTGTCTAACCACCTGAGTCATGACTCAAACGTTTTCATATCTGCCCACTTAGGATTACCTCTTTGGGGAAGCATCTCCCTAATGTCATTAAATCAGCAAGGAAAGTTAAATTTGCCTCAGGAGATTATATTTGCTTCAAGTCAAAACTTTGGAAACGTGTCTTCATGGTAAAGAAACCGGTGCTTGGGGTTTAAGTCCTGGCCCTGAGAGTGTTCTCCCCCAGCCCCTTCTCCCACACTCTTGCTCTTCCCCCTGGGGGCAGCCTGCTATTTCTCATCGATGATGCCAGGCAGGGACTCGCTGACCTAGGTGGTCCTTTCTCACTGTTCCTGTGGGTCATCCATGGCAGCTGATCTCTGCTTTCTATCTGTGGTCAGTCTTGAGCCAATGTTTCTGCCTCTCCTCCAGTGCTAGGAAGGAGCCCTCTATTTGATGTTGACACAGGACTCCTCTCTGGCCTTCTACCTTGCTTCCATCTTTCACAAAGGGCCTATGAGTGTGAACTTCCTGTGTCTGGAGTCCCAGATTCCTCCAGCCGGACACCCGAGCCCACCCTTAGGGCAAAGGCAAGGTCAGGACACCCACTGCTAAAGGAACTTGAGGCCTGCAGTGCAGTGAAGGTAGGAGAGCCACCGTGAAACCCAAGCCCACTCCTCTCTAGACTCACCTGCCCACTCTATGCCAGCAACTCTCTTTTCCCTCATGGGGACTTCCAATCCCAAAGCTGGCAGTCATTTATTTACCATGAGCATTCTCAAGAACACAACCAGCTTTGAGATTGGATCACTGAAGTCCATAGATCGCCTGCATAGGACCCATCTGAGATGTCACTTAGAGGAATTCAGCAACTGTGAGAAGGCCATGTGCCCTTTTAAAACAGGTTTATCATTCCTGAAAAATCTAAGAGACTAATCCTTATGCTTCTAATTTTTGCCTTTGGAAGTCCCCTATTAATCACCATTCCGGAAAGGTAAGTGTTGGTAGCTCACAGTCGTGTCTGACTCTTTGTGACCTTATGGACTGTAGCCCACTGGGCTCCTCTGTCCATGGAATTCTCCAGGCAAGAATATTGGAGTGGGAAAGGTAAAGCATTATATAATCATGAATCATGACAACTCAGAATTTATGACATTGCTGCCTTCCCTACAACTTTTCATAGTAAAAAGGTATATGAGAAAGTCTGGATCTTAGTCCTAACTGAATAGATTTAATGGCCAAGCCAATGGTTCTGAGCTTCAGCCTCATAGTCTGTAAGATCTTGAGTCTTTGTAGAGATTAAATGGAATTATTCACCTAAAAGTTACTCTACAAAGTGAAGTCGCTCAGTCGTGTCCGACTCTTTGTGACCCCATGGACTGTAGCCTACCAAGTTCCTCTGTCAGTGGAATTTTCCAGGCAATAGTACTGGAGTGGATTGCCATTTCCTTCTCCAGGGGATCTTCCCAACACAGGGATTGAACCCGGGTCTCCTGCATTGTAGACAGACGCTTAACCATCTGAGCCAAATAAATCACATATAAATGGGGAAGGAATAAATCAACACCTAGTTAAAAAGTTTTGAAATGTGACATCAAATTTTAAATCAGCTTTGATTAAAATTAGTTGGCTATTTCTTAAGATGCAGGATGTTCTTCCCCATTATACTGTATGTCTATATATATACACACAGACACATATGTCACATTTCATCACATTGAGATCAAATGCCTTAACCTATAATAATGGTTTTGAAATGTAAAGCACTAGATTAACCACTGGGTTTGGTTTAGAATACATAAGAGAATGTAACAAATATATACATGAGTTGAGTTTCTGTTTATCTACAAAAGGTAAAACAAAAGGTAAAACATTAAAGGTCTGTTTAACAGTTCCAAAGATTGCTGACTTGTAACCTTAGCTTTTGTCTGCCTGAGAATGTATTCTTTCATTTTAAAGGATGTATTCACTGCATATATATATTCATTCTAGGTTGGCAGCTTTCGCTTTCAGCACTTTAGAGATGTCATTTCATTGTCTTGGCTTCTGTGGTTTCTGTTAAGAAATCAGCTATTTGTCCGATTATTCTCCTGAAAGTAATACGCCTCTTTATCCTTCCTGTTCTCATGATTTTGTCTCTGTCAGCAATTTGACCATGCTGTACTGAGGTGTGGTTTTCTTTGTACTTATTCTGCTGTGGGCTCAAACTTCTTGAATCTGTAAGTTGATGTCCTTCAGTCAGCCTTAGATAATTCTCGGCCACTTTTTCATCTACTCTCTTTTCTCCTTGACTCTAGTTACACATTTTTCCCTCCTTCTGATCATGTCCCACACATATCTTACACTCTGTCCTCTTATTTTTCTTCTTGCTTCAATTTGGGTATTTTCTACTACCCTGTTTTTTAGTTCCTAATTTTGTCTTCTGCTAGTAAAGCTATTTAATAAAAATTTTATTTGAAGTTACAGAATAACCATTTGTTGTTGTTTTTAGAGCCTTACTCTGTTGACGTTCTCCAGCTTTTCATCCAGTTGATCTTGTTCTAATATGGCAAATATGATCCTCCTGAGACTTCATTTTATATTTTGTCAAAGTAGGTATATTACACGTTGTCCTTATTCCCAGGCTGTGATGTTCCTGGGGTCTCAACTGAATTGCCAGTTTCCAGAAGTCTCATCATTTAGGCTGAGTCCAAACTCCAAAGCCTCCCCACAACACTGTACCACTTGTGAAAATCCTACTTAGCTTTCAGTCTTTCAGCAGTTCTTCTCTGCTAAGCCTTCTCAAACCTTGGAGTCCACACATGAGCACCTTAGAAGTTGGCAAAATAACCAAAAAAAGTATCTTTGCAGACTTTTGGGAAACCCTTCTCCGCAAATGCCTCCTCTCTGGTGCTGTCACCTAGATCCCAGCCCCGTCAGTAGCCCCAAACTCTGCTGCTGTTTTCTCTTCCTGGAGTTACTTCCAGCCTCTGCTTAGTCTCTTTTCCTGCACACGAATTTGAAAAATGCTACCATGGTGAATATGGGGCTCAAGTTTTGTGAACTTTCGTGGTTGAGCTCTGGCTCTGACCCACACATTGTGTTTTTCTGCTGCCTCCTAGTTACCTAGGTAGAAGCGTAACGCATACTACCTGGGTGCTGGTCTCTGACTCCACTGTATTTCTCTACTCAACGCTTCTACTTTCTGGAAAGGGTGGTCTGTGTGCTTAATTCACCGAAGGACTAAGATATTCTGCATAATTTGGTTGTCTTTAGCAATTAAGGACTAGTTGACAGTATTTTAGTCCCAGCTTGGACATTCTGCACTTAGCTCTCTGCCGGGTTGAGTCACTTCACTTTTCCCATCTGGATTACTTGCTGGTCAGGACTCTGAGACATCTAAACACATTTGGACCCACCAAAAGCCAGACAGACTATAGGAAACATATTTTCCCAGGCCTATCTGAGAAAGACACTCCAGTATTTCTAATCCAGTGCATCACATGCAGTTAGTTTATTCAGCCAATATTTCCTGAAGGTCTGATCATGACAGTGATAGTGTAGGATTTGAATGTAGCATGTGATGTGCTAAATGCAGCACCATGCTACCAGTGAGCTACCAGTGAGCTCCTGAGGAGCATGCATTCTTCTAGGCAGCACAAGAATGCAGAGAACAAGCCACCTGCTTGGGTCTTAGGGAATTCTGATGATGAGAAATTCTACCTACCTTCCTTATCGCCAGTTTCAGCCTCAGCTAGCACTTTTCATGCACCACAATCCCACTGTCAAGAAGGACTTTCTATTTCCCTCTCCTGTGCCACAGGAAATGGCCTTTGAGCCTGTCTTTTTCCGTGCCTCCTCTATGGTTTATCTAAAGTAAAAACTTGATTCTGGTAACATTAGGTCTTGAAAATTCCAAGAAAGTCTCTCAACAAAAACAGGCTCTTCTACAACTCCAAAGTGTTACCCTTTTTATTATGAACCGAGTAATGGATTCTTTGCTGCAGACTCTATTGCCTTTTCCCTAAAGCAAATTAATGCTTCAATGGGTAGAGATCAACAAAGCAAATAGGAAAAAATAGGAAAAAATTTATCTTTTAGAAATATACCTACAACACTGAAGAGTTGGGATTGATAGGGAGCTATCAAAGTGTCTGGCCAGCAGAGTCAGATGCTTAGCTTGTAAGGCCCAGGGTGGTCTTGCTTCCCACACTGACCTCTCCTTGTGTTCCTGACCTCATCTGGTTTGCTGTCCTGGCTTGCATGGTTTTCCTTATCTGCTTCTCAGCCCAGCGTTCTCCTCTCTTAATCCTGACCCTGTATTTCTGTCCCTAGTCTTGACAATCTGACCCCAGTTCTCAACTATACCCTTTTTCTTAGTAATTTATTTGCCATCTTTAGCATAGCTGCTGCTAAGTCGCTTCAGTCGTGTCAGACTCTGTGCAGCCCCATAGATGGCAGCCCACCAGGCTCCCCCATCCCTGGGATTCTCCAGGCAAGAACACTGGAGTGGGTTGCCATTGCCTTCTCCAGTGCAGGAAAGTGAAAGTGAAGTCGCTCAGTCGTGTCCGACTCTTAGCGACCCCACAGACTGCAGCCCACCAGACTCCTCCGTCCATGGGATTTTCCAGGCAAGAGTACTAGAGTGGGGTGCCATTGCCTTCTCCGTTCTTTAGTATAGACTACTCCCCAAATACTTAATCTTCCCACAGCATTAAAGCATGAAGGACCTAAGCCCCACTCCCAACAACATCGCCAGATAATCATTCCAGTTTTTTAACTTAATGAAATTCTTATCTTGGTACAAATTACCAGCCTGCCTAGGCAAAGAAATGAAAGACTCCTTCTGACGCAATACTCATCCCTGTTTAGGAAATCAGTATAGCCTTACTTGAAAAAATTGCCCAGAAAAGTAGAGTGAACACCCAAGCCTCATAAAATTTGGTATGGTTAGTCCTGAAATAGATATTCCTTTTTTGTTTAATAAAGGTGGATAAGCTACAAGTATATGTAATGAATTCTATAAGGCATAAAGATAGAATTGGGCTTAAGAAACTGGAGACGTTGTATCTAATATGAATACATAAGACAATATTTAATGGTACACATAACTACTGTGATGCTACATAAAAACTGAAATTGGGCTCAGTGATCAGCAGCAGTTCACAACTATGGCCACACCAAGAATGTCCAACCAGAATCAGTTAGGATAGTTAGTTAACAGGCTATTTGGGTTGGGGACCTTGGTGGCCTAAGCCTTCTTGATTCTTCCAAAGTAGTGACTATTTCCTGCCTCTGTTGGAAGCCAAGACAGGAATAACATTGGAAACTAGACTCAGTTAGGCTTAGGAGGATGGAAGGTGCCACTCTGATGGATAGACCACTGCCCTCTTCATGGAGTGGTGGAAAGGTCAGAATTAGTACAATCTGGGCTATAGGCTCCATACAAGAAGCTGACAGGAGGAAGAAGTGAAAAGTGGGAGATAATGTGGGAAAAGAGAACTGAGATTTCGCTCCAAGTTCAAAAAGTAAAGTTTTTTCTAGAGAAATGTTACTGGTGTGTTAACTCTGTCTATTGTGGAAAGAGAGTCATACTACTAGGAAAATCTTCATGCTACTAAGAAGATCTAAGTTGAGATCCGAACTCTACCAAATAGTATTTTAGAAACTTACAAGTTACCAACTCACTCCCAAGCATCAGATTTCTCTTGAGTAAAACTGAGTTGTCTTAATTGACAAAATATACTTTTTTGCCTAGGACAAAACAGGTAGTCAATAAATTCTATTCTCCTTCTTTTGCTAGATATACTGAGTGGTAGAACTTGACACAACTGTTTTGCCTTAAAATAGTGCCTGAGTTTCTAAAGTCCCCTCAATGACTCATGCAGATTAGTGAAGAAATTCTCCTGAGAAGACTGAGAAATAGAAACGCTTTCACTGATTGATACAGTAGTGAGACCTATTTAATCAAATGGCAGAAAAGTCAAGAGGATCCAAAAGAGGGTTTTACATGAGCACCTTTGGGAATGAGCACACATAGGTGAAATATCTGCCAGAGTGGAGGCTGGATAGAGGCAGGCTCTGGAAAATGGGAGAAAAGATAAGAAATGACAGAAGTGAGAAAAGTTTGCTCCCATATCTGGTTCTTTTCTCTCCATCACCTGACTCTGCATGAAATTCTGAAGGTGGTGGGCGATAGGTAAACAGTACTGGTCCTATGACAAGGCCTACCAACAGTGGGGCTACTTCTAGGAAAAATCCCAAATTGAAGTGTTTGAATCAAACGGTCTGTGCAGGACATACTTATCTCCATACTTCCCATGCGTATGGGTAGCTTGGTAGTAATGCTGCTAGGCAGCAAACTAACCAGTTTGGAAATAACTTTGGGGGATACATCTGGTATCTGGGAGATGAGTGGACACCAGTGCATTAGGGATGGCAATTTAGCTCTTGCCCACATCATTAAGTGTTAATAACTGGTGCTGTCTTTTTTAAAATAGAGGTATAGTTGATTTACAATGTGGTGTTACATATAATAATGTAGAAGTCCATTAAGCCATTTGGGATGACAATAAAAGGCAGACATCAATACTGGATTGTAACACTGAACTCATTATATTTTCTGGTCATACCTTTGTGTTACCTTCCCCTGCTCTGTGGTAAACTAGAATAAGCAACATTTGTTTCTGCTCTGCTGTCTAAAGAGCAATCTGTCTGTACAGCCATACTGTGAGCTTGCTTTCAGGATTATCTGTACATGCTCTGTCAATTTCCTTGATACCTATAGTCTATAGAAGAGAAAGAGCAGTGTCTCTTACCCCTTACCTCCATCAGAAGTACAACTGCTCCATTAGTTCAGTCTGTTTATTTTGAACCTGAGATTCAAAGATGTTAATCCCTGCTGGACCAAAATCCATCCCTTTAGTCCATATCCTAAATTGAATGGTGGATAAACTCTTCAGTAAACAAGTTAAGTCTCAAAGGCTACCACTTAGTTACCTGCCGCCATAAAGATTCACTGACTTTATCACCATTCTCAAACATAGCCAGCCTGCACAGCCAGTCCTCTCAAACAGCTCCTGGTATAAACCAGTACAAAGGCCATAATAACTTTGCCTGCTGTCCCTCCTCCAGAAGATCTTCCTGACCCAGGGATCAAACCTGTGTCTCTTACATCTCCTGCTTTGGCAGGCAGGTTCTTTACCACTGGTGCCACCTGGAAGCCCCAAGGTTATTAGCAAATCCCAGACCTATTTCCCATGGTAAGCTGAGAATGCCATCAGGACCCTGTAGGGAAGCAGCCAGACCAGACAATAAAACATTCCTATTTGAGTGGCGACTCACTCCCCTATCCTGTGAAATGCTGACTCTTGATATTCCTAGTCTTGTTTTGTTTCGGGTGTGTCTTTCACTGTAGGTCCAAGCCCTCAGGATTTTTACATTTTCCTAGGTTTTATCCCTAATTTCTCCCTAGCTTGGCTAAGTTATCTATTGACATCAGTAGCAGAGAATAAACATGGATGTAACTCACTGATCCTACCTTTTTTCTCTATGGTCATTCCAAAATGTTGGTCAGCCAATGGAGCATTACTTAGTTATTTCTCACACTCACTGTAAGTCACCGTTTTCTCCACAGAATTCTTCCAAAAGCTTTTTCTTTCAATTCTTTTAGACATGTGTGCCTGTTCTTGGGATTTAACCAGTATAGACTCTTTTGCTCATATTGATCTTTCCAAATGTTCATCATGTAAATTTTTCCTTTTACATTTTTCCCCTTCTGACTTCCTCACTGTTCATCCATCCTCAGTTTCATTGTTATGTTCACATAAGATAGAGATTTACATACATATACATAAAACAACTTTTTCCTCTAAGCAGATATATACAGCCTTACATCGCAAAAACAGACCAGAGACCATATAATATGAAAAACTATCTGAATTTTCTATGAAAAGTATGTTTAATGACACCTAATTGCTGCCCTGTCCTCCAAGCTGGACTGCAGTTTAAACCATCATGGGGAGGGGAAAAACAAGGGTGACTAACCTTTTCTATTAAAATAATCTTCCAAGAGAGTTTATATACAACATTCCTAAGTAATGTGTCTATTATAATTTGAGTCTTTACCACTACAAAATTCAGTTCAAAGATGGCATATTGGAAAGGGTTTACACACCCTTCCTTCTAGATCTCATGGTACCAACAAAAGTTGAGGGTTTCCTGCAAAGTGTCAGATTTCTTAAAAAAAACTGATTCAGTAATAAAAAATAAAGCATCAGTGTGATTAAACATCAGTGTAATTATTTAAACAGACAATATTTGTATCATTCTTAAGTTTGAACATGTTAGGCATGATACAGTAATTCATAACTAGGTTTTTATGAAACTGTTACTACTAATGGTACTTACCTTTAATCTGATGAAACTGTTTAACCAGATCTTTTATATCCAGACAAGAATGTCCTGAAGAAATAAGAACAGGAAATGAGATACATAAAATTCCCAATTTAAAATACTTTCTTGTTCAAAGCAACAAATGTATAATCTAAAGCAGTAACAAACCTTCTCTAAAGAGAATAAGTTCTCTGAAATAAACTGCTGCGAACTGGGTGATGTTGGGTGGATTGGTTTTGAGTATGGCTCTGCTGACTCCCTCAAGCAGAGTCTTGAGGCCATAAGGTACGACAAGTCTGGGCTTTGAAGAAATCATGCTGGCGGGATGTCTGTAATCTCAACTACAATGAAGAAAAACAGTCTTATAAATAGTATGGAAGTTTACTACTGAAAATGTTATGAGTTAACTACAGTTTCTAAGAATAAACCTATTAAAATTACTAGTTTTAGTGCAGATCTCTAGGTATTTATTCAAGGAAAACTAATGTTTAATGGTAGTTTGAAAAACAAAAAAAGAACCATACTACCAACAATATATCATGTGCAGATGAGCAATCGAGTACTGTTAAAGAAATCCATGGGAAAAGCCCTGCCAGCAACTCCAGGATGCTACTAAAAACAAAGAACAAAAACCAGACAAAACCTGTTTTTACAAAATTCAGTAAG
Source organism: Capricornis sumatraensis (assembly GCF_032405125.1). Classification (NCBI taxonomy): domain Eukaryota; kingdom Metazoa; phylum Chordata; class Mammalia; order Artiodactyla; family Bovidae; genus Capricornis; species Capricornis sumatraensis. Next base: position 35,252,656 of record NC_091089.1, read on the forward strand.
TATTTTGTGCAGTAGAATTTCAAGAAAGAGAAATTATTAAGCTCATTTATCTGTGCCTAAGAAACATCTTTCCAAACCACATTGGGAACTGGCTTTTCTGTACATTCATCAAATAGAGTAAATTTCTACAAGAAAATATTTTCCCCTCACTCTCCTAAGCATATCCCCAGACACACTGATTATCCTTAAGTGTATATATTTTAGCTTTGTTTTTAAAATTAGAGTAGTTACTTGTGGTATTATACCACCCACCACCATCCATACCTCTTTTCTCCTATCTTCCCTTAACCTCTACCCTAGTTTTCCTCTTTCCCTTCTCTTGGCTTTCTGGATTTTAAGTGGTACCAAAGGCATTGCATAACATTTACTGTAACTCTAAGCTGCAGAGGTTGCTACCCTAAACTCTGTCAGTGTTTGTGTTTTATTTCATTCTAAAAACATTTAAGAAGGCTTATAAATACTCATAAAGAACAAAATAAAATATTTAAGGAACCCAGTTCAGTAGAGGGAAATTATGGTAGGAAAAACAGGATTAAGCCACAGGTAAAGTTAGTATTTCAATACAAACCTTAGGTCCTACACTAGAGATCGATAGTCAGATCAGCCTTCTGAATTACCAAGAAGCCATCACATAATAAACAGTTAAATGATTCAGGTTTCCTGAGATTAAAAAACAATAGATGCTTGGGAGAATCACAGATATTCTGGGCACTGAGTCCCAGAAGAAATTTCTCCTATGGGTCCTCATAAAGAGAACACTGTAATCATGAACCAGGTCCTCAACAATCTCTCTATAAGAAATAGAATAATGAGTTTCATAGGGTACGTGACACAGTTCAGTTACAGCCATCATTACACAAGGAGCCAGCCTCTAATAAAAAGCAACTCATGTGGCATAGCAAAATGCTGAATATTTAAACGTACACCTTCCCAAAGGTCAAGAAAAAAAATGTTTTGGCCAAAGCAAACTCTTTGAGAACATAATTAAGGATACTGTATTCAAGCCCCTAATGAAAACTTACTATTAAGAGTTTCATCCAACAGCTTCACTGAATTAAACCATCTTTAAACTAACTAGTAGTGCACCTCTGGCAGGCCCACATGCTGCATGTTAAGGGACACAGGTAGTAATTAAATACATGACACATGTACATTTCTTATGTATTTTTTCAAGTATATCCTGTGCACCCCAGTGAGCTGAGTAGGCAGGTGGTGTTTTCAAAGTGGCTTACCAGGAACCCCGACAGCTAACTGTAGTCAGCACTTGGTGCTACCAACTGTGAGGGGAGCGCCTCTACCCCACCCCACCCCACGCGAATGTGTGGCGTATTTAGTGCCCCAGGACCAAGGATTGTGCGTCCTGCAGTGCAGTGCCTTACAAAGAATCGTCCTAAAGATGAGAAATGACCGTGACACGGATCGTACCTACATCACCGGGTAAAGTCACACATAGGGCCGTTGAGGGCTGTGTAAAATGACAGCTTATTAGTTCTCCCCAAACTTATATTTGACAAATATTTGTCTAAAACCAACAAATTTTACAACCCCTACCCCCACAGAGGAGTAACGCCTGAACAGAACGGCGCGCCTTTGGCTGAAGATGCGAGAGTTGGGGGCTTCGGAGCCACAGGAAACGTCAAGGGTACCCACCACTCACTCCCTAAAGACTGCGCCGGGTGTTCGTTTTTGCCGTTTGGTTGGTTTGGTGGAAAGGGCAGAGAGACCTGGGAGAGCAGGCGTCCCGATTCCACATCGACTACTTTGGCGGTGGCGGACCCGCTCACCCGGACCCCGGACCCGCAAGTCCAGTCCGCCCCAAGGGCGCTGACCGCCTCACTGGCGGATGTGGGCCCGCCCCTCCCCGCAGGCCTCCCACTCCCCTAACTCTAGAGGAACCTTCCAGCAACCACACCGTGCTCGAGAGACCTCGAGGGCTTAACTGTCGCCAAGCCGGAAGGGGGTGGGGGCGGCGCGGGGTGGGGGTGGGGGGGGCGCTTTCGTCCAGATCACCTTCTCCCTTCCGGCTACGCTCTACCGAGCTTCCTCCTTTCCCCCTTGCCGGCGGCTCCCGGAGAAGACTGCGCGCCCGGTAGGGTCTTTTATACCCCTGGGGGACACGTCAGGCCTACGTCACAAAGCCCGGCCCTCTCTGAGCTCTGAACGGGCGCGAAAGGAGGCGGGAGTTTGGGGGCCACAGCCAATGGGAAGCCGAGAGAGACAAAGGTCGGAACTCCGCGGAGCAGGGAGGAGTGCTTTTGCCTTTTCAAGCAAGAATACAAAGGAGCATAGGAAACGGGAGTCTCCACACCATAGCAGGCTCTCCATTTTGGGTCTAGCTTCGAAGGAAACAGATTTACGGCAGTTTTGTCTTGCTGTCACTGCATCACACTACTCTCCCCCGTCCCCCTTATTCTGTTGCTCTCTACTCACCTTTTTGAAAAAAAATTCTGCCGATGTACACAACACACACTGGTAAGCCCTCCTCTCAAGAAACATGCCTGCTGAAAGAGAATTTGGCATTGATCCCGAATCTTCCTGTTTCTCGTAATTCCAGATCTTGCAATACTTCAGGCATGGTAGATCCTTCGCAAACCATACCATCAGCTGCAGGGTGCAAGTCCATAGGACAGTGTAGCTTTAGCTCCCTTTTACCCAAGTGAAACTGACTCCTTCAAATACCCTTTGCTTTTTTTCTACCCCGTTCGGGCTCTAATGTTTGTGCTGGGGATTTATACCATCAGAGTCATGATGGTCAAATTCCAAGCAGCTTTCGTTGTAATCTATTTCCACACGTTTAAAAAGCCACAAGAATCACTGTAAATCAACGATTAAATATCATCGGGGCACATATCTGACAAAACTTTAACTTGAGAAAAAATGAAGACTACCAGAGCAGGTTACAGTAAGAAGCAGTGTTAAAACCCTGGCCTACATCTATGCTGCACACACCACTTTATGAGGATATTAATTTGTCCATTACCTATTAATGAGTGCCTATTATGTGGCAGACAAGCCCCTTCTTCTTATGAATATTACGTTTTAAAAGAAGAAATGCCCTTTTAGTGTGACTTTTGAGTGTGATGATAGATCTGCAGGTGGTAGTTTTTGGTGCTCATCACTGTCTCCTCACCCCCTCCCCCCGACTTTGTAGTGTAAGTAAAAGTGAAATGAAAGTGGATGATTCATTTCCACTTGTTTAGTTTAAAATATATTTAATTATCATAGGTGTAACGACACTGAGCTAAGAACCCCGAGTACAAACATTTGATACTTCATTTATGGTGACTTTTGGAATGAGGGACATATGCTTATGTAACCTAACCAAACTTGGTCTGTCACCTTGAACACCGATTAGGTGTTACATACTGTGCTAAATCTGCAACACAGAAGGCAAGCCTATGTACTTTTCAACATTTCTGCAATGTGGAAGTTCTGTCCAAGTTCCTCTGAAAAGCAAACTGTTTCAGCGTAAGCACCTAACAAATGTTAAAACCTCTCTGCGCTGCTCAGTTTCTAGAACTCCTAGTGATTTGATGTGGCTTTACAATCTTCTTGTCCTTGTGTTCATCTCTTTCAGTCACTGGGGATCTAACTAAAATACAAACCTACTTGGTTCTCCATTGCTCCCCGTCCCTCCCTGCTTCAAATCCTTACTCTATAGAAGTCCACGGTTCTTGCAGTGACCTGTGTAACTATCTCATCTTACCATCTGGTTTCCATTGACCCTCGAGAGACTGGACCTGAAGACACATGCAGTTTGTCACTCTGTGCCTTTGCTCATCAGGTCCAAGGCCTGAGACATCTTTCCAGCCATCATTTTCACATGAATGCATCTTTCTCCTCCTCTAAAACTCAGCTCAGCAATCTCCTGCTTTAGAAAACCAAAGGGTTAGAAGCATTTTTTCCAGCAGCCCCATAATATGTATAACTCTGCCATATAGTTGACTCTCTCAGATTTACTAAATACTTACCAAAAGATGATAACCTAGGGCCATCTCTCTCTAATGTATTCTATCTGCATTAGACTTATCCTAGGAGTCTGTTAAAAAGGTCTTCCTAAGCCTTACTTCAGTTCAGTCACTCAGTCATAACTGACTCTTTACGACCCCATGAACCGCAGCACACCCGGCCTCCCTGTCCATCACCAACTCCCAGAGTCTACCCAAACCCATGTCCATTGAGTCGGTGATGCCATCCAACCATCGCATTCTCTGTCGTCCCCTTCTCCCCGTCCTCAATCTTTCCCAGCATCAGGGTCTTTTCAAATGACCTTTGCATCAGGTGGCCAAAGTATTGGAGTTTCAGCTTCAACATCAGTCCTTCCAATGAACACCCAGGACTGATCTGCTTTAGGATGGACTGATTGGATCTCCTTGCAGTCCAAGAGACTCTCAAGAGTCTTCTCCAACACCATAGTTCAAAAGCATCAATTCTTCAGCACTCAGCTTTCTTTGTAGTCCAACTCTCACATCCATACATGACTACCGGAAAACCATAGCCTTGACTAGACAGACCTTTGTGGACAAAGTAATGTCTCTGCTTTTGAATATGCTGTCTAGGTTGGTCATAACTTTCTTTCCAAGGAGTAATTGCCCTTTAATTTCATGGCTGCAATCACCATCTGCAGTGATTTGAGTCCCCCAAAACAAAGTCTGACACTGTTTCCCCATCTATTTGCCATGAAGTGATGAGACTGGATGTCATGATCTTAGTTTTCTGAATGTTGAGCTTTAAATCAACTTTTTCACTCTCCTCTTTCACTTTCATCAAGAGGCTCTTTAGTTCTTCTTCACTTTCTGCCATAGGGTGGTGTCATCTGCATATCTGACGTTATTTATATTTCTCCCGGCAATCTTGATTCCAGCTTGCGCTTCCTCCAGCCCAGCATTTCTCAGATGTTCTCTGCATATAAATTAAATAAGCAGGGTGACAATATACAGCCTTGATGGACTCCTTTTCCTATTTGGAACCAGTCTGTTGTTCCAAGTCCAGTTCTAACTGTTGCTTCCTGACCTGTATACAGATTTCTCAAGCCCTACTTAGAACCTATTGAATTACTATCTCTCTGTAGTTGTAAAACTACAACTTGAGAACCACTCCAGAGTCCATCTAAGTTACAAGTGTGTTGCTTCTACTGGATATCCTGATCAACTAGGAACTCAGCCCCCTTGCTAGTTTTTACAAGTTAGCCAAGTGGGTGAATATCACTTTAACTGAAGGAGCCCCCCTTTTAGGAACTAACTTTACCTTTTTTTGTTCTCCCTTCCCTGCCCTTTTCTAAATTTTCTAAGTATTTCCTTTTCCTAAGTTCAAGTTCAAGCCTCCCCCCACCCCAACTATGTCTTTTCTTGGGAGGATTTGGACCTAAAAAGATTTTTTCTATAAAATAAAACCCTAGTGGCCCAGCGATAGACTCTGAGCTTCCACTATATGGGGCATGAGTTCAATTCCTGGTCGGGGAACTAAGAGCCCACAAGCCAAGTGGTGGGGCCAAAAAATATGTAAATAAAATGTACAAACAACATCCAAACCAAAATAAAAAGACATAACAAACAAAACATGACTGTGTGACCATGTATCTTCATAGATAAGGATCCATATTTGAATACTTGCCACCACAATCTGCTTAAGGAAGCAATCAACTAGGAAAGTTTACATAGCAAAGCAAAGTGTGTGTGTGTATTTTAAAAAACCATGTATGCACTGTCTTTCAATTTTAGTTGTCAGAAAGATAAAAATGCAAATTCTCTAAATAACTGACTTACACAATATGGGACAATAAATATTCTAATTTTCTGTGACATCTGAAAGTAATAATTCTTTACTTAGCTATCATGTGCTAAAATCAAAAAGATACCTACCTATCCCAATAAAAGTAAAATCTTAAATACATTAATCACAGAGGTACATATTATTACTAGACCATGCCTCAAAGTGTGTCAGATTATAATTGTGTTCCAAGTACAGAAAATATACATTAGAGATTTCTCTCATCATAGGCACAATCTAATACAAAAATATATCTGACACTTAGAAATTAGAAGGTCCACTTAGCCTCCAAAACAGGAAAAGGGGAAGGAATGATGCCAATATTAAAAAAGCACACACAGATGCAAACATGATTATTGATTATTTTCTTCATCAGAGAGGGGTAAAGAGCAATTTACACCAAACTAGGTTTCCAGGCAGATAACAGTAACTCAAAGGTTGGGTAAGTCACAGCACGCAGGCCAGACTGTTATAAATTACTCCACTCAATAATGTACTCAGATTTCAGTGAATCTAATGGCTTTGTGTACTCAGCGCAGTTTTGCCATTTTAGTATTTTCAGAACCACTATCTACCCCCTCTCAGAGCTCTACCACCAGGTTCCAGATAAATTGCCAGGGCTGCATCAAACCTAGCAGCTGCTGCTGCTGCTAAGTCGCTTCAGTCGTGTCCGACTCCATGCGACCCCATGGACGGCAGCCCACCAGGCTCTGCCGTCCCTGGGATTCTCCAGGCAAGAACACTGGAGTGGGTTGCCATTTCCTTCTTCAGTGCATGAAAGTGAAAAGTCAAAGTGAAGTTACTGAGTCATGTCCAACTCTCAGCGACCCCATGGACTGCAGCCCACCAGGCTCCTCCATCCATGGGATTTTCCAGGCAAGAGGACTGGAGTGGGGTGCCATTGCCTTCTCTGGAACCTAGCAGAGACAGTTTATAAACAGATCTACACATGGACTAGTAAAGAGACTCACTGAGCAGTGTTGCAATCATGTATATTCAGTGAAGTGAACTGAACACAGATTTATTTGAAATCCTGAGATCTCTCTGGAAAAACAAAAAGTTTTAAAGCAGTTAAAGCAGAAAAGTATGGAGCCTTATGTAATCTTTTACTACTGAATAATAAGTAGTTTGAACAATACCTGATCTGAAAATTCAAATAAGTATGAATACTGGAGCAAGAACTTCATGATTCAGAATGCTCCACAATCATAAGTGAGAAATTTGCCATATAAACTATAACCAAGAGGACATGAAAATGGCGAGAGCCATATTTTAAAGATTCATAACATTCTTTCCTTCAAACCAGGTATCTAAAATTTTTAGACATCAATTTTTCCCTTCAGAAGGCATCTACCTGGCTCCTGGATCTTCCCATTCATGAAAGTAGGTAGGCATCTTTTCTCTCTGGCTAGCATCTAAAACCCATGCAGCAGTCCCACTAGAAAGAAAGTCAATGTTAATAAGCGCTTTGTAAGCAAAAAAAACATGAAGCAAGTTCAGCCAAAGTCAGTGAGGAGTAAACATTTTTTTTAAAGAAACTATTATTCCCTCAAAACCTGATTAAGTAGATTAAAGCTGCCAAAGCTCTAGCTGCCCCTCCCATGTTTGTTTTGAAGTGAAATATTAAAACTGCTGATGTTCTATATTATACTTCAGCTAAAAGGATATGTAAATTAAATGACACCCCAAGAGGATATTCTATAGGGTACTGGAAATTTTAAAAATAACTACCCTTAAGATTGATCCAGGTTAGCCACACAATGACATAAATTCTAAAATGACTGAGGTATTTAGATTCTTTGAAAACACAGGTGTGCAGTACTGAACAAAGAGGTAAATTCAATGACAATAAAAATTAGCAACAAAGGATTAAAAAATAACTTTGAAGTCTATTTACAATATCAATAACCTGAGCTAAGGGGAAAATGATTAAATCCTGGCAATAGACAGCCCAGCAAATCCTTCACCAGCAAATACTTTGAGGCAAAAAAATCTGTGTGCTTTCAAGAACAGCCTTTTCATGCAATTTGCTGAAAAAGTTCCAAAACTTGGAAATTAGACAATTAATAACAAAGGATGGGAAACACCTATAATGTAGGTGTTACTAATCTTGTCTGTAGCCTAGGTCTTCTAATACATTCGCAAAAACAGCTATACTTTGGGCTGTAAAACTATCTTCTATTTGCTTTCATGTCGGCTTTCAAAGGGAAAAAAATGTTTGTCCTTTGAAACATTTTTGTAGACAAGCTGGAGATAAATATTTTGATGATACAACTTCAGCTGAGAAGTATTTTTTTTTAATAAGGAAAACTTGGAATTCTGGGTTATATTTGTTTTTACAATAAAAATTATTTGGTCTGTGGTCAGGAGACCTGCATTCTATTCAAGACTCTATAATAAGAGGAATAATTAATTGGAATAATTCAATTTGCTTTTTTGTGCCTGAGGCTCATTTTCTGGACAATGGAGATTAGAATATCTGTGCTATTATTCACAGGAATAGTTTGAGGATAAAGTAAAACTGGAAAGCACTGCTATTTTTTCAAAACACAATATAAATACTATGTTGTGATACTGTTAATAATTTTACAGGTACGTTGTGTTACCCAGTCAGATGTGTGCTTCAGGTAGGCATTCCTACAAGATCGCAGGTTGAATATTTAGTTTACTTTTATTTTAAAAATAATAAATCACAAAACTAAAATGTTTGAACAAGGTCACTTAACCCTCTCCCCAGGTGGTTAGTTATTATTACTACCATTATCATCATTTTTCTTTTTTAAGTTATGTGTTTAAAAGAGGAGATCTTTAATACATCAGCCTAACTGAGGAAACGTGTCCTGGGCCCAGACGGTTTTCGGAAGAAAAGCTGATCTTCGTAAGAGCGGTGTGCTCTGCTTTTAAAGTGCAGAACCTGTGTTGGGGAGGGACACAGCAGGAACTCGGGGTCTGTCACTGAGGGACCAGTTCCCTCACTGAGGCCAGAGCAGCATGAATGCGGACATGCAACCTGTTTTCAAAGTCGTAGCCAGAGAAATCCTCCTGCAAGACCAGAGAGAGAGACTATTAGCTAAGCGGTCGGTGCGACTACAGTATTAACCACACTGCACCTTGTGCTTCCAACAGTAAAAACTCCTTATGCTCCTAATAACGGCTTCACACTTTTTTTTTTTTTAATTCCCCAAACTTCAAATTCTTGTCTGTTTTTAAAATGTCAACTGAATGTTATTAAATGCTGTCTTTGGAAAATTTCCCTTATGTTATTCGAAGTTGCTGCTAAACTTCTCAACTCACGAACACAGTTGTGAAACCAAGTTATTTTCCCACTCAAACAAGAAGAGTTTCTATAAAGCAGGATGAGCAATTTCATAGGAATTTTTTGTGTAATTTTACTTAAAAATCAACTGCTCACTGATTCAGTTATGACTTCCCCCTCCAGGTATATTATCAACCAGGACAATCTTTTCACAAAACCTCTTGAATTCAGGCTCAAGAGTACACACAGAGGACAAGGTCACTGGAAAAAGAGAGACTGGGGATTTTGGGGCATTTTTACCTTTGCTTGAAGAAGGAGAGTTCTGCCTCTTCCTACAGTCTATGAATATAAGAAAAACACATTATCTCTTAACACCTATGTTTATATATACTCAAGCAGAAAATGTTATAATAGAAGATTTGTTAATTCCAACAATTCATGGTGACCTAGAGGGGAGTCAACTGCTCATTCAAGCATAATGACTCAATTTTTCTTTAATATAATGATGTTTACATCAAGGAATTACTTGATAATTTTTCATAATTTTAACTATTATTCTATAAACAACTAAAAGAGTTAAAATAGTTTAAGACCCTAAACAATCTAAATTTGATAATTTAAGTTTATTGGAAGTCAGTAAGCTAGATCTCTTTTTGAAGGCAATACTAATTGAGAACAATCAGCTTCATTTTTCAAGAGATAAATCATATTTGTTGTATTTTATGTATATGTATTTTAGGTTGCATTAAGAGTAAAACTTATCTTAAAGAATATGGCGTTAGAAATTTCTACCAAAATTCATAAAAACTGCATTTTCTCTTTTGGTAAAATTAGAATTTCAAATGACAAGACTTATCAGATGACATATTTAAGGATTAGGCTAGAATATTTCTGTTGATTTAGCTCAACTTTTAAAAAATCCATATATTTGAAAGCTGACTTGAATTTATTGAAACTTAGAATTTTATATAGTCAATAACTGAGCTTCTAAAAGAAGGTATTAAGCAAATCCAGCACTGTTAAAATTCTGTTTTTTAAAAACTGCACCATTGTGCTTAAATATACATCTTAATAATCCATCAAATTTAAAAGGTATTCTAAAAAATTTTAAGTAATCCTACACATCATCCTCATTTATTCTCACTACAGTCTTTATTAAATTGGAAAGGCAGGTATTTTTTATCCTGTTTTATAAATTAGGAACAAAGTATATGGTTAAGTAACTTAATTGGTATCATACACTAAAAATAAATGATAGCACTGGGATCACAATGTAATTCTGTATTCATCTGAATAAACCACATTACATCATATTATAATGATTATATTATAATCATATTATAATTTTAACTCTAAAATAAAAAAAAGAATGACTCTGCCTCAAATGAATTTTTGTTCCAAAAGCTATGTTTATCATTGTAACTCCAGGGAATAGATTACGTCCTTCAACACAGTGATATAGGATTAGTAGCTTCTTGGATTCATCCCATGTGAAATCAAGGAAAACAAAACAAAACAAAAAAAACAACTTGTTTTAAATGAAGGATTTTTTGTGCCTGTTCACTTCCACAGTTTTGCTGATGAACACTATTTAAGAAAATAGGCAAGATCTTACCTCTGGTTTGTCTAATAGAAGACAGCCAAGTTCATAGCAAGCATATGGCTGAACGTATAAGTTATTCTGACGACACAACTCATCTTTGACAGCTCTCTGAAAGAACTGAAAGTAATACAGATGTTATTGGAATGAACTAACAAAACTGCCTCCTCACTTCCTCCTCCACCAATTAAGATTGTCATCTTTGATAAACAGATACTGCCAGAAAAGGAGCCCATAGGTGAAGAAATATTCAAAGGCTCTGAAGTCACATTAAAAACGAACATGAACCATCACCAACTTCTGGCATCCGAGAGGATGACCTCCATCTAATAAAGTGGATGAAATTCATACTGTGATGGGAGACTGGCTTTGTGCAACGCTTTTTCCTTTTTCTCATTCACAAGCCTATATGTAGTTTTTCATAGTTCAGTTTCCTTAGCTATGACACCACATGAACAGTTTACCTGAACAGCATCTTCTGAGTTCCCTAGACATTTGTGTATGGCACCAAGAAGCAAATACTTTAATCCAACGACAGATGAATCATCTACTCCATGGCAAGCTTAAAGAGAAGTAAAGACAGCAAGAAGGGAATACATTCACTTAAGTATCATCAGGAGTTAAGAATCTCATTGCTTAGCAACTTACTGAGTTCAAACTGAGAAGGTTCCCCTTCCTCATCCATTAGTGAGTCTCCTTAGTCCAAGAAAGTGATAATCTTTCTTGTGCCTGCCAATTATATTTTATATTTGCATGTGTGTTTGAATTATCTCTAAATACATAGCCTACACTTGTGCATTCAAAAGAACATAGTCCCTAGGATTCTTCACTGTTCCTTTGAGTTAGACATTGGTAGATATTCCAGACTTGCATCAACAATCAGGAATGGGTTTTAAATTATGAATCTTTTTAAATAACAGAGCAGAACTTGCACATCCAAAAACAATTTTATTTCCTTTCAAGTAATCTCCTTGGGTTCTCTGGTGGCTCAGATAGTAAAGCGTTTGCCTACAATGTGGGATCAACCCGGGTTTGATCCCCGGGTCGGGAAGATCTCCTGGAGAAGGAAACGGCAACCCACTCTAGTATTCTCACCTGGAAAATCCCATAGATAGAGGAGCCTCTTAGGCTGCAATCCATGGGGTCGCAAAGAGTCGGACACGAAGGAGCAACTTCACTTTCTTTCACTTTTCAATCTCCTTGGGAGGGTTACACGCCTACTCTAAATACAAGGCCTCAGTGTACAACTTCTTTTGGAGATGTATTACTCTGCTCTGGAATATCAATACTGACAAACTTTTTGACCTTTGAGAGGAAACCTGTTTTTTTTCTTAATAAGCAAAAGGCATCTAAGTCTGATGATAAAAGCATGGGACTCAGGGGCTTCCCTGGTGGCTCAGGGGTAAAGAACCCATTTACCAATGCAGGAGACATGGGTTCGATCCCTAGTCTGGGAAGATCCCACCTGCCGTGGAGCAACTAAGCCCGTTTGCTGCAACTACTGAGCCTGTGCTCTAGAGCCCGGGAGCTGCCACTATTGAGCCCACGAGCTGCAACTACTGAAGCCCCTGCACCCTAGAGCCTGTGCTCCACAACAACAACAAAAATGCCGCTGCAATGAGAAGCCCGCACCCTGCAATGAAGGGCAGCCCCCACTCTTGCCCCATCTAGAGAAATGCCTGCGTGCAGCAACAAAGACCTAGACTAGCCTAATTCCATTGGAATTCAATGGAAAATGCTATATTTGATCACAAACTAGTGTCACTGCAGAACAATCCGATAAATCTGAGTCCAAAATATTAATACAAAATCAATTCTGGAGAAGGGCAGCATATACCTAAGATGACATTTCCAAAATATTAATAACCCCGATGATCAGAGAGCATCACCACACACTCCTGAATCTGTCCCTTCCAGGGCTTTCTATCCCTAATACCTAAGTGATGGGATTTTCTTAACCACCAGGCCATTGGTCCCAGAGAGTGACAGATTTGTACTCTCTGAGTCAGAGCAGATGAGTGAGACACTGAAGGAACAGGCTGCTGTGTGTACTTTCTTTTTTACCTTGACTCATCCTCTGTAGGTTTGGTGGGGAGCAGTTGGGGAGGGCTTTCCACAAGTACAACACTTCGATGGATGCCAGCACGCAGAGTGCTCTGGTTGGGGTTTGTTTCCGAAATCTCTCTGCCTGCAAGCAGTTAGAATGATTAGGCTACATTTAAAACAAACAAACTAACTAAAAAGACAAATACTTCAGAGACATTTTAAAAAATGCATGGTTCATATTTGATATGAAAAATCCCCTCCCACAAAGACAGCTAAAAATGAAAATTTCTCTCTGAATTTTGCTTTTTTATTTTTGTTATATTGGTAGATATGCCTTTCTCTCATTATTCAATTCAATCTACTGTTGAGATCCAGGACATATTTTAAAAACTGCAGGATGAAACCAGATTCATTTCGGTTTGAGTCTAAGGAATTTATAAAAGCTGGGTGACAGATATTAACTCAATGGGTTTATATGAAGGCTGTAATACTAGAGGCCTTTTAGTTATGGTTTTATTGACTTTTTAGTTTTCTAATTAGTCCCAGTCCTCTTGGGGGCATTCCCCATTACAACCCAGTTTATACTCAACTAAACCATTAAATGTTCATTCAATAAAAACTTCTAACTAAAAACATGCAGAATTCAGGATATGACAAGCTGTCCTATAACCTACTATAATTCAGCTAAACTGTATTCTTAAAAAAGTACAGAAATATATGAGGGCCTTTCTCACTACAGCCCTGGGTCTTTCTGCTGGTCAATTTGATGCATGCTCTTGCTTTTTATTCATCACCCAATGTGACAGTTTCACTAGATGAGAACCCAGAGTCTGTATCTCTTGCCCAGGTTCTGCTGATCTGCACTCCTCTGAGGCTACCTCACCCTTCAGATATATGCACTCCCTCTCCAGGGGCCCATGAGCTCCATAGGGTCAGTAATGTCTCTCTTCATTCAAAGAAACAATAGCAAACAACAGCTTTAATTATTTGCAACCAACCAGTACTTTGCATTCGGAGCAGGATGACACGCAAGAATATTCTCTCACAGTCGTGAGCTACTTGCTCAGCAAGGAGATCAGCTTTGCACAGGATTCCCTAATTTCCTAGGATTTCCATTTGCTGTCCAAGGAGACCATGGTTAGAAATATCCATTATAAACGACACACCAGATCAGCAAGTTCCAACAAACCTTTTTCACAGAAAACTGTTCAATCTGATTGTTTTTCCTTTTGAAGAGCTTCTGAACTTCTTTAAAGACAATCTGTGCCCCGTCCACATCACCGGTGGCTCCCTGACAAACTGTAAGAAACCATCGTCATAATCTTTAAAGTATTTAGGGGAAAAATACCACTAAGGGATACCCAGGTTGATGATGCTTGGAAAAGGTTATTACCAAAGGAGAAAATGGGAGGAGATATTTGTAAAGACTGTTACATGTGGGACTACACCAACCTGCTGATCCTCATTCCACTGATTCAATAATTATTTCCCTGCTGCTAGGTTCCCTGAACTTTACAGGAACATGTTGGGGAAACTATCGACGCAGATATTGTCACGGAGCACAGTCCCATTAGAGCTCACACACTTGGAAAGTGGAAGAAAAATGAAAACTAGGCAAGAACTGGGAGGACTGTGAAAGCTTCACACTGGTAGAGGGACATCCCTGTGCCTGGAAAGAAAGTCATGAAGTGGTCCTATATATGACAGTCCTTCACTGTCATGAAGTAGTCACGGGTATGTTCATTGGGCACCTACTACCTACAGCCACCATCAGGATGTGAAGAAGAAATACACGTGCTTACAGCCAGAAGAAACTTGAATTTCAGCTGGAGAGAGATCACCCACAGTTCCAGAGCTACAATGGATGAAGGGAAGAGCGCCTTGGGAGTCTTGGCATCAAAGTTACTTTCAAACAGCTCAACGAGGGAAGGGGTGGTTTCTCTTTGGAGTAGTCGGACAGCTCTAAGGAACAATGCAGCCAAGCTGAGCCTTGGAGGGGGCTAAGACTTTGATCTTCATCTACCCCGAGCCCCAGGCAAAGACTCAAATCACACTGCCTCTGCTTCACCTGCTCTCTCCCTTCTCCAAACTTCATACCAGGCTGCAGTCCCACCTCCTCCATCTGACTTAACCAACCACTCTTTGTCATCCTCTTTGCAACTCCCATGACACTGAATTCCTTTCTATTAATTTCTTGTTGATTTTGTCTTTGGCACATACTGTTTTTCAATCCCCACTTGGAATGTCCATTGATTTGCTAGTTCTTCCTTCTTTATTTGAGCAATCCTAAAACTAGATGGTCCCATTCTCACATTTTGGGGCTTGGTCAAGCCAGGCACAGGGCTGTGGCATGTCAGAGGATGAGCAGCTACTAGAAGGTCAAAGAAATACAAGCAGCAAGGCCTGGAGAAAGCTGAGGATATCAAGGTGATGGGAAAGGCAGAAGATTTCTCCTGGGAATCACTGGGATTAGCCTGAATATGAAAAGGGAGAGATAATCCCATTCTCAGTTTTGGAAGCAGTACTGGTCCCAATGTGGGGTCTGAACCCATCCAAGATGACCTCATCTGTTGTGTTACAACATTTCAAAACCAGAAGGAAGGTTGGTGATTGTTCTGTAAAACAATTTGATCGTATTATAGACCCAGGAAAGTTAAAAGACTTGCCTGAGGTCACACAGTAAATCAGTGAAAAATAGTAATTTCTGCTGCCCCTAGCTTGAGGTTTACTTACATAACTGATTATATTATTATATAGTCACATAATTTTCTAAAAAGGAATGAGCAAATGTGGGCACACAAGAGAGTCATAAACATCAACAATATCAGGATCTGAATCACCTCCGCAGGTCTATAACACTAGTACCTCAGATCCTAAAGCATATATATACCACTTCCTTTTCATAAGTTACAGACAGTTGTCTCAAAGGATGCAGATATTAGAAAGCATGAGCATCTCTGATTTATCCTAAGTCTGAGACCTACACAGACTTAGGATGCTTGGCCCGTCCATTAGGACTAAGCTTTATTGTTGTCGTTAGTCGCTCAGTCGTGTCCG
The DNA here is from genome assembly GCF_032405125.1 of Capricornis sumatraensis. Classification (NCBI taxonomy): domain Eukaryota; kingdom Metazoa; phylum Chordata; class Mammalia; order Artiodactyla; family Bovidae; genus Capricornis; species Capricornis sumatraensis. Next base: position 35,268,384 of record NC_091089.1, read on the forward strand.
ATTCTTTTGCGACCCTATGGACTGTAGCCCATCAGGCTCCTCTGTCCACGGGGTTTCCAGGCAAGAACAGTGGGGTGGGCTGTCATTTCCTTTTCCAGGGGATCTTTCTGGACCAGGGATTAAACTTAACATCTCCCCCACTGGCAGGTGGATTCTTTACCAATGAGCCACCAGGGAAGCCCTTAAAGAGATATTCTAATCTTTTGGGGTAACTTATTTTGATGTAATTTCAAACTCGTAGAAAATCTGCAAGAATAGTACAAGGATATGGTCCAGCCATCCCACTTCCTACATTACACTTCGGGTAATGTACTAAATGGCACGGAAACCAGGGTTTCAAAAAGAACCACATTCCTAGCAGCATCATTCACGACAGCCAAAGGGTGGGAACACCACCAGTGTCCACGGACAATGAACAAATAAAACGTGGTCTGTACACACGATGGAATATTATTCAGCCTTCAAAATGAATGCAATCCTGACACATAGTACACGATGGATGAACCTTGAGGACACTATGTTAAGTGAAATAAGCCAGATTCAACCGATACTGTTGAGGCTACCTGCTTGAGGAACCTAGAATAGTCAAATTCATATAGACAGAAGGAGCAGAGTTTATTAGAGGTTGGCATGGGCGCGGGGGGGGGGGGGTGGGGGGAGAGGGGTGTGAGTAGTTCTTGTTGAAAGATCATAGAGTTTCACTCCTAAAAGAAAAGAGGGGAATGAGAGAGTCAATTCCTAGGTAGGTTGATAAGAAGTCCCGAGTCCCCAAGGAGGAGAAAGGGGTCTTGGGGCTTTTGCGAAGGGGATAGAGGTCTGGAGTCCTCAAGAAGGTGAAAAGGACAAGCGCTTTTTTCCACATTGTTTTGTCTTAGTCGATGTAACAATGTATCTTGCTTGAGGACATGTTTCTCCTTAACAAGAACCTTCCAGCTAATCTTGTTCTCTTAAGAAGTATGTTGTGGGAATGGGTCTGGTAAAAGTATATAAGGCTTTGATGAAAACTAGCAGTGGGGCACTCTCCATCCCCCTTCTGATGTCTGTGTCAGAAGATTTCTGCTCCTTTTTCACTTTAATAAAACTGCTACACAAACACACACACAAAATAAATAAAGATCATCGAGTGTCACTTTTCAAAAAGAAAGTTGGGCAGTGGTGAAGGCTATCAAAGAACTTAATGCCGCTGAACCACACACTTAAAAATGGTTAAAACAGGGAATTCCCTGGCGGTCCAGTAGTTAGGATTCTGGGCTTTCACCTTCAGAGGCCTGGGGAAATAAGATTCTGCAAGCTGTCCAGTGTAGCCAAAAAAAATTTTTTTTTAATGGTTAAAGTAGATTTTACGTTATGTATGGCAAGGGTGAACGTCGACATTCTAGGAATCAGCGAACTAAAATGGACTGGAATGGGTGAATTTAATTCAGATGACCGTTACATCTACTACTGCGGGCAGGAATCCCTCAGAAGAAATGGAATAGCCATCATGGTCAACAAAAGAGTCCGAAATGCAGTACTTGGATGCAATCTCAAAAACGACAGAATGATCTCTGTTCGTCTCCAAGGCAAACCATTTAATATCAGTTATCCAAGTCTATGCCCCAACCAGTAACGCTGAAGAAGCTGAAGTTGAACGGTTCTATGAAGACCTACAAGACCTTTGAGAACACCCAAAAAAGATGTCCTTTTCATTATAGGGGACTGGAATGCAAAAGGAGGAAGTCAAGAAACACCTGGAGTAACAGGCAAATTTGGCCTTGGAGTACAGAATGAAGCAGGGCAAAGGCCAATAGAGTTTAGCCAAGAAAATGCACTGGTCATAGCAAACACCCTCTTCCAACAACACAAGAGAAGACTCTACACATGGACATCACCAGACAGTCAACACCGAAATCAGATTGATTATATTCTTTGCAGCCAAAGATGGAGAAGCTCTATACAGTCAACAAAAACAAGACCAGGAGCTGACTGTGGCTCAGATCATGAACTCCTTATTACCAAATTCAGACTTAAATTGAAGAAAGTAGGAAAAACTGCTAGATCATTCAGGTATGACCTAAATCAAATCCCTTATGAGTATACAGTGGAAGTGAGAAATAGATTTAAGGGACTAGATCTGATAGATAAGAGTGCCTGATGAACTATGGAATGAGGTTTGTGACATTGTACAGGAGACAGGGATCAAGACCATCCCCACGGAAAAGAAATGCAAAAAAGCAAAATGGCTGTCTGGGGAGGCCTTACAAATAGCTATGAAAAGAAGAGAAGCGAAAAGCCAGGGAGAAAAGGAAAGATATAAGCACCTGAATGCGGAGTTCCAAAGAATAGCAAGAAGAGATAAGAAAGCCTTCTTCAGTGATCAATGCAAAGAAATAGAGGAAAACAACAGAATGGGAGACTAGAGATCTCTTCAAGAAAATGAGAGATACCAAGGGAACATTTCATGCAAAGATGGGCTCGATAAAGGACAGAAATGGTCTGGACCTAACAGAAGCAGAAGATATGAAGAAGAGGTGGCAAGAATACACAGAAGAACTGTACAAAAAAGATCTTCATGACCCAGATAATCATGATGATGTGATCACTAATCTAGAGCCAGACATCTTGGAATGTGAAGTCAAGTGGGTCTTAGAAAGCATCACTACGAACAAAGCTAGTGGAGGTGATGGAATTCCAGTTGAGCTGTTTCAAATCCTGGAAGATGATGCTGTGAAAGTGCTGCACTCAATATACCAGCACATTTGGAAAGCTCAGCCGTGGCCACAGGACTGGAAAAGATCAGTTTTCATTCCAATCCCAAAGAAAGGCAATGCCAAAGAATGCTCAAACTACCACACAACTGCACTCATCTCACATGCTAGTAAAGTAATGCTCAAAATTCTCCAAGCCAGGCTTCAGCAATACGTGAACCGTGAACTTCCTGATGTTCAAGCTGGTTTTAGAAAAGGCAGAGGAACCAGAGATCAAATTGCCAACATCCACTGGATCATGGAAAAAGCAAGAGAGTTCCAGAAAAACATCTATTTCTGCTTTATTGACTATGCCAAAGCCTTTGACTGTGTGGATCACAATAAACTGTGGAAAAGTCTGAAAGAGATGGGCATACCAGACCACCTGACCTGCCTCTTGAGAAATCTGTATGCAGGTCAGAAAGCAACAGTTAGAACTGGACATGGAACAACAGACTGGTTCCAAATAGGAAAAGGAGTACGTCAAGGCTGTATATTGTCACCCTGCTTATTTAACTTCTATGCAGAGTACATCATGAGAAACGCTGGACTGGAAGAAACACAAGCTGGAATCAAGATTGCCGGGAGAAATATCAATAACCTCAGATATGCAGATGACACCACCCTTATGGCAGAAAGTGAAGAGGAACTAAAGAGCCTCTTGATGAAAGTGAAAGAGGAGAGTGAAAAAGTTGGCTTAAAGCTCAACATTCAGAAAACGAAGATCATGGCATCTGGCCCCATCATTTCATGGGAAATAGATGGGGAAACAGTGGAAACAGTGTCAGACTTTATTTTGGGGGGCTCCACAATCACTGCAGATGGTGACTGCAGCCATGAAATTAAAAGACGCTTACTCCTTGGAAGGAAAGTTATGACCAGCCTAGATAGCATATTCAAAAGCAGAGACATTACTTTGCTGACTAAGGTCCGTCTAGTCAAGGCTATGGTTTTTCCTGTGGTCATGTATGGATGTGAGAGTTGGACTGTGAAGAAGGCTGAGTGCCGAAAAATTGATGCCTTTGAACTGTGGTGTTGGAGAAGACTCTTGAGGGTCCCTTGGACTGCAAGGAGATCCAACCAGTCCATTCTGAAGGAGATCAGCCCTGGGATTTCTTTGGAAGGAATGATGCTAAAGCTGAAGCTCCAGTACTTTGGCCACCTCATGCGAAGAGTTGACTCATTGGAAAAGACTCTGATGCTGGGAGGGCTTGGGAGTAGGACGAGAAGGGGACGACCCAGGATGAGATGGCTGGATGGCATCATGGACTCGATGGACGTGAGTCTGAGTGAACTCCGGGAGATGGTGATGGACAGGGAGGCCTGGCGTGCTGCGATTCATGGGGTCGCAGAGAGTTGGACATGACTGAGCGACTGAACTGAACTGAACTGAACCATAATTTAAAGAAACCTCTCAGCTATAAGATAAACAAAGTTTGAAGATCTAATGGATAACAACATGGTGACTACAGACGATAATACTTCATTATAAATTGAAATCTGCCAAGAGTAGAGAAAAAGAGAAAAAAAGAAAAATGATTTAAAAGAACAACAACAAGGAACCAAGTCCCCAGTGGCTGTGTTTCCAGTCCTGTAACGCCCATCTTCTCAGGCGCTGCCTGTAACACATACCAGTCCTTCAAGCCAACTCAGATAACAGCTCCTGCAAGCAGCCTGCACTGAGAGCTCTACGGCGAGCGCCACCGCACCCCCCACCCCCCGCCTCCCTGAGCCCTCTTTATGTGAAGCTCTTCACACATCATCTTCACGAAACCCCCATGGAGAGGTGGAGACTGGAGTCTTCCATGCTTTATCATCTCCTACAACTGATGTGATCCTGGGATTTCCAGTGAGAATAAATGCTCCTCTATAGAGCCACACTGTACATTTATTTCTTCATGCTCTATGTTCCACAAAGATTGAAAAACCATACATAGCTCATCAGTATCACCTTTCTAGATTCCATGTATATGCGTTAATATATGATACCTGTTTTTCTCTTTCTGACTCACTTCACTCTGTGTAACAGGCTCTAGGTTCATCCACCTCATTAGGACTGACTCAAATGTGTACATTTTTATGGCTAAGGCATAGCCTATTGTGTATATATATACCACAGCTTTATCCATTCATCAAGCAATGGAGACGCAGCATGGAGACAGACTTGTGGACACAATGTGTGAGAGGGTGAGACGAATGGAGAGAGTATCATGGAAACACAACGACCACATGTAAAACAGGCAGCCAGTGGGAAAGTGCTGTATTATGCAGGGAGCTCCAATCAGGTGCTGTGTGGCAATCTAGAGAGGTGGGAAGGGGTGGAAAGTTCAAGAGGGAGGGGACATATGTATACCTGTGGCTGATTCATGTTGATGTATGGCGGAAACCAACACAATATAGTAAAGCAATTATCCTCCAATTAAAATAAAACAAATAAATAAATACCTGCCCACACTGACTACCTGATCCTATCACCCCACAGCGACAGCAGCCTCTCTGTTTTGGTTCATCACCGTGCAGGGCACACCAAGCCCACTCAATAAACAGCTGCAATTTTCATCTGAGATGCCTCTGAGTTCTGTAAACTAGCCCTTAAAGTATCCTAGCAGCATACTGAAAATATTCCTACTCAAACATCAACAACAAGAGCCAGATGAAAATGGATTAACACCCTGTGGGGTCTACAGGAAGGCCTGCGGGTGTAAGGGCTTCCATCCTGATTGCTAATGGACTGCAGTTCCAGAACATTCTGGATATACACACGGGTCACTGTTAATTCTTTTCCCATTTTAAAGAGACCAGTTGCAGGGATGGAATGACAGGAGATGTTCTATTAAATGCAAACCTTCAGAGAAATAAGAATATATTTAAAATAATGCTTGGATCAGTTTTAAATTTTAAGTAAAAGAATCGCTTCTGTGGGTGTGTAAGGAAAGCTCATTGCTAGAGGCAGCAGAAGTACACTCCCTGGGTCTCTTCAATCCCTACCTAAACCATTCTGCATCACACAGGCAATTCATGGGGCTCAGGGCACAGAGAGCTGTTCTGTCCACCAGGTGGCAGCATGTCTTTACCTATCTGTTCATGAAAGGGGAAAAGGCAACATACACTGATACGCCTGTCAGAAAGTGTAAGTTGTTCCTGCCATAATGACATGCAGTGTTTAAACACCTTGTGCTCTGCAAAATCACACTAATTATAACAGGGTTAAGAGGCAAAACAAGGCTGGAACAGACTACTCAAAACCTGTGCAGCTCAAAACAAGGGCACTAACAATGCAAACGAAGATATGAACACGATTTAAAAGACGTGTTCAATGCTTTAAAATTCTTTAAGCGCCTGATAAACGAAAAATAGATTTGAGGAAAAAAAGGAGAGGGGCGAGGGTAAGTTGAGGCTGTTTAGGACAAGGTGTACGAAAACGAGAATGTCGTAACAGGCATGTCCAGGACCCAGCATGTGACGGACCCAGCCCTGGGGGGGCACTGGAAGGGGCAGAGCGTGCAGCATCTAAGTTCCCAACGTTCCACTGGGTGGGTGGGAGCTGTATTCAGTTGCTATTTACTTGCAGTCCAAAACAGTACTTTAGCTACCTGATCTGAAGATCTGATTCACTGGAAAAAATCCCAATGCCGGGAAAGATTGAGGGCAGGAGGAGAAGGGGACAACAGAGGACAAGATAGTCCAATGGCATTACCGACTCAATGGACGTGAGTTTGAGCAAGCCCCAGGAGATGGTGGAGGACAGAGGAGACTGGCTACTGGAGCCCACGGGGTCTCAAAGAGTCAGACACAACTTAGCAACTGAACAGAAACAACAACACGTGCTGTGGGAAACTGTCAAGAACACTCTTCCGCATCCTCTGCCCGTCGCTCTCCATCCAACAGCAAGAGGGCGCTAGTCTGAGACAGAGGAGGGCGTGCTGTGACCACGTGTCCCGGGATCCACTCACCTGCAGTTAGGTAGGCGTAGTAGCACTGGGACCACCGGGACTCATTTTTTAGCCTCTCAAAGGAATCGAACGCGTCCTTGAAATTCAGCTCTATCATGCTGCACCAACCTGTGAAACAGACGTTTTTAGAAAAGGATCCTAAAGTAACACAGGCTTCCCTGGTGGCTCAGTGATAAAGAATTCACCTGACAATGAAGGAGACACAGGTTCGATACCTGGATAGGGAAGATCCCTTGGAGAAGGACGTGGCAACCCACTCCAGTGTTCTTGCCTCAAAAATCCCACCAACAGAGGAGCCTGGTGAGCTACAGTCCATGGGATTGCAAGAGTCGGACATGACTTAGCGACTGAACAGCAAAATAACAGGCTTTTCAGCCCATCTGTAGGTTACACATCTCTCATCCTGCTGACTTCCTCTGCAAGTGTTCCATGTAAACCACCTGAGAACTTCATAATTCTCTTTTTCTTCTTAAACATTTTCAGTGGGATGCTTTGAGGAAGACACAGCATCTCTGATTTCACAACCGGTGAGGCAGTATAGAAGGGAAAGGCGTAAAGATTTTGAGGAAAATGGTCTAATTTGTCTCCAGTTGTGCAATAAACCTAAGCACAGCAGTGCTTCTCTCCCAAGAACAGGCAGAGAAAAAGAGACGACGAGATTATATAACACGGTGACCACCTCGGAAGTCTCACATACTCACCAGCGTGTTCACGATCACTGGTAATTAGCAAACGGCGCAGAGGAGTAGAGAGCGAGCCAGTGAGACATTAAGTATTTGCCACTCTCCCTCTGGGGGGGCAGAGAAAGGACCCAGCTCTCTCAGAGCAAAACATCCTTAGGTTGGCATCCTGGGGGTAGGTAGGGGTGGGGAGAAGCAACAGCAGCAAGGATGTAAGGAGTTTTATCCTCTGCTGTTAGTAACAGCAGCTCCCCATCACAGAGCCAGCCCTGTGTGTGCCAGGCACCTGATGTAATTCTCTCTAACCCCAGTGCAGTCTTGGAAAGGTGGCTGATGGTGCCACACCTGACCAAGGAGAAAGCCTAAGGCATGAAGAGGCTTCGTGACTTGCTCAGGGTCACACGGCTTAGAAGAGGGAAGGGCTGAGGATCAAAGGCCATCGCGCTCTCCTTTCTGAGATCTGCCTAACAAATTCTGTTATCTACTCCACGAAGAAGTCACGTCACCTGACACCCTACAGGGATGAGGGGAAGCCACACTTCCAGGAAATTCAGCGTCAAACTCCACGGGATATGATATGAAGTTGATGTATTTTAGAGTAAAACCTGGGGCTAGTTATTTCCATCCTAAAATAGACTTCAGGGTAAGACTTGGATTCAGTGCAAAAGTAGAGGTGGGCGGTAGCACCAAACCAAAATAAGGAGGCTGAGTTCTGATTGTGCTGTTCCCGCCCTCCACCCACACCCCAGGTTAACCCTAAGTCCCCAGCACTGGGTTCCATGATTTCTAAGCTTTCTTCAGCTCTAACATTCTGCCCCTCCACAGACCCAGAAGTGGTGCACACACAAGAAAAGGCCACCACGATCAGTCTGCAATATATACAGTATCAAATCTTTACGTTGGACACTTTACTACAATGTTACATGTCAACTCTATCTCCATGAAACTAGAAGGAAAAAAGAGTATCCTAAACAAGAAACATGAAAGGTCACCAAAGCCAGTTCTTCAAGTTCTATACTACCGTGTCTCATATTCCCTTCCACATTATGGCTACAAACCAGAGCTCCAGCAAGTTGGTTGTTGTTGTTTACTTGCTAAGTCATGTCTCTTTTGTGACCCCATGGACTGTAGTCCGCCAGGCTCTTCTGTCCAGGGGATTTCCCAGACAAGAATATTGGAAAGGGTTGTCATCTCCTTCTCCCAGGGAAGCTTCCTGACCCCGGGATCAAACTCAAATTTCCTGCATTGGCAGGTGGGTTCTTTACCACTGAGCCACCAGGGAAGCCCCCCAGCAGAGGTTAGACTGCAGAAAAATATATTTCCCACGGGATCACATTTGATCTTCACTTTCTAAGCTATAGCAGACGTATAAAACATAATACTGTTTATTGGGCAGTTCTCAATCAGTTAGCACTCTTCCTTAAAAAAAAAAAAAAAAAGATTCAGGAAGACAAATATATCTACGGCAGGCAAGCAAGCAGCAGGCACTGTAAGGTCCACGCTGCCAGGTGACAACTGCCTCCCCAGGCTTCCTCCATCTCTTTCGTGTCTCTGACGAAAGCCTTTGGAGTCTCAATTTAACTTTTGGTTCTCATCACCACCTCATCTTTTCTCCCGTCTCTGCTCCCTCCTTCATTCCTTGTACATGAGCTATATACAGTGTGACCTTGAAGTCTTGGCTCAATCTCTAAAAAGCATGAATCCCTTACTAAAATGTGTTTCTGCTGTTTCGAGTCCAAAGTTGTGTTTATGTTTCTCAGCATAATTAAGCCACTGTCACAGTCAAGGATTATGGAATCACTAATGTATTTTAGTGCAATCAGCCAAAAAAAAAAATTATAGCAACAACTTTGGGGGAGGGATCTCCCCCTTTGGGAGAGGGGGGCTAAATCTTGGGCAAACAAATGCCTCCGAGTCTGTCTATAAATGCATCTCCCAAGAGGGGAGAAGCAGGAGGAAGTGGCTAACACGTGTGCCAGGTACCCTGCCTCACGCTCATTCGGGTACTTTCATCTAAACCACATAGCTGCTCCAAGGGCTACTGCAGGGTGAGGTCTCCTAGTTAGTTGGTAGAAGAGCTAACTGGGTTTGGAATCCATTCACCCAATCTCTCCTAAGCTGGACTTTTCTTCTCAGGTACACATTGGTGGGAGGGAAGAGATAACAGTTCTGAATTTTAATATCCAGTCCAATAAAAGAGTCAAAATTGTTTTTTTTTTTTTTTTCCAAAATTGGTTCTTACTCTATTCATTCAACTGTGCCTATTAGCCTAGAGTTAAATCGTCAAAGGAACAAATTATTGGAAAGAAGTAATGAGAATTCACTGAGATAAGTATTGCTACTTCCGCTATGGTAACAAAGTACTGTTATTACAAAAGGCAGCCAGCATTTCACAAAGACACAAACTGCACAGCGTTAACAGCGAAAGAGCGCACAGGAATGCATTAAAACTTGCAGGACAAGAAGCTGGACATAAACTGCTGTGTTAATAGACTATTTCATGACAGGCGACTGGACCGACATTCAACACTTACCAATTTCATAGAGACAAACATGCTGGATTTCCCTCTGGTCTACTGCAAGCTCCAGAGCAGTATGGAAGGAAGTCAAGGCACTGTTGATTTGACACTACGGAAAAAAAATGAAAACAGAGTCATTGGCTTAAGATCTATCATTAACATTGCGACAGAGGATGAGATGGTTGGATAGCATCACCGACTCAAAGTTCATGAGTCTGAGCAAGCTCCAGGAGACGGTGAAGGATAGGGAAGCCTGGCGTGCTGCAGTCCATGGGGTCGAAAAGAGTCTAACGTGACTGAGCGACTGAACAACAAAAGCATTGTTTTCCCAAATTCAAAAGTGTCTTTTCCCTTGTAGTTACTTTAAACAGATTAAGCCGTATAGAAGAGAGCAATCTGAAGACTTCTGGGGAAATGGCCCCATCCATGGTTGTGAGCCGAACCGAGCTCAGCGTACCTCTCCTTCTGTTCAGCCAGAAAGACCCCCCCGGGAGGGCTGGGCCCACAGCCCCTCCTGCCACTGGGGCTCTCTGTGCACCTGTACACTAGAACTTGGTGGAGTCCAGTGATGAGCTGAGCTGATCCTTGGGACAGGTGACTTTGACAGGAGAGGGACTGCACGTCCTCCTTGTGTGTATACCCACAGGGCCCAGAGAGACTCGCAGTCAGCACTGTTGGGAGCCAGCGCCCAGGTCCAGCCTCAGCCGCTCTCCCTGCTGGGACCCCCTCACTCTCAACCCCACAACTCAGTGCTGTTGTCAGATTGCTTCTGGTCATCACCTCTATCCTCTGGACACTTTAGAAACTGAGGATCCAGATTTCTCTTCCTACTTTTGCGTTCGTCCAGTACTGTCTAGAGCCCAAGAGACTCTCCAATGTCTATCCTGCTCTTTCCTGGTTAAATACATTTAGTTTCTCCTTCCAAGAAAGATCTCTTTCAAAGTCTGCTGATCTGTGGCCATAAGTAACAGGTGAGAGCACCTAAAAGGCATCATCAGGATGAAAGGGAGGTAGATTAAACCCTAAATACGGCAACGACAGGCGTTAAGTATCACCCATCACTAAGAATATAGTGATATAAATCCTCAGTGTCCCGAAGCCCTGATGCACGCTCAGAAGTGTTCCTTTCTCCCTCCCGCGGGTGTCTGCGACACGATGCTCTTCCACCCTGCACTCAGCACTCCGTCCTGTGCATCCCTCTTTGCTGCTCCCAGGGAACTCCCTTTCCAATGCTCCAGCTGCCTCCTCTCCCTGCAGGCAGCAAGCATGAAGGGTCTGAGAAGAGGGGCTGTCGGTTCCCTGAGCCCAGCCCCCACCACATTCCTCAGTGACGCGATGCCTGATCACTGCAGGAGGCCCCCGGACCCTACACAGGGCACAGATGAGTCAGCAAGGAGATGTGCAGGACAGGCTGTGACTCAGGAGCACTAGGAGCCGAATGACTCATGAACCAAGGCCACGGCTGGGCCAGCAACTGCTCATGCCCTGTAACCCTTCACTCTGCTGGCAGCAAGCTTCAGGCTGAGCGCTCAATCCCGTGTCACCCCGCAAGTGCTCGGCAGGCAGCCAGACAGACAACACACGCATCGCTGCCTCGCTGACTTGTGCTCTCAAGGAGCGCAACACCGAGCCGAGGGGACCCTCGCAGGAAAGAATCGAGCTCCCTTCCCTAACCGCAAGACGTTTACACCGATTGTGAGCACAAGGCCAAGATGTGTGTGTGTCTATGTATGCATGTGTTTAGTTGCTCTGTGGTATCTGACTCTTTTGCGACCCAAAGGACGGTAGCCAGCCATGGTCCTCTGTCCACAGGATTCTCCAGGCAAGAATCCTGGAGTGGGTTGCCATTTCCTCCTCCAGGGGATCTTCCCAGCCCAGGGATGGAACATGCATCTCCTGCATTGCAGGCAGATTCTTTACTGCTGAGCCGCTGGGGAAGCCCACAAAGCCAAGATACCAAAGGTAAAAAATCAATCTCTTACGAAAAGCGCGTGTGTGTGGGAAGATCTGGACACTCATTATGCCCATTTATAACTTTCTGGATCAATTGTTCCTTCCTGGACCTTCCTGGTGGTCTAGCGGTAAAGAATCCATCTGCCAATGCAGGAGACACAGGTTTGATCTCTGGTCTGGGAAGATCCCACAGATCAACTGAACAGAGCAACTCAACCTATGCACCACAACTACTGAGCCTGTACTCTGCAACAAGGGAAGTCACCACAGTGAGAAGCCGGTGCAACTAGAGAGTAGCCCCCCACGTGCCACAGTAGAGAAAGCCCACCCAGCAATGAAGACCCAGCACAGCCAAAAATAAATTAATAAAAAAGTTCTCCCCCTGCATCACACATGCACTCAACTTAGCCCATTTACACAGAAAGCACAGTGTTAGGGTTTCTGCTTTGCATGGATCTCCCCAATTTCTCAAGTTAATGGCTCTCAACTCACACAGGGATGGCCCATCACTACCAAGCTGACCCCAGCCGAGGTCCAGCAGATGGCAGTGCAATGCCACACTCCCCTTCAGAGGGCAGAAAACTACTCAGTCAACATTTATCAGACAACTACTGTGCCCGGGATGGAATGGGCTCCGGAGATACACACACGAGTCCAAACGAAGCTGTCAACTCAAGAAAATAAGAAACCAAGTAATAGCTGAATCAACATTATTTCTCTTAACCCTTTCGAAGAGTCTGAGATAGATGTGTATTAGTTCCATTTTCAGATGAAGGAACTGAAGTGCCAAGAGGTTAGGTAGCTTGGCCAAGGTCGGGGGCTAGCAATTGACTAGTATGTAAGTTCTGCTCCAACTGCCTCCAGAGCATGCTTTCTTCAGGGAGAGAGATGCAGGTGTGATTAAATGAAGGATCTGGAGAAGAGGCCCAGTTCCTGGATTATCCAGAGGGCACTAAATACAATCAACAATCCCTACAAGAGGGAAACAGAGCGGACGCAAGTAGGTGGTAGTTTAGTCACTAAGCTGTGTCCAACTCCTACAGCCCCACGGACTGGAGACCACCACCCTCCTCTGTCCTTGGGATTCCCCAGGCAAGAATACTGGAGTGGGTTGCTGTTTCCTTCTCCAGGGGATCTTCCTGACCCAGGGATTGAACCTGGGTCTCTTGCATTGGCAGGCAGATTCTTTACCATTTGAGCCACCAGGGAAGCCTGATGGAAGTAGAGGTGGTGGCACTGTGACCACAGAGGCAGAGGTCGGAGTGATATGGCCGCAGTCCAGGAATCTACGTGACCACCAGAGGCAAAAGGCAAGGAATGGAGCTTCCCTACAGCCTCCAAAGGCTGCACTGCCCACTGCCTTGATTTGCACCCAGAGACTTTGAACTTCAAGCCTCCAGAATTGTGAGAGAGAAAATTGCAGTCATTTTAAGCCATGAAGTTTATGGTAATTTGTTAGAAACGTCTTGGGAAACCAGAGCAGCATACCTCCTTAAAGATTAAACTGTGGGGATTTCCCCAGTGGTCCAGTGGCTAAGATTCCCAGCTCCCAATGCAGGGGGCCCAGGTTCGATCCCTAGTCAGATGCCACGGGCGGCAACTAAGACCCAACATGGCTAGCTAGCTAAAGAAGTAAATCAATAAAATAAAAATTAACCTCTGAAGAAAGTCCCAGGCTCTTTGTGTTCTAAGCACCCAAATAGAAATGGAAAGTACCGAGGCCATTTATGGAGCTTGACGGCATTATCCCAGGAGCAAGCATAGCTACAAAATTAATTCCACTTCTAGTCTGATCACTCATTAAGGAATTACGATGAACAGCCATTAAAATTGTAGAAGTATGAGTCCCTCTTTTCACCAAAACAATTCAAAACAAAAGTGACCCGCGGGAGTCCTTACAGCTACAAATTAAAATAGCCACAGCTCAGCAGAGAAAGGAGAATTATTCTCAATTTGACACTCAATTCCCAGCTTAATCTTTAAAGAAATACATGTACCCTGAAGAAAATACAGAAAATAGATTAGTATGAAAAGGCTTGGACATCAAGAGTTAGTATTGCACCGGCTTTTGTCTCATGATACACTTTTGTGATACACTGTGTCACAAAAACGACAAAAAAAAGCCTCAGTTTCCTTACTGGTAAAAAGGAAGGAAAAAACATTGGCAAGCTTTAATCTGCCTCCAGAGGAAGCCATGAAGAATAAAAGCAGGAATCTCTGCCAGATTAAATGGAGCATATTTACTGCCAAATTAAAAGCAGCAGGACTGACAGCTACTGCACTGTCATTACAGAGATCCCAAGTGTTTTTCCAGTTACTCAGGACTTCCTGAGGTGTCTTCTTAGGCATTTTCTATCTTTTGTTGGAACTGAAAAAGGGATCTGTTGTTCCATTTTATTCTCCAAGTGAATATTGCTGGTATGTGGAAATCTTTGGATTTTTTTTTTTTTCAAGTATAATGTCTGTTACACTCAGGAATTCTTAACATTCTTACATTTTTTTCTTTTGGATTTTCCAAGGAAACATTCAAACCATTTGCACATAATGACAGTGCTGTCTCTTCATTTACAATAGACAACTGTAACTGGGTAGGACACTGGTTAACAAGGGCTTTCCCAGAGGCTCACTGGTAAAGGATACACCTGCAGTGCAGGAGACACAGAGACAGGGGTTCAACCCCTGGGTTGGAAGAGCCCTTGGGGGAGAAAATGGCAACACACTCCAGTATCCTTGCCCGGAAAATCCCATGGACAGAGAAGCCTGGTGGGCTACAGTCCTGGGGGTCCAAAAGAGTCAGACACGACTGAGGAACTGAGCGAGTGTGCACACACATGCACGCGTGCACACACACACACCAGTTAAAATACTGAATATTAGCAAGCACCAAACACATATTTGCTTTATTCTAATATAAAGGAAAACATTGGTTTTCATTCCAATTCCAAAGAAGGAAAATACCAAAGAATGTTCAAACTACCACACAATTGCACTCATTTCACATGCTAGCAAGGTAAAGCTCAAAATCCTTCAAACTAGGCTACAATAGTACATGTACTGAGAAATTCCAGATATTCAAGTTGGATTAAGAAAAGAGGAACCAGAGATCAAACTGCCAACATCCGCTGGATCATAGAAAAAGCAAAGGAATTTCAGAAAAATATCTACTTCTGCTTCATTGACTATGCTAAAGCCTTTGACTGTGTGAATCACAACAAACTATGGAAAGTTTTTCAAGAGAAGCGAATACCAGACCATCTTACCTGCCTTTCTGAGAAATCTGTATGCAGGTCAAGAAGCAACAGTTAGAACTGGACATGGAACAACAGACTGGTTCCAAATAGGGAAAGGAGTATGTCAAGGCTGTATTGTCACTCTGCTTATTTAACTTTATATGCAAGGTACATCATGCAAAATGCTGGGCTGGAGGAAGCACAAGCTGGAATCAAGATTGTCAGGAGAAATATCAATAACCTCAGATATCCAGATGGTACCACCATTATGGCAGAAATCAAAGAACTAAAGAGCCTCTTGATGAAAGTGAAACAGGAGAGTGGAAAAAGTTGGCTTAAAACTCAACATTCAAAAATTGAAGATCATGGCATCCGGTCCCATCACTTCATGGTAAATAGATAGGGAAAAAGTGGAAACAGTGTCAGATTTCATTTTCTTGGGCTACAAAATCACTGCAGATTGACTGCAGCCACAAAATTAAAAGACGCTTACTCCTTGGAAGAAAAGCTATGACAAATCTAGACAGCAGATCAAAAAGCAGAGATATCACACTGCTGACAAAGGTCTATGTAGTCATTTTCCTAGTAGTCACACATGGATGTGAGAGCTGGATCATAAAGAAGGCTGAGCGCTGAAAAAATGCTTTCGAACTGTGGTGCTGGAGAAGACTCTTGAGAGTCCCTTGGACTGCAAGGAGATCAAACTAGTCAATTCTACAGGAAATCAACCCTGAATATTCATTGGAAGGACTGGTGCTGAAGCTGAAGCTCCAATACTTTGGCCACCTGATGCGAAGAGTCAACTCATTGAAAAAGACCCTGATGCTGGGAAAGATTGAGGCAGGAGGAGAAGGGGACAAAAGAGGATGAGATGGTTGGATGGCATCACTGACTCAATGGACATGAGTCTGAGCAAACTCCAGGAGGTAAGTGAAGGACAGGGAAGTCTGGTGTGCTGCAGTCCATGTGGTCAAAAATAGTTGGACACAACTTAGTGACTGAAAAACAACAATGCAGTAATTAGTAATTCAGCTTCTCACAAATTATTTCAGAACACTGGAAAACATTCCAGGTTTGTTTTTAATTAGTAAAGTTAACTTTTTTAGAGCAGTATTAGAGTGTGAAAGTTGCTCAGTCGTGTCTGACTCTTTGTGACCCCATGGACTATACAGTCCATGGAATTCTCCAGGCCAGAATATTAGAGTGGGTAGCCACTCCCTTCACCAGGGGATCTTCCCAACCCAGGGACTGAACCCAGGTCTCTTGAATTGCAGATGGATTCTTTACCAGCTGAGTCACAACAGAAGCCCAAGAATACTACAGTGGGTAGCCTATCCCTTCTCCAACAGATCTTCCTGACCCAGAAATCAAACTGGGTCTCCTGCATTTAGAGCAGTATTAGGATTACAGCAAAACTGAGCAGAGAAGTCAGTATTTTATTATAAACTATACCAAAGAATGACAGAGTCATTAGTTTCTCATAATTGTATTTCTGCCAGATTCTTATGTTTAACAAAAAATGCTGTTTCTTAGGAAGAAATAACTTTAAAATTGTTACAGTTTAGTTGTCAAATACCATAACATTTGAAACCAGCTTTGTTCCCCTTAATACATTTTGCCTTCAATTCTTCAATGAAATTATCATTACTGTCTTTTTTTTCCACTCACATACACCTGATTTATTTTGTCTACACTTTAGCTTTTACTTTTGTATCACCATTTAAATATTTTTAGTTAGCTATGTATCTAGTCTGTTAATTTCTTTTTTATCCTAATATAGTTATATTCTTTTATATAGAGATATGGTAAACATAAATGGATTTAGACAACTAGTATTTTTGTATTAATTTCTGATTTTGTTCCTGACAGTTACTTTTTTCTTATTATACGAACTATTTTACTTGCTTCATCCTCTACATTCCTTTAGATGGTGTAAACTGTTTTTACAACTCTGCTTGTGGTCACCTAGAGGTTAAAAAAAAAAAGAGAGAGAAATTCCTATTTTATCTAGCAGGTATAAGTAAGAGCTGTTTGAGTCAAGAGTCTACCACAAATACACAAGTGAGTGCTCTTGCCTGAAAGGGACGAAAGAAAATAAAACATGTAATAAAAAGGGACAGATCATGGGTAACATTTTCTACCCAACTTAAAACAATTAAGTTATTCTGTTGATATTTCCACATTAATATATTTTTAAGCTATTAAGAAAGTAGAGATAGTGAGACCTCCCTAGTGGTCCAGGGGCTAAGACTCTGTGCTCCCAATGCGGGGGGCCTGGGTTCAATCCCTGATCAGGGAACTAGATCCCACACGCTGCAACTGAAAAAGATCCCCATGCCACAACGAAGATCAAAGACCCCGCGGGCTGCCACTAAGACCCAGCGAAGCCAAAGAAATGAACGAAAGAATGAATACATAGCTCTCAGAGCACACTGTGAAGACACAGTAAGTATGAATAATTTTCAGAGTCAGCACTATAAGCTTAGTGTCATATCCTGTTTACTCAGATTTTCACTAGCAATAGCAAGCTGACAGGATTCTCTCAATTCAGTGACTGAGCAAAAAGTCCCATTTCTAGAGTTGCAAAAAAAAGAAAAGAAAAAAAGAAAAAATGGAAACAAGGCCAAGTTGTTTCAGGGGCCTGGCCCAAACTCTAGTGCCAGAGGGAAAGCAAGTTCCAGACAACCCTGAGGCTGAAGCGCCAAGACTCTGCTTCCCAAATGAGCAGTTTTCTCCTGTGCCACCTCAAAGGTGTGTTTAACATTAAATGACAGCACCAACTCACAGACAGAGCGGTCTCAGCTCACAGCCAGTTCGCTGGCCTTCAAATGATGCTGGTTGTCACCTAACTCTGTGAGTGAGACCCCAGGGAGGAGAGCGCATGGATGGTGGCGGACTGAAGGATACAGCCTCTCCCGTGGACTTGACTACTGGGGAAGGGCCACTGCGCCAGTGGTTGGCGCTGTGTCTGCTTTGGGAATCCTCAGTTCTGTTAAACAAGTAAGAGTCTGAAACACAGGCACGTTCTCTCAAGACGTTTTAAGTAATCGGTCAGCAGAGTTTGTTAGACACAGGTGGAATTCCTGAGATGTGTTCATACAAATCAACCTCCTCCGAAATGATGATGGGGACTGTGTTTAAAGTAAGAATGTTGACCAAGTGCAAAGGCTATAAGAAGAGTCCTCTGAAATTCCTAATAAAACCCATATATAAGGGAGGGACTGTCTGATGTGAACAACATGAGAAATGAAAGAGACTCAGCAAGAAAAGATGGTGACGTTGTAGCACATTTCTTAGCAAATGCAGTGAGTCCCTAAGCTCTGGACAAATGCCATGTGTTCCTGCCAGCTACACAGATTACAGATTAGTGGATGATGCCCAGACTTCTACACCACAGGGATGCTCTGTGAATCCCCACTTCCTCTTTCGTGGCCTGTGCACATTTCTGACATGAGAACTCCCCCAGAGCCTACTGTGATTGACTACTTAGAAGACACACATCTACAACTGATAATTCAGTCAATACTCTGGAACCTAGAAAAAGGTAAACGGCAGCTATTTCTGGAATACAAGATTTGTATCTGTTCTTTGAAGCACTTTTGTATTTTACCATGTTTCCAAATGAGTATGCATTTTTTAGACATAACAAAGTGTATTCGTTGCTCAGTCATGTCTGACTCTTTGAGACCCCATGGACTGCAGCCCCCCAGGCTCCTTTGTCCATGGGATTTCCCAGGCAAGAATGCTAGAGTGGGTAGCTATTTCCTTCTCCAAGGGATCTAACCAGGTAGTTGAAAATATACATCCTTATGCTACATTAAAAAAAATTTTTAAGTATCTTTTTAAGTGGACCATTTTAAAGTCTTTATTGAGTTGAAACACAAATACTGTTTCTGTTCTATGTTTTGTTTTTTTGGCCATCAGGCATGTGGGATCTTAGCTCCCAGACCAGGGATCAAATCCACACCCCCTGCACTGGAAGGTGAAATCATAATCACTGGACCACGAGGGAAGTCCCCTCCCTGTCTTTAAAGATCATTGCTGAAACAAGCTTATTCTGGTCTAATCATCACCAACATTAAAGTTAACATATGTGGCACCCTTTAGCTTGTGCCTGTTAGAGGGAGAGCTGTTGAAATGGGAAGCAAGACTCCAAAGCCAACAGTCCTCACCTCCGTGCCTCTCATTCCACAGGCCAGCTCCCCTCGCAGTCACCCCCTCCCCCCTTCAGTCATCACCACCCACGACCACCGCCCATTCATCTAGCCCTTGTTACTGTCTTATACAATCCCCTTCTCATGCACTCACATTCCAGTCTTCATAATCAAATTCTAAGTTTATTTTGGGACACAGGCTTGTTCTAGTTCTCTTGGCATCCCCTCCAGAAGGCCTTTTCCATTACAGGCTACAAATCTCTGATTACACACAAATGGAATACAGCAGTAGTGTTTTCAGCACCTCCATGTAAATGGACAGCACCCTCCTTGGTAAGTGAGTTATGGAACCAAATCCACCATTAAGGGTAGAGGAGCTGAATAATGTACCACGTGCAGGATTTTCTTGGTCCCTCAACAGTCAGGACCATGACTTTGACAAAATTTGTGAGGGGAAATGCTTCATACTGGATTTACAACCAAGACACAGTTCTATCTAAACAGGAAAAGTCCTGACCAAGCATTGTGTGCTTAGCCCTTTGCAGAATCCATGCTACATTATTTAAGGCTGACAGGGGAGGCACTGTCCTCTCTTTACAGACAAGGATACAGGCTCAGAAAGCTCAGCCAGCCAGGAAGTGGAAGAGTCTGTTCTGAGCTCCGCTACCCTGTGCTGCCTTTGAAAATTGAAGAGGAGGAATCTATATGAAAGATGACAGTAAATTTAAAAGAAACATATTTATTTTAAAGGTGCTATCAAAGAATTTTCAACACAAGTGAAGGAGAAGATGATGCAAACAATTAACCCAGAAAAACAAAGACCATAGAAATACATAAAAACAAGTCTACAGCGCTTGCTTCGGCAGCACATATACTAAAACTGGAACGATACAGAAAAGATTAGCATGGCCCCTGCGCAAGGATGACATGCAAATTCGTGAAGCGTTCCATATTTTTGAAACGTATACTATCATGTAAGAAACAAATCACCAGTCTATGTTCGATACAGGATACAGGATGCTTGGGGCTGGTGCACAGGGATGATCCAGAGAGATGATATAGGGTGGGAGGGGGGTTCAGGATTGGGAACTCATGTACACCCATGGTGGATTCATGTCAATGTATGGCAAAACCAATACAGTATTGTAAAGTAAAATAAAGTTTTAAAAAAAAAAGTCTACAGAGAGTCACACCCTACACAAAATAAAACAGGAAATTCAAGATAAACAGGAAAACCTGGGAAACTGATGGAGGGGATTAATATCCACAGAGACTTAAGTGAGAAGAACAAATAGAAGCCATAATTAGGAAAGTGACTTTGAAAACTTTTCCTAGAACTGAATGACCTTCTCTGTAAAGGATGTCAAATGGACAAGCTGGTATATGGGTTTTTCCAAAGAGGAATTAAAAAATACATTGTAAAAGGTAGAAATGCCAGGTAGTCACAGTTCTGAAAATTCAAGAACCATGAAAAAAAGTTTTATGTAACAGCTTTGAGAAAATTCTTTCCTTTTAAAGGAAATTCAGTGTACAATTCAGTGGCTTTTAGTATATTCACAGAAGCATGCAACTCGTAAGCCAAAAGAAATCTTAAAAATGATGTAGCCTAGTGTTTCTCAAGGACTTCCTAGTGGCTCAGTGGTAAGAAATTCTGCTGCAACGCAGGAGACACAAATTCAATCCCTGGGTCGGGAAGATCCCCTGGAGGAGAAAATGGCAACCCACTCCAGTATTCTTGCCTGGGAAACCTCATGGACAGAGGAGCCTGGTGGGCTACAGTCCATGAAGTTGCAGAGTCAGACATGACTGAGCAGGGCACCGTAGCAGTGTTTCTCAAGTGTGTTATACTGAATGTTTCTATGTCTCACAGGCTACAATATGAAAAAGAATCCTCCTGGTCAAGCAACTTGGGTGAACACAGCAGATATGCAGACTACCTCCCTCATGATGCAACACTAAACTCTCCGAGAAGCCCCAGGATATCCTAATTTAAATGATATGAAGCCTCTTTTCATGGAATATGTTATTAACTAGTCCATCAAATCAGTGCTCCAAGGAAGATGCTTCAGGAAAACACTGATTTATTTCAACCCTCCTGATTTTCCAGGTACAGGACTAGAGCCCCAGAAGACTGGCTTCCCCAAGGTCTCACTGTTCTTCAAGACTGATCGACATGTGAGCAACGATGTGGGAGTAGAGAGGGTCTTCATTCTTCATGAAAGAGCCAAAACCAGACCTTCAGACTTTGAGTCCAGGGCTCTTTCTACAGAGAGAGAGAGAGAGAGAGAGAGAAAGAGAGTGTGTGTGTATGTTTGTGTGTGTGTGTGTGTGAGTTGCTCAGTGGTGTCCAACTCTTTGCGACCCCATGGACTGCAGCCCTCCTGGCTCCTCTGTCCACGGAATTCTCCAGGCAAGAATACTGGAGTGGGTTGCCATGTCCTTCTCCAGGGGATCTTCCACATGGCAGGCAGACTCTTTACCGTTTGAGCCACCAGGGAAGATCTTTTTACAATGCTACAGGTCAAAACCTGAAGCTCTGAAACAATGACAACAAAATCCCAGAGCCACAGAAAAATGAGGACTAGCTCAAGAGACGCACAGACTGAGGAAACCAGTGCGCCCACACGCCGAGAGTCCAGAAGCATAAAGAAAAATGGAAGAGTTCAATGCAATACTACGAGAAAACACAGAATTTCAAAGAAGAGCTCTGGACAGGGGTAGGTAAAGCGGGGAACACTATTTCCTAAAACTAGCTCTGTGCAATCCAGCAATGGGAGTTTGCCAGACACTTACTGGCCTTAGGAGAGGGAGAACAAAGATGCAGAACGCCACCTGTGTGGATATGCAAACCTGCTTTAAAAATGGCAGAAAAACAATTAAAATACAGTGATCATCCTTTCAATCCAAATTGAAGGAAAAATCCACCCCAGAGTAAGCAGAAATGAAAACAAACATAATCATAAATGCAACTCTGAGAGCAAACGAAAATACATGCTTCATATACATAACATGTATAAGAAACTCCTCTATAAGAGCAGAGAGTGGGATTGAGAAAGAATTCAGATCATCTGTTGCTTCTGGGGTCACTCCAACTCCACCAGCCTCTCTCCACCAAATGCTCCAGCCCCCTTGAGCCTGGATGTCCCAATCATGGGGCTTCTTCTTGGGTCTAGGCTTGAATGCAGGATCATGCACCATGCTCTCATATCTATCTGGAAACTCCTACTGACTCTTCAAGAGCCAATCCAAATATTCCCTCTCCTGCGTCATCTTCCCCAGAAGATGATGGTTGCACCATGGGTGACCCACACTCTGTTTGCCCTTCCTACATGCCTGTTTCTGTATTTCTCAAAGCTTGGCCTTCTTCAGTGATCAATGTAAAGAAATAGAGGAAAACAATAGAATGGGAAAGACTAGAGATCTCAGGAAAATTAGAGATACCAACAGAACACTTCATGCAAAGATGGGCACAATAAAGGACAGAAATGGTAGGGACCTAAGAGAAGCAGAAGATATCAAGAAGAGATGGCAAGAATACACAGAACAATTATACAAAAAAAGATCTTCATGACCCAGATAACCATGATGGTGTGATCACTCACCTAGAGCCAGACATCCTGGAATGTGAAGTCAAGTGGGCCTTAAAAAGCATCACTATGAACAAAGCTAGTGGAAGTGATGGCATTCCAGTTGAGCTATTTCAAATCCTAAAAGATGATGCTGTGAAAGTGCTGCACTCAATATGCCAGCATATTTGGAAAACTCAGCCGTGGCCACAGG
The DNA here is from genome assembly GCF_032405125.1 of Capricornis sumatraensis. Lineage (NCBI taxonomy): Eukaryota > Metazoa > Chordata > Mammalia > Artiodactyla > Bovidae > Capricornis > Capricornis sumatraensis. The sequence goes on from NC_091089.1 coordinate 35,291,379, forward strand.
ACTGGAAAAGGTCAGTTTTCATTCTAATCCCAAAGAAAGGCAATGCCAAAGAATGTTCAAACTACCGCACAATTGCACTCATCTCACATGCTAGCAAAATAATGCTCAAAATTCTCCAAGCCAGGCTTCAGCAGTATGTGAACCATGAACTTCCAGATGTTCAAGCTAGATTTAGAAAAGGCAGAGGAAGCAGAGATCAAATGGCCAACATCCATTGTATCATCAAAAAAGCAAGAGAGTTCCAGAAAAACATCTACTTCTGCTTTATTAACTATGCCAAAGCCTTTGACTGTGTGGATCACAACAAACTGTGGAAAATTCTTAAAGAGATAGGAACACAAGACCACTTGACCTGCCTCCTGAGACCCTGACCTCTGTATGCAGGTCAAGAAGCAACAGTTAGGACCAGACATAAAATGACAGACTGGTTCCAAATTGGGAAAGGAGTACGTCAAGGCTGTATATTGTTACCCTGCTTACTTAACTTATATGCAGAGTACATCATGAGAAACGCTGGGCTGGAAGAAGCACAAGCTGGAAGCAAGACTGCTGGAGAAGTATCAATAACCTCAGAAATGTATATGGCACCACCCTTATGGCAGAAAGTGAAGAGCCTCCTGATGAAAGTGAAAGAGGAGAGTGAAAAAGTTGGCCTAAAACCCAACATTCAAAAATTGAAGATCATGGCATCTGGTCCCATCACTTCACGGCAAACAGATGGGGAAACAAAGGAAATAGTGAGAGACTTTATTTTGGGGGGCTCCAAAATTACTGCAGATGGTGACTGCAGCCATGAAATTAAAAGACGCTTGCTCTCTGGAAGAAAAGCTATGACCAACCTAGACAGGATATTAAAAGCAGAGACATTATGTTGCTGACAAAGGCCCATCTAGTCAAAGCTATGGTTTTTCCAGTGGTCATGTATGGATGTGAGAGCTGGACGATAAAGAAAAGCTGACTGCCGAAGAATTGATGTTTTTGAACTGTGGTGTTGGAGAAGACTCTTGAGAGTCCCTTGGACTGCAAGGAGATCCAACCAGTCCATCCTAAAGGAAATCAGTCCTGAATATTCATTGGAAGGACTGATGCTGAAACTCGAATACTTTGGTCACCTGATGTAAAGAACTGACTCACTGGAAAAGACCCTGGTTCTAGGAAAGACTGAAGGCAGGAGGAGAAGGGGGCAACAGAGAATGAGATGGTTAGACAGCATCACTGACTCAATGGACATGAATCTGAGCAAACTCCGGGAGATAGTGAAAGACAGGGAAGCCTGGCGTTCTGCAGTTCATGGGTCGCAAAGAGTTGGAACCGACCGAGTGACTGAACACCACCAACAAATCTAGACTGCTGGGCCAGAGTGGAGGAGCCAGGACTCAGCATGGGCAGTCAGCCTCCAGATCTGAGCCCTCAGCTACAGTGTGTATCTTATTACATCACAGGATCACAGCTTCCCAAACACTCAGCCAGCGAAATGCAGGCTGAATTTCAAGGGATACAATCAAATCCCTAAACAAGAACACTAACATTTCAAAATTTTTATAAGACAAATATGTTATGATAAAATATTAAGAAAATGAACTATAAAACAAGCTAAATTAAGGAAAACCAGAAATAAAGTGAAAGTAAAATATGAATTGATTAAAAAAAATCAAATCTCTCTCTATAAAAACCAATATGAAACTCTTAAGTCCAATCATAAAATCGGGAGAACATAAATTTATAAAAACACCACTAATAATAAAAAGTAATATCACATTTACATGCCTGGATATAGTCATATGTCTTAAAAATATGTGGAAACAAGAAAAAGTAAAATATAAAACTAAGATGAGTATAACAGTAAGTGGACATCTTCAGATTACTGAAGAAATAAAAGAAGTTATTAAAGAATTAATTTCAAAACAGTACTTAACAACAACTGAAAAATGGTTAATGTTTCAACTTCAATTAAACAACTTTCAAATGTTTAATGATGGTTTAATTACTTCCATTGACTTGCTTCTCCAAAATGTAGAAAAAAATATTCTATTAAGCAACTCATTTTTTAAAATAGTAAGTTTATTTCTAAAGCCCAGTAAGAATAAGCCCTCCTGGATATTTATATTTATAATAATATTTCAGTTCAGTTGCTCAGTCGTGTCCAACTATTTGCGACCCCATGAATCGCAGCACACCAGGCCTCCCTGTCCATCACCAACTCCCGGAGTCTACTCAAACTCATGTCCATTGAGTCAGTGATGCCATCCAGCCATCTCATCCTCTGTCGTCCCCTTCTCCTCCTGCCCCCAATCCCTCCCAGCACCAGGGTCTTTTCCAGTGAGTCAACTCTTCTCATGAGGCGGCCAAAGTACTGGAGTTTCAGCTTTAGCGTCAGTCCCTCCAATGAACACCCAGGACTGATCTCCCTTAGAATGGACTGGCTAGATCTCCCTGTCCAGTCCATAATAATATTTAAATATCTGTTATTTGCTAGTAAGCTACCTATACTATTATTACATATACATAACATTACATTTAGAATATATATAAAATATATAACACATATATATAACTTATTGGCAAATAAAAGCTAAAAAGAGAACTGGATTGAGACAGAAGGCCTGAATTCTAGTTCCTCCTTAATCCAAAATAACTATGTACAGGTACACATACTTACTTCACTTGAACCTCTGTTTAGTATATACAGATGTATGTAAAAAATATAAAGTAATGAGACATAAAGGGTGACATGAGTAAATGAAGAGATACCATCAGAAATGAGGAAGAAATACAAATATTAAAATTTCCTTATAATACACAGAACCTGACAAACTGATAACTATACAGAAACAGAAGCATAAAAATACTAATATATAATTTCAAAGGCAATGGTCATGTATTTGTTATATCTAAGACACAGAACCACAATTGTCAAAGCCACTTAATTTTCATTTTAAAACATCTATAATAGGTAGAAAATAAAGATAAATCAAAAATAGATTCCACCTATCTTAAGGATTTAGTTCAATAACAAGAAGATAAACAACCTTAAATAAAACAATGTTTGGATGGACCTAGAGATTATCCAACTGAGTGAAGCAAGACAGACACAAAAAGATAAATGTATGATATTGTTTATACATGGAACCTAAAAAGGGTACAAAAGAACTTATTTACAAAAGTAGAGTCACAGACATTGAAAACAAACATAGTTTCCGGTGGGTAGAGGGCAGGGATGTATGAACTGGGACTGACATATTCACACTACTGTATATAAGACAGGGAACTAATAAGAATCTACTATGTAGCACAGGGAACTCTACTCAGGACTCTGTAAAAGCCTATATGGGAAAAGAATCTAAAAAAAGAAGGCATCTGTATAACTAATTCACTTTGCTGTACACCTGAAACTAATACAACACTGTAAATCAACTACACTTTAATAATAATTTTTTAAATGTTAATATTCCTGAATCTAGTAGGCATCTAGCCATCTGCACATGCAAAGGGGTATGGGAATATGAGTTTTTAAAATATCATTTTACAATATGAAGAAAAAATAGTCTACGTGTCCCAGTTTGAGAAGACAAACATTACTTCTGAAGAAATGAAATCTGTTGTAAGAAAAGCATGTATGTTTCAATGTTCAAATTTTCACAATAAAATGTAAAGACTGTTCTCAAAATGACAGTAATAGAAAAGGGGAAATATATGACAAACATAACATGATTATATTAGACAGGAGAATTTGATTAAATAAAAACATTTCTTACTCAAAAGTCAAACTTGACTAGATCAACAGATTATATCCAAAGGAAAAAAGAATATATACTCCTACTGAAAATACCCTCAGTAACACGTTTTGGAAGCATTTTTATTGAGATAGAATTCAAGTATTACAAAATTCACAAAGTATACAATTCAGTGGTTTTTAGTATATTCATAGAGTCCAACAACACAAGAGAAGACTCTACACATGCACATCACCAGATGGTCAACAGTGAAATCAGACTGATTATATTCTTTGCAGGCAAAGATGGATAGGCTCTATACAGTCAGCAAAAACAAGACCAGGAGCTGACTGTGGCTCAGATCATGAACTCCTTATTGCCAAATTTAGACTTAAACTGAAGAAAGTAGGGAAAACCACTAGACCATTCAGGTATGACCTAAATCAAATCCCTTATGATTATACAGTGGAAGTGAGAAATAGATTTAAGGGCCTAGATCTGATAGAGTGCCTGATGAACTATGGAATGAGATTCATGACACTGTACAGGAGACAGGGATCAAGACCATCCCCATGGAAAAGAAATGCAAAAAAGTAAAATGGCTGTCTGGGGAGGCATTACAAATAGCTATGAAAAGAAGAGAAGTGAAAAACAAAGGAGAAAAGGAAAGATATAAACATCTGAATGCAGAGTTCCAAAGAATAGCAAGAAGAGATAAGAAAGCCTTCTTCAGCGATCAATGCAAAGAAATAGAGGAAAAGAACAGAATGGGAAAGACTAGAGCTCTCTTCAAGAAAATGAGAGATACCAAGGGAACATTTCATGCAAAGATGGGCTTGATAAAGGACAGAAATGGTCTGGACCTAACAGAAGCAGAAGATATTAAGAAGAGATGGCAAGAATACATGGAAGAACTGTACAAAAAAGATCTTCATGACCCAGATAATCACGATGGCATGATCACTCACCTACAGCCAGACATCCTGGAATGTGAAGTCAAGTAGGCCTTAGAAAGCATCACTACGAACAAAGCTAGTGGAGATGATGGAATTCCAGTTGAGCTATTTCAAATCCTGGAAGATGATACTGTGAAAGTGCTGCACCCAATATGCCAGCAAATTTGGAAAACTCAGCCGTGGCCACAGGACTGGAAAAGGTCAGTTTTCATTCTAATCCCGAAGACAGGCAATGCCAAAGAATGCTCAAACTACCACACAATCGCACTCATCTCACACGCTAGTAAAGTAATGCTCAAAATTCTCCAAGCCAGGCTTCAGCAATACGTGAACCGTGAACTTCCAGATGTTCAAGCTGGTTTCAGAAAAGGCAGAGGAAGCAGAGATCAAATTGCCAACAACCGTTGGATCATGGAAAAAGGAACAGAGTTCCAGAAAAACATCTATTTTTGCTTTATTGACTATGCCAAAGCCTTTGACTGTATATCACAATAAACTGCAGAAAATTCTGAAAGGGATGGGAATACCAGACCACCTGGCCTGCCTCTTGAGAAACCTATATGCAGGTCAGGAAGCAACAGTTAGAACTGGACATGGAACAACAGACTGGTTCCAAATAGGAAAAGGAGTACGTCATGGGTGTATATTGTTACCCTGCTTAGATGCAGAGTACATCATGAGAAACGCTGGGCTGGAAGAAGCACCGGCTGGGATCAAGATTGCCAGGAGAATATACAGATGACACCACCCTTATGGCAGAAAGTGAAGAGGAACTAAAAAGCCTCTTGATGAAAGTGAAAGAGGAGAGTGAAAAAGTTGGCCTAAAGCTCAACATTCAGAAAACTAAGATCATGGCATCTGGTCCCACCACTTCATGGGAAATAGATGGGGAAACAGTGGAAACAGTGGCTGACTTTATTTTTCTGGGCTCCAAAATCACTGCAGATGGTGACTGCAGCCATGAAATTAAAAGACGCTACTCCTTGGAAGGCAAGTTATGACCAACCTAGACAGCATATTCAAAAGCAGAGACATTACTTTGCCAACAAAGGTCCGTCTAGTCAAGGCTATGGTTTTTCCAGTAGTCATGTGTGGATGTGAAGAAAGCTGAGCACTGAAGAATTGATGCTTTTGAACTGTAGTGTTGGGGAAGACTCTTGAGAGTCCCTTGGACTGCAAGGAGACCCAACCAGTCCATTCTAAAGGAGATCAGTCCTGGGTGTTTATTGGAGGGACTGATACTAAAGCTGAAACTCCAATACTTTGACCACCTCACGCGAAGAGTTGACTCATTGGAAAAGACTCTGATGCTGGGAGGGATTGGGGGCAGGAGGAGAAGGGGACGACAGAGGATGAGATGGCTGGATGGCATCACCGACTCGATGGACATGAGTCTGAGTGAATTCCGGGAGCTGGTGATGGACAGGGAGGCCTGGCGTGCTGCGATTCAGGGGGTCGCAAAGAGCTGGACAGGACTGAGTGACTGAACTGAACTGAGCACAATCATTACTACAACATATGTTTAGGATACTTTCATCAACCCCAAAAGAAATACTGTACCTATTAACAGTCGCTATATTTTCTCCCCACCCATCCCCAAGTAAGCTATCTGCATCCTCTGGGGACTTCATCTACATAAAACCGCATGATGTATGTTCTTGCATGACTTGGCTTTTTCACTAAAGGTGTCTCCAAGGTTCATCCATGCTGTAGCTCGTGTCAGTACTTCAGTCTTTTTTTCAATTGCTGAAAGTTATTCCACTGTATGGATACATATTTATTTATCCTTCATCAGTTGACAGACATTTGAGTTGTTTGCACTTTTTTGCTAAGTTATGAATAATATGGACATATGTTTTCATCTCTCTTGAGTGGAACTTCTGGGTCATATAATCAATCTGTGTTGATTGACTGACCACCAAACTGCTTTCCAAAGCGGCTACACTATTTTTCATTCCCACCAGCAATGAATGAGGGTTCCAATTTCTCCACATGCCTGTCTTCTTACTGGGTGGTCTTTATTGTATCTACTCTGGTGGATGTGAGACAGCATCTCACTTGGCTTTGATTTGCATTTCTTCATAATAATGATGATGAGCATCTTTTCATGTGCTTGTTGGTCATTTGCATATATTCTTTCATGTACATTTTTAATAGTAAATACTATCAATACAGCTGAGATTATGAAGTACACATCTTCCAATTTTGTTCTTTGTTTCCAAGACTGTGTTACACATTTAGTGCAATCCCTATCAAAATCACAGTGTGCTTTTTCGCAGAAATGTACAAACTGATACTAAATTCAAGGAACCTGAAACAGCTAAAACAATCAAGGGAGTATTGCCATCTTAGCAGTATGGAGTCTTCTGATATATAAACAGAAGGTCTTATCAGTAATATTTGAGACACTGCTGCTGATACCATGTACAAAATAATGAATGATTAAACTGACTCACTATTCCTTGAGTATCACCTTTCATCATTCAGTAAAAGTTACAAAGTGTGAACTGTGATTCAAACAATGATACCACTGAAGCTATAACCAAAGGAAATAATTCAAGAAAATAAAAAGTTAAAATATGTGGTCTTTTCTATCACAGAGAAATGCTGGGAAATCCCAGGTATATAACAACTGTCACATATCCCAACAATGGAAAAATCAAATTAGTAACCATGGAAATCTACGTAGTTTCCATAGCACTTATCTATAAAAACTATCTTCAAATACGTAAACACTAGATTTGTAAGCAAAACTGCCTGAAGTTTCATATATATACATTACACATCACAAACCAACTTGAAGCAAAACATCTTAATTATTGCTGGGCTATTTTTATGAAGTTGCTTAACATCTTAAAATAAACTATTACGTACGTGTTTTAAAGAGAGGCGCCCCCTTGTCACGTGCAGCAAGCATTAGGACATGATGTGCCAACCCACTTGCACGTGACTCAGCATTATTGCCGCTGAGCAGTGGAATCGGTTTAGCGGTATCGCTGTCAAGGACACCTAACAATAGACCCTGCCTTTAACCCCTGCCCTTAGGACCAGGGCCCGTGTAAGCAAGGCAAAGCTCATCCTCTTATGCACATTTAATGAGCTTGGGGATATAAATCGGCGTTAACCTTCTACTGGCTTTTCAACCCAACGGGCTGTAAGGGTTGAGATAAAAGAAGAGCAAATGCATTTAAGCTATTAGCAATTTGGGTTATCATCATCTCATTTCAGTGAACAGTCATTACACCACACACTGGATTTATCGCACTGGAAAGTGAAGACAAATTGATCCTCCACCTCTCCTACATCAGATTAAACCCATCTCTCACTCTGTGTCCTAAGAATAAATGGCTGCCCTACCTCCTGGTGCCTGAAGTCATAACGAGAACCACGGAGATCGGAAGAGAAGACTACAATTAATAGAACCCTGGGGAATTACTTCTCTTCCTGCATTGCCTTTTTCCTGATCCTATAAATAACAACATTACCTCATGCTGGCAAGGCGTGCTGTTCAGATACAAGAGGCAGGCTTGCTCATCAACGCTGCCACCCGACAGCTCTGGTTAGTCATATGTCCCCGAGACGGGTGCCTGGGCACAGGCCCCCCTGGGTTTGCCATTTCTGCTCTGGCCCCTAAGTTCCAAGTCCCCGGCAGCCCTCCTGCCTCTTGTCTCTGTCTGATAAATTAATCACCAAGGGGATCAACCTTCACTTTTCTGTCCCCGCCACAATCATGAGCGGAGGGGCTAAAAAAACCAACACAGACCTCTCGTTTATTCTGAGGCGCAACAGTGAAACAATTAACTGTCATCAATAGAAGTACAGAGAGAAAGAACTGCAGCCTGAAATAATGAGTGGGAGGAAGGTCCAGAGACGGAATGATGGGCAGAAGCGTAAAGGCCTTTCACACAGACAGAACCGCACAGGCAACAGAAAGCAAGGCGCCGGAGCGCCAGGGTGACAAAGTCAGGGGCAACCATCAAAGCCGTCCCCGTGGGCGCTCCTCACGGGGAAAGGAAACCACATCCTGTCACACACCCTTGTCGGAAGCAAGGGCTGGTAGGGGGAGAACAAACCCAAGCAGGCTGTCGCCTTGAGGACCTGCGCACACTCCCCCTTGGTTCTCATGGAGCAAGGCCGTCATCATTGTGACCATGAGGGGCTGTCACAGCACAGACCCCAGCCGCCTGAGCTCGGGGAGTTCAGAGGCTCAGCCCTCCAGCAACGAGCACAGACCTCAGCCACACCCACTTACTTTTTTCAGTTCAGTTCAGTGGCTCAGTCGTGTCCGACTCTTTGCGACCCCATGAATCGCAGCTCGCCAGGCCTCCCTCACCATCTCCCGGAGTTCACTCAGACTCATGTCCATCGAGTCAGTGATGCCATCCAGCCATCTCATCCTCTGTTGTCCCCTTCTCCTCCTGCCCCCAATCCCTCCCAGTATCAGAGTCTTTTCCAATGTGTCAACTCTTCGCATGAGGTGTCCAAAGTACTGGAGCTTCAGCTTTAGCATCATTCCTTCCAAAGAAATCCCAGGGTTGATCTCTTTCAGAATGGACTGGTTGGATCTCCTTGCAGTCCAAGGGACTCTCACGAGTCTTCTCCAACACCACAGTTCAAAAGCATCAATTCTTCAGCGCTCAGTCTTCTTCACAGACCAACTCTCACATCCATACATGACCAAAGGAAAAACCATAGCCTTGACTAGACGGACCTTAGTCGGCAAAGTAATGTCTCTGCTTTTGAATATGCTATCTAGGCTGGTCATAACTTTTCTTCCAAGGAGTAAGCGTCTTTTAATTTCATGGCTGCAGTCACCATCTGCAGTGATTTTGGGGCCCCCCAAAAATAAAGTCTGGCACTGTTTCTACTGTTTCCCCATCTATTTCCCATGAAGTGATGGGACTGGATGCCATGATCTTTGTTTTCTTACTTTTTTAGTTCCTGTAAATGTATTTCTTTAGAGTCATGCTTCTTTAGCCAGCCCATCAGGACTTCAGTATCTGAGTTGATACCCTGACACCAAATGTTGAGACCTTCTTGCATTATCACCTTCTGTGTTGGCTGTAGAAACAGGCTGAGATGCCACCAAGAAAAGGTGACAGTCCTTGACGACCAGCTTCCTCCCTTAAAGAAACACCATCACTCACCCTGATCAACGGACTTCCTGCCAACAGACTCATCAGTCCATTCGATAAAAACATACTGAGCGCCAGTTTCATGGGAGATCCATTTCTGCTCCTGAAGAACAAAACCTGTGGTTTTTCCATGCCAGCATGCAGGACACTTAGAAAGTATGGGTGCAAGCTTGGAAGACAGTTTCACAAATAGTTCCCAAACTGCATAAAGTAACTTCTTTAGAATATGTCCATCAACTGTCATTCAAATATTTGAGCAATGAGAGAAAGACTAATATTAAAAAATAAGTTTCATAACTAAGTAGTTACACCATGTAAGGTGTGTATATATACATAAAACCAAATACATGTATTTGTATATTACATACTAAGTAGATTATTAAAAGGGAGGAGAGGGGAATTGTGCCAATCCATATTATTTAAAAAAAAGAGGACTAGAGAGAAATAGGAAGTTTACTGAAATGTAACTTGTTCCCAATAATTTTAAATAACCAAGAAAAATATTCATTAATCACTTGGATGGTAATGGACTTATCACTACCATATGTTTAAGGAGATGAAAAATATATAAAATTCAAAATAACAACCATTAGCTTATATTTTAAAATAGAGATTGCTATATAACCCCTGGGTCCACTTCCTAACAGCCGTGTGCATTATGGAAATTCAGGGGAAAGTAAATACGGGTACTTTGCAGTAGCTCTAAGTCCTCCATACTTATTTTGCCCATCACAGGCCTAGCTCAATTGATAGCTCTCAACACCAAAACAAGTTATTTCTCCTAAAAAGAGAGCAAATTTGGTAACACGACTTTCCAGGCTTAAACACTCAATAACAACCACCATCACTCCACTACTTGGAAAATGTTTATCACATGCCAAGTACTGTGTGAACCCATGTATTCTTCATGGCTATATGCTAAGTCACATGGGAGAAGCCTAGAGACAGGACAGGTAAGGAAGATAAGACAAGAGGGTGGAGGAGGCTGGAGGTGGGGGTACTGTAGACACACAGCGGGGAGAAGCCAAGGTGGCAAAGAAAGAAAGCTCTTCTTGCAACCTGGCCCAGACTCCCAAAGAGCAGAGGAGCTTGGCGTCCTGAAGATGCATAAGGACCCCACGAACCACTGATGGTGCGGAACTTTACCGCTGTGTAGAGTTAGACCGCGACAAAGCAGAACAATGAAGACATGGCCACAAGGGCTATGCGAGTGGTGGGATGGGGTGGATGTGCTCAAGATCACCCTCCCCACGGATTTCAAACTGTTCCAAACAATGTAGAAGGCTGTTCATGAAACGTAGAGAGTAGGTACCTGCACCTGATTTGCAAATAACATAAAAGAAAATGAACACATCAGCTGGTGTTGAGTCGGTCATCCTGGACAAAAGCAAGCTGGCACAGAAGCAGCTGTTCAAACAACTGGAAGTTCTGAGTCACCGAAGAAGTGAAGTCCAGGTCACATGACGTACCTGCCAAAATTAGGAGCCCCCAGACCATGTTCCCTAGAAGCTCATGGATAAAAAGACCTCAAGGGTAGGGGGTGGGAGGGAGGTTCCAGAGGGAGGGGACATATGTGTACTTGTGGCTAATTCATGTTGTTGTATGGCAGAAACCAACACAACATTGTAAAGCAACTATCTTCCAATTAAAAAAAAAAAAAAAAGATCTCAAGAAGCCTTATCTCTAACCCAAATGCTCACTGAAAAGCAAAAAGATTTTCTGCAAGCAAATTTGTCAACTGAATCCTATGAGTTTTCATAAACTGACTTGGGAGCTTAAAGGCCTTGCAATAAGCGTCTGAGAAGAGCTATGTCACAGCCTCTCTGAGCAATTCATCAGTAAATGAAGGATGCCACCATCTGATACCTAGCTACATGATCGTTTGGAAAGATTAATGAAACACCAGTGTCTGGATGCCATGAAGAAAATGCCAATAATATCTCAAGTTAGCCCTAAAATTCTCTTATCCTGTAAGCCTTCAGGAAGAGCCAAACTGAAACAATCACATTTCACTTGACCCTCAGGCTTCAGCTCACCAATCAAGAGCTTTCAGCCTTTTTTTTCTTAAAACCAAGTATCAGCTGGATAAACAAACTGCTCCATGACAGAGGAGCTCTGAAGTCTACCACCGGTACTCAGATCCCAATGACCTACTGTGAAAGAGACTGAACATCTGCTGGGGGTACCACTTCACTTTCACTTTTCACTTTCATGCAATGGAGAAGGAAATGGCAACCCACTCCAGTGTTCCTGCCTGGAGAATCCCAGGGACGGGGGAGCCTGGTGGGCTGCCGTCTATGGGGTTGCACAGAGTCGGACACGACTGAAGCTACTTAGCAGCAGCAGCAGCAGCAGTATGTGCCTTCCCAAATCATGCTTATAAGACCCTTTGATGATGCTGTGGCTTCCTCATTTCTAGAACCAACCCAATGACAACGAGTGAGCACTCAGAGTTAGTTTTCACTCAGTCCCTACCAGAGATGATTTGTGGACAAGGTAAAATCATGCTAAATTGAGTTTTTTTGGGGAAAAGAAGTTATTAGGGATTTCCTTGGTGGTCCAGTGGTTAGGAACCCACCTTGCAATACACAGGATGTGGGTTCAATCCCTAGTCGGGGAACTAAGATCCCACATGCTGGGGAGCAACTAAGCTCACGCATACAGCTACTGAGCCCACACGCTCTGGAGCCTGTGAGCTACAATGAAAGACGAAGCCACATGTCTCAACGAAGATCCCGCTTCATATGTGCCACAACTAAGACTTAAGGAAGCCAAATAAACATAAATAACTGTTTTTCAAAATAAAAGTTCTTTTATAAAAAAAGAAGTTACTAGTTTTCACTACAAGATAAGCACTGTTTTTTTTTAATTAACTTATTTTAATTGGAGGCTAATTACTTTACAATATTGTGGTGGGTTTTGCCATACACATGATGGTACATGTGCCCCACCAACCTAAACCCCCCACCCACCTCCCTCCCAACCCTATCCCTCTGGGTTGTCCCAGAGCACCAGGTGAAAAATTAATGAAAATGGAAAGCATCAGTTCAGTCGCTCAGTCGTGTCCAACTCTTTGAGACCCCATGGACTGCAGCACGCCAGGCCTCCCTGTTCCATTACCAACTCCCGGAGCTTACTCAAAATCATGTCCACTGAGTCAGCGATACCATCCAACCATCTCATCCTCTGTCGTCCCCTTCTCTTCCCGCCTTCAATCTTTCCCAGCATCAGGGTCTTATGGAAAGCACAATGAAACATAAATCCTGACTTTTACATTTCTATTTAGCAGTTTCAAAACCCAATTTAGAGCACTCATTGATCAAGGGAGAGAAGGAAGGGCATCCACTGATCAAGAGAGATCTAGACATGCCTAACGCCTGGCCTCACTGCTGCACTGAACGCAACTGCAAATGTCAGGCTCTCACCCCCACTAAGCAAGTCTCCTTTGAACACTAAACCTAGTCTCGTCATGTTCAGAGTTATTCAGAATGTCAGTTTCTTAAAGGAAAGGCATCATGCATCTAAGAAAGCATTTACCCTGTCCCCAGCTTTCTTCATTTTAGAAATGGCCACTGAAGTGAGAAGCCTGAGTCAATTAAAATTTTCCTTCTACAGGCTTATTTCCCCCTGCCCAGACCCAAGGGAGACGGGAACCTGAATAGCCTGAACATCCTTCCCCACATATAGGGCCCTAACCCTGAGCTTGAAAGAACAATTCACTAACAGCAGACTGGATCACACAGGAGTCTGATCAAAACTACGTTTTTAAGAAAGCAAGAGAAAAGAAGAGAAATGTCACTGAAGGCTCATGAGCCTGACTTGAAAGAAAAACGGTGTCAAAATAATGAGAAGAAAAATGACTTGGACGTGGGTTTACGTAAGTCTGATCCTGGGGGGCTTTTAGTGTTGTTTCAGTTGTAAATATTAGTATAATCTTTAAAATATGATTCCATATATAAACGTAAGGCGTCCTTGGATTTAAGAAGACACTTCATTGAGGAGAGACATTATTGGGGAAATAACATACCCTCTACTGCCAACAAGAAATTAGTGAAAAAATCACTTCCTGTGCTTATGAAAACACTCCTAGGCAAACATCTTCACAAGCACATGTGGGCTTTTCTTCGGGGGGAAGGGGGCCGACTTCTAGCATGGATTATGTTGTGGACGCCTGGTTAACTGAGGGCAGAGGTTATTACACCTCACACTAATGCACGAGTAGCTGCTAGTGAGCATGTGGGTGGAACATCGTGTTAACAGTCACCTTTTTTCACATGCGTGATTCAGTTCGTATAAAGATTTTCATTTTACCGTAATTAAAAAAGATACATGTACCCCAATGTTCATTGCAGCACTATTTACAACAGCCAGGACATGGAAGCAACCTAAATGTCCACTGACAGATGGATGGATAAAGAAGCTGTGATACATAAATACAATGGAATATTACTCAGTCATAAAAACAAATTCGTGTGAGTCAGTTCTAGAGAGGTCAATGTTATACCGAGTGAAATCAGACAAGCAAATATCATATCAATGCATATATATGGAATCCAGAAAAATGATACTGATGAACCTATTTGCAGGGCAGGAATAGAGACTCAGACAGAGAGTGGACTTATGGATGCAGTGCGGCAAAGAGAGACTTTGAGAGACTGGCACTGAAATATATACATTACTGTGTGTAAAATAGATAGCTAGTGGGACGCTGCTATATGACTCAAGGAGTTCAGCTTGGTGCTCTGTGATGACCTAGAGGGGTGGGATGTGGTGGGAGGTGGGAGTGAGATTCAGGAGGGAGGGGACATGTGTATACCTATGGCCGACTCACGCTGTTGTATGGAAAACACCAACACAGCACTGTACAGCAATTATCCTTCAGTTAAAAATAAATACACTTTTAAAAAAAGATTTTCATTTTTCTTCAGTTCCTTGTGCCCTCAAGCAAGCTGACATAAAAAAAGAGGTGCAGGTATTGGTAGGCAGGCACTGAGATGGTATGTTCTTCCTGTAGATGACTGTGTACAATTAGGGGCACATACTAGTACTCAGACACACTCAATTATGTCTGACTCTTTGCAACCTCATGAACTGTAGCCCGCCAGGCTCCTCTATCCATGGGAATCTCCAGTGGGTTGCCATTTCCTTCTCCAGGGGATCTTCCCAACCCAGAGACTGAACCGTGTCTCTTATATCTCCTGCATTAGCAGGCAGATTCTTTATCACTGAGCCACCTGGGAAGCCACAAAAAAAAAAAAAAAGAGGTGCAGAGAGAAGCAGAACCCCCTCAAAGGCCAGGGTATGTTGTGTTTCTGGAATGAGATAGCCTAGCCTAGCTCGCTGGGTGAGCTCAGAGGTCACATGAAGCCTGTTCAGAACCCTGTTGACCTTCCCTGTTAAATGCAGGGGATCATTCTCTCTGTCCTGGGCTTGTTCTGAGGATTAAATGGGATGGTGTGTGTGAAAGCCCCTGGCATAGGACCTAGCCACATGAAGCGCATGAAAAAGTAATACGGACTACTACTGTTTCAGAGTCTTTGCTGTCCTTGACATTTCAGGCAATAACATGAGCATGAATCAACTGTCAGCCAGGATGAACATTTGGAGATAGACTATTGGTAACTCCAGAGAAGGAAAAAAATCGTATTGGGTTGGTCAAAAAGCTTGTTCGGGTTTTTCACGTAACATCTTATGGGAAAACCCGAACAAATGTTTTAGCCAACCTAGTATTTTAACTAAGACATTCACAAGGGCTCCCGTGTCTTCAGCTCAGGGCACAGCATCTTGTCTTACCTCTGAGGGATCCCGGCCCTGCTTCACCCATAGCTACGGACAGAAGGTAACTGAATAAACACTCCAGGTTCCTTGGAGAGGCTCCCACAGCGATGACGAACGCAAGGCGCAGAATGTCAGCCCTGTGACATTCTGGCTCCTTAGGAACTGGCCCCTTCTGAATGAGAGTTAGAGATTCAAGCAACAGAGGCTTTATTTTTAAAAAGCTGGAGAAGGCACAGTACCTCTAGTCGTTGTATGCGTCCCTTGAAAAACATAAAGAGGGAAGAGTTTGGATAAGCAGCTTCTTTTTTGAGAAGAATTTCCTTCGCTTCATCCAGGCCGGCTTTGTTATCACTGCCATCCAAGGCAAAAAATGGGCGGACCACAGTATGATACCAGAGCAGCGCTAATCTGAAGAAGAGGGACAGAACCCGTGAGAGACGCGCACTTTGCGGACAGTGTCCCCAATCTCGAAAATAAGCAGCCTGTGCTCCTCCCATACACGCTTCTTCCAGAAAACTCGCTAAGCAGTCCCTGAGTAAGTAAGACTCTGTATCTTTCCCCCTGTTATTTCGATCCATATTTGGAAAACCACAACTTTCGAGCACAATGTATAAATCAGCATACTCCCACCAGGGGAAGAGAATAAGGTGACAGGAGCACGCAGTTCTTCTAAGGCTTCTAGACGGATTGCTGAAGGCATCATTAACGTAAATCTCTGAATTCTACTCTGTACTCATCAATGCATAAATTAGAGACGGTGACTGGTGATCATGAACTTACTGTCCCCTTATAATTACTTTCCACATTACTTTTTACAAGAGGAAAGCGTTTGTTTTCCCTTGTGTTCACAAAAGTTAGACTGTAAGTAAGCCTCACACCCTAAATTTAAATACAGGAAACATAAGCAAAATTACACAAAATTAAGTAAAAATAAGTTACAGCAATAGAAGAAGGGCCCTTTCTCTGCCTTTGAAAACCAAACAAATAAGTTACTTAAAATTCTCTCACTTCAAACTTGTCCCTTTCAAGAAAAAGGCCATGTTAAACTAGGTAAACAAAACAGAGTCACTGGGATCGGCTTTAAAAGACAAAAATCATGTAACCAACACAACAAATGTTTTTATGTAAATATATGCTTCCTGCGTGCATAAATTTGATCCTTTTCTGGAGATCAGACTAATTCACATTATTTTTAATTCAATTCATTCCTTTCTCAGAAAATGTTTTTTAAAAAGACATATTATCACAAGTTATAAACCTGCTAAGTCAAATTAATGAAGGACCACTGTTAGTATAATATAATGAGTTTGGGAAGGCATGAATATTTTTACAATGAAAAAGGAATGACCTTTTTACAGTCACTACCAAACAATTAGGAGTTAACATCCAAATTCCTCAATACTGACGTAAGTAGAAATCTAGCTCACTAAGGTTCTCTGTGATACCAACATCTTTTGGAAAAATTCTGACAAGTGGTGCAATATCAAAGCACAAACAGTATTTCATAAAATCATTCAAACTGCAAATAGTAGTAGTAGATGTTTTAGTTCAGTTCAGTCACGCAGTCATGTCCGACTCTCTGTGACCCCATGGACTGCAGCACGCCAGGCTTCCCTGTCCTTCACCAACTCCCGAAGCGTACTCAAGCTCATGTCCATAGAGTCGGTGACATTTACCAGATTGAAAAAAAAAAATACAATTTTTAATTGATGACTAAATGGATAAATCCTTGCTCTGGATGGTTATATCAGCTTCTTCACATTTTTCTATTTAAATAATTATAATTCAAGTCTGAACAATACAATATAACTCAATTTAGTTGAACAACACAGACTATCCAGGCCACAGTAAGAGACCAATGGACCAACTAGAGTCCTCAAGAAAAATTATCCAACATGAGGATATGAGAGATTTCAGAATCACAGAACAGCCTTATGAAATTTATATCCTCTGAAATCCAGAATCAGGATTACGAATCTCAGTGACTGGTCAGGGTCACTGCTTTTAAACGCTTATAAATCATGATCACTTTGCCTGCTTAAAATACAGGACTCATCAAAAAAATAAATTTTAAAAAGAAAATGGTGAAGAAGAGGGACTTTTCACAAAAATTAAAAAATGAATAAATAAAAATCAAATACAGGACTCATGGGACTTAAGAACAGTGCTCTGTTCTCCAAAAGAAAGTTAGTCACTCACTCATGTCTAACTCTTTGCAACCCCATGTACTGTAGCCCACCAGACTCCTCTGTCCATGGAATTCTCCAGGCAAGAATACTGGAGTGGGTTGCCATTTCCTTCTCTCTGTTTTCCAAAGTTAACTCCTCAACATCACCAAAAACATGGTCCTTGGCATTCCATTGAAACATAAAAGGCATGGCAACATGTCAACCAACCAAGCACTGATTTTACCTGAAGTTTCCTATAAAGGTTTTGATTGTTGCTTACTTACTTTCAACTATATTATCTACCAAAGCATTGCAATATAGCTACTCACGTAGCTAAAGGGGCCTTCATGTCCTTACTTTCGCTTGCATACATCAGTGAAGAAAGCCCCTGCAGGCGGTCTCCAGGAAAACCCAGCAGGTTGATGATTTTGAGCAGGTTTGGGGGCACCATGGATATGCAAAGGTGAAAAAGGCCGTATCCAAAGCTCACAGCACCTTTCAGTCTGTTCAGAGACTCCTCAGACACCCCTTCAGCCACAATGTGGTTATCATTTGCAGCGTCAGAAGTCAATGCCTCTTCTGTTAGCTTCTTCTGATACAGCTCCTGAAGGGCGTTGATGTCCAGATAACATTTATTGTAAATCTTCCAGGCTTTCCTAAGGATCCACCCACCTTTTATATATGCTATAAAGAGAAGCATGAAAAAAAATAAGCATTTGAAATCATTTTCCTACACTAATAACAAATATATTGAAGAATGACTTGAAAAAAAAATACAAACTATTATCCACCATGACAACTTGTTTTTCTTCACATGGCTTAAATTCCTTGTTTGAGGTCTGTTTTGGGGCTTCCTGGGTAGTTTAGTTGGTAAAGAATTTGCCTGCAATGCAGGAGACCCTGGTTCAGTCCCTGGGTCAGGAAGATCCCTGAAGAAGGGAATGGCTACCCACTCCAATATTCTTGCCTGGAGAATTCCATGGACAGAGGAGCCTAGTGACTATAGTCCATGGGGTCGCACAGAGTCAGATACGACTGAGTGACCAACACTTTCACTTTACTAGTCTGGATGGCAAGAAACATGTATTATTTTGTTCATTAAATAGAGTCAATCACACAGTAATGAGGGCACAGCATCTTTGCTGCTGTTTAGTTGCTCAGTCGGGTCTGTCTCTGCAACCCCATGGACTGCAGCACCCCAAGCTTCCCTGTCCTTCACTATCTCCTGGAGTTTGCCCAAACTCATGTCCATTGAGTCAATGATGCTATGTAACCATCTCATCCTCTGCTGACCCCTTCTCCTTTTGCCTTCATTCTTTCCTAGTATCAGGGTTTTTTCCAATTAGCATCTATTATCAGCTGAACAAATAAATGCAAGCACCATCTGAATCCAACTTATCCCACAGGTAGTGTCAAATCCTCTACTGCATTCCTGAACTACCACTGGCAGTCTCTATGATACCACTGGAGTGCTCTTGGCTAAAAACCTCATTACACCTATACTTTAGACACTTGGCTGTTCTGCAGCATCACCTCCAAGTAACAGTGCAGATTCCTTCCTCGGGTGGTATGGAAGAACCTGTCTCCCTCCCCAGCCTCCCTGCCTCCCCAACACAAATGGTAAGCTGGTGAGTCCTGAGGGAACTCAGGAAGGAAAGAATACCTGCCCTCTAGCAGTCATCAGACTGCAGCCACTCACTACAGTGAGCCCTGAGGAAGCTCAGGAGGTGAGAACAGGATACTGGCCCCAGATAGCTGAGCTGCATATCAACAGAATGATTTCAGTGAGCCCAGACTCTTGTATCTTCCCATATATAGAAAAGCATTGAATCCCTTAACTTGGGTTATCTGGTTTCCTTTAATCAACAGTCATTTTTTGATGTTCAGACTACCTGCTCTTTGTTGCAAAACTTCTATATAACCTGGCTCCTCCTTCAACTCCTTGGAGCAGTTTTCTCAGAATTACTTGAGACACTGTCTCCTCGGCTTGAAGGCCTAAAAATTCCTACTGAATAAAAGAGCTGCCAACTTTTAGGTTCTGAATTTTTTTTTAAGCCCACAAAGATAATTTCTAGAAAGTCCACATTTAGGAGGTCACAATAAAAGTTAAATCCTTTTTACTTGAGCCAAAGAGAAACAAACCATCCTCAAGCATGAGATGGAGACAGAGAAGAAAGAAAAGGAAATTGGCTGCCAGTAGTCCAGATCAAGAATCATGCATGTCATGACTTAGCAGCAACAAACCATTCTTCACTTCGGGTTTGGAAGAAAATGCTTTTCTCATTGTGATTTATAGTTGATTTCCTTATTGAACACTCATTTTTTTCAAGTAGACCCTAGTTTCCAAAGAGGGAGATATCTGCCATCAGCAACAGAGATATAAAACCATATAAGAGGAAGAACTAGTATCAGAGTTAATCGTACAGTGAACTCTTGAGAGTCTCCATTCCAATCTACACCACTGAAGATATCAAAGCTACAAAATCCTTGTACAAAATTTGTCTTGGGCAAACTTAATAAGAATCAGTTTATACTCCTCATTAAGGGTTGTTAAAATGTTGGTCATTCAAGTATGTTAGGAAATCTTTAGTCCATGCTCAGGCTGTCAATAACAATTTTCTGAGAAACAAACTGGTTATATTTCACTTTCAAGGGTGATTATTGCAGCTTGATTCCCACCCACACACCAAAAAAACCTGCCAATTTATCACTCTATCTAAGGCACAGGTAATATCTCTAAGTATGACAGACTAGCTGCAGACAAGAGGATGAAAACGATTTTGGAACTAAAACTATTCCACTAAATTCACCTTAAGCCCTCATGGTATCAATTTCTCAGGTAATAAATCAAAATCACACCCCAAACAGGTGCCACATGTTTTCAAAGACTGAAATACAAGGTGTTCTAAAAAAAAAAGTGTGGGGTATTACCAATTGTGTCCACTGAATAGCAAAAACTGTTAAAAAAAACAATGCTTTAGCATACCTGACAATTCTTGCTTTACAAACGAGAGCACAGCCAGGTAAACTTGACAGTCAGCTATGATTATCTGCCTCTGAAGCCGATCAACCATAGAGGGGGTAGATTTTCGGACATCAACCTGTTTGGTGGGAAGAAAGTACACATGGATAAATCACACCCAAGAACAACAACACTCTTTCCAAAAAAACTATTATTTTACTGGGCAGAATAACTTCACATAGGAAGTATGGAACAGTAGTCACTAAAATCCAAGACCAAATTTACACAACACTCTGAGCCTGGGAGTTCTAGCTTTCTCCATTAAGCCTAGCTTTATTTTGTTATCAACACAATGCTGTAACTCAAAGAGCCTTGTAACTCAAAGACAAATATTCTCAATAATAGAAACACTTCATGGGGAACATGAAAGCCCACACAAAACTTTAGTGTCTTACCATTTTCAAAACAATGTAAGTTAAAAACTTATTACATTATGTAAGTTGTATATATGTAAGTTAAAAACCTAGTTCAGTTCAGTTCAGTCACTCAGTCGTGTCCGACTCTTTGTGACCCCATGAATCACAGCACGCCAGGCCTCCCTGTCTAGACAGTGTATTAAAAAGCAGAGATATCACTTTGCCAACAAAAGGTCCATCTAGCCAAAGCTACAGTTTTTCCAGGAGTCATGTACAGATGTGAAAGCAGGACCATAAAGAAGGCTTAGTGCCTAAGAATTGATGCTTTTGAACTGTGGTGTTGGAGAAGACTCTTGAGAGTCCCTCAGACTGCAAGGAGATCCAACCAGTCCATCACAAAGGAGATCAGTCCTGGGTGTTCATTGGAAGGACTGATGCTGAAGCCGAGGTTCCAATACTTTAGCTACTTGATGCAAAGAGCCAACTGACTGGAAAAGACTCTAATGCTGGGAAAGGTTGAAGGCAACAAGAAAAAGGCGCAGCAGAGGATGAGATAGTAGGATAACATCTCCAACTCAAATGACTTGAATTTGAGTAAGCTCCCAGAGAGTGGAGGACGGAGGAGCCTGGCGTGCTACAGTCCATGGGCTCACAAAGAGTTGTGCATGACTTAGCAACTGAACAACAGGAACAAAAACAACAAAGTTATTTATAAAAAAAAAATAATTACTAAAGGCATAAAACACCACCCCAGGTAAATAATGTGAAAAGCCACTTTACAGTCATCTGCCTTCAGAAAGGACCCATATTAGGGTTCATTCCTTTGGTGCATGCAACTGAGATGTGAGGGTTGGAACCTGATTATAATGTTAGTTGAGGAGAAAACACCCTCAATTAAAAATTAGCTTTGAATGAATCACAAACTGAACTTGAAATTTTAGTCAATACCCTCTAAAGATGACTACCTAAAACCCTATTTTTTAGTAAGATTTTGGTTTTATGAATGCTAAATGAAGAAAATTCACTCTGAAATAGAACAGTGCCTTCTTAACATAAGGTAAACTTGAACGAAACAGGTTAAATAGTTTTCATATGCTTTCATGATGATATGAGAAATGATAGCCTTTTGCAAGCATGACAAAAGTATACTGAGTATATGTGACAAAATGGCTGGCTTCTCTTTTTTCTAGATTAGTAGAATTCACCCATGGTCCCTGTTATTCCTGGTCCTACTTCTAGCACCTATTACTTTGTTTGCTCAAGAAAACGTCAATCTATTGATGCCTCTGTTTTCTTTGCTTATAATAACATCTACTCTGCAGGGCTGTTGGAAGGGCTAGTGAGATACTCTATCCCATGTGATAATGCTTTTTAAATTGCAAGGACCCATTACTAATGTTGATTACTAACCTATGTGATGGGCATGGTCCTAGATGCTCAGGACAGACACGTAAATAGGCTTACAGTCTAATGAAGGCACACTGATGACCATATAATGCAGCAAATGCTCTGAAGGATGAAGTACACGGAACTATGGGAACCTGTAGGAGACACATGAGCAGGACTTGGGACTAAGTATATGAGTCTTTGGAGAAAATGACATCGAGGAAGAACTAAAAAAGACAGGAACCAGGTCAAGAGGGATACAAAAATTCTACGGAGAGGAAAAGTCAATGCCAAGTCAGTCACATAAAGAAGTCTGGGTTTTAGTGTGATGGCAGTGGTCGGGGGGAGGGAGCAGGGACACTGAAAACGAAATCAGCAACATGTAATTTGCATCTCAGTGAATGTACTTTGGAAAACAAATTAGAGAACAGTGAGACTGGAGGCAGAAACGCCAGTGAGGGTTGTCTTAGGCAAGTGGAGACTGTTGGCTGGCCTAGGAAACTGGCAAGGAAAGGAGATGAACTCAGGACGTATTTAAGAAAGAGGCAACGAGACTTGGTCACTGACTGATACAGGGTTTGGAGAGAGAGGAATCGAGAACTCTGGCCCTTCTGCAGCCTCAGGAAATGGTACTCTGGGCCCATCTATGGCTTCCTCATGGGAGACCCCAGAGGCCACAGCAGAGGTGAAGCCTCCTGGAGCGACGTAAGGGAGCAGAAAAGACAAGTGGCTCTTGCTGTCTGAAACTAACAGGCTGGTTTGTCAGCTTAACATGTGACACGTGTGAGACCCCTGGGTGCTCCAGAAACATCAGGGGTAGGAGGACACCTCTCTAAAGTCTAGCCCTTTTGCACTGAAAATTGAAAGAAAAAAAAAAAAAAGAGGAAAAGTGGATTATGATGTCATTGTGACTATTTTATTACCCAAGACCGGGAAGGCCTGGGAAAAAGGAGGTAGTAGCTAAATTCCTGAATTATGCCAACGTGCAAAATATGAAACATATATGAAAGCCTCATGACAATCGTCCTTGCCACAGAGCCAACTGTGGAAGAAGATAATGTTAAGATACCAAGAGAATGTGCACTGAAAAGTTCTAATGACTAAGGGGGATTCTACTGCTTTAAGAAACATGCTTTAGGAACTTCCCTGGCGGTCCAGTGCTTGGGACTTCACTTTCCAATGCAGGGGCTGTGGGTTCGATCCCTGGTTGGAGAGCTAGGATCCCACATGCCTTGGGACCAAGAAATCAAAGCAGGGCAATGTTGTGGCAGATTCAATGAAGACTTTTTAAATGGTCCACATTAAAAAAAGAAAGAAATATGCTTTACATACTCAAAACCTGTAAGACTCACTCTGTGCTTCAGTCATATTCTAAACACCAAAAACCAAGTAAATGAAGAATGTTCTAAGTAAGAGGCACATAGTTCATAACCTAAAGACACAGTACTTACATTCTTCTTAATTTTATTCTTGATTGTTTCAATTACTCCAGCCTCTTCACTTTCACACAGCTTTTCTGTAGTTTTTAAGTCATCACACGCCAACTGCATTTTTTCTTCCTCAAATGTCATCATGGCATTCTTCCAAAGAAAGAAATAAGGAAAGAATGAATGAATCCTAAGTGTCTGAAAATTTAGGCCAATTTATCACAATACAACTCCGAACTAGGAGGGAGGGGGGAAAGCCATCTAAATGACTTATTCCTAGTAAAAGAATGAGAATGCTACCACATACACTATTCATTGAAAAAAATATAATCTCAATATGAAGAACATTATCTCCACTATACCATCATGAAAAAATACATGCTTAACACATGTCCTTGCAATTACTGTTTCTACAAGTTTTTGTTATTAAACACAGTAACAAAAAGCATCACTGTATACAATTTCTGATTGGCCCACTTAATTCAGCTTCTAGAATAGAGACTTTCTACCCATGCATGGGATCCCTGGGTCCATCAAGCACAGCAAAAAATGCTAATGAAACATCAGCCAGCAGGTACTCTTTGAAAACTATCAGTCTTTTCAGGGACAGCAATTCCAATGGATTCATTTATAAAGAACTCATTTCTTATTGTTCCCAGTGAAAAATTCCCACTGACAGCTAGTTTCTGAGCACCCAATCCTGGTAGACTTTTTCAGGCCACATTGGGATAGAAATGATCACTTCTTTGCTGAAAACCTGCTACTTTCCCCCAGAAGAATTGAGATTTCTGAGATGAATGAGCTACAGGGGCAGAGACAGGACTCCAGGTTCTTGGAAGGACTTGATGAACTCACTGTGGCTAGTTCTCCACCTCCATCACATGCAACCTGCCCACTCTGGTATCCTAGGCCTTCTCTGTATGACTCTAGACTACTTTTCCATTCCAACCAGACACTAGCCATCTTTGTGCAAGCCTCCCTCCCTGCTACAGGCTCCCTCCCCCCACCCACCTCCTCCCACCCAGCAAGCCTTTTGCCAAGTGTCTCTAGCATCCTTCCTTGCTACATGGGTGGGTACCATTTATGACCCGCACCCAGTACCACTTTCCTTAAGATCTGGAACTATGTAGCAAACTGTAGGCCTTAAGAATTGTTAAAAAGATTTGTTCTATTACCTGGTAATAAGAATAAAGAAGCCTGAATGAAAACCCATGTCACCAGAAGCTGGTCTGGTGCCTGTCACTGGTGCTGCAAGGCTGCATACAACACGTCCATTTGGTGAGTTTTTTCTGTCTGGAATCTAAATGCTTTCCCCACTTTACTTCTCTCAGTCTCTACTTAGGACTATTTTTTTTTTTTTTTTGCAGTTATATACAGGATACTTACTTTAAAATTATGTTTGAAAGTAGTTTGTATGATAAGTATTTCTGAAAAATAAAAGCATTCAATTTTCTGTGTTGCCCAATTTACTTTAAAACCTAACGGCAACCTATTCCCTCAGTTCCTAAATACTAACATTCAAAAACACAGTAGTAACTGAGAAACTTTAGTTACCCTAAATTGACTTGTCTTTCAGTCCACATTTATTCAATAGTTTTAAACTTTTGATAAATAATAAATAATAAACTTTTGATAAACTTAATAAAAGTTTAGTTTCAAACTTTTATTATCCAAAGTCTATTTTCAACTCTAATGCATTTTTAATTTTTGGAAAGTGAAAGTGTCCTGTCCGACTCTTTGTGACCCCTTGGACTGTAGCCTGCCAGGCTCCTCCATCCATGGGATTTTTCAGGCCAGAATACTGGAGTGGGTACCCATTCCCTACTCCAGGGGATCTTCCCAACTCGGGGATTGAACCCAGGTCTACTGCATTGCAGGTGGATTCTTTACCAGCTGAGCCACCAGGGAAGCCCTCTGATCTTTCAATTACATTTTTATTTTAAAAAGGACTTTGCTTGGAAAAAAATATAATACTCTGGAAAACATAAGCATTTAATTTTTTAAATTAAGGAAGGATATTTCATAGAACTGGACATGGAACAACAGACTGGTTCCAAATCAGGAAAGGAGTACGTCAAGGCTGTATATTGTCACCTTGCTTGTTTAATTTATATGCAGAGTACATCATGAGAAACGCTGGACTGGAAGAAGCACAAGCTGGAATCAAGATTGCCAGGAGAATATCAATAACCTCAGATATGCAGATGACACCACCCTTATGGCAGAAAGTGAAGAGGAACTAAAAGCCTCTTGATGAAAGTGAAAGAGGAGAGTGAAAAAGTTGGCTGAAAGCTCAACATTCAGAAAACGAAGATCATGGCATCTGGTCCCATCACTCCATGGGAAATAGATGGGGAAACAGTGGAAACAGTGGCAGACTTTATTTTTGGGGGCTCCAAAATCACTGCAGATGGTGACTGCAGCCATGAAATTAAAAGATGCTTACTCCTTGGAAGGAAAGTTATGACCAACCTAGATAGTATATTCAAAAGCAGAGACATTACTTTGCCAACAAAGGTCTGTCTAGTCAAGGCTATGGTTTTTCCAGTGGTCATGTATGGATGTGAGAGTTGGACTGTGAAGAAAGCTGAGCCCTGAAGAATTGATGCTTTTGAACTGTGGCGTGGGAGAAGACTCTTGAGAGTCCCCTGAACTGCAAGGAGATCCAACCAGTCTATTCTAAAGCAGCTCAGTCCTGGGTGTTATTTGGAAGGACTGATGCTAAAGCTGAAACTCCAGTACTTTGGCCACCTCATGCGAAGAGTTGACTCATTGGAAAAGACTCTGGTGCTGGGAGGGATTGGGGGCAGGAAGAGAAGGGGACGACAGAGGATGAGATGGCTGGATGGCATCACTGACTCGATGGATGTGAGTTTCAGTGAACTCTGGGAGTTCGTGATGGACAGGGAAACCTGGCGTGCTGCAATTCATGGGGTCACAGAATCGGACACGACTGAGCAACTGAACTGAACTGATCTCATACGTGTTGGTGTATAGGCAAAAGTTATATTCCAGTTTTAAACTGCAAAAGATTTTCCACAAGAGTGTATCCATACAGCCAGTAACCATTAAAAGACAGACATTATGGTGTTTGCTTCCTTCCCACCACAACCTCTTCCCACATCAACTTACCAAAAAACTGACAAAGCTGGCTCCAAAACTCATTAACGGGCTATGATTTCTGTTAAGAAAACAAAGTAAAATTAAAATTACTTTCTTGTAAAAATTTTAAAAACATTTGATATACCAGGATCACTGCAGACTCCTAATAATTATTTAATGTAAGTTGTTGAAGTCTTAAGTCGATTTAATTACCCCAAGAATAAAGTAAAAAAGGCAAGGAAGTTCACATATCTATCACTACAGAACCTCCCCCTCACCTGACTCTTCAAAGCAAGAACAGGGTCATATTATAATAGGCGTCGCTTTAGTAAATCAATCTGATATCTGGAAAAATGTGGCCAAAGGAAGATGATTAACATTTATTTTTTTTTAATTTCTATAAATTTTAAAAACTGAAGCACAGTTGATTTACAACGTTTCAGGTACAGAGCAAAGTGATCCAGTTCTACATATATTTTCAGATTCTTTTCCACTGCAGTTTATCACAAGGCATGGAATATCTCACAAGGCATTCCCTGTGCTCTACAGCAGATCCTTGTTATCTGTTTTATGTACAGCAGTATGTATGGTAATCCCAAATTTGTAATTTATCGACCACGCCCCCCCCCATTCATTTTGCTCTTTGGTAACCATAAATTTGTTTCCTATGTCTGTGAGTCTATTTCTGTTTTGTAAATAAGCTCATTTGTATTGCTTTCTTAGATTTCACATACAAGTGATACCATTTGACATTAATATTTCCTTTTAAAATGCAAAACATGCTCAAAAGTTAGCACACATAAAATATTATTTTCAGAGTAGATCAAAAGGTTTTATAACTTAAGCCAAACTCACTTATCCCATGCAAAGAACTTTGAGAATGCCTCATGGAGCCAGTCACCACCCTGCTGTAAGACACAGTCATTATCCGATTTTATACATATGAAGCCAGATCAAACTAGTACCAATCCAATTTAAAGAATATAAGGATAAACGTTCTGCTTCAAATTCACAATTAGTACAAAAATCCAAATCTCTGTAAACAGCGTGCTAAAAAGGAAAGCACACTGTAACAGCCTTCTTAAAAATAATGGTCCTGCTTTTGTTATTATGTAAATAATATATGCTTATTATAAACAAAGTCACAAACAATGTATTTAGTCAATCCCCTGTAGGAAATTTAGTCTATGTCTTATGTAACCATGTGTGTGTTTGGGGGTATGTATGGGAGGAAAAGTGTGCCATTTAGATGGATATATGTATGTGTACATACACATATACTCAATGCTCAGAGGAACATCCCTGTACATGTATCTTTGCAGAGAGTCTAAGCGTACTCTTGGAATAAACTGCTAGAGGTAGCATTGCTGGGTCAAATGGCAAGCACATCCATCTTCCTCGTGGACTGGGGGTGTATACTGAGGGCAAGGGTGGGGATCGGCAACTCATTTGAAATGTTAATCCTCTATCAACTTGGTAGCTACTCCAACCCTACGGTGAAGAATAGCCTATCCACCCCCGCATCACAGGTACTTAGATCTACAAGAATTAGGAAGGTTTAGCGACGGGTGAAGAATCCCACACCAGCGCTCACAGCCATGAACCAGCTCTAACACACCTCCCGAGCACGCAGGGCAGGCTCCGTCCTCCCAACTCTGCACCAGCCAGGTCAGAGGTCAGTTTTCCACTCCACGGCTCTCCCTTAACCTGTCATGACAGACTCCCATCTCGCAGTATTATAATCTGGATTGTGTAATCAGGGTCCTCTCCAGAATGCTATTTTCTGCCTTGTCCCCCTCATCATCATGCCTTACACACAGCGGGCAACCAACAAAGTGATGGAACGCAAGAGCTCCGCCTTTCAGAAACAGACACACTTCAATCAAGAGCTGAGCAGCCCGGCTTCCTCCCTCCTTGCCCGCTCCCTGCTCACACATCAGCCACTGTCCATGAGAGAAACGAAAGAAGCTAATCAAGAGCCTAGTGTTGCTACATTTGCTTCTTGTTCTGGACTAAAATTAGGTTTCTGGGAGCCAAGGCTATTAATGATTCATGGTGCCCTAGCCAAGCCCTTAGTACTTCACATACCCTCTTCTCATTTAAGTGACAAATCAGCCCAAGAGAAACATTTTTCCCTCCTTGAGGTACTGTCTCCATAAACCCCAGGGCACCGAGGTGCATTAGCCACTTGGTAATGAACTGATGGAGAAGCAGGAATCTTCCTGCTGCCCTTAGCCTGGTGCTATAAGCACTTCATCTAACAAGAGTCCCTTGTTCCATTCACCTGATTTTCTTTAACTCAACATGATCCAGGTGATCATGTATTAATCAAGCTCCTCTAAATCAACCTTGGCCCCCACATGTGTTTCTACATAAACTGATTAAACTTGGAGATTTGGAAATGTTCTCAAAGAGTGCAAGAATCATCACTTCAACACCAATGCTGGTGGCAAAGAAGGAAAGATGCTAGTTTCTACAACAACAATAAAAAAGTGTAAGGAGGAAAAAACTGCAAGGGAGCTTGTAAAATACATATAAAACAACTGGGACATAAGAGACATATAAAACAACAAATACAAATACAAATACATGTGTGTGTGCTTAGTCATGTCCAACTCCTTGCGACCCCATGGACCATAGCCCACCAGGCTCTTCTGTCCATGGAATTTTCCAGGCAAGAATACTGGAATGGGTTGCCATTTTCTGCTCCAAGGGATCTTCCTGACCCAGGGATAGAACTCGCATCTTTTTCACCTCTATCCACACATATACTAGCAACAATTACAAATCGAAACCTAAAATATTATCAACCACAATAGCACCAGAATATTAATAGTTAAGGATAACTCTACCCAAGATGCACAACGCTGCTATGCCAAAAACTCACAACAATAAAGAAAATGAGAAAGTCAACATTCTGCAACAGGGGCACTCTTAACATTTGGGGCCAGATAATTTTGTTGGGGAGGTGCTGTCCTATGCATTGTAGAATGCTGAGCAGCGTCTCTGTTCCCTACCTACAAGATGACAGGAATACAAGCCACTGCCTCCCTCTACACACACTGCTCCCAAAGGCTGTGACAACCAAAATGTCTCTAGATTGCCAAATGTAATATCGGGACAAAATCAACCCTAGTTGTGAAACACTAATGTAAATAAAGAGACATCCAATTCTCAGGGATTGGAAGACTCATAATTGCTGACATAGTACCTTCCCCAGAGAAGGCAATGGCACCCCACTCCAATACTCTTGTTTGGAAAATCCCATGGATGGAGGAGCCTGGTGGGCTACAGTCCATGGGGTCGCTAAGAGTCAGACATGATTGTGCGACTTCACTTTCACTTTCATGCACTGGAGAAGGAAATGGCAACCCACTCCAGTGTTCTTGCCTGGAGAATCCCAGGGACGGAGGAGCCTGGTGGGCTGCCGTCTATGGGGTCACACAGAGTCAGACATGACTGAAGCGACTTAGCAGCAACAGCAGCAGCAATACCTTCTCTTAAACTGAACTGTGGCTCCAATACAATCTCAAGCAAAATCCCAGGGGAGGGTGTGTTGAAAAGTTGATTCTAGAATCTATATGGAGATAAAAAGTGCTCTATAACTAAACTAAAAATATACATGGAAAAGCAAAATACTTAGAAGGGCCAAATCAGATTTGCAAGACCAACAAAGCTGTAGATTTACATTACCTAATAACATAACTGAATTAAAATTAAGAATTTCTGGTCACTCACAGGAGACTGAAAACGGCAAATACACATATTCAACAAACAGCTCATCTTGAGACCACATAAAGAACATCCATGAACTAGTTAAAAAAAAAAAAAAATGACTGGCAACCCAGTTGAAAAAAAAGGGCGGGCAAAAGTCTTGGACAGGCACTTCATGAGAGGATATCCAAAAGTTAATACATATATTAAAAAGTGTTGAAAAGCACTCATTATCAGAGAAACACAAATTAAAATCAAAATGAGATACCACTATATGCTCATCAGACTGGCCACACTTATAAGGACTGGTAATAATACCATGTGTTAGTGAAATGTGGAGTCTCTGGACTCTAAGACACTGCCTAGCAGTATTTACTAACGCAATATGCCCACTCTACTAAAATCCCATCCACATTTCTGATCTACTAATTACACGCCTATCTATGACTCACTAAGTTGACTCCTAAGTATACATGTACAACAGAATTGCATTATTATGCCCCCAAAAGACATGTATGGTTTTTTAATAGTATTAGTCTTAGCAGCCTCAAACTGGAAACAATTCAAATGCCCATGAACAGTAGAATGGATCAAATAATCGCAGCAGTGGATGAAATAGTCCACAGCTGTGAAAACAAACAAACTACTGCTGAAGGTAAAAACGTGAATTAATCTCACGGATGCAGAGTGAAGGAAGTCAGATATACAGTATATACTGACTGAAGTTCAAAATCACTATTCTGACCACTAATGATGACAGAGTGCACAACAGTGGTACCTTTGAGGGGGTACTGACTGAGAAAGAGCCCAAGGAAGGATGCTGTGATGTTAGAAATATCTTTTATCTGGATGTAAGTAGTTAACACTGTGATATTTACATATTCTTTACTATATGGAAAGTTTTTCCTTATGAAAAAGAGAAAATTCAAAAAATAAATCAGATAAATGATCACTGATATGTATTTGATGCTATTAGTGAATCAGTATGAAGTTTTTAGGTATGAAAATGGTATTACTCCTACATTTTAAGGACTTTTAAAGAGATGTATATGAAAGCATTTACAGATGAAATGACAGCTGAGATTCATTTCAAAAATAATTTGAGGTAGGAGAATTAAAAGTCAGCAGAAGTGTACATAAAACATGATTTCCCATGACTTGATTAATGCTGCCTGATTGGAACATGGGTATTGATTAAACTATTTTATATACTTTGGAAGCTATAGGCTATTATTCAAAATAAAAACTTAAAAAAGCATAAAAGCACTCCCCAAAGGTGATGTCTTTTGGAATTCTTTGATGAGAAGGATTCTAATAATCACTTTCATAGTTTGCTTTTTGAGTATGAACCATCCATCAGTAATAAAATGACTTAAAATTTTCTGTCTGAAGCCTCTCCCAAAGGTGGGAAAACTGTTAAAAACACAAAGATGCAGTGGATATTCTGTTTCTAAATTTATGAACATTGCCATGGAAATTTAAAAACAACAAAGTTTCTCTAACAGATTAAAAATTGGATTGATGAAGACTGTTTCTTAAAATACAGTGGGAGGTAACATACATATTTGATTCTCAAAGGAATATCCTTCCATTAAATAATTATAACTAACCGCATATGCTTTTTCGAATGTAATTTTATCCCCTAAACATGGTGGCAAATGGCAAGAGTTAAGACTGATTTTTCTGAAAATGTCCTGTATTCATATAATGTAGGGAGGCTGGACTTGGTGTATTACCAAGGAAATCTGGGGCCATCTGAACTTCATCAGCCCATGGCAGTCACCTTCAAACCTGAAGACTGAAGAAATAGTCACCTAAACTCAACCCCCTACCCGGACTGCTCCTAAAAGGCCTGTGCCTTTTCTGTGACCCATGCTGTTTTCAAGATCACAGTCCCAGAGGATCACAGGGGTCAAGAATCACCCATCAAGACATCATTAAGTGCTTTTCTAGAAGCCTCAAACCATCCTTCAGAGACACAATGTTTGCTAACAGGACCTGTGATAGCCTCTGTGTATTTTCAAATACGGGCTTTAAGGAGACAGCATTTCACTTGTCTTTCTACAAGTAAAGTAAAATAATGCCAACAGAAGAAAAAAAGCTAAGTCCATGAAGTCATTCACTGCAGCATTATCCAGAATAAGAAAAACCTGGGTGGGAAAAAGGAACTGTCTGTATAGAGAAAAAGATTCGTGACACTGGATTTGGCAATGATTTCTGTGCCAAGAGACACAATCAACAAAGTGAAAAGGTAACCTATGGAATGGCAGAAAATATTTGCAAATCACACCTGACAAAGGGTTAACGTCCAGACTAAATAAAGAACTTCTACAACTCAACAAAAATAGCGAACAACCTGATTAAAAAGTGAGTAAGGGACATGAATCGCTATTTCTCCAAAAATGATATACAAGTGACTAATAAGCACATGAGAAGATGTTCAACACCACTAATCATTAGGGAAATCCCAATCAAAGCCACGATAAGATACCACATCACACCCATTAAAATGGACACTATCAAAACAGCAGAAAATGATACAAGTGTTGACAAGGATATGGAGAAATGAAAACCACTGTGCACTGTGAGTGGCGATGTAAAATGATGCAGCCACCACAGAAATCAGTATCATGGCTCCACACACACACAAAAATCAAAATAGAATTACCACGTGACCCAACAATTTCACACGGGAATGCACTCAAAAGAACGGAAACCAGGAACTCAAATAGATTTTTGTATGCCCATACTCTAGCAGCATTATTCACTGATAACCAAAGGTGGAAGCAACCTGAGTGTCCACTGATGGATGAACAGATGAACAAAACATGGTGTGTATAAACAATGAAATACTATTTGACCTTAAAAAGAAGTTAATTCGGACGCACGCTGCAATATGAATGAGCCTTCAAGACACTATGCTAAACGAAATAAACCAGTTATGAAAAGTACTGTATGATTTCACATGAGATACCTAGAGCAGTCAAATTTAGAGACAGGAAGTAGAAGGGTGGTTGCTAAGGCCTGGGGGTTGGAGAGAATGAGCTGTTGTTGTTTAAGGGATATGAAGTTTCAGTTTTGCAAGATGAAAAGAGTTCTAGAGATGGGCTGCACACAGACGTGAATGTACTTAAATACACTTAACTGTACTCCTAACAATGGTTAAAGATGGTAAACTTTATGTTATTTACCACGTTATTTATTTTACCACAACTAAAAATTTTCTGAAAATGGAAAGAAGTCTACAATAGAAAAGATGAGTCATGAAATAACCAGATGGAATATTATCACCTAGAAAAATGCCTGACAGAATTTAACATGACAGCAAAAGTTCTGTGTACATTATGTTCCAGTATGTATAAACAGTGAAAAAAAAAAGAATACTGGTTGTTGGGGAGGGGCAATAAGATTAAAGGTGATTCTGTACATGATTAATGTGTGTACATGCAGGAATAAACAGTCACAACTAAAGATGCTCTGATCACCATGTGCGTCTCAGTAATGTCACTGCAGACTTTCTACACTTAGACACCTTTTAGAGAGAAAAGTGCATCATTTAAGTCAATTTACTTGTTCTAAGTACTCGCTGTGTTTCAGTTGTTGCTTTGATACAATTTCTTAACAGAATATATATATATATATTATCCAGTCAATCAAACAGAATAATGGGACGATTCAACAGCAAAACAGCCCAAACCTGCTTACATGCTGCTGCTGCTAAATCGCTTCAGTCATGCCGGACTCTGTGCAACCCCATAGATGGGGGCCCACTGTCTCTGGGATTCTCCAGGCAAGAACAGTGGAGTGGGTTGCCATTTCCTTCTCCAATGCATGAAAGTGAAAAGCAAAAGTGAAGTCGCTCAGTCGTGCCCGACTCTTAGCAACCCCATGGACTGCAGCCTACCAGGCTCCTCTGTCCATGGGATTTTCCAAGCAAGAGTACTGGAGTGGGGTGCCATTGCCTTCTCCAAACCTGCTTACATCGGAGTGAGTTATTCACTTAGTGACTAGCTGTGCCCAGCTGTAGCCCAGAGCACTGTTAACAAAAGGCTGATAGAGAAATGCACCCCACCATAAAGGAAAGAGAAGTTTATATGAGGGGACTCCCAAAGAGTTGGATTGTTTTCCAAAAATAAATGCAAATGACTTGGCTATTGCTTTTCATATTAGCTACTTAAGCAGTGTAAGATATTAAATGCATCCCTTTCAAAATAAAGAAAGGAGACCGAAGAATTGATGCTTTTGCACTGTGGTGCTGGAGAAAACTCTTGAGAGTCCCTTGGACTGCAAGGAGATCAAATCAGTCAGTCCTAAAGGAAATCAACCCTGAAAATTCATCGGAAGGACTGATGCTGAAGCTGAAGCTCCAAGACTCTGGCCACCTGATGCAAAGAGCCGACTCATTGGAAAAGACCCTGATTCTGGGAAAGACTGAGGGCAGGAAGAGAAGGGAGTGGCAGAGGATGAGATGCTTGGATGGCATCACTGACTCAATGCATATGAGTTTGAGCAAACTCTGGGAGATAGTGGAGGACAGGGAAGCCTGGCATGCTGCAGTCCATGGGGTCGCATAGAGTTGGACACAACTTAGCAACTGAACAACAACAAAGATATCAAATAGAAACACAATTTTTTTTTTTGCCATTTGAATGAATCTCATTTTTTTCATTTTTAATACTGAAATCTTCCATCTAGCTAACTCCTCCCTACAACTTGTAAGAAAAATAATCAGTAAAAAGCTCAATAGGAAGGAGTTTAATGAAAGCTGAGTTAAAATCTAAAGCATACTGAAGTCTGTATTAACTGGATTAAGTCTTGAAACGTTTCGATTTCTGGGGATGCCAACAACTTGAATGCAGACTTCACTTAATTTGTACTTGTGGGCCCCTAAGTGATTGGCTCAATTTTCACTGCCCTGTGTTTCAAGTTCTCTAACTTTGAGTACACTGTGAGCACAACAGCTAAGATGAACTTGATTCTTCTGCAATCAATTATGTTTCCCAAATATACTGATCTTACATTTTTTTAAAACCCTACTCAGACATGGGAAATTCTCCCAGTGAGTTACTTGGAGGTTTCAACCCTAATTCGAGGATGTGGCAGCAATAATACAGACTGGGAAATCTAACATTCCTGAGTCAAAGATATGAAACTGTCCTCACTGACTAAAGACACTGAAAGTTTTCTCTGTTCTCATATCATGAAAGCGAGGAAGAACAGCGACGTTCTCAGCAACTCATTCACCACCATGCAGTCAACAAACATGGCTAAACAGAGCATGTGCTGAGTGCAGAAGAGGGCCCTCAGAAGAAAGCAAGGAAAATCTCTAGAGCGCAGGTCTAGCAAGAAAAGTACCCTATTCCCTCAGATGGCGACCAAGGAAAACAGAATGTGAAAGGATTTTTCTTGACATGATTTGCAATAGATAAGGATATTTTTCAAAAGGAAAATCTGATTATTCTGAACGCACCTCAGTTAAAAAGTACATGCTTCCTTTACATGTGATATACAGCATCCCTCGGTCTCATATAGGATCAGAGTGCATCAGTGGAATACTTCCCTTTGAAACTTTTTACAAGCTGGAATATAAAATTCATGATCTGGTTTTTCTAGAAGGTAATCACCTTCATAGGAATCCCAGTGGACCTATCCCATTCACTAAGCATCATCCCCCTGACAGATCTGAGAATTAGGAAGCCGGTCCATGGACCCCATTGCTCCACTTCTTCTAATTCTCCCTGATAAATTTCCAATTTCAAAGCAGCTTCCCATAGCATGCAACCACCTCTGAGCTTGTGCAGTGAAGGACTGAAGTGTCAAGTTTACCAAGCCAAATGATAAGGAGAGTGATTAAGAAATCAGGCCCAGGACTTCCCTAGTGATTAAAAACCCACCTGCCAATGCAGGAGACATGGTTCAATCCCTGGCCCAGGAAGATCCCACATGCTGCGGGGCAACTGAGCCTGTGTGTGCGCCACGCCGACTGAAGCTCACATGCCCTAGAGCCCGTGCTCAAGGGAAGCCTCTGCAGTGAAAAGCCTGCACACCACAATGAAGAGAAGCCCCCTGCACACCACAGCTAGAGAAAGCCCAAGCGCAGTCAAAACCAAAATAAAATTAAAAAAAAGAAATCAGGTCCAACAAAAGCCAACAATCTACTACCAGAGTCAAACAAACAAGCGAGGGTTTTCCAGGCTGCTCTTCATTTTCATCAACAGTTATTTAGGTGAAAACTATACATTAACTTAAAAAAGCAAACATGTTTAATTTTAAAATCATATACACAGGTCATAACATTCTGTCATTTAAAACTAAATGAAAAATGACCTCTCTTATACACAGTGTTAGAGGAAAAACACTAATAAGCCTTGGGTCATTCTTCCATACAAACTGTATTTCTTAATACCAAGTATACAGTATATTGCACTGTGCACCAGAGACACAAAGATAAACACGGAGGCTCACGCCTCTTCATGGAGCCCACAGAGTCCAGTCTGGCTGCTAGAAATAGTCCAAGAACAAACGGTGACAGAAAGCGAGTAGATAGTTCATTTTACTCAAAGTCATCCTTTGTCATCATCCTTTTCAAGGATGAATGAGGCGTCCTTGAATATCACATTTGATGAAATCTAACAGAGGCTACTTGCCAACTCTGTCGCTTTCTCTAGCGTTTCTTAAGAGGATATATTAATAAGACTAATTGCATCTCTGCATTTTAAGTCTCTGCAGAGTGCTTACCATTTTATATTTATCTCATTAGTCACTCATTTGTTTGAATAAGTGAAAGCTCCCCAAGGTTGGAAGCCCATCTTCGCCAAGTGCCATTGTGTTGAGCTTACAGGACAGAACCTAGCAGATC
Organism: Capricornis sumatraensis; assembly: GCF_032405125.1. Classification (NCBI taxonomy): domain Eukaryota; kingdom Metazoa; phylum Chordata; class Mammalia; order Artiodactyla; family Bovidae; genus Capricornis; species Capricornis sumatraensis. The sequence continues at coordinate 35,328,995 of NC_091089.1, forward strand.
ACCAGCCCCAATCCACTGCTGTCTAATAAACCCACCACCCATCTCCTGCGAAGTCCACGCTTCATGCCACGCTTCATGCCACTTCATCTGATGGGCCTTCCTCCACAGGTTCTAACAAATTCCCAGAAATGAAACTTTTATCAACTCGAGCCCATAAAAACTCTACTCTAAAAAAAAATAAACATGCTTGTTTCCTTGATCAGAAGACAGCAGTGGAGGATTCCACAGAAAGGCTCTACTCTTTTTCAGATACAATTCATAGTGTGATCCTTGGGTGACATTTTAGCTAAAGGATAGCCTGTTTCTAAAAACATGGATCCTCACAATCAGTCATTCAGCTGATGACTTTTGATATATGAGCATTTGGATCAGGTCTGATCGTCTGTTCAGACTTGTGTTTATCATCTGCCCACTCTTCTTAGGGATTTGGGAGTCTTCGGTGCTCCCTCAGCCGGCCCCAGGGGCTCCCCGCTCAGATCCAGGAAGGCCGCCAGTTCCCAGGGAGCCATGTGCTCAGCAATGTTTGCACTCACAGCCACTAGGGTGGCTGACCGTTTACTTTTGTTACATCGACTGCTTGTGATGTGGCCTTGCATCTTATCAGAAAATGGCCTTGCAATTCACTGCCTGGTGCCAAGAAACCATGAAAGACTCTCACTGGAGTGAGAGTGAAGTGAGGCCATCAGCTTGCAGTAGGGCATGGGAGGATTTCTGGGGGCAAGACTCTGGGGCTCCTCCCCACACAGGGGCAGCAGCAGACAGAGTCTGTCTCTCCCTACAGCTTGAAGTAATTATCTACAGTAGACAGAATGAATGAGCCCCTCTACACAGCACTGAGAAAATAACTGGGCCCTTGAAGCTGACTTCCTTCAGACAAGAGTCCCAGCAAAATCTCCTAGGCACAACTGTCCCAGGGGATGCATTTCTAGGATGTTCCTACATGAAGAACGCATCCCCGTGCATATGGCAAGACACCCCTCACAGCCACTACGGTAATTTAAAATACAGACTGGTTCTACAATTATGTGGCACAACACAGGACTTCACTTTTTAGGCTTGTCTCTGGTATCCTACGAAGACGAGCTAGTAGATTCAGGGGTGTATGTCTTAGACTTGGGATGAAGGGAGATTTGGGGACCAATTACAGAAGAGACTTCCCTCGTGGCTCAGACGGTAAAGCATCTGTCTACAATGCAGGAGACCTGGGTTCGATCCCTGGGTCGGGAAGATCCCCTGGAGAAGGAAATGGGAACCCACTCCAGCACTCTTGCCTGGAAAATCCCATGGACAGAGGAGCCAGGTAGGCTACAGCCCATGGAGTTGCAAAGAGTCGGACACGACTGAGCAATTTCACACTTTACAGAAGAGAAATGGTAAGGAGGATGCAAGACACAGAGTGCCTGGCTGGTTGGGGAGCTGGCAGCCTGGAGAACTGAGGGCCACCCTCCCAGTATCCCCAGCACCCAGCCAGTGAGGCCTGTGAGGAGAGAGATGAGGAATGACCCCAAAAGCAAAGTGAGAGCCAGGGAGAGCAGTGTGGCCCCAAGTTCCCATCTTTCAACTTCCAAATGATTTCTTGAGTTAGTATTCACTGGTGTAATGAACGCTTAGTCACGTCCGCCCCCTTGTGACCCCACGGACTGTAGCCCACCTGGCTCCTCTGCCCATGAATTCTCCAGGCAAGAATACTGGAATGGGTTGCTATTTCCTTCTCCAGGGAATCTTCCCAACCCAGGGATCGAACCCATGTCTCTTATGCCTCTTTCACTGGTGGGCAGATTTACCACTGCGCCCGCTGGGAAGCCTTAATTCACTAAAAAGGTCTAATGAATATGACAGACTATTGAGCATGGTGATATTTAGAAGGGAAAACATCTACACAAAAAGCATTTGAGAGAAAAGCAGGGAAACTTTTAAAATGTTTCCACTCCCTCCTCCCCCGCCCAGCTTTCACTTTAACCCATAAAATTTCCAACTCAAGATAAACTGTGAGAAGGGACCATCATGCTCTGTCACCTTGGGCTTTCGCACACAGGGTTCCCTGACCTTCCCTTTCCTCACTGGCCCCTGTTCATCCTCCAGGCTGTGGTCCGGAAGGTGCTGCCTCCAGGCCACCCTTCCTGGTCCCTCTGGTCAGGCTAGTGCCTTCTCTGGGCTGTCCCTGCTTCCTTAGCCTTTGCCCTTCAGAATGCTACTCACACACTAGTGTATCTTTTCCCACCAAATGGTGCCCAACCTGGGCTGCCATCTAGAATGCCATTCATCCACTGAATAAATGAGGGAAGCAGTGCAAACAAGCAAAAGAATAACTAAAAGAAAGCAGAGAAAGTGATATCTGCATGTTGAGTTATGTCAAGGGTATATTGTATATTTCCTTTCATGTTGCCAACCTATTCTGCTAAGTGGAGAAATTCATTCAACAGTGGCTGGCTTAGGGAAGGTAAAATGTAAGTATTTATCAAATAAGGGTAACAAATAAGCGATTGGTCTACATAAAGAAAAGTGTCTTTCTCATACTTAAGCTACTCCTGACAACAGGATTCATTCTTGCATTTCTTGTTGTAGTTTAGTCGCTGAGACGTGTCAGACTCTTTGTGACCCCATGGACTGCAGCACGCCAGACTTCCCTGTCCTTCCCTATCTCCCAGAGTTTGCTCAAATTCACGTCTATTGAGTGGATGATGCTATCTATAGTCTCTAGAATACACAAGATACTTAAAAGTGATTTCTTGCCTTCCTTGTTCACTCACCCTACAAGCATATTTCTTAAATTATTCACCTCTAAGAGTCTAAAAAATATTTATCTTGATATTATAAAGGCAGATTCTGAAAGTAAAACTGCTTTATTATGTAATTATAAATTTTCTCTCGAGTTGGCAAACATCTTAGCAACTTCACAATCACGCACTGGTACGTTCATTTTATAACTGCATTTAATTTTTAACAATCTGAAATTTAAATAATCACTGTGGTTTTCACTAAGAGTATAGTCTACAATAGGAAATAACTAATCTCTTTTTTTAACCTACATTTTTACAGTCAGCCCAAACCCCAAAAGAACTTCCTGCTTTGAGCAGCCCACTGAAGATAAAACCAAATTCAAAACAGCAGTCACTGATACATCCCATGAAAGCAGTATCTTACATTTCTGTGATGATTTTTTAATAAACAGAATTACAGTACACAGAAAGCAACAGTTACTCAAATGTGTGCATGCTTAGTTGTGTCCGACTCTTTGTGATCCCATGGACTGTAGCCCGCCAGGCTCCTCTGTCCATGGGATTCTCCAGGCAAGAATACTGGAGTGGGTTGCCACGCCCTCTTCCACGGGATCTTCCCAACCCAGGGACCGAACCCACATCTCCTGCATTACAGGTGGATTCGTTACCTCTGACCCACCAGGGAAGCCCATTTATTCAAATGAAGTTACACTAAAACTGCTGCTCCAGAATAGATATAGAAAAAGACTACCTCTTTTAACCAAAACTTCACATGGAATTCAGATGTTTAGCCCATCACTCTTTTTTTTTTTTTTTTTTAATGTTCCTTTTTTTTTTTTTATTAAATTTTAAAATCTTTAATTCTTACATGTGTTCCCAAACATGAAACCCCCTCCCACCTCCCTCCCCATAACATCTCTGTGGGTGATCCCCATGCACCAGCCCCAATCATGCTGTATCCTGCGTCAGACATAGACTGGCGATTCAATTCTTACATGATAGTATACATGATAGAATGCCATTCTCCCAAATCATCCCGCCCTCTCCCTCTCTCTCTGAGTCCAAAAGTCCGTTATACACAGCTGTGTCTTTTTTCCTGTCTTGCATACAGGGTCGTCATTGCCATCTTTCTAAATTCCATATATATGTGTTAGTATACTGTATTGGTGTTTTTCTTTCTGGCTTACTTCACTCTGTATAATCGGCTCCAGTTTCATCCATCTCATCAGAACTGATTCAAATGAATTCTTTTTAACGGCTGAGTAATACTCCATCGTGTATATGTACCAAAGCTTCCTTATCCATTCATCTGCTGATGGACATCTAGGTTGTTTCCATGTCCTGGCTATTATAAACAGTGCTGCGATGAACATTGGGGTACATGTGTCTCTTTCAATTCTGGTTTCCTCGGTGTGTATACCCAGCAGTGGGATTGCTGGTAATTCAAATCAAAATGACAGAGCCCTTAGATTTCCTACTCATCCTGGCCAGACCGCCTTCAGGCTGTGTGCAGCTTTGCATAAATGAAAAAGGGCAGCCTGTAAAAAGAGCTCATTTGTTTAAGGAAGTAAGAATAGGGCACTTAATTAAATTTAACAAAATCAATTCACTCTCAAAAGCCCTTAACTACTCGCGCAACTATGTCTTAACAGCTTACGAAGTATATCAAAACTCCAAACCTTCATAACATTTTAGAAAGCACATGTATTTGTTTTCCAAATTCACTGGTTTGTTAGTCTCACACAAATTATTAAACTATAATGCTGTATTTTTATTTCTATTCTAGTAAAGGCTCTATCAGACCACAAAATCATATAAAAAGTAACAGATTAAATCTGTCTACAAGAAATTCTGTTCAATATCAGAATGAAAACGTTTTTTTTGCCAAATTAAAAATGCTGTGCTAATATCTGGGAAACCTCAGATAAAAACAAACAGGCGTAAGAGACTACTACAAACAACTATATGCTAATAAAATGGACAACCTGGAAGAAATGGACAAATTCTTAGAAAGGTACAATCTCCCAAGACTGAACCAAGAACAAATATAAAATATGAACAGACAACCACAAGTACTGAAATTGAAACTGTGATTTAAAAACACTCAACAAACAAAAGTCCAGGTCCAGATGGCTTCACAGGTGAATTCTACCAAAGGTTTAGAGAAGAGTTAACGCCTATCTTTCTGAAGCTACTCCAAAAATTGCAAAGGAAGGAACGCTCCCAAAGTCATTCTATGAGGCCATTCTCACCCTGATACCAAAACCAGACAAAGATACCACAAATAAATAAATAAATTTATAGACCAATATGACTAATGAACATAGATGCAAAAATCTTCAACAAATCAGTAACAATCTGAAACCAACAAAACACTGAAAGGATCACACACCGCAATCAAGTGGGATTTATTCCAGGGATGCAAGGATTTTTCGATATTCCCAAATCAGTATGATATATACCACACTCACAAATCAAAGAACAAAAATCATATGAACATCTCAAAAAAAGGCAATGCACCAAGTAAATATGGTTAAATGGATAAAATGGTGTTCTATTTTCATATCCTTTCTCTTCCCCTGTGGGTCTGGTCTCCAAAAAAGCACTATCAACATTATATTCTATAATGATCTCCTATGACTTGACATATTAACAGTAGGTGAGATTTCTTTCTTCAATAGTTTTATCAAAGATTCAAATAAAGACTTACAGAAGCACTTTATAAATGGTATTTTTGGCATTTATTACAACCTTTCAGTAAATAAACAATATGTCATAAAAATGTTTTAGGTTATAAAATTTGTTTTAAAAGTCACAAAAAAGTACGTTGAAACTGCTGCTCAAGCTTTACTTCACATTCAAATCCTGCCTTTTAATGCAGATTCTCATTCGGGTGGTCTCGGGTGAGGCCTGAGATCTCACATTTTAACAGTCCCCTCAGTGATGCTGATGGTCCCCAATCACACTCCGAATATCAAAGTCTTAGAGGCGATGTGCCTGCAATGCGGGAGACCTGGGCTGGATCCCCAGGTTGTGAAGATCCCCTGGAGGAGGGCATGGCAACCCACTCTAGTGTTCTTGCCTGGAGAATTCCCATGGACAGAGGAGCCTGGTGGGCTACAGTCCATGGGGTCACAAAGACTGAGCGACTGAGCACAGAGGCATTGTCAAAATTTCTGCTCCAACGAAGCCATTGAAGTTAACAATGCTGGAAGACTCCTGAGGACTAAAATACTCTGGATTCTAACGTCAACCTTTTAGAAAGGAAAAACTGAACACTGTTAGTATCTCCTCCCAGAAGTAAAGAATTCTTGTGTTTACTAAGACCTGCTTTGTTAAACCAAATTTAAGCTCCCCTTCCCCAAAGTATTTCTCAGTCCTTCCACTGCAACAGCCAGCTCCTCATCTTCCAGTCTCTGGGAGCTGAGGGCCCTGTCTTTCTGTTCCTCTCCTGTTCCTTTCACACCAGCCTCCACCTCAGCCTCACTGTCTCACATTGGCCTTTCCCAGACTCCCATCCACACCAAAAAAGCAGCCTTCCCTGGGGACACTGTAACGTGCCCCCTGCCCCTGACCAGCAGCCTCTGTCCATCATGCAGCAAGAACAAACTCCTGCCACGGTCCCCCAGCTGTCCAGCCCTCACCAGCTCTGTCTCATTTCTCAGCTCCGCACCCCTGCAAGCCCTCCACCCCCTCACTGCTGTCTCCTCCTCTCAGCCTCTGCATTTTCTCCCCTCTCCTCTTCACACCCGACGCCAACCCTGAAAACGATCCCGCTTTTTCCAGGGTGCCTCTCTGTGACCTGCGCCCACAGCGCGTCCACAGCAAGAAATCAGGATTCCCAGTGTGCTCCACGGCTCCAGCAAACTTGGTTATGAAGCGCACACACACACGTGCAAAATTATTCTTCCCATCAACGTCTGTGACAGAAGTTTCATTCCCAACAGGTGAAGAATCCAACAGCTGGAGGGTAAAGAGGCTTTTGGCAAGAAATTAACATGCTGTCCTGACTTGTGAGATGCTGGACGTGAGAGGTAAATGAGCCTGGGAGGAATTCCTTGAAACACTATGCAGGCGCAAAACAACTTCGATCCTGTGCCTGCTGTAATCACCTTAATGCCACACGCCACAGGTTTTCCTCCCGTCCCGAGAGCTCCCACACCTGCACCCCCTCGCATACCCTTGCTCAGGGATGTCTACGGGACCAGGAGTTACAGCTTAGGGCCAGAAATCATCTGTGAACTCTGATGAGACGGCATGAGTGTGCGTGGAAACATTGAGCGTGGGGACAGCGTGGGAAAGTCTGGGGCCCTGTGTAAAGCAGCCGCAGTCCAGCAGAGCCTGGCAGGCGTCCGGGACACGTCTGGAGCGCCTGGCCTGCTACTCAGCACAGGGCCTGGCATCTCCGGCCCAGTGCATTCTCAGAAAGCTCTGGTTTTTCTGCCTTCATTTTCCAGTGTGTTGGCTAAGTGCTCTATAACTTGTTTCTCTAAACCTTCAGGTCTAAGATGAGGAGGAAGGAAAAAAAAGGGTTATCACCAAGTAGTTTTCGATTCCCCTCCTTTTTTCAACCTATGCTGCTTCTGTTGACTTTAAGCTATTTCTATAAATTGTACTTTCTACCACTCTTAGTTTCCTTCAGAAGTGTCTATCTTTCACACGTGTATGTTGTGGAACCCCAGCTAGATTCAAAATTTCCCGAGGATAGAAACCATGCCTTATTATTACGACTAGTACTAAGTCACTTCAGTCATGTCCGACTCTGTGCGACCCCATAGACAGCAGCCCACCAGGCTCCCCCATCCCTGGGATTCTCCAGGTAAGAACACTGGAGTGGGCTGCCATTTCCTTCTCCAATGCATGAAAGTGAAAAGTAAAAGTGAAGTCACTCAGTCATGTCTGACCCTCAGCGACCCCATGGACCGCAGCTTTCCAGGCTCCTCCATCCATGGGATTTTCCAGGCAAGAGTACTGGAGTGGGGTGCCATCGCCTTCTCCAATGCCTTATTTCCCCCATATAATTTCATGTATTTTATCACCAACACGCACTGCTCCACAGGCACTGTACCCAGGAATTTTTATGAGAAGCATGGTCCCTGCTCCCAACTGCTTATAGATGTTCCCACAATGCCTCAGTGCACAGGTATTCTCAACATACAACTGGCTCCCTGAAAAATTCCTGTGACCCTAAATGCCATTAGGGCACTGTATCTTAAAATTAAAATTACATGTACATATATATGTATATATCTATATGGATAAAAGGACAAGCATTTCAAGAAAAATCTGTGTGCCCCAGGAGAGAGTTGGCAACATATATTAACACGGATCCTTCTAACAAATCATTCCACGTCCAGCCATATGCACAGATAACATTTTTCACAAGTCCATCATGTACAAAGATGTTCATTAAGCCCTGCTAGGGGTCTGAAGGAAACAGAACTCACCTAAATAGTTACTGGTAATGAACGAGTACATCCTCTACTTACATAAACATTATGCTGAACAGTTAAAATGATTACTTACATGTACTAACATGGGTAGACTTCAAAAATGAAAAACCAGGTGGAAAATATAATCTGCAAAGGACCCTTATTATATACATTTAAAAACACAGACATATATGTTGTCTATGGAGAGAAATAAAGGTGTAAATGTGGTTGGAAAAGACATGCCAATCTGAGGGCAGTGGGATGGGAACAAGGGAAACAGGCACTGCATCAGAACACAAAGGGGATCTTAACTGTAACTGCAACGTCTTATTTCTCTAAAAATATCTGGAGTGAACATGGCAAATGGTAACATCTGTTAATCCTGGGTATGAAGGACACCTATTTTTTTTATAATATGCTGTACTTTTTATATATTCAAAATATTTGATAATATAAAAAATGATACCATACCCCCATTCAAATCATTAAGAGCGGTGATGTCTCTCCATTGTTAAAATGACTAAAGAAAACCAGGAAAACAGATGAGAGGGAAGAGATCACTAAGATAGTTGCCAATTACTAGCTATTCCGATCTTAATGACAAAGACCCATACTGCCACTGGACCATGCATCAGAGAACGTTTGCATCTCATGTTTGCTAGGTCTCTTCTGAGCTGGCAAATAGCACTCCCGGGCCACTCCCTGCACTGTGCACCCACCACGGAGTCACCGGCTGGGTGCTCTGCCCACTGTGCTCCATGAACGCAGGCTCTCTGCAGAGGAGGTTGAGTGTTCTCCTTCTGTGCTAGCTAATCAATGCTAATCCTGTCATCAAGGGAGAGAAAGTGAGTTTCTGTTATAATGGACTTAGTGTGCAAGTTGTTTCAGAAGCTACAATTAGCCATGCCTTTAGCACTTCTAGAAAGTGGGTGGGCTCATTCTGAAGCAATGATCATTTTCACTGACAGCATTAGGAATCTAAGAAGCCATAAATTATGAAAGGACATATCTAAATCTAAGTCTCAAAAGGAAATAATTGTACACATTTCCCACTAAGAATGTAACAATCCCTCAGGTCCCCCACTTCTTTTCTTGAATTTGATTCATTTCACTACTGTATCTAATGAGAAATTCAACTAATATGAGCTTCATTTTAAACTCTCATTGTAGAATGAGACAACTCACAATTGTAGAATGTACAACCCACAATTCCTTTTTGTAACTGCTATAAACATAATCAGAAATTTAGACTGCAGCCCAGAAAACTATGGTACCACCCTCTCAAACTGATGCCTGCGATTGTTTACACATGTACAAGCAAACAAAACTCAACCACTTTCTACTCACCTAAATCTCTAGATTACCCAAGATTAGAGGGAGAAAAATAGATGACCTTCACCTACCAAACACTCCAGCCAGTGGGCTCTTTTCCTGTGTTTACTGAGAGAAGGGCAGTAATTGTGCCCAAACATGTTTGTGCCTGTTGCCTGTATTAACTGCAATTATCGAATTCATTGTTTACTGTGTAAACAGATGAAACAAGACTCTAAAAAGTGTTATATATGAAAAATAATCATATGCTTTGAAAAGACTGATAAAGGCATATGACTCTGAAAGCTCCTTTAGGATTAGATTAAAAGCTCCTCAGATTGCTCTGCCAATGACTTCGCTCCTCTCTAAAGACCCTGATGTTCAAAATCACAGGAATGCTTTATAGGTGAGGCTCATGCAGGGAACCCAATTGAGAATCCGTCAGCAAACTCAGAAAAGGCAAGGCCTTGGCCTGACATCAAAAATCAGAACACAGTGTCTACTAGATATTCTTTCAGTATATAATCCCTTGCAATAACTGATTTTCTTAAATTTTATTTATTTATTTGGCTGCATCGGGTGGGTCTCAGTTGTGGCACGTCGGACCCAAGTTCCCTGACCAGGGATCAAATCCATGCTCCCTACATTGCAAGGTGGATTTTTAACCAGTGGACCACTAGGGAAGTCCCTAACTGACTTTTTAAATAATCACTAGTGATTCATCAAGGTCCATAAGAGGCCCCTCCAATACACTCATTTAGCTCCTTCAATTCCTTTTCTGATGTTCAGTACAACATACATTTCTTCCCCAAGACAGTTAAACATTTGCTATAACATTTCCCAATTGATGACAAATTGCTGAAGAAATTGTTACATTACTTAATCCTTCCAATGTGTTCCTCTTTCTGTATTCCTTGTCTCTCTCTGAATGGCAGCAACATCAAGTCAGTGACCTGGAATATCTAAAATTCCTCCCCCAACAAGAAAAATCAAATGAAAACCAAACAGTCCTGTTGATTCTACTTCCTGAAACCTTTCTCGTGGATTCCCAGTGCCCTCAGAGCCCCGGCGTGTGTTGTAACAACTGCCGTGGGACTTCTTCGGCTCCAAGTTAACTGTGTACACTGCACTCCGCATTAGCTTTGTGAAACAAAAGCCTTACGTCACTCCTCTGCTCAAAAACCCCCAATGGCTCCACCAAACGGCAAGATTAACAACCCGTGGCACAGAACACACACCCATCTGCTTCACTACAACAGCCTCCATCATCGCTTCTCATGCATGCTCTCTGTGCAGCCAGGGAGGAGCACACCCAGAGTCAGAGGCTGCCCCACCTGCCCGAGGGCCCCCATGCCACCTCCCTACTCATCCCCAGGGCACCTCCTCTGACACTCTTCCAACTCCCAGAGCCCTGGGTTCAAGACCTGGCTCTGAAGTGAGTGGTCTTGAAAAACGATTTAATTCTGCCGAGTCTCGGTTTCCTCACCTGTAAAATGGAAGGAAATGGCAGTTCCCATCTCACAGGATCATAGGGATAACTGAGTGAGAACACGCGGCAAGTTCCTGGCACATGGTGAGTCCTCATCAAGGTCTGGGATGCTTATCATTATGGACTCAACTGTGCTGCCCTCCACCTGCCTCTAATTCACATGCTGAAGCCCTAACGTCCTGTGTGACTGGACTTGGAGACTGGGCTTTTAGGAAGTTATTAAGGTTAACTGAGGTCAGAAGTGAAAGGGGCTTCTCTTGTGGCTCAGCTGGTAAAGAATGCAATGTGGGAGACCTGGGTTCGATCCCTGGGTTGGAAAGATTCCCCTGGAGAAAGGCAAGGCTACCCACTTCAGTATTCCAGCCTGGAGAATTCCCATGGACTGTCTAGTCCATGGGGTTGCAACATCCTGTGTGACTGGACTTGGAGACTGGGCTTTTAGGAAGTTATTAAGGTTAACCGAGGTCAGAAGGATGGGTGTCAAATCCAGAAGGACTGATGACCTTATAAGAAGAGGAAGAGGTTCCCCTCTCCTCTTTCACTCTCCACTTGTATTCAGAGAAAAGGACACGGTGAGAAGGTGGCCACTTGCAAGCCAGGAATAAAGGCTCTCATCAGAATCTGACCATGCTGGCACTCCACTCTTGGACTTCCAGCCTCCAGAACTGTGAGAAAATAAGTTTCTGTTGTTTGAGCCCCCTAATCAGTGGTGTTTTGTTAGGCAGCCCTAGCTGCCTTGTTTCCCTCCTCATTCTGAGACTCCATTTAAATTAGATGCTGTGTGACCTTCCTCGCCAGATCAGTACTTCTTTGAAAGCACAGAAAGGGTCTCTTCCTCTTAGGACCTAACATGGTAATCTGAACACAGTAGGTAATCAATAAATCTTTAATTTATAAATGAAAATAATGAGAGTTCGATTTTAAGCAAACATTACCCTTTCAGGTGGTGCTAGTGGTAAAGAACTCGGCTGCCAATGCAGGAGACATAAGAGACGCAGGTTTGACCCCTGGGTCGGGAAGACTCCCTGGAGGAGGGCATGAAAACCCACTCCAGTACTCTTGCCTGGAGAATCCCATGGACAGAGGATCCTGGTGGGCTACAGTCCATGGGGTCACAAAGAATTGGACACAACTCAAGTGACTTAGCCCGCACACACCCTTTCAGAAAGCTGCTGGATTGCGAGAGCTAAACGTCATTGCCAGACTTGCATTTGACTATTCAGAGACATGAATGTGTAGTACAGAAACTGCTGCTTTGCTAGGTCCATTTTTACTGATCCCCAAGTTGAGACCCTACCTGCAAAGAGGTCTCCATATGTAGCCTAAAGAACGAAAAAAGATAAAATGTCTTTTCTCTTGATCTGATCTCAGGCACCTGTCTCCCACAGGTGCACATCCATGCAAAATGCCACAGCCCTTTATGAGCTCCCTGAAGCACCGAGTTCCCAACAGTAACGCTGACACCAAGTTCACTTCACCACCATCATACCTTAATTCTGTATTTTACTTAATACAGAACTGCATTTTAATGAATACCTTAATTCTCTATTTTAAAAGGGATTGTATCCAGTGTCTAAGTGGTAAATGGAGAATACTAAGTGTTACAATAATCAATGAACACTACACAGGATGTCCAACATACGTAAGCTTTAAAACAAGTGAGAGATAACATCTCGTGGTCTTATAATCTTCCCAGGGAGACGGTTAATCTGAGACCAGCCAATGCTACTTCCCAATACCCCAGACAAGCCTTCTATCACATGGGATCTGCACACCTGAAGTATGGGGGAATGCACGACATGGACATAGGACTCCCAGTAAAACTCATGTTTGGAAGCAAGGTCTGTTCCTGCAATACTTACTGATTGAGCACCTACCACATGCCAGACATTAGGCAAGGTGCTGGGGATACAACAGTGAACAAATTAGACAATGTTCTTCATCTTAAGGAGTATAGTCTAGTGGAGGGAAGTATTACATTAGGGAAAGCAAGCAATGCCCCTTGACACAGCAGTTCAGGATCCCCAGAAGGACCCTGGATGCTGAAATATGCAAAATGACCTTAATGATAAATGGGAAAAATTATGATTGACCTCTGACCTTTAAATTTTTTTTTATCAAAACATTAAACCCACCAGAAATATCATACTCGATGGCGAAAAACTAAAAGCTCTTCCTCTAAGATCAGGCACAAGACAAGTGAGTGAGCCCACTCTTACCACTTCTATTCAACACAGTACTGGAAGGCACTCTGCTGATACTTGGGAAAGCTACACCTCAGATAAAAAACAGGCATAAGAGACTACAACAAGCAACTATATGCCAACAAAATGGACAACCTGGAAGGAATGGACAATTCTTAGAAAGGTACAATCTTCCAGGGCTATGCCAAGAAGAAACAGAAAATATGAACAGACCAATCACAAGTACTGAAATTGAAACTGTGATTAAAAAACACCCAAAAAACAGAAGTCCAGGACCAGATAGTTTCACAAGCAAATTCTATCAAACATTTAGAGAAAGTTAACACCTATCCTTCTGAAACCATTCCAAAAATTGCAGAGGAAGGAATACTACCAGACTCATTCTATGAAACCACCAAATGCCAAAACCAAAAACACCACAAAAAAAGAAAATTATAGACTAGTATCACGATGAACATAGATGAAAATACCCTCAAAAAAAAAATACTAGCAATCTGAATCCAACAATACATTAAAAAGATCAAATACTATGATCAAGTACTACTTATCCCAGGAAGCCAAGGATTTTTCAATACTGGCAAAACAATCATGGTTTGAAAATATACATGTACTCCAATGTTCACTGAAACACTGTTTGCAATAACCAAGACATAGAAACAACCTAAATGTCCATCGACAGATAAACGGATAAAGAATATTTGGTACATATATATAATGGACTATTACTCAGTCACAAAAAAGAATAATGCCATTTGCAGCAAATTGGAAAACCTGTAAATTATCATACTAAGTGAATATGCAGCTATGAACATGCAGATATTCACACATCATACTAAGATTATATGCAGAATCTTAAAAAATAGTACAGTGAACTTACTTACAAAACAGCAAAAGACTCACAGAGAATGAACTTATGGTTACCGGGGAGGAAGGGGAGGGGGAGGGATAGATCAGGAGTTTGTGATTAACATGAACACATTAGCACATTTACACACTACTCTATTTAAAGCATCAATAGATAACCAACAAGGACCTACTGCAGAGCACAGAGGACTCTGCTCCGTGCTCTGTAATAATCTACATGGGGAAAGAATCTGAAAAAGAGCAGGTACACGAATATGTATGACTGAATCACTTTGCTGTACACCTGAAACTAATCCAACACTGTTAATCAACTACACTCCAATGAAGAATAAAAGTTTTAAGGACTTTTAAATGGCAGAAGACATGAGACTGCTCCAAAGAAGATATACAAATGGTCAATAATCACATGAAAAGATGCTCAACATCACTCATCATTAGGAAAATAAAAATCAAACCCACAATGAGGTAACACTAAAAAAAAAAAAGAAAATAATAAGTGTCGGTAAGGATGTGGAGAAATTAGAACGCTTGTGCACGGTTGATGAGAATACAAAGTGGTATCACAATTATGGAAAACAGTATGGCAAGTCCTCAAAAAATTACAAATAGAATTATCATGCATGTGGGCTGTGCTTAGTCAACTCAGTTGCATCCAACCCTTTGCAACCCCATTGACTATAACCCACCAGGCTCCTCTATCCATGGGGATTCTCCAGGCAAGAATACTGGAGTGGGTTGCCATGCCCTCCTCTAGGGGATCTTCCCAACCCAGGGACTGAACCCAGGCCTCCCACTGCTGGCAGATTCTTTACTGTCTGAGCCACCAGGGAAGCATGATCCAATAATTCCACTCTGGGTATATTCCTCCCAAAGTTGAAGACGGATCTCAAAGACACACCTGTATATTTGTGTTCATAGCAGCATTATTCGCAATAGCTAAAACATGGAAGCAACCCAAATGTCCTTTGATGGAGAGATAAATGAATAAACGAAATGTGATACACATGCACTATGGATATCATTCTGCCTTAAAAGGGGATGAAATTCTAACACATGTTATATCATGGATGAAACTTAAAGACATGCTAAGTGAATAAGCCAGTCACAGACAAATACTATATGTATTTATATATATTAGTACTATACGTATAGTACATATATAGTACTATATGTATTTTAAAGTATAGCCATAAAATATAAGGTTCCATTTATATGAGGTCCTCAGAGTCATCAAATCCAAAAAAGACAGGGTCGAAGGATGACTGCCAGGGACTGAGAGGAGGAAGAAGTGAAGAGTTGTTGTTTACCAGAAACAGAATTTCAGTTTGGAAAGATAAAGTTCTGGAGATGGATGGTGGTGACAGCTGCATAATGACGTAATTGGACTTAATGCCACTGAAGTGTACTCTAAAAATGGTTACAACGGCAATTATATCCCTCTGTATGTTTCACAATTTAGAGAAGTTTAAACATTCTTACTATCAGTTATACATGTATAGGAAAATTAAAAATAGTAAAATTTATTTACTTAGTAGCTTGTAATTGAAGCCATTAGAAACACTGAGCATTAAAGAGTTTTACTTCTCAGTAACTAATGTATCAGAAGTGTTTGAACAGCACATGCTTTCTCTTTGTCACAGAACTCAAGATGCAGAGTGAGCATTTTTACTGCTATGCCTTGGTGAATCGTCATACTTCTCACCAAGTTTAGGTCTGCTTCCAACATTGTAGCCTTTGTGCTTTCAAGGTTGTGAAAGTGCTTCTGATTCCTTTAATGTGAAGGGATTCCTTTTTCTCTGCTGCACTTTTATTTTTGTTTGGTCGAATCTCTCTTTCAAATGGCCAATTTTGTAAAATGGCACATGGGTTTATCAGTATGAGACAAGGAGGCAACAACAATATACTCTGGGGTCTGTGGGAACTAAGAGGTGTGCAGTGATCAATGACAAGCAGACTCTTCAAGAGTGATGTGATTGGCCACTGATCATGTATTTGTTACATCTATGGGGATTTGTGGGCTAAAGAAGTAGCAGCTTGTGTATGGTTATTCACAGTATGGTGGAACTGAAATGTGAACCATGTTATTGGGGGACTGGTTATTTAACTAATAACCTCCAGGAACTGAAATGCATGCAGATTAGAACCAAGCAAAGCAAGTGCTATCTGTGTATAATCATAAATTGAGGTAAGACGCCCAGAGGAAAGAAACATGATTCTCCGAGAATCTTCAAGAATTTGAAAGTGGTCAGAGTAATGGAAGAGCACAGAATGACATGACTGACAAAGCGCTGATGTTTTAAATCAAGGTTAATCCAGATTCTTAAGCTTGTTGAAACCAAAATCACTGTCAACTTAAAGCTACTTTTCCATTTTTATATAAACCATCATATGAAGGGGCTTCCCTAGAGGTTCAGACGGTAAAGAATCTGCCTGCCATGCTGGAGACCCAGGTTTGATTCCTGGGTTGGGAAGATCCCCTGGAGGAGGGAATGGCAACCCATTCCAGTATTCTTGCCTGGAGAATCCCCTGAACAGAGAAGCCTGGTGCGCTATAGTCCATGGGATCACCAAGAGTCTGACACGACTGAACAACTAACACTTCCACTTCATCATATGAAAAGAGGGGCTATGCACCTATTCTGCAGCATGAGCTTCCTTGGCTTTGTGCAGCCCCAGCCTACAAGGAACACAATGAAATTATTTTGAAATATAAGGAAAGAAACCAGATAAAGCAGTAAATGGTCTAGGGGCAAACCAAACAGAACCAAGGCACACTGCAGAGAAGCTGTCAGAAACTTTGGTCCTGATCCTGAGAGCAGGAGGAGGTTACTTTTCGGTTCCTGGGACTGCTACGATAAGGTATCACAAACTTGGTGGCTTAAAACAGTAGAGGTTTTTCCTCTTGCTCAGTTCTGGAGGCCAGAAGTCCAGAATTTCCCTGGGCTAAGATCAGGACGTGGACAGGGCTGGGCTGCTCCCTCTACGGGCTCTCCAGAGAACCCATGCCTGGACCTCTCCAGCTTCCAGGGACTGCCCGCATTCTTGGGCTGTGGCTTCAATCACTGCCATCTTCAAGGCTGATGTCTTCAAACCTCTCTCCTCTGTTTTCATAACAGTCTTCCCTGCTGCATGTAAAAAATCTTACTTTGCCTCCCTCTTACAAGAATATGTGTGATTACATCCTCACTCCAGGAGGATTGGCTATCCACCCAGATAATCCAGGATCATCTTCCCATCTCAAAATCTTTAACTTAATCATGTTTGTAAAGATCCCTTTTTTTTTTTTTTTGCCATCTAAGGTAACACCAGGAGCTTCCCAGGTGGCTTAGTGGTAAAGAATCCACCTGCTGACATAGGATATATGAGTTCAATCCCTGGGTTGTGAAGATCCCTGGAAAAGGAAATGGCAACCTACTCCAGTATTCCTGCCTGGGAAATCCCATGGACAGAGGAGTCTGGTGGGCTACAGTCCATGGGGTCACAGAGTTAGACATGACTTAGCAACTGAACAACAAAGGCAGCAAGATAACACACAATGGTTCCAAGGATTAAGATACAGGTATCTTTCGGAGGACCACTTTTCAGCCTACCACTGAGGTCATGAAAGTGTTCTCAGCACAGGCAATAAGACGTGAAAGATCATTGGGGGCTGGGGAGGAGGGACAGAGAGGGTAAGAGGAAACCAGCTGGGCTCTGCAACTGCCCAAGGAGATGTGGTCTGGATAACGTGGTGGTGGAGAGAAGTGAATGGACTCAAGGGGTACTCAGGGAGGAAAACTGGCAAATGCAGAAGATGAGAGAGGTGCCAAGAGGACATTTGAGATTTCTGGAGTCTGTAACCTTGTTTCAAGTGGGGCCACCCACTGAGCTCGGGGATGCCAGAAGAGCAGAAGTCCAGGAGACCCTGAGACTGCAAGACTGCTGGGCAATGCCAAGCTGCACAGCAACAGAGTTCTTTTCAGAGGAAGTAGGGAAACCAGCATACGCTCTGGGATTGGGGCCAGATGTCCCACTCAGTCTTTTAAACTTGGGTTAAGACTTCACTCAGCAGAGGCAATAAGACATGAAAGATCATTGGGGGCTGGGGAGGAGGGACTGTGTCAGGAGCCAAGTGACAGTGATAATACTTATCTGCATGGCTGTGGAGAGCACTGGGATTAAGGGTAAAACGTGCCCGTCAAAGCGTGCATTAACGGTAAGCATTGATCCCCGACTTGATTACCACTCACTGCTGCTCTTCACCTGCCCAGTAATGCAAGCAAAGACTGAGTCTGCTGTCTGATTACCAGACTGTGATACCTCTTACTTTATTCCGATTTCTCTCTAGCTTTCCTAATTCATATTCATTTATTGCTAAAGCCTGATGCTCATTTAGAGTTACTGATCTACTCTGAAAATAACTCTCTAGGCTAAATAAAGTCAATTTTTCCTACAGTTTTTCTAATTGTGTCATTAATGTGTATCAAACATCTCCCTAACTCATCAGCATTTAGTTCCTTCTCTATCTTAAATCATAAAGATAGACAATCAAATCAATTATTTCCATTAGGATGGGATGGGGAGGAAAGTGGGAGGGGGGTTCAGGATGGGGAACACATGTACACTCATGGCGTATTCAAGTCAATGTATGGCAAAACCAATACAATATCATAAAGTAAAATAAATAATTTTTTTAAAAAAAGAAACAAACAAAAAAAATCTCCATTAATAGCAGATGGCACCAGTGTTGATAAGTAACTTAAACAGAGGTCATCCAAACCACACATTATCAACTAGCTAAAAAGTCTTTCCAACAATCCTTCAAAGCTTATTTTTTAAGTAAACAAAATTGATAATGTTTTCATTAATTTTCTCATCTTTAAATTAACACAGGGTCTCCTTTATTATCTGTAGCAGTAATCCACAAACTGCATGAACACTCTGATTGAGAATTAAGTACACTCAGCTATCTATACAAGCAATTCAAACATTAAATTATCTTAATCACCTAGAAATTCTAGATATCTCTATTTTTCAGTTGAAAAGGCATTTCAAAGTGTAACTATAGAGATGTACTCTTTGTAATAAACTTTTAGTAAATTAGTGCTCAGTAAACAACTCTGAACTTCATAAGAAAGTTTTTTTCTCTCACCAAAACACTATTTTCCTTTAGTTTTCAGTAGACCATAAGGCAGAAAGAGCTTCCCTGGTGGCTCAGGTGGTAAAGAATCTGCCTGCAATGTAGGGAACCTGAGTTCAATCCCTAGGTCAGGAAGATCTCCAGGAGAAGGGAATGACTACCCACACCAGTATTCTTGCCTGGAGAATCCCATGGACAGAGGAGGCTGGTGGGCTACAGTCCATGGGGTCACAAAGAGCTGGACACAACTAAGCAACTAACACTTTCACTTTCTTTTCACAGGGCAGGAAAATTTCATTTGGGTTTGGTTCATTATTTACAAGCTTCTTTAACTATAAACTTAGACTTGAACAGAATAGATCCTTGATGAGGTTTCATTTCAAGGTAAAACTCAGTCTTCTATCAAGAGAAAAGCTCACAATTTCAAATTAGCCTCAACCATCCTCTCTCTTGCTGCAGTTAATGGGGTTGCAAAGAGTCAGACAGGACTGGGCGACTGAACAACAACTGTCTCTCATAAGCCCAGCTCTGATCCAAGAATACCACACAAGGGACACATTCTGTCATTTCTTGCCATTTTTACACTGATAATCTCTCCAGAACAAAAATCCGGAGGAATTTCACCACAGCAGGTTCCAACCCTTGGCTAAACTATTTTAGACAGCTGTTTCCTCTCACCCATGGCCCTTCCCTCCTCCTTTCCCCATGGTATTTCAAGAGGAGTAATTTCAGCTCAATCTGTAATTTTAATAATTCAAGGGAATGAGTGTCTCACCAATCATCAGTACAGAAGTAACAAAAAACTTGTGAAAGCCCATGGTTGAGAGCTGAAGAAAACAGCATCCCAGCTATAAACTCATAACTGTTCTTTTCTAGGCAATTGAGTTGCTACAAACCTTGGTGTTGGCCAGGAGATGGCCAATTTCTCCAACAATTGCAGGCTTACAACAGCCAACCCCATTTCACCTTGGATAGTTCAAGTGTCATATGTCAGACCAGGATGCAACTGATGGGTTCAACGTGTTTCTTTATTTTAGACCCCAATAAAGTTAAGGGGATTGTGGCATCCAGTCCCATCACTTCATGGGAAATAGATGGGGAAAAAATGAAGACAGTGACAGATTTTATTTTCTTGGACTCCAAAATCACTGCCAACAGTGACCACAGCCACGAAATTGAAAGACTCTTGCTCCTTGGAAGAAAAGCTATGACAAACCCAGACAGCATATTAAAAAGCAGAGACATCATTTTGCCAACAAATGCTCGTATAGGCAAAGCTATGGTTTTTCCATTAGTCATGTTTGGATGTGTGAGTTGGACCATAAAGAAAACTGAGCACCAAAGAATTGATGCTTTTGAATTGCAGTGACTCTTGAGAGTACCCTGGACAGCAGGAGATCAAACAAGTCAATCTTAAAGGAAATCAATCCTGAATATTCATTGGAAGGACTGATGCTGAAGCTCCAATACTTTGGCCATCTGATGCAAAGAGTTGACTCATTGGAAAAGACCCTGATGCTGGGAAAGACTAAAGGCGGGAGGAGAAGGGGACAATAGAGGATGAGATGGTTGAATGGCATCACCGACTCAATGGACATGTGCGTGCTAAGTCACTTCAGTCGTGTTCGACTCTGCGTGACCCTATGACTGCCAGACTCCTCTGTCCGTGGGATTCTCCGGGCAAGAATACTGGAGTGGGTGGCCATGCCCTACTCCAGGGCAGCTTCCTGACCCAGGAATTGAACCAGGGTCTTCTGCACTGCAGGCGGATTCTTTACTGTCTGAGCCACCAGGGAAGCCCTAGAATATTGGAGTGGGCTGCCGTGCCCTCCTTCCAGGGGACCTCCTCAACCCAGGGATCGAACCTGCATCTCTTATGTCTCCCGCACTGGCATGAGCTCTTTACTGCTAGCGCCACCTGGGAAGCCCTCAACGGACATGACTTTGAGCAAATTCCGAGAGATGGTGAAGGACAGGGAAGCCTGGTGTGCGGCAGCTTATGGGGTCGCAGTGAGTCAGACGTGACTGAGCAACTGAATAACGACAAAAGTTAAGGGTGAGCATGACTGACAAGACACGAAGATATTCCACTCTTCTTTGCTCCAGAGATGAGCTGACAATACATAACTAGAGATTCTGCAATTCACTATTCCAGACAAGGGTGGGAAGGGCATACAAGCAGTACTTGAGGCCTGAACAGTGACTGGTTATCCTGGAAGCAGTCCCCCCAGATGCCACGCAGTGTGGATTTCCACTTAAACCAACTGTTTCCCAAGACCCGAGTTTCTGTCATTTAGTAAATTCAACTTGGATTTGGATATAAAAAGTCATGTTTCCTCCTTTTCTGTCCAGTTAGAATAGTACCAACATTTTTTACTTATGATAGAGATGAAGTAATACAAACATTTGAAAATCTATTTATCAAGTGAGCGATTTACATCATGGAAGTAAAACCTGAGGGAGGGTTGCTATAGTAATGAGGCAAGAGGGTGAATTCAGAAGCAAAAGGCGCCCGTCTAGACGATCAGAGGCCAAAGTGGGAAGAACAGCAAATAATGCTTACTAAGCATGGGAACCCAGAAAGAGACGCATCACCCTCAGATTCACTTTGCCCTAGAAAAGCCCCACCCAGGAGTACAATGATGCAATCAAGCAGGTGAAGAACAGGTTGAGCGCACATGTGCCATGGGATACAGGTAATGGCATGGCTGAGGGTGGGTCCACGGAAAGTTCTGGGAGTCGGTGTATGGAGGTGCCCTACCTGAAATTAAACTGTGTGTATGTGTATGCGTGGTGGTGGTGGTGGGGTTCCTGCTAGCTGCTTTCAGAAAATCAACATGACACTTTCTGCCATATTTCCTTCCATTCTAGAGGAATCACTTTTGTGGTCCCCTTGACTTTCTAACTTTGGGGCAATCGCATCCTGATTTCTGAGGGTTTGACCCCTTTTGTGTGAGAGTAACCTACTGAGCAAAAAGCTTGCTCACCTCTTCAATCTTGGCCTTTTGATTAGATTTTTAATACAATCATACTTCTTAGGAGATAGTTTGGACTATAGTTTGGACTATATAGTTATGGACTATTTTATACCCTGAGATTCACAATTAGGAAGACCCAAGTGGGACACTCGGGAGAGGAGGCCTTTGAAATGAAATCATCTGAGGCTGGAAAGACACGGGTCCTGCAGGCTGGCTCTGCAATGAGAAAGAAGATGGGAAGGGGCTCCAGGGGTCCACCCTCCACCTGGAAGGGGACAAAAGAACCTGTGCTGACATCCCTTCCTGGAGGTGTCTGGGCCCTGGAAGAAGCCGTGTGTGAGCTGGAAAAGCCAGGGTTTAGAAGCAGCAGCCAGTGGGGCCATCCCTGGAGGAAGCCTACCCTGCACTTTGCCTCGCACCAGGTCACAGACTCACTGGGGGCACTGCCCCCTCCAGCACAAGCGCCGTCCAGTGGCCCTGCCAGCCAGGGCTTGCCTCCCCTTGCTTCTGATCCCAGCAGCCCTGGGATCCCAGCTGCAGAGACGAACCTTGTCTTGAGCTGCACACCCGCAAGCCCAGTACCTCTTAATGGAGGTCCTTGCGAAACCTGTGGGGGCCGTTTTGGGGCGACACAACTGTAGCAGAATGCGCCAGGACCCCGGCCATCCTCAATGTGCCAGAGTCCTGAGTATCACACCCCACGTCCTGCACAACCTCTGAACGTGTGGAAATTCACATGCATGACACCGATTTCCATTGTTTAGTTCTGGAATCCACTTCCCTGGACACAGAAGCACAAGACCATTCTCTCCGTGTTTAAATATACCCTTTGTCAAAATGTCTTCACAATTTTAGAAAACTATGCCACCAACAGCAACACCGCTTGTGGCATTTGAGCTGACAACACACCACAGCTACGCCAGCCCGCGTTTGCAAAAGTCACATTCCAGAATTTCACAGGGACGTTGAAAACTCCTTTAAATATAGTTAAAGCCAAATTATTAAAGAACCATGAAAATCCAGACTTTCGTTCATATATTACATTATTTAATTAAGGATTTTCATGAATAAGCTTCATTTTTGCCATCCACTATTAAGGATCTATAGCATGTTGAAATCTGTACCCTTAGAATTGCACACAGAAATTATTTATTTGGGGTTTCTTATTTTTCTGTCTTACTCTGACACTACCTTTGGGAGGAGTGTTATACATCTCCTGTCCCAGCTTCCCTATAAACTTTTTTCCAACTCATCCTCTAAGCTGAGAAATCTGTTACAGGCTTTGGTCTCCAGAGGAATTGGTTTGGCAAGGGATTTAAAGATGGGAGTTCGTTTTGTGAGACCCTCTGTCAGCACACATCCCATGTCCTAATACAGGGAATTATGTTGACATAACCCTGACATAGGCTCATTACAAAAATGCCATGCTTCCTTATTTTCTCCATGTCAACAGCCTGTGCCTTGTCGTGGCATATTATCTTACTTCAATTAAGGCTTTCTCTGCTTTCTCTTAACGTACACAGAACAGTGTGGTCTGTTACCTCTTTTGCGTCAAGTGCACCTAAGCTCTCATTTTTCTGCTATGGAATGCCTTCAGATTGTCTCTCAAATCCAAATTTATTCATTATACACAGGTGCAAGCACCTAATGACTTTATCTTCTGATGAAGGTGTGCTGAGCATTTATGTTTTGAAATACATGTAATTCTCTATTATGAATTTCTTATTCTCCTTTATGATACTATGTGGGCATTCTGCTGACTTTTAGACAGTGTACGTGTCACGGGTCATTTTTCTCTTAGGTCATTTCATCTATCGATTTCATTTTAGGATCGTGGAAGGAGAATTACAAAACATCTGTTACAAAAACAGGGTGTTAGATTTGAGAGAGTTGCGAGCCACCTGTCTGGAAAGCTTCTCCTCCCAGCCTCCAAGTTTTTCCAGAGACCAGTTCATCCGGAAATTCAGGACAGGGACTGTGGAGTCAGGAAGCTAGATTGTCACCTTCTCACGGCAAAGAGGCAAGTGACACCAGCACGTCATGCAGCCCCCACCCGGGGCAGCCTAGAGCACCAGGGGTGGCTGATGGGAGACGTGAAAGGTGGCTCTGCCTGCCAGAGGCAGCAAGGAGCAGAAGATAGCTCAGCCCAGGAGCTACCTACCCAGGTTGGATGCAGTTGAGACTCGTGGCCACTTTAGAAGCAGAAGACTTCATCAGAGCCTCCACTTTTCCTTTGATGGCGCCTGTCAAGACCAGGACAGGCTGGCTGGCAGCCCTGCTCCACACTGCCCCTCACCAAGCACTGGGCAGCCTGGATGCACCAAAGGGAAGAGGCTGAAGGGCCAGACAGGAGCCCTGCTACCTGCGTATGAAACGCAGAGCATCAGTTCAGGGCTGCTCAGAGCCCCTCTACAGGGTCTGGATGTGCCCACTACACATCAGGATGCAGGAGGGGTTGAAGGAAGCAAGGCTCCTAACAGGCAGTGCCCCTGGGCTGAACGTGCAGATAAAGGGCAATGGCAAGTCTGCAGCAACCTCAGGAAGGGTGGCCTCAGGCACACCTGACGAGGCGTCCACCCATCTCAGCCCTCGCACCCAGACAGGCAGCCATGTCAACAGTGACCTCACATTACAGAACTGGATGAAGGGATGGAGGAGCAACCAAGGGGCCATACCACCTCCTCCTGGAAACCTGAGTTGTGTCATGAATGACAAGTCAGAACCAGTCAGATGATGAAAAATTCTCCAGCACAGCTAAGGAGGAAGGGACCAAGGAAGGGGCAGGAGGGAGGCAGAGAAGCAGACGGGCCAGATCAGAGCACATCCATCCTAGGACAAGACCTGGGACCTCACCCCGAGGCCAGGGGGAGCCACAGGGCATCTGAAACCGGGGTGACACACTCCATGTGGACAGACCTCTCTGGTGGTTTACTGGGTTGCCTGTGGGTCCCGGAGTGTGCATTGCAGACTTTGGAGTGGGGAGTTCACCCCAAAGTGACATGAGCCACATGCAAGCCAACTTCTCATAGTGTAAGGATTATTACAAAAGCAGGATAGTGTGGTGCAGTGGTTAAAAACACAGGCTCTGCAGCCGGACACCCTAGGGTCAAACCCAGCTCACCCACTTACTGTGAGGTATTGGGCAGCTCAGCCAGTATCACTGGGCACCACACACCCCGCCCCAAGAGGGAGGTGACAAGAGCACCCTGCACAGGACTATGGGGAAAATAAAGTGAGGATGAACACACGGGGAGTGTGTGACCTAGCACAGAGACAGTACCACCTAGTATTTACCAATAATTTATGATTCTTATGTATTTATTTTGATGTATCTTAGGAAAAGTCACCTAAACCAGCAATTTCCCAGACATTCCAGCTTTGGGTAAGACTGCTAAAGTGACTGTGCAGCAGATTGACAGGTATTCAGTGAGCAACGCCTGCTTGAAGCAGGCACCTGTTTCTCACCTTTGAGCCCAGCACACACTAGACCTTCTCAAAGGGCTTTCTCTGTCTTAACAGACTGACCGTTTTCCTGTAAGACAAGAGTAACTCCCTGTTGTGTATCGAGTTTTCATGTTCTGAAATTCTTGAGCAAGAAGGAAGAGATGGAGAAAGCAACCTTAGCTAGAGGGAAAAGGGTAGAGTTGGCCAACCAGCAAGCATCTCTACATACGAAGAAGAGTCCAGTCCTGTCTTCAAATCAGACATCAGAAATCACTACACCATTGAGACAGCAATTAACAAACAGCCTTCTAGGACGTATGTTTGTAACTATGCACGGTGACAAATGTTAACTGGACTCACTGTGGCGACTGCTGCACAACACATATAAACAGCACATCATTGTGTTAACACCTGAAACGAGGGTGCTGCGTGTCAACTATACCTCAAAGAACAGGCATGCAAAGTCTCCTGTCCAGAAACTGGGATGCACTTCCCCAAATCATAAGGCTTAAAGTAAGGACTAGATCCCCAGGTCCACCCCCAAAAGATCTGTTCAATCCCAGATTAGACCTATGTTACCAGCCGGACAGCATACTGTGAACTTGTGAGACAGAGCAAGCAATGGAAAAAGTCTAAGACAGAGAGGAGTTCCTCCCTGGGCACCCCAACCTCTTTCACGGGGCAGAACTGGCACTAAGCAAGGTTTTGAAATAACAGCCATCTGCTCTCTGAGCTTCCCTTATCTTCTCTCTTCTCCGAGAGTCCTTCTCAGCCAATTCCCTCTTCATATTCCCTCTGCTGTCACTGGGTACGTAGGAGGGCAACCCTGGCAGAGGAGTTGTTACTGTTCAGTCGCTCAGTCGTGTCCAACTCTTTGTGACCCCATGGACTGCAGCACACCAGGCTTCCCTGTCCTTCACTCTCCTGGAGCTTCCTCAAACTCATGTCCACTGAGTTGGTAATGCCGTCTCTGTCGTCCCCTTTTCCTCCTGCCCTCAGTCTTTCACAGAATCATGGTCTTTTCCAATGAGCTGGCTCTCTGCATCAGGTGGCCAAAGTATTGGAGCTTCAGCATCAGTCCTTCCAGTGAATATTCAGGGTTGATTTCCTTTAGGTCTGACTGGTTTGATCTCCAGAGGAGACTGGGGTGTGAAAAGTGGGATGCAGAAGAGTCTGTGCAGGGACTGCCCTGGTGGTCCAGTGGTAAAGACTCTGCTCCCATGCAGGAGGCCCAGGTTCAGTCCCGGGTCAGAGAACTTGATCCCACATGCCACAACTAAGACCCGGCACAGCCTAATAAATAAACGTTTTTGCTCTTTTTTAAGAGTCTGTGCAAAAGGTCTAACCCCTGAAGCACAATGATGTGTTTGGGGGGTCCACAGGGGGTTTCATATAACTAGAGGAAGAGAAAGCCTCATGCCACCCCCACCCCCACTGTAGAGGTGGTCACTTTTTCCTAATAATTTCCTGTAAACTTGCCCGTTATTCTACAGGCAACTGCATTTTTTAAAAACATCCCAATTAAGCCAAGTGAATATTTAATTAGAATCTTTTCAGACAGTGCAATAGTTGGGAGGAGAAAAAAAATCCCCCAGCCTTTGCATATACACACCGCTGAGCTGAGAAGGGTGGGAAAGGGCAGCGACTGAGCCTCCTCCCTCCCACTAGTTGCCCACACCATTTCTGCTTCCTGTTGCTTCTCCTTTCTTGCATCTCTGCACCTACGGACTCTCCGGAGCCTCTGGCAGCCAGGCACAGGCACCTAGCTCTGGAAGCAGCCAGATCATGTGGAGCCCACAGGCAACCTGCAGGCTCCCCTTGGAGTCCAGAGCATCCAACACACCGCTGGGCACATGAAAGGCTCGGACACATATGGGTTCAGGTCTCTTACAGCAGCCTTTCAAGTTTTTCCAAGAAGAACAGTGGTTTGTACCAGACTTCAAACTTTCTGTAAGGATCCAGAAAGTAACTACCTTAAGCTTTGTGGGCTGTAGGCTCTGTATAGCTATTCATTTCTTCATGGAGAAGATACTTTGTTGTTGCTTAATCACTCAGTCCTGTCCCACTCTTTGCAACTCCGCCAGGCTCCTCTGTCCATGGGATTTCCCAGGCAAGAATACTGGAGTGGGTTGCCATTTCCTCCTTGAGGGGTTCTTTCCCGACCAGGGATCAAACCCATGTCCCCTGCAGCTCCTGGACTGGTAAGCAGATTCTTTACCACTGAACCACCAAAGATACTGGGTTGGCCAAAAAGTTCGTTTGCGAAGTGAGTCTAGCTGTATCCTAATAAGTTTATTTACTGGGCTCCCCTGGTGGCTTAGTGGTAAAGAATCCACCTGCCAACGCAGGAGACACAGGTTCAGTCCCTGATCCAGAAAGATCCCACATGCATATGGAGCAACTCAGCCCGTGCACCACAACCACTGAGCCTGTGCTCTAGCGCCCGGGAGCTGCAGCTGCTGAGCTCACGTGTCACAACTACTGAAACCTGCGTACCCTAGAGCCCGCACCCTGAAACAAGAGACGTCACCGCAATGAAAGTCCTGCAGACCTGCAGCTAGAGAGTAGCCCCCACTCACCACAGCCGGGAGAAAGCCCGTGTAGCAACACAGACCCAGCACAGCCAAAAATAAATTAAAACAAACAAACAAAAAAACTTTATTTACAAAACCCCATTTGGCCCAGGGGGTCTAGTCTGAAATCTCGAATTATACTAAGCCATCTCTACAGTGAGACCAGCTCTATAATCAACCTGCTCACAAACAAGGCCACATGTAATACGGTTTGATTGTATATGCCATAAAATGTGTTAAAACAATTTAGGACCTGTACATTCATTTTTAAACATGAGTTTTTGTTGCTTTTTGTTTTTAATACATTTTTGCCATTTTTATATTTTAAGACAGGAAAGAAAAATCACAATTCGTAATACCGACTATGCACTAATTCTCTATCAAGCCCTTATTTATGCATATTTATCATCAGTGATCATTCATTCTATTATATGCTTTTTGTTTGACTTGACAATGACCAAACAGGACTTTTTAATAACATCTACAGCCAGAAAGTGGCAGTCGTGTTGGCAGGGGTAAATAGTGCAGATGTCTTAGGGTCAGAAAGAATGCTGGGAATTAAAGCAAGAGACGGAAATGGTGGCCTCAAGGGGCAGAAGGACAGTAAATGCCAGGCCTGTGAAATAAGAACCGCAAAGCTCTTTGGCTCAGGAGCTCCAAATGTCCCCTGTCCTCCTTGGAGTTCAGAGTTTCACCTCTCCTTCTAGTCTGCCAATTACAAAAGTAACATCTCAAGCCCCAAAGAGAAAGATGGTGACATCAGGACCCTGAGGCTCAAGCAGCCGGGTGTTAATTACAGATGTGCGGGCCACACGGTGGTGGGTGAGGGGCATGGAGAGCATGAGTTAACTGAACACCCTGAAAGGCAACACTGACTCACAGGAAACGTGGACCAAGCAGCAGATCTGAGAAGAAAACAAGTGTGGAAAACCCATCCGACGCGACAACCTAATAACACTGATCAGCTGCCAGGTCTCACCCCCCTTCTCCAGATGCCGACTCACATCTCTCTCCTAGAGGTCCATGTCCACCCACCTCCACTCGTGTTCTCCTCCTTCTCTTTCAACTTGCTCACTTCTATCCCATCATGGCTCTCAGCCTCAGTTCCCCTGTAAGATTTTCCTTCAAGCTGGGTTACACATTGCTTCTCTCTAGTCCTACAGGCCACAACAGCCATGGCTACATCTCCAGATTCTCCCCACTGGCCAAGCTTACCTGCAACTCAACACCTAAAAATCTAGAGCCTGCCTCATGCACACAGCCACAGCCTCTTGTCATAAGTCTGACGTCCTAAAGGTCTGAGTGTGTATCACACACATGAACATCAGTTAAAAGTGTGTGTGTGTGTGTGTAGGAAGGGGAGTGAACACTGCTGGATTACAGCACTGAGCCCTCAGATCAACACAAAGAATGTGATTTTGGAGGATCAGGATCACACACTTACAAAGGTATATATTCTTGGGCTTAAATCAGCACCAGTCTGTCTCAGCCTCTGCAAAAACATCTCCAAGCACATGATGGGGGCTCAGCATCAACAACGGGGCAGCTTGTTATATTATTACTATAGTTACAACAGAAGTGACAGCTCCATTTTGAAATTCCAGCTATGGAGTCTTACGTCTCAAGAGAAAGCCTCTACTGTGTATGTGCATGGTGCCAAGTTGCTTCAGTCACGTCCAGCTCTGCTATGGACTGTAGCCCACCAGGCTCCTCTGTCCATGGGATTCTCCAGGCAAGAAGATTGGAGTGGGCTGCCATGCCCTCCTCCAGGGGATCTTCCCAACCCAGGGATCGAACCCGTGTTTCCTGTGTCTCCGGCACTGGCAGGCAGATTCTCTACCACTGAGCCACCTGGGAAGCCCACATTCCTATCTGTATAATATCTAAATTATACAACCCCAGCTTTCCCTAATTCAGAATGACCTTCATGATAGTGTTTCTATGAAGTAATCATTTCTCATTAGGTAGCTGCTGGTGAAACTATCATCCTAGCAATGTGGCAAGAGAAAGTGACCTTCTTGCCTTAATTTTCTTACAGTGTTACTGTTACACTAGACACAAATGTTTCTATTGTTAAACCGTAATGATAACATTCTAGAATGTTTACTGGAAAGGGAAGGGCGGTGACAGAAGAATCCTAAGGAATGAGATAATCAAGTTGTTCTCTCTTCAGCAAATAAACTGAGTTTGAGGTGTTCCTCAAAGAGTATGAAACCACTGCTGGCTTTTCCAGCAGCCCGTTCAACCCTGGAAAGGGAAGAGAAGTGTCCCAATGGATAGTAGGACCTAAGTCCTTGGATTGCATTATGTGAGGCCTTCCCTGGTGGCTCAGCGGTAATAATCCTAGTACAATGCAGGTGACGCGGGTTCGATCCCTGGGTTGGGAAGATCCTCTGGAAAAGGAAATGGCACACCCCTCCAGTTTTCTTGCTGAGGCAGTCCCAGGGGCAAAGGAGCCCACCAGCTATAGCCTGGAGGTAGCAAAGAGGCAGACGCGACTGCGCACGTGCACAGTCCTGGCCAACTTTAAAGAGAAAGGCTACCTGCGTTCGGGATGTTTTGTCTTCTACTCAAACCACGCCATCAAGTAGAAAGTACAATAATAGTGGAGAAAGCATCAAGTTCAAAAGTTAGTCAGTGTTTGATGGCTTACATGGTGCCAGCTACCGTGGATTCTAATACTAACCACCCATTAAAATGCGCGACTCCCACTTTAAAGGCAAGTAAGCCAACTGAGAAATCAAAGTCAGCAGCTACGAAAGTAGCAAAACTAGGGCAGCCCTGGCTGCCGGGAAGCTGATAGCATGACGCTACTACTATCCACCCCTAAAAGAGTTTAAGCTGCTGGCAAACAAGGTCACGGGGCAAATTACAAAATATAATCAGTCAGATGGGACAGTAAAGAATGGTTTAATGAAAAGAGCCCTGGATTGAGAGCCACAGCACGTATGTCCTGGCCCATGCTAAACACTGAGAAGCTGAGTGCCTCGTAACTGAAAACACTGAGGACGAAATACACCTCGCTCCTTTGTCGTCACTAGAGGAGCTCAAATATAAGGAACTGTGCTTGGCAGAGAAGAGATACCACAACATCGTGTTCCTTTATCCTTGGTTCCCATTTCAAAACACAAGCAGACAGCCACAGCTCCTAACTATGCAGTGGAAATCCTGCCTGGACACCTCCTCCCCTCACCCCCAACACTCGCAGAGAAACGCCTTCCTTAGCACTCATAACTCACCCTCTAGTAATAATGCATAGAGGCTTCCCAGGTGGCTCGGCAGTAAAGAATCCACCTGCTAATGCAGGAAACGTAGGAGACAGAGTTTCCGTCCCTGCCCTGGGAGGAAGAGATCCCCTGGAGGAGGAAATGGCAACCCACCCCACTATCCCTGCCTGGGAAACCCCAAGACAGAGAAGCCTGGCAGGCTACAGTCCATAGGGCCGTGAGGCAAAGCGAGTTATTTCATGCTTTCAGTATCTGGGAACCGTGAGACAGGAATTTAAGTACATTAAAGCAATTGGAAGGGGCGGAGAGATCATTAAAGTAAGTAACAGAACATTTCAAAGCAAGAAGCAATACCATATCTTGATCAACAACCAAAGAAAACTAACTTGACTCTATAAGACTTTCTCCATCCCCTCTCATACAACATAAATTAGTATGTCTTTTTGGAAAAGTCAAAGCACAGTAAATAAAATTTTTCATTAAATACATTCTCAGATGGCTCGGAGGGAAAAAAAAAAACCTGCATGAGAGACTGAGAGACAAGTAAGTCTTTTAAATCTATCCTCTGGAAATCCCTGATGAAACTCTGGGTTGAAATCAGATTTGTATGCTTTAAAAATAAAATGTTCTGAATAGAGCTAAGAAGTTTCCATTTGCGGGTTTTTTTTTTTTCCTTCAAAACTGATTTGAAAGTAAAATGTCTTAGTGAAAAAGTTTTTATTTGTGAAATACTCGCTTTGCCATTACGCTTGTGGACGCTCCCAGCGGTGAAAACCACCATTCTTTTATGTCTGAAAACTTCAGGCGCCTGCAATCCCACAGGCTGAGCTCTCCTCTCATTTGCTTACAGGCAGTGGCGCTCAATCACAGCTGCACAGGAGTTCCCTAAAACCTACCAAACACCGGCCCTAAAGACCGGCAGCAACTGGCCCTTAAAACACTGACAGGGGAGCTGCCAATCAACATCCTTGAGTCCTGACACTAAAAGGGCAAATCACAAACTTGCTTCCTAAACCAGAAAGCAGGTTCTTCTGCTCCGCAAAGAAACTGAAGGCTCCTCCCACACACACGAGAAAGCTACGAGGTTTTAGTTCTTTCGCTTCAATTCTTTAAAAAGACGAATCAAACAATTAACTGAACACACGTGTGCTTCCTCTCACTCCCACGTATGTTTAAAATCCCTCCATTTTCTTCAAACCCCTGAGTTAAGAGAAATCCATCATAAATACATACGCTTGCTTGAAAAGCATTAGCAACTCATTTTGGGGATTGAGTTTGAGATAAAAGGCAGACAGAGGTGAATGAGCAGAGTTCGGCTGGATTTTTTTTTTAAATTCCTGCATGGCCAGGCAGTTATGCATATCTGTTTTCAAACAATGAAAGCGTCTGGAATGCACAACGATGCACAGTAACGCGAGGAGCACGAAGCAGGCACGCTGCAGCTGGTGTGGCCCGTGTCACAAAGGCAGCGCGGGCGGCGCGCCTCGCCGGAGTCACGGCCCTGCAAGTCCGGGGCTCGCTGCCGCTCAAATCGCGTCCGGTCCAGATCTCAAAGCCCACGGGCTCCGGACCCGGCGGCGGGGGACGCGACCCGCGAGAGAGAAGCGGACCGACACAGGGCGCTCCTCTGGCAGGACGAGGCCGGGAGAAAGCAGGGGAGACTGCGGGTCCCGCGGAGAGAAAGGACCGCGGAACCTGGGTGGGGGCGGAAGGGAAACGGGGCCAAGGTGCAGAGGCCGAGGGATGCGAATCGGGGAAGCGAGGACCCGCCAGGGAGTAGTGATCGCCGGGAAGGTGCGGGGGAGTGGGGCGCGCCGGTCACCTGTATTGTTTGAAGAGCTGGTCCGACTCCCGAAAGCCGTTGTTGAGCAGCATGTTGATGCCGGCAAGGGCCAGCTCCGCGTCCTGCAGGGGCGCCGCCGCCGCGTCTCCGTCGTCCAGCCGCCGCGGCCGCTGCTGCTCCGAGCCGGCCATGGGCGCGCGAGGCTCTGCTCGGGGCCGAGGCGAGGTGGGGTGGCAGCCGCTGCGGCCCCCGCGCGCGCCCGGAGCCCGGCTCTACCTGCGCGGGGCGCGGGCGCGGTGGGCGGGCGCGGAGGGAGGAGCCGGGGCCGGGCTGCAGCGCGCGCGGCGGGGACGTGGGCGCCCAGGCCGCCGCCTCCCGCCGCCGCCGCCGCCGCCGCGGGGATTACTCAGCAGCCGCCCGCCCGCCCGCCCGCCCGCTCCCCCTCCGAGGCGCCCAGCTCGCGCGGCCACCGAAGCGGTGAATCCGTTTCCGGGTGTCTCTATCCGGGCGGAGCGGGGGCCGAGCCCCGGCTGCCCTCGCTTCCTGCAGCCCCCGCGAGCCACCCGGGCCCCGGCCCTCACACCGCGCCCCTCGCCCGGCAGCCCGAAGCCAGCGCGTTGAGCCCGCTCGGACACCCTCGAGACTCCGAGGCCCGGCCCTTGACCCCCTCCTCCAAAAGTACCGGACCCAGGAGTCGCGGGGAAGCTGGAGAGGGCGAGCGGGATCGGAGAGCGAACTGGGAACTCCGCCCGGGCCGCGGCGAGAGCGCGCAGTGCTTTTACCCCGGGTGCCCGAAACCCCACGCAGGCGGCGCGCGCGCCACCCAACTTTATCCTCACCCTGGGACCGCCCACTAGCCGCGGAAGCCAATCCGCGAGGAGGTGGGCGGCGGGGGCGGCGCCCCGGGCACCTGCTCGGAGGCTGCCCGGAGCTCAGAGTTGAAGAACTAGAGGGGCGAGGGCCTGGGTCTGGCCACCCACCCGCTCCGGACCGTGGGGCAAGGAAACAAATAGGGGTTCAGCTAGTACACACCTAAATATTTAAGTTATAAATTCAGCTGTTCAGTTGCGTTCTACTCTCACTCTGACAATTACACTTTCATATCAATGCAACAGAAAAATGACTATAAAGCTGCAGTTTCTGTAGGACCGAAAAGTCAGGAAAACGCCGAAGATGACTGAATTTAGCCATTACTTACTAAATTCTGATGATGGGCTGGTGGTGTGTGTTGGGGGTTATTATTAGGGAGACAATCCATAAATCAGTTTTTGTGAGTTTCCATAAATTATCTCTTCCCATTTTTATTTTCGCAAAGTCAATTACGTATGGTGTTACAATCAAGATTATGATCTTAATGTATAATTAAACCACCTTCCTTAAATCGTCGTGATTCTTTAAGTGTAGTTTATCAAATTCAGTTTGGAGAAACTTTGACTAAGCTTTAACCACTGTAATTTTTGTAAAACTTAAAACGATGTTCAGGTTTCGAGATAACCCATGAATTCTAAGTATCATATCCAGCATTATAATGGAATCAACAAGATAACTGATCACAAAAAGTTTTCCAAAGTAATATAATTTCATACTGTAACTGGCTATCACTTATTTTATAGTCTGTGCCATCCCATACAGTACAGTATCCCCAACAATCTCAAATTTCAGGGAAATGTGAATTGTTGTCACTTCTCAGCTGCTGTGTGTAACTGTTACAACACCAGGCTAATTCTTGAGTACCTCTAGGGCCACAAATTAGAACAGTGAAAAGCAGCAAGAAACTGAATTATCCCCAGCCTTGGGAAACAATACTTTGTAATGGAGGACATCATTGCCTTTTGTGCTCCGAAAAGGATTCGACAAGTGGACCATTTTTTTTTAACCCAAGCACACACAGATTTAAAATAGTGTTACTTTCAAGCATCAGCAGTTTATAGGTTCCACTGATGCAGCACTCAGTGCCAGAACTCCAGTGACAGAGGTGCCTGTGTGTTGATAAATGTGTGTATGTGCGTTTGTATGTGTGTGTGTTCTGATGAGCAGGGTCCTTTAACTCAGATCTCAGGTACAATAGTGGCCACATGGTTTACACAGGCCTCTGTCCCAGAAGGAACTCCCCTGGAACACACTGCCAGTGCTCATGAGAGCTGACAACATGCCAACTGTTTACAAGCTGCCTGAACTTTGGATCTGTGGAAGCATCCACCCCCAAACCTCTGAAAAAATCTAGTCAACAAGGGAGGAAAGGACTTATCTACTGGTCCAGGGGTTAACAGTCTGCCTGCCAATGCAGAGGATACAAGTTCGATCCCTGGTCAGGGAACTAAGATTCCAGGTGCAGCGGGACAACTAAGCCTTTGTGCCGCAGCTAGGAACGGATGCACCCAAATAAATAAATATTTAAAAACAATAACAACAAGAGAGCGAAACCAGGAGAGCAACACCAATCTTAGCAGATTGCCTGTACTCCTTCAACTGGAGAAGGCAGCTACACACAGGTCTCTAGTCCCTAATACTTCCAGAACAGTGGGTGGAGGGTGGGGAGTGAAGGTGCTGATGGCACCCTGGGAGTTGTTAACAAGTTGTTCCAGGGACCCTGCAGCTGAGGGTGGGAGGTGGGGTGAACAAAATCAAAGCAATGTTTGTGGGGCTAGTTCCATCTCAAGCACCAAGCACAATTTGTTATGCAGACTTTGTGAAACTGAACTGCTGAAAGGGACCAAGATCCAGTGCAACTTCCCAGCACCCCATAACAGGCAAGGGAGGGGGCGTTATGGATAGAGGAAAACTCTCCCATGTAATATACACCAGATGTGTGCTGAGTGGGATTTAACCAGATATCGAAAACAATTAGATTAGCAGCAGCAGCATGAACAGACATTTTCAAATATTTGCTCTGTGATGAGGGACACAAAGAGCATTCAAAGTGGGCTCCATGATCCTGAAGGCAGACAACGCATGGACCTGTAGTTACACTTGTTGCAGCTGTTTGGCACTGCCACCTGCTCAGGGTTCACCTAGCAGGTGGGGAATTAAGGCTGGTTGTGCTTCTTCACTGGCTAATAATGCCAGCTAATGACAGATATTTAAGCGGTTGTGGTGTATATTACCTGCAAAAGGAAAAAAAAAAAAATCTAGACTACTAACACATTAGGGCATGAGGCAATTGAAACTGAAATTCTCAGCACCTCCTGTAGAACCAGGAAGGTGGAAGAGGGAGAAAGAACTCATTTCCTTTCCATAGACCTCTTGTGGGTATTGTCAGTATTTTGTGGTTCCTCATGAGACTTCATTATGAAAATGAAAGTCCAAGTTCAAATGATCAGTGAGAAGTTTTAGATATCTGTGTTTTCCTTTACCCAGTAGATTTTGTTTTTAATAAGATGTCTTGTTTGCAAGTAACAGGAAACCCTAGCCCACATGCCTCTCGACGTCCGATAAGAAGGCAATGCTTCAACTCGTAACAACAAAAATCCTCGAATTCAGCCACATTAGCTTTGATTGGCCTGACGGGGTTCAGGTGCTTATTCTTAATCAATCAGTGTGAGGGGGGAAAGCGGTGGGGGGGGGGGGGCGGGCGTTGGGTGGCTTATTATGATTGAATTAAGTCCATCAGCGTCTTCTCCCAGATCTGGAAGGTGGAACCAATTCAACCCAAACTCCTTGGTTGGGAAATTCCATATCTATTAGGAAAAGGGAGGTAGAAACTTGATGTGAGAAAGACAACCAGCAAACTCTCCCTAACCTTGTCTTCTTAAACATGTTCTCGATTTTGGAATCATATTTTAAATGCCTTTAGACACTACACTACTTTAAGAAAATCTTGCTTGTGCTTCAGCATATTAAAAATACTTAGTGGGAAGCTGCTATATAACACAGGGAGCCCAGCCTGGCACTCTGCGATGACTTAAAGGGATGGGATGGGGGGAGGGGAGGGAGGCTCAAGAGGGAGAGGATATATATATATAATTATGACTGAGCTGAGTGATATGGCAGCAACCGACA
The DNA here is from genome assembly GCF_032405125.1 of Capricornis sumatraensis. Lineage (NCBI taxonomy): Eukaryota > Metazoa > Chordata > Mammalia > Artiodactyla > Bovidae > Capricornis > Capricornis sumatraensis. The sequence goes on from NC_091089.1 coordinate 35,366,138, forward strand.
CAACATTGTAAAGCAACTTGCCTCCAATTACTGTATAGTCAATATCTTATAATACCTATAATTGAAAATAATATACGTATAACCAAATCACCTTGCTGTGCACCGGAAACATTGTAAGTCAACAAAATATATATATTAAGAAAAAATTTTCCTCCAATTAAAAAAAATTCTTTAGTAATACTAATAACCATGCCTTAATGTATCTCTGTAAATCTGCACCACCAGCTGAAATAAATGCAGGTCTCTGGAATGTCTGGGACTCTAAAAAGGAGGAGAGTAGAGAAATTAATATCACACTATATTTTCATATTATGCTAGCTTTGCTATCCAACTCAGTCCTTGAACTCTCCTGAAGATTTAGTAGGCTAGCTCTGTGAGGGTAGATTTAGTTAACTGCTTTTTAATTAGAAGGCAAGTCAGGTCAAGCAAAGGTTGGTATGTCAGACTCTGTGGACGGGGCCTTTCTTTTCTGGTCACAGGTGGGTCACTAGCTGGCCTCTAAGGAGGGGAGCACCCATGGGGGTCCACCTGGCTGTTTCTCCAGCAGGAGGAGAAATGTGTCCGACAGGACAGTCATCCTACCCTGGAAACCAGAGCAGTGACCACAGAGCACCATCCCCTTCTGATTGGAAACCTCACCTGTCTTTCCCCAAACCAAACGCCCAAAGGACCCCAGTGTGTTTAAACAGGTGTTTACTAGAGTTTAGATCACTGTCCTCCCCAGGGTGGCTCCAGCAGTGAGGCCTCCTGCCCAAGCCCCTGATTGGGATGCGTCTTTCGGTGGAAATTTGGGTCCTCTCCTGGCCTTCAGAGACCCTCCTTCTCCATCTCCCCATTGTTCCCTCCTCCCTGCTCTGGTTCTTTTTGCCTCTCTGCTTTCATCCCTTCCCTTTAACCTCTCTCCTTCCCTTGCACTGGTTCTTGCTGTTCCCTGATCTACCTACCGTCCCTCCTCCTCCTCGGAGAAATCATCAAGCCTCCTCCCCTGGCCCCCTCTCTTGACCTGTGCATTTTGCAGCCTCTGGGGAATGCCCAAGGCTTCTCTTCTCTGTTCCCTGACTGTTGCTCTGGAGAGGGACAGTGTATCTCTGGGGTGCAGTCGGGGGCACGTGGTAGGGGAGGCAGAGGAGCTCTGGTCCCCATGGATGAGGGAGGGGAGAGGTGCCAAAAGGTACTCAGTGCCCTGGTGGGTTTTCTCCTGGAGTACCTAAAACCAAGCACAACTTCCACTGTGATTAATTTATATCTGGAATCCCCATTTTTACTAAGGAAATTATTTGCCTTCTCTTCATGTAATGTTATCCATGCCTTGCTAACAATCCTGCCCTTATTATACTAAGGTATTAAGCTGCTCCTACACTAACTTCCAACACAGGGCTTCCCTGGTGGCAGGGAATATGACAATGCAGGAGATGCGTGTTCGATCCCTGGGTCAGGAAGATCCTCTGGAGAAGGAAATTGCTATGCACTTCAGTATTCTTGCTTGGGAGAATCCCATGGACAGAGGAGCCTGGAGGGCTGCAGCCCATGGGGTCGGAAAGAGTCGGACTCGACTGAGGGACTAAAGAACAACGCTGACAACACATGGCACCATGGGTACCCTCGAACCTCTAGGCTTCTCCCCTAACTATAGATGGAGGGAGGGGACACCATTCTGTGAATCTGTGTCAATGGAAGCAGCAGCGATTCTTGGTAGACTTGTTCCTAATCATGAAATGTAGTCAGATTCCCTCAGACAGTCTAGAGTAGGGGGTAGGTGCCCAGCCCCTGTTTGTCAAGTGTATGGTGAGTTGGAAGTTGCAGGGAGATGGAGACTGGGCCAGGCATTTAAATCATAGACTAGGGTTTGGGCTCTGCTAGGCCTTACCTTTGTGACTTGGGGCAATTTTACTTCACTTCTTTAGCCTCAATTCCCTCATTAATGATATGAAGACAATCAGTACCTTCAAGGCAAGTAGCTGAAAGGGTAGGCACATGAGTAAGCTACAGCAGCAAGATACTGTCTGAATCTATACAATTAGTTTTCTAATATTAATGAAGACATGTGGCTCTTTCTTGTCTTATATTGTCAACAGAGTTATCTTTTTTCCCAACAGCATTATCTTGAAATATCCAGCTACAAGAAAATCTGTGCAATTAAGTAACCAAATGTATCATACGGAAATGATTAATTTAAACCATTTCTAATATAAACAGTATAAGTTTGCTATTTTAATGCAGCCTAAGGAAGAAGTGCCGATTTTATTCAAGGAGTATAAAAAATATTAAGTAAAAATGTCTAGGTTTTAGAGTTCTTCATTTGGATGTGAATTGTCTCTGCTTTAATAACTCATTAATATATGTTTTTGACACTGCCTGAAGGATTGGACAGAGAAATCAATAATATTTAGTATGAATGCTTTTTAAAAATGTATCTTCCATGTCCTATGTGTGTAACATATTTGGAGTCAATTACGGTTGCTTTATCTTTGCAAGAGACACACTGCTAACATAAAATCATGCCTCATTCATTTAATCACTTGTGTTTTGTTCTGGGGTTAAGTTAGCAATCTGGGTGTCCCTATCCAAAACTCAGCACCACTGAACTCCCCATAGTACCTTAAGGAACTAGTTGAAAACGTTTTCTAGAAATGTGGGTAATCCCACACTGGTGTTGCTTGTGCAAATGAATGGACACCACTGAGCAGAGTGCCCTGATATTCTTGTGTTTCACAGGGCACTCACTGAGTGTTCTCACTGTCAGAACAGCGGTAAGTGCTGCCAGTATCTAGACAAATATTATGAGGCTTCTCAACACTGCGGATGAAACATGTAGTCAAATACGTATCTATAGACCTCAGTACAAAGCTCGTCAGAATCTTTTTAATTCCTGGATTTACTCCTGAAATGGTTATAACAGACATTTAACTTTTGAACTGATATTCACTGATTTTCTATTAATTTGCTGATTCTTTACCCTTTCACAGTTAGCATATGAACCACACCAGAACACTTCTATCATTAACTTATAACCAGTCCTTGATTTTTGAGCCCCCAAATAGTATCACCCAGTTTCAGTTCCCCCATTAGTTATCAAAGGGGGTTAATCACTATTTTTTGTTACTTTCACATCTATCTTCAAAAGAAAATCCACCACAACTGAAGGTAGTTTTAACAACATGAATAAAATTTTGAAGACAGCTCCAGAAAAGGAATTAGAAAGATGAAAAATATCTTTTCAAAAAGCTTTGTATGTAAAGGAGAAAAAATCCACTACCATGTATAACATTGGATATTTGTTTTAAAATACTCTATTAAACAATCTGCTTCCTTATGAAGAGTACACACAAACACACTAAAAAACTATTTTGAAAATATTCTATAATTAGATAAGCTCCTCTGTCCATGGATGATTCAGGCAAGAAGACTGGAGTGGGTAGTCATTCCCTTTTCCAAGATGGCTGCACAATTCTGCAAATATACTAAAAACCATTAAAACATATACTGTAAATGGTGAATCTTACAGTATATAACGCATCAATAAAGCTGTACCTCATATAAAATTTAAATCATTGTAAATGACTGAGTGAAAAACGATGGAAGAAGGGAATTTATGGGTTTGATTTTTTTATTTCACATATCTGATGCAGAAAAAAGTTTATTGCTAAAAAAATTTCATCCTGAAGAGTATCCATAAATCAGTATTAGTTATTGGCTGCCATTGCAACACACTCAGTGCTACATTAAGACTTTTCACATTTTGTTCCACTTAATTCTCAAAGGAACCCTGTGTGGTGGGCTTTATCCCAGGTTTACAGATATACAAACAAGTTGGATAATTTTCACAAGGCCACATAGCCAGTAAGGGTTCAAGTGAGGTCTAAACATAGTTCTTATTGGACAGAGTGGGTAAGTCTTAGTTGTTACAGTAAAACCTAGTACCTCCTGGAGGCCTGAGGGGATGTACATATACATACACACACCTGACTGAGGGGGTGTACGTGCACACACACATCATTCTGAGTTTCACATGGCCATCTCATCACCTCTTCCTCAAAGTAATATGCTCTGCTTAGTCGCTCAGTCATGTGCAACTCTTTGTGACGCTATGGACTGTAGCCCACCAGGCTCCTCTGTCCATGGGGATTCTCCAGACAAGAATACTGGAGTAGGTTGCCATGCCCTCCTCCAGGGGATCTTCCTGGCCCAGGGATCAAACCCAGGTCTCCCGCATTGCAGGTGGATTCTTTACCGTCTGAGGCTCCAGGGGAGCTCAAAGTAATACACATTTATGTAATTTGAATACAGGAAAATATATGATCTCATATGTAATCTGTGTCACTAATACTAGGGTGGAGCCCAAGCGTCTGCAGTTCTACTGAGAACCCCAGGTGAGTCTAACGTCAGGGACCAGCCCTCTGAGAAACAGTTGTCTGAGTGACAATCCTGAAAGTAGAGCAGCTACTGCTCATCTTTGTCCATTTCTTACCCATAGGATATGTTTCAGAAATACTGCATGAATAAATGAGTGAAAGTACAGCTTAATGGGAGATGCTGATGGTAAAGCATCTGTGTATCCTTGGATGTATTATTGATCTGAGGATAAAGGGATATCCTTAGACCTTTAACACAAAAGTGTGTCATGTAATACCTTAAGAAATTCTGTGCGTTTTGTCAATTAGTGGTTGATACATCCGGAGTTGGAAGACACGCTCCACAGAGAGTGGTGACCAGACAGAAGAAGACAGGCCCTCATTAAGGAGAAAAGGAGGATGTGGACACCGAGAAATCACTTAAATCCTAACTCTTGACATTTATTTTTAAATGTGGTTGTAAAAGAAGACTCAGAACATTCCGCTGTGTCAGCGCTAAAAATACACATTTCTTCACTTCTCCTCACCTCCTTCACCCTGCCATCTCCTCTGAGACAAAAACAGTGAAGACAGGGGGTGACTGTGAGATGGAAAAGGCAACATGAGAGCAAGTTTATATCCACCAACAAGGAACCAGATGCCCAGCTACCCAGGGACTAGTTTCTCCATTTCCCAAACCACACAAAGAACAACTGCCTTCTGGGCTTGGGCTCTGTCTTCTTTACTCTCCTTTTCAGAAAGAAAACTACCTCTAGTGGGCAGCCCTTCACCTTTGTCCCAAAAGCAAAGTCACTGTTTTCATATCTCTGCCCTACCAGACATGCCTAGTGAATGAAAACGATCTCATGTAAATAAAAAAAAAAAAAAAAAACCCAACAACTTTTCTTTCCTCTAGACTAAGATAACCATTCCACTGTTTTTCTCTGTAGTCATTCAAGCAAATCTAAAAACCACTTGCCTATGAAGAGCTTTCTCACACATGTCATACCAAGGTCATAGGTCCACCAGTGATTCACTCCAAGAAGGATGCATTATATAAATTGCAGTGTATCCCAGATGTTGTCTAAGATGAATTAATTACTATATTTTACTTAAAACAAGGGTCAGTTCAGTTCAACAGCAGGTGCCAGCCACTGTATGCTAGGTGTACTGGAAGACAAAGTTAAAGAAGATGTCCCCGAATCTGAGAATCTTCTGGTCTAGTGGTTGAGACAGGCACACCGACAGATAACCTTAACATAAAATGGTCTTAAGATAGAGGTATATGCGGGCTGCTGTGGGGGTTCATGCAGCCTTCCTCCTATGAAGGAAGGAGGAATTCTGGTAACTGAGAAGGGTAGAAAGTGTACCCCAGACAGAGGGACAGCATGAGCATGGCCATGGGAAACAGCAGACGTCTCTTCTAGAGATGTCTTCTTGTTCTAGAGTGTGGGCTGAGGCAGGAATGGGAGAGGGATGATGCTGGGGAAGGGGGCAGGAGTCAGGACACGAAGGTTTTCTATGCCACGAGAAGAAAGGTAAGGGCAATGAGGAGCTGGTAAGGAATTTGACTTCACTTGACTTTGTATGAAGGGCCACTTAAACGTGAAGACGACTAGAGACTTACAAGAGGCAACTGCAGAAAACCAGAGCACTCCTTACTCCCTGGTACATGAGCTTCTCAGTTCTCCTCCTGCTGGTGAACAAAACCAACCCAAAGAGGCGTCACAGGCAAAGACGTGACCTGAGTGTGGGTCTCAGGCAACTGCAGAGCTGAAAACAGATGCTCTCAGAGATACTGGGACTCTGCTTTCTCTTTACAGGTTGAGTTTTTTCTCTCCTGCAGTGGGAGAGCAGCTAGCAAGGCAGCTCTCCATTCTGCAGGACTGCCCCATACGCAGCAAGAGTTTAGCACTCCTGTCTCCCAATGCCTAAAGCACCACCCAAGGACTTTCCACTTCTCAGAATTCCTAGTACATCCAAAAAAAAAAAAAGTCCTCAGAATGATCCATTCCCCACCTTGAATCGTTGCTCTGGGGTATAAGAAATTCAAGGTCCCTGTTTGCCAGATTTGAGTCTTCCCTAACACCACCAGTCTTTTTTTTTTTCCAAATCATTTTATGCATTTATTTAGGCTGCACTAGGTCTCTGCCGCTGTGCAGGCTTTTTCTCTGGTTGCAGCATTCGGGGGCTGCTCTCTAGTTTCAGTGTGAGGGCTTCTCATTGTGGTGGCTTCTCAGGTTTCAGAGCACAGGCTTCAGATCATGTGGGCCTCAGGAGTTGTGGCCCGTGGGCTCAAAGCACAGACTCAGTAGTTGTGGGGCACAGGCTTAGTTGCTCTGTGGCATGTGGGATCTTTCTGGATCTGGAATCAAACCTGCGTTTCCTGCATTGACAGGTGGATTTAATTTTTTTTACCGCTGAGCCACCAGGGAGGTCCCCATCACCAGCCTTAGTAACTCTAAATGGCTGCTGGTCAATTCCATCTCCACTGACTTTAAACTAGTAACCAAGCTAAGAGATCTTCTCAAGTCATCTTTAAATCTAGATCCCACTCCCCACTTTTAGTTTTCTTCTGTCAGCACCACCCATTCCCAGAGGAAGAGACATCTTACTTTCCAGTTTCTATGCAGCCATTGTCAAGGATGGTTCTGATCAGTGCTGCCTGAGTCACCTGGCAACCCCGATCCTGGCACTGGAGGATAGAGCATTCTGATTGGTTGGCCTTGGTCATGTGCGGAGGCAGCCAGGGGGTTGGCCGAGCATCCTGGCTAACAGCCCCACACAGAACAGAGAAAAGTTGTTTTCAAAGAGAGGAGTGCAGGCGAGCAACTTATATCTACCTCAGAGAATGAATAAACAACACAATTACTGCACACCTCACCCTCCAATGTTCCATTCTGTAACAAAGGGGGAAAGAAAAAACATTTTAAAAGCCTAAAACCTCCTTCTACCTCTTCCAAAAACACTGATGGATTTGGAAAATGATCTATTTGAGTGGAACCCAAGAGTAAATTAAGCACAGCTTTATTAAATGTCTCCTTAGGACACTGATGATGTAACTGACTTGGAAATCTCCAAGATGTGTTGGTGATGCTGGGGCCAGAGCTGTGAAGGACTGAGGGACTATGAGAAAAACTAGGGGCTGAAAGAAAGATAAAGAAATCAGAGGAGAGCCTAAGGAACTTCACTGACAACAGAGCATCAGTAAAGCAAGGAGAGAATAGAAGAGAGAGAGGAGAAAAAGCAGACAGACAAGGAGAGATGATGAAACTCCACAAAACGCAGATTAGAAGTGTTGGTTTATCCCAGGAAAGCCAAGAGGCTGAATATCTAGAACCAAGGAAGAGGTCAATTGATTCCTAAACCTATTTCTCAATATCCATGACCACAGACCACATTACCAACATCCATGGCACAGAGCCAGTGGCCCAAGGTTACCAGTTTCTATCTAAACCCAAACTTAGGTTGACCTGGGGCCCCAGGCAGGCAAGAACCTGCTTCTTCAGAGACACAGAATCTGATAGGAAGACAGATAAGAGGAGACTAAAGGGGACCAGCCGAAAAGACAGTGTCACCAGGCGAAGGAGGCGGAGGAACTTCTCAGCTAGGCAGGCAGGGACATCAAAGGTCACCCGGAGGACACAGTGCCTGGTTTCGTGCGCTGAACTTTAGTCAAGATAACTGAAGGAAGGCAAGGAAACCGTATAAAGGTTTTACCTCCATATTTTCTTTGTTTTTTAGATGAGTTCTTGAGTTACAGAATATCAAACTGGATGGAACACAGAGGTCATTGCATCAGAAACCTCAGCTCCTGATCCAACTCTGGTTACCTCTGTTGATCTTGATCAAGTTACTTAACCTCTTTCAGCTTCAGTTTCATCATCGATAAACACAAATCATGGCAAAGTCCCTGTTTGTCTCACAAGTAAACACAGATTGCAGTGACATCCAGGAGTCAGGACCAAGCTACATGACTTGTAACTTGTGGGGCCCACTGAAAAAATGAAAATGTGGGGTTTCTTGTTTTCAAAGCCTAGAGAATTTCAAGATGGCAACCACAGTGCATTAAACCAAGTGCCAGGTGCTTCTCAGAGCAGAGTCGTGCATGACTATAGAGATCCCAGCCCTGCCAGGTGGGATAAGGTATTGGGTTGGCTAAAAAGGTCGCTGGGGCTTTTCCATAATTTATGATGTATTGGCCAACTCAATATATCAAAGTGCCTTTGCTGTCTACGAAGAGTTCAGCAAAGTGGTGAGGATTTTCTTTCTTTCCCCTCTCTTCTTGACCCTCCAGCATTACATTAGTTTTCCAGGGCTAACTGGAAAATTAATTGCCTCTCAGGTCTGGGAGCCAGAAGTCCATCAAGGTGCCAGCATGTTTGTTCCTTCTGATGGCTGGCATGAGAGCCTCTGCTCTGGGCCCCTCTCCTTGGCTTGGAGACAGCTATCTCTCCTCATGTCTCCTTACACTGTCTTCCCTCTGTGCATGTCTGTGTCCAAGCTTTCCGTCTTCACAAGGACACTGATCTTGTTGGACTAGGGCCCACACTAATGACCTCATTTCAATTCGATGAGCTCTGCAATATACCACTGTGGTAGCACAAGTGGTAAAGAACCATCTTGCCAGTATAGGAGACGTAAGAGACGCGGGTTTGATCCCTGGGTTGGGAAGATCCCCTGAAGGAGGAATTGGCTACCCACTCCAGTATTCTTGCCTGGAGAATCGCATGGACAGAGGAGCCCGGTGGGCTACAGTCCATGGGGTTGCAAAGAGTTGGACATGACTGAGTGACTTAGCATGTGTGCACGCAAACCCCCCCATCTCCAAAGCTACCCACTCCAGTATTCTTGCCTGGAGAATCCCATGGACAGAGGAGCCCGGTGGACTACAGTCCATGGGGTCGCAAAGAGTTGGACATGACTGAGTGACTTAGCATGCGTACACGCAATGCCCTCCCCGCCCAATCTCCAAATAAGGTCACATGCTGAGGTACTGGGTGGTTAGGACTTGAACATATGAATTTGGGAGGGGAATACAGCTCACCCCATAACCAGCATCACCTTCTCTCTACTATTTTGGAGATGTGTCTGGTGGTGTGCAGTTTCATGGGGAGGAAGGCACTGATGGTGGAACTGTGATAGAGGCGTGCTGTGGTGACCGGGGTGTCAGGGGGCCACCGTTTAGGCTAACCAGTGGGACAGCTCCCAGTGGCTGACCTATGACCCACTCTCCAGTCTCCAAAAGCTCTTCAATTACACCCAATAGATTCCTCTCCAACTTAAGAAAGCTGGAGTGTGTTCCTGTGGCTTGTAACAAAGAAACTCGATACTCAAACGCTGCGCTGAAATTGGGAAGGGTATTGCACGGGGCCTGAGTTCCATGCCCTCCCCAACTCCCCTCGGCCCCCTTCTGCTGGCTGGGCCCTGCTGCTCGCTTCCCGCTATAGTCTCATTTCTGGCACCACTGACAGACAGTTTCCCCGAGAGTGGGGCGCTGGTACACTGTTTCTGGGCCACTATGGGGGCAGCTCTGCTGCCCAACCCAGGCCTCCGAGGAGCCTGCAAGGAGCTGGCCCCTCCCATCACTCGAAGGCTTGCGTGATGCCCCTGCCACCTTTCTGCGGGGGGAGGGTGGTGGTGCAGAAGATGGCTGTCCCATGGCATCTCGGAGGGAGTGGGTGACAACCGAATGGAGGGAGAGCCGAATCCCGTGCCACCAGCTTAGACCGGTGAGAGTCAAGATGGCGGAAACCAGAGGATGAACTCCTAGCCCTTCCTTCCGGTGACCCACAACCCCAAATGCAGAGGTTCCCTCCGGCCTCCCCGTCGAGTCCTGCTGGCTGAGGGTCAGGCGTGATTTCTGTGGCACGCGTGGCCAGCGTGGCCATACCTCCACCCGCACCTGCTTCCACACTCTCCTTGACTCACTTCCTTTCTCCCTTACTCGCCCTCCTGGAACAAAGCTGTACGCTTTAAGCTTTGCCTCGGGCTCTGCTTTCCATCCATTTTGATTCCCAAAAACCTTGCGAGAAGGCTTTGGTTCAAGAGCTGGGAAGGCACAGGAGAAACCATGTCTTCATACCCCTGTGACCACAGCCCCAAACCACACCTGGGGCCCAAAGACAGGGTGCACCCCAGGGCAGGCCACCAGGAACCACGAGCAATGAGGCTGGGGGTATTACGAAAGCACCAGTTATGTCAGAGCTACTCGGAGAACCCAGGCGCTCACCCAAATGATGCAGGATGTCAGGCGGAAAACAAAAGAGCTTTCACCTGAGCCAGCCATGGGCAGGCGGCTGTGAAAATGGGGCCAGAGCCACATGTGTGTACTTAAAAGGGTGTGGCTTCTTTGCCCCTAATTGCAGGTTCCTGAGGAGCAGGAGGGAAGTCATTTTTGCCTCTGTACAGTAGCTCCCCACTTCAGTCCTCCTGAGAGCTCCACTCTCTGCACTTAAACCAGCTCAACGCTGACAGTCCGCACAGCAACGCTGCACCAGAGAGATCCTCAGAAATGCAAACTCCATGAAGCACTTATTCCTGCTACACAAATGGTGACCCGTTAGGCTACTCAGAGCTCTGTAGATGAAATTATAAACTCTTAGTGCTTCTTTTTGTTTTCAGTGAGGTTCAAGAAATTCCCTGGTGGCTCAGAGGTTAAAGCGTTTGCCTCCAATGCGGGAGACCTGGGTTCGATCCCTGGGTCAGGAAGATCCCCTGGAGAAGGAAATGGCAACCCACTCCAGTATTCTTGCCTGGAGAATCCCATGGACGGAGGAGCCTGGTAGGCTACAGTCCACGGGGTCGCAAAGAGTCAGACACGACTGAGCGACTTCACCTTCACCTTCAAGTAGTCTGAAAAAAACTAATAAAAACTGGCATTTGGGACAACCAAGGACAAAAAAAATAAATGAGAGGGAATTCCAGAAGGAAAGACAGTCCTGTCATCTATTAGCTCTAAGGCTTTGGGCAAACGACCAGACCTCTGAACTTCGGTTTCCTCTTCTACAAAATGGAGAATATAATAACCTCTCTGTAAGTTGTTATAAGAATTAAGTCAGCCAGTGTGTGGGAGAAGTCCAGCACATAATCAGTGCTCTGTAAGTGTTCTTTATTGTTATTACCATTATGATTACCACAAATGATTGCTTCTCAACACAGAGGTGAGATTGTATGTGAGGACTGCTTCTGGAATACAGTATGGAAGTATGCAAACACCAGACCAGCCCTCTCTAGACCCAGGTTTCTGATGGAGATATGAGTTTCTAAGCCCAGACTGGCTGAAGGGAATTCCTCTGGAAGCCAATTCCTTAACAGAAGGGTACCACCTGTGACCAAGTAGAAAGTGGGGCCCTTATTTTTCCCTGAATAAGGTGGGTCTCAAATTGACAGCACAGAAACCACCTGTTCTAGGTATGCAGGTTCCCAGGCCCCATTCTGAAAAGTTCTGATTCTGTAGGTCTGGGTTTGGGGCCGGGGAATGACCATTTTACATACGTGACATGTACAGACATACACCGAACACACACACCATGATGCTGAGGCAGAAGGTACTCTGCCCACATTTTCAGAATTCTCCTCTACACTTTCAGACACCCATCCAGTCCTGTAGTGAGCACAAGCGGACCACCTGAGCTCCTGGAAAACACTTCCTGCTCTCTTCCCTTGTACTGCAGGCACGTGTAACCAGGCGATCCTGACCACACAGGTCTTAGTGTAAGGTTATCACAGGTGTAACAGCTTAAGTTTAGAGTTTATACTACATAGAGATGATAGAAGGCAGTGCCTCACGAACTGAACCTCATTTTAGAAACATCTGGGGAATTTTCGAATCTGCCTCCCAACCCCATGTCCAAATGCAACAGAAAAATGGGCAAGAGACATAAAGAGACATTCTGTGAAGAGGATATACAGATAGCAAATAGCACATGCAAAGACAGTCAACCTCATTTGTCATGAAGGAAATGAAAAGTAAACCACAGTATGATTTGTTACTATATACTGACCAGTATGGCTAAAATAAAACACAGTGCCAATACCAAATACTGCAAGAATGTAGGGAAAATGGATCTCTATATACATTATTGGTGGGAAAGTAAAATGGTACAGCAACTCTGGATAACATTTCGCAGCTTCTAAAAAACCGAACATGTACTTAACACACAACCGAGCTTACTGTGCTCCTGGCATTTATCCCAAAGAAATGAAAACTTATGCTCATGCAAAAATACAAATATTCATGGCTGTTGCATTTGTAATAGCCCTGAACCGTAAACCACCAAAATGTTTCACAACAGGTGAATATTAAGCAGATTACATCCACATGATGAAGTTCTAACTAGCAATAAAAAGGCAAGAACTATTGATGTACACAGCTCAGATGGGTCTCAGGAAGATTATGCTGAGTGGAAAAGCCAACCTCAAAAATTACACACTGTAGAATCCATTGATATAACATTCCTGAAATGACAGAGGTAAAGAGAAGAACAGATGATGAGTGTTTGTCAGAATGGTATGGAGAGAGGGTGGGTAGGTGATAGTGTAAAGTGTAACATGATGGTGATATTGGGGATGATGGAATAGTTCTGTATCTTAACTGTGCACGCATGCTCAGTTGCTTAGCTGTGTCCTGACTCTTTTTGACTCCATGGATGGTACCCTGCTAGGCTCCTCTGTACATGGAATTTCCCAGGCAAGAAAACCGGAGTGAGTTGCCATTTCCTCCTCCAGGGGATCTTTGCAACCCAGGGATCAAACCCATTTCTCCCACATCTCCTGCATTGCAGGTGGATTCTTTACCACTGTGCCCCCTAGGAAGTTCAGGTATTTTAACTACAGTGGTGGTTACACAAGGCATGGGATTATGCACAGACATTATACCAATGCAAGCTGCCTGCTTTTGATATCATAACTATAGCTGTGTAAGATGTAACCATTAGGAACAACTTTGCAACCTCCTGTGAAGCTATAATTATTTTGAAAAGAAAAGGAAAAAAATGCCGATACCCAGCATGCTCACCAGACCAGTGAGGTCAGAATCTTTGATGATGGATGAGGTGGGACAAGTCCAAGCATCAGCATATCCATCACAAATCTCCCAGGGGATGAGCAGTGAAGCCAAGGGTGAGGTCGAGTGTAACAAGGCATCTCATAGCTTCTGCTGCCACGAATCTGGCATTTGCTGAGTATTGTACTTGATAGAAACAGTTGTCCAGTGTACAGCAGGGCTGTGAGGGCTAGCATTACTTACATAACGATGAGGTTTTTAAAAGTCTTGAAACTAGGTCAACTGGTGATAGTTCCAGTGGCAATGGGAAGTAAGGTAGGGGCTGCAAGGCACAAGGTGTTGAACTTGTTAAGGAAGACTCTGGGCTTCCCAGGTGGCACTAGTGGTAAAGAACCCGCCTGACAATTCAGGAGACATAAGAGACACAGGTTCGATGCCTGGTTTGGGAAAATCCCCTGGAGGAGGGCATGGCAACCCACTCCAGTATTCTTGCTGGGAGACTCCCATGGACAGAGGCTGGTGGCTACAGTCCATGGAGTCACAAAGAGTCAGACACAACTGAAGTGACTTAGCACACATGCATACAAGGAAGACCCTAGGTTTCATTTCCCTTTGCTCCCCCAGATTTCTAGACAGATACAAAATGCTCTCTCGGTTTTCCATTTGAGGTTCCTAAGAGATTCCCTGGACTTCCCTGATAGCTTAGTTGGTAAAGAATCCATCTGCTATGCAGGAGACCCTGGCTTGATTCCTGGGTCAGGAAGATCCCCTGGAGAGGGATAGGCTACCCACTCCAGTATTCTTAGGCTTCGCTGGTGGCTCAGCTGGTAAAGAATCTGCCTGCAATGCGGGAGACCTAGGTTCGATCGCTGGGTTGGGAAGATCCCCTGGAGAAGGGCATGGCAACCGACTCCGGTATTCTTGCCTGGAGAATCCCCCCACGGACAAAGGAGCCTGGAGGGCTACAGTCCGTAGGGTGGCAAAGAGTCGGACACAACTGAGCAACTAAGCACACAGCACAAGAGATTGCCTAAGTGTTTATAAAATATCTGCTGACCACACTGAAGGACCTTCACACAAGATCCTAGAGCTACTGACCGGTTTCCTTTTGCTATCATAATTGGTTCAATTTCCAGAACTTTTTCTCTATTATCTTACCATAAACAAATGAAAACCACTACACAAAACAAGCTGACAGTTACTGAGGGAAATACATTTTTCTTCTTGTATCTTCAGCCAGAATATCTAAGGACTTATCGTGAAAATAACAGGACAGCTTTTGCACTGATTGTTTCCCCTTGATTTTAGCCTCCATTTACTTCTCGCTATTTCATTGCTAAGGCTTCATACGGGTCCAGGGATTCATGTACCTAATAGTTTGAAATGCTTTCCAAAATGAATTTCTCCAGCTGAACCTCAGATGTGAAAGCTTTGTTAACTGTAATGTCTCATTGAAGATTTTTTTTTTTTCTTATTTGGCTGCTTCAGGTCTTAGTGGTGCACAATCATTTAATATTAAAATGAAGATTTCTGGTTGAGTCTCAGTGAAGTCATAGGAACCACCTAAACCTCTAAGATCAAATTGTTTCTTTCCCATTATGTTTCCCCATATAATTAAACTGGTGTACCATTTAAAAAAATGAATTTCTGGTTTATAATATGTAGTGCCTTTAAATAATTATCCAGATTGGTGTTGCTCATTGTGATATTATTTACATATTTATGAAAAGTGAACTTTGATCCGCCATTTCACTCACAATAGTTCAAGGAGAGTGGAAGACTAGATTCCAAGCCTCACAGCTGGAGGACTGCGTCTTACTGCTTATGTAAGCTTTAACTGATATTCACAGTGAACTTCTGGGTCTTTTTCTATAATTCCCCATCAAGTCAAGGGTCAAGAACTACAAGTGGGGGTCTGCTAAATTATTTAATGTCGATAAGCAGGCCACATGCTTGACACTGGGCTTCCGAGATGGCACTAGTGGTAAAGAACTCACCTGTAGTTTTGCTCAGAACCTGCTTATGTCATTGTGGCTCAGCTAGATGTCACCAAGATGGGTGGATTAGGAAGCTTACGTGTCTTTTTGGCACTGCATTCCCAGGAGCACAGTGGTTGAAGAGGTTGGCTGTGGGCTCCATCTCTGTGTGGCATGTCGGTCTAGGCTGCCTGCCTGCCGGATACTCAGAATTTAGCCTTGGGAGAAGCAGGCTATGCTTCTGAAGCAGGCTGCTGCACTCCAGGAACAAAGATGTCAACTGCACATAATTACAACTAATTCAAAAACCCAGAAAAAATGCTACAATTAGGGGGCCGTGGAGAATGCCTTTTGTGTTTCTGAAAAGAACTAAAAGGACAGGGAGGCAGTGTATTGAGCTTTCTTGGCCAAACATCTTTTCATTTATTACAGTGTGTAATTATACATTTGGTTTTGGATCTTCCCTCTGCCCGTAGGCTCCACCAGCGTAAAGACCATATGTCTGTATTGTTTACCATCGCACATACCCAGGACCATGGAGGAACTCAGAAAACTGTTTAATGAATGGAAGACGATAGAGTTTCATTTGTAGGAAGGAAGTTCCAAATACATTTTTCTCACTCATGGGACCTTATTCAACCAAGTTAACCGGACACTCGGTATAACCTCTACATTGTTTGTGTTAAATTATTGGGCCAGACATGGAGGAAATGACATTGTAGCTATTAATGTTTCAGGTAATAAGGCATGATAACCACAAAAGCTTGCATATAAAAAAAAGCAAGTATACTCCAATGAAAAAAATTTTAATGGAGTAAACTATACGAATATTGAATAAGTATGTTGCATACCTGAAACTAATATTGCAAGTCAAATATGCTTCAATAAAAAATTAAACTTTCAAAAAAAAAGTCAGACAAGGAAGCACCCCAGCTGGCAATTGTTTCCATTTCTTTGTTTCTTGAAAGTTCTACACTTACTCTGATTAGGCATGTCCTATATCCAAATAATAAAGAAGTCTTGACAATAAGATTTCATTGCCTCTTGTAATTTATTCTAACACATAACAGTTTTAAAGATGACTACCATACTGCTGACACAGAACAGATGTTAAATTTATTGTTGTTTTTGTGAATTGAACTCAGCAATAAAAAATGAAAACTGCAGCTACTAAATACTTGGTGTGAGTTACAGACACTCTCTTTGAGCTCTGTTTTTAGTTCAGTTGTGTTTGCCTGAGTTAAAATGCTTTGCTCCTTGTGCCCAATGTCCAGGCAGCTCTTTCCCGGAGGCATATTCTAACCATTTTGGTTTTGCCCTGATCAGCATCTTGATGGAGATGACTCCTTGCATTAAGTCAGATTCTGAGTCACTGGCTGGATCATCAGACGGTTCCAGGACCTTTTGCAGGGGAGGCCTTGGTAAGTGGTTCCTCCATTTTATTCTGTGTATTTGGAAGAAATACACATTCTTGCCATGTGCAGCGTTTCACAGATGTCGCCTCATATAAAACTTACCGGAAAATCATATTCTTATATTCCTTTGGTTAATGAATTTTTAAATCCATATAACTACTAAGCATGAAGGATTAGTGCTACATACAAGTTAAGTACTTCCTGTGAGCCAGGGGCTAGAACGACAGCTATTATTATGATTACAGTGTTTGCTCAACAGTTGGCTTAGGACCAGAAGTGAAGGAGACTTTGCCTCCTCTGCAAAGGATTATGCAGAAGTCATCTTGGCCAAGGTCAAGGGCTAAAGCCTAGAAGCATTATTCATGGATAATTTTTAAACTTAAAAATAAAGCTTAATTGAGGTATAATTGACATACAATATACCGTACCCATTAAATGTATACTATTTGATAAGTTCTGACATATGTATAAACCAGAGAAACCTGTATATTTGGAGGAAATTCAATTTTGCCACAAATCCAGATCATGAAACAATCCATTCCTCCAACGGGTTTCCTCCCTGGCCCTTTGTCATTCCTGCTCCAGCCCACTCCACGCCCTAACCCATCCCTGGAAAATATTTATCTGTTTTCTGTCATTAAAAATTAGTTTGCACTTTCTAGAATGTAATAGAAATGAAAATCTTATAGTATAGACTTTATAGTATCTGGCCTCTCTCCCTCAGTATAATCATGTTGAAGTTCATACAGGTTGAAGCATGTATTAACTGTTCATCCCTTTTTGTTGCTGAGTAGTATTCTATTGTGTAGATACAGCATAGTTAGTTAATTTATCTGGATGGAAACTTGGATTCTTTCTAGTTTTTCTCCTACAAATAAAGCCACTGTGAGCATTCATGTACATGTCTTTGTACAGATATCTATTTCCTTTTCTCTTGGTTAAACACTTAGAAGCTGGATGGATGGGTCGTGTGGTAGGTATATGTTTAACTTTTAGGATCTGCCAGTTGTATTCCCAAGTGTCTGTGTCCTTCTCTACTCCTGACAGTGAAGTGAAAGTGAAAATGAAGTCGCTCAGTCGACTCTTTGCGACCCGTGGACTGTAGCCCACCAAGCCCCTCCGTCCATGGGATTCTCCAGGCAAGAATACTGGAGTGGGTATAAGGGAATTCCATCGTCACCTAACGCTTGGCGTAGTTCATCTTTTAAATTTTACTTGCTCTAAAAGGTATGTGGGACTTCCCAGGTGGCTCAGTGCTAAAGAACACGCCTGCTAATGCAGAAGACCTGGGTTTGATCCCTGGGTCAGGAAGATCCCTGGGAAAAGGAAATGGCAACCCACTCCAGTACTCTTGCCTGGGAAATCCCATGGACAGAGGAGCCTGGCAGGCTACTGTCCGTGGGGTCGCAGGGAGTCAGACACAACTGACAACAACAAAAGGCATGTAGTGCTATCTCACTGTGTGGACGCAGGACAGGCTGGTCTGGGTGAGGAGGAAAGCTTGGAAATGGGACCTGATCTGACTAAGGCTGCCCCAGGTGTGGGCCCTGGGAGGCTCCAAAACCCAATACAGAGAGATGGGAAGGCCATGAAGATGAATCTCACATGCTTCAAAAATCTCACTGTAGATCCTGGAGCAGAGCCTCCCTCCTTTCCCTCTGCCTCCCTCTGTCCAATTCTCCTTCCCCGATTTACCCTTAGGCACACAAACTTAATGAATCCCAACCGATTCACACACTGTCACATCAGCTAGGCAGCACCGTGGAGGGGAGCATCTCACAGGCTTGGCATGTCCCGTCTCCCTTCTCTGCTTGCTCTTGAATCCACTGCCAGCTTTGGCTCTTCAGGTTCCTGAAGCTGACAGGGAGACAGACACGGACGCCAGCTGCCTGGTGACTGTGGGTGGGCGATTTCTATGCTTACTTAGTTGTCATCTAGTTCCAGGGAGACCCCAGTCTCCTCTGAGCAATGCTTTCAGAGCCCTCACTGTCCAAAGATGCACTGTGTCAAGTTGGGAGCGGTCCTGGGTGGCTGCAGTGAGGCGGCTCCGCTGGGCCAGGAGCCCCCACATCTTCCCTCCCCAGCACCGAGCTGTCAGCTCAACTGAGCCCTGCAGACAGCTGCCCGCTCGCCGGCGCTCAGGGAGTCAACTACTCAAGTTCTGCATCACAGAGGCACTAGCGCAGAGCCCAGCCGGCCACTGCCCAATCTGCTATTTATAGAAATCTCTCTCTTATGGCAGATGTATGTACTCAGAGGATTTGTGAGCCAGAAACAGGATTCCTGACATGTACATCTTCCAATCGTCCTTTGTTATGAATCCTTCTAAAGAAAGTGACCTGCACCTTTTCAGACTCAAGCAGTGTCCCGAGTAGTTACTAGAAAAGAAATGTAAAGTGGGTAAGGACTCAGTTAGGTGGTTAAGGCTCCTGTACCATCCCCGCACCGCCATCTCAGGGTTCCTGCTCCTTGTAACTACCGCACGACTCCTTCAGATGGGTTAGGATTCCTTTTAAAGATGCACGAACATGCTCGTGAAGTTGTGAAAACAGAAAAAAGGTGTATCATTGAACAACTGGGTACTGAATAGACATGTATTTAGTGGAACCTGCAAAGATCCCCGTATGGGACATGGGTAAACCTATGGCTGATTCATGTCGATGTTTTGTAGAAACCAACACGACACTGTAAAGCAATTAGCCTTCTATTAAAAATAAATACATTTAAAATAATGAATTTAAAAAACGCTCTCCATGTGAACCACTATTGATGATAGTGTTCTTTCCAATACAGATGATTACTTATTACAGGTGATATCTATTACAGGTGATGCTACAGGTAATATTATTTCCTTCGCAGTATCAATTCCATCATTAAGCAATATAAACTAGCACATTTTCAAAAGATCATTAGCTCATTAAAACAGCTGGGCTCCACTTCATTTTAATAACGTTTCTTTAAGGCATGAATTCCTCCCACGTAGCCCAAATCATGATGACAACACTTAGAAGTAATCAATTATATATGTAATTTGAAATGATTACACATTTCTTAAATTCTCAGATGTCAAGAGCATGTTAATTATTCATTTGAGAAAACTGTCGGTTTATTACAACTTAAAAGTTTGCCTAGAAGCCTGGAGTTTCAAGAATCTTAGCTGCCCTCTGAATCAATTCCAGAATCATTGGAGTGGAGTCAGGAATACGAAAACTACAAGGTCAGTAAAAAGTGCATCCTTTTTACTTGTGTCTTGGTTTGGCTGCTCTATTAAACAATACCTGAGACATGGACTTGGCTATAGGTAATAATTATCCTGGCAAGTAGGAGTTAAGGAGCAGGGAGAGACAGGGAAGAAGAAAAAACTGATATAAGTGCATGTTATTAAGGGGATGGAGTATATTTGTTATCACTGTAGTTTGTGGTTAACTATAAGAGGCCATTGGAGAAGGAAATGGCAACCCACTCCAGTATTCTTGCCTGGAAATCTCCATGGACGGAGGAGACTGGAGGGCTACAGTTCATGGGGTCATAAGGAGTTAGACCCAACTTAGCAACTCAACAACAGCAACATAAGCAACCATAGATACAGTGGTTGAGCTCAACACAAGACAATTGTGTTATCTTATAGTTCTGAAGAGCAGCAGTCCAGTTCAGGGCTCCCTGGACTCAAATCAAAGTCTTAGTAAGGCCGTGTTCCTTTCTGGAGGCTCCAGCAGACCATCCACTTCTATTCCTTTCCCAGAGTTGCCTGCATGCCTTGGCTTGCAGCCCTTTCCTCCACCTTCAAAGCCGGCAACATCTCATCTCTCTGACCCTTTTTCTGTCATCACACTCTTTTTCTGACCACAGCTGGGAAAGATGCTCTAATTGTAAGGACCCATGTGAGGAGACTGGGTCCACCTAATTCAGGATAGTCTTCCCCAACTCAAGGTCTTCATTTAATCCTGTCTGCCAAGACCCTTCTGCCAGTAAAGGTAATATTCACAGGTTCTGGAGTTTGGACATGGACAGCCTTAGGGTTGCTATTTAGAGGTCTCAGAGGTGGTCTCAGGTTGCTATTCAGAGGTGGCAGTGGGTGCTACACAGTAAGGGGAGGCTCTTTTCCCTTGGAACCCCAAGGAGCACACGGAATGTCACAACTGTCCTCCTGAAGCAAGAGGCTGGAGAACCTGTCTACCAGCTCCCATGCCCTGTTGATGCTGGTTCCTCCTGGAGATAACTCACCTGTACTTCCAGGCTGTGGGCTTCCCACATGGCTCAGTGGGTAAAAAATCCACCTGCAATGCAGGAGCCACAAGAGATGCAGGTTCAATCCCTGGGTGGGGAAGATCCCCTGGAGGAGGGCATGGCAGCCCACTCCAGTGTTCTTGCCTGGAGAATCCCACGGACAGAGGAGTCCACAGGGTTGCAAAGAGTCAGATATGCCTGAAGTGACTGAGCGCACACAAGCACCTCTAGGCTGCACCTGGCAAGGCAAGTGGACTCTGGTGTGCTGGGGTTTGGAGCATACTGGATCCTTTCAGCACAAACAAGAACAACTTACAAGGAAGCATCTTGACCCTGAAAACAGACGGCCAAGGGGATGCGAACTAGGCAGCAGGCAGCTTCCACATCATGGAATGATGGATATCTAGGGATCTGAGAAACGCTGACGCCTGGAGTGTGGCTACTGGAGCTCAGACCAGGCTCCACCACTCTCTTCACCAACGTGAGGCCTTTCTAGGCCTCTGGTTTCCACATCTGTTAGCCGGAGAGGCCACTCGGAACCCCTGGAGCAGTGACGAGTGTGCAGAGCAGCTGATGTATGCTGAGTGGTCACAGAAATGGCAGCGGGCATCTCTACTCATGGATCCAAGAAACACTTATTGAGTTCTGGACCCTGCCCTCCTGGAGCTTCTCTTCCAGAGGGGGACACCAGCAACAGACAAGTTAATAAATAAATATACAAGGTCTTACAGTTTACAGCTGCTGCAATAAAGGGCATGACGAGGGTGCCATGACACAGAGTAAAGGGCAGAGATGTGACCGCTCTCTTCCCTTCTAGAAGCGCCTAGTGCATTCAGCTGGCGTACAGGGTCTCCATGACTGTGGGAGGGTAGCTCCCACACCAACCCTGGGGTGAATCAAGGCTGGTCTAAATCAGTTATGGTAATCTCGCTCCCCTGGGTGAGTAACTGGCACAAAAGCCGAGCCAGGAAGATTTGGAAAGCAGCCTGTGTCTGTGGGGTCAGTGAGGACTCTGATGTTGCTAGGTGAGGAGGAAGCCTTGTGTCTTTCCCCTCTTTTTCTTGCCTCGGACAAAATGAATGAGCCATCTGGACTGGCAACAGCCTTTCTGAGATCACAAACCAGCAAGGATGAAGACATTAATGAAAGTCTCACAGAGCAGAAGGCTCCAAGGACTGTCTTTGATGACGTCACAGAGCAGCTGAACCGCAGCCAGAAATTACCTCCCGAGTCAGCTCATCTGGGAAAAATAAGCCTCTACTGTTTCTCTATTTTTTATAATGCTACAACTAGTTTGGTTGTAGCTGAACACGCTCCTAGCCGATGGCAGGAATCCAGAAGGGATGTTTGAGGCTGGAAGCATCAGTTACGAAACAAGCCAGGGAAGAGCGTTCAGGCAAGAGGTGCAGTATGTGACAGAGGGACAGGGCAGGGTGGGCAGCTGGCCAGTGACCTGGGGTCAGGGGACAGAGGACTAGTGAGGTGGCTGGAAGGAACCCTTCCATGGCCTTGACTTTAGGATGAGGACTTCCAGAAACCAAGAGAAGCCACCTGATGGCTTTAAGCAGGGGAGGAAGGTGTGGTCACAGGAGGATATACATCCCATACCCTTTGATGTTGAAATGGAAAACCATAAGATCTATAATCCTGAAAGGGGATTGAAAGTTATTAAAAATTATGCTGAAGCCAGAAACTGAAGGCCACTAATAAGTAGTTGTTAGCAAAGAACATTGAAAAGGTAGACTGATGACTCAGGAGACTCTGAGCTTTAAAGCCTTTTATAGCCCATTGTTAAGGAGAAAGGCTAGCAATGCTTACAGGACACCTGCCTTGGAAAGCCTTAGACGATAAATCCTAATCCAGTGGGGTGAACCCAAAGCCCAGATGGGTCAGACCGACTTGTTTTGTATTTAGTTTTAGGAAAATGTGCTGGCTGCTTTGTAAGAACAATTATAGAGACATCAGGACTTTCAAAGAGTAACACTACTTACTTCCTTTAGAATGAAACTGCCAATCCTAAGCAACATATGAATTGACTGGCACAGAAAATTGTACTCAGCCCTCTGTTATAATACCTAAGGGACTTGAATTCTTTTTAATCTTTTTCCTAAGAAGTATCATGCCTTTGGCTTTCTCCCTTCCATTTTGATTGAACTAAATGATTCTAATATATTCACTGGAATAAGTGTCTCTAACATTTATTTCTTAATAAAGAATTCTTTTGACGGATGTGATCTGTCTGATGCATTAAAGAAAAAATCATGCATGATAGGAGGAAGATCGGCAGCCTGATTTGGGATGTGCTGTGGAAACACACTTGTGGACAGACTTGAGACGCACGTAGGAGTTAGAACTGAAAGGATTGGCCGGAGGAACCAAAAGTGACTGAAGAGGACTCAGAGCATTTTGGCGTGAGCCACGAGGTAGACAGTGAGACTGTTTACTGAAATTGGGACATTCAGTAATGCCCCAGGTGCACGGCTTTCGGTGAATCAACAGTTCAGATTCGGGAAAATTTGGCTTCAGTTGCCTTGTCGCCATTCAAGTGGAGCCACAAGGTAGGCAGATGGATGGACGCGAGCCTGGGTTTCTGCACAGAGGGAGGAACTCAGGTGGGGCCCCAGGGCCCCCCAGTATTTGCAGAAGTAACTCCACCCTCATTTACATGTAACAGTTGTTTGATACCAAAAAGAGTAATAATGTTCACCAACATTTCTGGCCTGTCCCCAGCATATCAGCTCGCACTGATGTAACCCCTTGGGTCAACTCTGGACAGCAAGGTCCTATTAATGGTGTGACTCACACCACAACAGCTGGCTCTGTCTCTGGTGACTAAGACTCCTCTGAAAAGCATGTCTTTGAAAGAAGATGTGGGTCCAGGTGGTGACTGAGTGTTTGAGTTTGAAGAGCATTACGTGGTATTTCTCTATTCCTGTACAGGAGTCACTTCAAGGAAGAGAGGGTGAGAGGAATCAGAGTCGTGGAGAAACCTTAAGATCACTGGATGTCAGTTGCTTCCACAGACGAGGTGCTGGGTGAGGAGGCCTCCAGGAGGTGCACAACTCGTGTGTGGCAGCCCAGAACAGTGTGGGGGGAACCAGGCGGAATGGAGTTATTCTGATGATTAATTACTATTTTCATCTGAAGTCTTGGCTTAATAATCTGTTGTCAGTATGCTAATTAGGCCAATTGTCGCTAGGGAGCTAACTTTGTGTGCGTACTGTGTCCAGCTCTGCGACCCCATGGACCCCTCTGTGACCCCAACTCTCATGCGAGCCCACAAGGCTCCTCTGTCCACCGGATTCTCCAGGCAAAAATACTGGAGTGTGTTGCCGTGCCCTCCTCCAGGGGATCTTCCCAACTCAGGGATCAAACCCATGTCTCCTGCATTGGCAGGCGGAATCTTTACTGCTGCACCACCTGGGAAGCCCTCTCATTTAAAAGCTTCTGGAAGAAGCCTTTCAGGAAGGATGGATACCCATTACCTGGGAAGTATGACTCTGTTTTAGGGCAGAGTTCACTGTCTATTCTACACTCCCCCTCTGCCCCGGGATGAATGTGCAAATTGGGGTTCCCCAGATATTCTGACACTCCCTTTCCCCATCACCAACAAAGCAGGAAAAAGATGGCTGCTGTCTGGGGCTGGAGAGGGCTGCAGGGTGACATTAACGGTGGTTCTTCATGCCTTTGAGATATACTCTGGAAGGCTGTCATTTGTCTTTGAGAACAGCAATACCTACTAGTCATACACAAGATACAATGTTTCCCTCCTGTTGTTTCCTTGTTCTTAAGGCAAGTTAATGCAGGGATAACTCTGGATGTGTGTATTAAAACACAGGTTTTCTTCAGCTAGTGGTGTTGGGAAAGCTGGACAGTCCCATGTAAATCAGTGAGGCCAGAATTCACCCTCTCACCATAAACAAAGATAAACTCAAAAATGGCTTTAAGATGTAAACATAAGACATGACACCATGAAACACCTGGAAGAGAATGCAGGCAAAACATTCTGACGTAAATCATACCAATATTTGCTTTGGTCAGTCTCCCAAGGCAATAGAAATAAAAATAAACAAACGGGACCTAATCAAACTTACAAGCTGTTGCACAGCAAAGGAAACCATAAACAAACAAACATAAACAAAAACAAACCATAAACAAAAAGACAACCCACAGGATGGGGAAAAGTGTTTGCAAACAACGTGACCGACAAGGAATTAGTTTCCAAAATACATAAATAGCTCCTACAAAACAACAACAAAAAGCAAACAGTCCAATCAAAAAATGGGCTGAGGACCTGGAGACATTTATCCACAGAAGAAATATGGTGGCACATGAAAAGATTCTCAACATTGCTAATTATTAGAGAAATATACATAAAAACTATAATGAGATACCACCTCACATTGGTAAGAATGGCCATCGGTAAAAAGTTTACAGAAAACAAATGGTGGAGAGGGTGTGGAGAAAAGGGAGCCCTCCTACACTGTTGATGGGAAGGTAAACTGATAGAGCCACTATGCAGAACAGTGTGGAGGTTCCTGAGAAAACTGAAAACAGAATTACCATATGATCCAGCAATCCCGCTGCTGGGCATATATCCAGACAGAACTACAGTTTTAAAAGATATATGCACCCCTGTATTCACAGCAGCACTATTTATAATAGCCAAGACACGGAAACAATCTAAATGTCCATGGACAGATGAATGCAGAGAGATATAGTAGATACATACAAGGGAATACTAAAAAAGAGAACAAAATAATGCCATTTGCAGCAACGTGGATGCAACTAGAGGTCATCATACTAAGTGAATAAGTCAGAAAGAGATAGACAACTACTATATATCACTTACATGTGAAATCTAAAATACGACACAAGTGAACGTATCTATGAAGCAGAAACAGACATGGAGAACAGACTTGTGGTTGCCAAGGGGGAGTGGGTGGGAGAGGAATGGGCTGAGAGTTTGGGATTAGCAGATGCAAACAAGTGTATATAGGACGGGTAAACAGCAAGGTCCTAGTACATAGCACAGGGAACGATATTCAATATCCTGTGATAGACCATAATGGAAAAGAATAAGAAAAAGAACATATATATGTATGTATAACTGACTCAGAGAAGGCGATGGCACCCCACTCCAGTACTCTTGCCTAGAAAAATCCCATGGACAGAGGAGCCTGGTAGGCTGCAGTCCATGAGGTCGCAAAGAGTCAGACACGACTGAGGGACTTCACTTTCATTTTTCACTTTCCTGCATTGGAGAAGGAAATGGCAGCCCACTCCAGTGTTCTTGCCTGGAGAATCCCAGGGGCAGGGGAGCCTGGTGGGCTGCTGTCTATGGGGTCGCACAGAGTCGGACACGACTGAAGCGACTTAGCAGCATAACTGAGTCACTTTGCTGTACAGCAGTAATTAACGCAACACTGTAATTCAACTATACTTTCAAATATTGCTTAGTGGAAAAAACAAAACAAAAAAAATGTAGGTATTATTATGCAGGTGAGACCAGCAGGAGATAATTGCCACTGAAAACAGAACTTGTTATTTATACTCACGGATAGCAGTAAGAGAGGACACCCCATGATACTGCGGAGCCACACGGGGAAGATTCCAGGTCGGTCAGGAAGCAGAAGAAGAAGAGAACAATGTGGGCAAGGACCCGCCCTGCCCTGTGGTCTCTGCAGAAGATTGGGAGAGGAAGGGTAGGCAGGGTGAGGATGGGCTAGCTTGAATAATTTCAGTGACTCTGGGGCATGGGACTGTCTCCAGAGGCATGGTGACTGGCCCCAAGGTGATCATGGTAAGGGAAAAGGGCCCTGTGTGTGAGAGCCACAGAGGAGGTGGTGGGCTCTGGCTTGTTTTGTTAGCACATGACAGGCATGTGCCCACTGCTGAGTGCTCCACTCTCTCTAGGAGTCAGCTGTCTCTGGGAGCGGGCAGCCCCTCCAGGGTCAGCAGGCCCCTACCTCCCTGAGGTCGTCAGAAACACTTGGTTCACATAATGTGGTCATCTCATTCTATGAGGACTGGACATAACCTTGAGACTTACTCTCTGAATTTCAGTTTACTCCTCTGCTAAATGGAGTAATAATACCTGTTGTCGTTGCTGTGCTCAGTTATATTTGACTCTTTGTGACAGCACGGACTGTAGCCTGCCAGGCTCCTCTGTCCATGAAATTCTCCAGGCAAGAATACTGGTGATTTACTGGTTTAGTCGCTAAGTCATGTCCGACTCTTGTGACCCCATGGACTACAGCCTGCCAGGTTCCTCTGTCCATGGGATTCTCCAGGCAAGAACACTGGAGTGGGCTGTCATTTCCTTCTCCAGGGGCTCTTTCTGACCCAGGGACTGAACCCAGGTCTCCTGCATTACAGATGAATTCTTTACCATCTGAGCCACCAGGGAAGAGGTTCCTTCAGTTTTCACCAAATAGATGAGCTGCCAAGTCATCTCTGAAATTCTTCCCTTGACTGACTTCCCTCTGCTGCTGCTAAGTCGCTTCAGTCGTGTCCGACTCTGTGCAATCCCATAGACGGCAGCCCACCAGGCTCCCCCGTCCCTGGGATTCTCCAGACAAGAACACTGGAGTGGGTTGCCATTTCCTTCTCCAATGCATGAAAGTGAAAATTGAAAGTGAAGTCGCTCAGTCGTGTCTGACTCTTTGCGATCCCATGGACTGCAGCCCACCAGGCTCCTCCATCCATGGGATTTTCCCGGCAAGCGTACTGGAGTGGGGTGCCATTGCCTTCTCCCGATTTCCCCCTAACCTTTAGTAGTAAAATAGACGACGCTAGGGAGTGAGGTTGGGAAACCTCTTCACTGTGGTTCATCTCCCACTTGTGCTTTTTCTTTCCTTCCTTCAGTGAGCATTTATTGTGCCTGAGGCACAGGGAGGAAGCAATTTACATAAAAGAATTTACTGGAAGGAAACAGGACAAACAAACTTCAGGATGTCTCTCATTTTCTTACTATGTAACCAGGCTTTGCTTTTATTTTAGATTTATCTCCATTTTTGTGAATGTGTAAATGAAAATACCAAAAGAAAAAAAAAAAAGTCTGAGGCCAGAGAATGCCTGCCCTGAGTAGTAATTAGTTTTATTTTTCCTTTCCTTCGACCTCGGGGGTTCACCCAGCTTGTAATTATTCTGCAGTGTCTTCAGAGCAAAGGGATGTTAGCTCTTGGATTTGTGGAACAACTGACAGCGCAACAACAGTGGGTAATTAGGACTTGAAACATTCCCCTCTCAGCTGACTCTGGAAGCAGTCATCTCTCTCTGCAACCCCAGCTTCTCCCCGTCCAAGGTCAGCAGCAGGTCAGGTTCAGAGATGCAGAGAGATGTCACACTGTTACTACCCTTCAGGTATCCTCCAACTTGGTCTTTCCACTTTTTGTCACCATTATATAACCCAGGACTTGGCTTTGAACTTGTGGCAAATCTCTTAAGCTTTCTGAGCCTTTCAGGTCTGCAAGATGGGGTGAATGCACTCACAGTTAGTTGTTTCCGAAAGAGATGAGGTCAGAACGCCTTCCTTCTCCAGACGTCACCAAGCCTCCTCTGGGGCTGTGGTGGGACCCTCAGTGTACAGAGCACAGACAGCGGTCCAGGCTAACGCACCCTCTTCTGTACCAGGCAGGGCTTTGACTTTGACCTAGCTAAAGCATGCTGGTGCCTCAAGGAGTCTTTTGCCTTTGTTCCTTAAAGCTACAGGTGGACTGGGCTTCCCTGGTGGCTCAGTGGTAAAGAACACGCTTGCCAATGCAGGAGACACATGTTTGATCCCTGGGTGGGGAAGATCCCCTGGAGAA
Source organism: Capricornis sumatraensis (assembly GCF_032405125.1). Taxonomy (NCBI): domain Eukaryota; kingdom Metazoa; phylum Chordata; class Mammalia; order Artiodactyla; family Bovidae; genus Capricornis; species Capricornis sumatraensis. The sequence continues at coordinate 35,394,905 of NC_091089.1, forward strand.
GGAATTGGCAACCTGCTCCAGTATTCTTGCCTGGAAAATCCCATGGACAGAGGAGCCTGGTGGGCTACAGTCCGTGAGATGGCAAAAGAGTCAGACACAGACTTAGTGACTAGAGAACAACAGGTGGGCCAGACAACGTTGGGCTTTTTTTTTCCCTCTGGGGTGAGAAAACCTGCCAAAGATGACAGCTCCAATCAGAACCAGGGCCAGGCCTCCAGCCCTTCCGCTGAGCTCACAACATACACTCTTCCCTCTACCTCTCCTACGTCTGTAGGCGGCACGAAACCCACAGGGACCCACATTAGTGGTTGCGATCTTAGTGAGAACTCAACAACAGAATATAAACAGTAGGGAAAGATTGAAGGCAGGAAGAGAAGGGGACGACAGAGGATGAGATGGTTACATGGCATCATCGACTCGATGGACATGAGTTTGAGCAGGCTCTGGGAGTTGGTGATGGACAGGGAAGCCTGGAGTGCTGCAGTCCATGGGGTCGCAAAGAGTTGGACACGACTGAGCGACTGAACAAATAAACAAAATGAGAACGCTCCAACAGATGCCGGAGAAGATGCTCGAAGGACTCTCCGCCTTATGGACCCTTCAGTTTCAATCATCACGGCAAAGAGACCGCCCGGGCCCATCAGCCCCTGGATTTGGATCCTCAGCTACTGCAGCCTCCTCCCTGTGGTCCCTCCCTCACCAAAGACTAACCTCTTGTGGCCAAAACGATTGACAAGCAAGCTTGGACTGGGCACCAGCCCCATGCACCTTGCTTGCTCCGCGACTCCTGGTGAAATCTGGAAGCATCAGGGAGGCGTGGTTAATAACGCCGCACAGGGCCCTCTATGGTCACCAGTGGGACATCAGGCTCAGCAGTGGGAAACCAGGGAGGTTGGCTGTGCAGCCGCCCCCTCCTCAATTGACTCCATCCCACAGCCAACATCTCAGGTGATGCCGAGGTGGTAGATCCTATGAGCTCGCTGGTTACACCCTTTCAAGTCTCTGATTTAAAAGCGGAGGCTTTAATGTGCAACAGCTGTAGCAACTGGGCAACTGCTTTGCAAAGAATACCCACAGCAGGCAGCAAGACATAGTCAAGGTCAGAGGGAGGCAAGGGGTCAGCCTCCCCTCTCCTGAACCATAGGGAGGGTCAGCCTGGGGTAAGCGTCAAAGGTGAGAAGAGACTAGAGGTGAAAAGGTGCTGTCAATGGTAGTGGGTGAGACAGGCCCTAGGAGTGATATCTCCAAAGTTTCAACTCCAACCTGTGCTAGGTAACCAACCATGGAGCCGACTGCTACAAGGTCAGAAGCAGCTGGTTTTATTCAGCTGGTTTCCTCCGCAGCTGTAACAGCTCAGGAGGTTCCTGCTACTCAGCATCTATCCTAAGGCTACACCTACCCTTATTTAATGCAGATTCTCTGTCAGAGCGATAACTGGTTTGGATGCCAGCAACAGGATCATCTTCTAGGCAGACCTAAGATGGAATGAAATGTGATGTCCTGTTTAATAAAAGTATTTGCTCTATAACAATGTATTTCCCACATTTGCCTGATTATGAGAATCACCTGGTGTGTTTATTAAAAATCTAGATTTCTAGACCCTGACCCTACCTAGAGAATCAGAATCTCCAGAGCAGGGGGTTCACCTTTATTCATGATTCTTTTATGACCTTGTCATCTTCTGAGAAGTAGGTCTGTGACTTTGGCTTTGTTGTTTTTCAGTTGCTCAGTCAAGTCTAACTCTTTGTGACTCTATGGACTGCAGTCCGCCAGGCTTCCCTGTCCTTGGGATTTCTCAGGCAAGAATACTGGAGTGGGTTGCTTTTTTCTTCTCCAAGGGATCTTCCTGATGCAGCTATCGAACCCATGTCTCCTGCATTGGCAGACAGATTCTTTACTGTCTGAGCCACTAGGTAAGCGACACTGGCTAGCTAAGCATATTGCCTGCCGATTACCTATTGAAAAAGCAGTGCTGTACTGGCTGAGCAAAAGTGGGGACATCTGAGCAACATCTGAGATCAAGGCAAAACCAATCACTTGTTATACATCATTCCCCTGAGTGAGCTCTTGACCTCTCATTTCTCCCAAGATTGGATTTCTCCAAACGCATTAAAAAATTATCATTTTGCTTTAGGCATGAAGCGGAGGGCAAAGCTGAGTTTCTGTGAGTCCAGGTAACATTCTCCCATGCCTGTGCTGCCATGGGATCATAACTGTGGTTCAAGTGTCAGGGCATCTGGTTGAGCAGGGTCGTTAGCTCTCAAAGAGAGATTGAGCACAGCAAGGGAGTCATCTCCAGGTCTCTGGGAGTTTGATGTGACCTTGGATATCCCCTCATTGCTCTTGAATTTTCTGGGGGTGCGGGCAGGTGGTGACATATCTTGAAGAAAAGAGGATTTTAAATGGCTTCTCTGGTCCCTGCACAGGGAAACCACGTGGGCCTCAGTCACCAGGGGTAAAATATCTATTGAAGGTTGTTATGCACTGAATGTTTGCGTGGCTGCCAAAATCCACGTTGGAGACTGAACCTCCAATAAAATTGTATTTGGAAACACTGCCCTTATGGAGGTAAAATTAGGGTTGTTGAGGTTATAATAGGGACTTCTCTGGTAGTCCAGTGGCTAAGACTTCACACTCCCAGTGAAGAGCGACCAGGTTCAGTCTATGGTCAGGGAACTAGATCTGAGGTGCCACAATTAAGAGTTCATATGCCACAACTAAAGATGCTCCATGCCACAACTAGCAACCCAATGCAGGCAAATAAATAAATAAAAGATTTAAAAAAAATGAGTGGGGCCCTGATCAGAGAGGATTCATCTTATAAGAAGAGACACCAAAGGGCTCTCTGCCTTCCCCACCACACCCCAAGGAAGGGCCACATGAAGACACAGAGAGAAAATGCCCACGTAAAGCCAGGAAGATCTCTCACCAGAAACTAAACAGGTAAGAACCCTGATCATGGAATTCTAGCCTCCAGAACTACAAGAAAATACACTTCTGTCTGCAGTATTTTATTACAGAGACTCCAGCTGATTAAGGTAAAGGCTAAAGGCAGGAGATGCTTGTTCAAGTTGGGGCATAAGAAATGGGGTTTTCAGGGAGGTATGGATGCAGTAGGTAACATCACCCCGCTCAGGGTCAACGCTTTCTCAGAGGCACCCCAGCTTTCATACTTTCGGACACTGGAATTCCTTTCATAGAGTAACTAAAGCCATAACAAAGTACCCAACTTGGGATACCTCTGCTCTGTGTTTTATAGTGTTCTTAACAGTGGTAAAATTAACAATGTCTCATAACAGTTTTACATCCGTCATCTCAGGTAACTCTCAGAGAAGACATCTGAAGTAAAAGAAGTAACTTTTTGTCTCTTGAACTTCTAGAATATTCGAAACCACACGACAGAAAGCGTGCGTGCTTGAAATACAACTGAGATGATAAGATCAAGGGAATAAGAAGTGGCTCCGAGCCAAGTGACTTCCAAGGGCAAAGGTTTCTCCTAAAGGTGGGGGTGCTTTCCTGAGGGGCTTTGTTCTCATGGAGGGGAAGGGGTACGAGATGGATGACGGGTAACAGTGGGGCAGGAGACACACCCTATGGGGTCCCGGCCTGTCAGGAACCATCAGAGCAGCAGCTGGGCTTTCTGGGCCGATAAACAGCCCTGAAATCCCACAAGACACTTTATTCCCTCTCAGGGCTTCCCCTTCAGCAAAGACACTGTAAAAACAGGACATGAAGAATCCTGTTTTGTTGACAGCACTGCAGTTGAATGCTAGATAATGCAGTCATTTATTTCCCAGAATACACACTTTATTTCTGAGGAAGCGTATTTCCTGCAGGAATAGTAAATTCCTACAGAGATTTGCCTTGGGAATGGACCACACGCCAAGGCACATCAGCAGACTCCCAGCTCCACTGTACCTGTCCAGGAACGTATGCTCCCTGAGTATGAAATGCATTACTGCTTAATTAGCAAAAGCCTTTTGAGCCAGAGATGGCTTACTCAGGGTTTGCTGTGCCATCATGGAGACTCACGAAGACTGCAAGTTCCGGCCTTTCCCCTCGGCCCCAAACTCTCCAATCTCATTTTATCATGGACTCGGTGTCAAGCAAAACAAACCCCACGTTCAAAATTTATGGGGAATAAACCTTCTGGCAGTGGAAAGGTACACTCTGCAGTCTGGGGTCGGAGAAGTCTTTATGAGCAAAGGAAGAGAAAGCATATTCAGTAAATAGTATTCATCTCAGGACCTTGCCCTTGACTCTGGGAGAATAATTATTTCTCACTCTGATAATGATTTACAGGGCTATTCCAATTTTATTTCTGCCTTCCTTACAAAGGGTTTCCCTGGTGGCTCAGATGGTAAAGAATCTGCCTGCAATGCAGGAGACCTGGGTTCGATCCCTGGGTCAGGAAGATCCCCTGGAGAAGGAAATGACAACCCACTCCAGTATTCTTGCCTGAAGAATTTCAGTCTGAGAAGTCTAGCAGGCTACATACAGTCCATAGGATCACAAAGAATCAGACACAGCTTAGTGACTAACACTATCACTTCCACTTTCCATACAAAGGCATGCAGACATTATGCTAGAATTTTTATGCAGAGAAATTCTCTTGTTTAGCAAATTAAAAAGCTGGAAACATGACACGCCTGTTGCCTGCCACTGTTATTACCATGATCACTCCTGGTAATTTGATTTCTATGGCGGGTAGGGCAGGGCGATGAGGACTTGAACTTTTGCCCTGAAGTTTTGCCTGAGCAAATCCTTATGGAAAACTTCAATCACAAAGAAAGCAAACTTATAAGGCGGACATCATATGTAAGATAGAGAACTAATGGGAAGCTGCTATGTAATACTCACAGTCCAGCCTGGCGCTCTGTGACAACCTAGAGGGGTGAGGTAGGGGGAGGGGGGCTCACGAGGGAGGGAGCATATGTATACTTAGAGCTGATTCATGTCACTGTACAGCAGAAACCAACACGACACTGTAAAGCAATTTTCCTCCAATTAAAAAATAAATTTAAATAAGGAGAGAACTAAATACATGAAATAAAGCAATGATGTGATTTAAAACCAAACAAATGAAAAAACAACTTACAAGGTGGAGGAGGAAGAAGCTGCCAGAAAAAACCTATGACTGAGGTTTGGCCACTGCTCAGGGAGCAGAGTCCTCTCTTCAAGCCTCCGAGAAGTACCTGGCTCCTTTCTAGAAACGCAGGAATTGCTCAATTCCTTACAGCGTTTTGTGGCATCACACATCAGAGCCCATCAGCTGCTCCTTCATTTCCAGGTGGTGTGTATTTGGCTCAAATGAGCCTGGAGCATGGAAGGTCTCTGCGAGCTAACTTGGTCCAACTGCTGCTCCCTGTCTTGAAAACCACGAGCTGATCTTGGTGAGTTTATATTTAGTGATGTCAGGGGCTGCTGTTGGTCTTCCCAGGTGGCTCAGTGGTAAAGAATCTGCCTGCCAATGCAGGGGATGAGGGTTTGATCCCTGGGTTGGGAAGATCCCTGGAGGAGGAAATGGCAACCCACTGCAGTATTCTTGCCAGGATAATCCCATGGACAGACGAGCCTGGTGGGCTTCGGGCCATGGAAATGCAGAAAGTCAGACTCAACTGAGCATGCATGCATGGGGCTAAAGTCAGTTAAAAAAAGATTTGGATGTATGGGGATGAAAACTTTTAGAAAGCAATTTGGTAATAGCTAATAACAAGAAGGCTCATATCCTTTGATTTATACTTTTAAGAATTTATCCTGCATGTGTGCTAAGTCATGTCTGACTTTTTGCAACCCCATGGACTGTAGCCCATCAGGCTTCTCTGTCCATGGCGATTCTCCAAACAAGAATGCTGGAGTGGGTTGCCATGCCCTCCTCTAGGGGATCTTCCCAACCCTGGGGAAGAGATCAAACCAGTGTCTCTTATGTCTCCTGCATTGGCAGGCAGGTTCTTTACCACTAGCGCCACCTGGGAGTTAATCCTAAGAAAACCAATAAATTTTATATTCCAGGACTTATTCATCCTGGTGTTGCCTATAATTGCAAACATTTGAAACAAGCCAGTTGCTTAATAACTGTTGGTCAAATATATTTTGGTAAATTCATCTGATGGAATGTTCCACAGTCAAAGACTTGGGAAACACTAGGTGGTTAAAAAAAAAAAAATATATATATATATATATAAAATATTTACAGTATCATCGTAATTTTACAAGGAAATAAATGCATTTAAAATTGAGTAACAGATACATCACCAAATAGAAACAGAATTCTGAGTGATGAGATTATGGGTAATTCTATAATTTTTCTGTAATCAACGTTTATACCATTTGTATTCAATATCATAATATTATTTTTAAATGGTTCCACTTATATGATGGCTTTGAGTTCTCATTCCTGAGAATCAGGTCTTTCGGGGGCTGGCACAGACCCACCCAAATTTGGAATGAGTGAAAAGAGAACTGGGGAGCGGGAAGAGAGGGGAGTGGATGAGACGGTAAGGAAGGGCAGCAGGCGGGGTTTGGGGTTCTGGGCAGGGCAGCGCTGGGTGGGGGTAGGGAGGAGGAAAGAGGATCTAAGTCAAAGGTCTCTGGGGAAGTGAGGTTATTTCCCTTCCGGGAGGGCGGGAAGGTCAACATGTCCTGCCCGGGGCCACTGTCCTCTGACACGGGGTTATCAGGAGTGTGGCCAAAACCCAGCCACCCCATGTCTTGAGAAATGAGGTCAAGAGGTGCCCTGGGAGATAGTGAAGGAGACAGACCATGAAGGCACAGGATCACTCCAGTCACTGGATGCCCCTGGGTTGACTTACCTGGGGAGATACAAGCCGGTTTTCTCCAATCCAGGCCCCATTCACCTGGATCAAAATGACACCAACCACAAACCCCTCGTGAACAGGTCAACCACCGGTGATCCTGCTGGTCCCTAAGCCTCTCACCCCAGCAATGGCATCTGAATGGCACTTCAAAGTTTACACATCATTCCCATCATGGTCCAGGTGAGGACCTGTAGCACTCCTTTCAGAGAACACCCATTTACAATCTGAGTAGAGGCACGCTGAGGTTTTTAGGTCTCTAATTCCATCTGTGATACCTTCTGGTGGCTGGGATTATACTCAGCAAATGCGGATGGACGGCTGTTCTTCGAGCTACTACACAATGGAGGGAAAAGCAGTGGTATTAATGAAGATTCAATTGCTCCTTTAAAATACATTTACTAATGAATAACTTTGCAGATTCAGTTAGATCAACACCAGGAACCCAGAAAAGAGAATCAGCCATTTAGTGTAGACCAGCTAACGGCAGGTAAAATGGATGTTCTTTACGCAGACTTAGTCATCACCTACTGGGAGTTTTCATCTGAAAATCAATGTTTTTTAGAAAGCATATGACTTAAGGTCATGACATTCAACCTCTGACCCAGCAGAGCAGCCCTAAAGCCCACCAGCCAGCCTGTGTTGAATACCCCTGTGATGGGCACCTTGCTCCCTCTCCAGGAGAATATTTCATGTCTGCACAGATATGGTGGGTAGAAACTGCAGTGTGCAGTGATATATTTGCATAGATATGGTGGAACTGCAGTGTGAGGGTCATGAAAGAGGGCAGGGTTGAAGGGAATGTGCCTCAGTGTCCGAGGAGAGGGCAGGTAGCTGTAAGCATACCACATAGGATTATTATATCTGAATTTTAGAATTGCTATTTTAATCCTGGTGAGCAAATATGACGCAGCAGATACAAAAATGCTTACACAGCCTTCTTTGCTAGTGGAGTGGTGCTGGGTAAAAGTATTGGTCTACCACATGGTTTCATTATTTTGTAGATGAAATTTGATTCCCGCTTCCCATTGACTTCCATTAGCTTCTCATGCAAAGCTTAATTATAGTACATATAGTACATCCATCTCAGCTCCTCTGCTAGAAAGTTTTTACCCACAAGGAATTGAAAATCATAATCTAGACTTGGTTGGTAGCAGACTGTATGTGGGAAGTCACATGGAGTTACAGGTTCATTAACTCGGTTTGTTACCGTTTTGTGAGTATTGTGTGTCTCCTCTGTCAGACTGCATATTCCTTCAAGAAGTAATTACTCCTCATATGTGACTGTAGGCCCAACACTGAGCACACGCAGTACCTCACTAGCATGTGTTTGATAATTATTTGTAGAAGACTGTGTTGTATGTAGCACACTGAACAGCTGCTGAAGAATTAATACAATTAATAATGACCATCAAGCCAATGGTTTTATGTTAATAAAACTTCATAATTTAAAGAGCACACTGCATTTATTCAACCCCTGAAATCATAACATCTTGACGCATGTAAAAATTTTTGTAGTTTTAAAGTGCTTTGAAAGATATTTATTTTTTTTAACAAGTGGAAAATAATGTTCTTTAAAAGACACTGAACTTTTAGTGGAAAATGGTATTACCAGGAGCATGTAACAATTTGTTGATCCTCTTTAAGAAATGGGATTTTGATTTAAAATATATACGCAGCACTGAATGCCAAAATGATGGGTACACATGGTTGGAATTAAAAGTGAGATCTACTATTAAAGGCATCTGGGTGGTGTCTGAAGTTAAGAACGACCTTGAGAGGGGAGAGGGAAGGGTGTTGGGTCATTAGTGCTTCTGGAGATGAACTTCCTTGCTGTGTGAGGGGGTCTGAGTCAGTGGTCAGGACAGCCATGCAGGCTGACAGTCCCCTGAACTTCTGCGGCTCCAGGGACAGGGACAGGAATGTGGTTGACTTGAATATTCTTCAGGCAGCCAAAAAAGGATGTCCACACAGGAAGCTTTGGGGTTTTCAGATTCCCTGAAAGCAAAAGCAGGTGCATTTGATGGATCATTCATATTTAGTGGCGTGAATGCTTTCTTAGTGGGGTGAGAGACAATCTTCTTAAAGCAAAAGGTACCCCAGGGCTCAGGCCACCCTGTCATCTCCTGCCTTAAGTGGGTACCCAGCACACAACGTGTTGTGAGAAATCAACCACAAGACTACTTTTCACATCCTTCAAAGGAGATTCCACAGCCAAATCAACAGACAGCGACTCTGAGCTCCAGTGCTCTTTCATGGGTCATGGAAGGCTATAAAATTAACAACCGGACCATCTGGAGGGACATAAAACAATGAAGACTGACGAGGCTCTTTCCAGGCAAACTTCCAGTCTTGAACTTGACTTCATCTCAACCTGCCTGATTCCCCCATTCTGGCTCCACGAGGCTTAATAACTCACCATAACTAAGTGCCTGGAGGGGGAGAGACCAGTTTCTGAGGTCCTTGTCTGCTTCTTTATGATACCAGGCTCCTAGGTTCATCTGGCCTCTTAAGAGAGGTTGATAAATAAATCGTCAGCTTGGGACATTAGGGAGCCACAGCCATGGGGCCTGGGCTGCTGGGAAATGGCCTGTTGCTGGCAATCGGTTTCCCCAAAAGCTGGAGAAAGGGCTTCACTGTCTACACAGTCCAGCCGACGGGTGCCCTGCTGATGAGCCATGGGCGGGGCGGGGGGGGTCGCATTTGTTGGGTTAAGATGGACATGTTAAGAGTTGACGAGGTACACGGTGTAGAAGTCAGCACAGGAGTTACCTGGCACGCCTCCAATGTATAGACGCTCCAGCGGGCGGGCCGGTGGGAAGGGGTGTCGTCCGGCCGTGTAGCTGTCGTCTGCGTCCAGTTTCAGGTGCAGGATGTGCTGTTTTATGGTGACTGGAGGGAAAGGAGGTGGTCAGATCTATCACCCGAGGAGAGCCCTGCCCACTGTGCAGTGTCTACACCTGCACGCCAGCGCTGGCTTCTTTCTAACTCACTCCTGTCGGACCTGAGGGAGCGCTGCTCGAGGGAATTCCATTGACCTTAACATAAATTCAACTAATTTCTCACCACCAGGTGCTGTGTAGGTGTTTCCACATATATGACAGAACTTATTCCTTAAAATGAATCCGTGAGGAAGGCATTCTCACTCGTTTCCCAGATAAAAGACTATCCCCCTCAGCCACTGAGGAGCTTGACAAGTTATACACTGAATGAGCTGGGATTTAAGCCCCAGTTTCCTGTTCCCTTGTGGCTCAGCTGGGAAAGAATCCGCCTGCAATGCGGGAGACCTGGGTTCAATCCCTGGGTTGGGAAGATCCCCTGGAGAAGGGAAAGGCTACCCACTCCAGTATTCTGGCCTGGAGAATTCCATGATTCTGTATAGACCACGGGGTCACAGAGAGTCGGCCACAACTGAGCGACTTTCACTTCACTTCACTTCCTGTGCTCCAGAGGCTTGGTTCCCATGATGGGTCCTTCCCAGAAGGCATGGACTGACTTCTGAAAACTGACTTCAAAGACTGTGGCTCTTGACCCTCTAAATAAAACTCCTCCCACGTTAAAAACCTTAACCAATTGTGATGGAGTTAGCTTTTAGCCAAGAAAGTGTTAGTCGCTCAGTTGTGTCCCACTCTTTGCAACCCACCAGGCTCCTCTGTCCATGGGATTCTGCAGGCAAGAACACTGAAGTAGGTTGCCATTCCTTTCTCCAGGGGATCTTCCCAATGCAGAGATCAAACCCAGCTCTCCTGCACTGCAGGCAGATTCTTTACCATCTGAGCCACCGGGGAAGCCCCTGGTATTCTAGCCAATACAGTTTAGTATATCACCAAACTCATACATGTAAGTTATTCATAAAATACCAGATTCAATTTGAGAGGCTGTGCCTGTTCTCTGTCAAGTGGTTTGTCTAAATCTTCGGCATTAATACTAAATGGTTGTTGAAAAAACAACCCAACAATGAACTTTAGCAATAGTAAGAGCAAACATTTACTGAGCACTTAGTATATATTGGACACTGCTAAGCACTTTATCGGAAAAGGCAATGGCAACCCACTCCAGTGTTCTTGCCTGGAGAATCCCAGGGATGGCAGAGCCTGGTGGGCTGCCATCTATGGGGTTGCACAGAGTCAGACACAACTGATGTGACTTAGCAGCAGCAGCAGCAAGCACTTTCTATGTGTTATACCATTAATTTACACAACCCTGGTAGGTGTATCACTATTTTTATCTCCATTGTGTTGATGACAAAACTGAAGATAAAGAGAAATTAAGTAGCTTGCCCAAGGTCTCATAGGTAAGGGCTGAAACTGAGATCTGAACTTGGTTACTTCTGAAGCCAAAATCTAAGTCACAATGTTATCCTACCTTGAAAACAAGCACAGCTTATCAGTTTGCTAGGCTTAAAAACAAACAAACAAACAAAACTCTCAAAGTGTTATGGAGAACTGGAACCAAGAATTATGTAAATATGACTGGGGCTGAGTGAGAAGGGACAGGTTCCCAGAATGTTAGCCTGGTGGCCTGATCCTGGTCAAATGCTAATGGATGGATGAACCAAGACCACGCTGGGACATTCAAGCCCGAATGGGAAAGGAGACTGTTTCAGCCTGTGAACAACAGGCTTCCGAACATCATACCTGCCACCGAGTGCCACTGTCCATCACACAGAGCCTGCTTGGGTGTCACCGATGTCAAGACCCCACCTGCCTCACTGCCCACAGAGGCCGTGACCTGGAACACACATGCATTTTCCTATTTCCTTCAGAAAGGCAGGTGGAGCCCATGTCCTGCCATGTCCCTTCCCAGCCCTTGCACCCTGACCTCCCAGGAGCCCTTGAAATATGGGTGCCCCCACCCATACCAGGTGGTCACGTGGGGGCCAAGGCTTCATAAGCATCTCTCTGCAGCATCCCTTTCAGGCATGTGAGCTGCAAACCCAGGGCCTGGGCTGAACCTGATGCCAAAGGCAAGGAGCCTTTCCTCTGACCTTCAACCTTGATCCCATCAGATCGACTCAAAAGTTACTGATTAGCCTCCAAGAACTGCCTGAGTTATTAGTATGCGATAGTTGGATTGTTCAGGAAGACATGCGAAATTTGGAAGGCAAAAATGCTGGCTGAGGCCTACATGTTGCTGAAAAGGCCAGCCAATTATATAATTCCATGAACATGGGCCTTCAGGAGGGTTCTCATCCAAGGAATTCAGCAGGCTAACCGACCGAGTCTGCTCTGGGGACATGCCAGGGTCAGGCATTCAACGTGCTATAGTGCAGAATTTCACATTCCCACTCTGGGCCAGGATCCTCCATGGGCTGAATCAAGGTCAAGGAAATGAGAGGACTGAAATAAGCATGTGGATAAATAATTTACATTTAATTTGCAGGTCCTCAGACAGTGCAGCCTCTTCTTGGGCAATTTTCGAGCTAAACAGTGTCATAGCTGTTAGTTAGGAAGGTTACTGGATTTTGTTTCGGGGGGTCGGATTTTTTCCTATCCAGAAGCTCTCACTGGAGGCGTTTCCCAACCCCTCCCATGAAAAGTGAGGCTTGTCTGCACCACCGTTAAGCACAGCTGCTTGCTCCTCTGGCCCACGAGAGGCCTGCTCGCACTGCACGCTGCAGCTTAATAAAAAAAAGCATCCAAGAGTTTGGGCTACTATATTTTATCCTGAGAGTTTTCCCTCATGTTTAATAAACTGGAAGTCTAGAGGTACAAGAAAATGGCGTCATTATCAATCTTTGCCTTAAGGTCTTAATTGAGAGAAGCTTCCTGGAAGAATTTGGTTTTAAAGAGATTTTTTTGAAAAGGTAAGAGATGGACTTCCCTGGTGGTCCAGTGACTAAGATTTCATGCTCCCAATGTACGGGGCCCTGGGTCCGATCCCACATGCCACAACTGAGAGTTCTCATGCTATAACTAAGACTCAGCGCAGCCAAATAAATAAATAAATATTTTTTTAAAAGGTAAGAGGTAAACGTGGGGGGTGAAAATAAGACATGGAGTAGGCCTGTGAGTGACGGGAAGGATGGAGCAGCAGCATGCACTGAAGAAGGAATCCAGGAAAAGCTGAAGGAAGGCTGGATGCAAACCCGGTGATCAGCCTGCCTGCAGGGACCAGAAAGGCCAGTGCGCCTTGTAGACAGGGTCAGGGGAAACTGACCCAGAGGACACAGGGCCATGGGCCTGGGTGTAACGCAGTATAGATAGTTGGTGAGAAAATCCATCCCGTGAATTCTGGTCCTGCCCTTATGAATAAAAGGAGAGACGTGACAAGGTGAAGCGGAGGTGAGAAAAATGAAACTGCTTTGAGTATACAGCAGCTTCTCTTCTGTTGGGCGAAAGCCCTCAGATATAAGCATTATTCTCCACGTTTTAATTCAGTTTTTCCCTTTTTTGGCCATGTCACACCGTATGTGGGATCTCGGTTCCTTGACTGAGGACTGAAACTGTACCCCCTGCATCAGAAGCTCAGAGTCTTTACCACTGGACTGCCAGGGAAGTCCTATTCTCTTTTTAAAGATAAAGAAAGTGACTCTGAAAGAGGTTAAGTAAGTTCCCTAGGGCCATTTAACTAAGTGGTGGAGCTGAAATTCAGCCCAGCCTGTTTGCATCTGCCCAGCTTTAAAGATGAAGAACAGAAAACAAGACGACCAAATTGCTTGCTAAACCAAAAGAGCAGCCCTGAAGTGATGTCTCTTAAATACGAGATCGGATTCCACTCTACCATAACTTCACCTACCTTGGTCTCCAGGAACAGTATGTGGTTCTAACACAGATTCTCATCCCCTCCCATGTCATCAGAGGACTACGCACCTTTCCTGCTTCCATATAAACGCATAAGTGCTCCCCCGGTTGACTTCCAATGTGAATGAGAATTCCAGTGAGGCTTCTCGGACGAATGCTGAAAACAAGCTTAAATTCTGGCCCCAGCGACACAGAGTTAGCTTTCAAAAGAAAATTAAAGAAACACGTAACACATCATAATTCAAGAAAAAGGATAAAAGTTCTTCAGAATCAAGGCTATGAAGATTGAAATGCTTCCAAACTGCTCCTTACCTAGGATGATATGACCTCCTTCTTGGGAGAAATAAATGCCTTTCTCCAAAGAGCCACCCAAGCAGGGAGACACCCCAAAACTTGCAGAAGGGGTTTCCAGGGGTTTCAGATCCAACTGAAAGTTCCTCAGGCAGCCCACAAAGCTGTTCTGGGGAAGGCTCTGCAACCAAGCAGAAGAGAAAGCAAACTGCATGACCCACAACTCCCAGAAATGCACAGGCAGCCAAGGTCATGGGTGAGGGCGGTTGTTCAAAAAAGCAGGAAGGAGGGGGATCCATCCATCCTGCTTCCAAGAGTCAGGTGGGGCTGACTGGTCCATTCTGGCTCCCTCCACGGTGCCAGAAAACATGGATACCAGGTGTCTTGTGGGTGGTCAAAGTTTGAAGGTGTTGCTAAACCAAGGGGTGTGGGTGCAGAGAGCAGGAACAGTGGAGATGGCTACCTGGTGTGGAATCAAGACTAGAGGGGGTGTATTTGCAGCAACGTGGATGGACCTAGAGATTGTGTGAAGTAAGTCAGACAGAAGAGGAGAAAAACCATATGACATCCCTTATATGTGGAATCTAAAGAGAAATGATATAAATGAACTTACTCACAAAACAGAAAGAGACTCACAGATTTAAGAGAACAAACTTATGGTTGCTGGGAGGAAGGGATAGATAGGGACTTTGGGATGAACGTGTACACACTGCTATATTTAAAATGGATAACCAACAAGGACCTACTGTATAGCACATGGAACTATGCCTAACGTCTTATGGCAGCCTGGATAGGAGGGCAATTTAGGGAGGTATGGCTACATGTATATTTATGGCTGAGTCCCTATCCTGTTCACCTGAAACTATCACATTATTAATTGGCTATATACCAATATAAAATAAAAAGCTTAAGAAAAAAGAATAGAGGGGGTGACTTGACCCCAAGCCACCATCAGAGCTGAAACAAGGGGGAATTTCCACCTTGCAAGTTCACAGATCTCCATATCTCTTTGCAGGTACAAAATACTTTAGAGTTTCATAAGCCTGTGTGATAGCTTAAGGCAGGGCAGCTGACTGAAAAAAGAGGCCAAAACATTCCCAAAATAATAAAGTGTAAAAATGCTCCTACATTGTTGGGCCCAGTGCACTGTCAAGGAATCACAAATGCTGGAGGGGTTAAGATCAGACACAGAGGATGGGATCAAAAGGCCTGCGTGGAGCCTCATGGCTGCCCAAAGCGGGCCTGGAACAAGGGCTCCTCACTTGGGGCCTGGGGATGAGCTTCTGGGGTTCTCTGATCCCTTAAATTATATATCAGAAGTCCAGTGCATTTTCCCAGGGAGAAGAGCTATAACTTCCATGAAATTTTCCAAAAAGTTAATAAATCGCTGAATAAAATCCCTCAGCACTCTTGTGGAGTAAATGCCTTTAGGACTCTGACATCCTACACGACAGATGCAAGACACGATCATTTTAAGGGAATCCCATGGCATTCTAGAGGCTTGTGGTGTCGGCGTCAACAGCAGAGTACTGATTGGGCCTCCTGCGAAATTTCTAATTTCTTCAGATTTGCCGTCATGAACAATGATGAGCCTGTATCTGACATGATGCTCAGAGCCTCCAGGACAGGCCATAACCTAACTCAGAATCCTCAAAGACGCTGTGTGTCTTGAGGTAGCCACTGGGGGACTGGATGTTGCCAGCCCTTTGAAAGGACGTGGAGGAGGGCAATCCAGTGGTTTCCATCCTCGGGGTGAAGGAAGGCTGCAAACGGGACCTTGCATGTAAAGGATGTTGTAAGTGGGGTGCGATTGGTTGTCTCAGATTTTAGGATCTTGAGTGTGATTTATTCAAGTCAAAAGATCATCCAAATTGTGCCCCTGAATTGCTACCCTGTCCTGTGATTTCTCTGAGAAACAGGTACAGAGGCTGTAGAAAAACAAGCAATGAGTAACCTCCTTAGCAATTAACATGTTATCCATTATACATGTGTTACATTATATATGTATAGATTATACAGCATACATGTAGAGATTATATGTTACATTATAACATTGTAGATAATACATAAATTATGTTACATATTACTTGTGATACATAAATAGCAGTTACTATATACAAAGAGTAAAACAGTACTTTGACTGGCTGGGGCTTTGGCCCAAACCCCAGTACAAAATTCAAGTGGGCCAGGATGAGCCCTGTGGAGTCATCACAGGCAAGGACAGGTCAGCCTGACCGTCTAGAACCCACTCTGGCAGAATTGCCCTGCTTTAATTACATCCATTTCCAGCCCAGAATGGAGTCTGATCCCTTCCCTCACACCAGAATGGGCGCCCACGGAGAGGGAAGGGGCAGGAGGGGCTGAGCATCTGGTAGCGCATTTGCCAGAAGACAGTCCCTGGGTCGGAACTGTTAACAGGCCCATGTTCACTTCGTGAGCAAAAAGGGCAAATCTGGGAGAAGAGTGATGGGTGGGTTTGGCCACCCCAAATAACCAGGGCAGTGAGCACTCTGGCCTCGTGGAGGAGACGAGGGAAGGGGCACCCACAGAGCTCAGCCCTGCGGCCACAGCCCCATCGGAGCCTTTGAACCTGACAAATCCAGGCACGTGCCCCTCCTTCTGGGGACAGACAGACTGGTGACTTCCCCTTCAGCCCAAATTTTCCCCAAGATTGGTTCTTGGGATAATTTTATCTTATAACATGTTGAATAACATTAAAACACAGATTCGGTTTTTAAAATAAAGTACTTTGATACTCTTGAATATCTTATAAAACTTAGAAGGTGACTTGTTCTCATCTATGGCTCCGAAGCATCCCTATTTACCTTTGGCTTCCCTGATGGAGCCGATCCCAAGTAAACTGGTGCTCTGAGGCTGATGGTGGAATTTCCAGGCAGACGTCCCTCCCGAGTCCTCAGACCATCCACAACCATGCGCCCCTTGCCTCCATCTTGCCCAAATGTCACCTTAAGGATAAAGAAAATAAGTTAACTGTATTCTTACCTTCAACAGCTGGCATTGCAGTTTATTAGTGGTCACAGGAATTAAAAAAAAAAAATGTTTCTATCCCTTCAAGTAGCTTTGAAAAATCAGAGATTTTTTCCCTAGTGTTTTTCATCATCCTTATTTTGTGAGATTATGTTAGATATTAACCAGAGTGAGCTTAAAACATGAACTAAAAAAAGATTCTCATAAGTGAACAAAAATAAATAGCTGGCCTGGAAACTTAGACAAAAGACAAATAACTGGAGTCAAAGGATCATAAATAAACACACATCCATGCAACGCAGGGGAAGGAAGAGTTTGTGCAGAGCTAAGACAGGGAAAGCCACACACTCCTCTGAATGGGGGCCCTGGAGAAGAGACCAAGAGCTACTTCTTGTCTAACAAGAGGAGCAAGTGTTTTCAACTCTTTGCTAAAAGTCAGGATCCCTGGACTCTGGTGTGGACTCTGCCACCTCATGGCTACCAGACTATTCACTAACGACTCCCCAGTGTAGATGCCCAGCTGGGACTGCTGGTCTCCAGCATCTACTAACACCTGGGCGTGGATGTCTTACAGGCAATTCGATCGAAGGATATTCACAACAGAACCATTCTTACCCAGCCACACCCACCTTCCCCACATCTTCTCCATCTCATCTCCACTACTGACCCCAATGCTGGTCCAAAATCACAGGACTCCATCTTGACTCCTCTCTTTCCAGAGGAGTCAAGAGGCCCTCTGGGCTCTGCCTTCAGACGCATCCACTCTCTCCCCCTCCGCCTTGGTCTCTTGAACCAAAGGCAACGGCATCCATCTGGTCTTCTACTTTTGCTCCTTTTTAAATGCTTCAGCTAAAGAGGGTTTGGAAAAGATAAAGCTGATCGTGTAATGCTTTTTTTTCCTTAAAGTTTTAGACTCTCTAAAAGCTTCAGAGACTCAGAATAAAATCCCAAATCCTCACCTAATCCAGTGCTTAAATGACCTGGGCCTGCCTCACCCTGCATCCCTGGTGGCTCAGATGGTAAAGAATCTGCTTGTAATGCAAGAGACCTGGGTTCGATCCCTGACTTGGAAGATCCCCAGGAGAAGGAAATGGCAACCTACTTCAGTATTCTTGCCATGGAGAATTCCATGGCTAGAGGAGCCTGGCGGGCTACAGTCCATAGGGTCACAAAGAGCCGGACATGACTGAAGCGATTTAGCATGCATGCACACACTTGCCTTAAACTGCATTTCTTTAACCCCAGGATGCCTTTAGGCAAGAGATGAGAGGCTGAGGATGTGGGCCCTTATACCTGTGCTCTAGAGAAAGCATTCCAGACTCAGAGAAGGGTCTGGAGGCCTGGAAATTGTCCTGAAGGAGAAAAATGGTCCAGGGTGCAAGGACAGGAACAAGAAAGGAGCAGTCCACGGAGCTGTGAGGCGGGGAGGATCTGAAGAAGCAGAGAGGAAAGCCCGTCTTGGCATCTAGGATGACGTCCATGCATGGCACGTGCAGGAGTCTCTGGGCTGAGATGCTGGGGTGCTCGGTGCCTCTGACCTCCCAGTGCTCGCACCCTCCTGCCTGGAAGAACGCTGAGACTTCCGTCTTCAGCTACTGGCAGTGAACTTGGCCCCAGGGGAGGTTCTAAGGCAGCCCCAGAGCTCACCGTGTGCCACTTCCCGTCACTGCACTTCTCTCTGCTTTTGAGTTTCAGTTTTTTCCCTTCTGCTCCCAGGGCAAAGACCAGCCGTCCTTTTGAAAGATAAAGAGCCATAAAGGAGCTCCTAGTCCCCGTATAAAACACCAGCCCTCTGGACGCTGTCGTCAGCACATCCACGGCAAACTGTGACCTGCAGGGGAAAGACAGCAAAAGGAGAAGAAGGAAAACAAGAGGTTTGTCGTGTTTCTTCAAATCTCTAAAGCCGGGAGAGAGGGTAAGGAGCAACCCCCCACTACTCCATAATTTAAGTGAATAAACTAAGACATGTAATTGATTAAACAACCTATTCCTTTGGGAGTTTTTAAAAGCTTGTTTTTCAGCGGTTAAAAGTTTTGTTGTATAATTTCCTTATTGTGTTGGGGAATAAGAGGAAGTTTTATGACAACCTCAGCTAGTGATGTAAGTCCCAGTGAATGGCAAGGAAGAAGATGACCTACTTAGAAAACTATGGTAAAATGCAATAACATAAAGCTTAGCATCTTAACCATTTTTAAGAATACAGCTCAGAAGTGTTAAGTACCTTCACTGCTGTGCAGCAAATCTCCAGAACTCTTTTGTTTAAAACTGAAACTCCCTACACATTAAACAACAGCTCTGTATTCCCTCCTTCCCACAGTGCCTAGCAACCACCATTCTGCTTTCTGTCTCTAAGAATCTGACTGTTCCAGGTGTTTCATAGAACTACAATCACACAATATTTGTCTTTTTGCAACTGGCTTATTTCACTGAGCAGCCTCGATTTTTAAACCCAGTGAATATGCTTTCTATTTCATATACACACAGGGAAAAGAAAGTTGCGAGGAAAAGTCAGAGAAAAACTTGAATAACAAGGATTTGAGTTAAGCATCGGGTAGGCATTTTCTTTCTGTAAGACATATTTAACACAGAAGCACAGAAGTCCAGATCCACCTTCTCTTGCCCACCCTTATGTTTCTCAGACCTTAATATCTCACCTTTGATGGAACAGGAATTAAGCAAGCCTCATGCAGTAAAAGCAGAGAGTTAAAGTTAATATTCCTTTGCAGGATGGTTGCACATAGGCACGTGTGGCTAAGCAAGCTTTACTTTCTATGCAAACTCATATCCATTCTTCCATTTACTTATTCATTCAACAAATATTTAATGAGTGGGTCGTATGTACAATGCACCATGATGAGCTCTGAGAATGAAGCAATGGATGTTTCATTCTTTGACAGGTCTGTGGTGTGTAGATGCCCTGGCTGTGGTTTATTCGCTAAGTCATGCCCAGTGGACTGTAGCCGGCCAGGTTCCTCTGTCCATGGGATTTTCCAGGCAAGAATACTGGAGCAGGTTGCTATGCCCTCCTCCAGGGGATTTTCCCGACTCAGGGATGGAACCCGCATCTGTCTCCTGCATTGGCAGGCGGCTTCTTTACCTCCACCGCCACCTGGGAAGCCCTAAGAAACAGTTACTGAATTGAATTAAATGGAAAATTTGAAGGCAGAATCAGGAAGCAGAAGAAATACTGACATTGTTACATCTCTCTGTTTTTTAATACTGTGAGGCTGAGCAAACCTGGAGATGCACTTTCATTCTTCAGATTTGCAAGTTTCCTTGAGGGTAGAGTTCCTCAAAATGAAAAAGAAATCTATATTTGTGAGATTAAACCGACCAGATGGTGACACTGCTCAGTATGTCTCTTGGTGAAGCTGTGTGTTAGTGCGGAGGTTTGGAGAACGAGGGTTAGCCAATTTGAGGAGGATATTAGAACTTGCTACAAAATTAAAGTACTTTACATATGTGGGCTTTGTTATTGGACTTGACATTTGCTTTCCAGCATTATTTCTTAAAGCAATTTTCTTTCAGAAAAGACTAACTGACTAACACCCCCAAAAGACATCAATACCTTCAAATCCTGGCATATTGCACTGCAGCTATGAGTCTTTATTGCTGAGGATTGGAAGGTAAGGCAGAGAGAAAAGAAGAATTTTTTTTTTTTACATTCACCCAGAGGTTAAAATGGTGATGAAAGGGGAAGTCGCTCAGTCATGTCTGACTCTTTGCAACTCCTATCCCTATACAGTCCATGGAATTCTCCAGGCCAGAATACTGGAGTAGGTAGCCTTTCCCTTCTCTAGGGGATCCTCCCAACCCAGGTATCAAACCCATGTCTCCTGCATTGCAGGTGGATTGTTTACCAGCTGAGCCACCAGGGAAGCCCAAGAATACTGGAGTGGGTAGCCTACCCCTTTTCCAGGGATCTTCCAGACCCAGGAATTGAACAAGTGTCTCTTGCATTGCAGGCGGATTCTTTACCAACTGAGCTATCAGTGAAGTCCCTAAAATGGTGGTACAGGGTTTTAAAGCAGAGACCAAACTTGTTAGAATATAAATCAGGATGAGAATGACAGAATAGTCCAAATCTTGCAAGATCCTGAAAATACACTCTGATTGCTACAGTATTGGGGACTGAAAACATTTTTAAATTATATGTACTAAGGATTACTTTTTCCCACTTTCCCTTTAAGAATATTACTTTTTCCATTTATTGTATATACTTCAGTGTTGGATGGGAAGATGCCTGGGTTGAAGCATCAGAGGAAGCCAGATAGGTCGCCACAGTGAATGTGCTGAGAAAAGAGGCAGGAGAGAAGGGGCCATGGAGGGAGGGGGGAAGGCAAAGCTCGAGGAACAGCCTCAGAGCTGGGGTGGAGGGAGGGAGGCTGCAGGGCGGGGAAAAGGCAGTGCACGCAGCATCCCAGGGAGACTGCTGCCATCATGGTCAGCGTGACTTAAGGAGCAGCGCTGGGGAGCGGGTCGGCCCAGGAGGGGCGAACAGCTGAGAAGGACACCACCTCTGCCGTCTGCCTGTCTCCCACTGACAGCTTTGCCAGATCAGGGATCTCCATAATGTCCACGAGTCTACTGCAGTCTGCAGCCGGAGCCTAGGATCACTGCCAGAGCTTGGCCCCTCCCCTTCCGGCTTTCACACAGCCCCTCCCCTTCCGGCTTTCACACCTGCCTGCGAATCACACACTTGCTTACTGAGCCCGCCTCCTCCGAGGGCCAGCTCATTCCAACCTATGATCTCTCTTCCCTCCAGGCACGACACTACCAACCCTATTTAACTGATGAGAAAACTGAGGTTCGAAGAGATGGAGCAGTTTGTGGAAACACGTGAGGCAGGGGTAATTGTGCCACGTTTAAACGTGGCATAGACAAGTTGAACAGCAGCATATAGCGGCCTTGGAGTTGCCCCTCAGAGCTCCTTTCTGGGGCACAGTGGTCTGGCAACACCCAGCTGCCCCCTCTCTCAGAACCATAGTGGCACCCTGTGACTCCCAGCCACACATCAAGCTCAGAAGAAAAGAGCCAAGCCATTCTGCCAACACTGGTGATGATCTTTGCTTGCGATGCCCACTCGCCAGGCTGACTTCCTCGGAGCTTCCCTGCTGTCTGGGGCTCTTCCCACCTCTGTCTGCCTTCCCCTCTCCTTTCACAGTACCCCCGCCACGTCTTAGCTGAAGGCTCTCCCCACCAGCTCCTGCTCCCCCTTTTATCTTCCAGGGGAACAGCCATTCTCTTGCGCATCTAATCTCATCTTGACATCTGCACTCCCAGGACCTGAACTGGCTTGTGGCCTGAGGTCACACAGTGAGCCAGTGGCCGAGCGAGTGGATGGAAAGCCAAGATCGGAAAGCCAGGTCTTTTTGACTTTCGGGCAATTCTGCCTCGTAGATAAGTCACCAAAGAATTCTGGGCACCGTTTTATTTTTGTCTCCTTCAAATCATATGAAAATGACAAGCCTCGCCTTTCTTTTTTTCCTGACACAATTAATATCTCTGCTCATTCCCTCCTCCTGCAAAGAGATGCAACTTGTTAGCACAAAACGTCCCAATGTATTCTCTAAAGATGATGTTATCTGGCACCAAGTCTTCCTGAAAGAATGATTTTTCTCTGACTGTAGAATGCAGGAGAAGAAAGGTGATGTATCACAGAAATAAATAGCAGCTTTGGAAAGACATATCGGCCTTATTTTTAGCACACTGTCAGTTTTAAACCAGAGCTGAACTGATTGTTTCAGGGTCTGAGCAGCACCTGTCACGTGTGCCTCTGGCCACATGGAGGAAGGGTGCTCCAGTGGCTGGGCAGGCCAGGACCTCTTTTCATAAACATGGTTGTTCCCCACTTCACTGGACTTCCCACGTGGCTCAGCAGTAAAGAATCCTCCTGCCAAGCAGGAGACACAGGTTCGATCCCTGTGTCGGGAAGATCCCTTGGAGTAGGGCATGGCAACCCACTTCAGTACTCTTGCCTGGGGAATCCCATGGACAGAGGAGCCTGGCGGGCTACAGTCCATGGTATCACAAAGAGCTGGACATGATTAAGTGACTAAACAACAACAAGCCCCTTCCTCAGTGGCAAGTGCCTGGCATCATGGCAGTTAGTCTGCCCTAGTGTAGAATCCTACACAGAGTCAGAGTCTGAGTTGGCGTGGGGCAAAAACATGAAATAATACCTGGGTTTCAGCAACTCCTGGGGAAGCATGAATAACAAGTGGCTGGTGGGACTGTCCCCAAACCGGAGGGCTCTGTGGCTGGTCTGGACGCCTGGAAGTGGTGGGCAAGACTGAGCCTCTCTCCATGCCTTCGAGCTCCTCGGGGAGATGGCTGGCGCATCCTGCAATGGCTGTGTGGGAGAGAAACCAAAAATCAGGACAGCTAATTATCTGGGGGCAGGGTGGAGAACGCCTGTCTAGCTAAGTGCCTTGCTCAGTTTTGACTTTTGATTCTAAGAGCTGAATTCAATAGGGATGAATTTATTCTGGGGAGGGTGCATGTTGCTCCCATCTTACACAGGTCTGTGGTACATGGTACCAGCAGGTATCCAGAGCACCTCCCCTCCCTGGGGGCTTGCTTCCCTGGTGGCTCAGACAGTAAAAAATCTGCCTGCATTGCTGAAGACCTGAGTTTGATCCCTGGGTTAGGAAGATGCCCTGGAGAAGAAAATGGCTATCCACCCCAGTATTCTTGCCTGGAGAATCCCATGGACAGAGGAGCCTGGCTGGCTACAGTCCATGGGGTCACAAAGAGTTGGACACGACTAAGCAACTAACATTCCTCTTCCTGGAGCTTCAGAAGACCGACAGTGGTTCTCAAGAGAAGAACCACAGTAGTTCTTGAGAGAGGTAGCATTCAACCATTTTTATCAAGAAAAACAAAAAACCTCACTCCAGTGAGTGAAACCTTGGGCTCCAGTGAGTGGTTCTGAGTTCACCTCCCCTAGCCTCCTTTCTCCTCCAAACTACCCCTGTTCACCAAGCTTCCCAAACCCGTAGAGAGCACACGTGAAGAGAAAACATGACTATGAAGAGCACACTCTCTGGGGCTCGACAGCCCTAAGTTTTAACTCCAACTCTACTTACTGGGTGCTCTCGGGCAGTCTTTTTAACCTAAGACTCAATTTCCTGACCTGTAAGGTTGGCATTTTATTCTGCTCTTTAGGGGTATGGTGAGAACTGAGGGATGAGAGAACACACGTGCAAAGTGTCTGTACCTGTGAGTCCCCCACATCCTGCTGCCTCCCAGCTTTGGGCTTCTGTTTGTGGAGCAACAACATTCACTCATCTAAATTCAACCCAAACTCCAGACCCGGTCTGGCTATCTCCTCCTCCAAAAAGAACATCCAAAGCCCCTGATCTCAGTAGCAGGACAAGGGCCTGCTGACCATTCGTGTCCCTCTCAAGTTATTAGTGTGTTTAATTATAATAAACCCATTCCAGTGTTCTTGCCTGGAGAATCCCAGGGACAGGGGAGCCTGGTGGGCTGCCGTCTATGGGGTCGCACAGAGTCAGACACGACTGAAGCAACTTAGCAGCAGCAGCATTGCATTGCATGCCTACCACGTGCCACATGTTTTATGCCTATTACCTCACTGGACCCTCACAACACCATGAGATATTACCTATCCTCATTTATAAGGCTTGCCCAGGCAGATTCTTTACCTGCTGTGCAGGAGACCTGGGTTCAGTTCCTGGGTCAGGAAGATCCCCTGGAGAAGGGAATGGCAACCCACTCCAGTATTCTTGACTGGAGAATTCCATGGGCAGAGGAGCCTGGTGAGCTACAGTCCCTGGGTTGGAAAGAGTCAGACATGACTGAACGACTAAGTACTCACTATCCTCGTTGATGCTGCAGGAAGCAGACCCACAGAAAGGTTAATTATTCAAGAACACTCACGTAAGTAACTGAGAAAACTGGATGCAAACCCAGGAAGGCTGTCCCCAAAGTCCAGTATTTAACCACAAAGCCTGGTGGCCTTCTCTCTGTTATTGGGCTTTTGGAGGCAGAATTAATTTCATATTCTGTCTAATCTGAGGGCTTGCATGGAACAGGGAACATTACATCCAGTGTATTCACTGGGTCTCGCACATCAATCGCACCATGCCACTCTTCTGCTGATGCCCCCAGAGACACCTGCCAGTCTCCCACCAGCTTTCCACCTGCTTGAGGCACCTGTCACTCAATATGCCACCAACTCCATTCATTCTCCTTCCGTCTAAAGGCTTGTCCTTATCCTCTCTACACGACTGACTTCTCCATCCACCCAGTAACCTGCACTAGTTGCCTCAGACTTATATTAACTCCTGCCTCCTCTGCCACCCACCTTCAATTATTATATGGTCTGATACATTCCATCCTCTGAATAGCTCCGAGTCCATATTCATCTCCACCAGGACTGTGCTAATTTAGCTTCTCAGTAACTCTCAGCCTTACAGAGAAAAAAATGACTCTTATGACTTCATTCCTGATGGGGGTGTTCTAAAGATGATCTCTTCCTAAGAGTTAATGACAACACTTTGGGATTTATGAAATATATTTTCTCTTAAATACCATTGAATGTTTCTCTTTATGTACTATCTCTTCAACTCCCCCAAATCATCGTGCAGCGGGAGAATTACTGACAGACAAGCAGCATGTGGTTGACATGAAGTGAAAAGTGGGTTGAATGGAAGTGCATTGCTCCCGAGAAGGCCCCGGCTTTGAGGTCAGGCTGTCTGAGTCTAAATTCCAGTGCCGCTTTCCATCTGTGGGAGCCGGTGCAAACTGCTCACCTTTCTAGGCTACTGCATACTTTTTTCTGAGATGTGGCTGATAATAGTACTTCACCCACATGGTTACATGAGGGTTTAGTAAGAAAATCCACTTAAAAAGCTCAGTGTAACACCTGGCACATCAGAGGTGCTCAACGTTATCCATTAATCATATTAACTGTAACCTCGGATATGAGGAGGTCACACTGTTGACCTCAGGCAGAGCTAGGAATTCAAGTTCTAACCCTGTGTTCAGTTTATGATGACGCTTCCACTCCTCCAAACCAGGAATTTCATTTCCTTTCAGTCTCTCTTAGTTCCAAACATTAGAATCATCCAGGAGCTTTATAAACTCCTGTCACTTGGACCTAACTCAAAAGCATCTGACTTAATTGGGTGGGATGCAACTCATGCACTGGGATTTTAAACACTCCCTGGTGTCCCTAATGTGCCATCAAGGTCAAGTCACACTGGTCATGGCAAGGCCTGGGAGCATGTGTGTATCTTGTTATAGGAGGCAAGACAGAGAAGTGTCTGTGGGTAGGAAAAGGCTCATCAGCTGCAGACACTGAGAAACTGAAGTCAAGGTCCTATTTGTTCTTAGTTCAGTCAGTAAGTCCTGTCCAATTCTTTGTGACCCTGTGGACTGTAGCCTGCCAGGCTCCTCTGTCCAGGCAAGAATACCGCAGTGGGTTGCCATTTCTTCTCCAGGGGATCTTCCCGAGACAGGGACTGAACCTGCATTGGCAGGTGGATTCTTTACCACTCAACCACTAGGGAAGCCCCTCTATTTGTTTTCAGGGCTGTGAAAATTGCCAAGCATTCAAGATTCAAAAGAGGAGCTAAAAAGAAAACTGCTTTGACATTTTGGTGAAATCCAACTATGGATGACCCATTAGTCCCACTTCCTGCAGGCACTGGCTACCATGGGAGAAGGTGATCTACACTCCTCCCCAGCATCTCTAGTGAGGGAGATTCTCTTCTGAGAATCACCGAAAGAAGCAAACCCCAATGCAAGGTTCCTGACACTCACCTGGTGGATACTGAAAGTCTTGGCTTTGTAAAACCTTGTGGACCCTTTAAGCAACATTAGAAAAGGTGGTTCGTTTAAACTGCAGAATCCCAGGGACACATCTCTCTTGGAAGATTTACTGGCCAGATCCAGGACTTCGGGACTCTCTGATGATCTGGAAGGACAGCGGAAACAAACTCTGACACATCCAGGAAGACACACTGGCAGGGAGAATTCATTTCAAACGTATACATTCTTACTGCCCTGACTTCAGGCTAAACGCTCATCTATTTCCACCTAGTACAGGGTGTGTGTGTGCATGCGTGCGTGTTAAGTCGCTTGAGCCATGTCTGACTCTTTGCAACCCTATGGACTGTAGCTCGCCAGGTTTCTCTGTCCGTGGGGATTCTCCAGGGAAGAATACTGGAGTGAGTTGCCATGCCCTCTTCCAGGGCATCTTTCAGACCCAGGGATCGAACCTGAGTCTCTCATGTCTCGTGCGTTGGCAGGTGGGTACTTTACCATTAGTGCCACCTGGAAATTATTAACGCATATATGCGGAAACTAGAAAAACGGTACTGATGAACCTATTTGTAGGGCAGGAATAGAGATGCAGAAGTAGAGAATAGATGTGTGGACCCAAGGTGGGGGACAGGGAAGGTGGGATCAATTGGAGGAGTAGCACGGACACATACACACTGTTGCTGCTGCTGCTAAGTCACTTCAGTTGTGTCCGACTCAGTGCAACCCCATGGACGGCAGCCCACCAGGCTCCCCCGTCCCTGGGATTCTCCAGGCAAGAACACTAGAGTGGGTTGCCATTTCCTTCTCCAGTGCATGAAAGTGAAAAGTGAAAGTGAAGTCACTCAGTCATGTCCGACTCTTAGTGACCCCATGGACTGCAGCCCACCAGGCTCCTCCGTCCATAGGATTTTCCAGGCAAGAGCACTGGAGTGGGGTGCCATTGCCTTCTCCGCACATATACACTGCCACGTGTAAAACAGATAGCTGATGGGGAGCCAGGGTGCAGTGCAGGGGGCACAGCCCGGTGCTCTGTGATGACCCGGGAGAGGCAGGATGGGGGGCGGCTGGGAGGGAGGCTTGAGAGGGAGGAGCTATATGTATATTTATAGCTGATTCACGTAACTATACAGCAGAAACTAACACAAAATTGTAAAACTATCCTCCAATTAAAAAACATACAAAAAAAAAAGAAATATGAAAAACAAAATAGGCAGAAAGGACAAACACAGATACCAGATGACCTAGAATGACAATGAATAACAGGAAATCACAGAAGTGACTTCGAGAAAGGGTTTATCTCACTGCATTTCTGTAGACAAATCTCATGGGTAAATCTACTGTATCTTATGACTGTCACCAAGCCCTGACAGCAGCTCATAAGCCTACCAGGGTGCCTAAGGCTCATGAACAGGGCCGGGCCCCGGGGCCTCCCTCTGCTCGGGGGAAGAGTTTTGCCTCCTTCTGCTCGGGGGAAGAGTTTTGCTCTCATCTAAACAGGGACATAATCTGAAAGTTAATTTTAATTAAACCTTTTTCAAGGTTATGTTCCAAAGCTGCTGCTACAAAGGGAGGCTGGGCCCCAGAGCTTTTGGTTAGTTTGCTTTTAACGTGTGCGTTGTGCCAAAGATGTGAGCGTTGGACCATAAAGAAGGCTGACACCTAAGAATCGATGTTTTCTAACCATGGTGCTGGAGAAGACTCTTGAGAGTCACTTGGACAGCAAAGAGATCAAACCAGTCAATCCTACAGGAAATCAACCCTAAACATTCATTGGAAGGACTGCTGAAGCTGAAGCTCCAATACTTTGGCTGTCTGATTAGAAGAGCCGATTCACTGGAAAAGACCCTGATGTTGGGAAATATTGAGGGCAGGAGGAAAAGCGGGTAACAGAGGATGAGATGGTTGGATGGCATCACCAACTCAATGGACATGAGTTTAAGCAAACTCTGGGAGATAGTGAAGGACAGGGAAGCCTGGCTTGCTGCAGTCCATGGGGCTGCAAAGAGTCAGACATGACTGAGCGACTGAACAACAAATCGTGCCAAAGAAGGTGTTTGGAAAGTCTGCAGATGAGAGCAGTGTGAAGCCATGGTGCCAAGTTCCCTGTGTCGGCAGGCCCCTTTCATCAGCTGCATACACACCTCTGGATGAAAACATTGCTGATGCAGCCCTCGAAATGACTCCCGCCCAGACGCAGGGACTGCTGGAAATCTGAAAGGCCTCGAAGCCTTTGGTTATTCTTCAGAGGCTGGTCATCAATGAGTAGCTGGAGTCTGAAAAAAAACAAACAGGAGTGAGAACAGCTGGTGAGAACGATCTTCTCCAGGTGGGCAACTGACTGTCTTTGATTCAGACCCAAAGTCTTTTACCTGAAAGAACTCACTAAACTATTTTGAAAGAGCATTTGCAGTTTTTTCCATATACTTCTTTTTGCACGTGGCATTTTTATTAAAGTATTCTACAGGCATAGCTTGCTTTATTGGACTTCATTTTAAAAATATGCTTCACAGATATTGTGGTTTTTGAAAAATTGAAAGTTTGTTCGTCCACTGGCACCGTTTTTCCAATAGCATTTGCTCACTCCATGTCTCGGAGTCTCACTTTGGTAGTTTTCAGATTTCAAACGCTTCCCAGCAAAACAATTACAACTCCCTGAAGGCTCAGATGATGGTTAGCACTTTTAGTGATAAAGTATTTTTTACGTAAGGTACGTACATCGTTTTTTTTTTCTTAGACACCTATTGCACACTTGATAGATATAGTATAGGGTAAGTGTAACTTTTATATTCACTGGGAATCAAAAATGCTGTGTGACTCTTTTTATTGTGTCATTAGCTTTACTGCAGAGGTCTGGAATTGAACCCACAATACTCCCAGGTGTACCTGTATATATACAGAAAGTACAGGTTGTAAGTGCCCAGGTCAATGCATCTTTGAAATGTAAAAACACCAACACTGCCAGCTCCCCAGGCACCCTGCCTGGGCTCCGTTTCCAGTTCTCCCTCTCCAAAAGTAACCAGCATCCTGAATTCTGATGAAAGAGTTTAGTTTTGCCTGCTTCTGAATTTTATATACATGAAATCATGTATATAATGATTCCACGTGTGACCTCTTTTGCTCAGCCTTACACACGAGGTTCATCCCTGTGGCTGTGCACAGCTTTAGATCTTTCATTCTCATTCTCCCATTTTGAATGTACCCCAATTTATTTATCCATCCAACTGTTGATTCTCAATCAATGAGAAAATTGATGCAGTACCAAGAAGAAGGTCAAGATTTACTAGTAAAATAGTGTCAACATCGAGGACAAATATGTCTCAGAAAAGATACTAGAAAATTCCATTATACTAAATAAAATAAAATTCTTAGTGCTCTGGCAGAAGAGCCATTCCACTCACCCAGAGTTGTCGCTTATTACAGACACATAATGTAGTAAACCATCCATGTATGTCTGTGGAGATGTGAAAATCGGGCTGCTGCTGTCCCTGGTGCTCAGTTCAATGTGACCATCCTCCAGGGTGACCTGCACACTGCTCCCCTGCAATCATCAGAGAACAATGTACCCATCAGTGCAATCCACCTGCATGTAATATGAATGTATCAATACTGAATGTGTGAGCAAAACTATGTACAAAACAGGATCTTTCAAACCCAATGTTTTGACTTTGCTATTTTAATCTAAAGGTTATTTTTGAATATTTGGATTCTGTGTTTATGACTATAACAATCTTATGCAAATTATTTCAACATTGGTGAATCTGTCAAAAGCATTTTATGGACCTACATTCAGCAACCAACTTAATGTCTCCATCAATTATACAAAAGTTACACCATTTCTAAATTTTTCTATTTTCACTTTCACTCGCTGAAGTTATTTTCATCAGGATCAATGTTCTTCTGAATTCATTTTTACAACAAAGACTTGATTCATCAATTTTCTTCATAGATTATTACAATGACAGCTTCCCTTCAGTCATGAATTTTTTATTTTGGGGTCCTAATTTCCAGGAGGTTCAATTTTCCAATGTCAAACTCTGCCGATATAAATTTTGGCATGATAATTTGATTCTTTCTATTAATTGCTAATGTTCTTTAGACATCTGTGGTTGTAAATAAATATTTTAAAAATACAAAAAGATTGGTGTAGTTTTGGCAGTTGTCATTTTCATTTTGTTGATGTGTTTTTCCTACCAGGTACAATTTTTGTGGTTTTCAACCAGATGTGGTTCTTTGGGGAGCTTTGAGCCTAAAACAATGTTTACAGAGTGTGGCTGTAACCATTGTCAGTTTCACTTTATGCTGATGTTTTTCAATTGGCAATATTTATTATAAACCCGGATAAAAGAATGCTAACTGACACGTATTTCTTAAGAAGTTGAATCCATTAAGAAGTTGCAGGCAGTGTTCCTAGGATATCTGAAGGGTTCCTGCCTTGTCCAGGACTGACCTCATCTTTGCTAAGCCAAGTCTTCTGCCTCTTTTGGGCCATTTTGTACACTGTGTATTAAGTGTCCCCACTCCTGTGGAGGAAACAGGAGAATGTGTCAAGAGTTGGGGCAAGGAACTTCCCTGGCGGTCCAGTGGTTAAGAATCTGCCCTGCAATGCAGGGGATGAGGGTTTGATCCCCGGTTGGGGAATTAAGATCCCACATGCCACGGGACAGCTAAGCCTGTGTACTTCTACAAAGACCTTGCCCCCGTGCCACAACTAAGACCTGATGCAGCCAGCCATAAATAAATAAATACTTTTTGAAAAAAGAGCTGGGTCAAAATACCCTTCTCTGATAGAAAAGCCACGCTCACAATCTAAATGTAGGCATGTGCTTTTTCAGGGGTATTTTTGTTTTGTTTTTTTAAAAAAAGGATTGCAAAGCTATACTGTATAGCACAGCGAGCTCAGTTTGGTGCTCTGTAGTGACCCAGAAGGGTGAGATGGGGGTGGGAGGGAGGCTAGAGAGGGAGGGGATATACGTATACACATGGCTGATTCACAATGTTTTGCAGCAGAAACTAACACAACATTGTACCACAATTATATTCCAATAAAAAGTAATCAATAGAACATGAATTAAAAAAAAAAA
Source organism: Capricornis sumatraensis (assembly GCF_032405125.1). NCBI lineage: Eukaryota > Metazoa > Chordata > Mammalia > Artiodactyla > Bovidae > Capricornis > Capricornis sumatraensis. Next base: position 35,426,615 of record NC_091089.1, read on the forward strand.
AGATCTCTAACAGCTGATTGAAAAAGACAGCAAGAGAGGAGGAGTTCTATTACAACATAACCACAGAGGCAGCTAGTCCTTCCTTTCAGCAAATACTAGTTGTCTGTTGTGCTGGCAGTCCTGCAGAAACAAACCCAAGAAAAACAGTGTCCTACTTCTCTTTCTATTTTAAAATCCCAGTTGTTCCACCGGCCAGTTTAGGAGTATTAGCTGACTTTAACGCCTACATGACCACACTGGCTACATACTCTTAAGTTAGAGAATCTCTTGCTGTACAGGAACAAAGAGCAAAAGACATTACTTTCTTCCATTCTCTGATGCAAATATTGTCCAACAAGCTGCTGCTGCCAAAAAAGGAATCTCAAGAGCTATGTTTTGTGGAATCACAAACGAGTACTGGGTGTACACTCTGATTTTTTTTCTTAGTTCTAAAAACTTAAAGCTACATTATTACTTACAACAGTTCTAATTCACCTTCACTCAAAATATACCTGAAAAGAATGAAAACGGAGCCCACGAATACACATAAATCCCATTCTGTAAACTAGAATATACTTTCTAAGCCTGATTTCTTTTAGGCCCTACCCCAGGGTGGGCAACCACTTCCATGGTTGAAATCCACAAAAACATCTATTGTGTGATGCTAGACAAAAACACCTGACGGATTTACCTTCAAAACCCCTCTATTGTTTTTGACATCGAACCTTGAGTCAGGCTTAAATCTTGTTCAACATTCATGCAATATTTCATACCCCTGTCTGATGACTTAATAAGATGCCACTGGGTTGAAAGGTCTGAAATCCGAAGGAGGCTTGGAAGTGGCTGGATGATGGGAAGTCCAAATTGGTGAAACTCAACTGTCCTCCCCTGGAGAATGAGGCAGATCGCACAAGCTGAAATGCAAACATGGAATAAATTACTGGCCCCGTAATCATGCCATGGCTGAAATAATAGTATCTTAACCTAGGTCACTTCACTTGAACTGACCCATGGGAAAAAACAGTTTGCTTTTTCTGCATGATAATTTGCCAACCATCTCAATGTTTTTGTGTGTAGAGCTGGTATTTCTACCTTCTTACAAATTTAATATACAAGCCTGAAGAGGTTTTTCAAGTGCAGGGAGAGTGTAATAAATGAGCCAGTTCATCATATCAGAATACGTCAAAAGTTGGTGTGTTAACGAAAGCCAAACATGGGTTAGCTGGGGACCACTGCTTTGCAAGGTTCTGAACTCTTCACTTACCTTCCAGTCTTCTGAGCACTTTTTTGTTACTCCCACTGTATCATTCAATCTGACAACGCCAGTGGTCTTCTTCAGGTTCTTCATGCAGCCTCGGAAAGCAGGTGTAGAAATGTTAAACCTGATTTGGGGATGCAAGAAAAAGAAGAGATGCACCAAGTGCAGGCTTGATGGGGAACTGCAGCTGAAACATGGCACTCATTCCCTACAGCTTCTCACCCATGAACAAGTACGTGTTTTATGGTTATCTCTTCTCATTGGATTTCTAGACTGCTATTAATTTTGTGATACCGGGAAAATCTATTAGATATTTCCATTCTGTGTGATTTGCATTCTCAGTATTAAAAATGAACACAATAATGTTGACAGAAGAATGGCCGGTGTCCCCCAAAAGTATAGACATATAGAAGATGTACAACATCTGAAACTGCTCGCCCCATCCTCTCCTGGAGTCATGCTAATGCATCATGAATTAAAAGCATGTTAATAAATTGATATACTAGAAACATCATATAAATATATATTAAATTCCCTGGCGGCTTAGGTGGTAAAGAATCTGTCTGCAATGTGGGAGATTGGGAAGGTCCCCTGAAGAAGGGAATGGCAACCCACTCCAGTATTCTCAACTGGGAAATCCCATGGACAGAGGAGCCTGGTGGGCTACAGTCCATGGGGTTGCAAAGAGTCAGACACGACTGAGTGACTAACCCTTTGAATAACTAGTAAGTAATTTATTAGAGCCAGAAATACTCCAGAAAACTTCTTAATCTTTTTTTCCTGTCTAGTTTTAAGTCAGCCACTGTAAACGCCAAGGAAATAAATTACTACTTTTTGGTCCTAGTCAATTAGGTAAAGTGTAGGTTGGTATATTTAATCAATGCCAAGCTGGAACAATGGAAAGCACTGTCCAGACTCATGCTGTATCCACCACCCCCTAAATGTGCAGGCTGGGCAAGAGGTCACTGTGAGGATTAAACAAGTTCACGTCCAGGAGGTGCTCAGAACCCTCCATGGCACTCGGTCCTGGGCACTCAGGAGGTGCTTCTGAGAGAAGCTGCTCTGGAGCGCTGGGCTCTGGATCTGGAGGCAGGCTGTGTGGGTTCAAGTTTTGTCCTGGGTGTCTTCTCTGTGCTTCTGTCTCCTCATTTATACCATAGGAAAGTGGTAATCCACTTCCCAGCCCAGAGTTTAAATGAGATAATGTGGGTAACGTACTCCAATGGTGCCCAGTGCAGAGCAAGGACTTAGGGTGAGATGGCAGAGTTGTAACTATCCCCATCATATCAGTGTATCACTGTAACAAAGCAATTTCTTTTTTTTTTTTTGGTTGGGCTGCACAGCGTGTGGGATATTAGCTCCCTGACCAGGGATCAAACCCATTACCCCCTGCACTGGAAGCGTGGACTCTCAACCAGGGAAGCCCCTATAAAAAAGCAATTGATAAAGCAGCTCTTCCTACGTGGCTGCCTTGGCATTTCCCCTTTGATTTGACTTTTGGATTTATCTGGAGCAGATGTCACACAAAAACACTAACATACATGAAATGACTGAAGTCCGGGCAAATATTTGTGTTTCTTAAGCAAATGATGCACTAAGATAAACACAAAGCTGACTTCATTACTAATCCCTAAAGCGGCACACTCTTCAAAATGGAAAGATGTCTGCCTTCGTTTTTATGCAATTCATTATAAACAGCTGAGCTACATGTCATATGCATAAAATTAAATTTCATTAAAGGGAAGAAACACATCCTCATGGGCATTGCAGCACAAGCTTGATGATTTTATAAAACTGGCTTCTTGCCTCAGGAGAGGAGGAAAATTCATATCCATTCCTGGGGCTTGTCTATTTGTCCATATGTTAATATTTATTAACTCATTAATTTAATATTTTGATCCATTCTCTTGGGTTTCAACATGTTTTAAACTCGTCCACATCTCCTGATTCCTTTCTTCCATAAAGCATAGGTTGAAGGAAGAATAAGGCGGCAGAAAAAGTAAAGGGGAAAGGAAGGTAGCTGACAGACAAGGAACACCTGTTTCGTGCAAGCTGAAGCTCCAATATTTTGGCCACCTGATGTGAAGAGCCGACTCATCGGAAAAGACCTTGATACTGGGAAAGATCGAAGGCAGGAGGAGAAGGGGTTGACAGAGAGGATGAGATGGCTGGATGGCATCATCCACTCAATGGACATGAGTTTGAGCAAACTCCAGGAGATGGTGAAGGATAGGGAAGCCTGGTGTGGGGCAGTCCATGGGGTCACAAAGAGTCAGACACAACTGAGCTGCTGAACAACAACTATCATCTGATCCTCACAATAACCTTTTGAAGGAAATATTTTCCTTTTTTTTTAAAAAAAGATTTACTATCATTTAATTAATTGTTACATTTTATTTATATTGGAGTATAGCCAATTAACAATGTTGCAATAGTTTCAGGTGGACAGAGAAAGAACTCAGCCATACATTGGCATGTATCCATTCGCCCCTAAACTCCCCTCTCATCCAGGCTGCCGCATAATATTGAGCAGGGTTCCCTGTGCTCTACAGTAGATCCTTGTTGGTTACCCATTTTACATATAGCATGTGCCTGGCCATCCCAAACTCCCTAACTACCCCTTCCCCCTATGTTTCCCCACAAGGGAGATATTTTCTCACCTGGCATTACTGGGCACTCAGCATGTGCCAGGCACTGTGCTAAATCCTTTACTCTGAACCCCACGACCCCTCTAAGAGCTAGTGCATCACTGTGCCCACATTAGATGTACAAGGAGACTTGGGAAGGTGAAGTGACTCCCACAAGGTCACGCAGAAGGAAGGTGGCAGCCTTGGGGTTCCGGGGCTCAGTGTGACCTGAAGCCCTTGCTCTTTTTGCTTACACAGGTGTGCACCCACAGCACTGGAATGATCCTGACTCTTTCCTACAGAACAGTTACCTACAGCAGAGATATTAAAATGAAAGATTCATTTCCACTATTCTTTGGGATGTTCTCGTTACTCTGGCTCATCTGAGGGCCTAGAGTTCCACATTCGCTCCAGAATTCAGGTCTGAGCACACCTGCTAGAGGAACGTGGCTGAGGAGGGGTGTAGGCTGCCATAAGAATGGGTGCGTATGCTGGGGTATGTGTACACACCATGGACCAAGCTGTTCACACAGGCTCAGCTGGGTCCAGCCTACTATGGGCAGATCTCAGAGAGCAGGAGAAGCAAAATCAAATCCCGAACTCAGTGCTGGGTATTAAGAAATGCTCAACAGATCCTTGCCCCGTGTATAGTTTTGGAGTTCGTTTCATTGTGATGTGATATTATCATACTCTGTGATGCAATGATGTACATAACTCCTCAGGAAGTGTTTTTCGTTGGTCTGAGGCACTATCAGGGATGGCAGTGCATCTCTGGCATCATCAGGGGTGATCTGCTCTTCTCATGGGGAGCAGATGGGATTAACAGACTGTGGCTTAGCGTCTGACTCTAATCCTACACAAGTCACTCCAAGATCTGGGTCCCCAGTCCCAGGAGGTACGCTACAGGGAGAGAGAGAAAACACCACGCTCACAAAGTCTCTTGCCTACGCTCCTGTACATAGAGGTAACGCGAGGCTTGCTTCTCTCCACGTTAGGGTCAAGCATTGACTGTCTCCATTACTCCCCTGCCAGGGCTCAGGGCACCTCCCTCCTTTGAAAGAACTGCTGGTTGCCCCTACAGACTCAGCTGTGGGTCACTGAGGATTTCTCCCCAGTGACCCACGTCAGAAGGGGTTCTCAGGACTCTGAACCATCAAGGACAGCACCAGAGGGATGAAGCAGGGCCAGAAACAGCTGAATACTGTTAAGCATTTTAGTTGAGAGAGAGGAAAAGCTCAGCGAAATCTTTTGACCAGCCTCTGTCTCCTGCATGTTCCATGTCCTCGAAGTTTGAAAGTATAAACTTACCCAGAAAAAGGAAGCAGTCCCTGTTTGGAAGACCCTAAAACAGATGCCTAGGAAAATCCTATGTGTCTATCTGTATGTGTGCGTGCGTGCATGCGCACACAAGTGCACACTCAGTCATGTCTGACTCTTTGCGACCATATGGGCTGTAGCCTGCCAGGCTCCTCTGTCCATGGGATTCTCCAGGCAAGAATACTGGAGTGGGTTGTCATTGTCTTCTCCAGGGGATCTTCCCAACCCAGGGACTGAAGCCAAATCTCTTGTGTCTCCTACATTGGCAGGCAAATTCTTTACCACAATATCCATATATGTATTTCTTTAATGGAGAGAAATAAAAAGGCAGAGAAAGGTTGAGTGTTGACTTAATCCAAGGTGACCCTACTCACTGATGGCTAAGCCCAAACCAGAGCCATTTCTTTGGATCCTCACCCATTACTTTTTCCTAGTAAACCTTGCTTGGCCGACACCCTCTGTGGACTTTCTGCTGTCACCACACAGAGGCAAACACCTCTGAGAATCCCTCTTGGCTCTGGGAGAGCCCACTTGCCCCCATAACCTCAGTAGCCACCTGTTCTCAAGCTTCATTCACCCTTTCTCCAGGCTGGACATCTCTCTAGAGGTCAAGGCCTTCCGTCTAGTCCTTTCCAGGCATCTCCACCTGCTGTCTCCTGGGACTAAGCCTGTCTCAGACTGAGCTCACCACCCCATTTCTCTGCTGGTGCTGGCCATCTGTCCAAGTGCTAGATCAAAGTCCTTCTTGAGAGCTTTTCTTTGCTATTCTTCAAACCCAAGCAGCCTTTCAGCATTGCCCATCTGCTGCCCTAAATATAACAAGAATCCACTCTTTCTTCCTCGTCAGCACTGTCGTTTCCGTGGTCAGCTCAGACCACCTGCCTCTCACCTGTTAACCTCGCCATCTGCCTCTGCCTTTTCCCTCTTAATCCAATCTGCACCCTGCACTACAGCAAGCTACTGAAAACCCAAGTCTGATCGTGTCCTTTCTCTGCAGAAGTCCCCATTGGTCCTTACTGTGACTCTCAAGATCCTCTGTGGTCTGGCCCCTGCTTCCCACACCAGCCACAAGGGCCTGCCTCATAGTGTCCTCTTGAGAGTTCACACTTTGGTTCTTATCTCTATATACGTTGCCCTTCATATGTCAGGTTCTTTCAGATCTAGTCAGAGACCACTTTCCTGATACCCTAAATGGGTAGATAGATTCCTTTACTGGGTCCCCATCAGCCTGAGCTTCTCATCTGATAGCACTGGCCTTATTCTACTGTCTCCCTTCTGCTATACTTGAGACTCTTCCCTGTTCATCATCATCCCAGAACTGACCACATTAATGGCATTAGAAACCCAAGGAGTGCTTGTGCAATGAGCAAACAAATGACAGCCTCCAATGTGTGAATGGTGCTGCCTTAGGTTACTCTATTTTATTACATTTAATTGAATAAAACCAAGTTTACTGGCCATTCATAACTAGCTATTCAAGGTTGAACTGCTATTTAGTACTGATTATATTAAATATTAATATTACCTCTTTGGCTCTTAATTTCTACATTAAAATTAAGAGGCTACATGCCATGATCCACAAGGTCCCTTCTAGTTCAAAGAACCTAGAGAGGAAAGACATTCACTCCCAAACTCTATTAAAGTGCTGAACTTTCTCACCTGCATCTCTGTCTTTGGGGGCAACCCTGACAGCTTTTATTTTTATGATCTTTTTGATGTAGACCAATTTTTAAAAGTCTTTATTGAATCTGCGACAATATTGCTTCTTTTTTATATTTTGGGTTTGTGGTCAGGAGGCACGTAAGATCTTAGCTCCCTGACCAGGTATTAAACCTGCATCTTCTGTATTGGAAGGCTAAGTATCAATCACTGGGCCTCCAGGGAAGTCCCCAGACAACTTTAAGACAAAGATTAGTGCCTCCTTATTGAGGCTGGACAGCTGTTCAAATGTATAAGGATTTGAGAAGACCACCTCGGCACAACACTTCATAAATCACATCTAGTGCTCCTTCCAAATGACGGACAAATTAGGAAAAGAGTTAACCAGCCTCAGATCTCATATGAAAGCAATCATCACCAAACATTTTGGGAGCTCTCTTAGCTTAGTCATGAGGCTGTAGTAACCCTTCCAAGGAATCTTCTTTCCACACATCACTGTCAGCCATTTGGAAGGATGTAAACAAACGATCAAAATGTGAAAGTTATTTTTAAGTGTATCCTCAGAGTGATGTTTGTTTTTCTCATTCACATTAAACTTTACTTCCATTCAAGTTAATTTAATTCATTTGTGTATCCATTCATCCGAGACAGTCATGCCCCTAGTCCCTCCCCGATAACACACACATAAGGCGGCAGGTAATACAAATGTGCCATGACCTAGGAGACACTTCAGTGCCCCAGCCTTCTGTGCCCAGGGCTGCCTGTGCTCTCCTCTGAACCAACCAGGACCCCCAAGTGAAAGTGAAAGTGTTAGTTGCTTAGTCATGTCTGACACTCTGTGAGCCCATGGACTGTAACCCATCAGGCTCCCCTGTCCATGGAATCCTCTAGGCAAGAATACTGGCATGGGTAGTGTTCTCCTCTCCTGGGGACCTGACCGACCTAGGGATAAAACTTGGGTCTCCTACATTGCAGGCAGATTCTGAGCCACTGAGGAAGTCCACAAGGACCCCAGGATATAGCCCCTATTTTTGGTGGCAGTGTTGTCAACACCAAATCTACTCATGTGGCTTTTCTCCTCCCAGGAACGACAATGGAAGTGGCACACTATTCCCTCATCTCCCCGCTACCCTGACCCCTAACCCCCACAGCTTTCAGACAGCCAGGCCTGTTACCCAGTATTAACAGCCTGCTGTACTCTGTTGGCTAACACTATTAATACAGAAAAGTAATTCTTTGGTTTTTGCTGGAATTAAACAAGGCAGATTTATCAGTAGCAATCATAACTATTAAGAGAGGTGACCCGCTCCTTTAAAAAAAGATCATCTTACCTTTCCCTGATGGAAATGGGAATTCCCCCCAGATAGTATGTGCTGAAATCAAATATATCATCTTCAATTTTAACACTTTGAATATCCACATTTATCCACATACGTTGTTGGACTTTTCCAATTTTGATCTGAATCTAAAATAGAGATCAATCAGCCAGCAATGAGAAATAAAATAATTCTATTCATGATGGTTCAGAGCTATTATGTTTTTGCCTTCCTTCAGATTCATTTATATACATGGTATATATATTAATACAAGGGTTCTGAGCACAGTAGCACATCTGCATAAAATTATAATAATAAACATTTAAATAGAGATGTTTGCATTTGTTTGTCTGTTTTGGCTGGACCACACAGTTTGAAGGACCTTAGCTCTCTGACCAATAACTGAACCTGCACACTTGGTAGTAAAAGCTTGGTGCCTAACTACTGGCCCACCAGGAATTCCCGAAATGTTTGCATTTGAAATTAATCATTTTTTTTAATGTTAAAATATTATTTTAATTTTTTATTTTGTATTGGGGTATATCTGATTAACAATATAGTGACAATTTCAGATGAATAGCAAAGGGACTCAGCCATACATATACACATATCCATGAAATTAATCATGTTTTATCTATACCATATGGATGTTATATAGTTCATGCAAAATGTTCCGATTTTAAAAGGATATGTCTCTCAGTTAATAAGTTCATCTAATAGAAAAGCATTCTGTGCACTAACTTAAAGGACTAAAAACATGTAACGATTCAGATAAACAGATTCAAAGGATGTACCAAATGATCCTTCCCGTCGTTTATGATGTCTCTGATTCCTTTTTCTTTAGGTGGCTCTGAATTCAGTTTGTACCGCACCATGAGTCGGCCATCTTCTACATTCAGAGATATGAAATGATCCTACAGCAGGGGGACAATGTAGATTAGGAGAATTCTCAGGAAGAGCCACATGCATTCAAACTCCAGCCTGCTTTCAGCTTCAGCTGCCTTCTTAGTTCAGAGGAAAAACAGTGCTTAATACTCAACTCCTGGGATGGGGATGACAGCTAAATCCTGTCAATCATGTTAAACAATCTATATAGTAACTGGCACACAGGAAGGAAACAATAAATGCTCACTACTGTCCTGATTTTGTTTTATACCAATCTATAACCAGCATGTAAAACTGGCAACTGAAAGATACAGATCATGAATATCATTGGAAAACATGATTGCTACCTTTTGGAGGGGTTTCCCAGGTGGTGCTAGTGGTAAAGAACCCACCTGCCAATGCAAGAGATGTAAGAGATGTGGGTTCAATCAATGCCTGGGTCAGGAAGATCCCCTAGAGGTGGAAATGGAAACCCACTCCAGCATTCTTGCCTGGTGAATTCCATGGTCAGAGGAGCCTGGTGGGCTACAGTCCATGGGGTTGCAAAGAATCAGACATGACTGAAACGACATCCCCCTCCCCATCCCAGGAGTTGAGTATTAAGCACTGTTTCTCCTCTGAACTAAGAAGGCATACACGCACATTTTGGAGAGAGGTAGGGTCTTCTTCAAACCCCACTTCCCTCCCTCTGTTTTCTGATGTATTCCTGTTATCTCCTCTATCTTCCATTTAACGGTTGCTTTGTTGTTGCTGTTTAGTCACTAAGTCGTGTCTGACTCTTTCCAAGCCCATGAACTGTAGCCCGGCAGGCTCCTCTGTCCGGGAGATTCTCCAGGCAGGAATACTGGAGTGGGTTGCCACGCCCTCCTCCAGTGCCTTCCCAACCCGGGGACCAAACCCATGTCTCTTCCATCTCCTGCATTGGCAGGTGGGCTGTTTTTGTTTTTGTTTCTTTACCAGTGGTGCCACCTGGGAAGCCCAACAAGAGTCCTTACCTAAACGGAAAGTCAGTCTTTCTCTGGATCCTAAGCCTTGCTCTTGGAAGTCAGTGAAGGTTCATCACACTCATAAAGAACAGAATAACATCAACTCATCCTACTTAACAGTAGCACTGGGGATCATTTTCTCTTATCTGATTGAAAGTGAAAATGAAAGTTGTTTGGTCATGTCCAACTCTTTGTGACCCCCATGGACTAAACAGTCCATGGAATTCTTCAGGCCAGAATACTGGAGTGGGTAGCCTTTCCCTTCTCCAGGGGATCTTCCCAACCCAGGGATTGAACCCAGGTCTCCCATATTGCAGGTGGATTCTTTATCAACTGAGCCACCAGGAAAGCTCCTTTTATCTGGTTACTAATGGCATTTCATAAGATTTCTTCTAATATAAATAGTATTTCTGGTTCTTAGTCTCTAAGAACTTCAAAATGTATTGGGTTGACCAAAAAGTTCACTTAGGTTTTTCTGTAGCATTTTACAAAATATTTGGCCAAATCTAGTACAAAGAAGACCTTGTTGCGGAAAACAACTGCCTGGCCCTGAAGATGCCGTGTGACTTCTCAGCTCTCTGCATTCTTCAGTAAGGTCAGGATGCCCCCAAACCATCAGAACTGGTTCAGCCTTGGACTCTCCCTAGGAGTCCAGAACAACCCCAAGAGAGGAGAGGGGGACCAGGCCTGTGTACCCACCCTGTAGGCAAAGTGTCTGGTAAAATCTCAAGCTCCATATCAATCCTGCATTCTCAAACTGAAAATCCCATGGACTGGTCCACATTTCTCCAAGCCTCTTGATGAAGGTGAAAGAAGAGAGTGAAAAGGCTGGTTTACAACTCAACACTCAAAAAACTAAGATCATGACATCCAGTCCCATCACTTCATGGCAAGCAGATGGGGAAAAAATGAAGACAGTGGCAGATTTTAATTTCTTGGGCTCCAAAATCACAATGGATGGTGACTGCAACCATGATATTAAAAGACACTTGCTCCTTGGAAGAAAAGCTATTATGACAAACCTAGACAGCTTATTAAAAAGCAGAGACATCACTTTGCTGACAAAGGTCTATATAGTCAAAGCTATGGTTTTTCCTGTAGTTACGTATGGATGTGAGACTTGGACCATAAAGAAGGCTGAGTACTGAAGAACTGATGCTTTCAAACTGTGGTGCTGGAGAAGACTCTTGAGAGTCCCTTGGACTGCAAGGAGATCCAACCAGTCCATCCTAACGGAAATCAACCCTGAATATTCATGAGAAGGACTGATGCTAAAGCTGAAACTCCAATACTTTGGTTACCTGATACAAAGAGCCGACTCAAAGATTTAGGGCAGAAGGAGAAGTGGGTAACAGAGGATGAGATGGCTGCATGGTATCTCTGACTCAATGGACATGAGTTTGAGCAAACTCTGGGAGACAGTAAAGGACAGGGAGGCCTGGTGTGTTACAGTCCATGGGGTCACAAAGAATCAGACATGACTGAGGGACTGAACAATGACATGTCCTATGCAGCAACTTCAAGAAGAGCTCATTGTCTAGAGAGGTTAAGTCTAGGCCTATCTACCAGCAGATGGTGCTGACGATCACTCACAGAGTGTCACTTTTGGCCTTTTCTAAACTAGGAGATGTCAGAATGGTCTCCAGGAACCTCAGCTGCTCGAAAACAGAAGCCTCCATGTCTTGGAAAGTCAAGGGTCGGGCAGATAGAGATGAAATCTCTTATGGCCTGAAAAGAGTCAGACCAAGAAGCAAACAGCAGGAGGTTGAACAGCTTAGCTTTCAGAGACCTCAGGAAGACTTAACATTTTTTTTAGGCAGAATAGGCAAAGATTATTAGGCAAACAGTAGTTTTCAAAGAACAAAACTGACAACACAAATAGATGGGTAAGCGGCAATTTCTCCCACATTTTGGTGGCATCTTCTTAAATTCTGGATGACTTGCCTTACCAAAACACACACTTGCACAGCCCAACAAAGTGTTGGGTTGGCCAAAAAGTTTGAGTTTTTTCCATAAAATGTTATGGAAATGAACTTTTTTGGCCAATCCAACAGAGTAGGGCCAAGGGAAAGGATGCAGCTAAAATTTGCACATTGTTTTCCAGATACATTGTTTGTTTATAATAACTCATTGTTTGTTTATAATAACAAATTGTTTATAATTTGTTTATAATAACAATTACCCCAAAATTGTTCAAATGAATGGACGTACTTGGTAACATCTGGATGCTTGTCATAGGTTACCTGGTTTTCTGCAAAAAACAGCAGACCTCTGTCCACAGTGGTCTGAATCGTCTGTCCAAAGGTGGGGAAGGGGGCGTTTGGTTGAGTTGGAACTCGAGCATAGCCTGTACCTTCAAAATAATTTTTGTCTGATTCTTCTTTTCTCCTGCCAACACCAATCATCGTTAAGTGAGAACACAGCAGCAAAAGACTGCCAGGAAACTATGCTTATTGATGAAAACGTGAGCAAAGCCTGTGCAATCAAGTTGTCATGTTTTGTTAAAGAGGAAACATCTTTAAACTTAATGTTAAAACAGTCCACTGTATCTCCTGGATCTGCTCTTACACTCCACAATGATCAAACTCTACCTCAACAGAGGTGCTCTTCAGGAGACCCTGTTGCAAACATCTGCTTAGGAAGACGTGACCCAGCAGCTGAAGGTCTTACAATGTAAGAAATAATATATAATGAAATATGATTTTATTCTGAGTAATAAATACTCCATCTGTCTCATATTAGAATCTTCCCAATCTTTTAAACTTTGGGGTAGGTCAGAAGCTCAAGGCAGCAACTTTCAAATAGGTTCATATCCCAAAGTCATGGTGTTCTTTATGGACTACTATTTTACTTTTTAAAAAATTTACAGTAAATAAATAGTTTGTGCCCTAAATTAGGCACCATCTAATGTTGAATATTTTGTGGTAGGAGGCACCAAAAACTGAAAACTTTTTTCAAAATCAAGAAAATTCTGTCCATCTAATATTTTATATGAATAAGGAAAAGACTTTTCCTTATTTATGTTTCTTAAGTATAAATTACATATGCTTTTTATGCTATATGACTGCAAAATCACAGAGAGACATCAGCTTCTAGGTTTTATTTACCTTCTACAAGGCTCCACTTCTGTTGTGTTGAGATTGAAAGTCTTTTTGAAGTTGTACAAGCTCAGAACATTTTCATTGAGGTCATCTAATTCAATACAACCTTTGTATGGAGGGAATCTCAGTCTATTAGGAGGCTGAAAAAACAACAACAACAACAAAAAAGTTTTCACTGGTTGAACAAAGGACAATGATCAGGTTGGCCAAGAAACAGTTTAACTCTATCGCTTTTAACCATCAATATAGCACAGGGTAGACCCTGAAGACAGATGCCCTGGCTTTGCTGTTTTCTAGCTGTCTGATCTTGGGCAAGTTATTCAACCTCTCTGTTTCAATTTTGTCATCTGTGAAATAGGAATGATAATGATGCTTATTTAAATTATACACTTATGCCTAGATCACTGCATATAAAATAATTCAATATGTTTAGTAATTATCACTATAGATGCTTTAAGAATATATCATTAAATCCATTTTATATATAATGGATTAAAACATCATTATGCCAAATTAAATTTTAAATATTTCCATTCCGTGAAATAACACTTGAACTTACTCTAAAATCAGATGGGTAACCTCCAACATAGAACACGGCATTTTCAGGATCCAAATTGAGGAGTGTGTTGCTATTCCCACTATCCATGTCATGGAATTGATGTGTTTCTGGCTTACTGGAGGTGGCTTTTAGGGTGTAATTAAGCCTTGCAAACTGATAAATTCTGTTTAAAAAATAAGTCAGACAATAAAGTTATAAAAGATTTATGAGGAGATGAAAGAAATCAAAGCTAAAGTACTAAAAGGGGGTTCAGCAATATAAAATTAAAGTTTGGTGACCGTAGGTCAGATTACCAAAGAGCTGTAATCAATCGGAGTCGTACCTCTGGAATTTCACCCGGTCCATCACTGCCTCCTGAGTTTTGCTCTGGGTCAAGGTCTGGTCCACCTGGAGTTCAGCCTCATCCTCTCCCAGGTTGTAGACGCATGTGAGCTGGCCGTCTACAACAGCCATGCCGATATAGTCCCTGGAAGCCTGGAGACACCAAAGCATTTCACATACTGTATTCTCCGAACTCACCATCCCCAGAGGGCGCATTTCAAATAGCTAACAGCTTTCATTTAGTCAGCCCCGGGCAGACAGAATGAATGAGGTACATTCTGGTTTAAAATAATACAGACAGCACAGTTGATTAACGTCTGGGCTGTCTTTGCTCACGTTATCAGGAGGGCATTCATTTATCCACTCCTCCATTCGCTCAGTCTGCAAGTATTTGCCAAGCACCTGACATAAAGATGAGCCAGATATGGACTCAGGTTGCCATTCAATTACATTCTGGGAAGGAAGATAAGCCATTTATGCTCTTCCTATGCAATATAAGGTCCCCTCAATACTCTGGGCATGTTTGTTCGCTCTATGTTATCATGTCAGCTGTGTATGGATCTTTCTTCCCTGTTAGAATGTGAGCACCTTAAGGTAAAAACAAATTTTTGAAAACTGTAGTAAAATATTCATAATGTGAAATTTACTATTTTAACTTGTTTTAAGTACACATTAAGTACATTCAAGAAACAAATTTTTGTTTACACAAATACAGGGTGTGGCACATAGTAGATATATGGTATAAGTTTGTTGAAGGAATAAAGTCATGTACATTCTGCCATAAATACAAAGCAGAGTCAGAAGAAATTTACAAATAAATCCCCAATCCTTGAAGCACGAACAAGTAACCAACAACAGTGCTGATTTCAGGAATCCTTAAATACAATGTCCACTAGTGATGGCCAACAATTTCCTAACTGCCCAGAATTTTCAAGAACCATACTTCAGGCATTTCTTTTCCATGCACATGTGTTCAGTCTCTCAGTTGTGACCAACTCTTTGTGATCCCAGGAGCTGTAGTCTGCGAGGCTCCTCTGTCTGTGGGATCTCCCAGGGAAGAATACTGGCGTGGGTTGCCATTTCCTTCTCCAGCGGATCTTCCTGACCCAGGGATCAAACCCGCATCTCTTGCATCTCCTCCTCTGGTAGACAGATTCTTTACCACTGAGCCACTTGGGATGCCCATTTCTTTTCCATTCATGTATAAATAACCTAGTCACTGATTACCTGTTCCTCTGACACTTACGTGGAAGAGATATATTTTGAGAGGAGGAATTAAAAGCTAAAATAAACTGCTTAAAATATCTATAACAGTGGTGGTTTAAAGAATTTGGAATTATAACAATGAAGCAACTGGATTTCTCACTAATGAGGCAGGAGAGGCTTAATTTCTCTCCAGACCCCGTTCCCAGAGGGTCCCCACCCCAGAGACATGGGAGGGTCTGCGGCTGGGTGCCCTGAGAAGAGGACAGAGTCCAGAGCAGTGAGGAAGAGCTGCTCTGATCTCCAGAAAGCCTTGATACTGCTGCATGGTGAAGAGGGGAGGGTGCTGATCTTCAGCCTCAGGTATGGATGTGCTCAGGTGTACACACACATGGGCTCACATGCTGGTCCCATTTAGCATGGCTTCTAGATCCCCGCCTCCAAAAGCAACTTTAAATTGATGACAGATCTCCCATGGAGCCATCAGAGGCAGTGGAATCTCCTCCTGCCATGCCAATGGCAGTGACATGGCTGTGTCACGCACCTCAAAAGCCATATTCTGTTTTAAAAACCAGGGAAATGTCAGAGCAATACTTACATCTTTATTTCCGAGGTACATCACAAACATATTCTCGGTCCCACCAGTTTCTGTTGATTCAGGTCTTTGGAGAAACAAAGAAAGAGATGTGTATCCTTTCAAGTCTTCCAGGTCATTTGGCAGCCGGACTTCAACTCCAGATCTACCGTTGAATCTCATGGGGACAGCAACCTGAGAGGGACCAGACCCACGGTGTTAGCTGGTCCAGGGGAGAAAGGTGGGGTGCTCAGGGTGGAGGCTTGTGACTGTAGCTGCTCCCAAGTGGCTAGGATAGGGAATGAAGGTATATAGCTGCCCCCTAGGCCTGGAGTCTACACTCAGGCGGCCGCTCCAGGAGTAGCAGAGTAAAGCCCTCCTGTTCTTCCTGCCCACGAGCCAAGGGTCTTTGGGAAGTATACTTTGTTGTCTGTGCCAGCAACAATAATCTGTATAGTAAATTATTACCATCATTATTATGGTTATAATTTTAATATAATATTAGCCATATTAATGTCATAACAATACCACCACCATCATCATAATATATTAATGTATTATAATAATGAGGTTTTACATATAAAATGTGATAAAGATGACATATAATATGTAATATATGATATTATATAATATATAATTGTAATATAGGGAATTATATATAGGGTTAAAATACATATTAACAGGATTAATATAATATCATGATCCTATTAGTAATAATATTATATATTATAATATAAACTCTAATTATATATACAATTAGTAATAGGGTTATAATATTAGTATTAAATTAACCCTGTTACTATGTATTATAGCCCTATTAATATGTAACATTAATAATAATTACTATTATTCCAACCCCAGAAGGTTTTTGTGCAAATGAGCTAACCTGTATGGAAGCACTCAGTGTGATACAGTCGATGTACAATACATCAAAATATTTTTTTAAAGAATTAACTCTTTAAGGAATCATTTCTTATTAACATGTTACATGTTCTGGTTGCATTTATTATAGGTGCTCAGTCCTTAAAAATAAGTATGTTGAGGCTCTCTAGAATGTGCTTCTTAAATTCACGGTAAAGGACCATTTTTTTCCCCCTGTTATCTGCCCCGGACCAATACTTTTGTAAACTATATAAAAACTTAAATACTAGAAAAATGAAATGAAGAAAGTGTGCAAAATACAAGCCTATTGATCCCATTCTGAGATACTGAAGCAATTCAAGTTACTGAAAGCTTCTAAGCCTTTACTCTCAATTTTGTACTTATATATAATGGAGCAGTAACAAACGTCTGACTAGCTCCGGTCTGTGGATCCCCTTGGGTAGCTCTGCATTAAAACACAGAAAATAAATATTCCCTAACTATCTAAAGAATAACTCTAGGAATGATACTTACACCACCTCTACATTTTATCTCCCAAGCATGTATTTACGGAGGACCCTACCTATGCAGGTATCAGGCAGGGGTGCCTAGTGATGCCTGAGCTGTAGTCACTCCAAGGTGCCCATGGGGACAGAGCTCCCCCACAACACTCGAGGCTCATTTTACACCTGTCTCTTCTACTCGCCCTCTGCCCTCACACATCCTGAGACTGTGGCATGCCCTTCTGTTTTTTTGTCACTTGGAAAGCTCTTTCTCATTTAAAAAAATTTTTAGTTAAGAAAACATTTCATGAACACACAAAAATAGAGAATATACCTGCATACGCATGACCATCTTAAGAAATTAAACATTCCCGTTACAATTGAAGCCCATTATATAGCCCTCCCTAGTCCTAGTTGCCTCTCCCTTCTCAGAGGTCACCATCACCCTGGATCTGGATTCACACATAGCTTCTCACATGTGCTTTAATATTTTTGTGAAATATTATCTATCTATGTACTGAAACTAGTCTTAGCTTTGAAAGTGACAGAGCAGGGATCAAAACAAGGCAGTCTGGGGACTTCCCTGGTGGTTCAGTAGTTAAGAATCCACCTTCCAGTGCAGGGGACGCAGCTTCAGTCCCTGGTTAGAGAACTTAGAGCCCACACACCTGAGCAACTAAGCTCACATGCTACAAATAGAGAGAAGCCCATGCTGCAGTGAAGATCCTACGTGCAGCAACTAAGACCTGATGCAGTCAAATAAATAAATATTAAAAAACAAAGGAGCAAGGCAGTCTGCCTTGGTTATGAGCGCTAAACCTCTGTGCTATTTATACAGTTCATATTTGTTCATTAAATTAGTGGAAGAACATAGAGAGGCCAAAGCTAGAAGCACACTCTTTTCCATTTGCTTTTTATAAGACGTGTATGGGTACAAAGAGGGTGGTTTCTGCCAAACTGTGCCTTAGGCTCTTTGCTTCTCTGCTAAAGGTTTTGTGTTGGAAGTTCTCTTTCTTAAAAGAAAAGGCAGATTTTGAAGCTCAGAGTAAGGAATATAAGCCTAGAAATCAACCATGGTGCCTCAAAGGCAATGATATTCTGATTTGGCTTCCATCCCTCTAATCTCCAAATATCTCATAGGGAGTTGGCTGAAAAATACAAAATATTTCATTTACATTATTTTAGGATAAAACAAATTGGGAGAGAAGTGTCAGAAATTCAAGTAAATAATGTCAGATTAAAATTAGAAGAAAGGTTGATGGAACTTCCCAATGAAGGAAAGCTGCTATAATCCCATATTCAGAACACTGTCCATGTGGGTAGGAACCACTCCTCCATCCTCACTAAAAGTGGATTCTACAATTCCCAAGTTACCGTGAGAAGATAGGACTTGTGCAGTATCATATCTGCACATTCTGATCAAGGAACCCTTACTTGAACTTGCAATAACACTTTACTGCCTAGAGCCTGGAGGAGAACCCTGCTTCCTGCCTGCATAAGCCAGTGGAAAGGAAACCACTGTTCCCGGCATACCAGGTCATTTAACGGATGAAGATGATGTGAACTTCTGAAAGGTGATGGGAGGAAATGAACTTTCACATGGGGAGCACCCAAAGAATTTGGGCAAGAAAGACAACTGATTCTTGAGTACCTGGATATCTTTCACTTCTTAATGAATAGAGTAAGTTATCAAAGAATGAGCCTTGGTGCCTGGCAATGAGGGACACACCCACCTTATTTGCGGCATCTCTGGCCTGCTGAATTAGTTCCCGTATGCGGTCCACGTTGTCAGAGATGTTGCCCAGGGGCAACAGCTGTTGGTTGATACTTTCAATTTTACTCAAAAGATCAGGCAGTTTGTTAGTTAATTTCTTCACTGTTGGTGAGATTACGAAACAGAAATTTATCATTGTGAGTTGAGAAAAGGTTAAATAGAGATGTTCTTGTGGATTGTATTTGTCAAGGGTATGTTTGGGTCCCACACATTGGATAGGATGACTCAGAATCAGGTAATACCTTTTTTCTATTATAGAAACATATGTTACACATATTTCTATATAGATTTTATTCTGGATATCAAATCATCTTTCTTGACACTATAAAAAATAAACCTTTCAAGGGGGAGGGGACATATGTATATCTATAGTTGATCCATGTTGATATATGGCAGAAACCAACATAACATTGTAATTACCCTTCAATTAAAAATTAATAAATTAAAAAATAAATCTTTCTTTTTTGATCTTTAATATCAATCATAATCCAAGTGGTCATGATTCAGGGACTACATCTCCACTCTATTAAAGGGAAAACCAACAGCAATATTTCATGAATGTTTTTCAAAGTGTACAGGTTTTTTTTCTAATCCTGTGTGACATAGGCAAAATTATTTAAGTCAATAAAAATTTTTAAGGAATTTCACATGTTCTGATTCTTTCCACTGCCAGTCACCTTGGCTCCTCTAAAGTCCTACTTGGTCCTTTTAACTAACAGAATAGCCATATTCTTTGAATGGATCGTGTGAAGTTGTTTCTTAATATTTTAATTTCTAAGATCAGATTTTACTGGGGAAAAATTACAACGGACCAAAGCACATAATGATGGAGAAAATGGATAATACGTCTTGCCAGAGAACACCTGCTACCTGAATTATCCGCATCACTGAGAGCCTTGTTGAAATCTTCGCTCTGGGTGCTCCTATAGGTATCCTTAATTCTTTCCACATCTGTCTGAATGGGGTTGAGCCCATCTAGAACCTCATTTGTGATGTCATTGGCGTTTCTGACCAGGCTCTTTGCACTATTGATTATGCCATCGATGTCATCTAAGGCACATACAAACAGGGAGGTGTAAGTCTCTAAAATGTTTGACAAAAGAAGCCAAGTCCAATGGGTTAGGGAGCGGCTGACCTCTCTGTATTCCATGAAGATCACCTCGGATGCTGGTGAGATTGGTGTCTATCAGGCCTTTCTGAACTGTCATAGTTTTCAGTGTTTGCTGCAGGTTGTTGAGAGCCGGGCTGATTTCTGAAATAAAGTAGGAAGAGGTAATTACCCTAAAGATCCTGATCCTCCATGGATACTGGTGGCCCCTGGAGTAGCCAGGGTCTGCACAGCATTGAGCAGACCTGCATCTTAGGGGTCATCCCCAAGATGCCCACTGCTTGCTCCTAGACCCCCAGGTCCTCCATTATAGAGGCCAGGAGCATACAGAGCCTGTGGTACCAGGCTCCTTGGAAATGCACACGAAGAAAGGGAAAGGCCTACCAACACAAGGGAAGACTTAACTTCCGCTCTGCTCAGGGCAAAACTCTCTGCTTAGTAAAGGAAAGGGATGGTGGTGGTGGTCTAGTCGCTAAGTCATGTCAGACTCCTGCGACCTCATGGACCGTAGCACACCAGGCTCCTCTGCCCAGGGGATTCTCCAGGCAAGAATACTAGAGTGGGTTTCTGTTTCCTTCTCCAGGGGATCTTCCAGACTCAGGAATCAAAATCGGTCTCCTGCATTGTAGATTCTTTACCAACTGAGATACAAGGGACACCCAAGGAAAGGGATGTGTCTATCTTATTCACTGCTGTGTCCAGGCGCTCTCTGGGATAAAATACTCTTTGGGGTAAAATATTAGTACATATTTATGGAACAAGCAAATGAATGTTTGAATAAATTAATGAATGAATAATGTATAAGGGATGCCCCTTTGGTCAAGAGTAAAGAAATATTGGGCTTTCCTGGTGGCTCAGTGGTAAAGAGTCCACCTCCCAGTGCAAGAAACAGAGGTTTGATTCCTGATTCAGGAAGATCCCACATGCCAAGGAACAACTGCTGAGCCTGTGCTCCAGAGCTTGGGAGCCACAACTACTGAGAGCATGTCCCACAACTCCTGAAGCCCGAGTGCCCGGGAGCCCATGCTCGCCAGGAAGAGAAGCCACTGCAATAAGCCTGCGCACTGCAACTACAGAGTAGTGCCCTGCTCTCCAGGGCTAGAGAAAGCCTGAGCAACCACAAAGACCCAGCCCAGCCATAAACAGATAAAAGGCCTTTCTAAAAAACAAGTACAGGAATGCTGTTGAGAGGCCCCACTGAAGCAAACACACACGCACACAAAGCAGGCACCGTTCCCATTCATTTCCAAACTGACACATTCAAGGACATATTCAGTGAAAGGAACAAAACTCATAGGCATTTCTAGCTGATAATATTGCCCCTTGGGGGTCATGGAAAACGACCAGTGAATGCTTTAATGTGATACACACAGCTGATTACACACAGCTTAAACTGTGATTCCAGGACTGGTTTAAGTAACAATGTGGTTAACATCCTAATCCTTTTAAAAACACAGATCTTCACCTTCTAGCTCATATTCTGTAAAGAGAACAGGGGTCATCCCAGGAAATTTTAATTTTTGAAATGTGCTAGGCAGACTACACATTTTTTTGTATTTTCTTTTTCATGTTTTCATATTTATTTTTCATTTTAATTTTTAAAAATGGAAATGATAAAAATAAATGTATTTATTTACTGGTAGAGGCTATCTAATCACTTTGAAGGGATTAAGAAGGTGAATGAGAGCTATGAACTAAGATAGCTGTTCACCTATGAATGACCACAGGAGACCAGAGAAAAATCAAGGGACAGCATTTTCTGAACCCAGGAATTTGGTGAGATTGAGATGGTCTGATTTTTTTTAAAATCAAATTAAAAGGGGGGAAAATTTAAAGGCAAAAATTTTTTAATCCTTACATATCACAGTGGTAGTGATTTTTGGTGCCTTTACTTACTAAGATTTTAGGGCTTAAGAAATTTTGAAGCAGTTGCTCTAATGACTTGAAGCTACTTATCTGGGCCTTAAATAAGACAGCAGCACTGTACACACCTCAAAGCTACGTGGGTCACCAACACTATGGGCATATGGGATTAAATGAAGAATCCTCTCTCCCAAATTCAAGGCCAGACCCAAACAAGCCTATCAGTCTCGGGATTTATTTAGATTCATGAGAGTCTAACTAATTTGGTTTATGTTAGAATATTGGCTGGTGGCAGTCAGTTGCAAAGTTGTGTCTGACTCTTTGTGACCCCATGGATTGTAGCCCACCAGGCTCCTCTGTCGATGGGATTTTCCAGGCAAGAACACTGGAGTGGGTTGCCATTTCCTTCTCTAGGGGATCTTCCCAATCCATGGATCGAACCTGTATCTCTTGCATCTCCTGCATGGGCAGGCGGATTCTTTACCACTAGCGTCAGCTGGGAAGGGTAGAAACATCAAATCAATGTATTTACAAAGCACCACCTACAAGGACACTGAAATTTCAAGAAGTGCATTTGCTCCTGGTCTCATAGATTGTTTCCAAGCCCTTGACTATCCCAGCCCCCAACAGCCACCCCTTCCATACCTTGCTGTAGCTTCTGCTGTGTTATCTTGGCTTCGTTTAACAGTTTATCACTGTTGGAACTCAGAGTTTTTGCTTTTCTTGGAAGATCTTCCTTTATTACTGTCTGAAAGCAAAGCATTTATCAGTCTTAAATGTGATACATACATTAGGAAATATGGGTTAAGAGTTTTCATCCTAGTCCTTATCTTTAATCTTTAAAAAATGAGGCTAGAAGGTAAGGCAGAGGTTTAAAAAGACTGTTCGTTAAAAGCTACAGTTAGGGCTCTCGGTAGACACTTGTGGTTTGGGGAGGTGGACCCATCACTGTTGACATAAATTATGTGACACCTTCTCATTTTCTCACTGTCACTTATACAATGCCCTCTGCAATACTAGAGGACAGGGCTGAATTACTTTTAGGCTTTTAAGCTTTGGGAGATTAAAAATCTTCAACCTTCCAAGAAGTCTGTTCACTGATTCTCTCATAGTTAATAATTTGTTCTTTATTTTTAGATATAGGCCTATTATATAATGCATTTCAGATCCCATAGGATCCACAGACATGCCCAGGTGAACAACAAATGACAGGAAATAAATGGTTCTCAAATTGTGTACAAAAATCTCTTCTTTGGTAAATGTTGATACCTGATCACACAGCTTAAAAGCATACCTGGTAAGAATCAGGGTATAATACTTTCAATAATCAGGGTGATTATTATCTGGTTTTACAAATGATTTTGAATACTGGGCTATGTTTATCCAAAAGCCAAGTAAATACAGAAATGACATATTAGAGCAAGTTCAAGTCTATTCTAGATAACAAATTCTGATCTAAAATAAGCTTTGTTTTTCTATTTCCTGTGCACACAGAAAGAAAACAGAAAAGTGAGTCATCTCCAGAGTATGTTGAGAGAAGGTATCACAGCAGGTGCCCACCTGGAGAGCAGCCTCAGACGCAGTGGTGGCCTTGTCGGCCGCATCCTCGGCCGCTTTGATGGCGTTGAGGATGTTCTCGTAGGCAGTGGCAGCGTCCACAGCACAGCGCACCAGCTCATCCCCACTGGCGTTCCTCTTGATCCTGGAAGATGGTACAGGAGGAGGGCTCCAGCAGTGGCCTCTGCCTGCAGCCAAGCCCCCTTACCTCCCCATTCATTTGGCCGATGGAGATTCGGGGCTGTGGGCTCCGAGGCTCTGCTCCAAAGATGCAGCTGGGAATCAGTTGGGTTCGGACCTGGGCCCTGGGTGCCGCCCCCAGCCCTGGTCCGTACTTCCTATCAGGCTCCAGCAGCCCCTGCGGTCGGACCCCCAGGCGGCCTACTCACTCCTCCAGCTGCTTGGCCAGCTCCTGTAGGGACTGCGAGTGCCTCTCTGCCTCCTCCACCAGAGATGCTCTGCTGGCCGATCTGGAAAGTTCTCTCACTTTGTCACTTAGTTCATGTCTTACTTCATTTAAAGTGACAGCTAATTTTTCATATTCCTGTATTTTCCAAGTGAAAAAGAGATCGTATCAATTTAAGCCAAGCATGGATATACCATTTTCTTGAACTTTGTCATAAATGAGGTTTTTAGGAAGCAACAGTGAGAAATTGTTTCCTGAGCCCATTTACCACACCAATTACTCCCTGGCTACTTCACACAGTGGCACTGTGAATATTCTCCCAAGTTTCACCACCATTTTGAGCATTTTCCATACGGTGGGCACACACTTTGGTAAATTTTATAAAAGCACATTATTATCCTTACTGTATCACTGTACTAAACCTAAACACTTTTTCTGATTTAGAAACAGCAATCATAAAAGATATTTTCAAAATGCCCAGCGGGCTCCTGAGAAATATTGCCAATCTTTTACCAGTCCTAAATGTCTTCTGTTAATTAATGTATGCCTGATTTATTTTAATTGCTTTTCAGCTTCAAGAAGGTAAAAGTGACATAAAACTGTAAGATATTTGAAGTGTACAAAGTGATGATTGGATATATGTATTCCCTGTGAAAGGATCCCCTGCACCGAGTTAACACATCAATCATCTCATATTTTATCCCCTTACCTTCTTTGGGGGGGTGAAGGTGAGAAGATTTAAATTATATTTTTGTAGCAAATTTCAGTTATACAATACAGTGTCATCAACTGGAGTCACTTTTTTGTTTTATATTCGCTCCTCAGACCTTATTCATCTCATTGGTGAAAATGATATTTAAAAAATACTAGCAGAATTTGTTTTTATTACAAAAGTAACATTCGCTTATTTCAGGCAAATTAGGTAGGTAGATAGAGAAATAGATATAATACAAACGTATGGTTGCTGGGGGGAAAGGATACTTAGGGACTTTGGGAAGGTCATGTACACACTGTTATAGTTAAAATGGATAACCAACAAAGACATGGAACTCTGCTCAATGTTACCTGCCAGCCTGGATGGGAGGTGGGTGGGGGGAGAATGGATACATGTGTATGTATAGCTGAGTCCCTTAGTTGTTCACCTGAAACTACTACAGCATTTTTAATCAGCTATACCCCAATGCAAAATAAAAAGTTTAAAGTTTGGGAGAAAAAAAAAGAAGACACATCATTCACCCCTCCCCTAAGGGACAACTGCTGTTAACAGTTTGGCATATTTTCTGCCATATAAAGACATCTATTTGAGGGAAAAATATTTAGCCTATCTCATGAGCTCCTCGAAATGCAATTCAAAATGCTTTGTGAGTTTCTAGAAAACAAGTTTTGCCTCTACCTCATGGCTTTTCTTCATCAACTGCAGGACATTATTAGTTTGCATTAAGGAAGAATCTGCCGTGGCTAGACGCTTGGTGAAGTCACTCTGGAGGGAATTCATTTCCTTGACTTGTCTCTGCAGAGAAAAAGATCTGTGAGCTGCATAATATATTGTCAGAAGGCACAGGCATCTTTATTGGACAACAGCATAGAGGTAATTTCATTGAACTTAAAGATCATTTAGGAAACTCCTAAGTCATGAGACGTCAGTTCAATTTGTCATGTGGAGGTGTTGTCATAGATTGCTGCAAGCTACATGCCAAAGAAACAACTGCTGTCGCATTGGAGGAGGTTTCTACACTAGGGCCAACCAGGCCAATGAGCTGGATGCATAATTAAGCTCTGGTTAGTGGATCAGAAAGAGGGAGTTGAAGTAAGCAAATCAGCACCGTCAGTACACTCTACATGCTGGTCCTGATGAAGATGTAGGGGCGTTTCAATAACAAAGCACACAGGAGGACTTCCCTGGCAGTCTAGTGGTTAAGACTCTGCATTTTCAATGCAGGGAACACAGGTTCAATCCCTGCTTGGGGAACTAAGATTCCATATGCCGCATGGTGCAGCCAAACAAAAATTAACTAAGAAAACACACAAGACCTTAGGAAACTAGGGTGGAGGCTGCCAGAATTCAGAGATCCATAAAATTGGGTCCTGCTCCCTCCCCTTGGCATAATCCAACAGAGGTGTTACCTGCAGAGGCTTTGGGAGTTAACTATATTACCATCTGCAAAGATATTATTCATTTTCTTTTATCAAATTCCTCTTTCTTGGAGTGGGGGGGGAGTGGGTCAGTCCTATGTTGGGTTTCCCAGGTAGTTCAGCTGCTAAAAAATCCGCCTGCAATGCAGGAGACCCTGGTTTGATTCCTGGGTCAGGAAGTTCCCCTGGAGAAGGGATAGGCTACCCACTCCAGTATTCTTGGGCTTCCCTGGTGGCTCAATGGTAAAGAATCCACCTGCAGTGTGGGAGACCTGGATTTGATCCCTGGCTTGGGAAGATCCCCTGGAGGAGGGCATGGCAACCCACTCCAGTATTCTTGCCTGGAGAATCCCCATGGACAGAGGAGCCTGGCAGGTTACAGTTCATGGGGTCGCAAAGAGTCAGACACGACTAAGTGATTAACACACACACATGAGACACAAAATGTCAGTTATTTAAAACACATATTGTATACTTTGAATTAATTATAACAATAGTAATTTCTCAACTATTTGGCAGCATTATTCCTCCAGTCCTCTACCAGTCAGGAGTTGGGATGAAGAGACTGGGTCTGCTTTCCCTGTGCTTTAAGTTCAGAAACACTTCTAGCCATTGAGGAATAAGAGATACTTTGATTTTGCATTTAATGCCTCATTCCTCTTTGATTAGGGTTTCCCACACAGACAGGTTCCTGCCACTTGATTAACATTAAAGCTCCCTGCTCCCTTGTGCTTGTTCTTAACTGAACCGTGCAGATTCTGACCATGACCTCACCTTGAGGGATTCCAAAGCCCTCTCATTTTCCCGGTTGAGGCCGGTGGCCTGCTTTGCTTGGGTGCTGGCCTCCTGTAGAGCAGCACGGAGGCCACCGAGTTTGGCTTCATAATCGTTCAAAGCATCTTGTATATTCTTCACCAGTCCATTGTTCTCCACCTGGTGGTTTTCCAGCCAGCTCCTTATCCGATTCAGCACTGAAATATATCACCTTTTTGTTTTCCACTTGAGAAATGAGTGAATTGACACTAAGTTATAAAGACTACAGAAGAATTGATTTTCTACTCACTTCATGGTTTTCCTTGAACTTGCAAGGGAATGAGAAAGGAGGCTGGTGTTTATGTTATGTTGTGCCCTGTACACACTGTCTCATTTAACTTTTATGACAACCACATGAAGACAGTGATTATCATTCTCATGTTTCAAATAAGAAAATGGATGGCCTGAGAAATTAGGTGACTAGGTTTCAGCCTTGGAACTGGAACTGAACTTGCAGAGTATAAAGCACGTGCTCCTTCTATTACTAATACTGTCTCCGAGGCTAACATTAAACAACACAAATACTAAAAGAGAGATGCCACTGTTTGTAGATTAACCACTGATATGTCATTCCACTACAGGATAAAGCTCAGCATTTGGAAAAATATAGGCCCATTGCTTTTAAAGTTTTGAGTTAATGTGGCCTTTTCCTTAGTTCAAATATTTATATTCCCTTAATTTCTAGTACATCCATTTTTTTTGGTAGTAGTGATACGAATATCAGTGTATGATTCAAAACCCCAATGGTGATGAGGGGACTATTAAAAATGATATAATGAGAAAACAGTAGAGCTGAAAGAAGAATGAAAATGCAATTAAAAACAAAATAGAGGTACCAGTGTCTAATATCTAAGGAGAAGAAACTATTTTTTTGCATGATGGTAAGATATTCTATTCTATGGATAAAGATATGATGTATGTGTGTGTACATATATACATACACACACATGTATCATATACAGTGGAATATTACTCAGTTGTTAAAAAGAATGAAATAATGCCACTTGCAGCAACTTGGATAGACACAGAGATTATCAAAGTAAGCAAAGAAAGCCAGAAAGAGAAAGACAAATACTATATGCTATCACTTATATGCAGACTCTAAATCTAAATTTGTGATATGTTCACAAATGAACTTATCTATACACAGAAACAGACTCATAGGCATGGAGAACAGACTTGCAGTTGCCAAGTAGTAGGGGGTGGGGGAGGGAAGAACTGGGAGTTTGGGATTAGTAGCTGCAAACTATCATACATAGGATGGATAAACAACAAGGCCCTACTGAACAGCACAGAGAGTGGTATTCAATACTCTGTGATAAATCAAAACACAAAAGAATATGGAAAAAATTTATATATATGTGTGTGTGTGTGTGTAACCGAATCACTGCTGAAATTAACACAACACTGTAAATCAACTATAATGTAATAAATATTTTTGAAGAAAAAGGAGTTCTATTCCACAACCTCTCAGTAACCTGGCAGGGCTACCCATTTGTACCACATAATGCTCTACCAGTAATAAGAGGCTGAAATGGTGACCAACTCCCCAACCTGGCACGGTGTTCTCTGCACCCTGTATGTCAAACCAACCAGAACAGACCGGATGCAAGCATTTGGCAGGGTTCTTACATTGCTGAGCCTCCCTTCTCTCAGCTTCGGCATCCCTCAGGTGCTTCCCAAAGTTGCGGGTCCTCAGTTCCCTCATCATGCGCCCCGCTTCAGCCAGCTCTCTGGAAAAATCACCTGAAGGCACCCTGTTTCCATCTCCCTCCGTCCCAGATATCTGCTTCACGAGAACTGGAAAACATCAAGCTGTTTATTAACCTGGGAATTCTGGACTCCAGGAGACTACTAAGAAAAGAGGCAGGGACTTTAACAGAGGGCTCGTATTGGCTTTTCAGTATCACTATAGGCTCTTTTTCACAATGCTAACTCTTTCTTTGTACAACAAAGACTAAAGTAGTATAAGAGATACTGAATCGGGCTGAATAACTCTTCTTACTGTGCACATTCCGGATGACATTTTTAATCTTCGAGTCCAGCTCTTTTGCACTTTGGGTTGTCTGATCAATGTTGTTATATAATGTTTGTGCTTTTCTGGAATTTATTTGAACCTATATGAAGAGTGAATTGATGAGTAACAAATTAAGTTGTTTGGGGAAAAAACTAGCAACAATTTGAAGCAAAAAATGAGTTAATGCTATTGACCTAACATATTACCTTTTCTTGCAAAGTTTCAAATTCACGATTCAAGTTACTCAGTTCTTTTTCCAGACCATCCATTTTTGATTTATGATTTGAAATGGTGGGACGGTAGCTGAGCAGCTGGTTCTGGAAAGTAAAATACCAAGTTAATCACACTCTAGAGCAGAAATTTGGAGGAAGTCTTATCAACTTGGTAAACCTGGTGATGATATGAAAAGATTCATTGAGTAAGACCAGTGCTAGTCCTTAGGAAAAAATATGGTTCTTTGAAATAGGCCTCATGAAGAATTTTCGTTTTGATGTTGTGATATGGTTCTAAAACAAAGTAGGAAAATTTAAAGACAAGAAGAGACAAGGTACTTTACTTGAATTAATGACCTAACCTTATAGAAATGAGGATGATGTCACTTACTTGGTGTATTAATTTTTAGATTATATAATAAAGTCAATTCTTTAAACTTATATTTTACTTGATTATGCTAAAAGCAAGTGTCTGTGGCTACTCTGTTGAAAGAATCTATAGATTCAAAGAATTATAGAGCAAGAGAAAAACTCAGAACTCATTAAATTGAATACCCTCATTTAATAGGAAAAAAATGAGAAAACAGAAACCTAAAAAAGTTGGGTGATTTGTCCATGCCATGGAAGTACAGATAATCCGTGATTGCTTCAAGACCAAAATCCAGGTCCCCTTCCTCTTTTGGGTACTGAATGGCAACATTGCTTTTAGAGGGACACTGCTGCGTATGGCTTCCCTGGTGGCTCAGACGGTAAAGAATCTGCCTATAATACAGGAGACCCAGGTTCGATCCCTGGGTCGGGAAGATCCCCTGGAGAAGGGAATGGCTGGCTACCCACTCCAGAATTCTTGCCTGGAGAAACCCACGGACAGAGGAGCCTGGTGGGCTACAGTCCATGGGGTCGCAAACAGTCAGATATGACTTAGTGACTAACACTGCTACTATTGCTGCATATAATATCTACAGTAGTAATTACTTTCAATTTTGGGTTGTTGTTAAGTTTTAACTTTTTGTATTATTTGGTTGCACTTAGCATACAGAATCTTAGTTCCCCGACCAGCAATCAAACCTGTACTGGAAGCACAGTGTCTTAACCATTGGACTGCCAGGGAAATCCCTCAATTTTCTGGAAAAAAAAATGTGTGAATATCTTCAAAGTTTTTACAAGAAAAAGCAATATTACTATCTCTACTTGTACATAAGAGCCAGCGTTGGGTAAAAGAACACAGGCTTTTCAGCTGAGGGCCAAACCCTAGGTGCACCACTTCATAGATAAGCCCATTGGGCCTTATATTAAGCTGCTGGGTTCTTTTTGGTGGTAAGTGGGCTAATGTATTATAAAATGTCATGTATACACAGAACCATTCAAAAAAGTTGGTTGCTTTGTCATACATATTCCTGCTCAGTTTTCACAATGTTTGTGTGATATTGCAAGAAGATTGTTCTATTTTAATTGTGCTGCAGGAAAACGAAGCACACGATTGCAGGTCAGAACACCTGGATAAGAGGTATAGTGGGTGAACATACTCTTTAGAATTTCATCTTGGTGTGAATTCTTCTAGAACCACCACATACTAGCTGTGTGATTGTAGGCAAGTTACTTGGCTTTTACATACCTGTAAAAAATAGTACTATTTTCCTCACAGGGTGTTGTAAGATTTAAGGAAAGCACTTAGCACAGGGCCCTGGGCACAGGATGGATACCGCAATGCTCGTCCCGTCCCTTCCTTGAAAAAGTGCAAGACTGTATTGATGACATCGGTCACTAAAGTGCCTTTTTTTTCCCTCTGAACACATAAAGGCTTTTCCCCTCTCCTCTCCATATTAAGCCTCCTGCTTCTGCTGCTGCTGCTAAGTCACTTCAGTCATGTCTGACTCTTCTCAACCCCATGGACTGCAGCCTACCAGGCTCCTCCACCCATGGGATTTTCCAGGCAAGAGCCTGTTAACCATGCACTAAAATTACCCTAATGGGACGGAAAAGAACCATATTTTCCAGCACTATTTATTTTTCCTGTAGGTACTCAACCATAGCCACTAAGGGTTTCGAAGTAGCCTTCATTCCCAAAGCCCTTAATTTTCCCTACTAGCTTAGGATTCATCTCACCTACTGAATTTTTTTACTTTTCAGTAGATTTTTAAAATTTTCTGTGATTTTTAAATTAGATCTTCTCACATTTACCTCTTCTTGTTTGGTTTCTTGTGTTTTAAAAGTTTTTCTAATTTCTTGTTTCTTTCACTGGATGTCACCCTGTAAAGCAGTTTTCAGACTGTCCTGTGATTTCCGTTTTTGCTATAGGGACTCATCACATGACTGCTGCTTCTGCTGCATGTCTTTCTCATTATCTTTCACAGTGTTTTCAGGCTCATTCTGAGAGGGTCTCTTGTGTCCTGCACTCTCTTGTGTCCTGTCCAGTGATTTCAGGGTCATCACCACTCCGGCTCCAGGGCCCCCCACCAGGTCTTATATCCGCAGCTTTGGACTTGCATACTATGGTGATGCTGACAATGTCACGTTGCAACATAAATCCTGGTCTGTGAATCTTGTCCACGTCCTGGCTATAAGGTTGTAGCTTTCCTAGTTCTCATACAATTGTTGCCTAACAATGGGAACTGGGCAGTTTCAAGTTTGTTTCTTCAGCCTTCATTTGTAGGCAGAAAAGTCCCCATTCCCCCCAGCCAGGAAGCCTGACTCCAGCCCATGGGGCACTTTCAGCCCCAATACTTCTCAGGATACCCTCTTGGCTACCTTCTTTCCAAGTGTACATAGAACATTCTCCAAGATGACCATGTTCTGAGCTATGAAACAGGTATCAACATACCTAAAGAGAGCTGGAATCATAAACCATTTTCTCTGATCCCAACAGAGTTAAACTAGAAATCAATTAATAGAGAGTTAACTGGAAAATCTTCAGTTTGGAAATTAAACAATATAGTTCTAAATAACTTAGCAATCAAAGATATGTCACAAGGGAAATCGGAAAATCTTTTGAACTGAATGAAAATGGAAACTGACACTTAAAAATGTGTGGGATACAGTTAAGGTACTGTTTAGGGGAAAACTTCTAGCACTAAATGCTTATATTAAGAAATGTTTTGGATCAGGAAACAAGCTTTTATCTTAAGAAACTAGAAAATGAATAGCAAACTAAACCCAAAGCAAGCATAAGGAAGAAAAGATATGGATAAGAACAGAAATCAATGAAATTGAAAGCTGAAAAACAACAGAAATCAATGAAATAAAAAGATCAATAACACTGATAAACCTCTAGACAGAATAATAAGAAAAAGAGATAAGACACAAATGACCAATAACCGGAATGAATGAGAAAGCATCACTACAGACTTTGCAGATATTAGAAGGATAATAAGGAAAAATTATAAACAATTATATGTCAATATATTTGGTATTGATAATTTACGTGAAATGAAAAAATTACTTGAAAGGCACATATTACCAAATATCACTCAAAAAGAAATAAATAATCCTAATTGTCCAATACCTATTTTTAATTGATCTGGTAGTTAAATTAAAAGAAAAACATTTAACAAAGAAAACTCCAGGCCCACATGGCTTCACTGGAAAATTCCACCAAACATTTAAAAAAGAATTATTGACAATTTTATCAAAATTCGCATTTGAATCTTCTGAACACTAGATACTGAGATAAAGACTATGAGAAAAATGAGACCAGAAACATTCAGTACGTAAGGAATGTTCACTTAGAAGTGTCAGCATTCTGTGTTCACTGTACTTTTCACCAGGAGAAATCTAATCTTCATTTAGAGCAGAGGAAGGACAGGTGCCCTGAATCTTAAGGGGAGTCAAGCTCCCCACCCCTCGCTGCATGAGGAGTATTCATTCACGCAGCATCTGTGAATCCACCGAGTAACTGCTCTGGGCCAGGCATCATGTGGGACCCAGGGGCACTTACCCTCAAGTCCTTGGTCTGGGTCTCCAAGCGCCTTATCTGCTCCAGGGTCCCTGCGCTGACACTCAGGCCCTGCAGCTGAGACTTGACCAGGCGCAGCTCGTCGTCCATGGTGGCCAGGTCGTTTAAGAGCGTCATCACACAGCTGTCACAATCTGTGGGGCCACAATCAGAGGCACACGTGCTGCGGGCTGGAGCCACAGGAATGCAGACCAAGCCCCAGGGCTGCACAGCAGCCCGGTTAATATACACATAGCCCATCACAGGCAGAAATCACCATCCGGGACTTCTCAGAGAAGGATGCAATTCTGAAAAAGGGAGATCTCTAGACGGGAGCATTTGACAAAGAAATGGTGCAGTGGGGAGAATGAGTGAGGATGGCCAACAGGTACAAACGTCCAGTTACAGAGGAAAACAAATATTGTATATTCACGCATATATGCGGAATCTAGAAAAATGGTACAGATGAACCTATTTGCGGCAGGTACAGAGATGCAGATGTAGAGAATGGACAAAGAGGGGGAGGGGAGAGTGGGACGAATCGGGGAGTGGCACTGACATGTACACCCCCATGGGCAAAGTAGCTAGCTACTGGGAACCTGCCAGACAGTGAAGCGAGCTCGGCTCAGGGTCTGTGATGACCTAGAGGGGTGGATGGGGTGAGGGCAGGAGGGAGACCCGAGGGAGACCCAAGGCAGAGAGCATACATGTATATGTATATAACTGATTCATGTCATTGTACAGCAGAAACTAACACAAGATTGTAAAGCAACTATACGCCAAGAAAAACATTTTAAAAAATAAAAAACAAGAGAAGTAACTTAGCATGTAAAAGGTACAGCATGATGATTATGGTTAAGGACACTCTATTATATATTTGAAAATCACTAAAAATGTAGATCTTAAAAATTCTTAATGCACAGAAGAAAATCTGTAACTGTGTGAATTGATAGATGTTAACTAACTGTGGCGATCATCTCACAACCTATACATATATCAAATCATTATGTTATAGACTTTAATACAATGTTGCATATCAACTGTATATCAATACAACTGGGCAAATAAATGGTGAACCTATGCAACTTGTTGCTGATTTTGTATGTGGGGAAATGAATAATAAATAGCTTTTATTTATTGAGTGCTTGCTATTTACAAGGAATCATGATAAGGGATTCATAAGCATTTTTCCAACAACTATATGAGATTAGTATAGTTACTATCAACCTCAGTTTTACCATTGTACAAATGATGAAACAGGCTTGAAGAAGCAAGGTCACTGGCATGAGATCATACAGATATTAGTTGGCAGAGACTGGATTTGACCCTAAGTAGCCCTGCTGGAGGAGGGCATGGCAACCCACTCCAGTATTCTTGCCTGGAGAATCCCATGGACAGAAGAGCCTAGTGGGCTACAGCCCATGGGATAGCACAGAGTCGAGATGGCTGAGGCGACTTAGCACACATGCAGCCCTCCTTCCACCTCCTCCCACCAGTGCTTTCCCATGTCACAGTCTGGGGTTCACAGACCTGAAGCTGAACCCCACAACCTGGAAAGGAGGGGGCACTTTCTTTACTCACCGTCGCATTCTTCTCCGGGACCACCATCTTTGGGTTCCTGGCTTATGCAGTCTGAAATGAGGAGTAAACAAAGAAGGCAGTGCTCCTAAACTTACTCTTCATGTACTTTTTAACTTGGCTTTTAGGAAAGCTAGTTTCAGAAAATTTCAGTCACCCAACCACCCAGTATCGCCAGCTCTTCCCTTCTCCCTCCTTCCCTGGGGCCACTGTTCTGAGAGCTGTCCTGGATCCCAGCAGTCTGGCTGCAGGAAGGTCTCTTGTGGCCTCTCTGATGATATATTGTTTCTTCTCTCTAAAGGGTCATGTGATTCCTATGAAGTTAACACTTCAACTTGTTACTGTTGCCTTCATTTGATGGCCTCTTGTTTTAAAACTGGTGATGTCTCTTCCAACATCATCGGAGAACATTCAATAAACACTCACTGAGTGCCTTTGACTCCCTAAGTTCCATGGCCCAGTGCTAGGGGCAGGAATACAAAGATAGAAGACAGAGTCTCTGCTGTCCTATAGGCGCGGGTTCAATGCTCCTTAATGGTCAGGGAACGTAATGGTCCTGCGGGGGAGGTAGACACATTTCACAACAGTGTGACAGAGGCTGTAAGGGAGATATGCGCACACACTGGACTAGCTTCACCAACTATCGCGTGCACATGCTGAATCTTGAGGTCCTCAGCTACAGGCAGGAAAGCCTAACGGTCATCCTTGGACATTCTTCACTCCGCTAACTTCTACTCCTTTCCCCATACCATGCATCCTTAATACTGAAATGTCCTCTCATTTCCCTCTGAAAAACCATCTAACTTCATCAAAGGAAAACTCTAAACTCGAAACTTTCTTAGACATGCAACAAGGAGGCTTTCAGGTGTGCTCTCAATCGCAGGCAATACTCTACACTTTGTCTGTATATAGATACGTTTTAAACCATGTTTGCTTTTCATCATAAAAAAATATATGTTTACTATGGAAAATTTGGAAAGATCAGAAAAATGATACATTAGCCTTGATCCTACCACTCAAAGACAATCAATGTGTCCCCAGTGTATATTTGCATACACTTTACTATATGTAATCATAGGTTTCTCTTACTCATCTTTTTTTAAAAAACACTTTTATTCACTCTTACATGTATATATAAGAAGGACTGATGCTAAAACTGAAGCTCCAGTATTTTGGTCATCTGATGTGAACAAAAGATTCATTAGAAAAGTCCCTGATGCTGGGAAAGATTGAGGGCAGAAGGAGAAGAGGTTGTCAGAGGGTGAGATGGCTGGGTGGCATCACTGGAAGCAATCAACATGAACTTGGGCAAACTCTGGGAGATGGTGAGGGACAGGGAGGCCTGGCGTGCTGCAGTCCATGGGGTCACAAAGAGTCAGACAGGCCTGGGTGACTGAACAACAACAATATATACATATAGCTGTGTCACCTTATTTCCTCAATTAGACCGTGAACTCCTTATAGGCAGGAAACAAGGTTCTATTTCCTTCATAGACTTCTGCAAATACAGCACCTTGGACAGTCTACGGGGAACTTGACTTATGAGGAGGACTGATTTATCAGTGCAATTTTCTCAACAAGTTTGAGTTTTGACCACTAAGGAATCTGTCTGTTACTAGGTAGAAAAAAAAAGAATAAATGAAAAAGGGGTGGGGGGAGGGAATCCCACAGGGACAAATGCATCTCATGTGTGAACATTTTATTCCATTCGAGGAACGAATAGTTGCCATCCTCATTTCAGGTTGCTTATTTTTGTTATTAGAGTAGGGACAAGGAGGCTTGAAAAGGCATCCCTCTCAAAGTATGATGTGTTTGATGTTGAAACTTCTCCTGAACACCTCCAAGGACCTCCAGAGACAGTAGAACTCATCTCCTTTTAAGCCAGTCCTTTTCATCTTTAACCATCTGACACTTTCTATTTGGAATGATTTACGATAGGCCTCCCTGTCGCTTCCACTCCCGGAAGCGAGTTCCAGTGCTTAAGTCACATAGAACGAGACCCACCCTTCTCCCACACATGCCCATTTCAGATCTGTCCTTTCCAAGTCCACTCTCCACTGCCCTCTCCACAGGGCTACAGGTCCCTTCATAGCTTCACTGTCTTTCTGAAGCGTGTCTACTGCTTTGTAAAGACAAACCCCCACACCCCCCACCCCCCACGGAGGACCTGCATGGGCAGTGGACCAGGGAACAGTAAGTCACCTGGTTCTGGACACCAGAACTCGGTGGAGGCAGTACGAGGTGTCTAAGGGGCCATGTCACTCTGTTGATTCATATCAAACTCACCACCGATTGAAACCTTAGCCGTGACTCACTCACCACTACAGGACTGACCACATGCAAGCCTCAACATAATTTTGTCTGGTTAGAACTGGCCCCTCACTCTAGGCTGCTGAGGACCTGTTTATTCTAAATGTGTCATAGTAGGTGTTTTCCGGCTCCTCCAACTTTGCGTCATCTGATAACTGAGTGGGCAGGCCTTCTATATTTCCATTCAGGTCAATGATATTGGACAAGATGGAGCTCACACAAAGCCCCAGAAAGTGACCGCAGGCACCTCATTCTAGACTGACAAGGAGTCATTTACTCTGCAGTCCTTTGGGAACAGTCATTTGAGCAGATCTAACCCACGCATCCAGGGTGTAGTTCTTTACCTTGTCTATAACATGAGAGATTTTATCTAAGGATTTGGTATTGTACTATATCAATGGCGTATTCCTGATAAATCCATTAATATTCTCCATTAGACAGAGGATGAGGTGGTTGGATGCCATCACTGACACAACAGACAAGAGTCTGAGCAAACTCCAAGAGACAGTGGACTGGGAAGCCTGGCGTGCTGCAGCTGGACATGACTTAGTGACTGAACGACAACAAATATTTTCCTTCAAAGAAGGAAACGAAGACTCTCTCTTTTTTCCCCCGCTTCCTTTTTCTCCTAATCCATCTATACTAACTTCCAGTTAATGTCTTTTTCCTGGTAGGTAAAATCTCAATTATACACTCACATTCTAGAACAGTTACTGCTTTAGGAGAAGAGCACTTTGAATTCTTCAGATACACACACAAAGGAAGCTGATGAGAAAATAACCTTATAATGGCAAAGAGAGATCTCACCAAAATCACTGAAAATAGAGTCTAAAGTTATTTGGGCTATAATTAAAGAAGTTTTAAAAAACAATTTACCTTAAAAAAAACCTACTTGAAGTTAAGTTATTCATCAAAGCTGTGAGTACTACCTAAGCATTCCCAACTTTGTCAAAACAAGGGCACAATTTGTTACGTGCAGTTGTGTGCGTGCTTCCTGAAAAGGTCTGTTTGGCTTCTTTGCCTGCTATGATATACCAGTTTGATAAAGGTAGGTTAACAGAGGTGTGAGTTGATCTTACCTCCGTTCAGGGGGTCACAACTGCCCAACTGGCCATTGCTGTTACAATTGCATGGCTGGCAGCTGCCTCCAAATTTCTGGGGATTTCCAAAATATCCGGGAGCACACCTACACAGAATACAGAAAAAGAGAGGAAACACCCAAAGAATGAGTCATTGACTCCACCCAGTTTTCTCAACTTCCAGCTCCCTGTTTGGGATATCGTAGCCCTGTGGGAGAAAAGGCTGACATAGATTTGCATGAGTGAATGTATCTCAGTAGAGATATTTGTGACTTGAATGGGAATGGTGAGGGTGGGAGGCAGGCAGAGATTTCTCCCTTCCCCCTTGACACGCAAATGACATACCTACAGCCAAATGGCTGATGAACAAAACACAAACAGGAGTCAGTGGTCTGACCAGTATGGAAATTAGGGATGGGTGAATTTTATGCAAGAGCTGAATTTCTGAAGATATCACACAATTACATACTGCTTAATTTACAGCTAATTTCCTCAAAGGTTAAAAAAAAGGAAAATTCATACAATTTCAATTTTTTGCATAAAGGGGGATTTTATTAATATTTCTTATTGTACTATTCCAACTCTGAATAATTCATATTTATTTGCAATAATTACTGCAGTGATGTACATAAGGGGCTTAAATAACTGAGCAGTTACAGCTGCTACCTTGGCCTGAGGCCTTATTATTCTAGATGATTTAGTGATGAGATGTCAGTTTCTTATTTATAAGTTAAAAGATCACATTTCCTTGACGGTGAGTTTCTACTTTTCTCAAACAACAAAACAAACCCATGTTAACGTTTCTGGAACTGGGAGGTAAATCAAAATATTTCTGTTCATTAGCAAAGTTCCACTTCCACTCTATTACCCCCTCCCCCAATTGTTATTAAGTTGGTATGTGTGTGTTGTCTTATTATCAGTGGAACTGATAGAATCAAGGGAATATGGCATTTGACTCTCTTCCCAAAATTTAGGGCTTCCCATGTGGCACTAGTGGTAAAGAATTCTGCCTGCCAATGCAGGAGACGTAGGAGACAAGGGTTCGATCCCAGGGGTAAAAAGATTCCCTGGCGGAAGAAATGGCAACTCACTCTAGCATTCTTGTCTGGAGAATCCCATAGAGAGAAGCCTGGCAGGCTACTGTCTATGGGGTCACAAACAGTTGGACACGACTGAAGCGACTGAGCAGGCATGCAACCCAAATTTAAGCTTTGTATCAAAGAATTTCCAGGCAATTTAAATACCCTTTTCTAGTGGATAAACTGGTGATGTAGTGCAAAGGACACAGGCTTGGAGTCAGTAAGATCTGGCTGCATGGATTCCTGCTTCATCACCGTGCGTGTAATCTTGGGCTTATCTGAACCCCACAAGCTTCCACTTCTTCATCTATTCCTCTTATAAAAATGTAAGCTCCATGAGGATGTGATTTTGGGAGGCTGTTTTGCTCACTGATACATCCTTAGCACCTGGACAGTGCCTGGGCACATATTAGGTATCAGATATAAATACATGCTGAATGAATGAATGAAAAATTGTACTAACCATATCTATTTTGGTGGATGGATATAAGATAAAAGATAAAGCAGTAAAGAATCTAGTACAATGCCTGCATATGACAGACACTCAGTAAAAGGCAGCTACTACCATTTTAAGACATGATGAAAATATTCATGTAATGGTATGTATGTATTAACTGGTATCAT
This sequence comes from Capricornis sumatraensis, assembly GCF_032405125.1. NCBI lineage: Eukaryota > Metazoa > Chordata > Mammalia > Artiodactyla > Bovidae > Capricornis > Capricornis sumatraensis. The sequence continues at coordinate 35,466,248 of NC_091089.1, forward strand.
TTGGAATGACTACATTTCAGAAAGTGGATAGGAAGTAGAGAACCCATGTATTCCCTAATTATCAGGAAGGTAACTAAGTTGAGGTGGCTTATCCAAGTCTACTAAGCAGGCTGTCCTAATAATAGGGCTTTCCTTGAAGTGGCCAGCCCCATATTCTGCCTCCTAACCACGCTACCCAAAAGATCTCGGTTTAAAATACTTTTTCTTCAGGTGTCTCACTTGTATCTAAACTTTCTACGTAAAAGATACATATTTACAAAATACCTTACTTAAAAGTTACATAAATATTCCAGAAATTTTATTCTGCTTCTTCCTTAATCTTCCAAAGCAGAATAAAATTTCTGGAATATTTATGTAACTTTTAAGTAAGGTAATTTGAAAAGACTCTGATGCTGGGAAAGATTGAGGGCAGGAGGAGAAGGGGATGACAGAGGATGAGATGGTTGGATGGCATCACCGACTCAATGGACATGGGTTTGGGTGGACTCCAGGAGTTGGTGGTGGACAGGGAGGCCTGGCGTGCTGCGGTTCACGGGGTCCCAAAGAGTCGGACACGACTGAGCGACTGAACTGAACTGGTGCCTTTCTTCTTATTTAGCCATGGTAGTGGCTAAACACAATGAACTAAAGTAAAACTTCCTGATTTCATAGATGACATTGGTACAGCAAATGAAGAGCCGAGAGAGCTTCTGTCATCTGTGGCTCTGAACAGCTGAGGGAGAAACTTGTCCCAGAGCATGGGGTTGGTGGGGGGGGCGGGGGGGGTCTGGAATGTGAGCTGGGAACCCTTCCCTGCCCTTCCCCCAACCTCTGTCCAGCTCTCCTGCATACATCTTTATTCTTCACTCCACACTGTGCTTGTATTTATCATTGCAGAGCTAACCACGAGTGGCTGATGATGCCTGGCAGCCTGGCACAGAGTGGGTGCTCAATAAATGTCTAACAAACGAGAAAATTTGACATTAAAATGGCATTAAACTGTAGAAAAGTTTTTTACACTTGATGTTAGCCAAAAGGCTGAGAAGCGATAGAAAAATTTTTAGCGATGGAAAAGTTTTGTTTCTTTTTTAAACAATACTTGCTTCCTTGATATATGATCAAATGTAACAAACCTAAGCTGAGACTACTGTTAATTAAGAATTTCCCTTTTCCAATCAGCTGCCGGCCAAATGGATGTCTCGAGACTGGTGCTGTTTTCCACTTCACTGTTTGTGAAGAACTGTATGGAGCATTAAATTAGGAAGCCTCTCCCAGATGCCCCATAGCTTTCAAATCATGGAGCCTGGAAGATCCTTCCAGGCCCACTCCCCACTCTACCTATCTTTCCTGTCTCACTCAGGGTGGCTGCCCCTTCCGTCCTTCCCCCTTCAGTTCTAGTGGGATGCCCCTCCTGTTGCAGCCTGATTTAGCCCAGTTCCCTCTGTTTTAGGGCTAACCCTGGTGACGTAGGCTGTAAAGAATTCACCTGCAATATAGGAGACCTGTGTTGGGAAGATCCCCTGGAGAAGGGAATGGCAACCTCCTCCAGGATTCTTACCTGGAGCATCCCATGGACAGAGGAGCCTGGTGGGCTACAGTTCATGGGGTCACAAAGAGTCAGACACGACTGAGAGATTAACACTCTCACTTTTTCTATTTCAACAGCCCTTTGTATGCCTATTCACCACTAGACTGGAAAACCCTTGAGGGCAGAGTCTGTGCTCTGGTTCCTCCTGTGTCTCTAATGCTCAGGACAGTGCCAGGCAGATACTGGGATGGAAAGAATGACTAATAGATGTGAGACAAACGTGAGCTAGGTTCCCTTTGCAGAAATGAAAAACAGAAAAAATTTGAATTGCTCCTTTTTACCATGGGGTAGTGTCCAGACCCTCAGCTGATGCCCATAAAAAGGGTGTCCCCTCTTCCACTCATGGCAGGTACCCTTGAGGCCCTTTGACTTGCTTACATTACTTCCCTGACCTGAGCTGTCTTCCAGCTCCACCTCCCAGCTCCACTGGGTTCTAGCCATCCCCTCAACCTACGTAAGTCCCACCTTGTCCATAAAATGTTTCGGATACCCCTAGTCCACAGTAGCCCCCCTTACGATAAAATTCAGTTGAATTGATTTTGTGTGTGTGTGTCTTTTTTAATTTGGTTAAACTCTTCTAAAGTTATCCCTAAAAACAATATGCCAGAATAGTCCAGGAAAAAATTTAAGTAAGGGTTATGGAGGGCACCTGGCTCAACCAAACAGTCAGTCATTTTATAGTTTCAGAAATGATTCAGAAGTGATAATGGCACAAGAACCAAATAAAATGTACAAATCCCCAAGTCCATACAGAAACTTCGTACATATTTAGCTTCAGTGAATGCCTTCCCTGGTGGCTCAGTTGGTAAAGAATCCGCCTGCAATGCAGGAGACCTGGGTACAATCCCTGGATTGGTGAGATCCCCTGGAGAAGCTTCAGTGAATTCATCTAACAGGACCCAGGCAAAGAGGGATGAGGGCATGAGCGTATGGGAATCTGTCCCCATCAGTCTGCGAGCACACATCCTATGGTGAGCATAACACGAGGGATGTGAGCTTGCTCTCCCTCCAGCTGGGCTCGTCTCTCTGTGCCTCTCCTGACAAGAACGCTTCCCCCTACAGAGTACAGTTCTAGATGAAGCCAGATGCTGTGCACATTTCATGCAGCATGGTCCCCCTGGATTATGGAGACACAGAATACTGGAATATTTGAGCTCTGGTCAATTTTTGTCCTATATGTTGACCCTAAGTCTATCTGCCATGTGAGAAGCAACACCATAAAAAAGGCGGTTTCAATATTTCACTAACATCGAGATTTGAAGTTAAGAAGTAAAACCACTAAAGTTCAAAAACAGGGATTTCCCTGGGGGTCCGGTGGTTAAGATTTCATCCTCCCAATGCAGGGGGGATGGGTTCAATCCCTTATCGGGGAGCGAATATCCCATATCCCTCACAGTGTGGTGATATAAAACCGAAAAACCAAAATAGGTATAAACATTTATATCCAACTTTCTCCAAGGCCAAGAGTCGGGGGGATGATGGAACTTACGTGGAACTTCCTGGCCCTGACATGATGTTATCAATGAATACTTATTATTATGGAAACAGACTGAAAATGAAAGTGTTAGCCACTCAGTCACGTCTGACTCTTTGCGACCCCATGGACTGTAGCCCACCAGGCTCCCTCTCTTCATGGGATTCTCTGGGCAAGAAGACTGGAGCGGGTTGACATTTCTTTCTCCAGGGAATCTTCCTGACCCAGGGATCGAACCTGGGTCTCCTGCACTGCAGGCAGATTCTTAACTATCTGAGCCACCAGGGCACCCTGCAAGGAACAGATTACTAATATATAATTAAATGAGAAAATAAGTCAAAACAAAAATCAAAACTGAAATCTACATTATTGTTAAATATAAAGTCTGTGCATATAGAACTGATGTGTAAGAACATATAACAACTTTTTTTGGGGGGCTGCATGTGGGATATTAGTTCCCCAATTAGGGACTGAACCTGTGTCCCTTGCAGTACAACCAGGGGACCATCAGGGAATTCCCTTCAGCAAATTTTAACCATTGTTTTCTGTAGGCAGAATAACTGAACACCACAGTAGGTGGGCAGGCGTGAGCATAGGGCAACTGTAAGGGTGTGGTACTTACTAGTTTTTTTGCCTTATTAGCTTTTGGCGCACCTATTTTATGGGGATTCCCAGGTGGCACTAGCAGTAAAGAACCTGCCTGCCAATGCAGGAGATAGTAAGAGACATGGGTTTGATCCCTGGGTCGGGAAGATCCCCTTGGAGGAGGGCATGGCAACCCATTCCAGTATTTTTGCCTGGAGAATCCCCATGGACAGAGGAGCCTGGCAGGCTATACCCATGGGGTTGCAAAGAGTCGGACACAACTGAAATGACTTAGCACACACGCACCTGTCTTACATCATTTTCATAATTTATAACACTTTTTATAATTATGTACTGATCTTATGATAGTTATTTTGAACTTTAAAATGTTATCCACATGATTCATTTTACTGTTACTTTCTCAGATATAAATGTATGTGTATGCTCTCTTCCTGTTTAGATGACAAGTATCTTCTGTACCCTTCACAATAAGTGGGCAGAATAGCTAATTATGAAATATTGTTCAGGAAAAACGCAAGCTTGGCTCTGCGCTGTTTATAATCAAGTACATACCTTCCATTCTGTAACATGTATCCTTTTGCTTCCCAAACATTACTAAACACCTATTATATGAATAGCAGCTCACTAGGCACGAAGGGATTCAGAAATGGGTGAGACACAGACTGTCCTGCCAGTGTTCATAATGTTGTGTGTGCATTAACAGGGGTGTGTGTGTAGGCAAACCTAGGGCTGTGGATATGTGTGCATGTGTGGGAGTAGGTAGAGTTGCATGTTTGTGTACAGGCAAGCAGGGATGTGTATATTTGGGGATAGAAGTTTGAGTTTCGATGGTGGTAGGAGTATGTAGATATATGTCTGGGTAGGGGCATGCAGGAGTGTGCGTGGGAGTGGGGGTATGTAGGCATATATGTAAGCACGTGGGCATACAGGGGCGTTTGCTAGAGTGTATAGGCCTATGACATATTGGCCCTAATTCTCAAATTTCCACATGTACAAACCAAGGAAGAGAAGGAAGTTAATGATTTATGAAGTGACAGTCTTGTGTTTTTCCCAAGAGACCTTTTCCCAGCCTCAGAGAAACCAGAGGCCCCACCCCATCTCTGAGCCCCACCCGCACCCAGGGTGCCTGCAGCAGCCTGCCTGCAGAGCCCACCCCACCTGTGAGATGGGGAGGAGGTGAGAAGGCGGGCACGGGGGAGGGCGGCACCCACCTTTCACAGCGTGTTCCTGTGTATCCAGGTTTGCAGAAGCACTGGACGTTTTCTCCAGTCACAACACAGCCAGTGGCAAAACTTAAAAAAAAAAAGACAGAAAAAAGCCCCAGTAGAAACATAAACCCACAGGTTTTTATGCTCATTATTTTTTGCCACATGAAGTGAAACTGGAAACCAAGGGTCCAGGTACCTTTCATGTGAAGAAAATTTTGCCCATCAAAACTTGTCGAGAGAATGATGAATGATTTCAGCTGACATCAGGCAAATCTGGGTGAATAGAGACTGAAGGCATTTTTATTTTCGGCTTGGAGAAATACATTCCTTCCCTTAAGACAGAGTAAAGTAACGCACTTGGGAAGAGATGGTGACGACAGCACTTTTTCCAGAAATAACAAGGAAGGAATCAAACAAGTCTGGGCAGAAGAGAGGAACAGAGAGTTCTGATTCTTCAAAAAAAAATTTTTCCCCTCCTTGCTTATTCTAGTTCTTTTATTTTATACTGGGCACAATCCCTTCTGGGAAGAAAAAGTATGTGTGTGGAGGGCTCGGGGGTGGGGGCAGGCCCACCCAGAGTGCCCTCAGAGTCCCAGAGGGGACTAAAGCCCAGAGCATGCTTGGGCCCAGCTAGCTCTGTGGACATGGTCCCTGGTGATTTCCACACTTTTCCAATCAGGCTGTTGGAACTTCTATTCTCTTTCTTTTAGTTCTGAACTGGTGTGTTTATAGAAGCTTCTTTTAAAAAAAAATTAAACCAAGAGACCATGAATAAGTCCTTGTTGCCTTACGAAGAAACATCTATGACCACTGAGCATTCCACTGACATAGATCTGAGGGGAAATAACTCCATTTATCACTAGCTGGTAAGAGAATTCTGATTTTTAAAACTATGTGTTTATTTGGGTGTGCTGGATCTTAGCTGTGGCTCATGGATTTAGTTGGGCTTCCCAGGTGGTACTAGCGGTAAAGAACCTGCCTGCCAATGGAGGAGACATGAGACTCCTGTTTGATCCTCGGGTCAGGAAGATCCCCTGGAGGAGCGCCTTCCTGGAGAATCCCATGGACAGAGGAGCCTGGTGGGCTCCCTAGGGTCGCAAAGAGTCAGACTCGACTTAGCACGCACGCATGTAAGCTTAGTCGCTCTGTGGCATATGGGATCTTAGTTCCCCAGCCAGGTATTGAACCTACATCCCCTGAATTGGAAGGTGGATTCTTAATCACTTGACCACAAGGGAAGTTTCAAAGAGTTCTTATTTGGGAAGCTTCTCTTGGACAATTAGATAGATATAGAGTTACACCTTTAAAGGGACAGTTAGAAATTTGTCAGCAGTATTAATATTGCTGGAAGGAGAATTAGATAAAAATAGGATTTTACTGATACATCCTAGGAAATGTGTGTTACTTCAACTACACAGAAGCTGAAAGCTGACCCTTGATGATAACATGCTTTGCAACTAAAGATTAAATGCTTTCCCCAAGCACCCTGTGAACATCTTGCAGCTTTTTACTCTCTCCAGCTTCTGTTCAAACAAGCCTGGGCAAGTGTCAAGTGATAGATCCCTTTACAAATAAAGCCACAGGACCAGGCAGGTCTAAGGAGTATCAAACACACAGATAGCAAAACAGAGTGGATATTTCAAATACGTATCTCCAGAAAAGCCACATTGGGCAGGTGGCTTCTAATAATTTTAAGACTTGGCCAATTTCTCTGCTAGCTCAGCTGATATCAGCCAGCCTTGTGGTCCACACTTGCTCCTGAACCTGTGCACTACTGGTACTTGATCACCATCATTCTGATTTTTCAAATCAAACCTTGCTTCACTTGGTTACCTGTTTATATTTTGTCTGGACTCACAGTGAACTTGTGATTATGAGCAAGAGTAGGACAAAGTGCCAAAGCCAAACTGAACATGGATTATCACGAAAGGAAAATGACGGCTTTCTACCTACAGAGTCTACTGACCTTACTGGAGCCTGGATGATAATGCAGATCACATCTCTCTGAGGCTCAGAACTGTCCTGTGGCTTCCATCACACTGAGGATAAAAATCCTTAACATCCAAGTGCCTTACTCTAGCCTGAAAGGTACAGGATCTGTATCCTGGCTGTCCCACCAACCTCATCTCCCAGCCAGCTCTCTCTCAGTGCAATCAAGCCATCCATGCCTTCTTACTGTCTACAAACAATCACAGGAGTTTTCTCATCTGTTTTTTTCCCCCTTGCCATGGACCCTCATCATATTGTCTTGGTACTCCACCTCATCACTCAGGAGTCCCTGCCCAACAACTCCAGAAAGCTCTGCTACCACCCTCTGTAAAGAATCCACTCACTATCTGTCACATAACGCTTTTCTCAGTGGTGTGGCCCATCTCTGAAGTTATACTTCAGACTGATTTGTGCACATTTTACTGAGTAACAACCCCACTCTCTCCTCACATTCTTCAGGTGAAGCTTAATGTCTTTGCCAGCCTTCTTTACTGCAGTTACCCCAGCATCTGGAGAAGGGATGGTGCTCAATAAATTGCTTAGCCATTGAACAAATAGCAAAAGAAAAGAGGAAAAGGCAAAACTCTGAAGAACACAACTTGGAGAGTCTGTTTTTGTTTGGTTTTGTTCCCATTTTGTTATTCCTTTTTTAAAAATAGAAAATTGTTTTATTGAGATAGACTTCACATATCATACAATCCACCCACCTAAAATGTTAGATTCAATGGCTTTTAGTGTGTTCACAGAATTGCACAGTCATGATCACAATCAATTTTAGAGCATTCTCATCACCTCTAAAAGAAATTTTATGCCATTTAACAGCCCCTTCCCATTTCTTCCCACCACCCATTCCCCAGCCCTAGACACCCATCAAACTATTGGGTTGGCCCAAAAAGTTAAATCGGGTTTTTCCATCACGGCTACAAAAAATCCGAATGAACTTTTTTTGCCAACTCAATACTTCCTGTCTTCATAGATTACTGTCAAACGTCTACAGTACCTGTCTGAATGAGGACATGGGCAGACTCTACAGGATCCATGAACGGTGTTCCAATAGTGGCCCTCTTTACAGCGCTCACAGTGTTCCCCTGCAGTGTTATGCTGGCAGTTCTTGGGAGAGAGAAACGGTAAAATTAATAACAACCTACTACATTTATTACTATTGAGATTGCTGTCATCTTAATTACTCACACAATTATAACTCAAATCCTCTGACACAGCAATATAGGTTTTGTTAATCATATGCTTTTCCTACCCAGCCAATCATTGTTGGTGCCAGAAAAATGGTGTACTTGCCCTTCCATCAGCTATGCGGTGTTATCATGGGGAGGAAGGGTGAAATGGAGCCAGATCAGTGGGGTTAAAATCCCACTTGAACATTCCATAGCTGTGGGGATCTTGGGCAAGTCCCTTCACCTCTCTGGGCCTTGGTGAGATTTTTTAATAAATCTACTTTTTTTGCCCATGCCACATGGCATGTGGGATCTTAGTTCCCTGACGAGGGACCGAACCTATGTCCCCTACACTGTGTGGAAGTGGCTGAGTGTGAAGTCTTAACCACTGGACTGCCAGGGAAGGTCCATATAAATCAATATTAATGGTGTATGATTTATATACTATTCTCATTTTCCTAAAATGTACAGTTAAAATAATGCCCACTTTCCAAGGTTATCAGGACTTGTAGGATCCAGAGAGGAGTCTCTCAGGGGTGTCAGGTGAGGGTGCTGGCGGCTTCCTGTACTTTTACTTTGCTCGGCCTCCCTGACTCTCTCAGAAACATGTGTTCTTTTGACCTAAGTGTTCCCCTTTTCACATTAGCTCCCTTTCTTTATTATTTATTTACTTGGCCATGCAGGGTCTTAGTCGTGGCAGGTGGGATCCAGCTTCCTGACCAAGGATTGAACTCAAGCCCCTGCCTTGGGAGCTCAGAGTCTTAACCACTGGATCACCAGGAAAGTCCCAGTTTCCTTCCTCTTATGGCTCCAAATGACAATTTTAAAGAAGAACTGCCTGGAGAGAGATGTTTCAGTCCCATGTCAACTTAGTTCTGAGCTGAAAACACTGAAGAAGTAAGAACGTGGAGAAGCAAGAATTGTGGTGAGGTTACCTGAATCCTATGATAAATCCTCCCCAGACCCCTCTGAACTCTGGGCCTTTATAGGGGCACAGGGAAAGGAGCATAGAAGGGGGTTAGAAACTGAGTTGCTTGATAAAAAGCCCATAAGAATGTCTGAAATACCACTCACTCTCAGCTGAAAGCATCTACCCTGAAATCTGTCTTCCTCAGTCCTGCAAATTTGAGGCATCTACCTATCAGATTTCCTTGTTTTACTGTCAATGAGTGAGTGAATGAATGAATCCATATCCACCCTCACAGCATGTGCTTTCCAAGGTCCCTGTGACGGCAAATATCTACTGTGCGTGAACTAGCTGCTCAGCTATGCTAGGTATCAGGGGCACAAAGACAGATTGGAACCCTGACTCAGGGGTGGGAATACGATGACAGAGGTGTTGGCAGCATGCCCTAATAGCCAGAGGAGCCTCAGGGAGGCGATGAGGCCTGTGTGGAGGACAGAAGGAGAGGAAGGAGCTAGGTGGAGAAGGGAGGAAGGACACACTGGGCGCAGGGGTTGGTGTGCACAGGACCTCAGTCTTGCAGGAGCATAGTGGTGTGGACGGACAACCTGCAGCAGCTGGTGCTCCCGAGGGTGAAGTGCAAGGGGGCAGGCTATGGCTGGAGAGGCGGCAGCACAGATCAAGGGGCCCTGAGGCTGCCTGAGGAGTGTGAACGTCTGGTAATGAGCCTCAGGGGATCCCCGAGTCAGCTGTGAGTTTCAGATAAATCATCCTGGAGGTAGGGGAAGACTGGCTCCAGCAGCAGGGAATAAAAAGGACGAAAACCAGCGTGGTGCTCCAGTAGATGGGACTTCGAACTCCCTATGCAGGGGGCCTGGGTTCGATTCCTGATCAGGAAACTAGATTCCACGTGCTGAAACTAAGAGTTTGATGCCTCATCTAAGAGCTGGGGCAGTCAAATAAATAAATTAAAATAATTAAAATAAATATAAAATGGGCTTCCTTGGTGGTACCAGTGGTAAAGAATCTTCCTGCCAATGCAGGAGACATGAGAGACGTGGTTTAGATCCTTGAATCGGGAAGATTCCCTGAGGCAGGAAGTGGCAATGCACTCCAGTCATCTTGCCTGGGAAATCCCATGGACAGAGGAGCCTGGCTATGGGGTTGCAAAGAGTCAGACACAACGGAGCAATCACATGTGTTAAGCATAAAAAATAAAGTAAGATAATTGAAAAGTAAAATTCCCTTAAAAATATATAAAAAGGAGGAAAACTGAAGAACGACGATGAGAAGAGAGAGGAGGGAAGGAAACGAAGGGAAGCTGAGACGTGACTGGGTAGCAAAGGCAGAGGAAGGGAGAGGAAGCGGCCAGGAGAAGGCGGAACAGCAGCGCCTCAGCAGAGAGCAGCGAGCCGGTCATCAGAGCTCCGGCGGCCAGCGGCGCCCACAGCACACGTCACTGGCTTCGGCTGCCTCCCTGCTGGCCACATGCTGCTTCACTGGCGGGGGGTGGGCTGGCTTCTTTTCACCCTTTGAAGCTTATACTTGAAAGGACAGGGAGAGGCGCACATGTGTGAAGGTCTCAGATTTCAGAATTGACTCTGGACCTCGGGAAGTGGGGGCCAGTGTACAGGATCATCCCGTCTGCCAGCGAAAGGGGCTGGGTCTCCTCACTTCTGTTTTCTGAGGATGGGGCTGTGTGCACAGCTCCCGGGCAAGGGCCATGTTGGAGAGCAGGGCCAGCACCCACGGCCTGCCACTGAGCTGCACCCGTGTGTGTGTACTCATGTGTGCACATGTACATGTGTGTACACAAGCACACCCCCCACCACACAGCAAGCCTCCTGAGAGTAGGGATTATGTCCGATGGTTCTAACCCCAGCACTTAGCTTGGTCCTTCCCATAAAAGCAAATACTCAGCAAGGGTTCCCTGAATGAATCAGTTCTAGAGGGCATGTGGCCGTCAAGGACAAGGGAAGACGGAGCTGCAAAGAAAAGTGAGAAAGAGAATATTGTTGTTTGATTCAAACATGAATTATGACTCTCACTAGCGATCCCTTCACTGGGTGGATGGACTACAGAGAAAACTCCCTTTGTTCTCTGGCAGCTTTTATAAAGTGGCCTTGCAATGACTCAACAGCAAGATAAGTATTTTTCATGACAGTGTCTACCTGTGTTACACACATCACACAGTATGAAATACAAACGATTACATGAGATACCAAAGAGCTGGAAAATACTACTGCCTGACATCTCTTACACTTTTGGAACTTATACGGCTAAAGTCCTACAGAATATTCTGTCAGCCTCTTTACGACAATTTCCTGTCCTGGCCTGTTCTGTCTTGCAGAGGAAATAGCTCCTCAGGACACGCTGAATGGGCATAAAACAGTCTAGGAACTCAAAGAGCTGAAACACACTCTAGGTGCCTCACACAATGCAGAAGAAGCCCGCGCCAGGACAATGTATTTCTGAACCGCACAAAAGAAGTGGGGGCTCTGTATTCAGGCACCAACGTGGCCTCCTTTCCTCAGAACTGTCCATCTTCCTTCTAGCTGGGGAGGCCGTGGCTACTGGAGGGGGGACCTCTGAGGATAGGGAGGAAGACAGCAGAATAAAAACTGTTTTGCTTCAGGATGCATGAGAAAAATCTCCTGAGAACCTAGTTTTGTGTGGGAGAATTTTCTAAAACATACCCTAGGAAGGTAGTTTTCTGGTGGCTAAGTCATAAACCACTGGGACTCCCCTTGCCTGTCTTCCCCCATGAACGCACTGCCTTGGCAGCCATGGGGGTTAGTGTTTGATGGATGGAGAGTGTGCCTTCAGCCTTTGCAAGCATCTCCTCCTCCTCTGATCAATTTCTTCAGCCACAGCTCATCTGACAGCAATGAGGTCTCCTCCCTGCAACCTCCTGCCCCACCGCACCCTCAACAAAACTGAGGTCCAAAGGAGTAGCTCTGGTTTACCATATCCTGGCAAGAGTTAGGGCTTCCCCAGTGGCTCAGGGGTAAAGAATCTGCTGGCAGTGCAGTAGCTGCAGGAGACACAGGTTTGACCCCTGGGTTGGAAAGATGGAGGAGGGCATGGCAAGGATGTCATGCCAGTACCCTTGCCTGGAGGATCCCATAGACAGAGCAGCGTAGTGGGTTATAGTCCACAGGGTGGCAAAGAGTCGGACATGACTAAGCCACTTGGCACACACGCATGGCAAGAGTTAAACCCCAGCATCTACCCATTATTATCATCTAGTGAGACTCAGAAGCTAAGGTGTAATTTAATTGCTCAGACAGAACATTCTCTGACGGGGCACATTAAAATGGAGGGAAAAGGGACTTCCCTGGCAGTCAAGTGGTTAAGACTTCGCCTTCTAATGCAGGGAGTGAGGGTTCTAGTTGGGAAGCTAGGATCCCACATGCCTTACAGCCAAAAAAAACCCCAAAACATAAAACAGAAGCAAAACTGTAACAAGTTCAATAAAAACTTTAAAAATGGTACACAGGAAAAGAAATCTCTAGAAAAAAAAAATGGAGGGAAAAGTGAGTGTGAAGTAATTCAGCCTGGTTACCTGGTGGTTCACCCTGCCCCCCACCACCCCATCCCCTGCTCACATAATCACCTCTATTTAGGGTTCGGTAAAGGTGACGTCTGATGTCTGAGGGCCTAGCGGAGGGGGACCGGGAGACACAGATCATTTGTTAGTAACATTCCAGCTCAGTTTACTCACAATGCATACTCCCGAGCCATCCTGGCAGCGATTGGAATGCCCGTTACAGTTGCAGGGAACACACCGTCCGGTGTATAAGCCTTTGTTCTCACGATAGTATCCAGGGCTGCATCCCTGTTTTGCAAACAAACCGTTTAGTCGATACAAAGAAAGAAATTTATTATCTGAGGCAGGTGACCATCCTGACTGTCAAGCACTGACCTTTCTATCTTCCCTACTTTGGTCAGTGTGTGAACTTCCACTTTCCAATGCAAGCCAGGTTCGCTTGCTTTTTCCATCAGGTTTTCTGTTGTTTTCACATCCTGGTAGGTATGTGAGTTTGTGGTGGAATGGGAGATGCGTGGTGGGGAAATCAGAGCAAACAGGGTGTAGGGGGTTGACTATGGAAGTTGGGTGCCTCTCCTTCTCAAGCCAATTGTTTTGAGGGCCAGTGGAGGCATGGAAGGCTGAGAAAGCAAAGAGGATCAGGACCTCAGTCCACCAGCGGGGAGGACCTCTGAGCAAATCCCTTCAAGTTCAAGTTCTCTTTGGGTAGCCACTCCTTCTCCAAGTGTGGATTTGGGCTGGTGGGGGAGCTGGGTGGGAGGAAGGGAAAGCTGGGATCACCACTGGGATTTAATCAATAATGGCAGGTCCAGTGGAACCCATTCACTGCCACTCACCAGACCACAGGTGACAGGGAACCCTGGGGGAAAGGAAACAGCTTGCATTCTTGTACAGAACTTGATAGGGATGTTTGGTTCCCACTGAACACAAAGACCCAGCTTAAGGCAATTTCCTTGAGTGTGGTCTTGTTCTCTTGTTCAACATTGCTCTGATTAACCCTATCTCCTCTATATCATCTTCTTCCAGTATAATGCTGCAAGTTATTATTTTTCATGTGGATGAGAAGAATTATGGGTTTTTTTTTGATGAACTGATATATTTTTTGAAAAGTCTAGTTAAGAATGTCCCTGGGACTTCCCTGGTGGGCCAGAGGTTAAGAATCTGCCCACCAATGCAGGGGAACAGGTTTGATCTCTGGTGCAGGAAGATTCCAGCTGCTCCAGGGCAGCTAAGTCCGTGTGCCTAGAGCCCATGCTCCGCAGCGAGAAGCCACCAAAATGAGAGGCTCGAGCACTGCCAACTAGAGAGTAGCCCCGCTTGCCACAACTAGAGAAAGCCCATGCACAGTGATGAAGACCCAAGTGAAGTCGCTCAGTCGTGTCCGGCTCTTAGCGACCCCATGGACTGTAGCCCACCAGGCTCCTCCATCCACAGGATTCTCTAGGCAAGAATACTGGAGTGGGTTGCCATTTCCTTCTCCAGGGGATCTTCCCAACCCAGGGATCGAACCCAGGTCTCCCACATTGCAGGCAGACACTTTAACCTCTGTGCCACAGCACAGCCATAAATGATTAAATAAATAACTTTTTAAAAAGAATGCCCCCAGTAGGAAAAAAAAAAAAGCAATTATTCTTATACCAGCCATTAAAAGTTACTTAGATTTCTGCCTCTAAAGAGAATTTCTGCCTTGAAAGTCATTTTCTTCATTTTGGCAGAGCCAATCACCGATTAAACTTAGGTGTAGTCTCTAGTTTCCTTCACTGATCTCCTACAGGGCCTATCTTTAACGCATCCGGAAAAATTAATACTTCAAGATAAAGATGATCTTTAATCTAATCTCTTTAAACAGCACATACATCTATGAGACTCTGAAGCTATAGCCAAGGGAAATTTGCTCTCATTCATTCATGGCCTTAAAGGTCTCTACCTGGGCAAGCCAAAGGGAAAAAGAAGCTCACACACTCCCCAGAGTTGAATATTCCAGTTGCTGCTAGAAATTCCTTCTAAAACTACACACAATGATGCCAAATCATACACAATAACAATACTAGAGTTTCCAATATAATTTTCCCTTCAGCTATTAGGAACCATGTCGAGGCAAAAGAATGCACTACAAAATCTTAGATTACTGAATGGGCTTGTCTAAGGAGAATCCAAACATGAAAGGAATGTTCTTGAGCTGAAAGCACAACTGAGAGATACATTTGAACTTAATTCAGCCAGTAGTGGTATGAGCGTATCTACAAATAATCTCTACTAATAAGGCACAGGGCCTTATAATTATCACCATATACCCCATTACATGCTTATAAAATTACCCGATTTAATAAAGAACAAATTATCTAAATAATAAATATATATGGTTTATTTATGACACCATGCCCAGTAAAAGCTTTAATTAAATATTCTTTGGTGGGTGAGGATGGTCTATCCTGATTAAAGGTAAATCACCCATCTTAATTTGCTTTTGCTTAGGAATAGAAAAGCACTCCGCAAGAACTATGTATCGTGACTCTCAGAACATTTGTCGGTTATGGAAATATAATTATTTTCTCACCTCTATAAAGCACACAAACTCTACATTTAACATACAATTCAGTTCAACTATTCAGACTGTATTGAAGACTTATTCTAAATGAAAACGAATGTGTCCTAACATGTTACTTCAGTAAAGAGACTTTGCAACTACTAATTTTTTAAGTGATAATTTTTCAGGATAACTTTTCCAATAAACTTTTGTAGTACAAATGATAAAATGATGTCTCTATCAAGTTTCCTGGATCACTTTAGCAGCCATAGAATTTATATCTCTGTGAATATACAAGTACCATCCAGGAAGTTTAAATATAGTGAAAGCAGAATTTATGAATGTTTAATGCCTGGCAAATTGACGCACATTTGTTCGGTATTACACAAAGCTGATCTCATCACTTTTCTTAATCTTAAATAGGGATTCCACTGATTCTCAAGGTTTACTTTATAGGTAATTTTTCTCCCAAGCAGAACCTGGAAACCTACAGGCATCCAGACTCTTATCCTAAGGCTTGGGTTCGTCTAGAAAGGGCACAAAGTTTCCTAGACATGAACATCCCACAGGCATTCAAACTCTAGCTGCCTCGGCATTTCCAGGTGGGCTGATGTTTATACGGTTTGTGGTTAACAGCCCAGGAGAGCGATCTGTCAGGCACCGTAAGGCACCGTAATGAACACTGCCAGTCAGCGGATGGTGAAGCCATCGGCCCCTCCCCCAGCCCACCCACTCCTCACTCATCACCCTGCCTTGAAATCTCAGGGAGCTGGGAACCCTCCCCCACCCAAAGCAAAACGTAAAAGGGCCGTTACCTGGTTGGGCTTAAGCTCCAAATAACTTGCTTGCAGTTGGTATTGACCCGGAGATGGAGGAAGCACTACCCTTTGCTGCTGTGAACTGTACCCCAGACACTGCTCCAGGGCTGCCCCAAAGATCCACAGCCATCCCACACTCCGGGCAGACCACCTCACTGCCGGGGGCATCGTGGTCCCTGGGCGTCCCGCTGGCTGCGCACAGACCTCTGCCTCTCCCTCTTATACCTGCCCTTCCTGCTGGCTGCCCAGGCCGGGCTGACTCAGGTAGAAGGCAGGCTGTCTGCGGCAGGAGGCCCCACCTGTAAACTTCACCTGTGAGTCAGCCTGGGAGAGAGCGCATATAACAGTCCCGCGGGCAAACGCGCTACTCTGTAATTCCTGCCAGGTGGGGCAGGCATCACCTTCTACCCACCTCACCCCCCAGACAGCACTCGAAGCTGTAAATCACAGGCTGAGTCATGCGCCTAGAACACGCCCTGGGCAGCAGGGTGGTGAGCCAGAGGTCCCTCTCTTTCCCTCGGGCTAGAAATTTCACTTAATCGGGCTAGAAAAGACAGAGAAGACAGGGGGACAAAGAGCGGAGGTACCTGCGGACTAAAAGTTACCTGGCAGGAATCCCGAGAAAACCACAGTGAGTATATTATATTTTAACCTGCAAAATAGGTCGCATTTTAATCTGCAAAGATATTATACCTGCAGGTTAAAAAAAGAACTGATGTGCAGATCACCTTTAGGGTTTCCTGCAATCCAGGGGTCGGGAGGGGAAGTTGCTAACTGCATATCCGACAGGCGTCTGGAATTCTCAAGATGCCAGTGTTTGCTATTTCCTATTCACTGTACTACCCACTGTGCTTTCTTTCCCTCTCTTCAGGAAGAGGAAATATTTGCAGCTTGAGATATGAAATAGCTTCATGTTACAGCACCCTGAGGACAGTCAAGTTGACTTGGCATCCGCTGAGGATCTGCTGTGAGCTGGAAACTTGGCCTGAAACTTCCCCTGAAGAATCTGGACTATAACTCTGTGGGGGGATGGGTGCTGGAAAGAGGCCCTGGATTAAGGAAAGGCAAGAGGACCCTGGATCAGTTCCTGGGAAGGCAGTGGCTCACATACTGGGACATGCAGGGTTACTTCCTTCCTGCCTCCCGGAAAGTCCAGATTTCTACAACCCCCAGGATCCACTGAACTCCTAATGCTTTCTGATGGGTTTTGAGACAAGTGATTTTTTTTTTTTTCATTTTTATAAGATAAGATGCTAGACACCCAGCAGAAACTTGTTTGATGGTCAGAGGGCTCCAGGCTGTCCAAGAGGGCTGGACAGCAGACAGGAGTGCCAGCCCCAGGAGCCCTCCAGGGCATTTGATGGTTGAGGGGCAGCTCCTACCTGGCAGGAGTCACCAGTGTAGTCAGGGGGGCAGGCACACATCTCCACGCTCTGTGCTCGACGTCCACTTCCTGTTTCCGAGGCCTCCTCCAGCCCCACCCCGCTCAGGGTGAGCCGCTGCGTCTCGGTGAAGTAGAGGCCCCGGAGGTGCACACCTTGCAGTCTAGACAGCATGGTCATCAGCTCCTCCCGGGACACGGGGGCATGGCTACTGGCATGTCTGAAGTTTCCCTACACGTGAAAGCAGAGAGGCGAACTCAGTCCCAGGGACCGCAAGATAGCCAGCCAGAAGGAACCCAACAAAAGACACTGAAAATGCATCAGGAGTAGAGAACAAACTTATGGTTACCAAGTGGGGAAGGTGGGATAGACCGGGAGACTGAGACTGACATACATACACACTGCTGTTCAGGCACTCAGTCATGTCCAACTCTTCGTGACCCCATGGAGTGTAGTACGCCAGGCTTCCCTAGTTTACTACGCATAAACTACACAGATTATAGTATGTAGTTTATACATAGTAAACTGTTCCTAGTTTCCCAGTTTATTATGTATAAACTCAACATTACTATGTATAACTAGATAACTAGTAAGAACCTACTGCATAACACAGGGAGCTCTACTCAACGCTCTGCGTGCATGCGTGCTAAGTCACTTGAGTCCAACTCTTTGTGACCCTATGACTGTAGCCCACCAGGCTCCTCTGTCCATGGGGATTGTCCAGGCAAGAGTACTGGAGTGGGTTGCCATGCCCTCCTCCAGGGGATCTTCCTGATCCAGAGATCGAACCTGGGTCTCCTGCACTGCAGGTGGATTCTTTACCACTGGCCCACTGAAGAGACTCTACGGTAACCTAAATGGGAAGGGAATCAGAAAAAGAGGGGATATATGTATACATATAGCTGATTCACTTTGCTGCACAACAGAAACTACCCCAACCTGGTAAAGCAACTATTTGTTGTGGTTGTTGTTTAGTCACTAAGTTATGTCTGACACTTTTGTGACCCCATGGACTACAGCCTGCCAGGCTCCTCTGTCCATGGGACTTCCCAGGCAAGAATATGGGAGTGGGTTGCCATTTCCTTCCCCAGGGGATCTTCCTGAGCCAGGGATTGAACCAACATTTCCTGCATTGGCAGGTGGATTCTTTACCACTGAGCCACCTGGGATACCCAATAAAAGTTAATAAAATGTATGCATCAGGGAAAACACTAAAATGAGATAGGTAAGTAGACACAGTGGGTTTACATTCAGAAGTCACATATCCTGGATTGTTCCCAAGAAGGAAGAGAGCCACGAGAAAGGGGGGGGAAATGAAGGCAGAAAATAAAGAACAATAAAATGAAGTCAGATTTCTCAGTGCTCAGCTTGTTGCACAATGCACTTTTGCTTGTACAAGCATAAAGGGAGTGAGAACGAGTAGAGAGGCAGATGGAAACAGAGTAAGCTGCACAGCTCAGATCATTCATTAAATGTTCATAATTGAGACAGAAAGTCCAACCTCTTCTTGCACACACACATTCATGTTATTTTATTTTTATGATGTAAAAACATGCAACATAAAGATTTACCATCTTAATTATTTTTAACAGTATGGTGAAGTGAAATGAAAGTCTTAGCCACTCAGTTGTGTCCGATTCTATGCGATCCCCTGGACTGTAGCCCACCAGGCTCCTCTGTCCATGGGATTCTCCAGGCAAAAAAACCAGAGTGGGTAGCCAGTCCCTTCTGCAGGGGATCTTCCTAATCCACGGATTGAACCCCAGTCTCCCCCACTGCACGCAGACTCTTTACCTCCTGAGCCACCATGGAAGCCTGGTGTACGGTAGTGTTAACTATATTCACGTGATTGTGCAACAGATCTCTAGAACTTTATCATCCTGCAAAACTGAAACTCAGCACCTATTAAGCAATAACTGCCTTTTCCTCCTCCCCTAGCCCCTGGCAACTACCACTCTCCTTTGTTCCTATGAATTTGAGGAGTTTAAATACCTCATATAAGTGGAATCACATAGTAGTTATCTCTTCATGACTTGCTTATTTCACTTGGTGGAATGTGCTCAGATTTCATTCACGTTCTAGCATACGACAGAACTTTCTTCTTTTTTAAGGCTGAATACCATTCCAGCATGTATGTGACACATTTTCTTTATCCTGTCGGCTTTCAATAGACATTTCACTTGCTTCCACCTTTTGGCTACTGTGAACAGTGTTGCAGTGAACGTGACTGTGCAAATATCTTCAAAACCCTATTTCCAACTATTTGGAATATAGAGTTGACCCTTAAACTGTGCAGGTATTAGGGGTGACAACCCTCTGGGACTCAAAAATCCGTGAAAACCTTCCCAGTCCACTCTCCACATCTGTGGCTTCAAATTCATCGATTCGACCACCCGCAGATCATGGAGTACTGTGGCACTTAGTGGCAAAAGATTCAGGCTTTTTTTTTTTTTTTTCTGGAATAAATGCTTTGCAGATTACTGATAGCCTTTGGTTAATTGTCAAGACTTTTAAACTAGTTGACTTTGACCACATTTGCCAGTTTTTTCATTGCTTTTGTGGAGGAAAAATTGGAAGAGGTTCTTCACCATTTTTGCTGGCATAACCTCTCTCATATAAGCAGAATCACATACTATGTGGACTTTTGTGTCCTGCTTCTTTCCTTCAGCATAATATTTTGGGGCTTCATCCACACTGTGGAAGTTACCAATACTTCTTGTTCTCTTTATTGCCAAATGGTATTCCACCATATGGATGGACCAGTACAGAAATGCTACAGCATGTCTGCAAGTTTAAGGTGCTTGAAAAAGTAGCCCCTTGAGGATATATTTAACAATTCTCACTGGACATATTTAAATATTTTTATTTATTTCTCCAGTTGCCTGTGCCATGTTTTATTTCCGGCACTCAGATCTTCCATTTTCATTTCCTCATGTGGGACTGGGATCTAGCTCCCTGACCAGGGATTGAACCTGGGTGCCCCCACACTGGGGGCTTGAAGTCTTAGCCAGTACACCACCAGGGAAATCCCTGGACAAATTTAATAATATAATTGGAACATTGCTTAAAGGAATAGTTGTAACCAAGTAGGTGTAATACAATGTTCTACAATTTGATAGGGCTTCCCAGGTGGCACTAGGGGTAAAGAACCTGCCTGCCAATGTAGGAGATGCAAGAGATGTGGGTTCCATCTCTGGGTTAGGAAGATCCCCTGGAGGAGGGCATGGCAACCCACTCCAGTATGCTTGCCTGGAGAATCCCATGGACAGAGGAGCCTGGCGGGCTACAGTCTATAGCATCACAAAGAGTTGGACATGACTGAAGGGACTTCGCATGCACGCACACGTAATTTGATAAGCTCTCCTTTATTTAGCTATATTATTCTTATTTCTTTAGGTATTAGATGTGCTTGTGACTTTTCTATTTATTTACCCCAAGCACATTTGTTGGAAAGCCACCAGGTTCCAGGCACCGAAGGAATCCTAAGGACAAATGCCAGCTGTATCGGAGCATGACAGACGCATGGAGTTTATACAATAAGGATACTTAACTGTAAAGCAAGAGACAGGATGGTTTCCTGTTCCTTATTCATAAAATAAGTCATAAGAAAAACCAACTCTTTGAAAGAGC
This sequence comes from Capricornis sumatraensis, assembly GCF_032405125.1. NCBI lineage: Eukaryota > Metazoa > Chordata > Mammalia > Artiodactyla > Bovidae > Capricornis > Capricornis sumatraensis. Next base: position 35,487,075 of record NC_091089.1, read on the forward strand.
TAAGTCATAGGACAGAAAGGCTCGTCAAGAACCATTTCAGGGGCCTCCCTGGTGGTCCAGCGGTTAAGCTGCAGAGCTTCCAGTGCAAGGGGTGCAGGTTTGGTCCCTGGTCAGGGAACTAAGACCCCACATGCTTTGCAGCGTGGCCAAAAAAAAAAAAAAAAAAGACAAAAGAAAGAACCACCTCACATTCACTTTTCCTTACCTCCACCATCTGCACTCGCCCATGATGCAGCCGGTCTGGCCGGGGGTGATTTGGCTCATGGTAGATGACGGACATGTGCTGACCCTGTGGAAGGCAAATACGAATGTGCTGGTAGCTTGGCTGGCATGTTTCGAAGTTTATGGCTGATTTGCAAACACATGTCTATGATCTGCTTTACATGAAATGACTGATCCTAAAAAGTAACTGCAAGATGAACCGACAAGCAAAAGGTTTAGTAACACGGAAATGGAATAATAAGACCTAATAGAGTTCATTTTCACAAATAGGAAACCAAGAAAGTTCCTTTGACTAAAAGTGGCTTAAAAAGATGGAAACAATTTTTAAAAATCAGTAAATATGCTTTGCAGAAAACATGAGGGACCAGTTCCCCTACTGCCTAGGATCAGACAGGGAGCAAGAAAGTGCTCTGGTGGGTGGTTAGTGGGGAGGGGAGGGAGGGCAGGAGGCTGGCAGGCTGGCTGTGGGCTGTGCAGGGGGCATGGACAGGGTGCTGCGGGGCTGGCACATGGAGCAGGGCTCACCCCACAGCCCAAGACCCTGCGGGCACAAGCCCCATCATTCAACCTCTGCACCGGTCCCCATTACAGCGGCTCTTCAGGGCACAATGGGACAATCAGCACCCACCACCAGCAACCTCACCCCACACCCACAGTAGAGAAGCTCAGCTGTTTCATGGCACCAAACCCCTAAAAGTTTCACTCATCAGAGCCGGCCTTTCAGAAAGAAGAGCATTATCTGCAATCACTCATTGAAAATCTTAATCTAAGAAATATGCCCAATAAGCTTTTGATTTCAGTGGTTTGGAACAAAGCAGCAGAGTATATGCTTTATGAGCCTAAATTACTTTCCAAGTTTGAAGATAAATTAAGAAGAAATTTTGGTCATCACTTCTTCATGAGCTCCAACAGTTTGCATAATAACAGAGGCAGTAAAATATAGGCACACTAATGGCCTGAATTTGAGATGCTCTGTAAAAAAATAATGAGGCTGATCTACAGCAAGTCATAATAGTGTTTTTATTGTGGAACTATTTTTCCTTAAACTTTAACTCTAAAGTCCTGGGTGCTTCATTTTCAAGATGTTTTGCAAAGGAAGTTTCCTTCGAGTTTTTTAAACAACAGTTCAATACATTTGGGTGCCAGCAGAAACAGGACATAGCACAGCCGTGCCTAAACACAGAAAGCTACCAGAATGCAAGGCCCTCAGCTGGCACGAGACATGTGGGGTTTTCCAGTCATCACTTGCACAAAACACACACAGAAGTCCTTCAGGAAGCTGGAATTGCAACACATTAATTACAGCAAATGAACCAGAAACAGTCAAGATCAGGTGATGGCACCCCATCCCATGTTCAAGGTTCTGTACATTGGAGGGATTCAAAGCAGGATGGTATATCACCCCTGCCCTCAAGGAAATTGCTAGATTGTGGTTCTGGACTGTGCGCCCAGCACATAGCATGTGGGTGTCACTTCTCAAAAAACCAAAAGGGCTCCCCAGTATCTCGTGTTTGTGCTGAGGCACTTAGTCACAACTCTTTGAGACCCCATGGGCTGTAGCCAGGCTCCTCTGTTCATGGGATTCTCCAGGCAAGAATCCTGGAGTGGGTCACCATTTCCTCCTCCAGGGGATCTTCCCGACACAGGAATGGAACCTGGGTCTCCTGCATTGCAGGCGGATTCTTTACCACTGAGCCACCAAAGAAGTCCATCTCCCCTTAGATTACACTTTTTCTTTTTGACAACAGGGACCACCTGGCCTTCATGAGCCCAGCAATGTGACTTTGCAAAAAGGGAAGTCTCAAAAACATGTGTGCAATGCAATTGAAAGACAGAAACACAAAACAAGTTTACGATGAGGCAATGATCGTGAGAAGCCAGGAGGGAGATGGTTAAGTTCTTGGAAGGGAAGAAAAGAGAAACGATTCGGGGCTGGGATAGTCAGGCACCCAGGATCTGGAGGAGGTGCTACATGCTCTCAACTTCCCTTCCAGTTTCTACAAAATACTGGAAATGACTTAATCCAGACTTCTTGTAGGCCACTTATCAAGATGTCCTATGAGTTGCCTGGTAGCTCGGTGGTGAGGAGTCCGCCTGCCAGTGCAGGAGACACAGGTCCAATCCTGATCCGGGAAGATACCACATGCTGCAGGACGACTAGGCCTGTGAGCCACAACTACTGGGCCTGAGCTCTAGAGCCGGGGAGCTGCGACTGCTGAGCCCACATGCCCCCGAGCCTGTGCTCAGCAAGAAGAGAAGCCCCTGAATCACAGGGAAGAGTAGCCCCCGCTCGACTCAACTAGAGAAAAGCCCGAGCAGCAGCGAAGGTCCAGCACAGCCGAGAAATATGTAAATAAAATTATCTTTTAAGAAAAGATGTCCTAAAATCAGAATGGCATAAGCTGCAACTGCCACCTCCTGTCACTTGGCTTGCGCTCTGATACCTACAATGAGCTGCACATCCGGCTTCCTTTCCAGAGGAATCATGTCAGCAGGTAGTCCAAACGACTTGATCTGGTAGGTGAGGTAGCCGCCATACGAGGAAACCTAAAATTGAAATAACAGCATGAATAGCACAAGCGCTGCAACACACCATGGCCACATCAGTTTGTCTACAAAGCACACTGGCCCAGAGCTCCGGGAAGATACACTATCAGCCCCTTAACAGCGCTCATTTCTAGAGAGAGGAACTGAAGATGGGATCTTAACTCTCTACTTTATACCATTTTATATTGATTCAAATGTTTAATGTGAAGATGATTGAGTTTTACAAGCAAGAGGCTACTTCCCTTAAACAGAAAAATACTAGTCACACAGAAACAAATAAGATCCTTTTATTCTAGATGGCTACTAAACCACAGCTATTCTAAGAAATCTAGGCCACTGCTTTTCTATTTAGCCGAGAGAACTGGTTAATATCTATCAGGTACAAGATGAACTTCCAAAAATAAACTAAAAAAAACTTCCCCTGAGCACAGATGGTGACGGTTTCCTAAGTGATTTTGCATTCTCTTGGGTGCATGAGCCCTGTCCAACTATGTGTGCGTGCTACGTCACTTCACACAAGTCCGACTCTTTGCGACCCTGTGGACTCTGGCCCACCAGGTTCCTCTGTCCATGGGATCCTCCAGGCAAGAACACTGGAGTGGGTTGCCATATCCTCCGCCAGGGGATCTTCCAACCCAGAAACTGAACCCATGTTTCGGGCAGCTCCTGTACTGCAGGCAGATGCATTATCATTGAGCCGCTGGGGAAGCCCATGACCAACCATACCACCAGGCATATGGACCGCCTCTCAGTGCTGCCTTAACAGCATGATGGTAATAGAGACGAGGAAGTGAACGATCAGGGTTTTCTGGACAGCATCTTTCTGGACAGACTTTACATCTGGTACTGACATCCCTCCCCCTTAAAGTAAAAGCTGATCAAGAAGGAAGGAGTGATTGAGGGATAAAAATCAGAGGCAACGTCACCTCAGGGCAGGTAGACAAAGTACCCTTCAGTTCAGTTCAGTTCAGTTCAGTTCAGTCACTCAGTCGTGTCCGACTCTTTGTGACCCCATGAATCGCAGCACGCCAGGCCTCCCTGTCCATCACCAACTCCTGGAGTTCACTCAGACTCAAGTCCATCGAGTCAGTGATGCCATCCAGCCATCTCATCCTCTGTCGTCCCCTTCTCCTCCTGCCCCCAGTCCCTCCCAGCATCAGAGTCTTTTCCAATGAGTCAACTCTTCACATGAGGTGGCCAAAGTACTGGAGTTTCAGCTTCAGCATCATTCCTTCCAAAGAAATCCCAGGGCTGATCTCCTTCAGAATGGACTGGTTGGATCTCCTTGCAGTCCAAGGGACTCTCAAGAGTCTTCTCCAACACCACAGTTCAAAAGCATCAATTCTTCGGGGCTCAGCTTTCTTCACAGTCCAACTTTCACATCCATACATGACCACTGGAAAAACCATAGCCTTGACTAGGCAGACCTTTGTTGACGAAGTAATGTCTCTGCTTTTCAATATGCTACCTAAGTTGGTCATAACTTTTCTTCCAAGGAGTAAGTGTCTTTTAATTTCATGGCTGCAGTCACCATCTGCAGTGATTTTGGAGCCCCCCAAAATAAAGTCTGACACTGTTTCCACTGTTTCCCCATCTATTTGCCATGAAGTGATGGGACCAGATGCCACGATCTTCATTTTCTGAATGTTGAGCTTTGAGCCAACTTTTTCACTCTTCACTTTCACTTTCATCAAGAGGCTTTTTACTGAGATGCAAATAAATTGGAGTAGGGGGGTGGGGCAGCCCTTTAGACTCCCAGTCCACTGAAGTTCTTCCCTAGGACCTACAGCCTACACAGCTTCACCTAGTTATGACCAAAGAGCCTGGAAGTACTCAAGATAACATCTCAAGATAACATTCTCTTTTGAGAGTAAGTATTGCTTTTTTGATGGGCTGACATCATTTGCTTTTCACTTTTTATTCTATATTGGCATATAGGTGATCAACAACGTTGTGTTAGTTTCAGGTGTACAGCAAAGTGATTGAGTTATACACATACATGCATCTATTCTTTTCAAATTCTCTTCCCATTTAGGTTGGTACATCATATTGAGGAGAGTTCTCTATGCTAGACAAGAGGTCCTTGTCGATTATCTACTGATATTTGAAATACAGAAGTTTGAACACATCCATTGAGAACTCCTGATCTATCCCTCTCCCCAGCCCCTTCCCTCAACTCGTAACCCTAAGCTCATTCTCTAAGCCTGTGAGTCTGTTTCTGGTTTCTAAGTGAGGCCATTTGCATCATCTTTTTAGATTCTGCATATAAGCACTATAATATGATGTTTGTCTGTCTCTGTCTGACTTATTTCACTCCATACAACAATTTCGAAGTCCATCTGTGTTGCTGCAGGAGGCATTATTTCATTCCTGTGAATGGCTGAGTGATATTCCATCGTATATATGCACCACATCCTCTTTACCCATTCACCTGTCAGTGGACGCTGAGCTTGCTTCCACTGTCTTGGCTATTATAAACAGTAATTAATGAATACTGGGGTGTGTGTATCCTTTTGGACCATGTTTTTCTCTGGAAAAACATGCCCAGGAGTGCGAGTGCAAGGTGATATGGTCACTTTATTTTTACAGTTTTTAGAGGAACTTAAGGCTTTAAAAATAGGTCTACACATTCTTGCATACTCCCGTCTTCTAGAGGTGGAGCTTAATTCTCCTCCCAGAGTTTAGGCTGGGCTTAGTGACTGTGTTCTAAAGAACAGAATATAGCAGAAACCAGAGCGTGTCATTTCTGAAATTAGGTTACAGAAATATTGTTTTTTCTCTCACATTTGCTTCGGTGGAAGCCAACTGTAGTATCATGAGGACCCTCACACATCTATGGAGGGTCTCACATGAACAGGAACTGAAGCCACCAACCAACAGCCAGCCAAGGACAGAGGCCGGCTGACAGCCACACCAGCAAGTGTGGACATGGATCCTCCAGGCCCAAGTGACTGCAGTCCAGGCTGACGTCTTGACCACAGCCTCAGGAGAGACCCTGAGCCACCGTGATCCACGGAAACTGGCCGAGATAGTAATGGTCTGCTGCTTTAAGCTGCAAAGTCTGTGGGTCATCTGTTACCCACGACAAGATGACCAGTGAGTACAGGGCTCGCCCTGTGGATGTGAAGAGGCATGTCACGAGAGGGAGAAGCAGGATTATGTGCGATGAGCAATGTTCCCCACACTCAGAGGTCAGCATCCACAGCCCTTCAACCCAAAGACAGCGTCAGAGGGCTCAGGCTGAGAAGACCCGAGTACCTAGTCATTCTAGGTATGAGGGCATGGCATCCTGTGGGCGGGGCTCTGTGAAATCTCCCTCTTCCCCGAAGCTCTACCCTGGGCCCCCAGGAGCATGTGTCACCAGAGGATGTTTCTATGGGAGGCTCATACTTCTGTCCTTATAAATGAGTGTAGGTGGCCTGATCCTGGAATGATAATTTATGCAGCAAAGGAAAACCAACTTGTTTATAAGCTCCCTGAGGAGCGTCTAACCACGTCACTCACAATTTCCCAATTTATTCCTCTCCCCCACACCCTGTCCCCTTTGGGAAGCACAAGCTTGTGTTCTACGTCTGTGACATACACACACTACAGTATATCAAATATGTAACAATAAGGACCTACTGTAGAGCCCAGGGAACTCTACTCAATACTCTGTAATGACCTATATGTGAAAGAATCTAAAAAGAGTGGACAGCAGATTTAATTTGCTGGACAGCAGAAACTAACACAACATTGTAAATCAACTGTACCCGAGTAAATTTTATTTTTTAAAAAAGAAAGAATTTATTCATAACCACACGTGACTCTATTATTGAAAGCTGTGCTGTCGCTGGTTCCTGGGCTTCTTTTAATAAGCTCATGAGTCACTTTGCAGCTTTTGTTTTCCTGTCAAGGGGCCTTTCTTCTGCTTTAAAACAAAGAATTCTCAGCACTGGCATTTAAAAGCATACATGTGCCATTCGCATCAGGTATTATTTAAAAGGGTTATTTCCATGGAGGAAAATTCTTCAGCATTAAGTGAAAACCAAGAACAACCAGGTGCGTTATTCCTTTGCTGGTGAGCGATGCGTGTGGGGGCCCTGAGATACGTACACCTTCAGTCCCTCCATCATCTGCATTTGTGATTAACCCACGGGAGCTCGGTCACTCGGTTGTGTCTGACCCTTTGAGATCCTATGGACTGTAGCCCGCCAGGCTCCTCTGCCCATGAGGTTCTCTAGGCAAGAATAATGGAGGGGGTTGCCCTTTCCTCCTCCAGGAGATCTTCCTGACCCAGGGACAGAACCCAAGTCTCCTGAGTCTCCTGTATTGGCAGGAGGATTCTTTACCACTGAGCCATGTGGGAAGCCCATGATTAACCTAAGGTCTCCAATTTTAGTAACCTGAACTTCTGGAACTTTCCTTCCAGACCTCTGGTTAATGATGCCCAGGTAGTGATGGAGGAAGTCCAGCAAGGGCACGGGAGAACAGCAGGATGTGGTTACCTTGTCCCCCAGGTAGGAAGGTGGGGCGACCCAGGACGCGCTGTGGACCGTGGCAGGCAGTTCCTGGAGGTCGGCCACCACACTACTGCTGCCGGGGTTGAAGGAGACAGGGATGTCCACTCCGTCCGCTGTCTGCAGGCGCCAGCCCATCATGTCCACAAGCTGAAACACAGAGGCAAGGGATGGAACCATGTGCCCATGGCTCCTCTGGCGATGGCTGAATCTTGAAGAGCAGAAAGAGCCGCGGGGCAGCCACCTTGCTGCAAAGGCCTCCCTCAGGTGTCTCCTCATCTCTGATTCCCGCTCAGCCCCCAACAGACCCATCGAGACTAGGAGTTCTCAAAGGATAGTGGCCATATGCATGTGGGATTTATCCTTTAGCCCTGCACACATCCTGACATTTAGTAGTGTCCAATAACTGTTCGAATAATATGCAAATAAGGGTGTGGACCATAACTAGGATTGTGGGCGCATTTTAATGATGAGCTCCTTGCAGAAAAAATATGATGTGAATTACAGTGGCCTGCTGTCGTTGTTTTTCTCTAAATGGAGCATCAGAATTAAATACTCCCCTGATCACAAAGGAAGCCAGGAGTTAAATTATGAGGGGAAGGAAAAGAAGAAGCTGACAAGGCAGAGATGTGGAATAATGCTTCGGGGGTCCCCTGGGGATAAGAAGAGGAGCCTTCAGGGTGGATTTACAAAATAACTTTCTCCCCCAACTACAAGCCTGTGCTCCTTTCAAGAGGCAGGCAGTAAAACAGATACAAAAATCTTTCTTTGAACATTTGTTGGACATAACACATGACTCACTCCATAGGGTCACAAAACAGTCGGACACAACTTAGCGACTAAACAACAATAACAACAAATATGTGACTCACACAAGAAAGCAAGCATGGGGTCATGAAGGCAACACAAGGGTTAGCTTTCTGGAGTTGACTTTAAAAGTGGCCAAAGACAAGATGTGGTAAAACAGGTGAGAAGGAAAGTAGAACAGGAAGATAAGCAGATAAGTACGGGAGGAGAACAACCAACTCTACTGAGTGTGTATTGAGCAACTACTACATTTCAGATCCTGCTCACGGCACTGGGATTCTATCAGGGAGGTTACCCGCAAGTGGTGAAAGAAGAGAGATAATAAGCTTTAGAACTGTGATGCACGCTATGAAGTCCACAGAGAAAGGTGAGGGCACTGAGTCAGTGAGTGGTAAGGGGAGGCTTCTCCAAGCACTGGGACACGTGAGCAGAGATCTGATGGGGGACGTGAGCTGAGGAACGTGAGCACATCTGGGGACAGAACCCTGCAGGCTAAGGACAGTGAGCACAGTGCTTAACATTCTAACCCAGCAGGATGCAAAAACCTCCATGACTCTTCACGTCTCATGCCAGTGCGTTACTTTCTCATTCTTTATTTTTATGCATGCTCATGCTCAGTCATGTCCGACTCTTTGCGACCCCACAGACTGCAGCCCACCAGGCTCCTCTGTCCATGGAACTTTCCAGGCAAGAATACTGGAGTGAGTTGCCACTTCCTACTCCAGGGGATCTCCCCAACCCAGGAGCCGAACTCACGTCTCCTGTTCTGTGGGCAGATTCTTTACCACTGTGCCACCTGGGAACCCCTCACTTTCTCATTTAGAAGTGCTAAAGAAAAACAGAAGGAGTCTGATGCCCTGCCTACCTTAGCCCTTCTCTTATGAGTGCTGTGACAGTGATGACTGACTCCGAAACAAAAGCAGCTGGTACAACCCTTGGGATTCGCTGGGTCCAGGTAGAATGACCCTTCCCGACACATGTTGCATTCTGTGCCTTGCACGTTTTCCTATCAAAGAAAACCACGAAAGAAGAGATCATTCCTTCTGAAGGGCCTCTGATTCAAGAGAGCTACAAATTAAGTACCGACATAAGACAATGGGACGTGGATGCTAATAAAACATCCAAAGTTATATGACTGTTCAACTGTTCTACCACATTAACTATTTAAATTTTTATACCACATACAAATGGAAGAGAGGATTTCCTAAATTTCATCAGATGCCCGTTAACATCTTGAAGGTAGAAAAACAGCACCAAAAATTTCACAATGTGGGGGAGACTGGTTCATCCCACTTACAACCACTTTAGAGCATCTGCTGGGATTGGGGAACCCATCCGTCATTGGCAGAACACCCTGGAGCAGAGATGATGAACCTGGGGTCCACGGGACAGGAATAGGCTTCAGGGAAACCCAGGAACCTCTTGAAATTATAGACAAAAGTTTGTGCCGATTTTTCTGGAGACCATTTGTGTCATCAGATTCTTAAGGAGATCTGTAGACCCTCCAAAGGACAAGAGCAGTGAGGCTGGGGTGGCTTCTAACTGTTTCTACCCAATGAGTTCAGTTCAGTTCAGTCGCTTAGTCATGTCTGACTCCTTGTGACCCCATGGACTGTGGCATGCCAGGCGTCCCTGTCCATCACCAACTGCCGAAGCCTGCTCAAATTCATGTCCATCAAGTCAGTGATGCCATCTAACCATCTCATCCTCTGTCATCCCCTTCTTCTCCTGCCTTCAATCTTTCCCAGCATCATTGATCATGGGTCAATCTCGTTTCCCGAGGGTTTTTATACAATGACTCAGCATGAAGACCCTCCACTCTGGCCGGTGGCCCACATCCCCAGCATTGCACATTCTGTCTTACCTTGCAGAGACACGCCCCGGTGCCCGGGTCACAGACTCCCGGCTCGGTCCCATCTCTGCTGCAGTGGCAGGGGAGGCACTCAGGAAAGCGGTAGAAGCCGGGAGTACACCGGTCACACTGCCGCCCTGTGATCCTGGGCTTGCATCTGTGCACAAGGAAAGGAAGCAAAAGTCTTCATCACCTTTGTACACACAGTTCTAAAGCCGACCTGCACTGCCACAGAGAAGTTGCTTGTCAGAAGCCAGTTCAGGGACTTTCCTGGTGGTCTAGTGGTTAAAACTTCACCTTCCAATGAAGGGGACACAGGTTCAACCCCCGGTCGGGGAACTAAGATCCCATATACCACGAAACAACTAAGCCTGGTCACCACAACTACTGAGCCACAACTAGGGAGTCTGTGCACTGCAAGGAAAGATCCCGCGTGATGCAATGAAGATCCTGTGTGCTGCTACTGAGACCCAATGCAAATAAATAAATATATTTTTTTAAAAAGCCAGTTAAGTAGACACAGAGCCTGCCCACAGGTGCCAGTGTCCAAGCAGAATGGGGAAAAGCAGATACAAGGCACTCACACAAAGCAGCTCAAAGTGACCATCATCCTAATGAAAAATGGGTCAAAAGATACACACTTTCAGTTATAAAATAACTAAGTCCTGGAATGTCATGTAATGTACAGCACAGCAACTATAGTTAATGATGCCATACTGCACTTCTGCAAGTTGCTAAGAGAGTAAATCTTAAAAATTCTAATCACAAGAAAAAAATTGTAAGTATTTACGATCATGGGTGATAACTAGATTTACTATGGTGACCATTTCACAATAGACACAAATATCAAATCACTATGTTTACATTTGAAACCAACCAGTCCATTCTGAAGATCAGCCCTGGGATTTCTTTGGAGGGAATGAAGCTGAAACTCCAGTACTTTGGCCACCTCATGCGAAGAGTTGACTCATTGGAAAAGACTCTGATGCTGGGAGGGATTGGGGGCAGGAGGAGAAGGGGACAACAGAGGATGAGATGGCTGGATGGCATCACCGACTCAATGGACTTGAGTTTGAGTAAACTCCGGGGGTTGGTGATGGACAGGGAGGTCTGGTGTGCTGCGATTCATGGGGTTGCAAAGAGTCAGACACGACTGAGCGACTGAACTAAACTGAACTGCATATAAGGTTACATGCCAGTTATACCTTAATTGAAAACAAAAAGCAATAAGCATTATGGATCTTGGGCCAGGCTTGGTACGAGGCTCTGGAGTGAAGGAAGGACAGACTCCCTGGGCCTGAGAGCTCCCAGGGTGACTGTTAGGTAGGAATGTGAATATACATATGGGGTCTACACAGGGGTCAGAAGGCCTGCACAGACCCAGCCTCCCCGGGGGAAGGTGATGCCTGAGCTGAGTGTAAAAGGACAAGAGTCCTGGGGTAGAAGGTGGGGCAGGCATTCCAGAGAGCAAGAATGGGGAACATGGCCTGGCGTGTGCAGGGAACACAGCGGGGAGCTTCTGGAGCAGGGGTGCAGGTGAGGATGCTGAGCCATGAGCCTGGAGAGGCAGGAGTCTCCTCCCTCCAGGAGACTGAGTCTGTTGGCCTTCTGACCCCCGTGTTGACCGCATGTGTATACTGTTCACATTCCCACCTAACACTCTTATCTTGGGAGCTCTCAAGCCCAGGGCCTCTGTCCTCCTCTCACCCCAGAGCCTACTCCCAAGCCTGACCCAAGTCACCATCCAGGATGGAGAGCCTGGGGAGGCGGAAGGGGGTCAGCTCACCGGGACGGAGGGGCTGGTCGCTGCAACACTGTCCTGGAGCCCTGGGGCGTGGGGCTGAGCCCTGCACACCGAGGGCAGACTGGCCAGAGTTCTGATCCAGCTCTCACATGACTCAGAGACAGTGTCTCAGCAAGTTATGCAGCTTCTCAAGGCTTCACTGACCCTCCGTGAGAGAGAGGGGAGGCAGTGGTGGAGATGCCAGGCAGTGCCGGCAGCTGGCCAGCTCTCAGACGGGGGTTGTCACCTTGAAAAGCTTTCAGAGAGGAAGAAGGACAGGTGGCTGTGTGTCAAGGACTGAGCTGAGGGCAGCTCTGCGCCGGGGAGATGGGGGCCGAGCGAGGGCAGAGGTATTCAGGACGGAGAGGGGGCGATGGGTTCCAAGCTATTTCAGGGTGAGGGTGCTGGGGCTCGTCGTGGTCTGGGTGGGGGGACAGAATGGGGAGACAGCAAGGAGGGCTCCCCGTTGTCCGGCTGAGTGACGGGTGACATTGGAGCAGGTGGAGAGGGCGGCAACGGCCTGTGTGGGGCTGGGCGCCCAGGCGTCTGTGGGCAGCTCTGACCACAAGACGGGCGAGAACGCCCTAGCAGCTTCTCAGGACTGAGCTACCCAGCTCTGCGATGTGAGGACGGAAGAAGCAGCTTGGCCATTGAGCTCCACAGCCACCGCCTGCTAGATCTACACGCTGGGTCTAAAGAAACTATTAGGAAATCTGCTTTCCATGAGATGGTTAAGAGTACAGCCTGATATGAAATATTTTGTCATTAACTTGCTACCAAATGTAAGCTTTCACCTATCTCTTAATATTTACTAAAATATCTCGTGCCAGGATAAAGAAGATGTGGTATCTATATACAATGGACTGCTATTCAGCCATGAAAAAGAATGAAATCCTGTCATCTACAGCAACATGGAGCGACTTGAAGGGTAATTATACTGAGTGAAATAAGTCAGACAGAGAAAGACATACTGTATGATCTTACTTATGTGTGAAAGCTAAAAAATACAGTGACCAGTTCAGTTCAGTCAGTTCAGTCGCTCAGTTGTGTATGACTCTTTGCGACCCCATGAATCGCAGCACGCCAGGCCTCCCTGTCCATCACCAACTCCCGGAGTTCACTCAGACTCACATCCATCGAGTCCGTGATACCATCCAGCCATCTCATCCTCTGTCGTCCCCTTCTCCTCCTGCCCCCAACCCCTCCCAGCATCAGAGTCTTTTCCAATGAGTCAACTCTTTGCATGAGGTGCCCAAAGTACTGGAATTTCAGCTTTAGCATCAGTCCTTCCAAAGAAATCCCAGGGTTGATCTCCTTCAGAATGGACTGGTTGGATCTCCTTGCAGTCCAAGGGACTCTCAAGAGTCTTCTCCAACACCACAGTTCAAAAGCATCAATTCTTCGGCGCTCAGCCTTCTTCACAGTCCAACTCTCACATCCATACATGACCACAGGAAAAACCATAGCCTTGACTAGAGGGACCTTAGTCGGCAAAGTAATGTCTCTGCTTTTGAATATGCTATCTAGGTTGGTCATAACTTTTCTTCCAAAGAGTAAGCATCTTTTAATTTCATGGCTGCAGTCACCATCTGCAGTGATTTTGGAGCCCCCAAAAATAAAGTCTGCCACTGTTTCCATTGTTTCCCCATCTATTTCCCATGAACAGTGAATATAACAAAAAAGAAGTAGACTCACAGATATAGAGAACAAACTGGTGCTTATCAGTAGGAAGAGGGAAGTAGGGGGCAACACAGGGGGAGAGGAGTAAGAGGTATAAACTATGAGGTATAAAATAAACCTCAAGAATATATTTATTGTACAACACAGGGAATATAACTAATGTTTTATAGTAACTGTAAATGGAGTATAACCTTTAAAATTGTGAATCACTATATTCTACACCTGTAGCTTATATAATATTGTCATCAATTATACTTCAGTAAAAAAAAAAATCTCACCCCAGAAGGTTAAAGTGTTACTCGCTCAGTCGTGTCCAACTCTTTGCAACCCCATGGACTGTAGCCCACCAAGCTCCTTTGTCCATGGAGTTCTCTAGGCAAGAATACTGGAGTGGTTAGCCATTCCCTTCTCCAGGGGATCTTCCCAATCCAGGAATCGAATATGGGTCTCCTACATTGCAGCTTAAAGCTCAACATTCAGAAAACGAAGATCATGGCATCCGGTCCCATCACTTCATGGGAAATAGATGGGGAAACAGTGGAAACACTGGCAGACTTTATTTTTTTGGGCTCCAAAATCACCGCAGATGGTGACTGCAGCCATGAAATTAAAAGACACTTACTCTTTGGAAGAAAAGTTATGACCAACCTAGATAGCATATTCAAAAGCAGGGACATTACTTTGCTGACTAAGGTCCATCTAGTCAAGGCTATGGTTTTTCCTGTGGTCATGTATGGATGTGAGAGTTGGACTGTGAAGAAGGCTGAGCGCCGAAGAATTGATGCTTTTGAACTGTGGTGTTGGAGAAGACTCTTGAGAGTCCCTTGGACTGCAAGGAGATCCAACCAGTCCATTCTGAAGGAGATCAGCCCTGGGATTTCTTTGGAAGGAATGATGCTGAAGCTGAAACTCCAGTACTTTGGGCACCTCATGTGAAGAGTTGACTCATTGGAAAAGACTCTGATGTTGGGAGGGATTGGGGGCAGGAGGAGAAGGGGACGACAGAGGATGGGATGGCTGGATGGCATCATGGACTCGACGGACATGAGTCTGAGTGAACTCCGGGAGATGGTGATGGACAGGGAGGCCTGGTGTGCTGCGATTCATAGGGTCACAAAGAGTCGGACACGACTGAGCGACTGAACTGAACATTGCAGGCAGATTCCTTACCATCTGAGCCACCAGGGAAGCCCAAAGGACCACCCCAGAGACCACCCCAAAAAAGATAAAGACAACTTTATATTCCAGTAAGTTTGCCTTAGACAAACAAGTACTCTTGTTGTGATATCAGCAAAGGGGAGCAGATGGGGGTCTCTTTATCCCACCCACCACACCTAAGAAGATAAAATCAGCTTTGCCTGCAAGACCTGCTGGCAGGGCAGATGTCATTTCAGCCCCGTCTCCTCATCTCCCTCCCTCCCTGATACCTACGGAGATTGTTTCTTCTACAGAGGAAGAAAATATTCCCCAAATCACTCCTCTAGTAAAATAGGTGGAAGGTGGAAGTGATCTGCTTGGAGTGACTGCTCTGGTACAGTGGGCTGCAAACTCTGAGAGGGATAAGGGGTGGTCTGGGGAGCTACAGAAACCATGAACCATATTCTCAGAGAAGCATCGTTCAGATTTGTCTGTAACACGTTATTTTAAAAAAAAAAAAAAAAAAAGAAACAACACCCAAATGAATGTTCTGGCCAACTCAACACTTATACTCACTTGCAGATTACATCATCTCTCTCTCTCACACAAACACACACACACACACACATTCTAGCACACACAATTTTGTTCCTAGGCCCAGGTGAATAACACCTACTCTCTCCTTGTGAGTCCCAGACTAAATGCAATCTCAGTCCTGCAAAAAACTGCCTGTCCCCAGACGATGTTCCCTATTTCTGGAGCACAAGAACCCTGGGAGGGGGGCGGGGGTGAGAGATGGGAAGGAGCAGTGCAGATAACCCCCTCCACAGAAAAGCATCAGGAAGAGGATACCTGCTCAGAGGAGGGACTCTGGGGACGGCCTCATGAGCAGGATGCTCTCTGCTCCTCCCACCTGGCAGCGGGGAAAGGACTCTGTGCACAAACACTGTTCTTGTCACAGAGCCACTGGGCAGCTGGCCGTCCTGCAAACACACAGGGCCACTGGCCCATAAGTGCGATCCAGAATTCTGTTGCCCACGAGCCCCTTCCACCCTGAGCACCACAGCGGACAAGTGACTGCGCGCTGACTTGAACATAGGCTTTGAGGGTGAGGACAGGCAGATGGGAGCCTATTTCTTAATATTTCCACTTCACTGGAAGAGAAAGGTGGAAGGGTATTTTTCAGGGAGGACAGCTGTGCAAGCTGCTTGTCGAGACAAGGAGAAATGTGTGTCTGTTTATTTCAGGGCAACTGTGGGATGATGTGGTGGGAGAGCTGGGCAGAGAGGGTGTGACCTCGTTGGTAACACGGGATAAAGCGCTGAGCCTCACTTAGCATGTAGGTAGCAACCAAGCACATACGAGTGGACGGAAAAAAGCAAAAAAGTTGAGCATGGTGAGGAGAGCAGTGGCCTGGGAGCTGAACCCCAAGGATCCCAGGTGGGCCTGATGGGCAAGCGTTCACCAAAATGTGGAGAACACGATGTCTGAGCAACGCAGTGCTGAGAGCTCCGAGCACATGAATCCTGTGCAAAGACAAGCAAACAAAGGAGTTTGGAGCGGTGCCATGACAATGGGGAATAAAAAGGAAACTTCCTCCCCCAAAGTCTGGCTGAATATCTTTAGAAAACGACCTGAAGTCAGCCTGACCTTGCACACTCCTCCAGGGAGACGCTGTGCTACCCAAGGAGTTGCCCTCACAGCAATGGCAGGAAGGCTCCAGTTGCCGCTGCCAGGAGGTGCACTGGGGATGCCGGTCAAGTGAAGTCGTCTCCATGGCAACGGGCTCAGGGCCAAACATTAGGCAAAGACAACTGCGCGTGTGTGGGTGCTCGGGAGTCTCGGAGGTCGCCAGAAAGTCAGGCATGAGGGTGAACTCTATCCTTTGCTTATTAAATACACCTCGCATTGCACCCCCATCAAGAACAGTTTTCATCTGGAATCCAAAGCCTACCTTATATCCACTCATTTATTCACCCTATAATTACTGCGTGTCTTCTAGAGATACATGCTCGAGTTAGGGGACATGAGAGGGAGAGGACAAAATACAGTACGTTAGTCTTGACCTTGGTGCATTTTCACTGAGGACACGGGACACAGACGCAGAAAGTTAGGTGATCATGTGAGAGATGGGACGGCAGCGAGATGATGGGGGTATCCCTGTGGGCTTGCAGAGGCTTCACGCCTTCTTTGCATTTGTACCTTTAACACAGAACTCTTGAAGGACGTGGATAACTGGGAGGGGGTAACAGAAGAGGGGAAAGGAGAACCCATAACTGAAGAACTGAAGGCTTGCAAAAAGCATTTAAAGAAAGCGAGAAAGACCAGAAAAGCTGAAAAAAAAAAAAAAAAAGCTTAAGTTAGGGTAAGTGGCGGCCAGACCACGGAAAGCTGGTCTTTATCCTCTCAGACAATGGGGCATCAAGGAAGCTTTTTGTGCAAAGAGTGATGTGACAGACGTGCTACCAGGCAGAGCGACTTCCACCCTCCAGCAGCCTGCATGCAATACGGCATTCATTATGATGCCCTGTCATAACTGCTTAGTGGCGGTTCCCCTACCAGACCATGACCTCTGGTTAGTAGGCATGGGTGCCTTCTGTACGAGAAACAGCATCCAAACTGGAATAGGTGCTAGATATATTAAATAGTTTCAGCCATAAAACACAGTGATAAAATAGAATTTAAGACTCAAAAAAAAAAAAAAAGAAATCACAGGGACTGAAGGAAATGTTTTATCCTGTTTTCAAAAACCCCCACATACCAAGAGGATGAAATCACAAACATATGCATTTATCAACATTCTCTATGCATTAATAACAAAATTACGGAGCAAATAGATTTTTAAATCCAAGTATAATTATGTATGGGCTTCCTGGTGGCGCAGTGGTAAAGAATTTAGCTATCAAGGCAGGAGACACAAGGGGTGTGCATTTGATCCCTGGGTTGGGAAGATCCCTGGAGGAGGAAACAGCAACCCACTCCAGTATTCTTGTCTGGAGAATCCCATGGACAGAGGAGCCTGGTGGGCTATGATCGATAGGGTCTCAAAGAGTCGGACACGACTGACCAAGCAAGACCAAGAGAGGTGATTGCATACTAGCATTTCCCCTTCAATTAAGGAGAAAAAGAAACAAAGAAGGGAGAGAGAGAGGGAGGGAAGGAGGGAGGAAGAAAGGAAAGGAGAGAGAGAGGGCGGGAGAGAGAAAGTACGCTAGGAAAAGGAAGGTCAATTCAGAGATTATCCATTGTAAAAGGACTTCTCCAGGTCCAGGACCTGCAGGGGCCATGAAAGGATGGGAGATAACACATACTGTTTCAGAAGTTGACACCTGATGGGCTGTAGGGAGATTCTAAGGTGATACAGAGACCTCAGGCTTTGGAGACAGGGAGAAGGTTGCCATGGATAAGTAAAAAAATAATTTTTTTTTAAGTTCGAAGAGAGGAATAGCCTGAAGAGCAAGACAATGGCATGGGTTTCAGATATAGAATCAGCAGTAGGCTCAAGGACTTGAAGGGCCCCTAAAGATCATCTAATCTAACACTTCATTATATGTGTGAGGGGACAGGAGCTTAAAGAGGTCAGGGGACTTGTCCTCTAAGACCCACAAGAAAAGCTAGTAAGGGAACTGACGTAGAAATGATTTTCTATGAAGGTGGGATAAGCTGTCCTTCAGGGACCAGGACTGGAGCTCTGGGTCTGGGAATCATCCAGCGTGGAGGTGGTTGAAGCCAGATGAATGGGTGGGGCTTCAGGGGGACAAAGTGTAAAGGGCGGAAGGCAGGCAGCCAAGCGCTTGGCAAATAATAGCAAAAGCTAATACCCGTGCTAGTGTGTGTCAGGTACTGTTCGAAGGGCTTTGCACAGGATTATTTAATCGTCCCAAGAACTTCAAGAGGTGGGAGCTTCTAGGAAGAGGGAATGCAGGTGAGAATGCTGAGCTCTTCCATCCTGTGGCAGGAGCCTCATCTGCCCTGCTCACCACCGTGTCCCAGAGCTTGCCTGCACACCGTCTGGAATTAACCATTCATATTACTTGATGAGGTGCATCAAAGGGATCGCTTCTCCAAGTTGTTGGGGCTTGTGGATTTCTGCCAAGCTGGAAGCACTTCTGTTCCCAGGATGCCAAGTCTATGACCTTCTCTGGCATTTTGTTTCTCCATCTAACACAAATACTGAGTAAATCTGTGACGCTGGCTAAAGCCCCCCCACAAACGGCTTTCCTTTAGCGGCTGCTCTTCTCACAAGCTGTCTGCACCTGTGGTTTCACTGGATGTCCAGGTGAACTGCCATCTCCTATAATCAATCTTAAGATGCCTTGAAGGTGGTCAACGTCACGGTATTTTTTTTTAAAACAGTGCTTCCCAGTGTCCGTGTATCTGTCACCGATTGATAAAAATCTTCTGAGGATATTCTAGACCTTTGGTTCGTTCACAGAATCTGACGGCATAACCATCCCTTATTAAAAGCAGAAGCAAATTACTGTGCTGCTATAAAAATGAAATTGTGATCAACCTTTAAGACCACAATCCAGAGAGCTGTCCCAAACAATGGACTTTTTATCTTTTATAAAATATACTTCTGCAATCAGAGGTTGAAGAAGAAATAGAATCTAGAGTTTTAAATTTAGGTGGGACAGTGATAGACAACAGACTCGGTATGATTTCAATACCTTTGAAAGTGAAAAATGAAAGTGTTAGTTGCTCAGTCATGTCCGACTCTTTGCGACTTCAGGACTGTAGCCCACCAGGCTCCTCTGTCTGTGGAATTCTCCAGGCAAGAATACTGGAGTGGGTTGTCATTCCTCTCTCCAGGGCTTCTTCCCAACCCAGGGATCAAACCCGAGTATCCCACATTACAGGCAGATTCTTTACTGTCTGAGCCGCAGGGGAGGTCGGTCAATACCTTTAGACCATGAAATTTTTGCACCTTGTTTTATGTCTCTGGATATATTCCAGTGTCTCCCAGTTTACAGTCTATGGGAATTTGAATAAAATTTGTTTCCTACTATCCTGTGATTTTGTATAAATCTTAATTATGTTGAATAGGTTCACAGTGCTTTTCAGGTCTACTATATCCGTTACTTCTCTGTATATTCATTCTACTAATTTTTGAGGGTTCAATATTGAAACTCCAACTAAAAATCTTAATTTATCTACTAAAAAATAATCGTAATATATAGTGGAACTATATGTAATCTTGTTCTGTATTTTCAAAGTTTCCTATAAATGTGTTATCATACTTTCATAATTTACATAATTTCATAACCCACTCCAGTTTTCTTGCCTGGAGAATTCCATGGACAGAGGAGCCTAGTGGGCTACAGTCCATGGGGTCACAAAGAGTCAGACACAACTGAGCAACTAACACTTTCACACTTTCTTTCACTTCCAGCTATCTTTGATTATTTCTTTTACTTGAATGTTAGGTTCCTCCAAACGCATTCTTCATTTTCATTAGGAAATTTTTCAGAGGCGGTGGGAGCATTCTTTCCTCTAATATTTTCTAAAGAAATAATCCTTTAGGCAGTCAAAAGCTTTTTCAGCATCAACACTGTGGAATTATCATGGGTAATTTGTGCAATTTATGGTCATGTAATAAACTGAAGTTTTCCTTACATTATCTGCCAAGGGCCCTTTCACGACAAATCCGCTTTGATCATGGGTAGATATGTCATCCCATTACGTGATTACAGTCTTTTTGGTAACGTCAAGATAAAAGATTTCACCGTTTACTTTGGGTGCAGTGCAGGTCAGTAAGATTCCATTCCTGCTGATGTTCCCTCGGGCATAGGCAAAACTACCATACAGCCTGCCTCAGTTCCGAGTTAGGCATTTTCCAGGCTACTCAACTGCCATTGGTTAGTGGAGGTTTGTTAAACACTCCTTAGAATTTGTATCTAAAGTCCTACAGTACATCTCTCTCTCATAGGTGATGCCTTAAGCGTTTTTCTTTTTCTGACTGAGCCACAGCACACGTGGGACCTTAGTGCGTCTGAGCAGGGATTGAGACCACACCACCCGCAGTGGAAGTGTGGAATCTTAACCACTGGACCGCCAGGGAACCCCTGATATTTATGGTTTTCAATGCATTCTTGGTTTCCTTTTTCTGTGGCAGCAGCTTTGAGAAACTGTATGTGAGGTTCTGTTCATAGCAATTTCTTCTGTTGAACAGCTAATCCCTTTTAAAATTCTCCCACTGGTTCTAAGACAGTGAATTCTTTGCCTTCTCCTCCTGCCTGAAAACTGCCTCTCCATCTCTGTGGCTCCTTTGCCTCCTATGATTAATCACAGGGACCCCCACACCTGTTCTCCCTCCTCTGTGTCTACACCTTCTCCTTGAGGGTCCTCTCTCACTCTCACCCTCGTACATAGTTCCCCAACCTCCAGTCCCAGCCCCAATCTCCTCCCTTGGGTGTCCTCTTTTCAGAAGAAAAAGTAAAGAAGTCATTATGGAAAAATGGAACTTTGTTGGACTGGTTTGTACTTTCTGTGGTCTAGTGAGTTTTTATTTTCAATTAAATATGGGGACACTGTATGCAGCTATGACAGTGGCCGCTGCAATGTCCTGGGCTCCGTACTCTGCCAGGATTCCATCTCCCAGTGACTGTTCATTCCACTTCTCCTTGTTTATCTGCCCCTCTTGCTCTTCCATCTGGTTTTTTCTTCATTTTTCCCAAGGTTATATATACATTGCTCATTCACCTGTTCAAATGGAAACTTGTTCTTTCACCCTGTCTTTCTTTAACTTTATTTTGTATTGGGGTACAGCCAATTCACAAACAATGTTGTGACAATTTCAGGTGAACAGCAAAGGGACTCAGCCATGCATACACATGTATCCGTTCTTTTCCAAACTCCCCTCCCATCCAGGCTGCCACACTGAGCAGAGTTCCATGTGCTATACAGTAGATCCTTCTAGCTTATCTATTTTAAATATTGCAATCTGTTTTTATCCAGATTCCTACTCCCTTGAGTGGGGGAAGGATTTTAATGCTAACACCTCCCTCTCTGCTTCTTCCACTTATTTGTCAGACTATTCATTCCTCTGAACAATTAGATGTTGGATTCTTTCCTTTGATTTGTTTTTCAAATATATTAAAAGGAATATCATTCCTAGTTCAATCTGTTTCCCGTTTTATAATACCCTGGATATCCTTCTCTGTTTTTTTTTCTATTGGAAGATAATCTCTTTATAATGTGCTGCAGCCAGTTCTAATTCTTCACTTTCCTTTGGTCTGGTCTCTCTTCTTCTACATTGACTGGGTCGCGACTGGCACATTTAGGTCCTTAGAGCTTCCCATTTATGCATCTTCTCCGGCCACAAGAGAGCAAGCAACTCCTGGCACAGTGCCCCTTTCTGCTCTGGGACATCTCCACAGTCCTGGTAGAAGTCTGTGCTTCTGCTGAATACCACTGTTCTTAGATGTCACGACTT
The DNA here is from genome assembly GCF_032405125.1 of Capricornis sumatraensis. Taxonomy (NCBI): domain Eukaryota; kingdom Metazoa; phylum Chordata; class Mammalia; order Artiodactyla; family Bovidae; genus Capricornis; species Capricornis sumatraensis. Next base: position 35,509,037 of record NC_091089.1, read on the forward strand.
ACTGGAAGTGGGTTAGACCTCTTCACAGGCCCACTGGTGCAGTCAGGACCCTAAGTCTTAAGTAACGAGCTAAGTCCCTGGTATCCTTCCAGAGAATAGCTTATGCCCCAGAGGGAACAGATCCTAATGTATGTTCATTAACTGTGATGAGAACTCTCTGGTATCACCTCAAAATTCTTTGTGCAAGTCTCATTAGGTTTAAGCTCATAGTCTGAGAAGGACAGACGACCAAGCTGACTCAGGGAAGACTCACAACCTGTGGTTTTAAAGACTTGGACTCTTCCATGACTCAAGTTCTCATTCAGCTTCCTTTCCCGAGAACAAAGGAACTACTAGGAATGGGGCAACAATCACAGGTGTGGTTAAGGGCCCGTCCTCAGGAAAAGTCAACGTTGCTGCTATAGAGAGGGGAATGTTGTCCCCAGAAGGTACATCCAAGTTCTAAGCCCCCAGTATCTAGAATGTGACCTAGGAAGGAGGATTTTTGCAGACATAATCAATATGAAGTTATACTGGAGTGAGGCAGGTCCTAATTCAATACCACTGGTATCCTTAAAAGGAAAGAAAGACACGGGTATACATATAGATATAATGGAATACTACTTGGCCATAAGAAAAAATGAAATTTTGCAATTGCAACAATATGCTTGGACCGGAAAGGCACTGTGCGTGCGTGCTAAGTCGCTTCAGTTGTGTCCGATTCTTTGTGACCCCATGCACTGTAGCCCACCAGGCTCCTCTGTTCCATAGGATTTTCCAGGCAAGAATACTGGAGTGGGTTGCCATTTCCTTCTCCAGGGGATCTTCCCCACCCAAGGATCGAACCCGGGTCTCCTGCATTGCATGTGGATTCTTTACCATTAGAGCCACCTGGGAAGCCCAGAAGACATGATGAATGAAATAAGTCAGAGAAAGACAAACAGTGCATATCACTTATATGTAGAATCTAAAAAAAATAAACTGGTGGGTATAAAACAATAAAAACAGACTCACAGACACAGAGAACAAACTAATGGTTACCAGTGGGGAGAGGGAAGGAGGGAGGGACCAAGAGAGGCAGGAGATGAAGAGGCACAAACTATTATATAAAAGCAAATGAGCTACAAGGGTATTTTTTACAGCAACATATAAAATATTGGAAATATAGTCAATATTTTATAATCATTATATAACTCTAAAAACCTGTGCACCACTATGTTGCACACCTGAAACGTATATATTATACATCAACCGTACCTCAACTGAGAAAAGGTAAAAAAAAAAAAAAAATTAAAGGCTGAAAGAAGAAAGAAAAGACACAGACACATACAGAGGAGACCCCCGTGTGAAGACAGATGCACAAGCAGAATCCACGAGACGACAGAGGCAGAGTCAAGGAATTTCAAGGACTGTCGACAACATGGGAAGGAAAGAGATAGGCATGGAACAAGGTCTCTGCTGGAGCCTTTAGAAAGGGCATGGTGCCGTCGACTTGATTTCAGACTTTAGCCTTTTGACTCCGAAGACACCCAGTGTGTGGTCATTTGTCAGAGCGGCCTCAGGAAATGAACACAGCTGCAGTGGAGTAGGAGGTGCGGGCGCCTGCCAGCAGCAGCCACAGCCCCTCCCGGCTGTCACACCCGGATCACAGACACAGACCCAGACATCCAGTACCCGGCGTGGGATCGGGGGGACAAGGAAGGGACTCAGAAGGGACCTGAGTCTCATGTTGTCTCCTGCACATGTGCATGCCACACCCGCCTGGATGGAAGAAGATCTGCTTCGGTCTCCCTGCCACATAATCCCTGTGGGATTCTTTCCAGCCTCTTCTTCTAGGAGACAGGGTCCTCTTCTTCACCCCCTGTGCTTATTCTCCAGTCCTGCAGAGATCAGGCTGATCACTCGGATCACACGACATCAGCCTCTGGTTTCATATGCGGAGCTGATCTGCTGGAAGAACCTCTTGGCCCTACAGCATTTGTTTGAACCGCCCTCTCCTTCTCATCACTCAGCAGCTGTGCCTGGTGGGCCCGGGGGCAGCCCCCCTTACAGGCCAGGCTCTCCAATAGGTACTGCTCACCCTGCCACCCTCCCCACAACTGACCCTCCGGTGGAGACCCCACATGGCCTCTAGCTCGCCTGTCTGAGTCAGGGCGGTGGGATCTGGATTTTAGACTTCATCATGTACTGTGCCTAACAAAACTAGCAGCTTACGAGAGAGAAGGTTTAGAGCTCAAACCTCAGTACAGGCCAAGAGGCGCTCACCACCCAATGACCCAGGAGATGGAACTGATCACTTTATCACACACGCAGCACGTAAACACACAGAATGAGGCTGGAGAGGACAGTGAGGCTGCTTGAACCCCAGGCAACAGCTATCTGCCCACCTAGGCTCTGCCAAGCTACCCTGAGCCCCAGGGGACCAGTTACTCCACACACCACGCCTGTCCTGGGTGGGGAGCGCCACCGAGCAGTGTTGAAGTGGGAAGTAAACAAGGACCCAAGTGGGGGCCCATGGCATCTTCTCTTCCCAGGACAGGATGCAACAGGCTAGCCCCCCAGGCCTCACCTGCACTGCCCGTGGTCCCTGTCGCACTCCAGGGTGGCGGCCCTGTTGGTGCCCATCCGGGAACAATTGCAGCCTTCACAGCCGGCCAGGGGGTGGAAGCTGAAGGAGTGCACCTCACACATGTCACACTGGGGCCTGACCGTCCGGGGAGGACACAGGCACCGCCCTGTCGTCTCCTCACAGAGGCGCCGGCCGCAGTTGCAAGCTGGCCAAGGATGAAGAGACATGGTGTAAGGGTTAGACGCCCCTGATCTCCAGCAAAACTGCACCGCCAGGGTTTCCAGAAGCTTCCAAAGGGTATCTGGGAGTAAGGTCTTGTTTTTCCTTCATTATGGCATCACTGAGTGTGGTTGATCTGAAAGGCTCCTTTCTGGGGCCAAGACCAACCACGTCCAATGCTGAGGGTGGACAAGTGTGTGGACACTGAGTGAGGCATCACTGGACCTACTGACCTCAAAGTAGACACTCGTAGGGGCTTCCCCCTCATCCCCAGGCTGAGGCTGTGTGCCATTCTAATGTGAAGTCTGGCCTTCATTAGAGGGTCTGCTCCTCCCAGTCTCCCCAAAGGGCCTTCACGTTGCCCCAGGGCACTGGGCCCAAGATCAGGGGTGGGGCCTGCAGCAGGCAAAGGCTGGCCTCCACGCGGGGCCTCTGCACCCCTCACACAGCCTGGGCTGCGCCTTGTCTAGGGCGGCAGGACAATTCTTAGACGAAGATCCACGGCCTCCTCAGAGAGGAAGGTGCCCTCTGACCCTGGGTTTCCTCCCACCTCGACTAAGCTTTGGTGGTTAGGCTGCAAAAACTGAAGCCTACCCCATCCCACTAGGAAGAGGGCCAAGCTGTCCAGTGTTTTGAAGCTTAAGGTTATTTCCCTTCACCTTCTTTGCCAAGGGCATGGGTCCCCTAGGCCGGGAGACACAAATATGTCTTTTTTAGAAGCCTGCTACTCAGAGAGTGGTCCCTGGACCTGCGGCATGGGAATCCTCTGAGTGGCTGTGGGAAATGTAGACTCTCAGGCCCCAGCCCAGGCCTCCTGACTCAGAATCTGCACTCTCACAAGATCCCCAGGTGAGTCTCCAGCACAAACTGGACAAGCCCTGCCCTGGGCAGGCTTCATCCGCCTGGACCAGAGATGACCTTGGCTGCCCCGAACGTGCACTTACGTTTGCAGTGCGGGAACCCGTAGAAGCCCGTCTGACAGCGGGTACACTGCCGCCCGATGACATGGGGCCGGCACGGGCACTGCCCGCCCTCGGGGCTGCAGGGGTGGCCGATGGCCCCGGCAGGGTGGCACTCGCAAGGCAGTGCGCCCTCGTGGTAAAGGGCCACCAGGGATCTGGCAGAATTCTTACAGAATTCAGAGGCTCTCTGGGGGCTGTGGGAACGAGAACACACAGTGAGATCCTGGGAGGCATGCCCAGAAATGGTCCCACCTTCCCCTTCCCACACACCCCACCAAGCAGTGTTTTGGGAGAGGGGCTCTGGAGTCTAGGAAAAAGTGAGCGGAAACCCCACCCCTGCACTTACAACGGTTGACAGCCACCCACCCAACCCCATCTACTTCAGGACTCATCACAGGACTGGTGGGCGGGAACCTTTGGTGGCTGGAATAAAAGGGTGAAGATTCATCTATACGATGAGTTGTATGGTGTATAGGTTCTATCTCAATACAGCAGTCACCAAAAAATTTATACCTGCATGTGCTATGATATACCACTTAGGATAATAATGAGGAGGAGGTGAATCGTCAACTTTTACTGAACATGTATGTTAAAAGTTTTCCATTTAACCTCATAAGCTGAAGCTCCAATACTTTGGCCCCCTGATGGTAACAGCTAACTCACTGGAAAATCCCCTGATGCTAAGAAAGATTGAAGGCAAAAGGAGAAGGGGGCGGCAGAGCATGAGATGGTTAGATAGCATCACCAACTCAATGGACATTGGAGCAAACTCCGGGAGATGGTGAAGGAGAGATCCTGACGTGCTGCAGTCCATGGTGTCGCAAAGAGCTGGACACAACTTAGTGACTGAACAACATTAACTTGACACCCACCTAACCAATTAGGCCAAAGCCCCATTTCACAGGTGAGACAAGGAAGGCTCCTAGAAGTTAAGCAACATTCTTGAGGGCACAGAGCTATGGAGGGTGGGGTAGGCACTCAAATCCACAGTGGTCTGACCTCAGAGCCCTTGCTCTTAATATTTTCTGTACAAGAGGTTTCCACCCTCTGGAGGCCCAGGTTCCTCAGGAAACCTACAAGGTGGCAGGGAGGAGGGGTCTGCAGGAGAGAATGACAGGAACTGATAGTAAGGGCTGTTCTAGGCTCTTAGCATCTGGGAACCCACCAAATGAGGATAGGGAGGCCCGGCCTTCTGTAATGCTCCTCACTGATGAAAGGGCAAAGGAGAGCGGGAATCAGGGCTGATGTGCCCTGCAGCGGAGGAAACCCTGTGTGGTATCTTTCAGGAATCCGAGTTGGCCGACAGGAAGCAACAAAGAGGAAGAGAAACCCCCAAGCAGCCTGTGAATCCCGGCTTGGGGGTGATCTGCTGAGATCAGAGTTGAAGAGGGAAATCCCGCCCAGACGGACATGATGAGATAGTACACAGGTCAGTGTGTGCCGAGGATCAGGGACTCACTGCTGCTCCCTTGGGCGCTCAGAGGAGGAAGACAGACCCAAAGGCCACCCCTCCCCAGGCCTCCTGCTTGGTTGGGAATGTGGGACAGCCTCAGGCCTCCCATGGCTGTGCCACAAAGTGATGTGTGCGTGCTAAGTCGCTTGGGTCATGTCCGACTCTTTGCAACCCTAAGGGCTCCTCCGTCCATGGGATTTTCCTGGCAAGAATACGGGAGTGGGTTGCCATGCCCTCCTCCCGGGGATCTTCTCGATCCTGGGGTTGAACTCACTTCTCTTGTGTCTCCTGCATTGGCAGGCGGGTTCTTTACCACCAGTGCCACCTAGGAAGCCCTCACACAAAGTGATACTTACTCAATATAAAAACTGTCTCCTCCACAATTGGTGACAAACTCCAACGACTTGTCCAGTGATTTTCTGTGAAGGATCTGGTAGTCGTAATTCTCTGCAGGCACCACCAGGACACGGACCTAAAGGGAAAGTGTCAGCATGCCTTTGGATTTTCAGCAGCACGGCACATCCACAGCTCCACCATGCTTTCTCTTTGCTAAGATCACGTTACGTCGCTTCAGTTGTGTCTGACTCTTTGCAACCCCATGGACTATGGCCCACCAGGCTCCTCCATCCATGGGGAATCTCCAGGCAAGAATACTGGAGTGAGTTGCCAGATCAGTGTTCTTTATTGTTAAGTCCAAGACCACATGAAACAGAACTTACAAAAAGAAATCACAAAGCAACCCTAACTCAGTGTTGAAGGCTCAGGCCACATTCCCCCTAGGGAAATGATAATGAGTTGGGGGGACAGACCCCCTGGAGCGCCTGCTCACAGGCACAGCAGCCTTGGGTGCTGGGTGGGGACAGGAGACAGAGGCCTGTTATGATGTCAGGGCCCCGTGTGATCCATCCCTGCGATGACCCTGGATCTCCAGGGGGTGGAATTTTGTATTTTTATATATTTATTTTAATTTTTTAGTCTTTCTTTTTCTTTCATATTTATTTGGCTGTGCCAGGTCTTAGTCACAGCTCAAGGGATCTTTGATCTTTGTTGGGGCATTTGGGATCTTTTTAGTTGTAGCATGCGAACTCTCAGTTGTGGCATGTAGGAGCTAGTTCCCTGCTCAGGAATCAAACCTGAGCCCTCTGCATTGGAAGTGAGCAGTCTTAACCACTGGACCATCAGGGAAGTCCTCATTCTGTATTTTCAGAGAGTAAGCAAACTGAAACGGCAGGCCCAATGGGGAGACTCATATGGTGGCTTGCCCCTGAAATGCCTAACCTGTCAGATACTCTATTATGAATAATTGTGGCCCCAGTCTTTAAAAATACCGCCCTGTATTCTCTGTACCTGTATAAATCAGACCACAGCAGTAACAAATGCTGCAGGAAATTTCAACATCTTTGTCAACTACTCAGCCACTGACAGTGTACAGAGTCTATTGCTCTCATGTTATTCAATTCAACAAACATTGCCGAACACCTGTGCCAGATGGTGTTTCAGGCACAGGGATACAAAATGTATCCCCTGACGCTGGGATGACATCCTCAGAGAGAAAGGAGGCATGAGCAAGAATTGGAGGGTTCAGGGAAGGCCTGGACAGTGTTTGCTGGCTCTCAAAGGCTTTACAGGCATTGGGTGATCATGATTCCACCAGCCAAGGTGATAAACAGGGAACGGGGCACCTGGGGTCTATACAGGTAACAGGCTAAGCTGGAGGGACCTGTGAGCGCTCTGGCTATGGGGATGCACAGTAGATGGTCCCAGAGCTCAGGAAAGATGGGAAATGAGGTCACAGGTGTGGGTACCATTCCCACAGAGGGGAGAACAGAATCAACAGGCACAGATGATGTTATATGAAGAGAAATCTTAGAACAAGGGGTCTCAGTGTCAAGCCCAAGGGCACACTGACATGAAAGGGATGAAAGGGAAGAGAACTCACTGAAGGAGCACTGGAGAAAGCAGGGAAAGCCAAGAGAAAGTAGCTATGGGAGCCAAAACAGGATAGTTCCAGGAAGAAAGGAGTGTTCAACGCCTCAGAGAGAGACTTGTCAGATGAGAGCGAGGCGGGACTGATGGAGACAGAGAGACAGCTCCCATGCTTCATGCAGGGGAGTTTTCTTCCCAGTTGCTTCTCTAGTATTCTGATTTCCCTTGATTTTAATAGTCACAGACCTTTTTTTGCTAAAGGCAGCTGTAAAATTTAAGTGTTTTTCTATAAACATGGCTTCAATTCCCTGGAGGAATTACTGCCATGAGCCAGAACAGACACACAGAGCAGCCGACCAAGGAAAGCACGTAAAGAGTAAGAGAGGAAAGAGCAGAACGCACCAAAACTAAGGACTTTCCTTCTGGAATTGTCACAGTCAGGGCCACCTCCGGCTCCGAGATGTCAAACTCAACCTGATCTCCGGTGATCACTTGGTCCCGGCAGCCAAGCACATGGGGGCAAAAAGAGGCTTGGAAGACACCTAGGGGCAGAGGGAGGCAGTTCTGTCACACCCCTGCCAGGACAGGTGAGCCCCAAAACCGGCCCTGCTCCCTGTAGCTCACCTGCCTGCAGCCGTCCTCCATCCACAGACACCTGTGCCGGGAACGTCGGATGTGCTGGTTGATAAAAATGGACGACGATGACATACCGACCTGGGCGTGGTACTAGTCCTTGAAGAGTCACCTGGTTCTAGGTGGAAAAAAAAATCTTCTCAAGCTATAGTTCAGTTCAGTTCAGTCTCTCAGTTGTGTCCGACTCTTTGCGACCCCATGAATCGCAGCACGCCAGGACTCCCTGTCCATCACCAACTTCCGCAGTCCACCCAAACCCATGTCTATTGAGTTGGTGATGCCATCCAACCATCTCATCCTCTGTCGTCCCCTTCTCCTCCTGCCCTCAATCCTTCCCAGCATCAGGGTCTTTTCAAATGAGTCAGCTCTTTGCATCAGGTGGCCAAAGTATTGGAGTTTCAGCTTCAGCATCAGTCCTTCCAGTGAACACCCAGGACTGATCCCCTTTAGGATGGACTAGTTGCATCTCCTTGCAGTCCAAGGGACTCTCAAGAGTCTTCTCCAACACCACAGTTCAAAAGCATCAATTCTTCGGCACTCAGCTTTCTTTATAGTTCAACTCTCACATCCACATGACTACTGGAAAATCATAGCCTTGACTAGACGGACCTTTGTTGGCAAAGTAATGTCTCTGCTTTTTAATATGCTGTCTAGGTTGGTCATAACTTTCCTTCCAAGTAGTAAGCGTCTTTTAGTTTCATGGCTGCAGTCACCATCTGCAGTGATTTTGGAGCCCAAAAAAATAAAGTCTGCCACTGTTTCCACTGTTTCCCCATCTATTTGCCATGAAGTGATGGGACTGGATGCCATGATCTTTGTTTTCTAAACGTTGAGCTTTAAGCCAACTTTTTCGCTTTCCTCTTTCACTTTCATCAAGAGACTCTTTAGGTTTTCTTCACTTTCTGCCATAAGGGTGGTGTCATCTGCATATCTGAGGTTATTGATATTTCTCCCAGCAATCTTGATTCCAGCATGTGCTTCTTCCAGCCCAGCGTTTATCATGATGTACTCTGCATAGAAGTTAAATAAGTAGGGTGACAATATAGAGCCTTGATGTGCTCCTTTTCCCTATTTGGAACCAGTCTGTTGTTTCATGTCCAGTTCTAACTGTTGCTTCCTGACCTGCATACAGATTTCTCAAGAGGCAGGCCAGATGGTCTGGTATTCCCATCTCTTTCAGAATTTTCCACAGTTTATTGTCATCCACACAGTCGAAGGCTTTGGCATAGTCAATAAAGCAGAAATAGATGTTTTTCTGGAACTCTCTTGCTTTTCCAATGGTCCAGTGGATGTTGGCAATTTGATCTCTGGTTCCTCCACCTTTTCTAAAACCAGCTTGAACATCTGGAAGTTCATGGTTCATGTATTGCTGAAGCCTGGCTTGGAGAATTTTAAGCATTACTTGACTAGCATGTGAGATGAGTGTAATTCTGCAGTAGTTTGAGCATTCTTTAGCATTGCCTTTCTTTGGGATTGGAATGAAAACTGACCTTTTCCAGTCAAGTTGCAGAGTTATTACTAATTAGAATCACAGGACATTTCAAGAATAAAAATCAAAACAATGCAGGTATTTATCCAGTAAAGGCTGGGACGTTGGGAAGGACTGATGGCAAAAGAAGGGGGCGAGCAGCAGAGGATGAGATAAATAATATTACTGACTCAATCGACATGAGTCTGAGCAAACTCCAGGCGGCAGTGAAGGACAGGGAAGTCTGGTATGTTACAGTCTATGGGGTTGCAAAGAGTCAGACATGACTTAGTGACTGAACAACAACAATTTACCCAAGTGAAGTAAAAAACCCACATTCACACAAAGCCTTCCGTTGAATCTTTGTAGCAGCTTTATTTGTAGTCACAAACACTGGAAACCAACCACATGACTTTCAGCTGCAGAATGGACAAGCCAACAGTGGGACAACCATAAACAAGACTGGAGGGAGTCTCATTTGGTACAGTCACTTTGGGAAACTATATGTGGTTTCTACCAAACATATAATTGAGCAATTGCATCTCTAGGTACATCACAAGAGAAATGCATGCTCTGTGTGCAAAAAGCCATACAAGAATGTTCCCAGAATTCAAGCACCACTTGTAATAACCATGTAACAAAGAGTCAGACTCCATTTTTTCTGTTTGATGGTTTTCAAGCTCCATCTTTCATCCTTTGCCTTTTGTCCCACAGCTGGACAAGCTGTAAGAAAGCCCAGGTGTTCATCCCTTGGCAGAGGTTGGAAATTCAGACCCCATAAATTCTAGCCCATGAGAGAGGGAGCCGTCACCTGGATCCCCCCACCCCCCCCACCCCACTATGCCCTTGCCTCACCATAATGAAAACCAGGTTCAGACTCCAACACTCGCTCAGGCTTGAGTGTGAGCCAGGTTCTCCCCAGAAAGCCTCACTATGTGAGTAATAAGTCTTTCCAAACCTCAAAATAATAATTTAAAAACTACAAGAATAGCAACAATAAAAGAGTATCTTTCAAGTGAGAGCTGGGCCTTGGAGGGTAAGTAACTTACGAAAGGTCATAGACTAATTTTATAGCAAAACTAGGACTAGAACTCTATTGTCATGACTAATTCATTTCCCCCTACTACTGTAGGCTGCCTATCCCATACGGGATCTTATTAAATTTTCTCTCCCAAATCCTTTTATTTCCTATCTTAATGCAACATGAATTGACATGAGCCATCTCTAGGATTAAAAAGACATGTCATCAGAACAAACATTAAGTCCTGCAATTCTGTGGTTTATGATGAAAAAAATGTGTGTTCCCTTCATATATTTCATCTTTGTGTTCTAGATGATTAATCAATACATGTTTATTGGGAATTTCCTGCCTACAAATTGGTATTGCAAAAAAAATCTGTTAGATTTCTAAAAGTGCTTGTGTTCTCAATTAAGAAGATAATTAATAAACTCAACCATGTTAAGTAGCAGTAGCCCATGCAAATATGACTTATCCTAAGATGGGTTATGAAAAATTGCCAAATGACTGTGCAGACACGGATGCAGGAGGGAAAGAGAGCATTGGGATAGGCTGGCCACAAACAGAATTAACTGCAAGCCTCATTCCTGAGATTCTCCACAGTTGAGAGCAGAGGTGCTTAAGCTTTAGGGGCAGCAAACACCCCTTGAGGAGTCTGTTAAAAAACAGATTCCTGGGCCACCCTCCAGAGTTTCTGACTCAGTAGTTCTTGGATGAGGCTTGCAGATCTGTATTCCTAACAAGTTCCCAGGGGTTGCAGCGGGGATGCAGCTGGTTGGGACCAGCATTGAGAACCACCAGTTCACAAGAAACACACTCGGGGTAACCCTACCTGCGGGGCCTTCAAGGTGACCCCAAGAACAGCATCGGCAGGAGGTGAAGGATCCTCTGGCAGGCGAGGGGAAGACCCACCAGTCGGGACATCCAAAATTAGTGCTGTCGGAGGAGTTTCAGGGACCAGGGAGACACAGGAGGCACTGAAATACAGAATGTTGAAAAATAACCAAAACCCAGAGAACTGTCCCTTTGAAGAGACAGATTCTAAGCATTAAAAGGACCCAGAGAAGGGCCTCCTCTCGTGATCCACTGGTTAAGACTCTGCCCTTCCACTGCAGGGGATGCAGGTTTGACCCCTGGCTGGGGAAGTTCCACATACCCTAGTGCAGCCAAAAAATAATAATAATAATACATTTGGGATTTCTCTAGCAGTTTGGACATTAAGACTTTAATCTGGCCAAAAAAACAAAATATAAAACAGAAGCAGTACTGTAACAAATTCAATAAAGACTTTAAAAATGGTCCACATTTTTTAAAAAAAATCTTAAAAAAAAGGATCCAGAGAACCACAGGTCTGCAGAGATCTCTATACGAAGATATTTGGTGTTCTGGATTGGCCAAGTATATCCCACTTGCCTACCTAATACAATGAGCTCAGACCAGAAAAAATCTTAATTTTGAAGGAATGGAAGCTAGACGGAAACTTATTGAAACTTCCCTCTCTAGTACTAAAATTCATTGCCAAATGATATCAATGCAATGAAACATTATTCACCTCTAAATATCAAGACATAAAGTTATATAAAAACAAAAAGAACAAACAGCCATCATTTCTTTCAGGCACAGCCAGATTTTACTGTCTTGGTGGTTTCCATAAAGATGCAGAATATGTCATGACTGTGTCCCTAAAGCATTTTTGAATCTACATCCAAATTACCTTCCCCAAATCCCAATGATCATTGGTTACCTAATTCTCATAACATAGTTGTGAGATTGGGTCATTATTTTCATGTTTTTTTACATGAAGAGTCTCAGACATAGAGATTAAAGGATTGGAACAGACTGGATCTTGGTGAGAGCTCAGAGTAACGCCCTTCTAGGACGAGGCTTAACCATTTCCCCCAGTTGCTACTGTGTCAGCTTCCTGATGTTATGGAATTCTGGAAAAATTGCTGGGATAAATGATTTAGCTCTTAAAAGAAAAATGCACCGCCAGCTTTGAGCATCTTGGCCTGGGATCACTTCTAAAGTGAAATATAAAGCATAGCCTTAAAAGCATTAAGTATCACTAAGAACAGACAAGGGATAAAGGAAGGAAACACATTACCTTTGATTAACAAATCGCCCATAACTGGCAATGCATTTGACATGAGGTCTCAAATATTCTGTTGAGAATTCTTCAGTGGGTATGATACAAATTTGATGCTGTCCAACAAACATAAGAAGGTACATGCCAGTTATCACCCAAGTCAAGGTTATGACCAAACATGCACTTCTAAGAAAACAGCTAAAAATTCATCCAGAGAAATTAAAACTATCACTTCACAGCAGTAAATATCATAGGATAGCATTTTCTATGGCATCATTACATGGACGCAAGTTTTTTTTGACTGTTATATAGGATCACTGATTAAATTGTTCCTGATTAAATTATTATTAATAATAATAATTATTAAATAATCATATAAACAAATAAAATCATGTGAAAGTTCAAAACAACTCTGCCAGCAACTTTGGACAGTGTCTCCTCTCCTGCGCTGGGCTGATGCTGGCTCCTCAGACCCCTAGGCAGGGAGAGGGAGATGTGTGGGCAGTTGGGGAGCCTGCTGCTCAGAAAGACGGATGCTCCTGCTATAAATAACCCTTCTCAATAGAGGAGGACTCGTATCGCGGGCATATCTGAACTCTGTCTCCAGAGCTAGTTTCTGAGTCACAGAAGAAACTCAGTCAATAACTTAATACCACTTTTCATTTTAAATCAATAACTATAACTGGCTAGATCACAAAGCCATTCAGTAACAATAGATTTTAATTGAACACCTACTATATGAGACCAAGATGGACATCCTCCTGCCTTCATGGAGCTTTCATTCTAGCCAGCCTTGACTCTGAATGACATCTGACTATTTCAGAAAGGGCAAACTTATGCTTAAAAGAAGAACTTTCAGCCCCATCACAATTTCCAAAGATGAAAAGGTTAAGATTCACTTGGCTCATTATGTTCAAAAGAGAAAGTCATCCTTAAAAAAAGAAAAGTCTTGAGTTATATAACATATAATAATTTTTAAAAACTGAATTCCAGGTAGTTCTTAAGAGAAAGCTCAACATTTCTAATAAATTTAAAACGTATTAAAACAGGCTGGCCTGCCATTTCCCAGGTGTGATACATGCTTAATATCAGCAGTAACAGGAAGTTGCTTCATACTTAATCTTATGTTCCCTGAGATATTTATTATAAATCTGAGCATCCCATTCCTAACCCAGATCCCACTGTCTCTGTTTATCACAATTCTCAGTACTAAAGTTATGCTATCGAAAGGGTATTTAATCTGTAAAAGCTAGCGTTTTAACGGTTAACAATATATACCTAATTAACTGAAAATACTCTTCTTGAAACAGAGCAACAATGGTCTGGAAAAAAATACCAGGTGACTGCAACCTTGAAAATTCTGAAGAAATCTGCCAAGAAGCTAATAGACATAATAAAATAGTAGAGTGGAAAGAAAATAAACAGTTCCTAATGACATTTCTATATACCAGCAACAATAATAGACTAGGAGATATAATGACAAAAGATAGTTCATTCATAGTAGTAACAACAAATAAAAATGAATTAAATGGAGTTTTGTGAAACATGTCCAGATTTGATGATTGAACTTTATTGGATGCTATAGGAAAAGGTTCCAGCAAACGAAGGGGCAAGACAGATGTCCAGATGGGAAAATAAACATCGTAACTCCAGCAATTCTCCGCAGGTTAACTTAAGAGATGTAATGCAAACCCAGCCAAAACGTCAATAAGCTTTAGAAATATATATGCTTATCAATAAAAAAAAATTTCTAAAAATCAGTGGCCGAAACAGAAGCGTACCAGAAGGAATTGGGCCATCCGGGCTCTGAGCCGAACGTCCGCATCTGCTAACAGCTCGTACACGGCGAGGCGACCCCTGCCGTCAGTCACAGCGCTGCGGCAGAGGACGCTGCAAGAAGAAACAGTTTATCTTAGCCTGGTTCCCCTGGTCTCCCTCCCACCCCTGTGGGGTGACTGATCGTGCTTCAGTTTCTCCTGTTCATAACTGGGTCACCAACAGTGAACTTCCCTGCAGGTGGAGTTTAGCACAGATACAACCCATCATCGGTGTGAGAAAAAGAACCTTCTTTCTGTGCTCTGAGCTGTATCTCTCAGGGCTGATGGTCATCACTATCTCCATTGGCTTTGTGGAATATCTGGTTTGGCCTGCTGAGAAAGAGCCCCAGGGCCAGTAAAATCTGATCTCTAATACAGTGTTCTTGGAAATTGACCAATATCGTTGGTAGTAGCGGTTTAGTTGCTAAATTGTGTCTGACTCTTGCAACCCCATGGACTGTAGCCTTCCAGGCTCCTCTATCCATGGGATTCTCCAGGCAAGAATACTGGAGTGGGATGCCATGTCCTTCCTCTAGGGGATCTTCCTGGCTCAGGGATCGAACACTGGTTTCCTGCCTTGCAGGCGGAGATAACTCTTTATCAGAGTTATCACAGCACTATTTTGGAAAGTGGTAATCCTTTGCCCTCCTTCTGGGGTATTGCTTTTTAACAACATAGACCTCACTTGAGAAATGCTGAGAAAGGTTCAAACCTCAGTGGGAGAAGCTGCCATGTTGAAAGGGTCTGTCATTTGAAATAGATTTTTATGGGTCGAATATTTTCTAATTGCACCACATTTTTGGACTCCAGTATTTGGTAGCCTGGTCACTTACACTGATCACATGACATGCAAAGTAGAGAAAAAGGGAATATTTTAAACAAGTGAAAAGATACCATGGGACTTGCCTGGGAGTGGTTAAATACAATAAAAGTGATTCCTGGTCTAATGCAATAATGTCTTCAAAATCTAATGATGGAGAACTTTGGTGATGTCACCACATCTGGAGTCAAAATCATCTGCAGAATATCATGCACTTCTCTCCTTAAAACACCATTCAGGAGGAGGAAAGGGCAACCCACTCCAGTATTTTTGCCTGGGAAAGCCCAAGGACAGAGGAGCCTGGAGGGCTACAGTCTATGGATTGCAAAAGAGCCAGACATGACTTAGTGACTAAACGATAACATGGCTATTAATACCAGTGTGTTATCTTTATTACAAGGAGTTACGTAATTTATTGATGAATGTGAAAGTGTTAGTTGTTCAGTCGTGCTCTACTCTTTGCAACCCCATTGACTGTAGCCCTCCAGGCTCCTCTGTCCATGGAATTCTCCAAGCAAGAATACTGGAGTGGATAGCCAATCCCTGCTCCAGGGGATCTTCCTGACCCAGGGACTGAATCTCCTGCATTGCAGGCAGATTCTTTACCATCTGAGCTACCAGAGATGCCCCTGGTGGTGAGCCTTGTTATAATATTTAAAAGAAAAATCTCATGTCCTGTTGAGAGCAAACTAGCCTGGAGAAACAGTACAGTCTAGACTGCCACATTATCAAGCAGACTTTCTGAGATGATGAAAATATTCTCTATCTGCACCATCCAGAACCGTAGCTACTAACAACACATGACTATTGAGATTTGGCATGTGGCTAGTGAACCTCAGGAGCTAAACTTTTTCCTTCATTGAATTCAAACGGATTTAAACTGAGGTGGCTCAGTGGTAAAGAATCCATTAGCCAATGCAGGAAATGCAGGAGACACAGGTTCAATCCCTGGGTCAGAAAGATCCCCTGGTGGAGGAAATGCAACCCACATTAGCATTACTGCCTGGACAGAGGACCCTGGCAGGCTAAGGTCCATGGAGTTGCAAAGAGGCAGACACAACAAAGCACACAAATGAATGGAAACGTATTTAAACAGCCACACGTAACCGATACTGTCTGAAAGAGGATACGAATAGAGTAAAGGACATGGAGCTTAAAAAAAAAAAACACCATTCAGCAAAGGTCCTGAAATAATGCTTGGGACTTATGTATCCCCAGGAGAGGGTTCTTCCTTTCTTTAGTTTTGAAATCACTCCTCTGCTTGGTGTAGATGTCTCAGCTTCTTCTGAGATAGTCAAGAGTCACCAAGGTCATAAGAATGTTTCTTCCTGTCCTGAGCCATCTCCACTTTGTACCCAGTGGAGCAGGGGTCAAACCCCAATCTGGAAGGCAGAAGGGGTCAGAGAACTGAACTGAAGGGTGGGCTTGGATGGACGGGTTATGGAGAAGTCCTGCCCCAGGTCACATGGATGACAGTCTCCTAGATTCCGATGGCAAGGTGACCCACCCATCTGGAAGTGTACATCCTGGTGGTTGCTAATGTCACCTAGAGATGAAACTAGTATTTTCATATAATGACAGAACATTCTGGAGGAACTTTGCTGGGCCATCTGGTACTCCTATTAAAAATGCAAATATAATTACATTGTTGTTTTTTTTTTAATCATCATCCCAGAGAAAAGGAAAGAGTCGAATTTTTTTTAAGACTTTGAAAAGAAGCTTTCACAGTTTATTTTTTAGGGTTGCCGAGCGCGTGATATTCATTTAATAACCATTTCATCAAGTCTCATAAAATTTTCCATTCCAAGCTACCAAAAGTGACACTTTTCATAAGTTCTTTTCTTTGCATTACAGAGAAAGTGTCCAACTCCTCAAGTCATCTTGGGTTTGACACAAGGCATGTGAGTGTAGAAGTCACAAAATGTTCAAAGTCTTAGCGGAGAATTGGGAGGGTTCACTATAAGGGCTTCCTAGGTGTTTCATAGTGTTAAAGAATCCATGTGCCAATGCAGGAGATCTAAGAATCATGGGTTTGATCTCTGGGTCAGAAAGATCCCCTGGGGAAGGGAACGGCATTTTACTCCAGTACTCTTGCCTGGAGAACCCCATGGACAGAGGAGCCTGGTGGGCTACAGTCTACAGGGTTGCAAAGAGATGGACACAACTGAAGTGAATAAACAGCATGTACACTGTAGTTCCCCACATGCTGTCTCAGGAGACTCTGCCTTCTAGTGCTATTTATCCTACAACTAATTCCACTGGGAAACATTCTTTGCACTGATTCTCTAATCAAAGTATACTCTCAACATCTGCATACATCTTGATTCATTATGCAAAGGAAACGATTTTCAAGAAATCCTTGTCAGAGCTCTTGGAAGAGATGAACTTCATCAGGGTGAATTTGAGATTCCTCTGTCAAATTATTTTTCACATGATGCTCGTCAAACATTAATGACCCCCAGTTCTTAACGGATTAATGGAGAATGTGCCAGGCACCCATGAACTCTACACGGTGTTTGAGAGAAAGGCACTGGGTTCAGTGCCCACCATGGGGATTACAGAATAAAACAAAAAGGCTGTGCTGCTTCTTGTGGGTGTGAGTGTGTTAGTTACTCAGTCATGTCTGACTCTTTGTGACTCCATGGACTGTAGCCCGCTAGGCTCCTCCATGGGATTCTCCAGGCAGAATACTGGGGTGGGTAGCCTATCCCTTTTCCAGGGGATCTTCCTGACTCAGGGATCAAACCTGGGTCTCCTGCATTGCAGGAGGATTCTTTACTGTCTGAGCCACCAGGGAAGCCCCTGCTTCTTGTGAATCTGAGCCAAAATGCTAAGTAGAACATGCAGCTTTTCCAGAAAATGCAATATTTTAAAGGCACTGCCTACGGAGAAGCCTTCCAATAGCACACCAGGGGTAATGCTGGATCGCATAACTCGTCCCCTGCTGGTTCTCAAGCTCACCCTCAAAAAGGAAACAATTTTCAAGTCGGATAAAAACCAAAGTTCCCATGGCTGACCTCCTGTCTGTTCAGTTAGAGCTGACTCCCCTGGGGCAGGACACTTACCAGTACTTGCAGCTGTAGATGTCCACCCAGCCTGCCAGGTCAGCCCCGGGGCTCTGCACGTGCACTGCGGCCTCAGACAGCTGGTCTGCTTCCGTGGCGTACTCGACCATGATGACGTAGCGGCCGACCCGTGGGACCCGCAGCCGCAGGTGCAGCTCCACCTGTCGAAGAGCCCGAGATGTTGGAGAGACGTGAGATGCACCGAATGCGTCTCCATAGGCAACAGTGAAACTGAGGCTGAGCGGACCCCTGGGAGGAGTTCTACATGTCATCATAGTAAGAAACGTGGTGCTTCCCAGGTGGCGCTAGTGGTAAAGAATCCACCTGCCAATGCAGGAGACGCCAGAGACACGGGATCTTTTCGATCTCTGGGTCGGGAAGATCCCCAGAGTAGGAAATGGCAACGCACTCCAGTACTTTTGCCTGGAAATTCCCATGGACAAAGCAGCCAGGCGGGCTACAGTCCACGGGACAGCCAAGAGCTGGACACAACTGAGTGATGGAGCACTCAGTAAGAAATGGGTCCTGCAGGCAGGGATCCCCGATAAAATACAGGATGCTCTGTTAAGTTTGAAATTCAGATAAACAATACACAATTATAGCTTAACTACAATTCAACCTAAATGGGGGCATCCGGTATTTTTATTGTCTAAATCTGATGACCCTACTAATAGGGGTCTCTACTCCTACTACTGAAATGGAGCAGGACTATGGTCCTTCCTCTTGACCATGTCCTCTGCTTGTCTTTTGTCTGTGGAAAAACTTTAGCCAAAGAATAAGTTTAATCAGAGAAGTGAGAAAATGCAGAAACAATGTTAAACAGTCAAAGGAGACCAAATAACCATAATGGAGTCACTAAACATAGTCAAGGACTTTTAGTTCCTTCTCAAGGGCTATAGATAATATTCTGAGCCAAATCCTGGGGGCTGTCTTATAGATACTGAAATCCTTACCAAGTGGAGAACTTAACTACATGAAAAACCAGACCGCAGTCATGACATAAGATGCCACAACTGCAAGAACTGGCCTCAAGAAATGGAAACAAATTGACCCTGGAACTGAAGATTAAATCTATTAAAACAATCAAGAAGACACTGGTCGGATTGCCAATGACCAATTCAAGCTGACTGTCCGGGCTGAGTGTGCGATTTCTGCATGTAGCCCCCTCCCTCTCTCTATAAAAGCTCTTGCCCACTCACAGTCAGTGGGAGGAGCTGGCCTATGGACAGGAGTGTGTTCTCCCTGCCCTTCCTTT
Source organism: Capricornis sumatraensis (assembly GCF_032405125.1). NCBI lineage: Eukaryota > Metazoa > Chordata > Mammalia > Artiodactyla > Bovidae > Capricornis > Capricornis sumatraensis. The sequence goes on from NC_091089.1 coordinate 35,528,307, forward strand.
GCTGCTGCCAGCATCCAACATAAAGCAAACTTTCTCTTTCCACCATCCTGGCCTCTTTGATGGCTTTTGAGCAGCAAGCGGCCAGATCTGGGTTTGGTATTATTACCCATATATCTGCCTTGTTTCTCAAGGCCAGAGATACTTTAAAATCTGAAGTAAAGAGGAATTTCCAATGAGTGATAAAAGGAACGGACGTATGCCTCGATGGGCTACAAAGATGAAAATATTCACTATCTGGTTCTTTACAGAAGAAGCATGCCCAGCCGTGGCATCACCTTGTGGCTAGGAGCCTGGAGTCTGGAATCACACTGCCTCCAGCTGTGTAGCCTGGAGCAAGTTACTCAACATCTGTATGTCTCAGTATCTTCCTGTGTAAAAATGAGGATAACATAGTGCCCACCTCTTAAGACTATGAGGATTAAGTGAATTAATACAGGATGAGCTCTTCAAACTGTATCCAGCCTGTTGTAAGCCCTGTATAAGGGGCTTCTTTGGTGGTTCAGATGGTAAAAAATCTGTCTGTAATGCAGGAGACCTGGGTTCCATCCCTGGATTGGGAAGATCTCCTGCAAAAGGAAATGGCTACCTGCTTCAGTATTCTTGCCTGGAGAAGCCCATGGACAGAAGAGCCTAGCAGACTACAGTCCGTGGGGTTGCAAAGAGTCAGACACGACTGAGTGACTAACAAACACACACACACGCACACACACACACACACACACACTGTATAAACAATGATGATTATAACTGTGGCTATTGCTTAGTAGTATTTAGTGTGCCATACAAACATACTTCACTGTTCTAATATCTGCCCTTCCTCCCATTCCATAGTACAAATGTAAAATCATTTATTTAACTAATCCCCTATTGATAGACATTTAGGTTATCTCTAATTTTTCCTAAAACATATAAGGCTATATGATCATGTATCTATATCTAAATATATAAGTATATATCCATATTTATATCTATGGAAGAAAGGGAAAGTGTTAGGTACTCAGTCATACTCAGTCGTGTCTGACACTTTGTGACCCCATGGACTGTAGCCCACCCAGCTCCTCTGTCCATGGGATTCTCCAGGCAAGAATACTGGAGTGGGTAGCCATTCTCTTCTCCAGGGAATCTTCCTGACCAAGGTATCAAACTCAGGTGGATTCTTTACTGTCTGAGCCACCAGGGAAGCCCGTTTATATCTATATCTGGATCTATATCCTTTTGCTAGTATTTCTGTAAGATTCTTAGAAGTGGAATTAGAATCACTAGATCAAAATGTGGTGCACATTTAATTCCCGAGTCAGTATCAGAACTACATTCCTTAAGCAGTTTAACCCACTTCAGCCCATAAGCTCAGGCCCTGTCAAGCTTCACCACACTTAATTAAAATCCTCCTGCCTCTGGTCTTCAGGAAATTCACATCTGCTGTTCCTTCCACACAGCTCTGAACCACACACCTGCTTATTTTTCACAGTGATTTTTCTATCACTTAAATAATAGAAAGACTTCCCTCCAGGAGAAAACGTAGATTATCCACACCACTTTCTCACTCGTTATACAGTGAAATATGATGCTGCCACTGGTTCACATGGAGAGGTAATTACCAACATCTCCCCCTTGGGATCTCCAAATGAGGGCTTGTCTGTCTTCACCCCACCACGAAACACACAAGGCCAATGAGCTTTCTCCCAGGAGTTATTATTGGCTGCCAGGTCTATCATAGCACTCTATTATAAACTTCTATTACTCTTCCTACTCCAAGCCATATGGGTTGGCTTTTGGAAGACTTGGTAGGGTTTTGAATATATCTGATGACAGAAATGGGTTTTGAGAAGTCAGACAAAAGATGCAAATTATAGAAAACAGAAACCCTGCTGTTTATCAGTTATTATCTTTGAAGGCTTCCCAGGTGGTGCAGTATAAAGTATCTTCTTGCCACTGCAGGAGATAAGTCTTAGACACTAGATAAGTCTTAATCACCGCATCACCAGGGAAGTCCCTGGGTTTGTGTATTTACACGGATGGTGAAGCCATTTACTTAGGGAACTCCTAAATGGAATTTGATATCCCTCTGGGATGACAAACCTAAACAATGTGTCGAAAAGGAGAGACATTACTCTCCCAACAAAGGTCCGTATAGTCAAGGCTATGGTCTTTCCAGTTGTCACATATGGTCATGAGAGTTAGACCATAAAGAAGGCAGAATATCAAAGAATGTCTCTTCAAAATGTAGAGCTGGAAAAGACTCCTGCAAGTCCCTTGGACAGCAAGGAGATCATACCAGTCAATTTTAAAGGAGGTCAACCCTGACTATTCACTGGAAAGACTGATGCTGAAGCTGAAGCTCCAGTATTTTGGTCATGTGATGTGAAGAAATGACTCATTGGAAAAGTCCCTGATGCTGGGAAAGATCAAGGGCAGAAGCAGAAGAGGGCATCAGAGGATGTGATGGCTGGATGGCATCACCGATGCAATGACCATGAACTTGGGCAAACTTCGGGAGATGGTGATGGACAGGGAGGCCTGGCGTGCTGCAGTCCATGGGGTCTCAAAGAGTCAGACATGGGTGTTGTTCAGTTGGGTGACTCCACAACAACAACACCTGAGATATCTAAGAGGTGATGTCATGAAGGAAGTGGGCTGTGCCACTCAGTATATAAAATGGGAGGTGCGACTGGACTTGCCAATCTGAGAATCACCTGTGTAAAACTGGTACCTAACACCATAGACATGGAGAAGACTGCTTAGGGAGGGACTACAGAGTAAAAAGACAAGGGTTAGGACGGCTGCTGCTGCTGCTGCTGCTGCTGGGTCACTTCAGTCGTGTCCGGCTCTGTGAGACCCCATAGACGGCAGCCCACCAGGCTCCCCCGTCCCTGGAATTCTCCAGGCAAGAACACTGGAGTGGGTTGCCATTTCCTTCTCCAATGCATGAAAGTGAAAAGTGAAAGTGAAGTCGCTCAGTCGTGTCCGACTCTTCGAGATTCCATGGACTGCAGCCCACCAGGCTCCTCCATCCATGGGATTTTCCAGGCAAGAGTACTGGCATGGGTTGCCATTGCCTTCTCCAGGGCTAAGACTGAACCTCAATATATTCTAACATTTGATGTGGAGACACAGGAGGGTAAGCCTACAAATGATAGTTGGAGGAAGCAGCCAGAGAGGTTCAAAGAGACCCAGTCTGCTCCTAAATTCTGGAATTTAAATTCTTCTCTTAAATTCAAGACAAAAAGACTGTTTTTTTAATAGGAGTATTCAACAAGTATTGAAAGCTGCTGAAAAGTTGAACAGATGAAGACTGGAAAATATCCATTGGACTTAGCAGAGCAACACTAACACAATCACTGGAAGTCCTGCCCGCCCCCCCACCAAAAAAAATTCATGGGACTGGGAGGTGAAGTCAGACTGGTGTCGGTTGAGGTAGGAATGGAAAGTAGAGAATTCGAAATTGTGAGTCTAGACAATTCTTGGTTTTGAAGGGACAGAGAGTTATGGAGCAGTGGTTGAAGGATTGTGGGAAGAGGAAGTAGGGTTTTCATAAAAATAAGATGAAAGTGAAAGTCAATCAGTTGTGTCTGACTCTTTATAGTCCATGGAATTCTCCAGGCCAGAATACTGGTGTGGGTAGCTGTTCCCTTCTCTAAGGGATCTTCCCGACCCAGGAATCGAACCAGGGTCTCCTGCATTCCAGGCAGATTCTTCCCTGAGTTATCAGGGAAGCAAAAATAGGACAGAACTTAGCATGTTTTAAATGTGGGATGACTTCCAATTCAGACAGTACAGGAATTCATATTTGCTGTACCCCTTCTCCAAGAGACAGCAACTATGGGTGTGTATCGGTCGTAAAAAGGATTTTTTTTTTGTTTTGCAACCCTACAGTCATGACTGTAGCCCACCTGGCTCCTCTGTCCATGGAATTCTCCAGGCAAGAATACCGGAGGGGGTTCCCATGTCCCTCTCCAGGGGATCTTCCTGTCCCAGGGATTGAACCCAGGTTTCCCACATCACAGGCATATTCTTTACAGCCTGAGCCACCAAATAATGTTTTAATAGTAAAACAACAACAACAAAATAAGTTTGGGATTAAAAGGAGACAGATGATGGAACATAAGTAAAAGAAAAACTTGAAATGGCACCAGGGCTGAAGTCACAGGCTTGTTGTTCTCCAGGCTGGAAGCAGGCTGTGTGGGCCAGCAGCTCAGAATATGCAGAGTAAAGCGAACTAAAAACACTTCATATGAGACAGAGGCCAGATCCAGGCTCATTTTTTGAAGCTAAAGGATGAGAGTTCCTTCACATCATGAAAAACTGAAGAAAAAAAAAATCACTGAAAACCTGCCATCTGGATTTCAGCTTTATAAAAAATGATGGGATACGGAAAACAAAGATCAAAGATGAGGCCTAGGACCAAGAACTGAGTTAAGCACCTGTGGGCTCAGTGTCTGAATCTGTACTAGCCTGAGGACCACAATAATAGACATTGGCATATTGTTATGCCTGGCTCTGGGCTAAGGGTACAGAGAACCAGACAGACAAGCCAGACTGAGATGGATGTAGGGAAAGAGGGAGAAGATAAAAACCTCTCATTCAAAGTAAGCCAGTAAGCAAACAAAATAAGCCTGCACAACATACAGAAATCTAACCTTAAGAAGAACAGTCAAGGGGACTTCCCTGGTGGTCCAGTGGCTAAGACCTCATGCTCCCAATGTGGGGGGCCTGGGTTTGATCCCTGGTCAGGGAACTAGATCCCACATGTGGCAACTAAGACCCAGGACAGCCAATAAATACATAATATTTAGGAAAAAAGAATTTTTCTCTTTTTTTTAAAAAAATAGGCAATAATATATCATCAAGTAAAGATGAGTTTACCTCAGATGAAATAAACTTTATGAAAGTCTGATGAAGTTTTAAAATAAGTACACTGGTCCCTAATCCAGAACCCCCAAAGTCTGAAAAGGAAAACTAGTTTTCAAATGTGTTTGGTTACAAAACCTAACCTAACTCTAACCAATCATCACTTGATGGTAAAATCTGACCTGAACTAACTCCATATATACAGTCTTCATGTACCTCCCTTGGTATGTCTATTCATGCTTTTCACTGGAAAAATATTAGCTTGTCTGACTACAAGGTGCTGTTCCAGAACCCACTATAGACATTATGTGTATACAATCATATCTTTTTAAAATTTTTAAAATTCTGAATTCTGAACTATACCTTGCTCCAAGGATGTTGAGAAACTCAAAAAGATTAATGGAGTAACTCCTCTTTAAAAAGTAAATGAAGTTATGAAACAAAAATTGGCAGAGGAGAAACAAGAAAAGAGAAAATATAAGAAAGAGCTAGTAAGAAATCTTTTGAGATGAAAAGTACATGTTACATGGAATTGGGAGGCTGAATAAAATCTAGACTAGAGACAGTGAACTAGAACATTTATGGATTCTAAGAGAGTCTTGAGGAAGTCACTCAGAAACCAGTGCAAAAGAGCCAAAGAAACACACTAATATGAAAGAGCAGTTTAGAGACAGATCGAGAGGCTCCAACATTCTTCCAGCCTGACTTCCAGAAGAGAAGATGAAAAGATTTGCAGCCAAGTAATATCTGTAGAGATACTATCCAAAAAATTCCAGGATAAGAGACATGACTCTTCACATGAAACTGCACTTTGAGTACTAAAATAATAAAAATAAATCTGCACCTAAACACATAAAAATGAAACTTCAGAACATCACAAACAAAGTACATCCTGGAACTTCTCGTTAAACACATAGGGTGTAGCACACCTATTTACTGACCCTCCCTCTCAGAAATCCACAAAAATAAGGGTAAATATTTTTTGAATCATAAACCCACAAAGAAAAGAGAATAGAGAAGAGGAAAATAACAGGCCAGAGACCTGAAAAATTTGGAAGCTAGAATGCAATCGGATGTTAACTAATTGAACAGACCAAAAGATGAAGCATGTGTGTGTGTGTGTGTGTGTGTGTGTGTGTGTGTATGTTAGGGTTGAGGTTGCTATTGTGGTTGGAGTTGGAAGAAAAAAACTAAGAAATCTCTCAAAACATAAAACAAGATAAGGCTATTGAAAAGGTGGGCTAAAGATAAAGAAATAATTTATCAAAGGAAAAACTCAGGAAAGTTTCCCAGAGAAGTTTCTAGAGTAAACAGGGTACCACAGGTGTTGGATTAGGCTACCTCTAGAAGAAGTGAGTCCCCCATCAATTCAAGTATTCAACAGAGGCCAAATAAATCAATATCTGACAAGGACAATGTAGACAGAATTTTTTCCAGGAAGAGAGATCAGATGACTCCTAAGACCTTCGTGAACTCTGTTGGGCTTCCCTGGTGACTCAGCGGTAGAGAATCGGACTGCCAATACAGGATCAGTCCCTGGGTCAGGAAGATCCCCTGGAGAAGGAAATGGCAACCCACTCCAGTATTCTTGCCTGGGAAATTCCATGGACAGAGGTGCCTGGTGGACTACAGTCCATGGGGTCGCAAAGAGTCCGACTCTAGCTACTAAACAACAGCAAACTCTGTCAATCTCTGACTTTTAGCACAGTGACCTTGACGCCTCATTAATGCTGTGCAACAGAGCTTTCTGTGATGGCAAAATATTCTGTGATGTGTGCTGTCCAATACAATGGGCACTAGACATACATGATTACTGAGAGCTTGAAATGTGGTTAGTGTAACCGAAGAACTGAATGTTTAGCTTTACTTAAGTTTAATTAAAATAGATATATACTGAATCAGACAGCATAAGTCTCCAGGCCTTCAGATAAAACAGTAAAACAGGATTTTTAAATAAAACTGGACAGCCCAGGGCTGCGTTGTATGCGTCATGCAAATAGAACAGCTCAGAGCTATGGCTCCGGGCTAAGTCAGAGGCAGGAACAGCTCCTGATGAATCATCAGCATTACTTCCTGGACATCAGCCCTTCCCAACTGTAGCTCCCTGCTATGTGGGGTGCACACACACACACATATCTGTGGTATATGTGTGTGCATGTATGTGCATCTGTATGCACACACACAGCAGGGGCAGGGAGAGAGACAGTGGACTGAAGATTAGAATGGAGAGGAAGTAAGACCATTTTGTTTTTCCTTATGCGTATTTTTCTTTTAAATTGATTTTTATTGACGTATATTTGCTTTACAATGTTACAATAGTGTCTACTGTACAGCAGAGTAAATCAGCTATATCTATACACATATCCAATACTTTGGCCACCTGATGCGAAGAGCTGACCCTGATGCTGGGAAACATTGAAGGTAGGAGGAGAAGGGGACGACAGAGAAAGAGATGGTTGGATGGCATCACCAACTCAATAGATATGAGTTTGAGGAAGCTCCAGGAGATAGTGAAGGGCAGGGGAGCCTGGTGTGCTGCAGTCCCTGGGGTCGCAAAAAGTCAGACACGACTAAGCGACTGAACAACAAACACATACGTCCTCTGTTTTTTGGATTTCTCTCCCATTTAGGATTGCACATAACACTGAGTAGGGTTCCCTGAGCTGTGCGGTAGGCTCTCATTAGTTATCTATGCTATGCTGTTGTTTAGTCGCTCAGTCGTATCCGACTCTTGCGACCCCATGGACTGTAGCCCACCAGGCTCCTCTGTTCATGGGATGGGATTGCCCAGGCAAGAATACTGGAGTGGGTTGCCATTTCCTTTCCCTTCGATCTCCCCACCCAGAGATCAAACCCAAGTCTCCTGGCATTGCAGGCGGATTCTTTACTGCTGAGTGACTGGGGAAGTGATTATGTCAATCCTAATCACCCAATTCATCTCGTCCCCAACCCCCTTTCCCCTCTTGGTGTCCATAAGATTGTTCTCCATGTCTGTGTGTCTATTTCTGTTTTGCAAATATGATCGTCGGTACCATTTTTATAGATTCCATATATATTCATGCATATTGTTTTTCTTATTATAACAAGTAGAAAGGAGAAGAGGGCAGCAGAGGATGAGATGGTTAGATAGCATCACCGACTCAATGGAAATGAACTTGGGCAAACTCCAGGAGAGAGTGGGGGACAGGGAAGCCTGGCATGCTTCAGTCCATGGGGTCACAAAGAGTTGGACACGACGGAGTGACTGAACAACATACTTTTTTTGGTAAAAATAATAGTTGTAAAATAAAAACTCAAATAAAACAAAGACTAAACTTAAGAAACACCATCAAACTCCTACAACTTCTACCTTGAAAATGTTAGGAATGTAGTTTACAAAAAGATACACATCAAAATGGTGAGTGAGAATACTGCATATATTTTCATTTCATGGGTTTAATCCCCCAGATGAACGTTTCCCTCAAGGGTACAAAACAGAGAACACTGCAAAAAGTAAGGAATGGAAATACTGTAGAGAAAGGTTTTGCTTGTGTGTGTGCGTCTTCATTCTGAATAATGAGTTCTTATTGTTGATACACAGTACTTCTAACTCAAATCTTAAAACTGTACAGTCTTAAATTATTTTGAGGCTCAAAGAACTCCTGGAAGAAAAGCAATGCCAAGACCTGTAGAAACCTGTCCTCTGAGCCAGGAAGGAGGTGCCTTTGGGTGTAGCAGTTCCAGAATCTAAGCTCAAGGAATTCAGCTGCTGCAAATTGTCTAGCCCAAGGGGATGAGCAGTCAGTGAGCGTTGCATCCTTTTAGGGTAAGCTGTGTGATTTCTGAAGGCTTTGTAGAGAGATCGTGCCCCGAATCAGGGTGAACAGGATGCCCCCTTGTAAATCCAGAGAATCAAAAGGAAAAGATTCTGAGGTTGCTCACGTTGCCCGCCATGTACAGAAAGTGATGGAAGACGAGCCTTCCCACGGCTCAGCGTGGTGGACTGCCCAGCTCCAGCCTGAACCAGAGAACTCAGCACACCTTTAATTAACATCTCTGGGGAGGTCTTCCAGATTTACCTGAATATGAGATACCATTGTGGCCAAGGGTTTTCAGCAGAAGGACAGGGAGGTGGTAAAATATCTGATAGAAAAACAAAACAAGGCTGCCTCACCTCTCTTCCACTGAGGTCCGCCATGACTGGGTGCGCGGGGGTGGGCTGCCTCACTGCCAAGGGTCTCGGCTCCCCATCAAGCAGGAAGTGTCTGGCCTCGCAAGCCAGGGCACAAGGGAATCGGGTTACTGGCAAATGCTGGTAAAGCAAACAACTTCAACAACAACAACAACAAAACACAACAGTTACAACTGAGAACATAACACAGAGGATCAGAGTTCATCCCCAGGACTCCTATCCATCCCGTGCATTCATTCATTCACCCATCACTCTTCAGCAAACTCTTACTAAGTGCTTACTACAGGAACTGGGCGATACATTTTCATCTGCCTGAGGAACGGGAGAAGCAGTGATCCACAAACGCACATTCATTGTACGCTCTTCCCCTCACTAGATGCACGGCCCTGAGCGTGTTCCTTAGGCACGCATCGCCACTTCCTCATGTAAGAGAGTGAGAGTCACTCTGAAGCCCTAGTCACAAAGTGGTTTGTGACTCTTGCATGAAACACCGTCACTGCTACAAAGAAAAGCCACAGTTAAGTCATTAACCAGAGCATCCTGTGCAGTCATGATCCTGAGGGCTATTGAGAATCCTTGAACCCAAGGCTCCTGAGTTAGAGGACCCGATGATGCACCTGCTGCCCATACTAACTTCTCTTGGGGATGGCCCACATTGGCACACGGCTCCGTGACCGGCAGCTGCAGCGAGGGGGCCTCATAGTAATCCCTGGGGAGCAGCACCAGGTAGTCCTAGGAGATAAAGACCAAAACAATGAATACTCGTTAGGAGGGTAGCCCCAGGTTAGTGTTAATGATAAAATAGCTGCACACACTAGCTAAATGAATAATAACCAGGCGAAGCACTCTAGTTAAATTCTCCATATCATCAACTGCTTTTTATTTCTGCCCCCTGACTCATCAGAACACACCAAGCAACCTATGGTGGCTCAGATGGTAAAGAATCTGCCTGCAATGTGGGAGACCCAGGTTCAATCCCTGGGTCGAGAAGATCCCTTGGAGAAAGGAATGGCTAACCACTTCAGTATTCATGTCTGGAGAATTCCATGGACAGAGGAGCCTGGCGGGCTATAGTCCATGGGGTCACAAAGAGCCAGACAAAACTGAGTGACTAACACTTTCACTTCTTAAGCATCAGAGATAAGCGTTTCAAGCAAACATTTTTATTTTCAAAGTTCAGGGAAGCTTTACCGGTTCTTCTGGGTTGTTAATAAACTCAGAACCAAAGATAATAATAAACTGTCCATTGAAAAGATGTTCTTTTGACATGCTGGTTGCCTTCATCCCTATAGGATCCAGAGTTGTAGATAATGTATTCTGGCTTTTTACTCCTCCAGCAGAGCAACGCTCTCCTGGCTTCGTGTAAAAAGTAATGTTTTATGATCCTGGTGAATCATAGCCTGAACCTGGCCCACTGCCTGTGGGACGAGAGAGGAAGAACATGTTCCACTGAGGGTGCCAAGTGGGCCCACAGCAGGGATTCAGAGAGGCAGCTCTTCAGAAAAGGGCAGGGGCTGGACTTCTGCCATCCTAGCATCCCTGCCTATCTGCCCAGGGAAGGAGGGGGAATGTTTGTCACAATGGTGAGAGACTTGAATACTGGCCACAAAGCTTTTCTCCCTTCACAGCCCTCAATTTGTCTATAACAGAGAAGAGGAGAATGTGTGGGAGAGAAAAATTAGGGGCTCAGTAGTCTTAATACCTGAGTGAGTTTTAATGTAATTTTTAAAAAGTTTTGATTGAAGTATAGTTGATTTACAATGTTGTGTTAATTTCTGGAATGTAGCAAAGTGATTCAGTTATATACATGTATTTTCTATTACGATTTATTATAGGATATAGTTCCCTATGCTATACAATAGGACCTTATTATCTATTTTATACACTGTAGCTTGTATCTGCTAATCTTAAACTCCTAATTTATTCCCCCGCCTCCTCCCTTTCCCTTCCGGTGACCATAAGTTTGTTTTCAAAGTCTGTGAGTCTGTCTTTGTTTTGTAAATAAGTTTATATGTATCATATTTTAAATTTCACATATAGGTGATACCATACGGTACTTGTCTTTCTCTTTCTGACTTACTTCACATAGTATGATAATCTCTAGGTCCATCCACGTTGCTGCAAATGGCATTATTTCATTCTTTTCATGGCTGAGTAGATTCCCATTGTGGTGAAGGAAATGGCAACCCCAGTATTCTTGCCTAGAGAATCCTGTGGACAGGGGAGACTGGTGGGCTGCTGTTCATAGGGTTACACAGAGTTGGAAACGACTGAAGCAACTTAGCATGCATGCATGCATTGGAGAAGGAAATGGCAACCTACTCCAGTATTCTTGCCTGGAGAATCCTAGGGACAGGGGAGCCTGGTGGGCTGCCCTCTATGGGGTTGCACAGAGTTGGACACAACTGAAGCGACTTAGCAGCAGCAACAATATCCCATTGGGTATATATACAGCACATCTTCCTTATCTATGTATCGCTCGATGGACATTTAGGTTCCTTCCATGTGCTGGCTATTGTAAATAATGCTGTTATAAAGCTTTGGGTGCATGTATCTTTTCTTTTTTAATTTTTAAAAAAATTTTTAAATTTAAATTTATTTATTTTTAATTGGAGGCTAATTACTTTACAGTTTTGTATTGGTTTTGCCATACATCAACATGAATCTACCACAGGTATACACATGTTTCCCATCCTGAACCCCCCTCCCACCTGCCTCCCCATACCATCCCTCTGGGTCATCCCAGTGCACCAGCCCCAAGCATCCTGTATCCTGCATCGAACCTGGACTGGCGAGTTTCAATGCCATTCTCCCAAATCATCCCACCCTCTCCCTCTCCCACAGAGTCCAAAAGACTGTTCTATACATCTGTGTCTCTTTTGTTGTCTCGCATACAGGGTTATCATTACCATCTTTCTAAATTCCATATGTATGAGTTAGTATACTGTATTGGTGTTTTTCTTTCTGGCTTACTAGATGAATAGATAAGAAAGCTGTGGTACATATACACAATGGAGTATTACTCAGCCATTAAAAAGAATATATTTGAATCAGTTCTAATGAGGTGGATGAAACTGGAGCCTATTATACAGAGTGAAGTAAGCATCTATCTTTTCAAATTAGAGTTTTCTCTGGATACAGGCCCAGGAGTGAAACTGTTGGATCCTATGGCTTCCCTGATGTCTCAGGTGGTAAAGAATCTGCCCGCAATGCAGGAGACCTGGGTTCAGTCCCTGGGTTGGGAAGATCCCCGGGAGAAGGGAAAGGCTACCCACTCCAGTGTTCTGACCTGGAGAATTCCATGGACTGTATATATAGTCCAAGGGGTTGCAAGGAGTCAAACATGACTGAGCGATTTTCACTTTCACAGCAACTCTATTTTTAGCTTTTTAAGGACTCTCCATACTGTTTTACATAGTATTTGCACCAATTTACATTCCCACCAACAGTGTAGGAGGGTTCCCTTTTCTCCACACTCTCTCCATCAATTATTATTTGTAAAATTTTTAATGATGGCCATACTGACCTGTGTGAGGTGATACCTCATTATAGCTGTGATTTGCATTTCTCCAATACTAATTTTTAAATGGTTATCACTCTATTAATAAGCTTCCTTTGGTAGGGGCTGTATTTCCCCATTACTTTATGGTCCCATAGAGTCTAAAACAGTGAAGTCTGATAATGCGTGCTCAATAAAATATTTCTAGAGAAAATGAGATCATAATATGAAAGCATACACATGAATTTTTGAGTCAGACATGACTTAGCAACTGAACAACAATAACATATGAATTATGACACAATTGCAGTGGCTAAACGTCATGAAGAATTTTCCATGCCTATGTAGTAATTTTTAGCATGAACTTCTTCTTTCCATTAGTCCAACTTTGTCTCCATTACTGGCCTCAATGGAATATTCCTCCTCATTTCTACATCTGTGAAACATCCTTAAACTTTAGTAAAGCAACAAAGCTTTCTACTAAGAAGCACAAGAAAGGCAGGGACAGCTTAAACCTTCACATTCTGTTGATAGGATCCTAGATTTGGAAAGGACCATATGGATAAGCATGGTTCCTACTGTATGGGGCAGGTGTGGGGTTGAAGAACTCGCCTGAGATCTGCTCATTTAGCCAATCAAGGGTTGAGCCAGATGGAAAAGCTTTATGTTTTCCACTCTGAGCACATGAAACCAAGAACTACCAAAGACTGTTTTGAAAAGACCTTGCTATAAGCAAAAGCGGACATCAAAGCAGAGATCTGAGAAGGCAGGCTTCATCCCTGGCCTCTCTGAGAAGGCAGGCTTCATCCCTGGCCTCTCTGAGAAGGCAGGCTTCATCCCTGGCCTCTCTGAGAAGGCAGGCTTCATCCCTGGGCTCTCTGGCAGTTCTATTAAAGTGCAAGGATGCGGCCCTTCCCCTGGTAAAGAGTTTTTTGTCCAAGGCAATCTGGTGATGCTATTACCACAATCAAGGCAGAAAGACACAGGAAGCCTGTCACAGAGAGGCACTGGCTCTTTGTCTCTCCCTTCTCTTTTCACCACCAAGAACTGCACTGATTTTAGCATCTTCTCTTCCTCTAGCTCCTTCTGATTCATTCTGCATGATTCCCAGAGAGGTTATCTTTTTTATCACCCTTCTCATTCATGATGAAAAATCCCAAAGAAATTTTTGAAAGGCTGGGACATAGGCTCATCAAGGTTTTGCATTTATATTGATGTTAAAATTTCATGAGTTCAAAAAAAATTTTTTTTTTTGGCCTGTAAGAGACTGGCTGGAAGCCTAAAAAATCTATTTTGTTTCCCATATTATTATGCCTGGGCTTCCCTGGTGTCTCAGTGGTAAAGAACGACCTGCCAATGCAGGAGATGCAGGCTCAACCCCTGGGTTGGGAAAATCCACTGGAGAAAGGACTGGCCACCCACTCCAGTACTCTTGCCTGCCAAATCCCATGGACAGAGGAGCCTGGCGGGCTGCAGTCCATGGAATCACAAAAGAGTCAGATAGGACTTAGCGGCCAAACAATGTATGTTGTTATACCATGTAAGGACAAATGTCACCACAGGTTCATATATCTGAAAGGGAATCAGCTATGATTCTTCTGTCTTCTGCTCACCATGGTCACTATGGATGGACCATCTCTAAGAGCAGAAGAATCACCACTCAGAACCCCCTCTTACCAGCAGGACTCCCTCCACTTTAATGCAAGCAATCCATGTCCCTGGTACAATTGAAAACGGGTCTGCAAAACCATTTCCAGGTACGGTGACAAAGGCTGGCTCCTTACTCGGCTGGAATATGATCTCTTTGCTTTGAGCAGCACCTATCAGAAATGAAAAGAATTGCTTAGGGCATCTTTTGAGCAGTCAGTGTTCTGATATTCAACTTAAAACATTCAGTTTACATCTAAGAAACTTTCAGATGCTTCACTGATCATATGAACTGATCAGATTTACTGATCTTATCTTCAACAACAGCATGAATGTATATGCCTATTTATAAAACAGACTAGCAACGTATTGATAAGATATTAGCAGTGGCTATCTATGCTGTGATTGTCAGTCATTTTAAAATTTATTAAATATATGAAGACATGCAAACTGCTTAGAAAAGTTTGTTGCACATAGTAAGTATTCAATATATTACATAGATATTAAACTTTTTTTTCCTTTTCTTTATACATAATTGAATTTTTTAAATTTCTATTGATGTGTGCTCAACTGCTCAGTCATGTCTGACTTTCTGTGATCCAATGGACTGTAGCCCACCAGGCTCTTCTGTCCATGGGATTCTCCAGGCCAGAATAATGGAGTGGGTTGCCATGCCCTCCTCTAGGGGGATGTTCCTGAGCCAAGAATCAAACCTGTGTCTCTTAAGTCTCCTGCACTGGCAGGTGGGTTCTTTACCACTAGCGCCACCTGGGAAGCAGGTCACTAAGGAATATACAACTGGGCTCCTGACTCAGACGTGGGGGCTTAGGAAAGGTGTTCCAAAGCACAAGAAAACAAGCCACAGCGGATTCTAACTGTTTGAGTCAACGGAGGACAAACTGCTGATGACGCTGTCACTGGGGATGACGCTGTCACTGGGAAGGTAGTGGGTCCATAAGAGTTTGGGGTCTGAAGACTGGGACTTGTCCACAGAGATTAGCTGTGTGCTTAGAAAATTTACTACACCTCTCAGCTGTTTCCTCCTCAGCCCTCTTCAGTTCTCAAAATTCTCATCATGTGAGGAAATGGATGCTGGAGTATTCTTGAAATAATAAAGCTTGCCAATTCATCCTATTAGTTACTCTGAATCAACCTCTGGGCTTCCCTGGTGGCTCAGTGGTAAACAACTGCCTGCCAGTGGAGGAAACACGGGTTCCATCCCTGGGTGGAGAAGATCCCCTGGAGAAGGAAATGGCAACCCACCCCAGTATTCTGGAGAATTTCATGGACAGAGGAGACTGATGCGCTAGAGTCTATGGGGTCGCAAAGAGTCGGACATGACTTAGCAACTAAACAACAACAAATCCACCTCCAGCCTTACAAGCTTGACTGACACAACACAGTAACATCACTTCTTACCCCAAGTCCCAATCTGTCATGGATACTCAATGAAGACGCTTAAATTTCCATCCTAAATTAGATTTCCACTGGTGCCATTTTGTGTCCCTGTGGAATTCATACTAGTATATTCCTGGAATCTGTTTCCAGGACCAAGAGAAGCCCTCACCCCTGCAGAACACATGTTCAGGCCTCATCTCTGACTGTGGTGAGGCCTGCCCTCTGACTGTGTCCCTCCTCTGTCCTCAGGAATCTCTCACCCCTAAATGAGATTGGCATGCTCCTTTCTGCAGCCCTCTTGGGCTTCAGGCTTTGCCACATTCATCCTTTTTAAAGCATTTTATTTATTTATTTATATTTTGGCCATGCCATACCATGTGTGGGATCTTAGTTCCCTGACCAGGGATTGAACCCCTGTCCTCTACAGTGGAAGTGCAGTTTTAACCACTGGACCTCCAGGGAAGTCCCTACCACATTCGTCTTAAAAACTCCTATCCTCACCCCTTTCTCCTTGAATTACTTGGTTTGCCTGAAACAGTGGGAGAATTTAGGGCAGGAGGCCAAGGCCTCTCAAGTAATTCTGCAAAGTGACACCCAATTTACCTGAACGAGCTATAAACTAGCTTCACCCTGTGGTGATGTGATAACCCATGGGGTTCAGCCAGGGTACACAGACTGTTATACTGATTTTTTAAATGACAGTTAATAACAAATTTAACAGCACAACTTAAACATGCGTTTAGACACAGAAAAGGTACAAAGGACAGAGCATAAGTGTCCCAATCATTGCAGTCTTCACATTTCTGAAGAGATCAACTTTGCGAAAATTGGAGAAAATGCGAAAAGCGGCTTGAAAATTTACTCACCTGCCTTAGCCCAGGATGGATAAATAGTTATACGACCAGATACTGCTTCAGTTCCAGGGTTCATATATCTTAGAACAACATGAAACAAGGAGAGACTTGACTTCCCCACATTTAACATGATTCTTACTTCATTCTGAAAAATACCAAAAACCCATAAAGTATAGAAGAGACAACTGGTTAAAAGAAATGTTAGCCAGACAGTGACTTTATTCAAAAGTTTCACTACTGGGCTTCACTATACACACCCACACACCCACACACACACACACTCAAACACATACACACACACTCAAATAACACCACATGCACACCCACTCAACAAGCACCAAGTGACTAACTCTGTGAAAGATGAAAACAGGCAAGTCAGCCAATCAATTAAAATCACTTACAATTAAAGTCACAGTGAAAACACACTCCCCTCAGCAACCAAGCTCCTCTTTTGACCTTTTAGCAATCAGGCATACAGAGCGGAAGGTTAGATGAATTAGTTTAGGAAAAGCCACAGTGACGGGGCAACCACCACTGGCTGGGAGAAATAAAAAGACAGAGGAGAAGGAAAAGAAAGTATGTTAGAGAACACCACCAGCCCCATCAGGAGAGACAACTCCAGGGTCTACTTCACATACATAACACTTGAAACAGTCACAGAAACCAGTAGAGGCTAAAGAGAGGCTGTGAAAAAGTGTTAGTTGTTCAGTCGTGTCTGACTCTTTGTGAGCCTATGGACTATAGCCCACCAGGCTCCTCTGTCCATGGGATGTTCCAGGCATGAATACTGAACTGGGTAGCCACCCCCTTCTCCAGGGGATCTTCCAGACTCAGGGATCAAACCCGGATCCCCTGAACTGCAGAGAGATTCTGTACCAAGCTGAGCCAGCAAGGAAGCCCAAGGAGAGGATGAGATCTGGAGCTAACTAAAATACACCTGCTAAATAATATGGAATTTATCTCAATCCCTATCGGAGAAAAACATGGGCTCTCGGCTGGGGACAGGGAGTTCTGCTGGTCCCCAGGTCCCTGGTCCTCATACAATGCTGTGTAAGTGTTGCTATGCCCATGACCTTGAAGGAGAGTCTAGACTACTTCAATTCTGAACCAAAGACCACATGTCCAGATCTACCTGCATCCCAAGGAAAGTTCATGAAACATGGAAACTTCTAAATCAGTAGTTCTTTAGGCCTTTCCTTCAGCTCCTTTGGTTGAAATAAAGGGGATTTTTGTTGAGTGAGACATCGATGACAGTAAAGACTGGTGCTAAGTAGAATCCCTTGCTCTGGGAGAAGGGGTGGCAGCAAACCCACCCTGAGGATCTTCATGGCCCTCACAATTTGATAGAATTCATCTTTAAGGGTTGATTCTAGGGCTTCTCTGGTGGCTCAGACAGTAAAGAATCTGCCTGCAATGCAGGAAGATCCCCTGGAGAAGGAAATGGCTACCGACTCCAGTATTCTTGCCTGGAGAATCCCATGGACAGAGGAGCCTGGTGAGCTACAGTCTGTGAGGTCCCAAAGAGTCAGGCACGAGTGAGGGATTAACACTTTCATTTTCACATCTTTAAGGGTTAACTCCACACTAGAAAATAATAATGCAAGAATGTATTAAGGGCAGAGTAAAGTAAGTGTTGATTCCAGGCAACACCACCCAAGTTCTCTAACTAAAAATACTAACAGAAAAATCCATCATTAGAAATTCACTCTTTTGTGTTAACCAGCTATTCTTTCAAACTGCAAATACCTGGGAGGAGGTATATACCTTAACTGGGCTCTTAGTCACTCCACTCACATCCTATTATGACTCAGTGGAATTCACTGCCTTTTTCTGAACAACGGAGTAAGAGGAGGGAACCAAAGAATTGCTATATTGGGGGAAAACAGTAAACAGTGAAGTGTCTAAGATCGCTAGGTACTATTACAGAAAGGCAACCTAGATAGGGGACTTTGCCAGGCGAGTAGCAACATTAGAATCAATGAGGGCTCCTAGGGAACTGTGAGCCCATCCCTGTTTCTCTAAGAGCTGTCTGATTTTTTAAGTTATTTTATCTATCTGTCTATCTACCTATCTAGTTATGCCAGGTCTTAGTCGCGGCACACGGGAACTTCAGATGTGGCTTGCGAACTCCTGGTTGCAACACATACTGACTTACAATTATCATCAACTTGCCTCTTGATTCTCAATTTCTCCACTAAGCAACAGCTTAAAGAGAACAACCTCAAAGAGAAATCCTAAGAACAAAACTACTCAATGACTATACAGAAATGTTGTTATAAATGTTGTATAAATTCCAAAGGCAAACAGGCAATGTGTAAATTCCTTAATTATTCCACTGCAAAGCCAAAAGAAATGCATACAGTAGACAGGACTGAAGGAAAGGAGAAATATGGAAAGAAAAACGGAATAGCACTGACTACAACTCCTCCTTTATCTTAGTTTATGTTCATATAGTAATTCAGAGTTTAAAAAAATTTTTTTTAATATTAGTCAAAAATCAGCAAAACAGGTTTTATTAGCATTATTTGTCAACTCATTTTTATTCTCCACAAATGGCTTTAAAGAAAAAGGTCTCTCATGTTAAAATAGAGCCTAATCTCATTTGGGAAACTTCTTTTTAATTAAAAAAAAAATTTTTTTTTGCCACACCTCAAAGCATGCAGGATCTTAGTTCCCCGACCAGGGCTTGAACCCGATCCCCCTGCAGCAGAAGTGCAGTGTCTTAGCCACTGGACGGTCAGGGAAGTCCCTGGGAAACTTCTTATCAGAAGAATGGAGCTGACAGTCAACATATTAGACACACAATAGGACACAATTTATGTTTAGCATCACCTAAATTTATACAGTCAGAATAAAGAGGAGCAGGTTTGTGAAAATTTCTTTGCTTTAAGGGATTATCTCCTCAAACATTGCTTATTTTGTACATTGTTTATTTTATTTGACGATTTCATTTTTTTTTTTTTAAGTGTTGAAGAAAACCTTTCTCACTTGTGGCTTTTCTCTTACCTTTGTATGTGCTATAAACTTTTTAGAAAATAGTCTGTGTTACTTTTAAGAATTATTTTTATTATGCTGAAATGTAAAAGTTACACAATTTTTTAAAAAGTCTCCAGGGATAAACACCATCTTTAATCGCTTCATTTTCTGATTTGGTGACCAAATTAAAGTAACAGTAAGCTGTGAAGTCGATATATATGCTTAATAAAAAATACAACCTTAGCCGGAGCCCCATCCATACTCCGCAGAACAAGAATTCTGGAGTCAGTTTTGGGAAGAGCCCACCTCTTGGGGGACCCTCTGAGAGAGCTGTGGGCAAACGCCTGGGCAGCTCTGCCCTGAGCCGGGTCCCCTTGGCTGCTTACCTGCACCGGAGTCATCTGAGCGTATCCCCTCCAGCTGAACTCTGGAAATTCCAGGGGATCAAACCCAAACCGAAGTGCTCTTCCACTGGGTGTAGTGCCGTCTTCAATCTCGTACCTCATGTGATGCAAATCCGGAAAATAGTAGTTGTTTTCAGGCCTTTTATAAACAAAAAGTAAATGCGCATATAGTGAAGTGAGGTTCACTGATAACCCAAATATCCTTTAATCCCAGTAGGTGGCACTAAAAGAACTCCCCATAATTAACAGAACACATTAAATATGGACAAGGGAGGGAGGCCCCCTGCTTTTTCTCTAAACTATTGCTTCACGTAAACATTCACAAAAAATATATCCGACTCCTATTCATTCCAGTTAGAGAAAATAATTAAGAACAATCCAATGACGGCATCCTCTGAAATGTTCTAAATGGTTACCAACCATTTAGCAAAGTCAAACTGGATTATTTGCCATAAATTCATTCATTTATATACTCACATTCACTGATTACATAAATATTAATGTCTCTGCAAGGAAATCCAACCAGTCTATCCTAAAGGAGATCAGTCCTGGGTGTTCATTGGAAGGACTGATGTTGAAGCTGAAACTCCAATACTTTGGCCACCTGATGCAAAGAGCTGACTCATTTGAAAAGACCCTGATGCTGGGAAAGATTGAGGGCTGGAGGAGAAGGGGACGACAGAGGATGAGATGGTTGGATGGCATCACTGACTCAATGGACATGAGTTTGGGTAAACTCCGGGAGTTGGTGATGGACAGGGAGGCCTGGCGTGCTGTGGTTCATGGGGTCACAAAGAGTCGGACACGACTGAGAAATTGAACTGAACTGAACTGAACTGAACTGAATGTCTTGCCAAGCACTGTTGCTAAGCAGCATAGATATAATAGTGAACACAACAGTGAAATTGTACTGTGAATACATATTACATTATGACAAATACTTTCCTAAGCTGAGATTAGAAGTTAAATACATTTTCTCTACATACACATTCATGTTTTGATCATTAGAATGACTTTTCTATGCCTTGTCTCCTCTTATTTTACGCCTATAAATGGACTCAGGAGTCCAATATTGGTAACCACAGAGAAGGATCAAAATTACTCTAACTCGGGACTTCCCTGGTAGCCCAGTGGTTAAGACTCCACACTTCCATTGCAGGGGATATGGGTTCCACCCCTGACTGAGGAACTAAGATTCCACATGCCACGTGAGAAAAGTTAAAAAACAAAACCAAAATTTTCTAAACCTTCTGTGACATTCTATATTCAAACAACTTGAAGTCCTTCAGAACGGTAGGATTTTGACAATCCAGTCCCAAGCTAATAGGTGTTGATGGATTTAAAACCATAAAGACCAATTAGTCAAGGAAAATTAAAGGTCTGCTCCTATACTGCAAGTAGAATTAGGAGTGCTTACAGTTTCATTGGAGCTAATTTATGAAGAGCCCTGAAAATGTTCATTCTCATTGACCTAGTAATTCTACCTTGGGGAATATTTTCTAAAGAATGACTTTATAGGGTCAAAAATTAACATAAAAGAATGTCTATAATAGTGAAAATCTTGGAAACAATACAAATGTACAATTATGAAATAATCAAAGAAATTTTAAAATATTATGTAACCATTAATATTTTAACACTACTTAATTACAATGGAAAATGTTCATGATATCATGTGAAGATATTGATATAAATTACATGAAACAAATTCAATACTAATTTTTATTCATAGAAAAAGCCCAGAAAAATACAAAAAAAAATATTAAAAGGTGTTATCTCTGGGTGGTAGAATGAAGACTTCCCTTTGCCTTTCTACCTTCAGGTACTCCTTAAAATTTTACAATGAATACATATTACATTATCACAAAAACTTTAGAAAACAAAGTGAATGTGAATGCTTTCTAAACTTGTAGGGAAAACTAAAAATGCAGATTATAAACAAACATTTGGAGGAACTGAGGGCAAAAAGATGCAATATTTATCAACCTGGAAGAAAGGTGGTGTGGCATTTACATTTCTGGTTTGCTAACCTTTTGTTTCAGTATTATTCACTACTAAATCAAAGGACAATTTAAATCCCATAGGTATATATATGGAGCTTCCCAGGTGGCACTAGAGGTAAAGGACCCGCCTGCCAAGGCAGGAGACATAAGAGAGGTGGGTTCGATCCGTCCATCAAGAAGATTCCCTGGAGGAAGGCATGGCAACCCACTCCAGTATTCTTGCCTGGAGAATTCCATGGACAGAGGAGACTGGTGGGTTAGAGTCCACGGGGTTGGAAAAAGTCGGACACAAATGAAGCGACTTAACACAACACAACACATGTATATATGTATTGACTGTAATGTCAGTATTTTGGCCTCAGGAAAATTTGGGTAATTTATTCTGATGCATTACTTCAACTTCCAAGTTAGCCAATCACCTACATAGCGGGAAGGAGAAAACACTCATGCTGGTTAAATAGGGGGAAAGCTCACTTTATCAACAGGAGGGAGGAAAGAAGCAAAACATGGGTGGAAAATGTTTCTGAGCCAATTCACAAAGTTCCTCTCTTCCATCGTGAGCCTTGCTGGTCTACTGGAAGACGAAACTACAGATGTGCCCTTCTTCACACTCATTTTATTATGAACCCCTATGACCACCATTTGTTTAGAAAGACCAGGAGAAAGCACAGCTGAGCAGCTCTGAACCTGAGAACACAAATGCTGGGAACATCAAGGAAAAGGAGACATGTTCCATTCTATCAATAAATAAGATGGTTCACTTGACTACATTAAAGATCTCTTTATTAACCTGGTGAAAAGGCAGAAACAGTGAAGGTGAGATTTAGAAGACATTGCATGTCACAAGAGTTTCAGCAAATGATTCAAAGTCGGCATATTAAAAATTAGACTTTTCCTCCCTCCACAGAGGGACACTTATGGATGGATCATGGTTTCAGATAAATACAGAAACTGCTAAACAATCAGGACAGAGGCTGCACGCACCATACCCACCATAGTCCCTCTGGGACCTCAGTTTCCACTTGGCTCCCTTGCTCCTTTCATTCATTGTGATTTGCTTCTGCATGAGACGGAGGACTTCCTCCCATTCCTAAAGCTGTCTTACCCCCCCCAGCACCCAAGCCCCACAGTCATGGGTCCTGAAAAAGCAGCAGAAGGTGCAAGTGCCAGGCTCCTCCAGGTTGGGAGTTCACATGGATGTTCACCCATGAGAACCCACCTGCTGCCTCCAGCTCAAGACTCGCCCACCTGGCTTTCTGCCCCTCTGGGAACTTTCCAGTGAGGCTACTCTGTGATCTGCCAAGTGGCATCATTTTAGAGCTTTATACCTCCTGCTTTTTTAAAAAAAGAGATTATTCTTTGATGTAGACCTTTCTTAAAGTCTTTACGGAATTTTCTGTTTTATGCTTTGGTTTTTTTGGCTGTAAGGCATGTGGGATCTTAGCTCTCTGACTAGGGATCGAGCCCATACCCCCTATTGGAAGGCGAAATTGTAACCACTGGACCACCAGGGAAGTCTCTTAACTGGACTCACAGACGAGCGTCCAGGCTGCAAATAACAACACAGCTTCATCTCCTGCTCTCTCACCGTGGGACCGCCTCTCTCTCCCCAGGACCGTCAGCACAGACAGGACGCCGAGAAAGGCTTCACAACATCAGAACACAAAGGCATCTCCCTGAGGACTCACCGCTGGCAGGCCTTCCCCACGACGTGCTCTCGGCACTGGCAGACTCCGGAGGGCCCGCTGCATACAGGCGTGACGGCTCCACCGATGTCACACCGACACCCTGAGAGTCGGGAAACGGCTGGGGTCACCCATCACAGCATCTCCAGGCTGGAGGCCTTCCCTCCCTCTATGAGGAGTGGAAACCAGGAAGCCCGGGTTGCCTTCTTTCCCCGGACGCATCTTACATCCAGGAGGTATTTGAAATTTGTAGGAAAATCCCAGAGTAAGATGGCATGCCCTCCCTCCCCTCAAGAGTCCACCCGAGAAGCAGAGATGCACTGGTAGGTCACTTCCAACTCTGCTGTACCACGTAAAGTGACAGCAGCCCAGGAGCTAAGCACGATTTCACAAGACAGTATGTTGTAAACAGCAGGTGCTAAGGAGAGGCTGCTTGAAAGATATCAGAGTGGCCTTGTGGGGTGACCACTCCTGCAATTGTATTATTTAACATGGTATTATTATTTTACGTGAACTTTTTTAATATTTCAAATTTATCTTTAAAATGACTAAGTCAAGATGTTATTTACATCTCTAAAATGACTAAGTCTTGATGTTATTTCCGTCTCCCCCAGGGCTCCCCCGCACCCCAATTGTGATTTTTTTTATAATTGACCCAACAGTGTGCTGCTAGAAGAAAAGGGGAAGCGGCTCTGGCTGAAATTTACTACTCGTCTTAAGGGAATTTTGGCCAATTTCCCTAGACAGAACTTTTCAGTCCCATTCTATCAGAAAGTCAGCAAGAAGACAGTGAACTCGGAAGCAAGGTTACTCTGACAGTCTTTGCCCATCAACATTTTTGCCTTACACAGGAACCCCTGGGAGAATTTACCTTGACACCCAAAGTAATTGCTCTTTTCCAAAGCAAAATATCCATCTTCGCATGTGTCACAGGAATCGCCACCAACATGGGATTTACAATGACAGTCACCATCTAACTGCAGAACAATGAGCAGATGACAAAATTTGGTGAGATTACAGAATTTGCTGTGCTTCCCTGGTGGCTCAGATGGTAAAGAATCCGCCCGCAATGCAGGAGACCCAGGTTCAATTCCTGGGTCAAGAAGATCCCGTGGAGAAGGGAATGGCAACCCACTCCAGTATTCTTGCCTGGGAAATCCCATGGACAAAGGAGCCTGGTGGGCTACAGTCCATGGGGTAGCAAAGAGTTGGACACAACTAAGCGACTTTCACTACTTTTTCACAGAATTTGCTAATCTTCAAGATTTCAAACTGGCTTGTTTTGTCCTATGAAGCAGAGTAGCCGAGATCTGAAAATTCCCATGAAGATGGCCACATGTATATAATTAAAGAGGTACTAACCCCCTGCTGCAGAAATCCTACAATTAACTATTACTATATTCTACCAGCATCCCAGGAAAAATTGGCCCACGTTACCTGCCCACACTCTCCAATTCCACTCATGGTTCCCGCCATGTGGCATCGGCATTCTGGGAAGAGAAGAGAGCATTCTTGGACCAAGGTTACAGAAAGGCCAGTTCCGCCTCTAGGTACAGGACACGCTAGTAATAATACAGGTGCAATGACTTTCCAGCATGCTCCAACAGAACTCCAGTTTGGATCCATCAGGCCTAAAACTGGATTGCTTCCTGAGCTCAGCAGAACCCAACAACTGGATCAGTACCATCTACCTACAAGAAGTACTGGTTCATTTATGACCATTCATAAATGACAAAAGCTGCACCATCATGGGATTTTTACTCAATTCTAAGGTCAAGGTTATTACTGATATGCTTACATGAAAATATATACTATTGAAAAATATTCACTCCACTGAGCTCTCTTTAGCTTGGTGTTTTTCAGTTCTACCCTGGCTTCCAACTAAACATAAAATGAAAATAAAATGAAACCGGAAAGTGTGGATTATAAAAACAAGGCAGAAAAACCATTTTATCAAGCAGCTGCCATCACAAACAACATGATACATATGGAAACAGGATATAAATCCCTTGCTGAGATTTCGAAAATGCCAAAAGTCAGGGGGTGAAACATCAAAACATTTATACAGAATTTCAAACAAACTGAATGGATTAAATCAATAGCTCTTTTGTGAGCTGAGTCACTGAGATAGAGAAAATTAAGAGGAAGTTACAATATATTAAAAACACTGAACATAGGAAACCTTACCTGAACATCCATCAGGGTTTTCTTTAGCCAGATTCCAATATAATGGTTTGCAGATGCTACACGAAGGACTTTCAACATGAAGCTTGCATTGGCAATGGCCCTTTAAAAGAAAATTAATCATCTGACATCTTAGAATGAAGAGGTTTCCAAACAAGCATTCTGAGAAAAGCTGGTCACAAAAATATATTTTGGTCATGAAAAGTAAATTAAGTATATTCAGGGGGAGTGAAAGTACTGAGTTGATTTTAGCAATATGCTAATTGCTTTTGTTTTACTATTTACTTATTTGTTATACACAGAATCCATATATGTGCTTAAAACAAAACTGGAAAATTCAGAATAAAAAATTTTTTTAAATTTAAATTTATTTATTTAAATTGGAGGCTAATTTCTTTACAATATTGTATTGGTTTTGCCATACATCGACATGAACCTGCCACATGTGTACACAAGAAAAAATTTTAATGATTCTTATTTACAACATTGTCATTATCTGTGGATTTTGTTACAACGTGGATATAAATCTAAACAGAAAATATCTGAACATTTAACTTAGTGAGATTCAGTAGAAATTAGATTTATCTGCAAGCGTGTTTATAATATGCAAGAGTCACCTCCTCGCTTAAACATCATCAAGTCCCACAGTGAGGACAGAGAACTTTCTCCCACTTTCCCTCCAGAACCTGGGGTTCCAGCTTTGCAGGCTCTGAGGCTAAGAAGACAATTTCTAAAGTGCTTAGAAAATGAATCAGAATGCCACAGCACTGTGCCTGGAGTCACATCAAATAGACTACAATTACTCTGTACACAGACAGCTTAATTAAACGTTTACTGGCCTTTGATTTTCTTAATTTTAATTATCTGTGTCAAGCTTATGTGCAGGTCTCTAGGGAGGTAATGCCTTCAGATGAACGCTAGGACTCTACAATTCTACAAAAAGTTTAAGTAAACTGTATTCTTTTGGTCAAAACCAAAATTACAATATCATATATGCACTTTGAAAAAGAGCAATAGTCTCTTCAAGCAATTCAGCCTCAGGTCTTATTTTAATTTACTTTTAATTTCAGGAAGCTCACAAATGTGTCAGTCTCAAATAAACATCAGAATAATAGTTAGAACTGCAACCCTTTAACAATCTTCTACTTACCAAACTGGAGTCCATAGTTCCAGCTGGGTCACAGACATTGCTGGAGCCTGGATATGATATATAAATAGTTATATGGTATAGAAATGTCTGGAGTTTTAATGTTCATTTGTCCCTTTGTTTTGATGTCTTGAAGTTTTTTTCTTTAAGCTTTCCTTGTTTTTAAAACTAGTGCATCTATATTGATATTTTTTGATAGGTGGGTGGCAAGGTCTTTGCACCCATCAGTTGGCCAAAAAGTTTATTTGCGTTTTTCTATAACATCTTATGGTAAAACCCAAAAGAACTTCTGGACCAACTCAATAATTCAGAAAAAGACACCTCTAATAGCCTTCGTGGTCCTTAATCCCCAAATCACCCTTTTGGTCACTGAAAAAGGTGACTCTCTTCCCTGCCTCCTGCTAAAAGTTCATTTCTAAATGACGAAAAGGCAACTGGGGAAATAAATGAGTCAAGAATTTTGAACATCCTTAGAATTATCCAGAAGAGGGCAGTATTATACAAAGAGTTTTTTTTTTTTTTTTTTAATTGTCCAATTCGATGCTAGGCTTCCCTGCCTGGTGGCTCAGAAGGTAAAGAATCTGCTTGTAACGTAGGAGACTGGAGTTTGAGGCAAGATCCCCTGGAGGCGGGCATGGCAACCCACTCCAGTGTTCTTGCCTGGAGAATTCCATGGACAGAGGAGCCTGGTGGGCTACAGTCCATGGAGTCATGGACACGACTGAGCGACTAACACACTAGCTGTTATAGAATTTGTAAGTACATTTTTTAGTTAACCAAGACTTACTTCTTTAATTATCACAGCTCCCTTGCTCTCCACCTGTACTAAAATTATGTCTGACTGACTGACTGACTGAAGTCGCTCAGTCATGTCCGACTCTTTGCGACCCCCTAGACTGTAGCCTACCAGGCTCCTCTGTCCATGGGATTCTCCAGGCAATAGTACTGGAGTGGATTGCCATTTCCTTCTCCAGGGGATCTTCCCAACCCAGGGCTCGAACCTGGGTCTCCCGCATTGTAGACAGACGCTTTACCGTCTGAGCTACCAGGGAAGTTTACAATTAATTAATTTCTTGCCTTAGTCAATCTCACGTTACAAGGGGAAGAACCAGGCAGATTAGGGTCAAAAGTGAAGCAGTGACCAGCAGTGGGTCTGGCAGGCTTTGCAGACTTCTCTGGGAGGTTGGCCGCACACACAAGGTGGAGAGGAGCCCACCCTCCAGCCATCTGCGGTCTTCCCTACCTTGGCAGTGGGGGAAATCAGAGGCGCCCGAGAGACACCTGTCGCACCGCTGTCCCGTGATCCCCGGCCGGCACTCACACTGTCCAGTCACTGGGCTGCAGGGCATCTGGTAGGACCCAAGGGCTGAACACTGGCAGGCTGGATGAAAAGACCTCGGTCAGACCCACAGCAGGAGCACCCGGGACCGGCATAAGAGTACGGAGGTGGGGCCCGAAAGACCCAAAGGGAGTTCCAGCTTCACCTCTAATCAGACCTGGAACCTGAAACACATCGCTCTGTTGCTCTAAATTGCAGTTTCTCCTTTTTTAAGTGGGAATAATATTAGCACCTACTTGACAAGAGCCCAGTAGGGTAGAACTCCAGGAGAGGGACTAGAGAATTAGTGACGTGGTCCTAAGAAACTAAACATAAGAGAGAAGAAGAAACAGGCCTAGTGCCGCTCAGCCAGCCAGACACCAGGACACAACTCAGTTCTTTAGCTATCCAGGCCAGCATCCTCAGAGGCCCCACATTCCCTCCAGGCCTGTCTGCAGAGATCAGGTCCCTACCCAGGGGCAGACGACTGAGGAAACGTTCCTGGGTTCTGGGATGGTTTATGCTTGCACGTTGCCTAGGCCGTAGGGCTCAGATGTTGGCTCAACACCAAGTACGGCTGAAAAGGTGCTTTGTTAGATGTGACGAACATTTAAGTCCGCTGACCTCGAGTAAAGCAGGTTACTCTGCACAGTCTGGGTGGGCCTTGTCCCGTCAGTTGAAGGCCATACGAGAAAAGCATGAGGTTCGGGAGGAAGAAGGAATTCCGCTTACAGGCAGCCCGTGGACGCCAGCTGCAGCGTCAACTCCCCCCTCCCTCCCTGGGTTTCCAGCCTACTGGTCTGCCCTGCAGATTTTAGATGCACCAGCCCCACAAACACATGCACTGATTCCTTAAAATAAACCTATCTATATCTATAGATATAGTAGGTCCCTTACATACAAACCCTCAAGTTGCAAGCTTTCAAAAATGCAAACGTGCGTTCCTCCAACGACAGGCACAAGTGAAAACTGCAGCCTGCCCTCTGTCTCCTGTTGCTGACGATCCTTCAGCTCTACCATCTCCCACCTCCTCTCCCTCCTCCAGCCAGTAACTCTTCTTGCCAATTCAGACGATGCCAGCCCCTGTATGCCAGCCCTTGTACTGTACTATTGTACTTTTCAAGGTACAGTACTATAAGGTTAAAAGTGCTTTATTTTTCGTGTTTGTTTTATATGTATTCTTGGTGTGAAAAATATTATAAACCCATTACAGTACTGTACAGGGGCTTCCCTGGTGGCTCAGATGGTTAAGAATCCACCTGCAATGTGAGAGACCTAGGTTCAATCCCCGGGTTGGGAAGATCTCCTGAGGAGGGCATGGCAACCCACTCCAGTATTCTTGCCGGGAGAATCCCCATGGACAGAGGAGCCTCGTGGGCTACAGTCCATGGGGTCGCAAAGAGTCAGACACGACTGAGACACTAAGCACACAGAGTACAGTACTGTATAACCTACTGTGTCAGTGGGGTACCTAGGCTTACTTTTTTGGATGAATGAACGTGCTCTGGGGCTGGAACTCGTTCACAGGTGCGGGATTTACTGTACAGACACATCCTATGGGTTCTGTCCCTTTGGAGATCCCTGACACAGGTCCTCTCTGCTCTTCTTCCTTTAAGGAAGGGAATGCAGAGAGCAAACACGCATGCTGGCATTTGGAGCAGCAACAGGAGCCCGGAGCAACAGAGGAGGCAGCTCCAGCCAGCATCACATGGGTGAAATTAACACTGACTCCTCCCAGGACCAGAGGGGTTGTCCAGGGAGCCTCGGAAGATGCAGATACACTCCAGAGGTGAAAACAAAGACACGGCTTTAAGCACAGGTACATTATTTTAAATCATGAATGACTCAATCTGGCATCACACTTTGGGTTTCTAGCCAGCTTATCGATGAAAGCTGCCAGATCCCAAACTCAAACCCAACACTGGCAGCCTGTTTCTCACTCTTGGAAATACCACAAGGCTTTGCAAATATTTCAAATCTGCTCTTTGCTTTGATCCAGGTCCTTCTGAGTTTCTGGAATCTTTTCTTCTCATCTGCTCTTCACCATGCTTCTGCTTTGAGATACTTTGATTCTCAAAGAGTATTTAAAAATGATGATATTAAACAATACAAGGAATGAGGGAGCCTGTCTGCTGTGCTCCCCTGAAGTCTTCCAGCCTCAAGCAAAATCCTGGTCTTTTTTTCTGGTTGTTGTTCATTCGCTCAGTCATGTCTGACTCTTTGCAACCCCGTGGACTGCAGCACGCCAGGCTTCCCTGTCCCTCACTGTCTCCTGGCGTTTGCTCAAACTCACATCCATCGAGTTGATGATGCTATCCAACCATTTCATCCTCTGTCGCTCACTCTCCTCTTTCACCCTCATCAAGAGGCTCTTTAGTTCTTCTTTGCTTTCTCCCATTAGACTGGTATCATCTGCATATCTGAGGTTGTTGATATTTCACCCAACAATCTTGATTCCAGCTTGGGATTCACTCAGCCTGGCATTTCGCCTGATGTACTCTGCATGTAAGTTAAATAAGCAGGGTGACAATATACAGCCTCAACATACTCCTTTCCCAATTTTGGATCAGTCCATTGTTACATGTCCAGTTCTAACTATTGTTTCTTGACCTGCATACAGGGTCCTGGTCTCTATAACATGCCAAATAGATATTTATTAAATGAAGGAATAAGCAACTATTGAAATCCTTTGCCAGATCCACCCCTGTAGTTCAACTGATATGTGGTTTCTCATTGAATTTTGCAACACTGCTGTGTGAGGCACTGTTCTGGGAACAACACCCTCTTCCCTGTCAGTGAATAAACTCACAGAGGGAGGCGACACTGCCAGACGACACATAAATTGCAAGGAAAAGAGAGCTCCTTATTATTTCAGGGGTGCTCTCAACGCCCAGGATTTTGGAGCTCTTCTTTCTGTTGGAAGAGCACGCTGGCGCCTTCTCCATCAGAGCCACAAAGTCAGCATTTCAGTTCCATCGTAGTGAACACCCTCCACCTCTCTGGCTAACTGATCAGACGTACAGAAAATCCCAAGGCTTCTTCCAACCGCCTCAATGTTCTAGACAAACACTGAACTGCAAAGCGAAGGGCCAGTTCAGAGCAAAATTGCACAGAACTTGGCCCATCCTTCTGGATTTGGTTTTTCCCCTTGGAAAGGCTGGGAGAGGGCTCTCCCGGGGGCATCCCAGGTCAGAAACCTCCCCCCGCACTGCCACCTGCCATCCACTGGTGCATCTGGCCTCTTTCCAGGGCCAGTTTGTCTGATTTGTGAGAATATGCTGACATGTAGGAAGAGGTTAGACATGCACTGGTAACATGTATATAGCACTTGTCTAAGGAACTACCTGTAACCACAACCCAAAGACTATGGCAAACTCCAATGCGGACAGTTCAGGTCCCGGGATACTGAGGTTTACGGGCAGCTCCACTGTGACAGGCTTCAG
Organism: Capricornis sumatraensis; assembly: GCF_032405125.1. Lineage (NCBI taxonomy): Eukaryota > Metazoa > Chordata > Mammalia > Artiodactyla > Bovidae > Capricornis > Capricornis sumatraensis. The sequence continues at coordinate 35,559,884 of NC_091089.1, forward strand.
TGCCAGCCATGGGAGGCCCTCATTCTCTACACTCCCACCCTCCTGGTCTCTGCTCTAAGTGCTGACTAGCGGCTGCTTAGCAAATTGCACGAGGGAAAAAGCAAGAGGAGGAAGGAAGAGAAAAAGAAAAATCAAAAAGGAGAAGAAGGAAGGAAGGATGGACGGAGAGGATGAAAAAAGAACAACACCTCCCGCCCTCCCCCGCCAAAGGACCAAGTTCACAGAGAGCCTCGGTGTGTTTTCCGGTTGCAGGAAAAGTGCTGAGCCAGACGTCAACACAAACATAAAGCTGAAATACATAGAGACGATTCTCGTCATGGCCTCACATCTATGATTTGACTTTCAGCTCCAATCAAGAAAACTGCAAGCACTTCAGTGAATCCAAAATCAAATGAGGAGGAGACTGCTTTGCGCTTAAAGTCTGGAGCAAATTAAGTTAATACAAAACATAAATGCTGGACTGCAGTTGAAAAGAACAATTAGGAAGAGTTTTAGGATTCTTTTTAAGATTTTTAAAAAATTTTAAAGCAACATTAGGGCAAAGCCACACAAGCATTCTTTGGCTAGACTACATTGGACCCTCCGATGTAGGATTTGTGGCTACACTGGTTCGCTTCTAAAATTCCATGGGTCAAGCAACCAACTTCATCTAAGAAAGATCGCAAATTGAAATACTGGGTCAGGCCTTGACACTAGACCAAGTTCAGATTTCAGCATGTCTGGCCTTCAGCCACTGGCTTCAACACTGCCCAAAGGGAAAAAAAAAAAAAAAAAACATTAAAAGATCACAAAAGCTATTAGAAAAAGTGAGTACCAGAGAAGGGAGACCATTGGCAACAGAATGTGAGAGCATCCCAAAGGCTTCCAGAGCCTAGTGGCTCAAATCTGGAAGAACGAACTTGGCGGCACACCTCTCCACGCCGCCAGGAACGAGGCTGCCCTGATCTTTCTCCTCCTGTTTTTTGTCAGACTTCATCTTCACTACTCATAACCTTGCCTGCTCCTAACATAAGCTCCTCTGGGATTGGTCCCTGAAAAGTCAAAGTGTAGTCGCTCAGTCAAGTCTGACTCTTTGTGAGTCCATGGACTGTAACCCACCAGGCTCCTCTGTCCATGGGATTCTCCAGGCAAGAACACTGGAGAGGGTAGTCATACCCTTTCTCCAGGGGATCTTCCCAACCCAGGGATTGAACCCAGGTCTCCTACATTGCAGGCAGATTCTTTACCATCTGATCCACCAGGGAAGCCCAGATTGGCTCCTAGTGGACCTTGAAATGGAAGGTCTTGTCTCCCACCTGCTAGTTCTTCTTCACTTTGTCAATGAGACATTCGGGGCCTACAGCTTAAATTAGACATGTAAGCATCCCTACCTCATGCTCTAAAACTTCATTATTTGGGATGTCCTTCCATGGGGAAAATATACCTGCAAGGATGAGGTTACCACCCCAGGCCAGAGTCGGCTCAGTACTGAATCTGCCTCTAGGATGATTCGTACAACTCCAACATAAGCATTAGCTGTACTGACGTTTCAACGGGAAACACACTGGGTCTTCCAACTCCTAATACGGAACTTCTCTGGCGGAAGTCAAGGTACAGAAAGTACAGATACCCCATTCCTTTCCTTACCCTCCCAGCTGCCGGGTGGTCCAAATCTCTGGGCGGGGACTGCGGAGGGTTTCTGTGGTCCAAGAGGCCAAGGCTGAGAAGGGGGACAGAGGATAGAGGCCCAGGACCAGGAGGAAAAGCGAGGGCTGGGAATGTGGCACACGGGGAGATCAGACAGGACTGGGGCTACAGGCTCTTAAAATGAGGTACAGCAGAGGTTCCCAACCTTTCTGGCATCAGGGACCAGTTTCATGGAACACAATTTTTCCACAGGCCAGAGCAGGGGAGGATGGTTTGGGGACGATTCAAGCGTATTACATTTACTGTGTGTGTTATTTCTATTATCACGTTGTGATACATACTGAAATGTTGGAGTTAAGATACCTTGAATTAATTGGGGATTTACCTTATGGGTTTGGTTCAAGCCCTTAATTCAGAAAAGTGCATAGCCATTCCCTTCTCTAGGGGATCTTCCTGACCCAGGGATCGAACCTGAGTCTCCCGCATTGCAGGCAGATTCTTTACTGCCTGAGCCACCAGGGAAGCCTGCAATGGTGGAGGACCCAGGTTCGATCCCTGGGTCAGGAAGATACCCCGGGAGAAGGGAATGGCAACCTATTCCAGTACTCTTGCCTTGAGAATCCCAATGACAGAGAGAAGCACGCCCGTCTATAGTCTATCGGTTTGTAAAGAGTCGGACACAACTGAAGCAACCTAGCACACACACATCACTGACTGCACACCTGTTGTTCTTCGAGGCCTGGGCCAAACTCCTCCCTCTCCCTCCCTCCAGCCCCTTCAGTGGCTCTTACTAGGATGAGAGACTAAGAGACAAACCAAGTGGAGAAGCAGGAGGCTGCAGTTTTGCGTGTGCTGTCCTCCTTCCTGGAATCCCCAGCCTCCTCCCCCTTGTCTGCCTGGCAGGTTCCTCAACACTGTTCAGGTACCACCTCCTCTCCAGAGCCCACAGGCTGACCGCTGGGGAGGAAGAAGGTTAAGGGCGAAAGGCAAAATAAGGGCGGTGAGATGGCCGCGGTAGGACGGTCACATGTAACATACATATCTGAGCCAGCAGCTCGTTCATTTAAACGGGAGGCCACACAGTTCTGCCAAAAGAAGCCTCTGAATTTCCTTGGGAGGAAACTTATCTCAGGGGACTGACGGTCACTATGTTCATGTTGCTCACTTACCTTGGCAAATAGGGAAGGAGTAGAAACCCGAGCGGCAGGCTTCACACCGAGCGCCCCCGACGCCGGGGCGGCACAGGCACCTCCCTTGGGCATCACAGATTTCAGGGAGAACTCCTTCCAAGTTACAGTCACAGCCTGCGAAGAGGAAGAGACATTCAGAGGGGCTCTCCATCCTTCATCCCTTTGTGTGTTTCTCCCTTCACCCAGGTGGCTGTCATAGAAATCCAGATTCTGAGTTATGTATAGTTTATACCCAATCCCATCACTTCAAGGCAAATAGATGGGAAAAAAGTGGGAACAATGGCAGATTTTATTTTCTTGGGCTCCAAATTCACTGCAGATGGTGACTGAAGCCACGAAATTAAAAGACACTTGCTCCTTAGAAGGCAAATTATGACAAACCTAGACAGTGTATTAAAAAGCAGAGACATCACTTTGCCGACAAATGTACATATAGTCAAAGCTATGGTTTTGCCACTGGCCATGGACAGATATGAGAGTTGGACCATAAAGAAGGATGAGGGCCAAAGGACTGATGCTTTTGAGCTGTGGTGTTGGAGAAGACTCTTGAGAGTCCCCCGGACTGCAAGGAGATCAAACTAGTCAACACTGAATATTCATTGGAAGGGCTGATGCTGAAGCTGAAACTCCAATACTTTGCCTATCTGATGCGGAGAGCCAATTCATTAGAAAAGACTGATGCTGGGAAAGATTGAAGGCTAAAGAAGGGGGCAGCAGAAGATGAGATTGTTAGACAGCATCACCAACTCAACAGATGTGAATTTGAGCAAACTCTGGGAGACAGTGAAGGACAGAGAAGCCTGGTTTGCTGCAGTTCATGAGTGGCAAAGAGTTAGACACAACTTAGTGACGGAATAACAAATGGTTTACATACATTCCTAACTCATCTTAAAGACTCTTCTTAAAGGGAGTAAGACATCTCCCCAGGAAAGATCAGAGATGCCATTCAGGAACCTCTAGGGCAGACATTACTTTACAAAGTATCTATAATCTTTCAGCATCCATGCCCACGGGAACAATTTTTCCCCCCAAAGAGTCGGACACGACTGAGCGACAGAACTGAACTGAACTGAAGCCTTAGTTGGGCTTCTCTGGTGGTTTAGATGGTAAAGAATCCACCTGTAATGCGGGAGACCTGGGTTCAATCCTTGGGTTGGGAAGATACCCTGGAGGAGGGCACGGCGACCCACTCCAGTATTCTTGCTGGGAAAATCCCCATGGACAGAGGAGCCTGGCATGCTGCAGTCCATAGAGTAGGACACAAATGAGCAACTGACCACACACACACACACACGAGCCTTATTTAGTAAAATTTCAACTTCATAGAGTCCCACTGAATGACTATCTTGAATTAAACATATTTCTACCACCATTGTTTAGAAGAAAAGAGATGAACATCCATTCAGCCCTGATCAGAGCCAGGTGTGGCTCTGGAGGACCTCACCGGGCTCGTTTCAAGCCTGCATGCACCTGCCCTTCTCAGCAGACAGCGTGGTCCTGTCCATCTCAGGACCTCTGCTTTGGCTGGTCAGTCCTTGCAGGCAGTGCCCTTCCCGCGTTCCCTCTCATCCTTCAGTTCTCTGTGGGGGAGTCACCACCTCAGCAAGGGCCTCCCACCCAGTCTGTTCCGGCAGCTCCCCTGTCCCTTGCCCGCTCTCTGCCTTAACTTGGGTTTGTCTTTCACACTTTAATTACTGAAATCACTTACTGGCCGCATGACTGACTTTGACCAGTAGAATAAGGGGAAAGCGCTGTCCTGGGATTTCAGAGCCCAGGTTTTGTAGCTTTGTGGCTTTATGACAGGCTTTGTGGCTTGCATTCTCACGCTCTGGGAACCCTGAGATCGTTGAGGGTGAGGGGGGTACTCTGGCTGACCTCCTCGAGGACAAAGGGCAACAGGGAGAGAGACACTGAGCTGTCCCCAGCGGACCTTCCAGCAAGTTCGGCAGAAAGACTGCCCAGCCAAGTCACAGGATTGCAAGAAATAAATCATGTTGGTTTTAGCCACTAAAATTAGGGGCTAAATAGATAGTGAAAGACAGCAACAAAAGAAGGAAAAATCTTTCAGACTAAACACTTAGGGAGAGCTCACCTAGGGACACCTGCTGCCATGTACAGGATGTCTTAATAAGCGTTTCTCAGAAAGACAGGGCTCTTGCTCGACTTCCTTATGGATAGATAGATAATGAGGTCAAGCAAGAGTCCTGTTAAGATAAGCATTTTATAGGTGAGAAAAAACAGGCTCAGAAAGGTTAATTAACTTGCCCGAGGTCACACAGCTAGAAAAGCTGAGTAGGAATGTGAATCCAGGTCAGCCTGGTTTTAAAGCCCCATGCCCTTTATATGATGTGAAGGATACAAGCTGATAACTGATTTTAAAAGCTGTGTTCAAGGTATGTTCTAGATTAGTACACATATTCAAACCATTCTTGTATTTAAAGTATCTACATTTCTCTCAAGAATGTTAACATCTAAACCTGCAACATGGTCCCCTGAGGCAGTCCCTAACGTAGATCAAAGATTTGACTGGGTTACCCCTACTTCTCAAGGAAGAGGAGCCTCATGCACTTTAGAAAGATTTTCTACCAGGGTTAAAAATAGTAGATAATCTGAAGAGCTAGCTAAATCCCACTCCTTCCCTTTGCCCTTTTTCATGTAAAAAGTTGGTAGCAGAGTTGTAGAAGTATTATTATTATTATAATTATTTTTACAATAATGAAGAAAAAAAGATCAGGGTAAATCAGAACAATTCTACCGTCTTTGCCTAATCTCTAACTTGCTCATACTTCAATCCAACAGTCACCTAACTGCCTCCCTTTGTCAAAAAGAGGCACTGGATGTGTTCAACGGTATATTCATCACAAGAGAAGCCTTAGAGCTCAGGCTGGCATGAGCACCACCCTGTTTGTCCCTCACAGCTGCCACATGAGGTCCCAGTGCCACAGCCCCGGAGGCTGAGACCACCACAGTGAAATGCAGAGGTTTACTGTCAACTACAGTCTTGGCGACAAACCAGGCAATGGAATTCAGTAAGAAACTTGAACTTGACATTTGGCATTGAAGGCCAAGGAACCTAGATTTACTACCATTTGTAAACAGAAAGAAAGCATCGAGTACCTATGCATTGCTAAATTTCTGTTTCTGAAATTTACTTTTTAACTCAGGTGTGCTTTCTGTAGTGCAGTGGTTATCATGTTCTCCTGACACTTTTTTTTAACTTATCTGGAAAATACTCCCTCACAGTGCAGGAACCAGAGATTTCTGAGGCCCCTCGCTTCTCCTCCACCCTCACCTCCCACCTCCTCACCAGGTCTTAGTGCCTGTATCTTAGGAAGGTAGCTGGAATCCTCGCCTCCTTCCAGAGTTCCAGAGCCTTCCTCCAGGACCTCACCCTTGTTTGCCTGGTTTATATCAAGATTCTCCTAACAAGGCTGTCTGCTTCCCATCTTCTCCTTCCAACCCACTCTCCACACTGGTGGCAGGAGTGATCTTTCTAAAAAGCCAATCTTTTCATGAAAAAAAGTGAAAGTGTTATTTGCTCCATCACGTCCGACTCTGCGACCCCATGGACTGTAGCCCACCAGGCTCCTCTGTCCATGCGGTTCTCCAGGCAAGAACACTGGAGTGGGTTACCAGGCCCTGATTAATCCCCTCCATGGTGACCTGATGCCTTCAGGACACAATGCAAAGTCCTCAACACATGTGACTCAGAAGACCCTTCAAAATCTTCATGCTGCCAGAGCCCACGCATCACTAAAAACAGGTGTCTCAAGATGCTTTCCTATCACCTGGTGTAAAATCATCACCATAACACCTTATGAAAAACTCCAAATGATGTTTGGGCCACCTCAGTATATACAAATCCATAATGTCCTCAACGCCTCCTTCTCCTGGTCCCAGGAAGCCCTTCTAGAACTCTACCTTTTTCTTTCCTTCTTTCCTTCCTCCATTCTTCCTCCCATCCTTCCCATCTACCCACCTACCTTCCCTCCCTCCCTTTTGTAAGAAGCTATAAGGATGACCCTCGGGTCTGCTCCTATTGCTCCCTGTTCTTGGCTGGTGGCTCAGATGGTAAAGAATCTGCCTGCAATGCAGGAGATGCAGGCTCAATCCTTGGGTCGGGAAGATCCCCTAGAGAAGGAAATGGCAACCTACTCCAGTGTTCTTGCCTGGGAAACCCCACAGACAGAGGAGCCTGGCAGGCTGCTGTCCATGGGGTTGCAGGAGTCGACATGACTCAGCGACAAAACCACCACCACCTTGCCAGGTCATAGGATTAACTCCTGCTGTTGAAACTGTTTGCCGGTGTGTCTCCTGCAGGCCTGGGGGCTTCCAGGGAGCAGCGACTGTGAACTAGCAGCTGCCTCGGCTGTGCCTGGTACAGAGGAGGCACTTAATAAGAGTTCAATGAATGAAGAATATGCTAAATATTCAAGACTCCAGTTCTCTTTGGTAAACACCATTCCTTGAATTCTGTTTTACTGGCATCTACAGAGAGCCGCCAAACTAACATATCAGAATTCACCTGTCTCTCTCTAAGCCATATCTGGCCTGTCTCCATGGCAACAGTGGCTGCCCCACCCTGCCACGCAGGTTAAAATGCCCAGCCTGGGGAGGGACAGAGCGCAAAGGCATGCCCCAGCAGGCTGTCGCCCCCAACTCTCAGAATTCTCATCATTAGCACAGGCCACAGCCCCGCCCACACTGACTCACAACTTGGCAAGGGCAAGTAGCTCCTCTGGAGAAGGAAATGGCAACCCACTCCAGTGTTCTTGCCTGGAGAATCCCATGGACAGAGGAGCCTGGCGAGCTACAGTCCACGGGGTCGCAAAGAGTCGGACATGACTTGGCAACTAAACAACAATCACAACTAGCTCCTTACAAAGTGATCAGGGGAATCAAAACCTTTTCTTGGGGTCAAGGAACCTCCAGGCAGCCATGTCCTCCAACCAAACGAGCTGCTTTACAAACCCATCCCAAGATGGCATCACTGTCCTAAAGTAAGCACTTAGAGTCTTTCTGCAGCTGCTGATTTTACTCTTCATCACTCTTCGTTTGAACTTGGAGGAATAAAAGAGTGCCCAGAGGGCACTGTCCCTCTAGAGTGAATGTTTCATGCATTCTTTCATTTTCAAAAAAAGCCCTTGAAGATGTGTCTACTAAACATGAACTTTCTAAAAATAAATGCCAAGTGGTTATAAATGATCTCTTGGACCCAGAAAACCCCAATAATATCCAGGGTCATGTAAAGCTAAAAACATTCTGGCCTGGAAAAGGGTTCTGTCCTTTTGCTTCAAGTCTCCTTTGTTTCACGTGTCTGGAACTGAGCCTATGGAATTTCTAGAACAGTACTTCTCGATCTGGGCTGCACACTGGAATCTCCTGGTAAAACATCTTTGCCTGGGTGTGGAATTCCAAACTCAAGAGATGCTGATAGAGTCCCAGGATCTGTAAACTAAGGCCTGAGGCCCAGATCCTTTTGTTTTAGTAAACAAAGTTTTATTGGAACACAGCCAAGCTCATTCATTCATGTATTGTCTATTCTTTTCATGTTACAACAGCAGAGTTGAGTACATGCAACTTTGCCTACAAAGCTGAAAATATTTACTATATCTTTACAGGAAAGTCTGCCAACCATGAAATACAAATTTCTTCTAACCAGAGCAGTGGTTCTTAACAACAGACATACACCAGAATCATCTAGAAAATATGTTCAAAATACCAGCCTGAACTTCATCCCTGGAAATCTTCCCAGGTGGCACTAATGAAACCCGCCTGCCAATGCAGGAGACATAAAAGAAGCTGGTTCGATCCCTGGGTTAGGGAAGATCCCCTGGAGGAGGGCATGGCAACCCACTCCAGTATTCTTACCTGGAGAATCCCATGGACAGAGGGGCCTGGTAGGTTACAGTCCACGGGGTCACAAAGAGTTGGACAGGACTGAAACGACTTGGCACGCATGCAAGAGACAGGCCAGAATCATCTAGAAAATCTGTTCAAAATACCAGGCTGAACTTCACCCTGGAAATCTAGATTTAAAATCTGAGGGTGAAACACAGGCATTTACATTTTCTAAAACCAGGTTCTTAAACACAGCTTTGTTTAAGAACCACTGAGAAGACATGAAAGCATTAATGGGCCTCAGTGAATTAAAACCCTCAGGGATGGGAGAGACCTGGTATCATCCAGTGTTGCATATCTCCTGGCAGCTGAGATGTTTGTGTTCCTAAGGTTCACTGCCAGAAGTCAGGCCCCAAACCGGGTGTTTTTAAAGTGCATTAGTAGAAAATAAAATTGAACGGGATCTCTCTGATTTCAAATTCCCGAATAAATCTAACTGCGTTAAGTGGAATTTCTTTTCCTCAAGGCTGTGTTCTGAGGCTTCCCTAATATTCTGTAACAGAAGTCTGAACTTTCCTTCAAATTCAATTAAATTTCCTTCCCTAAGTCACCGCCAGCCTATCTGGGGAGAAAAGGGAACAGAACAACAAAGGGATTACTGGAGACAGACCAGAAACAGAGTATTTAAAACATGCTTGTGGAAGGAGACCAGCGATGTTATCGATGTATCGTAATCTAGGCTCAAAAGCTGAGCCCCATTCTATTCAAACACGGCAAACACTTAAGGACACACTTGCTGTACCCACTATGGGTAGAATACCATGCCGTGGGGATCAGAAAGTAAGTCAGGCACAGCTACGGTCCCTGAGTGACCAAGTGTGTGTGCGCATGCATGCTCAGTTGCTTCAGTTGTGTCTGACTCTTTGCAACCCCATGGACTGTAACCTGCCAGGATCCTCTGTCCATGGGATTTCCCAGGCAAGAATACTGGAGTAGGTTGCCATTTCTTCCCCCAGGGGATCTTCCTGACCCAGAGATCGAACCCGCATCTCCTGTGTCTTCTGCACTGCAGATGGACTCAGTTCAGTTCAGTTCAGTCACTTAGTCGTGTCCGACTCTTTGCGACCCCATGAATCGCAGCACGCCAGGCCTCCCTGTCCATCACCAACTCCTGGAGTTCACCCAAACTCATGTCCATCAAGTTGGTGATGCCATCCAGCCATCTCATCCTCTGTCATCCCCTTCTCCTCCTGCCCCCAATCCCTCCCAGCATCAGAATCTTATCCAATGAGTCAACTCTTCGCAAGAGGTGGCCGAACTATTGGAGTTTCAGCTTTAGCATCATTCCTTCCAAAGAACACCCAAGACTGATCTCCTTTTAGAATGGACTGGTTGGATCTCCTCGCAGTCCAAGGGACTCTCAAGAGTCTTCTCCAACACCACAGTTTAAAAGCATCAATTATACGGTGCTCAGCTTTCTTCACAGTCCAACTCTCACATCCATACATGTTGCTGCTGCTGCTACTAAGCCGCTTCAGTCGTGTCCGACTCTTAGCGACCCCATGGACTGCAGCCTACCAGGCTCCTCCACCCATGAGATTTTCCAGCCAAGAGTACTGGAGTGGGTTGCCATAGCCTTGACTAGACGGACCTTTGTTGGCAAAGTAAGCAGATGGATTCAGTTCAGTTCAGTCGCTCAGTCTTGTCCGACTCTTTGCAACCCCATGAATCGCAGCACGCCAGGCGTCCCTGTCCATCACCAACTCCCAGAGTTCACTCAGACTCACGCCCATCGAGTCAGTGATGCCATCCAGCCATCTCATCCTCTGTCGTCCCCTTCTCCTCCTGCCCCCAATCCCTCCCAGCATCAGACTTCTCTTTAAATAAATTAGCACCTTTTTGTGACCCTTTTAATGAGATTAAATGAACAGAAATCTGGCCAACCTTTATTATAGGCAGTTAGTAACTTCAAATATTCCCCCAAGTAATCTTGAATCTGTGAGATCCATCAGCTGCCTTTGAAAATTCTTAACTGGAATATTTTACACCAATAATACAAGACATAGCCTGAGGGATGCATAAGTTCCCCATTGTGAATGATTCCCATTTAAAAGGGGCATCTTGTACAAGACACAACCCTGCATGTTAATCATCTAACACATTTGTTATTTTACTTGTTTGTATGTTAAATATGTTACCTTATGAGTTGCCCCCACCCTACCCCCAACTAAAATATAAGTTGTATAAGCTGCAGGAGAGCTGGGAAATTTATTTCACTGCTAAGTCCCCTGCAGCCAGAACGGTGTCAGACACATAGTAGGTGCTCACAAAACACGTGCAGAATCAGGTATTACGTAGGCAGAGCACCTCTCCACACCAAAGCCTGCTTCCGCACACTCGGCCACTCTCTTCCCTGGGCACTTTTCTGGCTGCCACAGCTCCTTGGCCCCCCTGCAGACCAGGTCCAGAGAGTTAATGCCCCAGAGGCAGCCCTCCCCACCCGGCAGGTGACTGAAGTTCTCCATTCAGCTGGGGGAACGCTGAGCAAGTTCTCTGCTGTCTCCCAGAGCTGCCAAGAGGGCTGCAGCTCCAGGAGCTACCGTAGGACCAAGCTCGCTAAGGCAACTTCAAAAAGGCCCCCTTCAGTCTCAGACTCTCTCCCTTACTGATGTTTCCTGGGGTCACCTCCCAAATGAACTGCTTGCACCCAGTCCCTTTCTCAGAGTCCCTTCATGGAGAACCAAGATGGCAGGCAGCTGACTGTCACTGAAGCTTTCTGAGCAAACTGGAGACAGACAATCCAAATGGCTTAGTCCCCTTCATCAGGCAGTGCCTTTGCAAAGCACAGACAGGATTAGAGAATGAAGAGGCAGGGGGGTGAGGAGTCCAAACGCAACACACCCACAAGGCACCACCAAGCTCCCGTAAGCATGATTTGAACTTGGACATAGCCATGTGTGTAGAAGAAGGAATATGGAGAACATTTTTACTGAAGTTAAACCAGTGAGAAATTACTTGCCTTTTATTATATCTCCAGCTACTGGATCCTCTGGACTTGGAGTAGAAATAGGAAGGATGGGAATTCCTAGAAAAATAGTTTATTGAAAAATACAGAGAAAAATTAAGGACACAACATAGTAAAACAGTAAATTGCAGTAACTAGGAAGATGCCCACTCCAACGTAGTGAAAGCAGTGTGTGAAAACCAACTGGAAAAAAAAAAAAAGGAAATATTGCTACACTTAAAAGTGTAGTTATCTAGAATCAGGAAGGTCAGACGTGAGTGTGATGTGCATACTAATGAACAGAAATGGATATTCTGTGCTCACAATAGCTAAGTCCCAGTCAACTAGTGCTGAACTGGACTTCTTTTTAAAAATTAATTAACCAACATTGGCTGCCCTGGGTTTTCATTGGTGTGCGTGGGTTTCTCACTGCGGTGGCTTCTCCTGTGGCAGAGCACGGGCTCTAGGCTTGTGGGCTTCCGTAGTTGTGTTGCACAGGCCAAGCTGCCCCAAGGCATGTGGAATCTTCCCGGAGCAGGAATTGAACCTGTGTCCTCTGCACTAGCAGGTGGATTCTTAACCACTGGGTCACCAGAGAAGTCCCTTTAGTATCTTTATTGTTCTTTAATATAAAATTGAGACTAGTTTTTAAAAAACGTTTCCTTACAAGTTTTTACTCTAAAACTTTGCTTATGAAAATACAATTTCTGCTCAGCCTCTGTCCAATAATTAAGGATTCTAAATTGATTAAGCCCTGATTCAGGGCTTAATGTTGCTATGTGTGGGCTTAAAAGTCGGCTCCTTTAACTCTAAGATGGTTATATAATTTGTCCTCCAAACTGGGACACTCGACAGTGGAAGTGGGTCCTTACTGAACAGTGACCCTGGGACTGCAGGTGGGTACGGGGCCAGATGGTGACTACACACCAGATGGGGCCACACACATCCTGTCTGCACAGCCTCAAAACTCAATGTGATTTTCCCAGGATAGTAGAACTGTGAGGTGGGAATGGGCAACAACTAAGGTCTCAGTGTGGCAGCCTCTTCCTGAGACAGTGTTTCTCTGTCCTGACACCAAACTCCAGTTTCTACGCTAACGCAGAACAAACAGAACCAGGCTCCTGCCCCAACCTGCACAGCAGATTTCAGACTCTCCTGCTCCGTGCTCTTCCCTGGTGGCTCAGACAGTAAAGGATCTGCCTGCAGTATGGGAGACCTGGGTTCCATCCCTGGGTTGGGAAGATCCCCTGGAGAACGGAATGGCAACCCACTCCTGTATTCTTGCCTGGAGAATCCCGTGGACAGAGGCTATAGTCCACAGGGTCCCAAAGAGACAGACATGGCTGAGCGACTAACACACTTGCTCCCTGTTCTACAGTGTTTCTAACAGATACATATTTTTTCTCTCTGAGGTACTGAGCCATTCTCTTAGGTCATGACAATAGGGTGAGATGGGGGGCTCCCCTGTAAAGTGGGTAAGAGCAGAAACATCCCTTACCCACCAGAAATACAATATACACACATGTGTGTGCAAATAAGTATCTGGAAGCCCATGACATTTTTTCTAGGTTTATGAAAAAAAACTTCACACATGGATTACTATTAAGTTGAAATTGCCAATATTTGCCCCTTAGGTCATGTCTATGGTACAGCCTAATACTTTGGAGATAAATAACATACATACTTATATACAACATACTTATATACATATATACTTACATATACATACATACATACATACAACAACATACTCATATACAACATACTTATATAAAGGTAATGTTCCAAACTTTGGGAAACACTTCCACACAAATACTGGGTTGGCCCAAAAGTTCATCTGGGTTTTCCTGTAACATCTTACGGAAAAACATGAACGTAGTTTTGGCCAACCCAATACAGCCTTCCTGGCCCCATTTCTGTCCCCCTCTTTCCCCGCCCCGCCTGCCACGCCCTCAGGGGTAGATGCACAAAGCCCAGGTAAGAGCCAAGGAGCCAGGCCTCCCCTTCTACCACCAGGACTTACTGGAGCAAACTGGGAAATGATAGTAGCCAGCTGCACACTCCTCACAGTGGTCTCCGCGGAAGTTGGGCCTGCAGGTGCAGCGGCCGGAGCCCTGCTCACAGTCCTCTGCGTGCTCCGGGTGGCAGCTGCAGGCTAAGAGAAACCCCGGTTTCAGAAGGTCCGTCCTTCATTGCACCTCTTAAGGCCAATATTTCATAATGTCCTTATTACTGGGTTGATTGAAAAGGTCATTCGGGTATTTTCATAAGGTGCTACGGAAAAACCCAAACTGACTTTTTGGCCAATCCAGTCCTTCATCATTGGTCCACATGTGTTCCTGAAAGGGCACTGCTTTCCACTTCATACCTGGTGGACGGTTTGCAGAGACCCAACCCCGCGGCCCTCAGAGACTGGCTTTAATGAGCAGTCACAATGGGAAGGCCTCCGGGATGTGGTTTATGATGTGAGCACCACCCAGCTCACCATGCAAGAGGCAAAAGGCACTGTCCCCCCATTGGAGGGGCTGGGTGGGCAGAGCCTCTCCTGGCTATGAGCCAGCTGCCAATGTCCAGAGAGCTCCTCGTTACACAGCTGTGTTGTGGACATGAGTGTGAGATGCCTAGACACTGATATATAATCCGTGGACAGCACAGCAAGATCACGTCCATAATCCAAATGTTAGAATCAAATGATAAGACTCACCGAAGGCAGTTTTTGTGACCAACATGATGGTCAGGTTTGCACTCCAGAGGGACAGACTTGGGCTGTAAAATGCTTGGTAATGCCCTCACTTCCCCTGACCTGGCCAAAGTCCTCACCTTGGGCAGCGAAAATACTGTCACAGCTCAGCTGAGTACCTGTGCAGTGAGGACCTGGGAGGCTGCGGAAGTCATGAGCACCAAGCATCCCCCAAGCCTGGCCTCTCCTGAGGTCCTTTGTTTAATTTGTTATTATTCATGTGTCCAGTGGTTTCTTAATGCTATGCCTCTGATACCTCCAGGAGACCATTTCAGTGACAAAGAAAGAAACTAGAAAAGTGATGGAAAACTGAGGTTCCTAATAAGGCAAGACTATATTCACAATGTCCTGTTTTCCTTAGCCAAGGCCTATTTTTTGTGAACACAAGAAAAATGATGGGCGTACTTCATGGGATGATGTGGAAGATCGAGACAAAACAGAGACCCACTTTTAACAATGATGATGCCCTCAAACCTTAATGATACAATGAATGAATTTGGAGGGAAGGTGGGCACGGAAGTCAACTTCAGGAATGGAATTGTTTTCTAACTGAATCAAAGAACTTTCACATGCTGAACAAAGTCTATAATCTGATCTATGGCTGATAATTGCACAGGGGGAAAAAAGTGGTGTTTCTCTGTACAATGGAAGCGGTAGGTTACAGCGGCACTGGACAGATATGAATAATATCCTAACCTACAAGTTAGTGGTTCTGTCACCTGGGCGAAAATATTTAACTACTAAGGCCCTTTGATTTTTCTACATCTAAAAAGAAGACTAATAATACATTAAGTTTGTTGTGAGAAAAGAACTTTGTGAAATTATTTAGGCAATGCCTTGTATACAGCAAGGGCTCAATGAATCATAACTATTTTGAATATTATGACTATTCGTAAATCCTTATGAAACCATTGCTGTGTGTCTTATGCTAATTCTGATGAAATCTGAAATTACTGGAGATCACAGAAACATTTCAAAACAACAGAAAACATTTGTTGCAGGCCTAGTATGGGACAGGCCCAAGTCTCAGTATTCTCCCAGGTGGTTTTTTGGTGTGTTTCTTTTTAAAAAAATTATTTTCTTCTTCTTATTGTTGTTTATTTTCTCTTTTGTGGCCATGCTATATGGCATGTAGGATCTTAGTTCCCTAACCAGGGGTCAAATCCATGACCCCTGCACTGGAAGCGTAGTCCTGACCACTGGACTGTCAGGGAAGTCCCTTCCTAGGTGGTTTTGATGGCAATTCACTTAATCTTAGAGACTAGATTATCATTTCCATTTATATAGAGGAAATCTGATTCTCAGAGACACATGTAACTGAGGTCACACAGTTAGTGGAGTAGAACCAATAATATGAAGAGAGAGAGAAAACAAAAGGAATTTTTAGCCAATCATAATTTAGACCAATGTTCTCTCTAAAGTCTAAGACACACCAGATTGGAATGAAACTTACGAATGCAGCCATCGGGGGCATGGACCGGAATGCCGTAAGGGCGGTAATAGCCCTTAGCACACTTCTCACAGTTTACACCGGCTGTGTTATGCTAGAAAGAAACAAAAGAAACTTAGAGGGAAGAATACAGGAGAAGCCCTTATTTTGTGCTATTCATCCTGAGAAATAATTCTGTCATACACAACTGTAATGTTAAAATCACTGAAGAAAAAAAAGAGCACAGATCTTGACCTTGAGTCTCCAAGATCTATCACAGGACACTGGCTCGAACTTGGCTCTGGAATTTTTTCCCATTGGAAGAGGAAATGAGACCACGAACTGAACAGGCCAAGTTTTCCTCGCTACCTCTTACTGAAGCACCTGATATCTGAGTGAGCAAAAACTCCAGAGGGCCGCTCTTCCAAGCTTCATTCGACAGTGATGAATGGATAACAGATCACCTTTAGGTTTAACGCTGGGAATAAAGGGCCACGTGTGTATTTTTATCTTCTTCAGTTTTGAAAGAAACTGCATCTACAACTCCTCCTCTCGTCATTCCAAAACTTTATCTTTGCTTTACTCTGAAACCATTTCCCAAACATTTCTGCCATGAGAATGGAAAATGTAGGCATGTGTCTCACACACAGAGCTCATTTTAAAGTACAATACAAGGCAGCCTTTTATATTTCACAGCTAATCCTTGTAATTGCCAGAAAATCAAATTACCCAACATGCACCATCAATTTCCAAGAACTATAAATGATGGATCTAGCTCAATTCTGTCCCCCTTCCCAATTTGGAAACAATCAGAAGGACAATATTCTTTCGTTAATGAAAGGAAAGGCAACAAGAAATTTTCAAAAAAAAATATAACACACTGATTCAAAAGGAGTCTGCATAGAACACAGAGAGAACAAGGACCTTTTCTGGATCCTCTTCCCTTTAATATGATTTTATTAATTACAGACTTTTATTTATTACCACTTCTTGTCCTGTGGGCTAAAATCTGAATCCACTTCAACACTGAGGTCAAAACCACATTGGCCACGTCTTTGACTTCATTTACATGCATAAACGTCTTGGGCAAATAGGAAACGGCTGTGGTCCACCCTCTCTTCCATCAAATGCCAGTGACCCCTCAACTCTGTTTTTGGCCACTATGGCTTCTGATAGAGCACATCAGGTTGAACTTGGGCCCCAATTTTTTTCTGATGACTAATGACGTTCAGCCCTTCATATGCTTATTGGCCACTCATATACCCACTTTTATGAAGTGTTTATTGTATGCTTATTGACCATTCATACATCCACTTTCTGTGAAGTGGATATTCAAACCATTTGCAATTGTATTAAGTTATTTGTCTTTTTATTACTGAGTTGTGGGAGTTCTTTATACATCCTGGATACCAACCAATCTTCAGATTGATGTTTTGGGAATATTTTCTCCCCATTCATGTCTTGCCTATTCATTTTCTGCAGTGCCTTTTGTGAGCAGAAGTTTTTCATTTTGATGAAGTCTAATTTGTTTATTTTTCATGGTTATTGTTTTCAGTGACCTAAGGAAACTTTGCTCATCCTCTGAATCATAAGGATTATCTCCTATATTTTTCCCTAAAGCTTAAAGTTTTACCTTTATTTTGGGTCTGATCCATATCAATTTAGTTTTTTGTGTATGTTTGAGATGAATGGTCAAAGTTAACCTTTTCCCCGTATAAAATTCAGTTACTCCAGAACCATTTGTTGAAAGGACTTTCTCTTCTCTCCCCACCTCCTGCCATTAGATTGCCTCGGTACTTTTATCAAAAATAAAATGTCCATTGTGGACATAAAATGACCCAGGTCTGGGCCTGCTTCTGTGCTTTCTGTTGCGCAATGCTGATCTATGCTTCCAGCCTTATGTCACTAGCAGTGTTTCAGTTACTGTAGCTTTACAGTTAATCTTGAAGTACGATAAGTTCTCCAGTTTTATCTAGTTTCTTCAAGACAACTTTGAATATTCTAGGTCATTTACATAACCATATAAATGTTAATCCACATGTCAACGTCTTTATAAAAAATAAAAAAGAACTTCCATTAACTTCATACAGCAATTTGGGGAAAACTGATATCTTAATACTACTGAGTCTTCTAGTCCATAAATATGTTACATTTTTCTATTTTATTTAGTTTTTTCTAGATTTCTCTCAGCAAAGCTTTTTAGCTTTAACAGAGAGGTCTTACATGTCTTTGGCTAAATTTGTTCCTGAGCATTTTATGGTTTTTAATACTATTTTTAATCAAATTTTAATTTCATCTTCCTATTGTTTGCTACTAGTATATATAAATACAATTAGTTTTTCTGTACTGTCATTGTACCCTACAATATTATGAAATTCGCTTACTGGTGCTGGTAATTGTCTTGTATATTCTTAGGCTTTTTTACATAAACAATCGTGTCATCTCCAAATAGAAACAGTTCTACTAGTTCTGCTTCTTCCTTTCTGACCTTAATACTTTTTTCCCCTCGTCTTATGCAGTGGTTGGGTCCTCCAGGACTCTGTCACAAGAATCCTTTCTTGTTCCCAACCTCTAGAAGGAAAGAGTTCAGTACTTCATCACTAACATGACGTCCATTATAGGGTTTTCATAAATATCCTTCATTAAATTTCAGACCGTCCAGGGCACCTGCAGCTTTTATGTGCACGCAAATCAATAGAAGGTCCTGTAATACAAAGCTTTAACAAGATCCTGGGATCTTCCACTTATTCACAAAGCCCAATGACTCATTGCAAACCTATGGTGCATATTTACTTGTATTTAATTAACTGTGATGACAGATGATATAAAATGTGTGGAGAGGGAGACATGCAGAGAATGGTGGGTCTCTCTGAGGGTGTGTATCCCTCAGTTCAGTTCAGTTCAGTCGCTCAGTCGTGTCTGACTCTTTGCGACCCCATGAATTGCAGCACTCCAGGCCTCCCTGTCCCTCACCAACTCCCGGAGTTCACTCAGACTCACATCCATCGAGTCAATGATGTCATCCAGCCATCTCATCCTCGGTCGTCCCCTTCTCCTCCTGCTCCCAATCCCTCCCAGCATCAGAGTCTTTTCCAATGAGTCAACTCTTCGCATGAGGTGGCCAAAGTACTGGAGTTTCAGCTTTAGCATCAGTCCTTCCAAAGAAATCCCAGGGCTGATCTCCTTCAGAATGGACTGGTTGGATCTCCTTGCAGTCCAAGGGACTCTCAAGAGTCTTCTCCAACACCACAGTTCAAAAGCATCAGTTCTTCGGTGCTCAGCCTTCTTCACAGTCCAACTCTCACATCCATACATGACCACAGGAAAAACCATAGCCTTAACTAGATGAACCTTAGTCAGCAAAGTAATGTCTCTGCTTTTGAATATGCTATCTAGGTTGCTCATATCCCTGGTTCCATACAAATAGGTACCTCATGTAAATTGCCTCTTTAATGGCAACATTAACAAAATACCATTCTAAAAGCAAACAAGACAGAATATAGACTAAATTCATGAACATTTTACACAATTTTTAATGAATATCTTGAGGCAGATATACATATACCCTCCTCTGCTATATACACCTCTTAGCTAAATTCCAGTGAACCCAATCATTCTACAGAAGGGATGAAGAATCAGTTCTTATTTGGTTTCAATGTCAATGGCAGACATCATTAACTGATCATGACATACTTCCTCTAGACTCAGAATCCATTTGAAAATGGGATTTAAAGTCAGCATGGAAATTGATACGAATTTGTCCTATCTCAGAGCCTTTCTACTATAACATGGATAGCAGTCAAGATGAGAGGAATTCTCCCCTCCAATTAGGCAAAGGCCCAAAAATCCAGTCAACAGAGTTTGGGCAAATATCCCTCAGTCCATTTTCCCTACAATCTCTAAATTACATCCAGCTAAGCAGGCTTTCTATGTACAAAAGTGGAGAAAGGGTGTCAGAAAATCCTTTCGATTGCATATCACTTTCTTGACATCATTTTATTTATTTTTATTTTTAAAATTTCTTATAAATGTCTTTTTAAAATATTTTTATATATTATATATTATTTACTTATTTATTTTTGGCTGTGCTGGGTCTTTGTTGCTGTATGGGCTTTTTTCTAGTTGCAGTGAGCCAGGGCTACACTCCAGCTATGGTGCGCAGGCTTCTCATTGCAGTGGCTTCTCCTGTGGAGTATGGGCTCTGGGGCACACGAGCATCAGTAGTTGCAGCTCACAGGCTCTACAGCACAGGCTCTATAGTTGTGGTACACAGGATTAATTGCTCTGTGGCACATGCATTATCTTTCTGGACTAGGAATCAATCCCATCTCTCCTGCACTGGCAGGCGGATTCTTTACCACTGAGCCACCAGGGAAGCTGGTGATATTGTTTTAGGGTAGGGCTTCCTCAATGTTCATTTCCTAGGCTGACTTAAATAGTGCCTTACCTGACAGTTAATGCAGACCCCTCCACCTGCATAGAGGCCTTGGATATTCAAGCTTGCCTGCTGCCTCTCCACATCCGGATCATAGTAACAGTCGGTGGAGTGTCCATGGCAGTTGCATGCTAAGGAAAGAGTATTCTAAGTTAGTACTGCATCGTGACTATGAGAGCCTCAGTAAATCCCCGCTCCCTCTGCTCTGAGAGGATTACTGCCCACTGAACTACAAGAAAGTCCATTCTGGAACACCATGGATACCCTGAGTGGAAAATTCTAGAGACTTTTACACAAAGATCAGCCTACAACCATATGCAATTTATACTTTCTTTTGTTTGATATTAATTGGGAGAAAGTTTCTCTTTTCAAAAAAATAAGATATGTCATTACAACAAATTAAGATAAATCAACATGCCAAGGAGATCAAACCAGTCAATCCTAAAGGAAATCAACCCTGAATATTCATTGGAAGGACTGGTGCTGAAGCTGAAGCTCCAATACTCTGGCCACCTAATGCAAAGAGCTGACTCACTGGAAGACCCTGATGCTGGGAAAGATCGAAGGCAGGAGGAAAAGGGGATGACAGAGGAGATGGTTGGATGGCATTACTGACTCAATGACATGAGTTTGAGCAAGCTGCAGGAGACGGTGATGGACAGGGAAGCCTGGTATGTTGCAGCTCATGGAGTCATATGGGTCATAAAGACTGAACTACAACAACAGGCCAGTTAAGCTGCACAAAGTGAATATTACTACTACTCCTACCGCCAAGAATAACCGAGTTCCTGATACACTATGGAAAGCATTACATGCATTATCTTATTTTATATACATAATAACTTTCTAGGGGAGGTATGATGATGTCCATAGCCCAGATGGGGACGCTGAGGCTTAGAGAGGTTAAGGAAGTATTCATTCACAGAGTTCACAAGTCAGACAGGCAGAATCCTGACTTGTCTTTCTGTGACTCCAAAACCTATTCTCTCAGTCAACATTCTAAGCCTTTCATCTCAGCTTTATCTATAATAGTGATTAAATGGAAGTAATCTTGACATCTAACCACAGGGAAATGGCTAAGCAAACAACAGTATATTTGCTTGACTGAGTTCTATGAAGTCAAGCACTGCTCATGTTTCATTTGTAATAGAGCATGGTACCCTGCACACAGTAAGGACTCAACAAAACAAACACTTTTTAGATACACTTGACTCAAGAATGATTATACCATGTGCCATCACAAAGTATGTCAAAGAGTTTTTAATGATACGGGAAAATATTTTTAAATACTAAGTGAAAAAGATCCAGATATAAAATTGTATAAAATAATATACTCTTGAGCATTTAAAGTGTGTATGAAAAAATACTAGAATACCTAACAAAATATTAATAGTGGATCTCTTAGGGTAATGAAAGTATTAATGATTTTACTCTAAGAAATAATTTCCAAATTATTTACAATTAATATATGATACTTATAAAATTAGAAAATATAGTTTAAACCCATTTAGGATTTTCATCATTGCCAAGATGAAAAAGATTTAACACAAGTAAAATTCTTCTTGTCTCTTAGGTAGAATATATATTCACTACATTCCACCTAGACTGAATTTTCTATCTTTCCAGGGATTTGTATATTTTAATCAAGTTCTCAGATAAATCTATTAGGGAAGAAGATTGAGTTAGAATTCCAAATTAACCTGTTTTTTTAAGTCTCTATTGAATATGTTACAGCACTGCTTCTGTGTGTTGTTTTGGTTTTTTGGCCCTGAGGAATGCAGATCTTAGCTCCCCAACCAGGAATCCAACTCACAGCCCCCTGCATTGGAAGGTGAAGTTCTAACCATTGGACAATCAGGGAAGTCCCCAGTTAATCCTGTTTCTAAGAGCTTGAACATTTTCTTATTTTCATTTCCTCAGTGGTGCCATGATTTTTTTTAGGCATTTCTATTTACTACATCAGTTATTTCTTCAGAGGTCTTTATTTTGAATTACAGTAACTCACATGGAATTTAGACAGCATCTAACAAATATCTTACTAGGTCTGATTTCCACATGCAGTCTGTAATTTTTAATCATTTTGGCAAGTGTAAGAAAGTTAAAAACTTATTAAAGGAAATTATTTAAAAGTCATCAAACATGTTGGAGTAAGCATGTCATTCACTGAGGGGTTCCATTAGTCTGGAAAACAAATCATATGACCAGTGTTGGAGTTTACGTGATAACATTTACTCAATCAAACTATTTTAAACCAGCATCTGAAAGTGTTGAAAGAAACGATCCTTGATTATTACTTTTCCCTCTTTTTGGCCTTATTATCTAGGGATAAGAAGTAGGGATTCAATGAAAAGGAACCTGTTAGCTTTGACTATCAAGTTAGAATGGCCATCCAGGTAACACCCTGGACCTAGAGATCACCTGAGCATTCCCCCAGACAGCATCCATACCTTCCAACAAGGCTAGCATCTCTCAAATCTCGCTTGGGACTTCTCACCAGAAATGCATTCTAAGTAATTCTGCTGGTTACAGAAATCACAGTCATATTTCTTAACAGTTACAAGAATTTTTTGGCCAAAATGCTTTCTTACCCATCTAGTTAAAACAACAACAACAACAAAGTGAAAGTGTTAGTCACTCAGTTGTGTCCAACTCTTTGGGACCCCATGGCCTGTAGCCCACCAGGCTCCTCTGTCCATGGAATTCTCCAGGCAAGAATACTGGAGTATGTTGCCATGCCCTCCTCCAGGAGGGGATCTTCCTGAATCAAGGATTGAACCTGGGTCTCCTGCATTGCAGGCAGATTCTTTACTGTCTGAGCCACCATGGAAGCCCCCTAGTTCAACAAACCTGGATCCAAACACCTTTTGGTCATTTCATAAAAGCAAATTCATCTTCAAATGCTAAGAATATTCAGGAAAAAATAAGCCACAATCTCCAAAGTCAATAACGACAAGTTAAAAAATGTTTCTAGCAAGTGGAATAAATATGTGAATTTCTAAGAAGATGGATTTAAAAGAAAATCTTTAGTTGGCTCTCATACGGCTTGTTTGTTAAAATAACACTTTTTTTTTTTTTTTTTGCTTTATATTGTGCCCGTAATTAAAAGCAGCCTCTAGCCTTTCTTCCTTTCTTCCCTGGTCCCCTCCACCCTACATCCCCCTCAGTCCTATTCCCATCAATCTCACCACCTTCTCTGGACGTCGGTCCTCAAAAAAATCAGGATTCCAATCCAGTGTCACATCCTAAGAAGCTGTAAGGGTTTAAAATTTAATAGTGGCTGCATCGCATTTTAGATTGCTAAAAAGAGAGGCCAATTGCCAAAGCACTCTGCCCAATCTTTGCATACAGTGAATGTTTAATATACATTTATATTAATGGTCATTACTGTTGCTATTTTTGTTCACATATTTCTATCTGAATTTAGAGTGGGGCACTTCTACCTCCAGTCGGTGAGTTACTCATTGGGATAGATAGTTCCGACTCCCGAGATTGACATGATCCTGCCCTGTTCACGAGCACAGGAAAAACACTGCCCTCAGTCCTTAGGCAGGCTTCCCAGGTGGCACTAGAAGAACCTGCCTGCCAATGGAGACGTAAGAGACGTGGGTTCGATCCCTGGGTTGGGAAGATTCCTTGGAGGAGGGCATGGCAACCCACTCCAATATACTTGCCTGGGAAATCCCATGAACAGAGAAGCCTGGCGGGCTACAGTCCATAAGGTCGCACAGAGTTGGACACAACTGAAGCAACTGAGCACGCATGCATTCAGTCCTCAGGCAGAAATGAGGGAGGGGGGTCATGGGCGGGGCCTTGCGCCCCAGGGTCCCTCCTCCAGGGCTCACCTTCACACTCATTGCTCTGCTTCCCCGTGGCGGGCCGCCAACGCCTCTGACTGTACCCCGCGCAACAGCGATCACACGTCTCCCCGCAAGTATTGTGCTGGCATTCACACCGAAACCTGGGCATATGACAAAGCACATCTATTACTGAAAAGCTGTTGTTTTTTTAAATTGAAGATCAGCTGCTCCCATGTGAAAAAGTGAGTCATCATGGTCACCTATGGTACCACTGCGTGACTATGAGAACAAAGCACTTTGCATATGTTATTTCAAGTCCTTCCATCCTGTTTATTAACTCCACTTTACAGGTGGTGACACTAATATCCAGAGATATTTAAATATTTGCCAAAACTCAGGAGATGGTCAACAGAGAGCCAGATTTCAAACTGAAGTTTGTCTGACTTCAAACTCCCAGCTCTTCTCTACCACCTTATATAATGATAGATCGACACAGGAGCAAGTGCTGAGGGTACTGAGGTGTGCGGAGTATCAACATCTTCACGAAAATCTAGAGTCACCTGTGAGATGGGTCAGATTTCTTACTTTCAGCCTGGTGTCTGGCCCAGAGGTACAAAGAATGCAGGAGACAGTCACTCACAACATCTCAGAGGACCCTGCTTGAAGGGTCCAGCTCCAAAAAACAGCTCCATCACTGGGCCACAGCTCAGATTACTCAGCAAGGCAATGGGGTAAACACAAAAAATCTATTTCAAAGAACTATTTTGTTGTTTTTCAATTGCTAAGTCGTGTCCAACTCTTTGTGACCCCATGGATGCAGCCTACCAGGGCTCCTCAGTCCATGGAATTCTCCAGGCAAGAGTACTGCAGTGGGTTGCCATTTCCATCTCCAGGGGATCTTCCCGACCCAGGGATCAAACCCAGGTCTCCCACAGTTAGACGCTTTACCATCTGACCCACCAGGGAAGCTTGTGACTCCATAGAATGCAGCATTCCAGGCTTTTCTGTCCTCCACTATCTCCCGGAGTTTGCTCAAATTCACATCCATTGAGTTGTTGATGTCATCCAACCATCTCACCCTCTGTCACTCTCTTCTACTCCTGCCCTCAATCTTTCCCAGCATCAGGGTCTTTTCCAATGACTCGGCTCTTTGCATCAGGTGGCCAAACTATTGGAGCTTCAGTTTCAGCATCAGTCCTTCTGAAGGAGGAAACAGACAGAACAGGCTCCATCTTGAAAGCAGGATTCCATCCTGGAACAGACTGTGGACTTTGAGCTATAAGCCCAGTATCTATGGAAATGACATACCAACTGGAAAAGCAGACCCCTCCGGATGGAAGAGCCCCAGGGCTCATACCTAGACACTCCGTTGCCTAAAAGAATATCCTAATTATCTGTGTAACCAAATAGAATCATAAATTCTATTAAGCTTATTGGGGTATGACCACAGGCCTACTGATAGTTGTCCACTGTTAACGACCTAGGCTTAAGGCATACGAATCACAGGTTTAAGGCATACAAATCACAGGTTAACTTTGATTGTATCTTTCCTTTGTTCAGACCAGTTTCAGAGAATTTGGGGAGGTGGGTTTGAGTGCGTACACTTAGGGTATATAAGGTTTCACAGAAACTGGTCGGGGTCTTTGGCCAAGAGGAGACTCTGCCTTGGGCCCGCTGCTGTAATAAACTGCATTCCACTATCTGCACTGTCCTTCTGAGTGGCTACAACACTTCCAATGAACATTCAGGGTTGAATTGACTGGTTTGCTCTCCTTGCAGTCCAAGAGACTCTCAAGCGTCTTCTCCAGCACCACAATTTGAAAGCATCAGTTCTTTGGTGCTCAGCCTTCTTTATGATGCAACTTTCACATCCATCCATGATTACTGGAAAAACCATAGCTTTGACTATACGAAACTTTGTTGGCAAAGGGGTGTGTTGTCTGCTTTTTTTTTTTTAATGTCTCTGCTTTTTAATACGCTGTCTAGGTTTGTCATAGCTTTTCCACTATAGACGTGCCTTAAAATGTTTCTAGGCTTAAATGAAATAGCTATAGTCATGGCACTGAATTAGAACTCCAAGCTCTGAGCTTCCATTCATCTGTGCTTGAAACAGTATTCAAAACAGAGTCTAAGAAAATTCTTGGCTGTGCCCGTGGGGATCCCATTAATCTTTCCTAGGGGAGATGGGAATGTTACTCTCCTAAGAAAAGGCATCATCCTTCTCCCAACTCAGCTGCCTGTTAAAGCAGATGGACACAGATTTAACTGGCAGCACAGAACACCTGGAGTCCAAATGGGTTTTGGTTAGAGATGCTCTTTCAGCTCATTGCCAATGAGAAATTTGCTTAAGCTGGACTGAACAAATATTTAGGGCAAACTGCTTAAAGAACATACAGTCTTATTATTCTTTTTGTTTTCTTTTTCTGGTATTGTGAAGTCCAACTACTCTCTCTTTTTTTTAAAAAAAAATACGTATTTGCTTTTGGCAGCAGTGGGTCTTCACTGTCGTGTGCAGGCTTTTCTCTAGTGCTGGCGGGCGGGGGCTCCTCTTCATTGCAGTGCTCAGGCTTCTCATTGCAGTGGCTTCTCTTGGTGAAGCTCCCAGGCTCTAGAGTGCAGGCTCAGCAGCCGAGATGCTCAGGCTTAGTTGCTCCTCGGCACGTGGAATCTTCTCTGACCAGGGATCAAACCTGTGTCCCCTGCATTGGCAGGCGGATTCTTTACCATTGGACCACCAGCAGAGTGCCCGACTGCTCTTATAGGGAGATCCATATTGAGTACAGAAAAAGAAGAGAGAGCTGGGAACCTGTCTGAATCATATTGCCACCCCCAAATAATTGCTTTTGCTGATTCTCTCTCAGCCCAGGCTGATGACTGATGTAGAAAATTTATCCCTGTACCTGTTGGAAGGATGTTACTGAATATGTTGTTGACTGGAGAATCCCCTTCATGACCATTCCATCCACCTCCAGGTAGACATCTCATCTGGCCCCAGTGTCAACATTCACCTTCTCCTATACTACTGATACTTTTTAGATTATGATCATAGTGAAATATGAAACTGCGCAGGTTTCCCTTTTTGAGTTGACTGCTAGGAAGCTCAGAATTAAACCCATGATCCTTCCACGTTTCTGGACATCAAAGTCAGCCTTGTATTCACGCTTAATTAAAGTCCTCTTTAGCCTTGCCACGAGTTCTACTTGATTGCTGATTGCCCAGCCATGGCTCCCTCCATTAGGTCATTGAATCACCTTGAACATAAGACTTTTTCTATTCATAGAGGCCTCTGTGAATCATCTGTGCAGGTCAGCCTGTTGGACAGAAGCCAATCAGCAGACAGGGAGGCAAGGCAGTTGTGCTAATGTAGACCAGTGGCTCTCTGAGCCTTTCACTGAGGGACAGAGAGATATTTTGTCCAATGACACACACCGGGAGCAATTCACTGCGGAGTACAGAACCCCTGCAGGTCTGCCAAGGCCACAGAGCCAGCAGCTCATCCAAACGGGAAGCTCAGCCTCTCTCCAATGACTTCTCTCCCCTCCCACAGGGCACCACTGTATCTCAGGCTCAGAGACCTACAGTGAACTCTTTTCTCCTCTTCCAACTCCGGACTTCCCTGATCCGGCTTCTAGTGCCTGAGGGCCCAACTGTTTAGGAGGTTACATGGCAGGGATATTTAATCATTAATAAGCAAACCCTTACTGATTAAGGACTGGTCAGTTGATAGATTCACAGTGCTATTTCAGAGAGTACCACCTGATCCCTGAAAGGGGGCTGATAGCATTAGAGATTGTTTCAAGTTGGGCACAAGGGCATCACCAACTTACCACGTACACTGGTAGCTGGCACCTCTGCCCAAACCTGTATCTAGGCCTTAGCATTGTGTAGCCATGCACAAACTTGAACTTGACTAACAGTAAAATGTACCCCTGGTAAATGCTGCTATGGGGAATTGAACAATTTAAAACACTGAGAGACAAACATTACTATATCTAGCATCTGGTCATTTCTAGCCCTTCAGAGTATCCTTCTAGAAGTGATAATGTGAGTGCATACAATTGCAGAGAGACACAGGTTTGATCTCTTGATTGGGAAGATCCCCTGGAGGAGGAAATGGCAACCCACTCCAGTCTTCTTGCCTGAAAAATCCCATGGACAGAGGAGCCGGGTGGGCTACAGTCCATGGGGTCACAAAGAGCTGGACACGACCGAGCACACCTGGCCACACTTACACACATGCTGCAGAGCAGCACACGCAACATCCATACACTGCAGAACACAACATTAGAGATACACGCATCTTGTTATACGTGAAATATGCCCAGAGTTACACTGATGTTCATAGCAGAATTATTCATGACAGATAAAAGGTGGCAGTGACCTGTGTCCATCAACAGACGAAGGGGTCAGCAAAATGCAGTGTATACATAATGAAACACTATTCAGTCTTAAAAAGGAAGGAAATTCTGACACATGCTACGAGGACATCATACTAAGTGAAATAAACCAGTCACAAAGAGACAATATTGTGTCTTCTATGAGACACTCAGAGTAGACAAATTCATAGAGACAGAAAGTAGAACGGTGTTGCCAGGGGCTGTGAGAGGACAGAATGCAGCGGTGTGTAAAGAGCCTCAGTTCTGCAAGGTGAAGAGAGTTCTGGAGGTTGGCTGCACAACTGTGAATGTATTGAACACCAATGAACTTAAACCGCCCCCACTTAAGAATGGCTAAGATGGTAAACTTTATATGTATTGTACCACAGTTTTAAAGATGAAAAAGGATTTGAAAACATACATCCGGGATGACAAACATTTCTCCTGTCAATTGCACTCAATTGTGTGTGGCTGCCTGGGGCACCGTCTGGAGCAGGGGTGGGAAAGGGGGTGTTGGGATGGAGAGGAGACACACACATCATCTTCGTGTTGATGTTGAAACATTCCTGTCGAGGGAAGGAACTTAGAAGTATTTAATAGGATGCCAACACCACTGAAACAATTAGACATTCATAGAAAGCTAAAAAAATCTACACAAGGTACTCACAGTTTTTCAGGATTGTTTGCATTGCATACTTCAGCATGGCCGTTGCAAACACACCGCCCACCGATGCTGATATCCTTTATGCTGTAATAATACTATAGAGCAGAAAACAGAACCTGTCAGTTTTACTAAGCCCCGACACAGACTTTACTAATGTTTAACGCACACCTGTACTGACCCTCTTCCCTTCCATCCTGTCTCCTAAGCCTCCCTCAGCACAAAAGGGAGCCATGTTTGGATGTACCTTTTCTTGCAAAAGAAATACATTCCCCAATCAAATGTAATAGCACCCTGCTGAATCTGTCCATTTTAAAAAATAAAATACCCTGGCAGTCCAGTGCTTAAGACTCCGTGCAGCCAATACAAGGGACGTGGGTTCAATCCCTGGTCGTGGAACTAAGATCTCACATGCCATGTGGTCAAAAGACAAAAAATAAAAAATAAAAATAGATAAATAAAATGGTACAGCTGTCACAACTAACGAACTATACTTTTTAAATTATAAAAAATAATTGGGACTTCCCTGGCAGTCCAGTGGTTAAGACTCTGCCTTCCAATGCAGGGGACGTGGGTTCAATCCCAGGTCAGGGAACTAAGATCCCACATGCCATGTGGTCAAAAGACAAAAAAATTAAAATAAATGAAAAAAAATGGTATAGTTGTCATGACTAATGATCAAAACTTGTTACATTATTAAAAAAAATAACTGGAACTTCCCTGGTGGTCCAGTGGTTAAGCCTTCACCTTCCAATGCGGGGAGCACAGGTTTGATCCCTGATTGAAAAGCCAAAACATAAAACAGAAACAATACTGTAATGAATTTAGTAAAGACTTTAAAAATAGTCCACATTAAAAAAAAATCTTTAAAAATAAAACTGAACTTTGAAAAGTTTCTAAATAAATGCTTTAAATGCATGAAGAGAAATTACCTTGGAAAAGAAGCACACCCTTATAGCCTTTGGGAAAGGGGTTGCCTGCTTCCCAGCTTCTCTCTTTTTTTAAATGTAAAGCTGACTTCCACATAGTGCACAATATACTGCACATTATCTATTTACCAAAAATATAATTTCGTATCAAATATCTGGCACCAACTGTGTGCAGGTTCCAAGAAAGGAGAACAATATTCACCAAAATGGATTAGATACAGTGCTGAGACTGCCAGGGCCCACCAGCAGCTATGGACGTCCGCTTGCCTATGGCGGGCTGAATAAAGCCACAGGCGGAGGTTCAAGCTCCAAAAGGCCAGATAGCTACAGACCCAGCTGAGGCTCGCCCCCTAAACCAGTCCAGCCATGTGGGTGGCCATCTCACGGACAGGGCATGTCTCCAGCATGGCGAGGGTCTCTCCACTCATGATAATAGGTGGCACCAACTGCCAGCTCCCTTCCTTCCCTTGGCTGGAGATGCACAGGATTCAGTAAGGAATTCGGGGGTCGGGGGTGTAAATAATCTTTCTCACTGAGGTGATGTCACCAGCAAGAATATCTGTTAGGAAGTCTTTGAACGCACAAGGACAAGAGGTGCTTTGTATCTGTTAGCTGTCGCTGAGGTTAGTCATCCTAAACCTCCCTACTCACTCCAAGTTGGGGCTCTGTTCCCATCTCCTCACTAAAAGCTGTGCGGTGTCTTAGCTTCCTGGCCATGTCTTACTTAGTCTGAAGACATTAACAGCCCCTCTTCTCAATACAGATAAATGCAGCATTGGAGAGCTTTCTGAGACAAGTGCACACTCAGAAGCTTTCACCACAGAAGTTTCTCTCTGCACACGGGTTAGGGCAAGCAGTGGCCCGCCATCTGCCTTCACTCAGCTGCATACGCAATATGTGTAACAGAACAGCTGGTATTCTGGGCTCCTTGACTTAAAGAAGCAACCTAGACTGGGGGAAGGGGGGATTATATATGCAGTGCACGCCATAAAAAACTACTTGGTTCACTTGTACCATTCTTCCAGGTTCCACATATATGTGTTAATATTCAATATTTGTTTTCCTCTTTCTGACTTACTTCACTCTGCATGCCAAAGTCTAGACCCACCCACGTCTCTACAAATGACCCAATTTTTTTCCTTTTAATGGCTGAGTGATACCCCATTGTATACGTGTACCACATCTTCTTTATCCATTCATCTGCCCAGGGACTTTTGGAATACAGACTCCAATGTGGACACAGTGTGGGAACGGGAGGGTGGGAAGAATTTGGAGAGGAAGACTGACATATATACACTGCTGCTGTTATGTCACTTCAGTCATGTCCGACTCTGTGCGACCCTGTAGACCGCCCACCAGGCCCCCCCATCCCTGGGATTCTCCAGGCAAGAACACTGGAGTGGGTTGCTATTTCCTTCTCCAATGCATGAAAGTGAAAAGTGAAAGTGAAGCCGCTCAGTCGTGTCCGACTCTGTGCGACCCCATACACAGCAGCCCACCAGGCTCCTCCATCCATGGGATTTTCCAGGCAAGAATACTGGAGTGGGTTGCCAATGCCTTCTCCAGATATATACACTACCGGGTGTAAAACAGACAGGTTGTGGGAAGCTGCCGTATACTAGGGAACTCAACTTAGAGCCCTGTGATGACCTAGAGGGGTGGGATGGGGGGTGGGAGGGAGGTCCCAGAGGGAGGGGATGTATGTATACATACAGCTGATTCACTTCATTGTACAGCAGAAACAACATGGTAAACCAATTATGCTCCAATTAAAAATTACTTAATAGAGAAGACTACATTCACCTAAGTGAAAAGAAATCTACATACATAGGAGTATCCTTACAACCCTCAGAAAGACACACACACACACAAAATGTGCTGAGGACATCTGTGGTGAGGCTCCAAATGCAGAGGAATGGAAACAGTCTGGCTACACTTGATCAGAAAGCCCCGGATTCCCTTGTAAATTCCACCCTCGGATCCAGCCGTAGTTCCCACGTACAGCAGCTCACAGGCAGCTAAGGGGGCTGAAATTGTAGGAAACAGGCCACCCACACTCCAGAGGACTGGCCTTTTCAGAAAACTCAAAACTGTAGCGAAGCTTGAGTTTTCTCTCTCCCTTCCTTTCCCGGCCCTCTGACTTACCTACATAAGAAGCCAGACTCGATAAAATAGAGCTGGCATCTTCCATTCACCCTCCCAAGTCCACCATGCACCCCTCTCCATCCTGCACGTTGCCTAGGGGCCGAACTTTATGGGATGACAAGGGTCTCTTTCCCTTCGGCCTCCTGCTAGATTTGACCACAGGGAGGCCCAGGGAGGGGATCAGACGATGGGAGGAGAATGAACTAGGGATATTTATTCTGCTGGTACCGTCTGTGCCCAGGAGTCAGGGGACTGTCCTGACACTGAGAGCGAGGGATGGCCACCTAACATGAGCAGGGAGTACTGATGTTCACCAATGCCTGTACCCCTCGCTTTTCTCCATCGCATTACCCAGCCTCCTGCACGTCCAACGGGTCCCACAGCCAGTTCCTGCCAATGGCAGTGAGCTGTGTGGTTAGGAGACTCGTCCTCCCTATGCTCTCTCTCTTTTCCCTCATCAGCTGACCAGGTGCAGAGAATGCGAGGAAGACCTGGGGTCTGACATCCTAGGATGGCTGTGGCTCTACACAGAAACAGCCTGGGTCCCTGAATGACCATGTGGAACTGATCTCATCTGCTGACCCCATATCAGACTGTGACATGAGCAAAAACTAAACTTTTATTGTATTCATTTCTGACACTTGAGGACTACTTGTTATAACAGCAGACTAATACCAGAATGGCTGACATCTTTTGCCTTTCATCCTCTTTGAATATGATGATTCATCTTTAACAGCCAAACTTCTAAACTGCATCTCATATTTCAGACAAGAACATCTTCTCTGACATTACTGGCTGTAAAGTTTACTTGAAAGCACAGATGTAGAGAACAAACATACGAACATCCAAGGGGGAAGGGGAGGTGGGATGAATCGGGAGATTGGGATTGACATATACATGCTACTAGGTAACTATGAGCAGAGAAGGCAATGGCACCCCACTCCAGGACTTTTGCCTGGAAAATCCCATGGACGGAGGAGCCCGGTGGACTGCAATCCATGGGGTCGCAAAGAGTCGGACACGACTGAGCGACTTCACTTTCACTTTTCACTTTCATGCACTGGAGAAGGAAATGGCAACCCGCTCCAGTGTTCTTGCCTGGAGAATTCCAGGGATGAGGGAGCGTGGTGGGCTGCTGTCTATGGGGTCGCACAGAGTTGGACACGACTGAAGTGACTTAGCAGCAGCAGCAGGTAACTATGAGAACTACTATAGCACGCAGGGAACATTACTCAATGCTCTGTGATGACCTAAATAGGAAGGAAATCTAAAAAACAGGGGATTATGTACATATAAAACTGATCCACTTGGCTGCACAGCAGAAACTAACACACCGTTATAAAGCAACTAAACTCCAATTTGGAAAGAAAAAAAAAAAGCTTACTTGAAACAGTTGGAGGCAATGAATTCAACAAGCAAACAAAGTACCAAAAGCTGCTGTCCTGGCACTGAAGAGTGCTACTCACCCGCCTGGTGACAGTTGGATCTCTCTGTGCTTTGGAGATGAGGTGTCCAAGAAGGGTGTTGGTTCGGAGAAAACGTAGGCGGATGTTTGTGGCCTTGGTGAATTCCCTCAGGGCGTGAGAGAAAGTAAAATTTTTTGCACCTGGTCGACCATTTATCAAGGACACCACAACCTAAAAGGACCACCACACACACACATAGAGGAGAAAAAAAGTCCTTTTATCAGAGATTTCCCAGGTGGCGCTAGTGGTAAACAACCAGCTGCCAATGCAGGAGATGTAAGAAACGCAGGTTCAATCCCTGGGTCGGGAAGATCCCCTGGAGGAGGGCATGGCAACCCGCTCTAGTATTCTTGCCTGGAGAATCCCAGGGACAGAGGAGCCTGGTGGGCTACAGTCCACAAAGAGTCAGACATGACTAAAGTGATTTAGCACACACACAATAAAGCTCCAAAACTCTTGGTTTCTTTGAGTCATTTGATGTTTCAAAACCTGGGCTCTTGGGTTCCGTAAACCATTTCCATTCACAAACCCTTTGCTGTATCCATGTTGTGGAGCTATAAACACTATGAGATGTTGAAAGTATAATGTTAAAATCTATGGAAGTAAGGAAACATTTTTTGCAAGCTGCATCAAAGAAAGGAAGCTAAAAACCTAAATGAGGTTGAAAAAAGGAAGTCTCTGGATATAAACAGTGAAGGGGACAAAGAAATCTATTCAAAACCCAGGTTTTGCTTTTATTTTTTTTTAATATTTTAAAATTTATTTATTTATGACTGCACTGCTTCTTTGTTGCTGCACGTGGGCTTTCTCTAGTTGTGGTGAGCGGGGGTTATTCCCTAGCTGTGGTGTGAGGGCTTCTCACTGCAGCGGCTTCTTTTGTTGCAAAGCACATGCTCTGCAGTGTGGGCTCAGTAGTTGCAGCATGCAGGCTTAGTTGGCCTGGGGCATGTGAAATCTTCCCAGACCAGAGATCACACCCATGTCCCCTGCATTGGCAAGTGAATTCTTTACCACTGGACCACCCAAGTTTTGTTTTAAAGCTTGAGGAGATGAAGTCCAGGCCCCAACCATTTATTAAGACATGAACCACTGACCCATCACCGGAAGATACCGGATACAGCTGCTCAAGAAAGATCTCCCTCCCTAAGGAGAATGAGACTGACACCCTTCAAAGACGCTCACTTGAAACTCACTCCATGGAACTCTTCTCTGATTCCCACTATGCTATTTTCTCATCTTCCCTAACAATAGCCTGGCTGACTTCGCAAGGAAGACATGCAACCCTCCCCGACAAATGACACCGATCCTGCCAAAAAGGATCAGGCTTAGCTCTGCCACCACCCCTTCATCCCCCTACTCCTACGGGAGACAAGGTGTTTGTGAAGCAGTGGGAGGGGTCTTCACCGCAATCACCAGTGATCCACTTTTTAAATATTCCAACAGAAAAGAGAATCTAAGACCTATGGGCTTGGAGTCAGAATCCTGACTTCCCAAGAAAAAAATCAAAGACCTCAAATAGAATTTCCACTGTCAATTATAGTTCAATTAAAAAAAAAAAAAAAAAAAAGAACTTCCAGCAACTCAGTCTGGGCATTTTCAACGTGGTTTCTTTCCATCTATGTTAAATTTGCTCGAAAATGCAAGT
The DNA here is from genome assembly GCF_032405125.1 of Capricornis sumatraensis. NCBI lineage: Eukaryota > Metazoa > Chordata > Mammalia > Artiodactyla > Bovidae > Capricornis > Capricornis sumatraensis. Next base: position 35,595,168 of record NC_091089.1, read on the forward strand.
TTCACAATTATAAAAAAATGTGCATCTTCATGTTCATATTTAAGTCTTATCTCTCAAGGCCTCCCAAAGCTACTTACCTCACCATTTTCCAATGGCACAATCCGGGAATATTCCGTAGTACAAAGTATATCATCATCTCGGGTGATAGCCCTGTTTGCTTCCTGCCCAAACTGTTCCAAACAGTCTACTTTAGAATCTGGGAAGGAAACGTTAATATTGTACAATAAAATATTGTCCTCTTTTAAATTTCTTAAGAAATCTTATGTTTCCTTAAGAAAATACACAAAAAGGGAAAGACCAGAGAAGCATTTAAGATTTTTAGATGTAATCTTAGAATGAAATTCTTAATTCATGAAAGAAAAACCAAGCCATTTCAGGCCACTTAAATACTGGCCACTAACCTCCATTTAAAATAAATAAATTTATTAAAATATATATATATTGGCCACTGAAAGCCCTGTTGCAACTTTCAACAGGAATAGTCTGAAGATTTCATTCTAAATCTTCACTCTTCCTTAGACAAGTTTACCCTCTAAGGAGCATTCCTGGAAAACCCAATGCCTTTATAGCAAGATTCCGGTCCACTTCAATTCATCATAGGGTTCAGAGATTCAGACATTCTTCATTAGTGAAGATGACAAGGTCAAGGTAAGTAACATGAAAAGGCAGGATCCATAAAGATGGAACTTACTTCCTAGATCTACATAAAAGGAAATGGAATGAAGCTCTGGCCCAGTGTCAGATACACTGTGTACATGCATGCTAAGTCGCTTCAGTAGTGCCCCAAGTCTTTGCGACCCCAAGGACTGCAGCCCATCAGGCTCCTCTGTCCATGGGATTCTTCAGGCAAGAATACTGGAGTGGGTTACCATGCCCTCCTCCAGGGGATCCTCCTGACCCAGGGATCAAACCCGCATGTCTTATGTCTCCTGCATTGGCAGCCAAGTTCTCTACCACAGGCGCCACCTGGGAAGCCCTATAGATACACTGCTTCGCCCTGAATAGTAGCAAGAACCATTATCATAAAAGGTGTTTCAACCCCAGTTATACATGTGTACCCCTGGTACTCATGCACACATGCTTGAAGAAGCGGATGTTCTGAGGGTAAGCTACAAAGTTAAAACAGACCAGCCCCTGATGCCCCACACTGAAAGGTTAACTTTCTAGTTAAACCTACAGTCTCGATCTGCTGTAAATAATTCAAACCCCTCATAACATGGTAGGTAAGACTACTTACGAGCAAAATATTGCCAAGGTGAGTAGGTACTTCCAAAGTCAACAGATCTTTCCAAGACCCAAAGATCAGGGCGAGGAGAATTTGCAAATTTGATTAAAACATAGGCCACCTGGAAAAGCTGATAGAGCAAAAGATAAACAGTTATTCAACTCACCTTGTCTATCCAAACCCTTCACCGTCTCTATGGGATGGTGGTTCCCACGCTGACACATCTAGCCACGCCCCTCCTGAGATCCAGGCCCCACTTCTAACTGCCGACTGGACCTCTCCAGCTTAACATTTTCACACCCTAAGTCATCATTTTTCTTCCTCCACTGAATCGAGACATTAATCTTTGCCACATCTTAATCATTCTACCCTTGAATTTCAACCAGGCTACACGGCATCTTCAAGTCTGTACATTCAGAGATGTCTGATGTCCAACAACCAGTCATCATGTGCTAAGCTCTTCCAAGACCTGGAGAAGACAGTACAGCCCTAAGCGTCTCCCAGGAGTGACACAGCCCTGGTCCAGGTCTTGGAGAGCTCATGGCTGCAGGATGAGACCTGAGCAGCTGCAGGGTAGAGAGGAGCATCTCCAACTCCTGCGTCATCTCCACTCATCACCTCTTCTCCTGATTTCTCTCCCTTTCATTGATCTTCTTATTCATCATCATCCCTCTTTGCCCACAGCCACGACAATGCCAAGGTATGAAAGAGATGAAGTGCAGCGTTGGTTCAGATTCTTTAGCCTCCCACCCTGGAATCCCAGCATGCCTAGGTGATGGACGCCAGGAGTCCTCGCGGGCTACTCATGCCCCTTCCCTCAAAACTCATCTGGCTTGCCTGTGAACCCTGAGAATCTATGTGTTTATCAAACAGCCTAGGATGATGAGGAATACAGGTGTTAAATATGCTAACGTGTTAATGAGTGAGGATTATCCCCACCCCCCATACTCCCCAACCCCAGGGGACAGATTCAACAATGACTTTGAGAAGAGAACTCTGCCAGCCCTATTTGATAGAGTAAATTTATTTAGCAGGCGAATGGACCTGCCAGAATCAGGCAAATTGATGAGGGCATAAATGCAACAAGGCTTGAAGTGCAAGAGAACAGGAAGGATTTGGGCTCAGATCAAAAAACAGCCTGATAATCTCCATATATTAGTCCTTTGATGCATACAGATTTATTATTTTGGTATAGCTGCATCTTAATAGGAGCATAACCATGGACAAGATTACCACCATTTAGCCTTGCTTTTACCCACTCCAGTGTTCTTGCCTGGAGAATTCCAGGGACGGGGGAGCCTGGTGGGCTGCCGTCTATGGGGTCACACAGAGTCGGACACGACTGAAGTGACCTAGCAGCAGCAGCAGCAGCAGCCTTGCTTTGCTCGTCTCTTAAACAATTATAATTTTCTCACAGGTTCTCGCTGGGAGTGAATAGGATACCATTAAGCACTCAGCACTGTGGCTTTCTGGAGTGGGCTTCCACAACTATCAGTAGAATGGACCATGAAACTGGACCACTAGTTTTCGAGTCCTAACTTCACCACTGATTAACTGTGGGACCTTGAGCAGAAAAAAAAAAAAAAAAAAAAGAGGACTCTGCCACCTTATTAACTAGGCCAGTAGAGCCATTTTGATAATGAGTTCAACTAGTTAGAGAGGGAGGCAGTATTCAGACCCTGTGGGACCCTTTTACTCCTTAGGGGGTGGGAAAAAACCAAGGGATTTCATTTTTATATTGTTCACATACAATAGTATGGTAGGTGTCATTTTTTTTTAAGTCTCAGAACTACTGCTGCTGCTGCTAAGTCGCTTCAGTCGTGTCCGACTCTGTGCCACCCCATAGATGGCAGCCCACCAGGCTCCCCCGTCCCTGGGATTCTCCAGGCAAGAACACTGGAATGGGTTGCCATTTCCTTCTCCAATGCATGAAAGTGAAAAGTGAAAGTGAAGTCGCTCAGTCGAGTCCGACTCTTAGCAGCCCCATGGACTGCAGCCCACCAGGCTCCTCTGTCCATGGGATTTTCCAGGCAAGAGTACCAGTTTGACCCCTGGTCTGAGAACTAAGATCCCACATGCCATGCAGCACAACCAAACAAAAAAAGGGGGCACATCTCTCAGATCACCTCAAGAGAAGACTGCATTTAGATATGCAAGCAAGAGAGAAAACAAATGAAACATTTCAGGACAGAATAATAATTTAAACATTCTTAATCTCTTCCATGGAAATACTATAATCATAGCATGCCCCCCTAAGACCCTATTTATTTATAGTGTATGATTTAATGGTTACTATATTCTAGGTACCATATATGTTAAGCATCTCACAAATATTCTCACAATAAAAGTGAAATTTCATTAATTCCACTTTACATATGAGGAAACTGTGACTCTGAGAGGTGAAGCAACGTGCCCACATCTTGCAGGTGTAAAAACCCAGTACTTCTGTATATTCTACTCACTGATAATTAGCAATGCCACCAAACCTGATCAGTCCTTATATTTGATCTGTTTCATCCTGAGGGAAATAACTGTCAAAGAAGCTCTAAACCTCATTATTTCCAAACAGGCTAAGATTCCATTATAGGGAGCCAGGAGGAAGGGAGCTATGTGATAATACATCTTGATGGATATTTGAGTGCATCGGTTTTCCAAAGCTGCACTTTCTGCTACCACAAATTCTCATCAATGAAATAGTGTTGGTGGTTCAGAGGGAACCTCTCTTTGTTTTACTTCATCCTACTCTGAGATAATGCGTGATTCCTTGAAAGCAGCATAGCATTTAAAAATCTGACACTGAGGGAATTCCCTAGCTGTCCAGTGGTTAGGACTCTGATCTGCCAATGCAGGGAGCATAGGTTTTATCCCTAGTCAAGAAAATAAGAATTATAAGGGCTTCCCTCATAGCTCAGTTGGTAAAGAATCTGCCTGTAATACAGGAAGACAAGGGTTCGATTCCTGGGTCAGGAAGATCCTCTGGAGAAAGAAATGGCAACCCATTCCAGTATTCTTGCCTGAAGAATCCATGGACAGAGGAGCTTAGCAGGCTATAGTCCACTGGATTGCAAGAGTCAGACATGACTTAGCAACTAAACCACCACCACACCAAGGTACTAAGATTCCACACACTGAGTGGTCCGGCCATAAGATTTTAAAAAGTAAAAATTAAAAAATTCCACATCTAGCAAGGGAAGACATACCACAGTATTCCCTGAGCCTTCCATGCAGATATAGTTTAATAAGTCCTGGGATTCCACCATGTACCAACAGGACTTTCCACTCCAAATGTTCCCCTCCCATTTTTATCTTAGGCACTTAATTCTGAGATGCCTTAGCACCTGTTTCTGTGCCCAGACACTGGGAGGCCACATTTCATTCTTTCTGAGTCTACACTGACAGACTCTGCTTCTCTCTCCCCACCACTGCGGTTCAACTTGCAGTGGCTTCCTGCCAAGCTCTCCTGCATGGCCGCCAACTTCCCCTGAATGTACAGATTCTAGATGGCACTGAGAGGCAGCCTCCAAAGTGGGTTCACAGTGGGTTCACGTATGTTACGCCAACAGGTAGGGACTTATTCTCTTCTACTTGATAGTTTTAAATGCTGTGCCTTCTAAATGGTGCCTTCTGTTAACCCGAGTTATCAGTTACTTATGATTGCTCTTTGATCACTCAAAACACTTCAAAGCAGCATGAGCGACACTTGAGACTCACGGATGTAAAGAAGGGCCCTTGGTGAAATGAGAAAGCGCCAGGCTATGGAGTCACTCGAAGCAGAAAAGAGAAGGCCACTTTGTGCATTTTTGAAGAAATAACATTTGGGAGATAAAGTAAAGAGGGAAAAGTAACCGAGAAGGATTGAGTTGTCATTCTTTCTCCATGTATTTATGAGACAAGCTAAGATGGCTTGAATGTTGCTGAAGAGCATTTAGGTGGAGGTACAAAGTAGTCCTTTAAATAAAGTTTTAAAAAATATATTTATTTGGCTGCACAGCGTCTTAATTATGGCATGCAAACTCTTAGTTGCAGCATGTGGCATCTAGTTCCCCAACCAAGGATCAAACCCGGGCCCCCTGCAGTGGGAGTGCAAAGTCTTAGCCATAGGACCACCAAGGAAATCCCTAAATAATGTTTTAATGAAGCAGATAATAATCATAAGAAACCATGCATGCTCAGTCCAATTCTTTACAACTCCATGGATTGCAACTTACCAAACTCCTCTGTCCATGGGATTCTGCAGGCAAGAATACTGGAGTGGGTTGCCATTTTCTCTTCCAGGGGCTCTTCCCCCAACCCAGGGATTAAACCTGAGTCTCTAGCAGTGACAAGCAGATTCTTTACCACTGAGCCGCCTGGAAAGCTTCGGCCCAAGGCACTTTGACTTAAAAGCCTTCAGGGAGAACAGGTGGGATGAGCCAGCCCTGTCTGATCCTCATGCTCATCACCCTGAAGCCTCTGAGACTCCAGCTACTACAGCCCAGCATCTATTCATTCCTCCCCAGATGCAGGCAGTAGGTGTTCAATGAATGCCACGAATGAAGGGCTGAATATTAAAGTTGTGCAGTCACCACCTACTTTGGGGGGTAGGGGGTGGGCACCCACTGGCAACACAGAGACAGAGGTGAGCCCCAAAGTGTTCTCGGCAGTGGGCTGCTAACGGCAGAGAAGAATGAATTTCCAGCAGCAAATCTCTGACCCACCAGTCCTGTGACTCTTAAGTCCATCACTGAAGCACTTTGCAATTTTATTTCCTTGTCCATAAAATCATAATATAAAACAATCATAAAAGATATTTAATACATAAGTGAGGGACAAGAATATCTACTTCATGCAAATTTTACATTCTCCATTTTAAAAACCACCATTAAGCTCTGTGTCACATATCTGTTTTCATATAACATTCCCACTAGACTGACATCTCCATGTCTTAATCACTCCTGTTGTCTCAGAGTAGGCGCTTAATATGTATCATTGAATCAAAATGAAATTTATTAAATGAGACATGTGAAATTGTAAAATATTATGCAAATGTATTAAAAGTCACATCCAAAATTAACTTCTGACTCAACGAAACAGGAACCTTCCTTCAAAAAAGTCTAAGTTATAATGTGAAATAAATCTGGTATCACAGTTTTATAATTTGATAAACATTGCTCCACAATGCAGCATTTCCTGATTGGCTTCTTCCAACTTTCTATTTTGCATAATTCTCAAACCTACAGGAAAGCTCAAGGAACAGTACAATGAATATCCCTACACTTTTCACTTAGATTCACCAAATGTTAATATTTGCCACATTTGTATTTTCTCTTTCTGTGTCTGCACACACACATATACCTTTTTCTAATCTTTGAAAGCAAATTTCAGATATCATTATGATTCAACCCTAAATATTTCAGCATGTATCTTCCAAGAACACAGACATTTCTTCTACATAAACAACATTTTGATGCCCATGAAATTTTTATCATTTAAACAAAAATCATATATCATCTTGAATTGGATATTTGAGTTTCCCTGATTCTCCTAAAAATGCCCATTGTATTTTTCCAATCCAGGATGCAGTCAAGGATTATGTGTAGCATTCACTTGTCAAGTCTCTCGTCTCCTTTAATCTAGAGCAGTTCTCCCGTGATTTTTCTTTTATGGTACTGACATCTTTCTATCACAGAAAGTTCCCTTATCTGAATGTGTCTGATTATTTCTTCACGATCTGATTCAGGGTAAACATTGTGGCAGGATTACTACCCATGGGACATCCTCTTCTTGTGGCATCGTGCCAGGGGGCACAGGATGCCAGGCTGTCCTCTTAACACTGATGCTATGTGTGACCAGTTGTTTCAGATGTCCATCAGATTTCCCAATTATAAAGTTGCCTTTTCCTGGGTCATTAGATCATAAGTAACCCATAGAGACATTTTAACACCTTTATTTTAATTAACTGAATTACAAATGTTCCTGCTATCTATGTAAAAATACAAGTAAGAGTTATGAAAAAATAAGCCCCCAAATCCAGAACCAAACAACTACATTTCTTTTGAGGCTCATGCCCAGTTGAAAAATTTATCTAATAAGCTAACGTTATAGATGGATAGGGAGGCCTGGCGTGCTGCATTCCATGGGGTCGCAAAGAGTCGGACACGAATGAGCAACTGAACTGAACTGAACTGAATGTTATAGAAAGTTTTTAATTGAGAAGGAAAAATGCAGGTCAAGTGGAATTAAACTCCATTTTAGTAATCCTGTTTGAAAACTTCTTACAAAATGAAATACAATCCCCATTAAACAAGCAAGTCCAGTGACGAAAATACGGCTCTGCTGGCCTGAAAACAGATCCTTTTAATCCTGGTCCAAACAGCATGTCTGCCAATGGCTTGGCGAGGACATTTCTTTCTTGTGGGTTTATCACCATCCTGCCCTATGAAATCCAGACCTTGGCACCATCAGAAAGAGGGTGCTTAGGAGGAAAGTCACTGTGTCCCTCAGCTCCTGCTCCCCTTTGAAAAAAAGTAGAGCATTCCTCTTTCCCAAAAGCACCTGCTCCTCTTTGAGGGAAGGTAGAGCATTCCAGAAACTTAAAGGGACTTAAGAGGTCCCCCGTCAATCTCTCGCCCCGGGAAAGAGCCTTCACCCTAGGATCCCCTTTTAAGAGAAAACACATTGCACTGCTAACAAGTTCTGGCCACTGCATGTTTCCTCGCTGTCTTGATATTTTTTTCTCATAATTCCTCCTCCTGTTCTTTGAAGTAGCACAGATTTCTACCATTTATCCCACATGACCGCCTGCCCAGAATTTAAATACCACAATACATCTTCCTAGGTTCCTTTTAAGGAATTAAGATTCAAGTCACCAGGAGGCAAGGATTAGGGTAGGAAGTGGGAAGGAAAAGAGAATTAAAATATCTCACTTCCTCATTAATAATAACTACAATAACCATAAAACCCTGAGCCAAAATACAGTCTAAAAATTTGGATCACTCCAATAACTTGAAAAATGACAAGACTGCTCTTTTTCAGTGGAAGATTTCAGGGAAAAAAAATCAAAAGGCAGGGAGAAGGTGAAATATTTGCATATTTCATGATTGATGAATTCTTAACTCTGAAGGAAAAAGTGATTGAAGACATAGCATGGTTTTCAGTCCTTGTAGATGTTAACTATTCAATATTATTTCCTAAGTAGACTCAAAGGGTAGACTTTGAAATTAACATATGTTACTCAAGCGCATTTTGTCACAACTAAAATTTACAGATAGATTTGGTGGTGATTTTAAATAAGCTGAGGATTGTGTAGTCCATGGGGTCACAAAGAGTCAGACAGGACTACGTGACTTTCAATTTCACTTTTTTTACTTTCCGTGGTAGCTCAACTGGTAAAGAATCCGCCTGCAATGTGGGAGACCTAGGTTCGATCCCTGGGCTGGAAAGATCCCCTGGAGAAGGGAACAGCTACCCACTCCATTAGTCTGGCATGGAAAATTCCATGGACTGTATAGCTCATGGGGTCGAAAAGAGTCAAACATGACTGAACAACTTTCACTTTAGATAAGCTGAAGCCCTTTGGAATCCAAGAACTGAGCTCACCTTCACAATGAAATCCAATATTTTACCCAACTCTATTGCTACACTGAACTCTCAGGGAATTTTTTTGTCCAGGACTTGATTCTCCCTGTAAAACTTACTTTCCCTCATTCACACTTTTTTTTTTTTTTTTGCTAATTTATAATAAAATTGAGGATGACATTTAGTTCAATCCCTGAACCAATAAACAGCACTGGAATTTGTTTGACAAACTATACAGGACAAGGAAATGATAATCATGTTCTTCCAAGGCAAGTAGATTTAAATAACTCGACTTTAATAATCAGCAACCAAGGTATCTAATTTCTCCTTGAATCTACATTTTTAAACTCCACAACTCCTAAAAAAATACTGATTTCTACATATGACTTATACCATGATGAAGTTCAACAAAGTATTTCTCAATGATTATGATTTACTATAAATCAGATTCTAAACGATGTTATTTATCATCATTTTTCATAAACAAGTCCACACCCTTCATCATGTTCCAGTCCTCCCCTTTGCCAATATTTTTCTCACTGGAGAGTATTCTTGGGACTTTCCAAGACTACTCAGCATACTGACTCAGCATATTCCTTTTTTATTAGTCTGCATTTTTGTGGGGGGAATGAGCTTTAGGCTGAAGTGTCATTTCAAGTCAGTGGCTAAGACTTCATACTCCAGTGCAAAGGGCCTGGGTTCAATCGCTGGTCAGGGAACAAGATCCCACATGATGCAATGAAGGTCAAAAATCCTGCATGCCAGGGACCCAGTGCAGCCAAATAAAGTAATAAATATTTTTAATATTATTTTTTTTAAATGAGTATTCTCATTTCTAGCCTGCATTCAGAATGCTCCTTTCCTAAATTTGGTTGTCACATTTCTTCCCTTCTCCTTCTGCTGTATCTTTCTTAAGATGCTAAATCAGAGTGTTACCTAAAGGCTAAAACCATCCTTTTGGCTGGGTTTCCAATGTGCTTACCAAGGGTAGGGCACTTTGGAGACCTTTTTGACAGCAGCTGTGCTTTTCTGTAATGCTGGTCACTTAAATTGACTCAGCATATTCATTTTTGTTAGTGAGCTTTTTTTTTTTTTGGAATGAGCTTTAGGCTCAAGTGTCACTTCAAATCAGTGGGGCTATAGATTAAATATTCATCTTAGAACCTATTCTTTGGCCAAAAGCTGTCTTTACTTTCTGAACATAAATCCCCGAGAATGGCAGTTCTCAACGTGGATGGTATTGCATCTGGGGTCTTTTACTGGCTGTCATTGTGTGCATGCTCAGTCACGTGGTCGTGTCTGACTCTTCACCACCCCATGGACTAGCCCACCAGGCGCGTTTGTCCATGGGATTTTCCAGGCAAGAATACTGGAGTGGGTTGCCATTTCCTCCTCCAGGGCATCTTCCTGACCCAGGAATGGAACCTGCATCTCCTGCATCTCTGGCACTGGAAGGAGGATTCTTTACAACTGAGCCATCAGGTAAGGATGAAAGACTACACATATGAAGAGACATCAACCTCCACCCTGAGAAAGATCATGGCCAGGTCTGGGTGAGGAGTCTGGACAAAGGGACCTGACGGAGGTTTTGTCTTTTGCTTGTTGGACTTCTGAGGATCCAAATGCCCTTCCCACAGTATGAATCCTTCCCACCTTTTGAATCCTTCCCACCTTATGAATCCTGGTGGGAACAGAATGCACTGCTCCCTTTAAAAGCTGAAAAATGCCAGTTTTCCAGCTTCCTTGACAGGTAAGTCAGCAAGGGTGCCTGATCCAATGTCTCCTTCAAAGATGTTGCATCTAGAGCAAATGATACCAAAAGGCAGGGACACTGAAGACTTGTTTCTAGAAGCTACAAGTATGGCAGCCCCATCTGGCTGCTGGGGAAGTGACGACGCCAGCAGGAATGTACCAAGTCCAGAGTCCAGGCTCCAGGCTAACCGTGTGGCCATCACCAGCCGCAGCCACCAGTGCTCAGCCACAGCTGAGTCCTCGCAGAGGGACCTGTGGTTCTGACTGTGCAGCCTCCTTGGTTTCTGCCCATCTCCTGAACCTGATTCTCTGAGATCCTCAGACCCCCTTCCCACTACCTCACATCCTCTCCCTCCATCCTCAAAGGTGACTCCTTCACTGGTAAAATTAAGACTATCAAAAAGGGATCCCTTGCCTTCCCATCCCAAACCCATGAGCACACTTACATCTGCATAGCTCCCTCTTTCCTTCTGGACCTACAGAGCAGGAGCCTCCCCACTCCTCTGCAAAAAGCCAATCCCTCCCTCTGTGCTCTGATCTCATTCCCCTCCTGCCTTCTGTTGGGTCCTTCCCATCAGCTTTTATCTTATGTATTAATTTTTTAATTAAACTATAGTTGACTTGCAATATTATATTAGTTTCACAAGTACAACATACTGATCCAACATTTTTATAGATTATATTCCATAGAAACTTATAAAACATTGACTATATTCCCTATGTTGCACATCACGTTTGATTCTTATTTATTTTATACCCAGTAATTTATGCCTCTTAACCCTTTATCCCTATCTTGCCTCTCTCCCATCCCTCTTCCTACACGTAACCACTAGTTTACTCTCTGTATCTGTGAATCTGTTTCTATCATATTTGTTCATCTGTTTTATTTTTTAGACTGCAATGATTAATGAAAACATATAGAGTCTTCCCTTGTGGCTCAGTGGTAAAGAATCCACCTGCCAACACAGGAGACGTGGGTTTGATCCCTGATCTGGGACGATCCCACATGCCATGGAGCAACTAAGCTTGTGGTCTATATCCTGGGAGCTGCAACTGCTGAAGCCCACACACCCTAGAGCCTGTGCTCTGCAACAGGAGAAGTCACCACAATGAGAAGCCCAAGGGCCACAGCTAGAGAGCAGCCCCTGCAGCAATGAAGACCCAGCACAGCCAAAAATACATATATAAATTTCTTAAAAAGGAAACATAGCATTTGTCTTCCTCTGATTTATTTCACTAAGCGTAACATCCTCCAAGCCATCAGTTTTCAAATGACTCTTCCATCTGAAAGTCAAATTCCTCTCCTTCCAACCAAACCCTCCACCTACCTCCTTCCCCTGGAGGCAGCCGATCCTGCAAAGAGTGGAGCGCTGCCTCGTCCCGCTTCCTCACCCCTCCTCCAGTTCACCCAGAGTTCAGCCTCCTCTAACCTCCCTCCGCACTATGTCCACGTTACATCATGGCCCAGACTCCTCACATAAACTCCAGACCCAACCATCTAGTTAATCTCCACTTGAGACATCTCACCCCCAGCTCAACTCAACTTGACCCAACGGCAACCTCGTCCCTGCCCCCTGGAGCCTGCTAACTCCCGTGGAACCCATAGGTTTCAGTGCAGCCTTCCCCTTCTCTGGTCTGCGTTTGATGCTTCCTGGAACTCTGTGCTCTTCCTTTAAAACACTCATCACAGGAGCAATTAAATAACTACTCCTGCAGGAGTACACACAGCCTGTGGATACAGGATGTGAGTTTGATTATCCTGCCATCTCACGAACTGCAACAGGTACACCCTGACTATATGGAGCTGCAGGCCAGGGCAGGGCCTGCACTTGGCCCAGGATAAGGGTGATGCTGGTAGTCCGCCAAATCCCCAAGGATTGAACTTGCACTGTGTGCTAAGTCACTTCAGTTGTGTCTGACTCTTTGCAATCCTATGGACTGTAGAACTCACCAGGATCCTCTGTCCATGGGATTCTCTAGGCAAGAATACTGGAGGGGGTTACCATGCCCTCCTCCAAGGGATCTTCCCAACTCAGGGATGGAACCTGCATCTCTTATTAACAAAAAAAGGACACTCAAGTAACTTTCACTGTGATGAAAAGATGCATCCATGGGTGAACTCTCGGATCTGGACATAAGGTGGCTTCCTGCGTCCCAAATGCTCCTACTCCAAGGCTCTGGCTCCTGAGAGGACCCAGAACAGGCATTCTTCACAGCAGGGTGAACATGCGATAAGGAGTGATGCCGCAGGGAGTGGGGAGGCCTGGGGAGAAGCGTCAGAGTGCAGAGGGTGAGGGACAGTGGTTGGGTGGCAGAAAGCAGTGTGGCCACAGTGATGGGCGTCAGGAGAGCTGGCTGGGCATCAGGGTGTCCTGGGCTGGCTCAGCATCGGTGGGGAATCAGGTGGCCCTGTGTGACTGAGCTGAACTTCAAGCTTCAATTTCCTGAAATCCAGCTCTGGGCAAGACACTGTTAGGAACTTGGACAGGGATTCAAGCCTCAGCCAGAGGGACAAGAAGTGGAACACGGCCAGGGCAGTGAGCAGGGCAGCCAGACAGATCGTCTGCCGCAGGAGGGTTAGACGAGTGCAGCGAATCAGCTCCAGGCATGCCTGGTGGGTAGGGCACAGCACACGCCCGCTTTGCCCACTGGCACAGAAGGGGACTGATGGGGAAAAACACCCTCCCCGCCAGCAGGCACCACCCTACAGAAAAGCAATCTGGCCACCTTGCCGGAAAAGAGGTCTGGATCTGACGACAGTAGATGGGGGTGAGCAGCCAGGCTTTGGGAAGGAGAGTCTGGAGCTGGAGGGCGGGTGGAGCTCCAAAGTTCCATCATCCAACCTCCACACAATGGCCTGGACCCCCCCCATTTCCCAGGGACCCACTTCTACCCCTTCTCCACTCTCTTACTCCCTTGGTCTTCCTTCCTCCTCAGCCTTTTCCCAATCTGGGGCCCCTTTCTCCCCATACCCCCAAAGCTACACAGAGAGGAGAGGATTATACCATAATGTTTATACTAGCCATCTTGCAAAAGAAGAATATGATACAATCATAACTACACTGGGGACTAAATAGGTTTTCAGGTACAGCTTCCAAGGTGGCACTAGTGGTAAAGAATCTGCCTGCCAATGCAGGAAACTTACGAGATGCAGGTTGGAACCCTGAATCAGGAAGATCCCCTGGAGAAAGGCATGGCAACCCACTCCAGTATTCTTGCCTGGACACTCTCATGAACAGAAAAGCCTGGTGGGTTACAGTCCATGTTGGTTGCAAAGAGTCAGACACAACTGAAGCTATGCAGCAAGGCATAGCTTAGAGCTTATCTATAACGTTTTTCTGGGTAAAAATGCAAAATGAGTTCTAAATATCTGATGTAACTTTCAATGCACCTGATTTACACCCATATATGACTCTCCCCTCCCAGGCAATATCTTATTACACAAAACCAACCTGAAAGACAATCTTACTGATGACCACACAAACACCAACCATGTAGTGGTGAGAAGCAAAGGAACAGATATTACACATGCAGCACCAATGAGCCTTCATAACACGAAGAGCATGAAGAGGGAAGACACCAAACTAGATGCCACAACACATTTACCTAAATTATACAGCTATACATTGTATGGGCTTCCCAGGTGGTGTCAGTGGTAAAGAACCTGCATGCCAACACAGGCGACTTAAGAGACGCGAGTTCTATCCCTGGGTCAGGAAGATCCCCTGGAGAAGGAAATGGCAACTCACTCCAGTATTTTTGCCTGGGAAATCCCATGAACAGAGAAGCCCGGCGGGATACAGTCCATGGGGTCACAAAGAGATGGACGCAACTAAAGCGACTGAGCGCACACACACACGCACGTTTCAGATTAAGTAGCAAAGATATTAGAGGAGGTGCTTTCAAAGGGCCAGGAAACAGGAGTGAGGACCAGGGATGAAGGGAGAAACAAAAAATACAGCTCGAGAGGGTGCAATTCATTCATCACATGCTGTGAGCTCCTCTCCTCCAAGTGGGGACTGTAGCTTTAATATCCTCCAACAACTACCTCCCAAGGAGATAAAACAATACAAAACTATATGGAACATCAGTATTTTGTCATCACAAATTATATACTGCTTCCTGTCCTGGCCAAATGACTTGGCAAAGAATGTCAAGGAACCACTGGAAACATCCCTGAGCAGCTTGTGTCCTGGCTCTGGGTGGCAGCAGGAGGGGCCGCTTGTGTGGGGAGGAAGGGAGATGCCATGATGGAGTGATCCTGATTAATGTCAACACCAGCGAGCGCAGGCACCCGGGAAGGAATCCTTTTCTCGTGGTTTTGGGCAGCCAGTAGTGGAGAGGGCGTTTTTCTCCTCTTGCCTAACAGCTAAGACATATGGGTCCCTTCATGGCGAGACTTGCAAGGAAAAAGGGCAGCTTCCACTTGAACTGCAATCCAACTAATGGGTCCCAGGGAATAAACCCACCCCAAGTTTGGGAACACTTTCTGAGCCTGAAACTATCCACTTGGCCAGCTCGATCGGGCTCCTGCCTTACGTCCCCATGTCCTCCTAACCTCTGGCATCTTCCTTTCTCTGTGCTCCTTTCAGAATGGCGAGGTCTGTCCGGGAGCCCAGCCCATGACTGGTCACTACTTGCAACTTCTGCTGCAGGAAGCAGGGCACAGAGGCCCAAGGATGGACACGTGGGGCTATCTCATCACCAGAATCCAAGTTTCTATTCAGGGACTTCCCAAAGGAAATCTTTGCTTTTCACTCCTCCGTTTCAGAAAATCAATATTGGAAGTTCTGTGCACCTGCCTTTTGGTTTACAGTTAAGGACTCGGAGATGGTTAGAGGGGAAGACGAGGAGGGGTGGAGAGGGTCCTGCTGCTAAGGTGTGACACGGTGACCTGACCACATTGGGGCCCCAGGACAACTCAAGGCTGACCAAGTGTGGTCACTGAGCTAGAAGCCTGGGCTCCTCCTCAGTGCTCGCTGGGCTGCAGCTTAGTCTACAACGTGAAGCTCTGTCTGCTGGGGTTAGTGGTCCCAGCAGCATGACGAAGCAGCACAACTGAGCAGGTCCCAGCAGCATGACCAAACAGCACAACTGAGCAGGTCCCAGCAGCATGACCAAACAGCACAACTGAGCAGGTCCCAGCAGCATGACCAAACAGCACAACTGAGCAGGTCCCAGCAGCATGACCAAACAGCACAACTGAGCAGGTCCCAGCAGCATGACCAAACAGCACAACTGAGCAGGTCCCAGCAGCATGACCAAACAGCACAACTGAGCAGGTGGCCGCAGTCACAAGACAAGGAGGGAGGGGGGCATCTGCAAGGATTCTTCAAGTCAAACTATTAGAGTAATCATGAGGAGGAGGGAGAGAAACACTAGCATGTGTTGAAGATTTAGGATATGCTGGGTATTAATACTTCTGTATTTCAGTAGTTTCACAATAATCCGAGTGTATGGATACTGATATTCTATTTCATAGATGCAGAAACTAAAGTTTGCAGATGGCTCAGACAGTAAAGAATCTGCCTGCATTGTGGGAGACCCGGGTTTGATCCCTGGTTTGGGAAGATTCCCTAGAGAAGGGAATGACAACCCACTCCAGTATTCTTGCCTGGAGAATCCCATGGACAGAACAGCCTGGTGGGCTACAGTCCAGGGAGTTCACAAAGAGTTGGACATGACTAAGCAACTAACACTTTCACTTTCAAAGTTTGCAGAAGACATGGAATGTTCCATGAGTCGGTGACAAAACCAGGACTCAAGGTCACATCTGATTCCCAAGCCTGGGCTGTTATATGCAGTCAGCTGGATGGGCAGCCACAGGGCAGGTCAGGGAGAGCATGGTCCCTTCTTCAAGGAGTCGTTCCTCCCCGGGTGGCCCTGCCAACACCAGGAGTGGCTGCACAGCCTGACATTCCGGCCCTGTGTGCACCATGCTCAAGAAAGCCAGCAACAGGAGAAACACCAAGAGGTGCCTGGCAGTGTGGACATGTGCTTCAACCTCCAGGTCCATGCATCCCTAGCACAGTTATCACTAGCAATGGGAGGCTGCCAAATCCCAGACCTCACCTCCACTGTCTACCCCGCTTCTGGTTCAGCCTATCCCTGCTGTTCAAGCCCCAGGGAGGCCAGATAATGAGCAGAGTGTCCTTCTGGCCAACTGCTGCTCAGAGTGTGGACCCCAAGCTAGCAGCCGGGCAGCTCCGGGAGCATCTCAGACTCTACAGGCATACCTGCAACCTTTGGAGTCAGACCTGTCGTTGGAAGAGACGACTCAGATGTACACTCAAGTTGAGAGTACATAGATCCTTTTTCCCATCAGCTGCACATGGCCAGCACTCCTCTTTCTCCTGTAGAAACCTGGTCTCAAGTGAGTTTTAAGTCACTGTATTACCTCTCCCAACAACATTAACCTTTTAACAGCTTGATCCTCAGCAAAAGGAATTCCAGGGGGGGGTGGGCAGCTGCTCTACACCCTGCAATCACACCATGCTTGCAACCGCCAAACCATCACCACAGAAAGCTGGCCAAGTTTTTCCAGCAATGAACTACGTCTTCTCCATGCTATGATCACAGATCAGTTTCAGGGACAAAATAAGTATTTCAGATAGCCAGATTACAAGCCATTGTGATTTGTGCAAGTCTGTCTTCTCTAGGATAATACGTTGAGCAAGAAATTTCAGCAAAGAACACACTTTACTAAGCTCTAATTGTTCTCCAAAGTAAGCAATAACTCTTAGCAAGAGTAGCAATGATGGTAGGAAAAGGTACAACGTGGGTGGGAAGGGGTCTTTTGAAAGAATGCCTCGAGGGGGTGTTATGAGTCATGATATCCATGCTTAGGATGAATCCTTATATATTTAGAAATGAACCCACTCTCAGATGTCAACAACACACACATCATTATCCTACTGTCGCTGGAAACATTTAGGGGCAAAAGAAAAAATATTGGGGGATGAAACAGTACAATAGCTAATGAGGCCTTATAATTAAAGGATATCTTTGCTCAAGGGAAAAAGAACGTATCACATCATTTCTCAAAGGTAATAGCTAAGTAAAAGGTTCTTGGTCTGTTTTGAATTATATATATAAAAGGAAAATTATAAAATGGCAATCCACTCCAGTATTCTTGCCTGGAAAATTCCATGGACAGGGGAGCCAATTGGGCTTCAGTCCATAGGGTCGCAAAGAGTCAGACACAACTGCCTCTTCTATCAGCCTTTAATGCTTGTCATCCTACTTGATGTTGCGCTTCTCTGTGACAATCCACTTGGAAAGAAGCAAAACTGAAAACTGAACCACAGCCAGCTTACAAAGCCTGAGTTTTGATTTTCTACAGAATCTCACTGTACTTCTTAAAATGACTCAGAACTATCATCAACACTATAAAATGAGAAATAGGACTTCCCTGGTAGTCCAGGGGTTGAGGATCTGCCTGCCAATGCAGGGGACATGGGTGCGATCCCTGATCCAGGAGGATCCCCCATGCCCCGAGGCAATTAAGACCAAGTGCCACAACTACTGAAGCCCGAGCTTCACAACTAGAGAAAGCCCACATAGTGACCAAGACCCAGCACAGCCAAAAATAGATAAATAAATTTTAAAAATAAAAATTTTCTGGGCTCCAAAATCACTGTAGATGGTGATTGCAGCCATGAAATTAAAAGATGCTTACTCCTTGGAAGAAAAGTTATGACCAACCTCAACAGCATATTGAAAAGCAGAGACATTACTTTGCTGACAAAGGTCCATCTAGTCAAGGCCATGGTTTTTCCAGTGGTCATGTATGGATGTGAGAGTTGGACTATAAAGAAAGCTGAGTGCTGAAGAATTGATGCTTTTGAACTGTGGTGTTGGAGAAGACTCTTGAGAGTCCCTTGGACTGCAAGGAGATCCAACCAGTCCATCCTAAAGGAGATTAGTTCTGAATATTCATTGGAGAGACTGATGCTGAAGCTAAAACTCCAATACTTTGGCCACCTGATGCAAAGAGCTGACTCATTTGAAAAGACCCTGATGCTGGGAAAGATTGAGGGCAGGAGGAGAAGGGGACAACAGAGGATGAGATGGTTGGATGGCATCACCAACTCAATGGACATGGGTCTGGGTGGACTGTGGGAGTTGGTGATGGACAGGGAGGCCTGGTGTGCTGCGGTTCATGGGGTCACAAAGAGTCGGACACGACTGAGCAACTGAACTGAAAAATAAATAGTTTTATATGAACATACACATCTCTCAAGCTTTGAATGATCATTGTTGCTGTTCAGTCGCTCAGTCATGCCTGGTTCTTTGCGACCCCATGGACTTACAGCACACCAGGCTTCCCCATCCCTCACCATCTCCCAGAGTTTGTTCAAACTCATGTCCACTGAGTCGGTGATGCCATCCAACCATCTCAACCTCTGCTGCCCACTTCTCCTCCTGCCCTCAGTCTTTCCCAGCATGAGGGTCTTCTCTAATGAGCTGGCTCTTCCCATCAGGTTGCCAAAGTACTGGAGGTTCAGCTTCAGCATCAGTCCTTCCAATGAATATTCAGAGTTCATCTCCTTTAGGATTGACTGGCTTGATCTCCTTGCAGTCCAAGAGACTCTCAAGAGTCTTCTCCAGGACAACATTTCAAAAGCATCAATTCTTCGACACTCAGCCTTCTTTATGGTCCAACTCTCACATCTGTATATGACTACTAGAAAAACCATAACTGACTATACAGACCTTTGTCACCAAAGTGATGTCTCTGCTTTTTAATACACTGTCTAGGTTTGTCATAGCTTTTCCTTCCAAGGAGTAAGTGTCTTTTAATTTTGTGGCTGTAGTCACTGTCCACAGTGATTTTGGAGCCCAAGAAAATAAACTCTGTCACTGTTTCCACTGTTTCCCCATCTATTTGCCATGAAGTAATAGGACCAGAAGCCATGATCTTAGTTTTTTGAATGTTGAGTTTTAAGCCAGCTTTTTCACTCTTTAACCCTCATCAAGAGGCTGTTTAGTGCCTCTTTCTATGATTCAACAGATGTTGGCAATTTGATTTGAATAATCATAAAGTCAAAGAAAATACATCTTGACAGTTTATTCTAAGTAGCACCCAAATGTACAACTGGAATGGAAACAGTGATTATATTTGACTGTTTCAACAATATACTGCTTGTCTTCATCTACATCCCAATGTGTTTAAGAAAAAAGGGTGGGGAGAGATTTAGAACCACAGATCCTCAAGATGTAAAGAAAGCAGCAATATGAAATTACCCAAGAGCAAAAACAAACAAACAGAAGAAAATTATCAGTAGTGATGAAATCTTGAGCTCACAGTGAAGTTTGCACACAAAACAGGTGATGAAGGTCTAAACACTTGCACAGTTTAGCCACAAATTGGCTTCCAGTAACCAACAATCAGGAGGGAAATGGGATCCCATCCCAGTGTCCATATGTTTTGTTTAGTTTTACTTTTAATGCCCCAATGAAGCACAATTATTTCAGGGACTAAAGGGATTTCTCAAATGGATCTTCTTAGGGGAACACTCTGGAAGGTGATGGACAACATCCTGAGTGAGGGGCACAGTTCTAACCAAACGCCCACAGGGGCCATAAGCTTTCATAAACCAGAGCAGGGACAGATGGAGCACCTCATGCGACATCATCACACAGCATCTCAGGCCAGCTCTGCAGCCAGACTCCGAGGGAGCCAATCCTGCACCCACTGAGTGCTCACGTGTGACCACGAGTCACAGGGTCAGGAGGCTGAAAAACACCCCCGAGCTTCCGTTCCCTCTTCTAGAAAACAGGAGCCTCCCCTATGAGGTTGTAGTGAGGATGAAATGAGTTAATAGTTGAAAAGTGCTTAGACCAGTTTCTAGCCTAGGAAGTCTGTTAGCATTCAATTCACATGATAGGTGCATGAAACTTGAGGTTCTTGCAACTTCCCTGATGGTTCAGTGGGGAAAAAATCTGCCTGGCAATGCAGGAGACGCGGGTTTGATCCCTGATTGGGGAAGAGTCCACGTGCCAAGGAGCAACCGAAGCCCCTGCACCACAACTACTGAGCCTGTGCTCCAGAGCCCGGGACCTGCAACTGCTGAGCTGGAGCACCCGGAAGCCCACGATCCACTGCAAGAGAAGCCGCCACAGCGAGAAGCCTGTGCCCCGCGACAGAGCAGCCCCCCGCTCACTGCAGCTAGGGAAAGCCTTCGCGCAGCAACAAAGACCCAGCTCAACCAAAAATAAAACAAATACATAAAATTGAGGCTCTAGGTCTAACGTATTCATCTGCGAAGCAAGGTGTTATTCCTCTTGCTTCATCTTGTGAAGCAGATGTTGAAGAATTTTCTAAGACTCATAGCAGAGCTACCACAAGGAAGAGGACGACAGAACTTCTCAGCACTCATTTTTCTGAATGTTTCAATTCATACTCTAAATGTAAGTGAGCAAAAGTTCAGCTTTTTCACTAAATCCTCAGTATGTTCCAAATTGCAAGGGATAAATGTTTTACTCCTGCATATGTATGGCTTTTGGTGTGTGAGGGACATGTGTAAACTGAGCAGATACACTAAGGAACTTTCTGCTCATTTATTTGTACATTAAATACATTAATTCTATGCACTAGGTGTTCTCTAAAGAAAGGAACAGAATGCTGTTCCTTATTTTACAGTCATAACTCAAGTGAACCCTCTCCCTCTCCTCTCCTTTACATTATATGTACTTTTTAAAAATGTATAGTCACCTCCTCAATAATTTCCTTTCATTCTTTCAGAGATGACAGTTGGGGGATTTTAGTCAATTTCCACCAGTCAAAAAGCATCCTTCGAAAGTCAGAGTGGGGCTTCCCTGGCGGTCTAGTGGTTAAAAATCCTCTTGCCAATGCAGGAGACACAGGTTAGATCCCTGGTCCGAGAAGATCCCACGTGCCTTGGAGCAATGAAGCCCATGCGTCATAAATACTGAACCCACGTGCCTAGAGCCTGCGGTCTGCAACAAGAGAAACCACAGCAAGCCTGTGCACCACCATGAGAGTAGCCCCCTCTTGTCGCAACTAGAGAAAAGCCCACATAGCAACCAAGACTCAGCGTAGCCAACAATAAATAAATAAATCCTAAAAAAAAAAAAAAAGTCAGCTGATGTCCCTCAAAGCCCCATCCTGAGACAGATAATCTGCTAGAACAAAGGAACTTTGGAGTTTCCTAAAGGAGATTTTTACAAAGACGTGAGCAGGGGTGACAGATAAGAGCATCTCAGAGCCCTTCCCACTCCAGACCTGACGGGCAAGGACAGGAAGCAGATACTGGAGCTGAGACAGAGCTGTGGCTGCAGGAGCCAAACCCCTCAAGAGAAGCACTGAGATCCTGCATCCGCGGGGAATAGACACCCCCGCCTCACTCCCCTGCTGTCCTCTGGGCACGTGCTTGTGTGCATGTCCCACTGGCCAGACTCTGCCAAGAACCCAAGCTCAAGGAGAATATGATGCTGCCCAGTAAGGCTGGCTGCTTCAGGCCCATAGTGGGATGGAGAGTGGCTGGAGGGAGAGAAGGAAACCGTTCAGGTCATGGAGGCTCGGGGCCTCAGTCTGAAACAATTAGCAAACACATTTTGAACTGGCTAACCAAATCTGAGCCAGAGAAGAGACTCGCGGCCACAGAAAGGAGAAGCAGACTTCAGGACTAGCATCAACAACGCTCAAGAAAAATGACAGTTAATGGTCTAGAGTGGCGCTACTCAAAGTGTGGTCCCCAGACTCACCCACGGAGCAACAAGGACAGAACCCGAAGGCGAGCGGGAGTAACCTTTGTAACAACTGAAAAGAAAAAAAGTAGCATCTGTTGAATCTAATTTTTAAATGAGGCTTGTATTTTGAGAACATCCCTGGTACCGCAAATGCTAAAGAATCTGCCTGCATGCAGAAGACCCAGGGTTCAGTCCCTGGGTCGGGAAGATGCCCTAGAGAAAGAATTGGCAACCCACTGCAGTATTCTTGCCTGGAGAATTCCATGGACATAGGAGCCTGAGGGGCTACAGTTCATGGGATCGCAAAGAGTCGGACATGACTGAGCGACTAACTTTTTATTTTGGAAGTCTTTAGGCTTTATTTTTCAATTCATTTTTCTATGAATTCATTTTTACTGAATTTTACAAAGGCAGTGGTCTGTGACAGTTTAGAAATGTTTGTTTTTTAAAAATGGGTCCTTTGTCACAGACACTTTGAGAGGCATGGTCTAAGCAGTGCTCCTTGAATCTTCATGTGCCCTTGGGTTGGGTGGTGGTTTGTGCAGTCTCAGGGACAGTAGGGGGCACACACAGGCCAGAGGGAATGACAAGAGAAGGGAGGAGAGCAGAGGCTAAGGCTGAGCACCGGCTGCCTGGGAGAGTCATAAAACGAGTTCAAACCACAGCATCCTAGGGGTGGGGGCAAGCCCAGCAGCCAGGGCAAGGTGTCAGCCCCGCCTGTCCTCAACACCAGGCCCTTTCAGGTCCAGCCCTGTCCAGGCCTGAGCAGAGCTGGGGAGATGCCCTCGCCCTGAAACACAGGAATTTATAAAACGGCTGCCCTTCACCCAGTCTCCCTGCCCTGACCTCCCTCCGCAGTTAAGAAGGCTATACTCTGTTCTCCTTGCACCCTGCCTGATGTCAGCCAGGCCCTGGGCTTTGCTCTCTCACCCTGATGCTACCTGCCCCCAGCCCTGCCCACCTGCACCCTCTGATAAGAGACGCCAGCCTGAATTCACTCAGCTGGGACCTCCAGGACGTGGTGACACAGATCCTGAATCAGAAAGAGTACACTGCATCCTTCCACACCCCCCAAGACTCCGAGGCCCCAGTGTGCCCCCTTCATCTCGCCAGAGCTCCTGGGACTCCATGTGCTTAGAACCAGCCACGCGAGGATGGCGAGAGGCTCCTGGGCCAGGGCGATCGTGAGAGGCAAGGGAAAGACCCCAGCATTCACTCCGGTTATTCCAAGATGTTGAGAAACTGTGAAGGTAAACCTGCGATCTCATTGTTCAGGAAGCTTAAAGCATATGGGTCAGAGCTCATCATGGGTGATGCACTGAGTCAGGAAATTCCACACGGGGGAATAGGGGCCTGAGAGTTAAAGAGGAGTGCAAATAGCACAGGAGCTTGCCGTTAAGTTAGAGAGACAAGGAGCATGAAGCAACTCATCTGCAGGCTAAACGCCAAGGAGACCTCACGTGGAAGAGTGGCAGGAACTGTGGATGGAGTGGAGGGGCGTGAAGTTGGGGCCCCCTGGTCTGGAGGGAGCTGCAGGGTCCCAGGAAGTAGGACATCCATGCTGCCTGCATCTCAAATCCCCACAGGGACCAGGCTGGTGGGCAGGGCTGGAGCCAGGCAGAGAGCCTGGTCCCGATGGAGCCCTTAACCCTCCCACCCAGCTCCTCAGGCCACTACTCTGGGGCTGGAGGGGCGGCCGGGGACCCACACAGCACCCCTCCTGAAGGCGGGCAGTGACCGCAGGAAAAGGAGGTGGTTTGATTTGATTCCTGTTTTTCTCTAGAAGAAGGAAATGCAATGGAAGAATGGAAAAGAAAAAAACAAAAGGGAAGAGAAACCACAGAAGCAAGAGTAGGGAGAGGAGAGGTTTTGAGAAGCAAAGAGTAAAGGAAGATGCGTGGTGACACAGGGAGGCTCCAGGGCCACTGGTGGAAGGAGGGGCAGAGGCTCTGGGGTGGGAGTTCTGGGGGACAGCAGGCAGTGGAGAGGAGGGGCTGGGGCCAGGGCTCCCCCGAGACATTATATTTAACTCAAACTCTCATTGGAACCACTGTGAAGAATTCACGAAATTCAGTTTTTCCTTATATATGCTTGCCAATAATAGTAATAGGAAAACTGCCATGATTGAAAGCCAAAATATGCTTGAAATCATGAAAGTTTCACAAGGGAAGAAACAATTTTCAAGATTAGCTAAAGAATAAAAGAGGTTCTTTAAAAAAATTGTTTCCATTTACTGGGCATTTTTCTGATTCTGTTGGCATTTAAAGATCTCTAACAGGCTGACCTCATTCCAGGAGGAGCTGGTCAGAAGCTTATATTTATTTGGGGGGTGGAGGATGTCAGGAAGCTCCAAATAAGCTTTTCCATCAACACGTCCAATTCCACCAGGAATAACTGTGCCTTTTGTCATCACTGTATTGAGCTCTTCTTTATTCCCCCAAAGAAAAGATTTTTCCCAATTGCTCTACTGTTTTTCTAACTCTAAAAGTAAAACATGTGCTCAGTGAAAAAATATAGATATAACAGCCAACATGAATTGAGTACTCACAGTGTGAGAGGCATAATTTTAAGAATTTTTCTCTTAACAAATTTTTATTTATTTAACTTTTGCCCATACCTTGTGGTATGTGGGATTTTAGTTCCCTGACCAGGGATCAAATCCACAATCCCTGCATTGGAAGAGGGAGTCTTAACCAATGGAAAACTGGGGAAGTCCCTTTAAGAGTTTTTCTGTATTACTTTATTAATTCCTCCCAACAACCTTACGAGAGTGGTTCTAGGTTCATCTCCAGGTCTCAGATGAAGAAACTGACTCCAAGACATTAACTAGAGGGCCCAGCATCACACAGCTAGAAAGTTCTGGAGCCAGATTTGCACCTGTGTAATAAGAGTGATGGATCTGAATCACATTGTAAATTGGATTCATAGAAGAAAGTAAAATTGACCAATAATCCCTCCATCCAGAGAAGGCACTGTTAGCATTTTAAATACCTTCTTGCCTGACTTTTTGCTTTGCTCATACACAGAGATAAAATGTCATCCTACCATACTATATATACAGCATACCTAAAGTTTGATTATTTTTTCTTTACACTATAGCACAAACATCCATCAGATCAATAAAGACTCCCCACTCTGTGGCAGCCTTCCTATGGTTGCCAATTAATCCATTCGATGCATCAATTCCCTTACTGGATGTGAGACTGCTATTTCCCGCGTTATCTAATTATGAACAATGCTCCCAAGAATATCTTTGCGCAAACATTTTAGCATTTATCTCCTGCATTGGCAGCCAGGTTCTTTACCACTAGTGCCACCTGGGAAGCCAAACATTTTGAACATTTACCTCCTTATTTTCTTAGGATCAATTGCTAGAAGTATTAGCTCCATGACGAAAACAGATAACAATTTGTTAAGATGCAAATATTCTAGGAAGCTTCAGTCCTGAGCTTCCAGAACTTTACTGAGAACAGATCAATAGATCCTTCACTCACTTGGAAGAGATAAGGCAGTGTAAGCTTATTGGAAGCCTAGACGAGAAGAGAGGGAGGGACGTCAATGACAACTTCTCTAAGTAATAGCAGTAATAGTCTATGCCTGCATAGAGCTTCATGAGAATCAAGGCATGTTCACATACATTGTTCATAAGCATTTCCAGCCACAGCAGGGAGCCTCCGCCACACACAGAGGAGACCCTGCCAGGATGCCAGGACCCCAGCCTGTCTGGGTTCTGTGCCTCAGTCTCTCTCCCACCCTGACCATCACCATGGGACCAAAGGCTGGCACAGCAGCCTAGACTCTTCCCAAGCAGCCAAGTGGCTATCCTCTGGTCAATTCCCAGCCCCACTTAATTCCATCCCAGTACCTTGGCATGCCATCTTCCTTATGTCTTCTTAACTGCATGGCCAACCCTCAAAGACACAGGATTAACCTTTTCTGGACAGCACTGAGGGCTTTGGTTCTTTTTATTTTTCTCTTGGCAGCAGGAGCCGTGACCCCTGGAGTTCTCGAGCAATGAACCTCATTGTATATCTCATTGTATATTCTCCATCCAGCTCTTTGAGAGACAAATTCCATGTGGGCTGACGGACAGCTGGAGGGTGTGGGGGGCTAGCCTTCTAGTGCCTCCTCCTGGACCATAGGCCTCCTCTTCTCATGGGAGGCCAAACCCTGGTATCACCCTTCCTGCCACGAAAAACTGCTCTGACCACTCTGCAGCGGCTGTAATCCTGACACACAAGCAAATGCCAGAGTCACAATAGTGCATGACTCAGGGTGACCTGTAAGCATCACCAGTGAAGTCACAGAGACCTCTGCTCAGCACTTGATCATATTAACTTGTATTGGTAGCGAGTTTGGGAGAAAATGCCAGTAGGAAAGTGTTGCTCTTTTCTAGTACATACACTTTCCATTCCTGCTTCTGATTCTTGGTTTATGTTGTCTGACTATAGCCTACTGAATGTTTGGGGTGGAAACATATTTTACTCTTTTTCTGTTATGTCTGTTTTACTTGTGGTGCTGGTTAAATGGGAACTAACAAATGTAAATGTTAGGGATATTTTAAAAATACAGAAGAGCTGTTCATGGTTAAAGCAAGACATATAACAAATGGGATAATATAAAAAGAACACTCTTGAAATTTTTCTTTCCATTTAATTCATCACATTTTGGGGATGAAGGGCTTTCCAGGACTTTTTAAGTCCATGGATAAAAAGAATAATATTATATGCTCCTTGACCTTAAGGACTCTTGAGAGTCCCTTGGAGAGCAAGGAGATCAAACCAGTCAATCCTAAAGGAAATCAACCCTGAATATTCATTGGAAGGACTGATGCTGAAGCTGAAGCTCCAATACTCTGGCCACTTAATGTGAACCTGACTCTTTAGAAAAGACCCTGATGCTGGGAAAAATTGAGGGCAGGAGGAAAATGGAGCAGTTGAGGATGAGATGGTTGGATGGCATCACTGACTCAATGGACATGAGTTTGAGCAAACTCTGGGAGATAGTGAAGGACAAGGAAGCCTGGTGTGCTGCAATCCATGGGGTCAAAAGAGTTGGACACAACTTAGCAACTGAACAACAACAAGCTCACGATGTAATGGGCCTACATGACAGCATATATAGCAAGTGCCAGGGAAGGTTCCCAGCAGGTGATACCTGAGTTACCTGGGAAAGGAGGTAGCCAGAGCAGGTGTGGAGCAAAGGTGTTCCTAAGTGCTAAGAAGAGCACCCAAACAAGGTCACAAAGCAGGAAATGTCACAGAGGGTTTGAAAGTGAAAGTGTTGGTCACTCAGTCATGTCCAACCCTGTAGACTGTAGCCTACCAGGCTTCTCAATCCATGGATTCTCCAAGCAAGAATACTGGAGTGTGTTGCCATGCTCTCCCCCATGGGATCTTCGCAACTCAGGGATCAAACCGAAGTCTCTAACATCTCCTGCGTTGGCAAGAAGGTTCTTTACCCGCTGAGCCATCAGGGAAGCCCCATGGAGTGTTCAGGGAATTACAAATAGGTCCCTGCTGATGTGGCATGGAGTCTGCGGGAAAAAGCACCATCTAGAAAAGAGACTAGTGAAAAGGCAGAAGCTAGATTGTGCTGGGGGTACGGGGTGGGGGTGGGGGGCTTATATACCATCCCTAGAAACGTGGAGTTTATTCTGAAAGTAGCCGGGAGTCATGAAAGGAATGTAAACGGGGAGAATGACATGTTTAAATCTTTGTTTTGCTCAGGAAACAATGAGGAAGATTGATGGGTTGATGGGTAAACGCCTGGAAAACCACCAACCTCAATCATTTCTACTGTTCCTACCGCTCCTCATCACATCTTTCTGCACCATGAACGCCTCCAGGACAAGGGGAGAGAGCCAAAAGCAGAGGCAGGGAGGTGGGTTAGGTGACATCACAGGAAAGAGCTGTCAGAGGCTAACATGAGGGTCGCGGCAGTGCAGTATCAATGGAGAGAAGGAATGGGACTCCAGGATATGAAGAAGCAAGACGCACATTTTGTCCAACATCGTAGCAAGGTGGCAGTGGTCACAGTTCCTCTCCTGGCTTTGCTATGCCACCCAAGGATGACAAGAAGAAGAAAGACGTCGGAAAGTCAGCCAAGAAAGACAAACATTCAGTGAACAAATCAAGGGGCAAGGCCAAAAAGAAGAAGTGGTCCAAAGGCAAAGTTAGGGACAAACTCAATAAACTAGTCTTATTTGACAAAGCAACAGCTGACAAACTCTGTAAAGAAGTTCCCAACCATAAGCTTATAACTCCAGTTGTCATCTCTGCGAGACCAAAGATCTGTGGTTTCCTGGCCAGGCCAGCCCTTCAGGACCTCCATAGTAAGGACTTATTAAACTGATTTCAAAGCACAGAGATCAAGTAGTTTACACCAAAAACACCAAGGCCCCAGCTGCTGGTAAAGACGCATGAATGGGTCCCACCAACTGCACATTTTGAAAAATAAAACTTCAAGAAGCCAGAGATAATAATTAAACAGTAAGAAGGGGTGGGAGGCAAAGTGCAGGAACATAGAAGAGACTCAGTGAGCAGCGTGCTGGTAAACTGGCTCCTGGAAAGAAGCCCTGATGTGTAACATTGGCCAATTCCTCTGGTGTAAACGCTCCCACCCAGGGCTGGTGTCAGAGCTGGGAAGAGATACACGGTATCAGCTTTCACCATCTCAAGGAACCCCTGCAGGGCACAGAAGAGACAGCTTTCCTTTAGAAAGCTTGCTTCCTTCTAGAGCAACAGCTGGGCTACATTTCCCTGCCTCCTCAGTAGTTAGTCTGAGTCTTTGAACCATTGTTTGGAGTGGAGCGACCTGGCCAGGATAAGTTATGCTTCAACTCTTACATGAATGAGAAATAAATCAGCATTGTGTTTAGCCACTAGAGTCAGGATCTGTTTCAATCTTAAGTAATCTTAGGAAATAATCTTAATCCATGGCATCAATGTTGATTCAGTTTTATGGCTTGAGGAAATAGGTAGATGGTGGAAAAATACATCCATTTAGAGAAAGATATTGCAAACAGGCAACATGGCCAGAGAATAAGCAGTTTTTAAGTTGAGAAACTATTTCCCAGACATTAGTTTCTATAACAGTGTTTAAAGTTCTTAGAATCTATCAACTAATGTACATTACCAATGTCTGGGACAGTGATTCAGAGAACTAAGCAAAACTGACATCTCAGAATTCTACTCTTGCTGTGGATCCACTCAGCTTCCTTGAGTTTTTCACACATTAAAAAAAAAAAATTCCAAATTGTCAGATTTTCCCTAGTGTGTAAGTTCCTTAAAAACCACTTCAAAGACAAATTGTCATGTTAGGTTATTTCGGTAGCATAAAGGATAAAATTACATCCTCAGTAGCCCCAGAGGATTTTATCGGTCCTTGTTTTTTCCCACTAACAAATGATTGGCCTTCAAGGGTTGAGTCTCATGATTATATGTTCATTAATAGAATATTTATTAATTACAAATTCGCTCTAAGATCTGTATCTTCTAATTATGTTATTGCACTAAAATACTTAAATGATGTGGCAAAGAGAACCAATTATCCTAAGTGGAACCAATGATCTAATTAACATCAGGGCCAAGGCTGGTCCACTCTCCCCAGAGATTTGATCTCACAGCAATATGCTTTCACTGACACCAGCGAAATCCAGGCCAACCCTGAATCATTCTTGCCTCATTCTACATTCATTCAACAAATATTTATTGAGCAACTACTATGTGCTGAATACTATGCAATATTTTGGGAGCAGAACATTTGTAGTGAACACAGAAAGACATCATCCCCAGCTTCCTGAAGCTTATAGGCTAGAGGGTTCCTAAGGAATCTAGGACACTGGGTCAAATCCAAGAGCCGTGTACTTTCTGGATTGAACTGTATTCGCCCAGGGACCCAACTGAGTCAGACTCTTCATGACTCTTAGTGACCCAAGCATCCCAAGAACCAATTTAATCTCCAAAGCCCACGTGCTTATTAGGAAGCATCAGAAACTAGCCCAGGCCTTCCTCCCATCTGAGTCAGAACTGACAAAGGTTACAAAGAATGTTTTGGATTCATCCACCGAAGTTTAATAAAAGTTGAAGAGGACGGAAGCAAGGGGGGAGCTCCTAGAAGGTACCTGTAAACTAAATTCACTCTCAGATACATCTGCATCTATGCTAAATTCATGAAGAAAATAGGTAGACTAATGGGAAATTTCCCTATGGCCTATATTTTCTTCTTTAAAAGTTATAATGCTGTTTCCTTGATTACTCTTAAGCTGAGAGCTTTAGAA
Source organism: Capricornis sumatraensis (assembly GCF_032405125.1). NCBI lineage: Eukaryota > Metazoa > Chordata > Mammalia > Artiodactyla > Bovidae > Capricornis > Capricornis sumatraensis. The sequence goes on from NC_091089.1 coordinate 35,625,698, forward strand.
ACATTTTTTCTGGATTTCCTACTTTGTTGTTATTCAGTTGTTGAGTCGTGTCTGATTCTTTGTGACCACATGGACTGCAGCTCACCAGGCTTCCTTGTCCTTCACTTTCAGAGTTTGCTCAAACTCATGTCCATTGAGTCAGCCATCCAACCATCTCATCCTCTTATTTCCCTCTTCTCCTCCTGCCTACAATATTTCCCAGCATCAGGGTCCTTTTCAGTGAGTCAGCTCTTCATATCAGATGGCCAAAGTATTGGAGCTTCAGCTTCAGCATCAGTTCTTCCAGTGAATATTCAGGGTTGACTTCCTTTGGGATGACTGGTATGATCTCCTTGCGGACTAAGGGGCTCTTAAGCGTCTTCTCCAACACCACAGTTGGGAAGCATCAATTCTTCAGTGCTTTGCCTTCTTTATGGTCCAACTCTCACATCTGTACATGACTACTGGAAAAGCCACAGCTTTGATTAATGGACCTTTGTCAGCAAATTGATGTCTCTGCTTTTTAATATGTTGTCTAGGTTTGTCATAGATTTTCTTCCAAGGAGGAGGCATCTTTTAATTTCATGGCTGCAGTCTATATTTTACACAATTTGTTCATAGTGTTTGCTTATGCAGACACCCAGGAGGGTTTCCAAGCCTCCATCTAGGCCTCTTTCTTCCCTGTCTTAGTTTCAAAGTGTTAGTCACTCAGTCATGTCCAACTCTTTGTGACCCCATGGACTGTACCCTGCCAGGCTCCTCTGTCCATGGAATTCTCCAGGCAAGAACACTGGAGTGGGTTCAATCCTTTCTAAAACCAACTCAGAGACAAAGACTTGGGCACAGGTAGCTTAGTTGGGAGTTGATCTCAAGAAGCATAAATTGGAAGACAAAGGGACACAGAGTGGGGAGAAGAGCCAGTGTCTAAAGTGTTAATAGGCAGATTCCAACAAGGCCAACTGGGGCTCCATCCTGCTGCAGACACTCTGAAGAACTGTGTCCTCAGAAAGCTCCTCAGAACTGTCCCAAGAAGTGGCAGAGAAATGAGGGGATTTTCCACCAGCTCCTGCATCTTCTGGATTGAGGGTTGCCCCTCAGGGCATTAAATCCTGCACTTCCTAGCTGCTCTGAACACAGGCTCAGAAAACTCCCAAGGCCTGGGAAGGGCCCTGAGGCAGGAAGCAGGGAGTCAGGGGGAGGCCCTGGAGCTGGTACACGTGTGAACGGGCACAGGAGCTGTCCTCCGTGCTGCCTGCTCAGAGGGAGGTGGGGGGCTGAGGGCAGGGCTGCCCTCACAGCCTTCGCCTCTAACATGGCCCAAGGACTGTCTCAGCCACTGTCCTGCTCAGCCAGCCCCCTTTCCCCAGCAACCCAGCAGAATGGGGCACAATGGCATCGCATCTCTTCGTCATACCTCTAGCCTCTGAGGCGAATAGTCATTCCTTTTGAGGTTTTTGGCGTGGGGGGTAGGAGAAGGATGTTTGCTTTGTCTTTATTTCTACTGTGTGTGTGTGTTAGTCACTCAGTTGTGTCCGACTCTATGCGACCCTCTAGACTGTAGCCCACCAGGCTCCTCTGTCCATGGGATTCTCCAGGCAAGAATACTGGAGTGGGTAGCCATGCCCTCCTCCAGGGGATCTTCCTGACCCAGGGATCAAACCCAGGTCTCCTGCTTTTCTGGCAGACTCTTCACCATCTGAGCCACCACAGAAGCCCTTATTTCTGCTACTAATAGGTTAAAGGGATTGAGGGCAGGAGGAGAAGGGGACGACAGAGGATGAGATGGCTGGATGGCATCACGGACTCGATGGACGTGAGTCTGAGTGAACTCCGGGAGTTGGTGATGGACAAGGAGGCCTGGCGTGCTGCAATTCAAGGGGTCGCAAAGAGTCAGACACGACTGAGCAACTGAATTGAACTGAACTGAACAGGTTAAAAATAGTACTCCTAGGGGCATGACAAGTTGCATAAAACCCTGAGGGATGGGATGGGGGAGGAGGTGGGAGGGAGGGAGTCAGGATGGGGGGACACATGTACACCCATGGCTGATTCATGTGAATGTATGGCAAAAACTACTACAATACTGTAAAGTAATTAGCCTCCAATTAAAATAAATAGATTAATTTACCAAAAAAAAAGCCTTACAGTTCTTCTTGAGGGGCTTTTCCGGTTGTTCCCTGGAACCTGTGGGCGGGGCCTGCTCTCCTGGGGAACCTGTCCTGTCCCCAGACTGCTTACCGGCCTCCTTCCCACCTGAGAGCCAGCCCCTCCCAAGCTCCTGGCCACCTTGACTTTGAGGGAAGCCCTGCCACACCCACGTTTTCCCCTAGACCTCACCCTGGAGGAGGAAAAGCAGAGGTGAATACAGGGAGTCTGTCTGGCAGAGTAAGATTCATTCTGATTCTGAAGGAAATTAAGGAGCGCAGCTCAAGCCCATGGCTACACCTGCCTGTCTCACAGGGGGAAATGGCCAGAGGTCATGTTCCACCAGGAGTCCAGGAAGAAACAAATATCCTTATATTCCAAATATATACTTTTAAAAAAATGGACATCATAATTTGCTCTCAATGTCAAAATGAACTCATTATACATGGCCAGACAATGTGAAAGTTTCCAGTAAGTTATCCTGTTGTTACTCTATAGCCCCAAACTGATGAATTCTATAAAACTGAATGAACTTGAACAGCCCCAGAAAATGCCACTGCCTCCAGTGAATTGCAGAAACTTCTACATTTGACACTTTGTAAGGAAGGAAATTGTCCTTCAAGAGCCTTGAAGGCAATGTTTTTACTTGTCATGCTGTGTTGGCCAAAAAAATAAAAATAAAAAAACAACAACAATGAAAATCACCAAGTAGTCCAAAAGGCAACATGACAACGTAAGCTGTCAAACTGACTACAGCACAGCAAAATCAAATTCGAGCTCTCAGTGGCTGGAAAAAGAGTGGTTTGGTAATAACAAGTTCATGGCCTGTATTTTATTTCCCAACTAGGCATCAAGATTTGCACTTCCTTAAGTTAGAAAGAGAAAGACCAACACCATATGATATCACTCATAACCAAGGGAGAGGGGGGTGGGGAGGAATGGATTCAGAGTTTCGGATCAGCAGATGCAAACAAGTATATGTAGGATGGGGCTTCCTTGGTGGCTCCGTAGTAAAGAATCCACCTGCCAATGCGGGAGACACAAGTTTGATCCTTGGTGCGGGAAGATCCCACATGCCATGAGACCACTAAGCCCGTGCGCCACAACTATTGAACCTGTGCTCCAGAGCCCAGAAGCTGCGATTACTGAAGCCCCCACGCTCTACAGCCTGTGCTCTGCAACAAGAGAAGCCACAGCAAGGAGAAGCCCATGGACCACAACTAGAAAGTAGCCCCTGCTCACTGCAGCTACAGAAAAGCCCTCATAGCAATGGAGACCCAGCACAGACAAAAATAATTAAATAAATAATTTAAAAGATTTTTATAAATCTTTTTTTAATAAAAAAATTTTTTCTTAATCTTTTTTAAAAAAGTATGTATAGGATGGATAAACAACAAGGTCCTACCGTATAGCACAGGGAACTATATTTAATATCCTGTGATAAAGCATAATGGAAAAGAATATTTTTAAAAGAATGTATATATGTATAACTGAATCACTTTGCTACATAGCAGTAATTAATATTGTAAATCAACTATACTTCAATTTAAAAATAAATTTTTAAAAATTTAAAAAATCAAGATTTGCATTTCCTAAATCTAAAGTCCATAGGTCACGATTCAATTATGAAATCTATCTTCTCAGTGACACTTTCATGGTTAATTTCAGCAAAAAGGAAAAAATATAGATCCTATGGATGGGGTGTAAGATGTGAACCCTATGAGATAAAACATGCTTACTACGTGTTGCTCCAACACAAGAGGGAAGAAACATGCTCAGTCTGACATGATGTATATTGCTTTTCCTGTCTCTAGACTTTCCTAGAGTATTTTCTACAGGATCATCCCAGTCCTTTCCAGAGGAGCAGAAGTTAGGAGTCAGTCTATTTTAATAATGTGTTTATTGGCACTGACTTTATTTTATTAAAGGAAAACTTACTTTAAAACCACTGGCCTGAAGAGGTTTAAAAATGAAGCAGTCAACTCATTCAAACCTCACAGCAATTCTACGAAGTGAACACTAGTATCATTTCACTGTATAAATGTGAAAACTGAAGCAGAGAGCAGTTAAATTTGTTGCTCAGGGTCACCCAGTAAGTAAGCAGCATACCAGAGCATGAACCAGGGTGGGTTGACCCCAGGACCCACACTTTCAGCCACCTGTAGAGCAGCCTCCCAGCTAGGAAGGAGGTGGGTGGGCATCGTCTACATGAAAATGTTGGCCATGGCTCATGTCTGTCAGCAACCTGAAAATTACTAAATTATCTCTATGTTGGTGTTTTATTAATTCATCTGTCTTAATTAGGGATTTTTCAATACATCAAAAGGGTACTTTTAAAAGGTAGGTTTAAGAAAAGCCTTCAGGGGAAAAAAGCAAATCCAGAAGGCACTCGTATGTTCAGTAAACATCATTTAATAGGTTAAAATTCCCAACTAACTACAGAAATCCTTAGTTTAAAAAGTGGTATGATAGGCAAATCCTAGTCATTAGATGCAAAATCTCTACTGAATTAGTGCTAGAAGGATAAGACTAAATCGTGGTTGAAACTGGGGTTATGGAGTCTTTCAAACCATGCCAGATCTCCCTGAATTATCTCTGATGCAAATTGATGATGGAAAATATTTTCAGGAGAGGCCTGATTTAACAAAACTTTTGGGCAAAAGAAACGGAGAACCCTTCTATCATGAAACTGAATATAATACACTCATTGGAAGAAATCTCAGTAACAATCAATTTATAGTCTGTGGGATGCAGTTCCTTTTTAGGTCTTTATTGAGTTTGTTACAACATTGCTTCTGTTTTATGATTTGGTTTTTTGGTTTTCTGGCATCAAGCTATGTGAGATCTTGGCTCCCTGACCAGGGATCAAACCTGTACTCACTCCCTGCACTGGAAGACAAATTCTACTTGTGCTTAACAAATTACTGCAAACTCAGTGGTTTAAAACAACACCATTTATTATCTCGCAGTTCTTTACATCAGGGATCTGGGCATGGTGGGACCAGGTTTTCTGTCAAGGCTCCCATCAAGGTGTCCACTAAATGCCTGAAAAGGTTTACTTAAAGTTTGCACATGTTGTTAGCAGAATCTAGATCCTTATGGTTGCAGGACAGGTTCCTGCTTTTCTTGCTGGTTGTTGGCTGGGACCTCTCTCCATTTCTAGAACCAACTCTTAGATCTCTGCCATATGGCCATCACCACAGGAAGCTTTCCCTTTGAGATCAGCAGGTAAACTTATCATGTTTCAAACCTCTTCCTTGGGATAGGGCCAGTCCTTTTTAAGAGCTCCCCTAATTAGAAGAGGTCCCCAGGATAGTGTTCCTTTTGAGCAACTGACTTGGGATCTTTAATGCACCTGCAAAATCCCTTCATCTCTTGTCATATGATATCATTCTATCATGGAAGTGACATCCATCATATTTATAGAGCTGTCCACACTCAAAGAAGAGGGGCATGAAACATCCTAGGACCATCTTAGCCTCTCACAGGAGGACAGGTCTTAATCAGATTCCCTTATGGACCAGATGGCCAAACAAGATCAAAAACTATGGTAGACACTGCTCACAGAGTCAAGATTTCCAGGAAAGAGAATGCTATAAAGATATCTTTGCCATACCCATGTTCATAGCATTATTCACAATAAAGGTGAGAGCATAAAGCATAAAGGTGAAAGCAACCCAAGCGGCCAGTGGTGGATGAATAAATAACCAAAATGTGGTATCCGTACAATGGAATATTATTCAGCCTCTAAAAGAAAAGAAATTTTGACACATGCTGCAACACGGATGAACCCTGAAGACATTCTGCTAAGCAAAATACACCAATCACTAAAGGACAAATACTGTGTGATTCCACTTATATGAGGTACCGAGGGCAGTCAAACTCACAGAGACAGAAAGTAGAATGGACAGTCAGTGTTTAATGAGTACAGAGTACCAGTTTTCCAAAATTAAAAAGTGTTGAATATTGATTTCACAACACTGTGAACTGATTTAACACTACTGAACTGTACACTTAGAAATGGCTAAGATGCTAAATTTCACATTAGGTGTACTTTACCACAGTCAAAAACAATAATAAAAAATACCCTTGTTGATACGACTTACAATTATTGTTTTAGCTCATTTAATAGGCAGGTATGGGTGTTTGCACTGTGACAGGCACTGTGCTGGGTGTTGAGGGATGCAAATATTAAAGTCAAGGGCTTCATAGTATTAGTAAACTGAAACTGAAGCTTGTTTTTAAAATAATCATTATTTCAGAAATAATCACAGGAATATTTGTATACAAGGATAGATATATGGCTGATTCACCTTGCTATACAGCAGAAACTAACACAACATTGTAAATAAACTATATGCCAATAAAAATTAATTGCAAAAAGCAATAACCACAGAAACGATGATTCGAGCTAATTTTCCCCATTCCAGAGGAAAGCACAACTCACTTGCCCCAGGTCCAGGGTGACGTTGACTTTGTTGTACTGCATGCCTGATGAAAGGGGAGGGCTTTGCCACCAACGCTCTGATCCATCAATTGCATTGGTGACAGGGTGTGCTTTCCTGGGGTCCTCAGAATTGCAGTAGTCACAGAACTGCCCCTGGGGGAAAAAAAAAGTTCTTCTTTAATTTTTAAGTAATTTCTTATCAATTTAGTCAAAGAGGTAATCAAAACAAAGATGCTTTATACAGCTTAGACATGTCAACTGTTGAAGTTCATCATCATATTTTCAGAAGGCAGTAGTAAGGCTTTCTCTGTTCCATTTCATCTTAAACCGTATCACCTGCTTAGACTTCTGTTTATCGTGTTTCTAGGATACACATCATATTTATCTTCCATCCGTTACAGCTACGTTTTTCTTGTCCTGTGTGACACTAAGAAGAGCCTGCTGTGCTTGGGCTGCGATGATGTTCTCCTTCAGCAAATCCATGTCAACTCTTCACATCCTCCTCTGCAAGGCGCGTGTCAGGCCCTGGGATACAAAGAGAAGCCCTGCTCACAGCCCCAGTGGAGGTGATAAGCATATAAGTAACCACAAGGGGTTAGGTGTGGCAAGAGCATAGAGCCCAGGGCCTAAGGTGGTAGATATTCCATGAGCTCAGGAAAGGCTGCGCAAAGAGGTGGGATTTAAGCTGCCTGTGAAGATGGAAAGGACGCTGGTAAGTGGCAGTGAGCAGCCAATCGGGAAGGTGTTCCAGGCAGAGGAACCAGCACCAGTAAAGACACGGAGACCAGCTGGCCCATTTAAACAAGAGGACATGGAAGGCAACACTTGAAAGGTAAGTGGCAGAGATGTGGCTAGACTGTGGGAGTTGGCAGTTCATTTAGTAGGTAAATGGGAACTCATTTTTATCTGGAGTGGTTATTCATTTAATATTATCATCTCTACTGAATTCTGATTCTATTGATATCACCTCATCTTCTTACTGAATTACTCTTTTTTAGTAAGCGGATTCTCTTGATTCTATCTTGTTTTGTTTCTGAAATGAATAATTTTAGTGCCCTTATAGCTCAGATGGTAAAGAATCCACCAGCAATGCAGAAGACCTAGGTTTGATCTCTGGGTCAGGAAGATCCCCTGGAGAAGGAAATGGCAACCCACTCCAATATTCTTGCCTAGAGAATCCCATGGACAGAGGAGCCTGGAGGGCTACAGTCCATGGGGTCCCAAAGAGGAGGACACGACCAAGCAACTAAGCATGCACCACCTAATAAGCTGATCATAGGCCTTTATATATTGAGTTTATTTCAATTTGTTCAAAGCCTATGCTTACTCAGTAGTGGACTTCACATACTGAAATGCTTTGCTCCTCAATTAAATGATCTTAGAGCATAACCACTACATAAGAGGAGGTGTTGTTGTTGTTGCTGTTGCTGTTGTTTAGTTACTAAGTTGTGTCCAACTCTTGAGACCTCAAGGACTGTAGCCAGCCAGGCTCCTCTGTCCTTGGGATTTCCCAGGCAAGAATGCTGGAAATAGATTGCCATTCCAAACCTGTGTCTCCTGCATCGGCAGACATATTCTTTACCGCTGAGCAACCAGGGAAGTCCACGTACAGAGAAGCAAACTGAGACTCACAGCCTCTCCAGAAATGTGCTGTGTTAAAAGGGTAGCTCTGCCCTGGATGAACATCTTGGAAATTAACTTTTCAATGTTCAAGGATAAATTTGATCCTGGAGTGAAGCCAAATGCATGACCAAATGCATTCGTCAAATGTGTTACAAAGGGTTTTTTCATATGTGATGATAAATTATGTACAACTTTATCTTTTGACCTTACATGAAGAGAATTCTGTAACCCAGAAGCAGCACTATGGGGTTGGCAGTCCCATCAGTTCATGAGGTCAGAGGCCTTGTGACTTGCTTTTCCCCAAATCACTACAGCCCAGCACGTCACAGAAGCCCAATAAAGGAATAAGAATCTCAGGGTTTTCCAAAAATAAATTTGAGTTCTTTCTCCAAAGTGTTGTTATTAATAAAAAGCATCTGTGCTGTGCTCAGCTGTATCCAACTCTCTGTGACCCCATGGACTGTAGTCTGCCAGGCTCCTCTGTCCATGAGATTCTCCAGGCAAGAATACTGGAGTGGGCTGCCATGCCCTCCTCCAAGGCATCTTCCCAGCTCAGGGAATGAACCCAAGTCTCCCACTCTCCTTCATTCTAAGCAGATTCTTTACCCACTGAGCTATTTGGGAAGCCCCCAAAAAGTGTAATTAACAACTGTTTAAGCTAGGACATCTTAACATTTATGAGTATTTTTCCCTTCACTGATTTTTATTTTTCCCATTTTCTCCCTAGAAATCATTTTACCAGTTTAATTACTGGTAAAGGAATTAAATTATTTCTCCTTGAAGTTTATAAGGAGACATGATACAAGCAAATCTCTTCCAAGGATGTAGATGCTTACAATCTAAATTTATCTCTTTGGGCCACAAGGCATGTGGGATCTTAATTCCTCAGCCAGGGATGGAACCCACACCCCCTACATTAGAAGGCAAAGTCTTAACCACTGGACTGCCAGGGAAGTCTCGAGATGATGCTTTTTGTGTTGTTATAGAAGAACTGAGAACATAACATTAGAAATAAAAGTTTTAAAGCTCTTAGTGGAAAATAAAAGGTAAATACTTTTTAGAACGTAGAGCAAGGAAAGAGTTCTTAAACAAGGTCCAGAGAGCACTGACACAAAAAAAGAGACAGATCTGACTACATTAAAATTAAGAACATTGGGTCCATCAACAGATTAATGAATAAAGAAGATGTGGTATGTATATATGTGTGTGTATATATATATACACACACAGAATATAGAGTGAAATATTACTCAGCCATAAAAATGAAATAATGCCACTTGCAGCAACATGGATGGACCGAGAGATTATCATACTAAGTGAAGAAGTCAGACAGACAAATGTCATATGGTATCACTTATATGTGAAATCTAAAACAATGATACAAATGAACTAATTTACAAAACAGAAACAGACTTACAGACATAGAAAATAAACCTAACAAAAGGGAAGGGGGAGAAGGATAAACTGGAAATTGGGGATTAACAGATACACACTACTTGTATATGAAATAGATAAGCAACAAAGACCTACTGTAGAATACAGGGAACTATATTCAATACCTTGTAATAACCTATAATGGAAAAGAATCTGAAAAAGAATATATACATATATGTATGTATGCACATGCTTGCTCCTTGGAGAAAAGCTATGACAAACCTAGACACCATATTAAAAGCAGAGATATCACCTTGCTGACAAAGATACGTACAGCCAAAGCTGTGGTGTTTCCAGTAGTCATGTATGGATGAGAGAGTTGGACCATAAAGAAGGCTGAGCACTGAAGAACTGATGCTTTCGAATTGTAGTGTTGGAGAAGATTCCTAAGAGTCCCTTGGACAGCAAGGAGATCAAACCAGTCAATCCTAAAGGAAATCAGTCCTGAATATTCACTGGAAGGACTGATGCTAAAGCTCTGATACTTCAGCCACCTGATGTGATGAGCCGACTCATTGGAAAAGACCCTGATACTGGGAAAGATTGAGGGCAGGAGAAGAAGAGGGTGACAGAGGATGAGATGGTTGGATGGCATCACTGACTCAATGGACATGAATTTGAGCAAACTCTGGGAGATGGTGAAGGACAAGGAAGCCTGGCGTGCTGTAGTCCATGGAGTGGCAGAGTTGGACACAACTTAGCGACTGAACAACAACGCATGTACACAGTGCAATCACTTTGCTGTACACCTGAAACATTTTAACACAATCAACTATACTTCTTTTTTTCTTTTTTTTCGGCCACACAGCATATGGGAATCTTAGTTGCCCAACCAGGGATTGAACTCAAGTTCCCTCAGTACACGTACAGAGTCTTAACTGCTGGACCACCAGGGAAGTCCCATGTTTTACTATTTAAAACCCATCCATCCACATACACATTAAGGCTGATCATGCGAGGACCAATGATGAAAGCATGCCATAAACTGAGGGTTGTGAACAATCCATAATGCAATTCTGCACCTGAGGTCAAATATTTCTAAATAACCACAAATAAATAAAAGGACAAAAAGTCAGAGAAGAGGGGGACAGAGAGAGAACAAAGAGAATTCTTTACATCTTTGTGTTCAGGTATTCATCCACCCAGGCAACAAACCTGTACAGACCACCTGTGCAGAATCGGAAGCTGCTTCAGACAGAGGTGAGAATACTTAAAGATAAACAAGACAAGGGACTCTCCCTCTGAATTGTGTCAAGGCTGTTATTAGCCTAGTCCTGTGGGAAATAGCAAATAGAAGAGGCTGGAAAGGAAGGAGACAAAACTGTTCAAATAAACAACAAAGAGAGTTGAGATCCAAGACTGGAGGGTCCCAGAGGACATGCCACTGTTCACCCAGAGGCTCAAGGAGTGACCTACACATTTTTAGAGAGACGGGAAAAAATTAGTCTCTCCTAGTTGCTCACATTTTAAATCATTCTCCTTATTCAGAAACCTCTTACTAATATTGTAAAGCAATTATCCTTCAACTAAAAATGAATTAAAAAAAAGAAACCTTCTTACATATAAGACTGCGCAATTGCATTCAAGGCCCAAACACTGTCTTGTTCTCAGAAACTAGAGGCTGATTACAGCACCACTCCCTACCACGACTTCTCTTTTATTGTTTGAACAATCATTCATTCATTCAACTTTTCCAGATCGCTTCCAATGTGTGTTGGATGCTAGGGTAAAAACAAAGGAACAAACAAGAGTGGGACCCTGCTCTAGAAGAAATTCAGTGGGAGAGAAGAGAAGTAACTCAAACACAAGATGTCACCAGCAGGTGCTCTGATAAAGGGAGCACTGGGCAGGGAGAGGTGTGGGTGCCAGGAGAGACACGCCGCGCTTTCTCTTGCTAAATCTTCACCACACTCTCAGGTTTGCATCAAAGTCTTCAGAACTTAAGGACCCAGGGTATATACCCACTGCTGGGTCATATGGTAGATTTATTCCTAGTTGTTTAAGGAATGGAGACGCAGATGTAGAGCACGAATTTGTGGACACAGTGGAGGAAGGAGAAGGTGGGATGAATGGAGAAAGTGGCATTGACGCATATACACTATCGTGTGTGAAGCAGATAACTAGTGGCAAGCTGCTGTGTAACACAGGGAGCTCAGCCCAGGGCTGTGACGACCTAGAGGGGTGGGGTGGGGAGAGGTGAGGGAGGCTCAAGAGAGAGGGGACGTGTACAGTTCTGGCTGATTCACACTGTTGTACAGCAGAAACTAACACAACATTGTAAAGCAATATTCCTCCAATTAAAAAATAAATTTTTAAAAAACCCTTAAAGACACAGAAATGATGGCTCACAGAGGTGAAGGGGCTCAAACCACATAGCTAGGACCTGCAAGAACCAGGACCCGTGTGTGAATCTGGCTCAGAACGCCATCCATCCTGGCCTGCCGGCCCTAGAAGCTGCATCAGAGAGCCCCGTCTTGGATTTGGATGAAGCGTGAGGCCAAGCTGGAATCACAATTATGTGATTTTCAAAACACCTGCCCGCAAGCAGCTGTGTGGGAAGAGCCCCAGCTGAGGAGAACACCCCGTCTGACAGTCTCAGCTGCCCGCACGCAGGTGGCACAAAAAACAAAGCCAGATCTAACCACAGGCATCCATCAACGGCCCCGGTACACGATCACCACGTTCCCACTGCCATGAACGCCCCTCTGAGACTCCTGAAATTACATGCCTTCAAGGCATGGTCTCAAGTGACCAGACCCCAGTCAGCTGCTGCCCTGATGTGGAGAACATTCTGGAGTGCACCCCTTCCAAACCTGGGGTTGCTCCTTCACCAAACCTTGTTCAGAACATTCTCCTTTCTGAGAGGCAGAAAGCACAAGAGCAGGTCACCTACAAGTAAAGACAAGCGTCTTGTCAATTTCCTGAGCACCTAAACATCTTCACAGAGCGGGGTGAAGGGCAATCAGAGCACAGGAGAGCACCCAGCTCTGCTGCCCACCCCGCCGCCACAGATTTCACCCACTGGGAGGGGGAGCTTTGCCTGCCAATGTGCTGGGTTCCTGGAGGCAGGGACTTGAGAGAGGAAAAAAAAAAAGGGTTCTAGGTTGGTTCCAGGTATCTATTTTTTTAAGGCAAATATCTGCAGAATGTACATCAATTACTCAAAAACTATGTCCACTCAGGACAAATTCCAGAGATTATTCTTCTCTTTCAACTTGTCTGAAATAGGTGCATTTTGCCGTAGAACAACGGAGGTCCAAATTCTGCCTCCACCAGCCGCAGCTTCAAAATGTTAATCAAACTGTTCAGTCTCCCTGGGGTTTCATTTTCTCTTTGTTTAAATGGGCTAACACTACCAACCTTAGGCAGTGATCAAGAGGATTCAATGAGGTGCTGTCCGTAATGATCACCCCACCACTAGAATCACTGGGGTGTTTCTCCCCAGTGATTAGGTCGCTTCTATATCTTGGCAATTGTCAATAATGCTGTTATACACATTGGGGTGCAGACATCTTTCCAAGCTAGTGCTTTTGGGTCTTTTGGGTATATACCCAGGGGTGGAATTGCTGAGTCATATGGTAGTTCTAGGGCTTCCACTGTGGCTCATTGTAAAGAAGCTGCCTGCCAGTGCAGGAGGCAGAAGAGACAGACGTTTGACCCTTGGGTTGGGAAGAGCCCCTGGAGGAGGGCATGGCAGCCCACTCCAGTATTCTTGCCTGGAGAACCCCACAGACCAGGGAGCCTCGCGGGCTACAGTCCATAGGGTCGCAAAGAGTCGGACATGACTGAAGCGACAGCACGCAAGCATGCGTGGTAGCTCTACGTTTAATTTTTTGGGAGACCTCCATACTATTTCCCACAACGGCTGCACCAACTTACATTCCCACCAACAGAGCACAAGTAAAACCCAGTTTCCATAAAATCCTCTTCCTTCTACTTCCCCCTCTATTCTCTTGTTCCCTATATATAGTGCTGGCATTTTACTGGCAATAAAGGGTCACTTGGTACCTGTGGTTACAGGTAAGTGGCCTGCTTACAAACAAACCCAGGTTTCTGAGGTAGGGCAGGCCACACTTAAGCTTGTCCACATAACGCCCCAAACCCAAAGCACTTCCTCTTTAGAGCTTCATCCCAAAGCCTAGATTTATGAAAGCAGGTCTGCTCTGATAATTTGTTCATCCAGCCAACAACTACTGAGCTGCTAAGGGCCAGTTAGTGTCTTCAGGAGAGAGTCTGATGTTGACCTGATTCAGTCCGCCAACCAAGCATTTCCCTCTCGATTCCACTTCAGTTATTAATGTCCTTATGAAATAATCACATTCTTTATTTTCTCATTGTCCCAATGCCCTCAACTCTTCTGTTCATTCTTTTAAAATTTTATCAGCCACCTAAATTCCTTGTGTAAAATCTTTGCCACCACCGTCTTTTGTGCACACAAACCTTCAGTCATATTTAGTCTCTGCAGAGCCAATCCCAGAACACAGTGAACTGGGCCTCTCATTTCAAAGCCCCACTTCATCCTTTTCCTGACGCTGCCTCCAGAACCCCGACCAGTGAAGGACTCCTCCAGAACACTGACTCCGTGTGATAAGGGATCCAGGGCCCCCAAACTTCCACCACCCCACCTGTGTTAAGCAATCCTTACTTTATGCCCCACTGAAATTGTTCTTCGCATTTAAGGATTACTCTCCATGTGGGTGATCCCTAAATATTTGTTCAACCGAGAGCTCTTCTTATTCTGTTTAGGGACTAACTTTGACTTATCAGATTGCAAAGTCTCAAAAGCAGAGACCCTAGAACCACCTGAGAGCCCTACCCAATGCCTGCATCCTCCACCCTTCGACACACAGATAACTCACACACCGGTCAACAAACACTGCTGACTGACCGAGAGGCTGGTTATCTGGTTGAGCGCTGAAGCTACTGTCTGGGATTGAGTATTTGTGCCCCGCCCCGCCAATTCATGTAAAGACATAACCCACTAGAAGATGTCATCAGGATGAAGGCTTCAAGTACACAAGTGGGATTAGTGCCCTTAAAGAAGAGGCCCGGAGGAAATCCTTCATCCCTCCCACCTTGTGAGGACAGCGATAAAACAGCCAGGAGCAAACGTGGGTCCTCACGAAACACTGAATCTTCCCACACTTGACCTTGGATCTCAGCCTCCAGAATTGTGAGGAACAAATTTCTGGTTTGTAGAAGCTATCCAATCTATTCTTTTCGTTACAGCAGCCCCAAATGACTAACACAAGCTGTCACAGAGAATACCGCACACTGGCTTAGAGCAGCAGAAAGTTGTCGTCTCATGGCTCTGGAGGCTGCAAGTCTGAAATCAAGGCATCGGCAAAGCCCATTCCCTCTCATGCCTGTAGAGGAAGGATCTTCCTTTGCCCTTTCCAGCTGCCGGTGGCCCAACCCTAGCCATCAGTCTCAGCCACTGCGTTAGGCACCCCTACTTTGAAATTCAACACACCGGGGCCATATCTGTCCTCCAAAGCCAGGTTGTTGAAAGTCAGGTTTTTTTTTTTGTTTTTTTTTGTCAAACAGCACTTCCATCAAGGTGTTGCTCCAGCAGGATAATTCTATGACAGGGCTGCCCTTTGAATGCTTCTCCAAACAGCATCTACAAAGCGTCCATGATAAGCTGCCGCAGGGAAAACAAATAGCAGGAAAATGTGGCCCCACCCTCAGGAAGCTCATGATTTCATAAGGACAGACATGACAATCAATGGCTTCAAGGTGATGAATGGAATTTTAGCGAGGTGGCACAGAGCTTGGCTGGAACTCTGAGGGAAGACCAGTTGGCTCAGCAGTGTGAGCACAGCATGGCAGGTAAGAACATGAACTCTGTGAGGTGGAGGAACCTAGAGCTTGTTACACAGAGTGAAGTAAGTCAGAAAGAGAAAAGCAAACAGAGTAGATTAACATGTAGATGGAAACTAGAAAAATGGTATTGAAGAACCTATCTGCAGGGAAGGAATGGAGATGCAGATGTAGAGAACGGACCCATGGACACAGTGGGGGCAGGAAAGGATGGGACCAACGGAGAAAGCGGCAAGAACACAGATACACTGTCAGGTGCTAAGATGGCTGGCTGGTGAGAAGCTGCTGAGTAGCCTGGGGAGCCCAGTCTGGTGCTCCGGGAAAACCTGGAGGAATGGGATGGGGGCTGTGGAAGGAGACGCGGAAGGGAGGCAATGGATCAAGGCTGATCCGCATTGTTGTACAGCAGAAACCAACGCAAGATTGTTAATTTTTTTTTTTAATTTTTAAGAAAAGAAATGAAGAGCATGAACTCTGCAGCCAGAGTACCTGGCTTTACTACCTACTCGCTGCGTGACCTTGAACAAATCACTTAACTCCTGTGTGCTTCAGTGTCCTCATTGAGACAATGAGCGTGCCAAGAGTCCCTCCTTCATAAATTGTTGTGAGGATTAAGAAGTCAGTTTGTAAAAGGTGCTTTAGAACAGTGCCAGGTGTCGGTAAGTGTTAAATTAATACTCTGCACGAAAGAGAGAAGAAAGATGGCTGGCTGGTGAGAAGCTGTCGCGTAGCATGGGGAGCCCAGTCTGGTGCTCCGCAATGACCTGGAGGACTGGGATGGGGCGTAGGGAGGGAGGCACAGGAGGGAGGCTAGACTGTTCTCCTTGTTCACCATTCTGCCCGCCCCACCTTATTTGGTATTACTCTGTACACAGTACACAGTGCAACATGAAAGTAATGGAGAATTACTTCCATACCCCACGGTTAAGATATGCATTGAAAATCTAATTAAAACCCATACTGCTCTCAAGCTAATATTCATTTCTTACTTCCATATGTATTTTCTAAGCATCTAGGAATGGGAGGGGGATTCTCTGGTAGCTCAGCTGGTGAAGAATCTGCCTGCAATGCAGGAGACCCCGGTTCGATTCCTGGGTTGGGAAGTTCCCCTGGAGAAGGGATAGGGTATCCACTCCAGTATTCTGGCCTGGAGAATCCTCATGGACAGAGGAGCCTGGCGGGCTATATAGTCCATGGGGTCACAAAGGGTCGGACACAACTGGGCAACTAACCACAGGATGGGAAAACCACTGAGAGAATACAATACACTTATGACATTTGAGAAACTGGCGGGACACATGGGACTCAATGAGTTAGCTTTCCCCAGGGCACGTTACACCCTGTTGGCAGGAGGGATCTAATCAAGGATCTGCTAGATCATGCAAACAACACTTTTTTGAGAAGCAGAAAGAGACTCCCTGACTCTCAACAGATACAGCCTTGCCCAGGCTGGATTTTCAGCCCCCTTGGCCAGGAGCTTACGCATACAGCAGAAACCAGGCAGTTCCACTGACTAAAACCACTTAGTCAATAGGTCAGAGGTACCATTTACTAAATTTTTTCCTCACTAGTCAAATTGTTCCAGAATGTTGAGCAAAAGTTAACATAGGTTTTATGAAAGCTCAAATCACAACAGGAAATAAATTTATGGTCTAGAAGACTGTATTAGTGCTACCAAGTGTTAGTCACTCAGTCGTGTCCAACTCTTTGCGACCCCACGCATGGCAGCCCGCCAGGCTTCTCTGTCCATGGGATTCTCCAGGCAAGAATACGGCAGTGGGCTGCGATTTCCTTCTGCAGGGGATCTTCCCAGGCACTGAACCTGGGCCTCCTGCATTGCACGCAGATTCTCTACCACCTGAGCCACCAGGGAAGCCCTAGTGCCACCGAAATTCACCTTTAAAAATTAATACCTTCAGCCGATAAAAAAATACTTGTGTGTGTATGGTATGTGTCTATATAGGAATTAACAGATATATATGTAACTCCTAGCTCTGTCCACTGAAAGGGTCTAGAAGCACGCCTCATATCCAGATCTTGGTTTCTACATATCTTACTAATTTTAAAAAAACAAAGCTCTCTGGTTAGCTCTCTAGTTAATTTCAACGCTGGGGAAAAGAAAATTAACAGTGACCCTAGAACATCTCGTGGTACCAGAAAGCACATAAAAAAGTGAAGTCCTGGGCTTCCCTGGTGGTTCAGTGGTAAAGAATCCACTTGCTGATGCAGGAGACACAGGTCTGATCCCTGATCTGGGAAGATCCCACGTGCCACAAAGCAACTAAGCCTTTGTGCCACAACTACTGAATCTGTGCTCTAGAGCCCAGGAGCCACAACTGCTGAGCCACGTGCCACAGCTACTGAAGCCCGCGTGCCCTAGAGACTGTGCTCTGCAGCAAGAGAAGCCACGGCAGTGAGGAACCTAAGGACTGCCCCTGGAAAGTAGACCCTGCTCGCCGCAACCAGAGAAAAGTCCCTGCGGCAACGAAGAGCCAGTGCAGTCAAAAGTAAACACACAAAATTATTAAAAACCTAAAAACAAAAACCCTACATAAATAAATAATAGCTGAACAGTTATTAACACATTCAGTTCCGTTCATTTCAGTTCAGTCACTCAGTTGTGTCCGACTCTTGGTAACCCCATGGACTGCAGCACGCCAGGCCTCCCTGTCCATCACCAACTCCCAGAGCCTACTCAAACTCATGTCCGTTGAGTCGCTGATGCCATCCAACCATCTCATCCTCTGTTGTCCCCCTTTCCTCTCACCCTCAATCTTTCCCAGCATCAGGGTCTTTTCAAATGAGTCAGTTCTTCGCATCAGGTGGCCAAAGTATTGGAGTTTCAGCTTAAGTACTAGTCCTTCCAATGAATATTCAGGATTAATCTCCTTTAGGACTGACTAGTTGGATCTCCTTGCAGTCCAAGGGACTCTCAAGAGTCTTCTCCAAGGCCCCAGTTCAAAAGCATCAATTCATTACCAAAACAATTTAACATGGTTATTCTATAGAAGGCTATAAAAGTCTTTATGCCTGTGGATTATTCAGCATGTCAAATGTGTTCAGTGTATAATGCACCATACATTCCATTATTAAAAGAACTTTTCACTCAAAAAATTTAAATGACTATTGTGACAAATCATTTTTGTAGCTTACCACTTCAGAAGTCTTATCTAAGAATTTTTTCACCCTACGGAAAAACATTTACTGAGCACTGACTATGTGCCAGGAAACATAATAAGCGCTTTTATCCTCCAGCAAACCTGTGAGATACACTATTATTAGTCTTATAGATGAGAAAACTGAGATTTTGCAATTTTCCAAGGTCAGAGAGCTGCAAGAGTAAGAATTCAAACTCAGGTCTACAAGATTGCAGAGACAGAGTTCTTCATCTCTAAGTGAGAGGAGTTTGCTAATATGTACAGTGAAGTGACACTTTATTTTCCCTCACAAGAGCTTTCCTGGTCTTTTAAGAAAATTAGGCTATGGGACTTCCCCGATGGCCCAGGGGTGGGGAAACCTTGCAGTGTAGGTGACACACATTCAATCCCTGGTCCAGGAGGATTTCACACGCTTCAGGGCAATTAGGCCCTCGCACTGCAACTAAGACCTGCTGCGGTCAAATAAATAAATAAATATCTGAAACACAGAAAGAAAAATGGGCCATAAAAAGGCCAATCATCTACAGAAAGATCCATACCAAGACACATTATAACCAAATTGTCAAAGACAGAAAATTCTGAAAACAGCAAAAGCAATCCATCCCACAAAACGGATGCTCAATAAGATGAACAACTTATTTTTCATTGGAAACCATGGAAGCCAGATCACAGTGAGATTATACAGTGCTGAAAGAAAATAAAATTGTCAGTCAAGAATTCTATAAAATTAGTCTTCAAAAATGAGGGAGAAATTAAGACATCCCCAAATAAAAGCTGAAGGAGTTTGCTGCTAGTAGATAGACCTGCCCTACAAGAAATGTTAAAAGGAGTCCTTCGAGTTGAAATAAAGGACATTAGACAGTATCACAAAGCCATCCAAAGAAATACAGAATACAAGTACAGGTAGCCATTTACATAGGTAAATACAAAAGCCAGCATGATTGCAATTTTGGTTTGTAACTCCTTTTTTTCCTATGTGATTTAAAAGACAAATGAATAGAACAATGACTATATTTTTATCTTGAGGGGCAACAATGTGTAAAGATGTAATGTGTGACAATAACACGATAAAAGTGGAGGACAGACCTGTGTAGGAGCAGAGTTTTAGATGCTGTTGAAAACAAGGTTGGTATCATTTCAAACTGGACTGTTAATAGATTTAGGATGTTAATTGTAATCCTCAGAGTAAGCACTAAGAAAATAAGTGTTTAAAATTTGGCAGTCCAGCAGGTAAGACTCCAGCTTCCACTGCAGTGGTGTGGGTTTGATCCCTGGTTGGGGAACTAAGATCCCACATGTTATGTGGTGTGATCAAACACAAACTTAACAGAACAAGAGATGAAGAGGAAATCAAAATGATACGTTAGAAACATTAAACACAAAAGCAAGCAGTAATGGAGAAACTGAGGAACTAAAAAATACATGACATATAGAAAACAAATAGCAAAATGGCAGAAATGTCTTCATTCAGAAATGTCCTTTGAACGTGAACGGATTAGACTTACCAATTAAAAGCCGAAAGTGGCAGAAGAGGCTTTTTAAAATATATATATGTTCTAAAACTAGACTCCAGTGACAGTTTCACCACTCTAAAAACTTACTGAAAATTATTGGATTCACATTTTAAATGGATGTATGTTATGGCTATGGTTTTTCCTGTGGTCATGTATGGATGTGAGAGTTGGACTGCGAAGAAGGCAGAGCGCCGAAGAATTGATGCTTTTGAACTGTGGTGTTGGAGAAGACTCTTGAGAGTCCCTTGGACTGCAAGGAGATCCAATCAGTCCATTCTGAAGGAGATCAACCCTGGGATTTCTTTGGAAGGAATGATGCTAAAGCTGAAACTCCAGTACTTTGGCCACCTCATGGGAAGAGTTGACTCATTGGAAAAGACTCTGATGCTGGGAGGGATTGGGGCAGGAGGAGAAGGGGACAACAGAGGATGAGATGGCTGGATGGCATCACTGACTCGATGGACTGAGTCTGAGTGAACTCTGGGAGATGGTGATGGACAGGGAGGCCTGGCATGCTGCGATTCATGGGGTCGCAAAGAGTCGGACACGACTGAGCGACTGAACTGAATATTAATACAATGTAAATACTATGCAAATAGTTGCCAGCATAGGGCAAATTAAAGTTTTGCTTTGGAGAACTTTCTAAATTTTTTTTTCTCCCAAGTATTTCCAACCCACAGTTGGTTTAATCTGTGGATTCGAAACCCAGAGATACCAAGGGCTGCCAGTAATGTCTTTATATTCCTTGGGTAAGTAAACATTTAAAATTAAACCACAGCGACTTCCCTGATGGTCCGGCAGTTAGAACTATGCACTCCCAATGTAGGGAGCACAGGTTCAATCCCTGGTCAAGGAACTAGATCCCATATGTTGCAACTAAGACCTGGTGCGGCCAAATAAATATTTTTTTGAAATTAAAGCACAAACTGTGACATATTTGGATTGTAGTTACTTTTCATCAGAATAAAATTAATTTGTATATTTTCTTATCTGCTCTTTAGGGTCAGGCTGGGACGTGCACGTGCGGACCATTTGCTGCAAATCTGCAACGCTTGCACCTGGACACGCTTCTCCTTGAGTGACAAAATACAAAGAAACTATATGGGACTAAAAATAACTTCATGCATGCTCAGTTAGGGCAAATCCTGGAAAAAGATACAAAAAGACCAAAAAACCCAACTGTCACTGGTAAAGAGCTTAGAGCAAAAGCAAGGTACAGTGCATTCCCCCCACTCCTGCCCCAGAGGCACACACCACCACCTAAGTGGTGGGCAGACCACCTAAACCACCCCTCCAACCTGACTCAAACTCTGGACGCACCCTTGCATGTTCAGTCGCTCAGTTCTGACTCTTTGTGATGCCATGGGCTGTAGCCCGCCAGGCTCCTCTGTCCGTGGGAGTTTTTCCAGGCAAGAATTCTGGAGAGGGTTGCCATTTCCTCCTCCAGGGGATCTTCCTGACCTAGGGGTCCCAGCTCAGTGTGTCTCCGGCCCTCCACACATATAAGGAACAAGCTCACCCCCCCACCTCTCCCAAGGACTGAGCAAAGGAACCTGCTGGTTCTCACTCCCCAGCTGCTGCCTCAGCGGCCCCAATAAAGCCTTGCCTGAATTTCCTGTCTGGCCTCTGATCAATTTCTATTAATTAAGGAGGCCAGGAACCCTAGTAGTAACATTTATATTAACATCAACTGTATCTTCACTTTGCCATCCTTTCATTCAATAGTTTCAGAGCATCTATTCTGTTCTAGGCTTCGTCCTAAGCACTGGAGAGACAGTGGGGAACAGGACAAGACAGGATCCCTGAATCACAGAGCTCTCAAACACCAAAACTTAATGTCTGAGCAGTTACAAGTATATAAAATCTTGTTTAATGAACCTTAAGTACCGAAAAAAACATTGCAAACATTTTTTATACAACAAACAAACTACAGACTTTTTAAATGCCCTGCCTGTTGACACATGCTACTGTTCAAGTATCCACATTACTATTATTATAGAATCAGCCCCATAAACCCGAGTTGTTGTTTTTTTTCCCTAAGATGTGACTTTTATCCATTTTTTACTTTTTTGCAAAATCCTTTAGACCTGAAATTCTAAACTCTAGCTGGCCCCAAAATTTTATTTTTGGAGACTTCAAAAAAATAGAACTATTTTTACTAACGTTTCTCTGTTTCCCGGCTTGAGTTGTATATCAGCAGATTTAAGATGACTAAAACTGGAACTTCTCTGGTGGTCTAATAACTAAGACTCCACACTCCCAACGCAGGAGGTCTGGGTTTGATCTCCGGTCAGAGAACTCGATTCCACATGCCACAACTGAAGATCCTGCATGCCATAGCTAATACCCAACACAGTCAAATAAAGATATATATTTTTTAAAAGATGACCATCACTCAGGTACAGCCAAATGATTAGCCTTAATCTCTCTCCCCTTCCCCCACCTGTCTCCCACCACACCTCACTTTTCTGAAAGGAAGGCCTACACCAGCTGCTACTAACACTGAGCTAGAACAAGTGTCTAAGAGTCCAGCTTCTGGAATTCGCCTTCTCCTTCTCGTCTCCAACCTGTTTCTCTCCTAATTATGTAAGATCCTCTCACAATAGTCGTCAGTGCACCTGCTCAAGCCCTCAACCGTAAAAGCAGAAAGCACTTTTGCTCACTCCTTGTTTTTAGAGAAGCATAAGCCTAATCCCAGACAGCATTCTTCTCCTGCAGGCTACACCTCGGCCTGGAAATGCCGTCAGCTGGGTGACCTCAGGAAGCCACTTCCTACTCTATCTACGCCTGTAGACTCAGGTTTAAGCATCTATTATGGAAACTCAATCAGAACAAAAAACATGACTTTTCTGTACTTCTCAAAACAGTAGTGGCAAAGTACAACACTCAATAAAAATACCAGCTGAGGAGGACGAGAGTTGGCCCGTTTCTAGGCAAAACTGGGGACAAAGAATCTGCTGAAGATTTCCTGGATACCTTCCCTCCTCCTTACATTTACTCTTCCCACAATTAGAACAGTTCTCTCCAAAGCTGGGTGTCCCAGGCAATCCAGTGGGGTGCAAGAAGTGAATACTCAAACTGTTTGGTTTACTTAAAATGAAGAAATTCAGTTTTCCTAATATACAGATTGCCTCTGTATATTATGGCATCACTGATGAACTCTGAACTTGGGCAAATTCTAGGAGGTGGTGAGGGACAGGGAGGCCTGGCATGCTGCAGCCCATGAGGTCACAAAGAGGTGGACACAACTGGGTGACTGAACAACAACGTACTGCCTACAGGCCTTCATTCAGTTCACAAGTCAACTAGCCACAAGAGTTACGAGCGTCTGTTCAAGGGAAGAGGGGAGCTCTGATCCACCAGGCTATTACCTGCTCAGGACACGTGAAGCTTATGTGTACTCAATTAAGTGGACAGGTGGATTCTATTCTACTAAGCAGCAGAAGAGTTACAACATTGTACTGAAAAGGAGAGTGATCATGAAATTCTTTTGGCTACACAGGTTCACTGGTTTTCTCATGGAAAAGTACTTAAAAGACCTCTTAAATTTAAAGCTGAGTTAGTTTTTTTTCCCCACAAA
Organism: Capricornis sumatraensis; assembly: GCF_032405125.1. NCBI lineage: Eukaryota > Metazoa > Chordata > Mammalia > Artiodactyla > Bovidae > Capricornis > Capricornis sumatraensis. The sequence goes on from NC_091089.1 coordinate 35,649,401, forward strand.
AGTTCCAAATTGACAGACTTTCACTGAGATGACCAATGACTGCCGGTAATACGTGCATGCTCAGTCACTTCAGTTGTGTCCGACTCTTTGCGACCCCATGGCCTGTAGCCCACCAGACTCCTCTGTCCACGGGATTCTCCAGGCAAGGATACTGGAATGAGTGCCATGCCCCCTCTCCAAGGGATCTTTCCAACCCAGGAATCAAACTGGCGTCTCCTAAGTCTCCTGCAATATAGGCAGACTCTTCATCACTGAATTATTTGATAAATATTTACAAAACAACAGAGGTACTTTGTTCCATCAAAGAAAGTGTGTTGTTTTTAAAATATGTGAAAAAGTAAATACTGTTTTAAAGAAATGCATGCCTTGGAAAGAATTTTGAAAAATAGGTGTTTGGAAATGTGTCATCTTTTGTTGCTGAAAACATGGAACTGTGTTACTCTAAAAGCTCTTACATTTGTACATTTTAAAAACACAGAAACAGAGTTTTCTAACATATTTCAATATTTTGCAAGAGAAGAATGAACTTTGAATCCATTGTTTATAACATTAAAATACAACACCTTCCTACGAGGAAGTACTGAATTCCACTTTAAAAATGAACATATACTGGCCAAGTTTCTACATTAAAAAAAAAAAAACTAGAATAATTGGAGGATGGAGCAGAAGAACAACTACCACGGTTCAGGAAACTCTCACAGGGTCCCATTTTTAGAAAGGCTGCTCACTTAGTTTAACACTATCACTGCATCTTGAAAAGAAAAAGAAATGCAAAAAAGCAAAATGGCTGTCTGAGGAGGCCTTACAAATAGCTGTGAAAAGAAAAGAAGCAAAAAGCAAACGAGAAAAGGAAAGATATACTCATTTGAATGCAAAGTTCCAAAGAATAACAAGGAGAGATAAGAAAGCCTTCCTCAGTGATCAGTGCAAAGAAATACAGGAAAATAATAGAATGGAAAAGACTAGAGATCTCTTCAAAAAAATTAGAGATACCAAGGGAACATTTCATGCAAAGATGGGCTCGATAAAGGACAGAAATGGTCTGGACCTAACAGAAGCAGAAGATATTAAGAAGAGGTGGCAAGAATACACGGAAGAACTGTACAAAAAAGATCTTCATGACCCAGATAATCATGATGATGTGATCACTAATCTAGAGCCAGACATCTTGGAATGTGAAGTCAAGTGGGCCTTAGAAAGCATCACTACAAACAAAGCTAGTGGAGGTGATGGCATTCCAGTTGAACTGTTTCAAACCTTGAAAGATGATGCTGTGAAAGTGCTGCACTCACTATGCCAGCAAGTTTGGAAAACTCAGCAGTGGTCACAGGACTGGAAAAGATCAGTTTTCATTCCAATTCCAAAGAAAGGCAATGCCGAAGAATGCTCAAACTACCGCACAATTGTATTCATCTCACGTGCTAGACAGGTAATGCTCAAAATTCTCCAAGCCAGGCTTCAGCAATACGTGAACCGTGAACTTCCTGATGTTCAAGCTGGTTTTAGAAAAGGGAGAGGAACCAGAGATCAAATTGCCAACATCCGCTGGATCATGGGAAAAGCAAGAGAGTTCCAGAATAACATCTATTTCTGCTTTATTGACTATGCCAAAGCCTTTGACTGTGTGGATCACAATAAACTGTGGAAAATTCTGAGGGAGAGGAGAATACCAGACCACCTGACCTGCCTCTTGAGAAACCTGTATGCAGGTCAGGAAGCAACAGTTAGAACTGGACATGGAACAACTGACTGGTTCCAAATAGGAAAAGGAGTACGTCAAGGCTGTATATTGTCACCCTGCTTATTTAACTTATATGCAGAGTACATCATGAGAAACACTGGGCTGGAAGAAACACAAGCTGGAATCAAGATTGCCGGGAGAAATATCAATAACCTCAGATATGCAGATGACACCACCCTTATGGCAGAAAGTGAAGAGGAGCTAAAAAGCCTCTGGATGAAAGTGAAAGAGGAGAGTGAAAAAGTTGGCTTAAAGCTCAACATTCAGAAAACGAAGATCATGGCTTCTAGTCCCATCACTTCATGGGAAATAGATGGGCAAACAGTAGAAACAGTGTCAGACTTTATTTTTGGGGGCTCCAAAATCACTGCAGATGGTGACTGCAGCCATGAAATTAAAAGACACTTACTCCTTGGAAGAAAAGTTATGACCAACCTAGATAGCATATTCAAAAGCAGAGACATTACTTTGCCGACTAAGGTCCATCTAGTCAAGGCTATGGTATTTCCTGTGGTCATGTATGGATGTGAGAGTTGGACTGTGAAGAAGGCTGAGTGCCGAAGAATTGATGCTTTTGAACTGTGGTGTTGGAGAAGACTCTTGAGAGTCCCTTGGACTGCAAGGAGATCCAACCAGTCCATTCTGCAGGAGATCAGTCCTGGGATTTCTTTGGAAGGAATGATGCTAAAGCTGAAGCTCCAGTACTTTGGCCACCTCATGCGAAGAGTTGACTCATTGGAAAAAACTCTGATGCTGGGAGGGATTGGGGGCAGGAGGAAGAGGGGATGACCCAGGATGAGATGGCTGATGGCATCACGGACTCGATGGATGTGAGTCTGAGTGAACTCCGGGAGATGGTGATGGACAGGGAGGCCTGGCGTGCTGCGATTCATGGGGTCGCAAAGAGTCGGACATGACTGAGTGACTGAACTGAACTGAACTGAACTGTAATCTCTCATCTAGAGCCAGACATCCTGGAATGTAAAGTCAAGTGGACCTTAGGAAGCATCACTACGAAGAAAGCTAGTGGAGGTGATGGAATTCCAGTTGAGCTGTTTCAAATCCTAAAAGATGATGCTGTGAAAATGCTGCACTCAATATGCCAGCAAATTTGGAAAACTCAGCAGTGGCCACAGGACTGCAAAAGGTCAGTTTTCATTCCAATGCCAAAGAATGCTCAAACTACTGCACAATTGTACTCATCTCACCCACTAGTAAAGTAATGCTCAAAATTCTCCAAGCCAGGCTTCTTCAACAGTATGTGAACTGTGAACTTCCAGACATTCAAGCTGGTTTTAGAAAAGGCAGAGGAACCAGAGATCAAATTGCCAACATCCGCTGGATTGTCGAAAAAGCAAGACAATTCCAGATAAACATCTATTTCTGCTTTATTGACTATGCCAAAGCCTTTGACTGTGTGGATCACAATAAACTGTGGAAAATTCTTCAAGAAATGGGAATACCAGACCACCTGACCTGCCTCTTGAGAAACCTGTATGCAGGTCTGAAAGCAACAGTTAGAACTGGACATGAACAACAGACTGGTCTCAAATAGGAAAAGGAGTATGTCAAGGCTGTATATTGTTACCCTGCTTGTTTAACTTATATGCAGAGTACATCATGAGAAATGCTGGGCTGGATGAAGCACAAGCTGGAATCAAGGTGGCCGGGAGAAATATCAATAACCTCAGATATGCAGATGACACCATCCTTGGCAGAAAGTGCAGAAGAACTAAAGAGCCTCTTGATGAAAGTGAAAGAGGAGAGTAAAAAAGTTGGCTTAAAGCTCAAAATTCAGAAAACTAAGATCATGGCATCCGGTCCCATCACTTCATGGCAAATAGATGGGCAAACAGTGAAAACAGTGGTTGACTTTATTTTGGGGAGCTCCAAAATCACTGCAGATGGTGACTGAAGCCATAAAATTAAAAGACACTTACTCCTTGGAAGGAAAGTTATGACCAACTAGACAGCATATTAAAAAGCAAAGACATTACTTTGCCAACAAATGTCCATCTAGTCAAGGCTATGGTTTTTCCAGTAGTCATGTATGGATGTGAGAGTTGGACTATAAAGAAAGCTGAGTGCCGAAGAATTGATGCTTTTGAACTGTGGTCCTGGAAAAGACTCTTGAGAGTTCCTTGGACTGCAAGGAGATCCATCCAGTCCATCCTAAAGGAGATCAGTCCTGAGTGTTCATTGGAAGGACTGATGTTGAAGCTGAAACTCCAATACTCTGGCCACCTGATGTGAAGAGCTGACTCACTGGAAAAGACCCTGATGCTGGGAAAGATTGAAGGCTGGAGAAGGGGATGACAGAGGATGAGATGGTTGGGTGGTACCACCGACTCAATGGACATGGGTTTGGGTGAACTCCAGGAGTTGATGAACAGGGAGGCCTGGCTTGCTGCGGCCCATGGGGTCACAAAGAGTTGGACATAACTGAGGGACTGAACTGAACTGATATGCATAATTTTTGAATAAGCAGCTCCACAATTTCATTTTGCAATACACTCTGCAAATTATGCAGCTGGCTCTGGAACTCAGGAGTCAAGGTAGTTTTCATTTGAATTTACGTATTTTTGAGGTATTTTCTCAGTGACGACAACCACAAAATTCAAGTATTAATGTAAAACCAACTTTGAATAGCTATATCATGCTGCTAAACTACACTTGTCAAAAATAATTATATATGATTAGTACTTGTTTATTTATAACTAGTTATACACAATCACAAATAAAACATTTAGAGAATGCAAAATTTGGAGTTGTTACTAAAGAAAATTAAAAGCATGTTTATTTCTACTTTTATATTTATAGTACACACAAATTAATGTCATACATGCATATCATTTATAAATAAATTAGCATCTATTTCATAAGAATATACTGCATGTTCAACAATTTTTCAAAAGACTTTCTAAAACAGACCTAGCCTCCGAATGATAATGTTTTCCTTTGGGAGCCCAAACTCTGAAATTACTCCCTCTTCCGGCAATCATTTACTCAGCAATACTTCAGGAGACAGGGAGGGAGGCAGTGACCAGCTTGGTTGGTAAAGAGGATTTAGAGTCAGGACTGGGTTCAAACCCAAGTGTCCTCTATGAAGTATCCGCATTTGTTAACCTTTCACCTGATCAGTGCCCAGAGTAGCGTGACGCTCATGTGTAAGGACCTGGCACACCTCCAGACGCTGATGAAGCACCAGTGATACCGGCATCCACACAGGAGTTTCCAGTAGGAGCCTGATGGACTTAGTACCCTTGTCTCTACCTGGTCCACTTGGCCCAGAGACTCTGGATGGTGGCAGTACTTCAGGTTGTGAGGTGAGCTGCGTCTTTCTGGGGACACCGGAGTGGTAATACTGATATAACTCAAAGGTTTCTCTCTTTAAATATACCAGGGGATCTAACTGCTATTAACTTCTCTTCATAAGGTCAGGGAGATGAAGGGCCTGGACGGAGGGGCGTCGGTGAGGCCCTCGGGGACTCAAGGCCCCGCCGGGCGCTCCCTGGGTGACGGATGCAGCAGGGCTGGACCACCGTTCAGGCCATCCCAGGAGTGCAGCTTCGGACTTTCTCCTGGGCTCGCCCAAACGGAACCTCAGCCCTTCACCTCGCGTGCTTCACCCATCCCGGCCTCGAGCGGCTTGTCCCCGAGGGCACCGCGCCCACCTCCGGAGGCCGCGGAGCCCCGCAGGAGTTCCCCAAGAGAGTGCGAGGGAAAGGGTCCGACCCCTTCGCCTCAGGGTGGCTGCCCCGCGCGGGGAGGGAGCCCGCCGCCCGCGGTTCCCCGGGACCTTACCTGGATGGTGTGGCCGCTGCCTGGGGCGGTGGGACCCCCCACCAACTTGCAGTAGAGCTCGGGCCGGGGCCGCGCGCCCCCGGGCTCCCGCTCCCCGCAGGTGGCGGTGGCCCAAATCCTGGCCGCCTCGGCCAGGTTGAAGTAGGGCGGGTGCAGGCTAAGCCGGGCCGGGGCCGGCGGGTGTCGAGCCGCCGCGCACCCCGCCTGCACCAGCAGCAGCGACAGCAGCGGCAGCACCGACGCCGATGTCCAGTCCCGAGCCCGCCCGGCCGCTGCCATCCCGCCGCGCGCGGTCCTCCTGGCTGGGCGGCCCGCGGAGGGGCTGGGGACCCCGCGGTCCCGCGAACGACGCTCACGCGACGAGCGAGCGCCGCCCGGGCGTGGGTGGTGGCGGCCGATGCGCGCCCACGCCCCACGCGCCGGGTGCCGGCGGCGAGGGGGCGGCTCCTCGGGGCTGGAACGTGCGGCGGCCGCAGCGGGCACCCGCCCGACCAGGAACTGACAGCGCTGGGCCTCGGCCCGAAGACTGCGGCTCCGCCAGCGCGCTGCAAACTTCGCGGGCGGGGAGGGCCAGAGGCGTGTCCCGGTTCCCACCCCCGCGGCTGAAGGGAGTCCCGGACCGCCCCACCTTCCCACCGCCCGGGCAGAGATCGGGTAGTCCGCTTCTCCGGAGCCTCTAGGTGGACCTCGGACTAGGGGCAAGGAGGCTCCGGCGAACGGGGTGAGACAATAGCTGCCACCGCCTGCAGAACCTCCACCAGAGCCATTGTGGGTTCCCGGATGAGTTTCAGTTGTCGAAGGACAAGTCCCGTCAATTCTCAGTCACTGGGCGCCAACAAGATCTATGGCACTCAGACACATCCTGAGGGTGGGATCAAAGGCGCTCCGGGGAACTGGGAGTGGCTGAAGGTATACAACTTAAAGACAGCCACTAGGGCAAGCTGTAGTTTGCCAGGCTGTAAAGCCACCTCACTGGAAAGACTGATGCTGAAGTTGAAGCTGAAATTGTTCCGCCACCTGATGTGAAGAGCCGGCTGACTGGAAAAGACCCTGATACGGGAAAAGATTGAAGGCAAAAGAAGAAGGGAGTGGCAGAGGATGAGATGGTTAGATAGCATCACTGACTCAATGGACATGAATTTGAGCAAACTCGGAGAGATGGTGAAGGACAGGGGAGCCTGCCGTGCCGCAGTCCATGGGGTTGCAAAGAGACACGACTTAGCCACTGAACAACAGCAAACAAACCTACCTTGGGGGAAATCCTTCAGAGGCCCCATCTGCTGTGTTTTACAGGTAAACAGCAATGTTGAGCATATTACTCTTAGCTGTCACATAGCCTCTGAGTAGAGGACAATAACCTCCCATCTCCCAGGGCTGAGGCTTGGTCTTGTAGGAAAGACACTTCACCAAAAAGGAGATGACACAAGCCCTCTAACAGTTGGAGGAGGGTGTCATTGCTGCAGGCCAGGACCGACAAAAGTGCCTTGAGAAAGAAGAGCTACAGCTTCCAAAGATGGAGAAGCAGAAAAGAGGTACGGTTTGACAGCGCTCCTGGAACAAAAATTGAGATGAAGATTAAAATGGAACAGTTGAAAGAAGAGAGCGTGTCTATTTAATCTTATGTTCTTCAAAAACAAACAGAAGGAGAAAGGGATTTGTGGGGATAACACAAAACTTCAGACTGATCAATTGACTACATAAAAAAATGTGTGCACCAACAAGCAAATAGAACAAATCGAAAACAAATAGAGGAAAAAATGTATATCATAAAAGACTTGTGATTAATGACTTTAATATATAAAATGCATTTACAAAATAATTCAAGAAAGCTGAAAAATAGGGGCTAATAGATCTAACAACTGACAGGAAAATAAATTTGTTAAGCTAATAAACATATTAAAAAATTGACCTTCTGAGAATTGAAATGCAAACATAGCACCAATAAGATTCATGTTTCACCTAGCAATTGGCGAAGACTTTTTTTTTAATGATAAAACTGAAAGTTGAAGAAAATTCAAGGAATTAATTCTAACACACTTGGTAGAAGTGAAAACCATATAACCTTTCAAGAGGGCAATTTTTGCAGTGCTTAGCAAATGACTTCATCTTGCATATATTCTGCCTTCCTTAACAATTTCACTTGTATAGATTTATATCCAGGAAACGGTTAAGGAAGTTTGCTAAGATTTAATGGCAAGGATTTAGCAGAGATACTTATAATTGTTTTAAGCTTGCATGCTAAGTCACTTCAGTTGTGTTCGACTCTGTGACCCTATGGACTATAGCCCACCAGGCTCCTCTGTCCATGGGATTCTCCAGGCAAGAATACTGGAATGGATTGCCATGCCCTTCTCCAAGGGATCTTCCCAACCCAGGGATCGAACCAGCATCTCTTATGTCTCCTGCATTGGCAGGCAGATTCTTTACCACTAGTGCCACCTGGGCCACAGCAGTTTTAAGCTTGCTGCTGCTGCTGCTGCTGCTAAGTCACTTCAGTCATGTCCGACTCTGTGCAACCCCATAGACAGCAGCCCACCACGCTCCCCCATCCCTGGGATTCTCCAGGCAAGAACACTGGAGTGGGTTGCCATTTCCTTCTCTATGAAGTCATTAAAATGACGTTATAGAAGTATTCTTTCTGACATAGAAAGATGTTTACAATATTTTAATAGAAAAGAAAAGATGTAAAATAATACATATGTACAAAAATTAACCATATTTCTAAACACTAGAAACAAGCCGTCCAAAAATGAAATGAAGAGCCATTCCATTTACAATATTCAAAAAGAATAAAAGTCTTAGGATTTAATTTAAGAAAAGAAGTGCAAGACTTTAACATTTAAATAGTGTTAACATGTAACCCAGCAATTACAATACTAAGTCTGCATTCAAAAGAACTGAAAAATATATTCATACAGAAAAAGTGTACATGGATGTTCATAACAACATTCATAACAGCCAAAAAGTGAAAATAATTCAATGCTTACTAACTAGTGAATAGAAAAACAAAATGTGGTATAACCATCCAATGCAATATCATCAACCATAAAAAAGAATGAAGATCTGATATGGATGTATCAGTAACAACATGGATGAACCCTGAAAAACATTACACTAGGTGAAGGAAGCCAGACACAAAAGGGCACATATGTAACGGGGAGTAACTGCTAACGGAAATGGGAATTTTTTTTTGAGAGGGGGGAATGATGCAAATGTTCTGGAATTAGATAGAGGTGATGCTAAATCTGAAACTCGAATACTTTGGCCACCTCACGCGAAGAGCTGACTCATTGGAAAAGACCCTGATGCTGGGAGGGATTAGGGGCAGGAGGAAAAGGGGATGACAGAGGATGAGATGGCTGGATAGCATCACCGACTCGAAGGACATGAGTTTGAGTGAACTCCGGGAGTTAGTGATGGACAGGGAGGCCTGGCATGCTGCGATTCATGGGGTCACAGAGTCGGACACAACTGAGCGACTAAACTGAACTGATGGTTGTATGACTGTGAATATACAATTGACCCTTGAACAACATGGATTTGAACTGCAAGAGTCCACTTATCCATGGATTTTTTTCAATAAATAGTTACTACAATACTTGTTGTTTAGTCGCTAAATTGTGTCTGACTCTTTGCTACCCCAGGGACAATACCCGACCAGGCTCCTCTGTCCATGGGATGTCCTAGGCAAGAATACTGGAGTGGGTTGCCATTTCCTTCTTCAACTATGTGCTCCTTGAAGCAGAATTGGGGATATAAGAACCCACCTTAAAGTTATTCTTGGATTTTCGACTGGGGGGAACAGTCAGCACCCCTAACCTCTATGTTGTTCAAAGGTCAACTCTAATACTAAAAGACACTGAACCATCCACTTTGAAAGTCAGTTTATGGTATATGAATTGCATCTTAACACAGCCATTATTAAAAAAGAATTTTTGCAGAACTGAAATATACATTATATATAAAAGAATGTATGAATGTGGTCATGTGCATACATGCATATGTGAAAGCATATTCAAAGAGATTTTGAAAGTTATACAAGAATATGTTCAAGAGTGAATAGATGTGATAGAAGGGACTTTGTGTATATTCTTTTTGCTATGTCTATATTTTAAAGTTTTTTCCGATCATGAACCTCTGCTCCTTTGCCCTAATAAGAACATTCACATTTTAATAAATCAATGAAAGCCCAGCATTGCCTGGAATAGTCCCACTGAGATGGTGTGGTTCTATGTAAATGGATGAAAGAACATTGTAAGAAAGTGAGACAGATTTTACTTTCTTTTTATAAAGTCCTTCCAGATAAGATTTTCTGAAGGAAAATATTCAACAAACAGCTAAGATTCCAAAATTATTTTATCAGTATGCAAATATGAAAGCAAAGTCTACATTGAAGACACTGTTCTCTACCCAGCCAGTAATTCCCCATGACACCAGGCCCGCTCACTGAGAGGTCGGAACCCCTAGCAGCAGAATCCACCATCTGTGGATGCAAATCAGCCCTTCTTCCTCATAGAACTTTGTATTTTGCTCTGGTGGTGGAGGTTTAGTCGCTAGGTCGTGTCCAACTCTTGTGACCCCATGGACTGTAGTCTGCCAGGCTCCTCTGTCCATGGGATTCTCCAGGCAAGAATACTAGAGCAGGTGCTGTTTCCTTCTCCAGGGAATCTTCCTCACCCAGGAACTGAACCCAGGTCTCCTACATTGCAGGTAGATTCTTTACCGACTGAGATGTAAGGGAAGCCCATTCAGTTCAGTTCAGTTCAGTCGCTCAGTCATGTCTGACTCTTTGCGACCCTATCAACTGCAGCACACCAGCCCTCCCTGTCCATCAGCAACTCCCAGAGCCCACCCAAACCCATGTCCATTGAGTCAGTGACGCCATCCAACCATCTCATCTTCTGTCCTCCCCTTCTCCTCCTGCCCTCAATCTTTCCCAGCATCAAAGACTTTTCAAATGAGTCAGCTATGAGGGAAGCCCGTATTTTGCTCTAAAAGGCGACAATTACGAGCATGACACACAAATTGCTGTATTGTACATGGCAGTATTTCTCTTTAATTTGTTTTATTACACTCCCTACCTAGTCAGATGATATGTGATATCATTGACTTCACACTGTCACTGCTGTTTAAAAATAACTTTGTGATGTCAGAGCATAATAGGTATATTTGCGATTGAGAACAGCTTTAAAGGTGAACAAATAAAAGCTACACATATAAAGTTCATATTTGTTAGTAAAACTGTCTCTCTAAAGACTGTGCATCCAGGATCTTCCCTAGTGGTCCAGTGGCTACAGTCTGCATACCCGCTGCAGAGGACCTGGGTTGAGTCTCTGGTCAAAGCACCAGATCCTGCTCGCTCAAATAAAGATCCCACATGCCACAGTGAAGATCAAAGGTCCCGAGTGCCCTAAGACCCCGCATAGCCAAATAATTAATCAAAAAAAGACTATGTACCCAAAACAAATACCTCAGGAGCACCAACACTCCGTAGTTCTAGATATGGGAGATTTGATCGGAATAATGACACTTTGACTGGGGGAGAGGAGAAAGGCCACTCTGCAGTTTAAATGAAGAAATGTATGAATAAGTGCTTTTAAACACTAAGGCAGCAAATTGAAGGCACACTTGTGTTTTCAAGGCAAAATGGGGCTCTTGTGTTTTAATGGGAAAAGATGATGCTTGAAGAAATTAAATGACTTGCCCACATTTTAAGAAAAATAGGAATAATAAACAGGACCCAGACCTTCTGATTCTCTGTTCCTGCTCCTCAAGGACTCTGGGGGGAACCCCATGTGAGGTGTGAAAGCTGCAGAAGTATCCCGAGTGCAGGAGGAGATATTGGTTTACCTAGCTCTAGAGGGGTGGGTGTGAGAGACATGCATAGAAGTGGGTAAACAAACCCGAACTAACACAGTGAATTTGGGGTTTGGCTGACCTCCTAATACTTCAGAAGTGATTCATGCATAACTATGTCCTTCAGATCTTAACTTAGAAATGTGACTTGCCATGCCATTGTTGCAAAATATTTCCCTAGTATCAACAAAGAAGACTGCAAGTGTGGTAAAGGCACTGTTCACCAAGGGCATAATCAAACTGGACCATGTTCTGTTAGTTCCATGATGGGCCTAACATTATACTTATGACTGACGCTCCTTTAGGTGAAAGCATGGATTTTCTTCTCCTTCGTCCCCGCCCCCACCCCCAGTATGGCAGCCCTTTTCCTTCTGCCCTGCCAAGTCATCCTAGGAATATGAACTGGGATTATAAATCCCAGGTCCTGCTTATTATTAATATTACTATTCTTCTTAAAATTGTATTGTTAAACTACACCTTACCATTGGCTTGGTTTCATTTTAAAAACAAGTTGGAACTTTCCTGGCAGTCCAGTGGTTAAGAATCCGTCTTTCAAAGCAGGGGACTCGTGTTCCATCCCTGGTTGGGGAACTAAGATCCCACATATGTGGGGCAACTAAGTCCTGGAGCCGCAACAAAAGATCCTGCAGCAACTAAGACCCAACGCAGCCAAATAAATAAATATACATTTTTTTTTTAAGTAACACTTTGCCACTTTTATCATCACTTCACAGAAAAAACAATGACATCTTTCTAAGCCAACAGCAGTATGTGGGTCGCCACCAACAGCAGTGAAAAGAATATAAACAAAATAGAAAAACAGAAGGCATTACTGCTGGCTGCAAAACTACACACCTGCCAAGGCCTCCCCTTGAAAACCAGAGGGAACTAGATGATGAGGAAAATTTTGCTGTGCAACTGGTCAGCCTGACTGCAAACCCAAAAATGGAGAACATCCTTTGCAATCCAATCACTCTATCATAAAATATAGGAATATAAGGGTATATATGAATATCCTTTTATTATACTTTTCTCATGACCTTCTGCTTTGAAAGAATATCACTACCTGTATTTCCTAAATATTTTCCATGTTATCAAAGATCTATATAACTGCCAATATAGGCTTTGGCTTAGCATGAAGTCAGTAACATGACCACACTGAGCTTTAATCATTCCAGCTCAAAGTGGAGAAAGGGTGAGGATCCATTATTCTATGTTGCTAAATAAAGGCAGGGTTTCTACTGGTCATTTTGAAAACTGAGAATTGCCCCTAGGCCCCTAGGCTTTGGAAAACACAAATAGAATACCACCCACTCGTATTTATAGATAAGAGGTCAAAGTTAAGGGCTTGACCAAGTTCTCATCACCACGAAATGGTGTCCAGAACACAGCCTGTGCCTGCCTGGGATTACAGCACATCTCACCCCCACTGCCTTTCGTGGTGAGCCTCCTGCCTTAGGCCTCTAATCTAATGTGTGCGTGTTACTCAGTCATGTCTGACTCCTTGTGGCCCCATGGACTGTAGCCCACCAGGTTCCTCCATCCATGGGATTCTCCAGGCAAGAATACTGGAGTAGGTGGCTATTTCCTTCTCCACCTAATCTCATGGCTTCTTATAAAGTAGTGATGCTCCCTTGGCACGTGGCCTGGGTCTGGCTCATAATCTCAGCTCAGAAACCCCGGTGTTCACCAAACCGAGTGGAATTCTCAGTATGCAACGTTTCTGCTCACTGCAAGCAGATCCCAGCTTCAGCTGGAACCTTGACATTAGTACTGTGCATTAGGGCACTCCCTGGTAGTCCGCTCTGCCAAAGACCCTATGAAGCACTCACATTCCCACTGCAGGAATTTCCTCTCCAGCTCTTGTTTCACACACTCCAGTTTGGCCTTTCCATGAAGTATGCAGTTGGGCAGAGCAGGTAATTTTATACATTTATACATTACTAAGGAGAATTCCTTTTTCCTCGCCAGCTGTATGTTACTAGAAGCAATGGGGCTAGGATAAAAGAAAGTCTGTACCTAGGTAATAAGTACCTTTTCTTAACAATGAAATTTTTTCCTGTCGGCCCAGAGCTCACCCTGAAAGGTAAGTGGGCAGAAGTCATTATTCTCATTTTGTGGATGAGTGAAAATAAGGTAATAAGTAATTAGACCATCTGGCTCAGGCATAGTGGAAATTTAAGAAATGGAGCCTTCATTCTCTTGACATGAAGACTAAGTAATTTGTCCGGCAGAGATTTTGAGTGAAAGGTAGAAAGCAGCCTCTAAATTACCCCCTTGAGTCATTTTCTCATTTTCCCCTTTTGTGCCACCCTAAATTTAAGGATTTGAACCCAGTTGAATGATTTCTGTGACCACAAAATGTATCCAACTGGCAATGTTCAGCCACACTACAGTTTGTTTCCATGTCAAAAATACCTCATGTCAGAGATATGCATTTTGGTAAGAATTTGTCCAACAGATCTAATAGAGGGTTGGTTCACAATAAAATATGAAAACTTTTGTGAACAGAGACTGGCCCAAAGACTTTTTTTGCCTCTTTTGAGATCTCTATAGAAGTGAGATATACCAAGCAGCAGATTGGTAAATACTTGTCAAAATTCACATTGAATTAATATTACTTAAATACTAGAACATAGAGTTAATAGGTAATTTTGTAAACCATATAATCACTGAAATCTGTCATCACTTAATGCTCTTTAATAACCATCTTAGTGCTGAGCAGTTCACAGAACAAATGAGGGTGTTAATTTCAATACTTCTTTATTTAATTGAAAGAAAGTAAAAGTTAAGTCGCTCAGTCCTGTCTGACTCTTTGCGATCCAATAGACTGTAGCCTACTGGGCTCCTCCATCCATGGGATTTTCCAGGCAAGAGTACTGGAGTGGGTTGTCATTTCCTTCTTTAGGGGATCTTCCCAACCCAGGGATCAAACCTGAGTCTCCCACATTATAGGCAGACGCTTTACCTTCTGAGCCACCAGGAAAGTCCTCTTTTTTTTTAATTAATTAATTTTAATTGGAGGCTAATTACTTTACAATATTGTAGTGGTTTTTGCCATACATTGACATGAATCAGCCATGGGTGTACATATGTTCCCCATCCTGAAGCCCCTCCCACTTCCCTCCCCATCCCATCCCTCAGGGTCATCTCAGTACACCAGCCCTGAGCACCTTGTCTCATGCATCAAACCTGGAAAGTCCTCTTTATTTAATTGAATAAATTCTTTATTTAATTGAAGTATAGTTAATTTATAATGTTGTGTTAGTTTCAAGTGTACAGCAAAGTGATTAGGTTATACAGGTATATATATTCTTGTTCATATTCTTTTCCATTATAAGTTATTATAAGACATTGAGTATAATTCCCTGTGCTACACAGTAGGTCCTTATTGCTAACCTATTAGGTATATAATAGTGTGTATATGTTAATCCCAAACCCCTAATTAACTCTCTCCTGTTCCCCACTATCCCCTTTGATAGCCATAAGTTTGTTTTCTATGTCTGTGAGTCTATTTGTCTTGTAAATAATTTTTTGTATCATTTTTTAGGTTCCACATATTAAGTGATATTGTTAGGGGAAGGACACTCACTGAAACCGCCCATCCTGGCCAGGCCCTTTAGTAACCATTTTCATGAGCTGTTTTACGACAGGAGGTCCTGGTAAGGAACACGGAACTAATAAGCCACCACCAACCTGAAGAGTTCAGGAAAGGTCAAAAGGAGACACCACATCTGACCACCTCCCAGAATCCTTCTCTCTGGCATCCATCTTGGCTGATCAAGGTGTGCACCACCAGGAAGGACTCTGAGTCAGAATGATTGGCCAAAGACCACCCAGAAACTAATCTCATCACCATAAAACCTGAGACTGCGACCCACGCGGCAGAGCTGTTCTCCTGGGTTCCCTTACCCTCCTGCTCTCCAGCCGACTGCCCTTTCCCAATAAAATCTCTTGCTTTGTCAGCACATGTGTCTCCTCAAACAATTCATTTCCGAGTGTTAGACAAGAGCCCAGTTTGGCCCTGGAAGAGGTCACCCTTCCTACAACAATATCATATAACACATTACTTTTTAAGAAGTCGGTGTAGATTCAACTTTCTCATTTCTCTAATTTTTTAATCTAGATTTATAATAGAGTTCCAAATGATGCTTATGGGACTTACAAACTATTTCCTTATCTCATACAGTGAGCTCTTCATGGAAGTGAATTCCAAAGATGATTCTGAGTGGCTGGTTAGACAGCCAGGCCTATAAATCAACCAGAAAATATGAGTATAACTTCATGAGTGACCCTGAGGAGGTGGGAGGAGATGAGAGAGGGACAGAGTCAATAGTATGTAAATAATATGAAGAGATGAGGAAAAGAAATACCCCAAAGTCATGGGAACTCTTAACATAATCTATGCAGGAGATAGAAATGACTAGCTGCCTACCAAAGCTTGGTTCTCCCCTTCCAGAGTATAAAATTGTTCTGGAAAGTGGCTGCTGGCCCCAGGAATACATTTCCCACCCTACTTGCATCTAGGTGGGGTCATTAACTGATTTTGAGCCAACTGAAAAGTGAGAGGTGATCCATAAAAACCTTTTGCATGATCCTTCACATTTTGCCTCTTTTCCTACCTGGACGCTCAGGGCTCCAATGCCCTGGGAGCTGATTATATTCTGTCCTACACTGTTTCCAACATTGAATATTATTTGTATTCAGCTCCATTGTAGGTTCCCTGACTGCAAGAAAAGGTGTCTCTTACACCACCTTGCAGAGTGGTGATGACTTAATAGGTGCTCAATAAATACGTATGACTTGATCAGTTGGTTTGGTTGGTGTAATCTGGTGTAATTTTATAGCTCTTCATGCCATTAATTGTGTGCCACATGTTCAGTGGTGCCTGACTCTTTGCAACCTCATGGACTGCAGTCTGCCAAGGTTCTATGTCCATGGGAATTTTCCAGGCAAGTATACTGGAGTGGATTGCCATTTCCTCCTTCAAGGGATCTTCCTGACCCAGGGATCAAACCCACATCTCCTGCATTTAAATTCTTTACTATTTGGATCCTTTACCCACTGAGCCATCAGGGAAGCTCCAGAGCATTCCCAAATACTGATGCCATCTTCCAATCTTTAGAACATCAGCTCTATTTTCCAAATATCATAATTCTGCCTTATTCAGAAAAAAATAGAATATGTATAACTTTTAAGCACAATTAGTTAAAAATATTTTTTTTAATTTTATTATTGTTACATTGGTGGCCCCCCAGTGAACCACATCTCTCAGTACTTCTGCCCTTGTGTTGTTCCTTCCCATCCTTAGTCTGTGTTTGGTCTGATGACTTGCTTTAATAAATGAGATATTAGCAAGTTTGAAGCAAACAGAAACTTGACAAGTGTTTGCCATCTTAGAATTCTTCTTCTTAGAACACAGACCAACCAATCTGCTGGAGAAAGAATGTATAGAGAGGTCCTGGAATATGTGAGACCATGCTAAGTATTGTGAGTAAAGCCAGCTTGGTCTTAAAAGCCCCATTCAAGGCATCAACTCAAGCCACTGGCAAGAGAGATGCCAGGTGAGACCAGCAGACCCATCTAGCTGATTCCAGCCTAGGCTGCTAAATCATGAACAATTGAAAAGTTGTTGTTTTAAGCCACTGGCTTTAGTAGTGTTAGTCGCTCAGTGGTGTCCGACTCTTTACGACCCCTTGGACCGTGGCCCGCCAGGCTCCTCTGTCCATGGGATTCTCCAGGCAAGAATACTGGAGTGGATTGCCATTCCCTTCTCCAGAGGATCTTTCCGATGCAGGGATCAAACGTGGGTCTCCTGCATTGCAGGCAGATTCTTTACCATCTAAGCTACAGGGAAGATGCCACTGGCTTTAGGGTGGTCTATTACACAATAGCATATAACCACAATAGTAAGAATCTCATTTCTTATTCGTCGATATGCACATTCTAGTCTTAAATGCCTTGAGTTAGCATTAACAGTAAAATATATCCATAGAATACTCTTCCCAATTAGAGTGAGGAAATTTTATTTCTAGACACTTCTGGGAAACAGATTTTAGAAACTGACTTTTGCATTTAGATTTTTTTTTCTATGTAGTTGATGTCTTTAAGACAAAGTTTATCTCTACTTATTTTTTTCCTGGCTTTTTACCCCTGGGTAAGCATCTAGGGAAATGAAAAATTTGATCTCATGAATTTTATGCCCTGTTTTTCGCTCTTGCCAAATTGCTCTGCTACTTCATTCCAAGTTAAAAAAAAAAATTCTTGTAAATATGCTATCTGCCACGGCACCAAGAGGAATGCCAGAAAGGACAATTCTATAAAAATAGATTTCTTCATTCTGTATCTATGTGATTCCACACAGTCAGAGACTCCGTTAGTAGCTATCTTGCGAGTCATAGTTTTCCTCTGAAAATAGGATTTTTACTGTTTGTGAGACTTTGGCTTCTTTTTTTCCCTCAACTTGGGTTGGTGTTTTACGTTTCCTTACTTCCTTCTTCATGTACCTTTCATAGGTTGGTCTCTAAAGGAAGTATTTCTCCCTTATCTTTCAGTTAGGAAAAGTGTAGTTTGCCTTGAAAAAGTTTCTTTCATAAGTTCATCAAGCATTGGAAAATTCAAGAACATGGTAAGCAAAAAGTATTTTAAAACTGAAAGAAAAAGCAGCAAAAACTAGTTTTTCAGTTGTTAAGATGGTTTTAGAATGATCAGGCCTCGTTTAAATCACTGCTAATCAAAGTGTGGTCTGTGGACCCTGCCAGTCCCTACACTGTCATTGCAAAGAGAAAAATACAAAAACTGAGTGTTTATAAATATTTTTAGCAATTTGATATTCCCATGACATCCAACCATGTGATCATTTTTCTCATAACCTAGTTTTATTTTATATTACAAAATTCTGGTTAACAGTCGATTGGAATTTTTAAAAACAGTCTTTCTTCATTGCTTAAAAAGCACTAGTGTAAATGATCTCTCCAAATTATCTTCCAGCCTCAGACCTAGAAAAGTGTGGAACCCAGAGTGGGTAGGTAAAAAACATTTGTTGATTGATTGCTAATGACTTGATAGGCAGTTTCTAGTCCCATGATGCTCTAATAGTAAGTTAAATCTTTACCATTCACTAAACAATACATACAGCAAACATAAAAAAAGTCAGAGTTTCACAAAGTTTTATTTTTTTTAAGGGCATGAAATAACGTGCCTAATTCTCTTGGCTTAGTATGAGTAATTAATTATACTCACATTTAGAGAACTCAAAAGAAATGACACATATGCTAAAGGTAAAATTAGCTTTCACTTACTCCATAATGGCACCGACTGATTCAGCTGTCTTTGAGCAAACAGAGATGGTGTAAGGTGTTGAGCTCAACGTAAGGACAAAACCCATGACTCATTCCTTAGGAAGAGTAAATGCATCATTGGGTTATATCAGGTGAAAGCCACTCCTTACACTTAGTACAGGAAATCAGACTCCTTGAAGTTATGTGTCTTCAAAATCACTTTCTATCCTAGAACACCTTTATTAACTCAGATTCCAGATTAAGAAGGCTGAATATACACTAAATACTATGGTATTTATCGGTAGGTCTCTTCCTGCCCCACAGCACCTCAGCTTCAGGGCAATCTTGCTGTGGGTTTTGCTCTGACCTCTGCCCCAGTCCCATTAACTGGGTGATGGCCTTCTTCCTGTAGGGCTTCCCTGTTGGCTCAGTGGTAAAAGAATCCTCCTGCAATGCAGGAGACGTGGGTTCCATCCCTGGGTAACCCACTGCAGTATTCTGGCCTGGGAAATCCCATGGACAGAGGAGCCTGGTCCATGGAGTCACAAAAGGGTCTGACATGATTTAGCAACTAAACCACCACCACCACCACCTCCTTCCTATGTGATTGTACGCAAGCCAGTTAGTCTTTATATGCTTCAGATCACTCACTGGGGGAAAAAAAATACAACTTTTTTAATGAGGACAAGGACATCGTGAAGAGTAATTGACATAAGGTGTGAACATGTCTGTGACAGCCCTGGATGGGCCCCAGTTGGGGTTCACCATCCTTCTCTCCTTCTCCCTTCACCTTGCCCTTGCTCCCCTGACCAAGCTTTCACCATGTAGGGCAGTGAAGTAGTTAAGCCCACAGACTTCAGAGTCCTAGACTTGGGTTTAACTCTCAGCTCCCCCATCTGCTAGCTTCTGTGACTCCCTGACTTTGGGCAATTTACTGAAGCTCTGTAAGTCTCAATTCCTTCATCTGAAAATGTTTACCCCTGGCAAGAGATTTGTGACTGTGGAATGAAGACCTTCGTAAGGGTTGAAAGCAATGCTAGCACACAGCATGCCTCCGATTAGGCCAGCTATTGTTCTTTTCCACCCAGTTCCAGCAACAAGCTTCGACCCATTGTGTCTTCATTTCTGGCCCTGGGGCCTGCCTAGGATCCCAATTACTCAGAATCTGGAAGCTTTCTTTGCTCCTGCCTTTAAACACCAGCTCTTAATGACTGTCTTTCTGTTTCTACCTGCTGACCCCCTCTGCTGCTGCACTTTGTATCTCACCAGAGCTCCAGCAACCTAGAAGGCTGCCAGGTATCCTGTGCAAGCTCTCATTGACTTAGGATTCCCCAGTCAGCTGTTCTGCCTTGCCCACCACCTACTTTGTGCTCCTAGACCCTCTAGGACACTGCCGTCACCCCCAGGCTTCTCCACTTTCTGTTGGGAGCTCCTGGATCCCTGCCTCTCCATGAGCCCAACCTGCCTGGGGATTGAGCCAGAGGGGCCTAAGCCCTGGTTCTGCCAGCACTTGCTGTGGAACAAGTCAGGGCATGGATCCCATCCTGAGACTGGTACATCACCAGCGGATCGGGATGCCAGCACCAGACTGAACGCAGATGTTACCAGAACTGTTTTGTCTAAAAACCATGTTCGATTATGATTCTTCTGGGAGCTTCTGCTGACATTTCTCTTTACAATGAAATCCTTTAAATTTTTCTATATACATTTTTCCTTGTACTTTTGTTTAAGTTTCCTTCTGCTGCCCCATCTCACTTTCTGGGGGAACTGAGACTCTTATACCTGCATAAAAGTCATCGAAGCCAGGAGTGGTCAGTGACCTAAGCATCCGTTGAGCTGCACCTCTGCGGAGATGAGGATGGTGGTTCCGTACAGCATGAGGTCTCTTATTCAACTTAAAATTCTAGAGTGTGTGTGTGTGTGCATGAGCACTTGTGCACAGAGGGCGTGCACACACATTCATAGAGTATTAGTTAATTTAAAACACACGTGCTGCTAAGTCGCTTCAGTCGTGTCCGACTCTGTGCGACCCTGTAGACGGCAGCCCACCAGGCTCCTCCGTTCTAGGGATTCTGCAGGCAAGAACGCTGGAGTGGGTTGCCATTTCCTTCTCCAATGCAGGAAAGTGAAAAGTGAAAGTGAAGTCACTCAGTCGTGTCTGACTCTTCTCGACCCCATGGACTGCAGCCTACCAGCCTCCTCCGTCCATGGGAGTTTCCACGCAAGAGTACTGGAGTGGGTTGCCATTGCCTTCACATAGAAACACGCAAAGATAGAGTCACAACCCCTTAGCAATCACTTTCAGGCCCCTTAGGCACATTTCAGCTCCATTTTGGGGCTGAGTGATGACTTGAGGTATGGGGTGGGGTAGCTCTGCTTTCAGTAAAATCATGATGGTTGTTTTACCAGGCAGTAGCCCTAGTGCAAAAATAGGATTTTTTTTTTTAACTGCCCAATGGCCTCCCTTATAAGCTAGTATCTACATGCCTTAGATTCCTGAGTAAGAGAAGAAACTCATCAACACAGACTCCAAATCTCATTAGAGAAAAGCGCATCAGAAGCTTTGATTTCAGGTCTGAGAAGCTCATGGCTCCTCAGATAACCTGAGAGAATTTGTTCATTCATTCAAAAATACTCAGTGAGAACCTGCTGTGTGCTAGGATCTGGACTTCTCATTGGAGCTGCAAAGAGATTGAGGCAGATACCACTTCTGATTTAATGTGACCATATGGCTCATGGTCTCATATTCAGTCTTAGTGAAGTTCCTGTAACCCAACACTGCCTTGCAGTGTAATCCTAGACTTCCCTGTAGGCTGTAGGAGGTCAGTCAAAACATCTCTTGAGGCTCCTGCCACACTCGAAACCTGCCGCTTTTAAGACGCAGTTCAATCCGTGGGTTGAGAAGATCCCCTGGAGGAGGAAATGGCACCACACTCCAGTATTCTTGCCTGGGAAATCCCTTGGACAGACAGCCTGGTGGGCTACAGTCCATGGGGTCACAAAAGAGTCAGACACAACTTAGTAACTAAACAACACAGTTACATTACCAAACAAGGGTTCCAAAAGTCAATCTATTATCGCCACAAACAAAATTAAACTTGAAGTCCACTCTTGCTCCCATGCGAGACTGTGAGAGAATTTCCATAGCAAGGAAGTCTTATAGGCCATCTTCCCTAAGGATTGAACTCAACCTTTTTGGTTTCTCTTAAACAGTTTCGGTTCAATTAAACATTAAGTGAAACCAGTCCCGACTTTGCTAATGATTTAGACTGTGTGCACGTGTCTACTGCACTTTTACCCCTGTGAGTTTAACAACTTGGTAATAAAATGTAAGGACTGAGAGTTCAGCTGGTTAGCATTCAGGATCCTCAATTCATTTAAAAAAATAAAGTTCTTACATGGATACTCCAAAGCCTCAGTGGAATGCTTAAGGCAGATTCACTAAGGATGTACCTCTGCCGGGCCCATCCATAATATCTGCTCTTAATCCCAAGGGCCAGATTACCAGCCCAGTGATAGAGTAGTTTCCAGTTATTAACGCAGACTCTTTAAACAAATGTTGGAGATTGAGGCAGCTGATAGAGTTGCACAAAAATGCTAGACATCCAAATAAAAATCAAACACTGCAGAAAACATCTGGACATCTGACCAATGGATGAAGACTCTGGAGCTGGTATTTTGAACCCAGTGCTTAGTCCACTGGGTCAGAGTAGCATTGAATAGGGGCAGGGAGCCTGGGTCTTTAAAGTCCATGTCAATGTCATGAGATGTGGGCCCCGAAAAGACAGCATGACCTTGGCAAGGTGACTCTCTGCAGTTGAGGCAACCCACTCCAGTGTTCTTGCCTAGAGAATCCGAGGGATGGGGGAGCCTGGTGGGCTGCCCGTCTATGGGGTTGCACAGAGTCGGACACGACTGAAGCGACTTAGCAGCAGCAGCAGCAGCAACAGCAGCAGCAGCAGCAAGGGGCGAGCAGCTCAGAGTTATCTGCCAACAGCACTTGAATAACTGGGGTGACACATCACAGCCCGGCTACTGCCTCTGGTCTCAGGACTACAACAAATGCTTCTCCACTCCTCGAGTATCTGTTCCAGAGTTTCCTCATCCTCAGCTAGCATAGCTGCCCATCTTACCTGGTGGAATGACCCAGGTCCTTGTCCCTGAGGAGTGCAAGCCCTGGTCACCATGTGCTTCTCAGGCTGGAGTTTCATCCATGGTCCATTTAACATCAACAGGGGTCAAGAGGTACCAAGTAAAGCACCTGGGTTCCATAAGAACTCCCTCTGCTCCCTCTGCTCCACAGCAGCCCCCCTTCCTCCTTATGATCAGGGCCAACTATACTTGCCAAGACAGTGACTCCCCTTCTCCCCTGCTGCTCCTGGAAACAAAGAACCTAAAGTGCCCAGGCCCTGGCCATAGTTAATAGCTCAGTGGAACTATTATTACGCCCCCTGGTGGAAGTGTTTTCCCTTTTGGAAACCAGGGCTTGTAAACTGGCTGAGCCTAGAGTTGCTGGGACAGGAAACACAAGTGGGTCACTGAGAGTCATGGTAAGTGGTCTGCAGCCCCGCGTATTCTTCCTATGGGACACAGCGCCACAGATAGCTCTTTGACTTAAACTGTGTATTGTGTCCTAGAAGACAGTACCCTATGCTCATAAAATACCATCTCCATATTAGTGCTTCAGCTACGCAACCCCAACACTCAAGTGATTGTCAGCTTTGGAAAATATGAATGCCACGGTCTTCAGCCCATAAGTGCACCTCTTCTGCTATAAAGTGGGTTTGACATAACATTACTCTGGATTCTGTGCCAGTCCACTAATCCAACAAACACTCCACAAGCTCCCAGATAGCGGTGCTGGGTGACGCCCCACAAACAGGAATGGCAAACCCACACCTGGAATGTGTCTATTCCTGGCAAAAGAAATCATTGGTTTTCCAGGATGAAATGTATCCAATATAGTCAATATGCCACCAAATGACCAGGTGACCTCCTCCAGGGATGATGGCATATTGGTCACTTAATATTGAGGCCTGTTATTGGTCATGTAGTGGCCAGAGTAGCTAGATCAGGCTTGGTAAGTGGGAGCCCCTGCTCTAGGGCCAGTTCACTGAACTTCATCCCTCCCAGCATGGCTACATCACTCACAAGCCCACCACGCCAGCACTAGGGGAGTCCAATGACGGAGGCTGATAAATGTCAACTGGTAAGTCATTCTGTCTATTTTGTCATCTAGGGTCTTTCTTGTTGAGCATTAAGATATATCAATTTTTAAAATTAATGCTCAACAAGAAAGTCACTAGATGATTATAAAATAGACACAATGCCTTACCAGTTGACATTAACCAGCCTAACATACATTACAAAAAGAGGGAGAAGGCTCAGTAAACCAGTCTGACCCACTTCACAGTACTGTCTACAGCAAGTCCTGCTGCAGCATAAACTGGGACAGTGCAAAATCAGGAACAAACACATTACAGTCTGTGCTTGTGTAAACCGCAGTGATAACAAATATGGCCTCATTTGAGATGAACACAGATGTCTATGCTTCTGTGTTGTGGGTGTCTGTGGAGGAGTGGTGGGTTTTCTAACAGTATAGATATAAAGAACACAATTCCTGAATCTATTCAATCAATGATTAATACATTTTGACCACCTACTGTATCTCCAGCTGAAACTAGCCCTTGAAGAAGAGAAAAGACATAAGACTAAGAGTTTGGCTTTGAAGATTGGAAACTCCGCTGGAGGAGTCAGAAGTAGAAGCAAGGTCTAGAGAAATACAGATCACAAGCTAAGGGATGTGGTGCAGAGTGGGATTACAGAAGGAAGTCAGCAAAGCTGGGAGAGGGATGGCCGAGGGGCAGAGTTCAGGAAAGGGCTTGACCTGGGAGCAACTCTGCTGGGTCAGGACTGGGGTTAGGGCAGATCAAGAGGGGAGACATAAGAGAGCTATGGGGGTGCGAGGGAGGGTGGTAACAAGGTGACTCCTCTGACAAGTGTGGAGCCCTTCTGTTGGAGGAAGAGAAAGTTTTTTAATATGGGGATGGGGCCACAGGGGTTCAAGTTCCTGTGTGAGGGCTGGCAGGTCCCTGGAGCAAGCTGTTTTAGAAGGAGGTGCCTGGCTGTGAGTAGGAGAGTTTTTCTCTGTTTGGGGGCTTCTTCATGAGGATGAACTGAACCAGGCGTGCCAGAGGGTGTATAGGCACATTCTTTCCTGTGACTTTGACAAGAATTCCATCAGCAGCTTGGCCAGAGATGATGCTCAAAACAACTCTGAATGGCAAGTGCAGTTGTGGAAAGCAAACAGGTTTTGGAGTCTGAAAGACTTCAAGTTCTAGTCTGATCGCTCATGAGCAGATGACTTCATCTTTCAGAACCTTAGTTTTTCCAACTATGGAATGGGCATAACACCCATCTCATAGCATTCTTACAAAGGAAGCACCTTAGCACTCAAAGTACTCTATAGCACTCAAAATATTACTTCTTTTCATTCTCTCTTTTTATCAAAACTTCTGATGCTTGATCTTATATAGTAATGTCATGTCAAAACTATCTCATCAACTTCAAAACCATCTCATCCATAGAGACCAAATGCAGGGTAAAAGTTTTGAGTCATTCTTAATTTTTTTTAATTTTATTATTCTTGGCCACACCACATGGCATGCCAGATCTTAGTTCTCTGACTAGGGATTAAACCTAGGACCCCTGCAGTGGAAGTGCAGAGTCTTAACCACAGGACCACCAGGGAAGTCCCTCTTTGTTGATTTAAAAAATTAGAAGTTCCTATCAAATTATGGAACACTGTTTCTTAAAACTGTTTTAAACACAAAGTAATACAATTTATCCACCATATGTATACAAGATAAACATTTTATGTCTTTTATGATCTTGAACTTGAAGCTATATTTTTTAACTTTTAAATTAAAAATTCATTACAAATTTATTTGAGGAAAAGGAAGAGGCTCAAACAGAGATGACAGGGAGACTGAGTGGATTCCTGTAGTAGGAGGGTGTGAGATGTCCATTTTTACTTTAGCATTCAGATTTTCTAGAAAGGCTATTACTGCTTTTTATACTTTAAAAATAATATATTTTTAATTTTTAAGAAATATGACTCTCCCACTTTTATTTCCCTCAAATCAGTCCTGGGCAATCAGCCAGCAGTTTGTATGAGGGAGTGGACAATGCCTGCCATACATACTGTGGGTGTGCAGGAAAGGTCAAGAGGAGGAGCTGACTGTGTAATAAAAAAAGTGGAGGAATATGTGTATATTTCAAATTGTGCCCTTCCCCATCAGAAAGGAAAATACCATTTATCACTCATTCAATCAAAAGGCTTTTTTCCCATCTCTTTTCTGCAAGAGGAACAAAACTCAGATTATTAGAAAAGAAAAAGAAGAAAAAAAAAACCTAGAAGGACAGAAAATAGCCATTTGAAAGAGTTGTGAGATGATGGGTGAAGTTTTTTTCTCACGTTTCATTTCCATCATCATCATATTTGTGCTATAATGAAGGTCGAGAGTCATCTCCTGCAGACTGTGCCCTACTGGAGGCTTTGTGTGTGTGTATTTGTGTGTGGATGTGTGTGTAGTATGTATACATGGATGTGTGTGGATCTATGTATTGATTGTGAACCTGTGTGTGTGCGATGTAGAGGTTGTGTAGAGACTGCAGTGTGTGCAGAGGGTGTGTGTGTGTGAGACAGAAATGTGGATGTGCATGGAGTATGTGCATGAGAGAGAGGGTGTGTATGTGAGGGGTGTGGGTGTGTGTTTTTTTCCTCCTGAACCAAAATTTTAAATTATTAGACTTTTAGTGCATACGAAACATTTTCATAACGTAGGACATATAAGGATGGCAGCACATTGAACTACAACAGAAAATTTCTTATACAACTTTTGAAACATTGATATGCTTTTTTCTCTTGTGTATGAACGGCACCATTAGCTTAAACCAGCTTTGTCGTGGATTAAGTAGGTTAAAAGCAGAGCTGGGTTTCCAGCTAGGGTTGAACACGTGGCTAGGGTTGTGTGTGTGTGGAGGCTGGAGAGTATGCCCAGAGTTGGGTGTTCAGTTTGGAGTGAGAGAGTGAGTCTGGATGTGTGCAGAGTGATGTGAGGTTGTGAGTGTGCAGCGGTGCGTGCATGAACCTCGTTTGTGTGTGTAGTGTGTGCACAGTGCGAGCGGAGTTGGGAGTGTTTGTGCGGCAGGTACGGGGGTGCGGGTGGGGTGGGGATGGGAGGGTAGGGGGATGGGAGAGGGTCGTCTGAGAGGGTGCCCCTTCCCTCCCCTCCTCCGCCCCCTCCTCTCCCTCCTCCGTCCCTCCTCCCACCCCTCCTCCTTCCCCTCCCATCCCCCTCCTCCCGCACCCGGCCCGGCCCGGTCTGCGGCGGCGGGAGCGCGCGGCGCCGCGGAGGCCGCCCCTCTGCGGAAGGCGGCGGGAGAGGGAGGGAGGCAGGGCTGTGCAGGCGTCCAGGCCGGAAGCGC
This sequence comes from Capricornis sumatraensis, assembly GCF_032405125.1. Taxonomy (NCBI): domain Eukaryota; kingdom Metazoa; phylum Chordata; class Mammalia; order Artiodactyla; family Bovidae; genus Capricornis; species Capricornis sumatraensis. Next base: position 35,676,572 of record NC_091089.1, read on the forward strand.
GCGGGGCCCGGCGGGGCGGCCGCGGACATGTGCAAGATGTCGTTCAAGGTGAGCGCCGCGCCTGCCGGAGGGCGCGCCGGGCGGGCGGCCGACCTGCAGCGGCCGGGCTGGCAGCCTCCGTCCGCCCGGAGCCGCGGCGGGCCCGCAGGATGGGGTGGGAGCCGCCCCGAGGTGGGCTGCGGGGACCGGGAGGGAGCGGCCGGGCAGGGCTGCCCCTGTGGTTTGTGATCTGGGGGCGCGGGCTCTGCGGGAAAGGCTTTGCGCACTACTGGCTGCAGGTGCGGTGAGCCGGGCGGCGGGGCGCCGGGCGGCGGGGACTGTCGCCGGGGTAACGGGCGGGCGGGGGCGGGGAAGGAGCCCTGGGTCTGCGCTCCTCGCGGGGACGCGGGCTGCGGCGCCGATTCCTGCGTTTGTGTTCCCGAGCGCCAGCCGCCCCACTGCTGCTTCCTCCCGGAATACTTTTTCGACGCTGGAGCTGAGGGACCAGCGCAGAGCGAGCTGCAATTGATTACCAAAGAGTTCATTAAAGTCATTTATTTAACCCCCGCATTTTCGGGTTCATTTCGGGAAAATGAGGTTCATTGACTTGACTCTATTGAAGATGTTTTTTAAAGTATATTAGTTAAAATGTACTGAGCACATAAAATGTGCCCGACTCTGATCCAGGGGCTCCACGGTTCAAGTTCTGAATCTTCCGGAGGAACCGCGAGATGGTACTTTGCCCCCACCCCCCATCACCATCACCACCACCACCTTTGCTAAGTAAGAAAAGTAACACATGGAGAGGTTAAGTAACTCTTCCCACAACCGTGCAGCCAGTGAGCGAGTGGTGTTCAGACTGAAACCCTAGTGAGTCTGGCTCCATAGCAAGTGTGATCCCAGCTCCTACAATCGCTTATTTAAGCAGAGGAATGACACGGTGAGATTTGCGTGTCAGAAAGATCTCAGGCTACAATCTGGGCTTGGGCTTCCCAGGTGGCTCAGTAGTCGAGAATCCGCCTGCAATGCAAGAGACACTGGTTTGATCCCTGTGTCGGGAAGATAACCCTGGAGAAGGAAATGGCAACGCACTCCAGTATCCTTGCCTGGGAAATCCCATGATTACAGGAGCCTGACTGGCTGTGGTCCATGGGGTCACAAAAGAGTAGGAAATGACTTAGGGACTAAACAACAGTTGAGAGAATAGAACTGAGCTGGGAGACCAGCCAAGACTGTGTTGGGGACATCTTGTTAAACGGTACCAGACTAGGGGACAGATTTTGAGAATGGAAAAAAACAGACAAACGTTGAGTGACTTAAACATTTTTAATCAGCAGAATTCAGTGATTGATGTTATTCACTGGGTTAGGGAAGGGCAGAGAGATAAAGATAAAATGTTTGGTGTGGGACATGTTTCAGGATGGAGGTGAGTCCAGGTAGAGATGTTGGTTAGACAGATGTGCAGACTGGGAGCCCAGGAGGCTAGTCTAGGCAGGAAACAGAGATGACATTTAAGAGTGAGCAGTGTTAAATGCTCGTTGAACCCGTGGGAATGAATGTGGCTGCCCAGTGAGATCATGTAAAGGTAATAAATTAGAGGACTGAGAACAAATTCTTAAAGAACCTCAGGACTTAAGAATGAGCAGAATAAGAGAAACCCATTGAGAAAACGGGGTGGGGGGCTGGGGGACGGCAGACAGAAATGTATGAGAAAAATCAAAAGCATGTGCAGCCATTAAGCCAAGAATCTCTAGCCTTTCAATAAAGGTGGAGAGGGATGCAGAATTAAATACCTCAGAGAAATCAAACAAGCTAAGAATCGAAAAGTGCCCATTGAACTTAGTAACAGAGCAGGCTCTGGTGACCTTGTTGAGAACAGTTTCAATGCAGTATCATGTTCAGAAGCCAGACTGTAATAGCTTAAAAAGAGAGCGGGTGGAAACCACAAATGGAGAGAACTCTTTCAAAAAATTGGAAACAGTGACTGCGGTGGGAATCCAGACTTGGCCAAGGGTTTGTTTGCTTTAAAATGGTAGAGACTTGAGCATCTTTATTTTTTTATTATTATTATTTTTGGTTGCACCACACAGCTTGGAGGATCTCAGTTCCACTGAAAGTGAAAGTAGTTCGTTCAGTTACGTCCAACTCTTTGCAACCTGATGGGCCATACAGTCCATGGAATTCTCCAGGCCAGAATACTGGAGTGGGTAGCTGTTCGCTTCTCCAGGGTATCTTTCCAACCCAGGGATTGAACACAGGTCTCCTGCATTGCAGGCAGATTCTTTACCCTCTGAGCCACCAGGAAAGCCCAAGAATACTGGAGTAGGTAGCCTATGCCTTCTCCAGTGGATCTTCCCGACCCAGGAACCCGTGTCTCCTGCATTGCAGGTGGATTCTTTACCAGCAAGGATTGAACCCAATCCCTCAGTGAAAGCATGGACTGCCAGGGAAGTCCTGATCATCTTTAAATGATAATAGACATTTCAACAGTAAACAGACAACCCAGTTTTGAAATGGGCAAAGAATCTCAATAGAAGTTTCTCCCAAGGAGATATACAAATGGCCAATAAGCCACTGACAGTAGCCTTTCACTGTTCACTTTCATGCATTGGAGAAGGACATGGCAACCCACTCCAGTGTTCTTGCCTGGAAAATCCCAGGGACGGAGGAGCCTGGTGGGCTGCAGTCCATGGGGTCGCTAAGAGTCGGACATGACTGAGCAACTTCACTTTCACTTTTCATTTTCATGCATTGGAGAAGGAAATGGCAACCAACTCCAGTGTTCTTGCCTGGAGAATCGCAGGGATGGGGGAGCCTGGTGGGCTGCCGTCTATCGGGTCGCACAGAGTCGGACATGACTGAAGCGACTTAGCAGCAGCAACAGCAGCCATCAGGAAATGCAAAGCAAAACTGCAGTGAGACACCACAGTCACACCTTTTAGGATGATTACAGTCAAAAAGACAGACAGTGACAAACATTGGCAAGAATCTGGAGCAAGTGAAAACAACAACAAAAAGAAGAATGTGGAGAAATTGAAAACGACAACAACAAAAGAACATGGAGAAATTGGAACCCTCCTACATTACTTGTAGGAATGTAAAATGATACAGCAATAATAGAGAACAGTCTGGTCATCCTTCAAAAAAATTAACCGTAGAGTTGCCATATGACCCAACAATTCTGCTTCTATATGTATATGCAGGAGAAACGAAAACATATGTCAGGAATTTATATCTCATGGTGGTAGAGACTGGGAAGCCCAAGATCAAGCTGCTGACAGTTTTAGTTTCTGGTGAGAGCCTACTTCCTGCCTTGCAAGCAGCTACTTTCTGAATGTATCCTCAGATGAGTGAGAGAGTGAGCTCCAATGTCTTTCTTTGTAAAGGCACTAGCCCCACCATGGGAGCTCCACCCTCACGGCCTAATCTAAACCTAATTACCTCCAGACATCACACTGTGGGGTTAGGACTTCAATATATGAACTCGGAGAGGAGAGGACACAAAGATTCAGACCATAATATGGTGTATCCATATGATGGATCATTCAGCCAGCAAAAGGAATGAATCTCTCATACATGCAGCAATGGGGATGGACCTTGAAAACATTATGTTAAGTGAAAAAGGCCAGACACAAAAGGCTCCATGTTACAGGGTTCCATTTGTATGGTGTTAGTTACTAATCGTGTCTGACTCTTTTGCAACCCCATGGACTGTAGCCCACCACGCTTCTCTGTTCATGGAATTCTCCAGGCAAGAATACTGGAGTGGGTTGCCATTCCTTACTCCAGGGGATCTTCATGACCCAGAGTTCGAACCTGGTGACTCCTGCATTGCAGGCAGATTCTTTACCGTCTGAGCCACTAGGGAAGCCCCCCCCCCAACCCCATTTATATGAAGTGTCCAGAATAGGCAAATCCATAGAGACAGAAATAGATTAGTGGTTGCCAGGAGCTGGGGGAGAAGGGGGTAATGGAGAGTGATTGTTAATAGGTATGAGGTTTCTCCTAGTTGATGAAAATATTCTGGGATAAGGTGATGGTTGTAAAACCTTGAGATTAAAATAAAAACCACTGAATTATATGCTTTAAAAAGATGGGTTTTGGTGGGGGGTTGGCAGTCTATTTGGTTTTTCCTTTTGAATTTTTTATTTTGTATTGGGGTGCAGCCAGTTAACAATGTTGTGATAGTTTCAGGTGAATGGTGAAGGGACTCAGCCATACATATACATGTATCAATTCTCCCCTGAATCCCCCTCTAAAAAGATGAATTTTATGGTATTGGGTTGGCCAAAAAGTTCATTTGGGTTTTTCATCATAGTTATGGAAAAACTTGAATGAACTTTTTGGCCAGCCCAGTATGTAAAGTATTAGTTCTAAAACTAAAATAAGTCATGTCTGACTCTTGTGACCCCACAGACTGTAGCCTACCAGGCTCCTCTGTCCACGGGATTTTCCAGGCAATAATACTGGAGTGGGTTGCCATTTCCTTCTCTAGGGAATATTGCCCACCCAGGATCAAACCCGGGTCTCTTGCATTGCAGGCAGATTTTTTTACTGACTGACCCAAGTATCTCAGTACAGAAGTGTTTTAAGATGGCAGCAGGGAGTGCTGAGAACGCTTCTGTGTGGAGAGGATGGTCGAGCTGAGTGCTGGAGTTCTCAGAGGCGGGAGAGCAGAGACACTGATCGAAGGCCAGGATGAGCTCAGAATTTGGGGTGGGCAGAAGGGAAGGTGCCAACATTTTCAGTGAAGAAGGAAAAACGATCCAGAGGCCACAGCTACCTTGAGGTGAGGCAGAGGATGAGCAGGTGGGATGGCCTGAGTCTTGAAGCAGCAGAGATGTGTACACCTGCTGAGAAGGGCTGTCTGGAAGCCAGGTGAGGAGGGTCCAACCCCATTCCCCATCCTAGGGTTGCTCTGGGAGCAGGTTCAGCACCCCCTCTCCACACTCCCCTCCCCCACACCCCACCCAGGGAGACAGGAAGCTTGGTGCTAGTTGAAGGAGGAAGGCGGTTGATTATTTTAGAAAGTAGAGGAGTTCTAAAAGGCACAGAGAGATTTGAGGGGCAGTGGGGGAGAGTCGCAGGCTGGCTGACTGTGTACCAGCCCCAGCTAATATGTCGTTTAGTCGCTCAGTCGTGTGACTCTTTTACGACCCCATAGACTGTAGCCCACCAGGCTCCTCTGTTCATGGGATTTTCCAGGCAAGAATTCTGGAGTGGATTGCCATTTCCTTCTCCAGGGGATTTTTCCCAACTCAGGGATCAAACCCGTGTCTCTTACGTCTCCTGCACTGGCAGCTTTACCACTAGTGCCAGAAGGTGCCCACAGCCCACGATAAAAATACAGGACGTCCCTGGTGCTCTAGTGGTTAAGACTTCCTCTTCCAGCGCAGGGTGTGTGGACTTGATCCCTGGTTGAGGAGCTATAAGATTCCACTTGCTTCTTGGCCAAAAATATAAGACATAAGACAGAAGCAGTATTGTAACAAATTCAATAAAAACTTCCCAAAAATGGTCCACATCAAAAAAAAAAATAAATAAAGAATCTTTTTAAAAAAATAGCAACTTTTGGGAATTCTCTGGTAAGTCCTGTGGTTAGGACTCAGTACTTTCACTGCCTGGGGCCCATCCAGGTTCAGTCCCTGGTTGGGGAACTAAGATCCCACAACCACTTTTATTGTACATTTTTGGAAGGGTTTTTACAATACTGCTTTTAAAATTATTTAGCAACGAATAATCTTTATATTAGACTTCTCTGGTGGCTCAGTGGTAAAGAATCCACTTGCCAGTGTAGGAGACACAGGTTCGATCCCTGGGTTGGGAAGATAACCTAAAGAAGGAAATGGCAACCCACTCCAGTATTCTTGCCTGGGAAATCCCATGGACAGAGGAGCCTGGCGGGCTACAGTCCCTGCGGTCGTAAGAGTCAGACGTAAATGAATAACTAACAACAGAAACCTTTAATTTACATTTGCCCATGCTGCTGCTGCTGCTCAGTTGCATCAGTCGTGTCCAACTCTGTGCGACCCCATAGACGGCAGCCGAGCAGGCTCCTCTGTCCCTGGGATTCTCCAGGCAGGAATACTGGAGTGGGTTGCCATTTCCTTCTCCAGTGCATGCATGCATGCTAAGTCGCCTCAGTCATGTCCGAGTCTATGCGACCCTATGGACAGCAGCCAATCAGGCTCCTATGTCCACAAGATTCTCCAGGCAAGAATACTGGAGTAGGTTGCCATTTCCTTCTCCACATTTGCCCATGATTTTTCTGCAATTCAGTAGTTCTTGTATAGTGGGAAAATCAGACCTGCAGATTATATTGTGTCAGCAATATTGTGAATATCAGTTCTAGCAATTGACATGTTAACATTTTGTAGATATTGAATGATGTTTTCATTGACTCTGTTTTGGAGCCATTGTTTCATTTTCGTAGGTGACTGAAAACTTGGAGGCTCTAGGCCTTTTGTTTCCAAGGCCTGCATTGAAAAGACTCAGCTGTTGGCTGAGTCTGTGGGTGGATAAACAGAGCTTTAGAAACCACAATTTAGCTTCTTCTCGATGACTCAGAGTCACCACTTGTAGGACTATTTGCTTCTGAACCACCAGGACACTCGTTTTATCCTTTCTCCATTATGTTGTCAACAGTCTCTTCTCACTGGTAGTTCTTTGCCTTCAGTAAATTTCTTCTATCAACGTTTTGTTGTTGTTCAGTTGCTCAGTCCTGTCCAACTCTTTGCGACCCCATTGACTGCAGCATGCCAGGTTTCCCTGTCCTTCACCGTCTCCCAGAGTTTGCTCAGACTCATGTCCATTGAGTCGGTGATGCCATACAACCATCTCATCTTCTGTTGCCTCCTTTTCCTGCCTTCAATCTTTCCCAGCATCAGAGTTTTTTCTAATGAGTTAGCTCTTCTCATCAGCTTTGGCCACCTCATCTGAAGATCTCACTCATTAGAAAAGGCAACTGCTAATTTTTTCTGGTTGGGAAAAGAGATACATGTTTTCTGGAATTGTTTTTAAAGTAAAAAGAACTCAGATTGCAGGTCTGAGTCTTTTTTTGTGGAAGAAAGCTCATGGAATTCAGTACATTGACTTTTGTCTCTCAGTTCAATTCAGTTCAGTTGCTCAATCATGTCCGACACTTTGTGACCCCATGGACTGCAGCATGCCAGGCTTCCCTGTCTATCACCAACTCCTGGAGCTTGCTCAAACTCACGTCCATCGAGTCAGTGATGCCATCCAACCATTTCATCCTCTGTCGTCCTCTTCTCCTGCTTTCAGTCTTTCCCAGCATCAAAGTCTTTTCCAGTGAGTCAGTTCTTCCCATCAGGTGGCCAACGCATTGGAGTTTCAGCTTCAGCATCAGTCCTTCCAAAGAATATTCAGGACTGATTTCCTTTAGGATTCACTGGTTGGATCTCCTTGCAGTCGAAGGGCCTCTCAAGAGTCTTCAACACTACAGTTCAAAAGCATCAATTCTTTGGTGCTCAGCTTTCCTTATAGTCTAACTCTCACATCCATACATAACTACTATAAAAACCATAGCTTTGATTAGATGGACCTTTGGTGGCAAAGTAATGTCTCTGCTTATTCATATGCTATCTAGGTTGGTCATAGCTTTTCTTTTGTCTTTATAACAGCTATTTCAACTACTCAGGATTTATTCTTCTGGGCTGAGGTTGCCAGAAGTCCAGCACAATTTGTAAGTTAGACCCTAACCCAGTGAGGGGGAGTCACTATTTCAGAGGATAGATCACTAAATAAAGAATAATACCTGGGTCTTTCTTGATCATGTCTTACCCGAGAGGATTTGTTGTTATTTAGTTGCTGAGTTGTGTTCAGCTCTGCGACCCCATGGACTGTAGCTTGCCAGGTTCCTCCATCCATGGAATTTCCCAGGCAGAAATACTGGAGTGGGTTGTCTTTTCCTCCTCCAGGGGATCTTCCTGACCCAGGGATCGAACCGGCATCTCTTATGTCTCCTGCATTGGCAGGCGGGTTCTTTACCACTGAGTCACCAGGGAAGCCCCGAATGCGTTTCCATATTGGTGGTGGAAATTTCTCATGCCTTGGCCAGACATACAGGAACTTACACTTTCGACCCTTCCTTGTTCTGAAAGTATGTAAGTTATCTCAGAATCAACTCCAGTTCATCAATCATCTGAAATTACTTGGATGAGCCACAGGAAAATAAATCAACAAAGCCATGTATTTTTATTGACAGCTTTATTGAAATATAGATCACATACCATATAACTCACCCAGTTAAACTGTCCATTCCGGTGGCTTTTTTTTTCTAGCATATTCAGAGTTGTGCAACCATGAGTACCATCTATTTTAGAATATTTTAATCAACCCCAAAAGAAACTGTGTACCTGTTAGCAGTCACTGTATTCTTCTAAATAGCGTCGTTTCAGAAAACTGCTGAACTACTTTCAACTGCTGAACTACTTTCTACCTCTATCAATTAGCCTCTGCTGAACATACATATGTTAAACAGACTTTAAACATGGTCTTGAGTTCTGAGTTTGGAGACACCTGTGTTATACAGGGCTACCTCTATGGCAGAATCCCTGAGTAGATAAATCACTTACTTTTTTGTGTGTGTCAGATGTTTAGCTTTTTGGAAAAACCACAGTGTTTTTAAATTATTTTTTAATATCTCATTTATTTGGCTGCCTCGGGTCTTGGTTGCGTCATAAGGGATCTCTCTTGTGGCGCGTGGACTCTCTAATCGTGGCACGTGGGCTCAGTAGTTGCAGTGTACAGGCTTAGTTGCTCCTTGGCATGTGGGATCTTAGTTCCCCGACCGGAGATTGGACCAACTTCCCCTGCATTGCAAGGTGGATTTTTAACCACTGGCCCACCTGTGGAAGTCCCCTAAATTATCTACTTTTTCTCTGTGGTTTCCTATCATTTACAGAAGTGTAATGATACTTGCAACACAGGTTTAACGGTCAGTTAATGTTTTTAAAGTGACTCTGTAAATTTCAGCCATTTAGCACAAAGTGGAATGGTAAGATCTCAAAAACCTCCTTCTGCACAGTGGTCTCTCCACCCTTCTTTTCTCCTCATTTAATGTGGCTTCTAACACCAGAGAAATTCATCATTGAACAAAGCCAGTGTTCTCTTGATTAAATTAATTATACACACTTAAAGTCCACATGATTCTCAACTGTTTCTTAAGCCAATAATTGAGATCTCTACCCCCTCTTAGCTTTTAATCAAAATTCCATTTCTGTACAAGTAACAACTTCCCTTCTGTGTTTCTCTCCCCTTCCTTCCGGTATTTAATTTCTGGTAGTGTGCTAATGAGCAGTGTGTGAGCCAAACTTCTAGCAGTAAAGGGGGGCTGGGGGAGGAGAAGAGAAGATGGCGTATGTGGAAGGCTGTGCCCTGGTTTTCTCACAAGGTATAAGGTATAGGATCTCAGACTCTGGACCCAAACAAACTTAGCTTTGAATCCTAGCTCTGTTACTTTCTAGCTGGATGACCTTGAGTAAGTCATTTCTGTGCCTCAGTTTCCTCATCCTAAAATTGGGAACAGTAGCATCTACCTTGTGAGATTGTTCTGGGAATTAAAAGTGTTGAGAGCAACGAGAGTGCTCAGCACGCTGCCTGACACAGAGCACTACCCAGCATAGCTTGTCGCTGCTGTAACTCGTCATATCACGCCGATAACCTGACGCCAGAGACGCGGAAAACCAAGAAAGAGGTTAAATAATCATCACAGGGTTGGTGAAGTGCCTTAGGATTTGTGTGAGGCATTTTCACATGCATCGGCTCCTTTCAAGGCTTAAGGGCTGCCCTTATAAACCGCTTGTTAAGATTATGTGCATATTGTGCCCAGAGGAAGTTTGGAAGTTTACCAAGCAATGTGGTCTGTAAAGAGAAAGAAGGCCAGGGGACTTTCTCTGTTGGCATTAGAGGAGCTTGGCATGAGGTTAGGAAGGGGGTCACTGGGGAGGCCACTGCCTGTTTCTTGCTGTCTCAAGAGGAGACTTCTGCAGGAGGCAGGCAGTGGGATGGCTGAAAGCCTAGCCTCAAGCTCCAGACTGCCTGGGGCTGCAGCCTGCCTTGTTGTTCTCACTTATGTCATCTGAGCAGTGGGGTAGTAATGTTCCCACTTCACTGAGCTGTGTTGCAGAGGGTGTGCCAGTGGTATGGAATAAGCACTTGGTAAGAAATAGCTTGGGCTTCCCAGGTGGCGCTAGTGGTAAAGAACTCACCTGCCAGTGCAGGAAACATGAGACACAGGTTCAATCCCTGGGTGTGAAAGATCCCCGGAGGAGGGCATGGCAACCCACTCCAGTCTTGCCTGGAGACTCCCATGGACAGAGAAGCCTGGTGGGCTACAGTCCATAACGTCACGAAGAGTTGGACACGCCTGAGCAACTAAGCACAGGAGGACTCTGCTTTTAGAGCTTACATTTCTTGAGTGTTTACTATTGAAGTCCATTTGCACATATTACCTCATTTATCCTCTAACAACCCATGACAGAGGCACAGTTGACCCTGTGTCTGCAGATTCTGCATCTGTGGATTCAACCACAGACCAAAAATATTCAGAAAATTTCAGAAAGTTCCAAGCAAGAGAGCTTGAATTTGCCCTGCACTAGCAACTATTTACATAGCACTTACATCGTGTAGGGTATCGTAAGTAACCCACAGATGATTTAAAGTATATGAGAAGATATGTGTAGGTTATATGCAAATACTGTGCCGATTTATATAAGAGACTTGAACATCCACAGATTTTGGTATCTGCAGGCAGTCCTGGAACCAATCCCCCAAGGATATTGCCTATACTAGCAGATACTTTCCTGGGACACAGAGGACTTAAATAACCTCCCCAGTCACAGAACAGGGATGCAGCGGGGTCAGGACTTGAACTCGGCTCTCTCTTACCCCAAATCAACAACTTTCTCATGCCTCCACCTGCCAGTAAATCAAGCCCTGGGGGGAAAATGAAAGATTTACACCCTTTCCCAAAGCTCAGTTTCTGGAACCTTCTACAAAACGGGGATGTCTAGCCTGTGCAGGAGAGGAATCCCTGAGGCTATTCTAAAGGCAGGAGAGGCTCCTGGCTGGAGAGCTTGTTATGACAATAGAAGCTTGTGGTTTACAGATGGTTTTTGAAAGGCATTTGGGGTTAAACTGAAACAGAATCACCGAAAATGATTTACAGTTTACTTCTCTCAAGTTCTCATTTCCGGAAAAGCCAGCAGAGCTGTTTCCATGGTGCATATTAAATTCTCTTCCTGATTCACCCTCCCATACTTCATCCTGGCCTCGTGCAGTGTTTCTTATTAAAGGGGCATTGTTTCATGATTTATATACAAGTCAAACCAGCCTGCTATGGCTTCTCGCAGTCACAGCTGTAACATCAGGCCCAGCCTGGGGTAAAAGCCACAGACACTGGGTGTGAAAACTGAGACAGTACAGTTTACACCTTCAGGGGAAGCAAATGGTTCACCTGCAATTTAAGGTGAATTTTTTCCCCTCCTAACAGAGCCAGGAAAGCATTGCAAGTATGTTTGTAATCTGCTTATCACTCCCTGCTTCGCCACACTCTCATCCAAGAATGCACAAGAACACTAACTTGGGTACGTGCTGAAGGGCTTCTCAAGTGAAATCCTCCCACCCCAGATGCTGCCACCCCTCTGCCACCCCTGACTTTCACTGTGTGGGCTCCTCGGAGCAGCCAAAACTGTTGGTGTCTGCTTTTTAACTTATTGATGGTGAGTTAGGCACTGTTAGGGTTTCCCTCGTAGTTCAGTTGGTAAAGAATCCGCCGGCAATGCAGGACACCCCGGTTCAATTCCTGGGTCGGGAACATCAGCTGGAGAAGGGAATCTAGTATTCCTGGGCTTCCCTTGTGGCTCAGCTGGTAAAGAATCTGCCCGCAATGTGGGAGACCTGGGTTCAATCCCTGGGTTGGGAAGATCCTCTGGAGAAGAGAAAGGCTACCCACTGCAGTATTCTGGCCTGGAGAATTCTGTGGACTGTATAGTTCATGAGGTCGCAAAGAGTCAGACACGACTGAGCAACTTTCACTTTTCACTGGGTCTGTATGTAAAAACGTATCAATATTCTTAGAAGACTATTGCATATAAGACTCTCTGGGTCAGAGGAGTGCTTTGAAGAAAGAAGGTGTTGGTCGCTCAGTCATGTCCGACTCTTTGCGACCCCATGGGCTGTAGCCCCCCAGGCTCCTCTGTCCATGGAATTCTCCAGGCAAGAATACTGGAGTGGGTAGCCTTTCCCTTCTCCAGGTAATCTTCCTGACCCAGGGGTCAAACCCAAGTCTCCCCGTGTTGCAGGAGGATTCTTTACCATCTGAGCCACCAGGGAAGCCCTGAGATGAGTGCTTTAAGCCCACCAAAAAAAAGTATTTTTGTTAATTTGAATACTAAAAAGTTTCCTGTGAATTCGTCATTAGTAGCAATACTCTGATTTTAATTTTGCCTGTTGGTTCTAACTTTGTAAAGAAAGTGGATAGAAGGAAGGAAACTAGCGTTTATAAGTGCATATAACATGCCAGATACAGTATTAGCCAATTAACCTACATCATTTTTTTAAATTTACTTCTATTTTTTAGTTGCAGTATAATTGCTTTACAGTTATATGTTAGTTTCTGCTGTACAATAGCATGAATCAGCTGTAAGTATACATATTAATATATCCCCTCCATCTTGAGCCTCCCTTAACCTACATCATTTAATTTTTACCATAAACTTCAGGGCATGTCATGTGATCTCCATCTAACCAAGAGGAAACCAGGACTTATGGGGCCAGTCCATTGCCTAAAGCCAGACCTGAAACCCAGAGCTGTCTGGTTCTGCCTGTCCTTCCGCCCTCACCAGGGACTTTTCTCTGCAAATCCAAATCAATGCATTTTAGAGAAGGAGGTGGTGCTTCAGTCAGCTCTGCCACTCTGATTCTGGATAACAGTTTTCCACCTCTGTTCCTTCCATAGTCATGGTTTCAGGGTTAACTTAGCAACTTTAAAACGACCTCACATTGGAGTGAAAGACCCACCTGAGGTCGCATAGCAACATTTCCTGCCCAGAGTTCTTTGTTCTCAACAGAAACCCCTGGCAAGTTCCAGCTGAATCAAAGAACTTTTGGTAGAGGGAGAATGAGGCATTTACCCAGGCGGCTGGAAGTGAGTAGAAAGCATTGACTACACAGAAAGTTAGTTTGTCTCTCACTCAGTCATATCCATCTCTTTGCAACACCATGGACTGTAGCCCGCCAGGCTTCTCTGTCCTTGGGATTCTCCAGGCAAGAATACTGGAGTGGATAGCCATTTCCTTCTCCAGAGGATCTTCCTGACCCAGGGATTGAACCCAGGTCTCCCCCATTGCAGGAGGATTATTTACCATCTGAGCCAAAGAAAAGATGCTGGTAAACTCAGAATTGGGAGAGATTTCCCTCCGCTTAGAGATAAGAGACATTTGGGAACGTGGCAGGGAAGAAATAGCAGTTAAGCAGAACCTTGGCCTTGAAGGATGGGGGAAAATTCTTTCAAGCAAAAAGGAAACTGTAAACAAAGACACAGAGGCAGGAAAGTGAGACATTGGTGGGAAATGGAGTATATTAATAGTGGTGCGTAATCAACAACCCTGCTCTCTGCCACAGCCCCAGGGCTCGGGTTACCCGCATCCCACAGCCAAGTACACAATGTTGACCCGCTGCGGGAGGAGCACTCTTTCCAATGAGCAGACACATCTGGAAACCCTCCATTTTGAATGGCAGCACGTGTTTACATAGCAGTGGTCACATTAATGAAGGTCAATTTTAAAGATTCTGTTTCATTTTGCTTCTGCAGAAGGAAACCCCCCTTGCCAATGCGGCATTCTGGGCAGCGAGGAGGGGCAACCTGACTCTGCTCCGCCTGCTACTGAACAGCGGCCGTGTGGACGTGGACTGTAGGGACAGTGTATGGACCGGTCCATTCGGTACCCGCATGCTAGGAGCTGGCTGTCCCCCGCTGGCATGAGAGCGCCTGCTGAATACCCTGCCCTTCACAGCGCTGGTCCCCTTTTTCATGTGCTTGTCCCCTTTACCATGTGTTTGCTTGCCTCATCCTTTTCAACAAGTCCAAAGCATCACTGTTATTGTTCAGTCGCTCAGTCATGTCCAACTCTTTGCGACCCCATGGACTGCAGCCCGCCAGGCTTCCCTGTCCTTCGCTATCTCTCCTGGAGTGTGCTCAGACTTATGCATAGTACCTTGGGGAAACATATCAAGGAAACCGTTATCTGCATCAGACAGGAGCGGTCACAGCAGGGGAAGAGATAGGTCACTGGGAAATCAGAATTGGCCCAGTCCAAGAAGAAAAGGGGTAGGGGGTGATTCAGAGTAGAAGGAGGCTGCCATGGATGGAGGAGTTGGATTTTTTCTGCTGAGAGATAAAAGCCCCCCACCCAACCTCATTTCCCTCTACCTTTGCAAACATCAATTCACTCATCAGCGATGGCGGGGAGCTAAAACAGGTCCTCCCACCCGCTGGCAACATCACTTGCGGAGTCCTTCCCTTCCCAGCCAGAGGCAGTGATCTCTGTTCTCAGCAGGACTTGACGTCACGTCTCTGGGGCCTGAGAGGAGGAGAGAGAGGAGAGGTTTTGATTTTAGGGATTAAATAGAAATGTTTTCACAGGAGGCTTCTTGTTTTCCTGAAAACAGGGTGCGCCATTTCCAGCTTTTATTACACAAATTTGGTAGGTGATATCAGCCACCAGCCCAAGTGAGGTATCAAAGTTTGCTCCCCTGTGCCCCCTGGAGCATTGGCACAGGACAGCTCAGGGTGCACCTCCGGACCCACGTGTAATTTCCTCCCCACTTGCTCTGTGTCCCAGAGTCAAGCTCTCTGGCTTGCCCTCAGGCACTTACTTTCCTCCCACCGCCAGTAGGGTTTGGCCAATGGGAGTGTTGGTGGGAATCAGAGGCTGGGAGCACAAGGATGTTGGGGAGTCCAGCCCCCGTGTCGTGTCTGGCAGCAACACCCTCACCCTATCTGTCCAGGGAGCCACCACCTGCCTCTCGTGCTTTGGGGCCTGGGCTGGTATCAAAGCCCCACTGTCCTTCCCTCCCAGTCCTGTTCTTTGTGGTTTCCTTACATCCAGAGCATAGCTTTATAAATAGTCTCTTTATTATGCTTTCTTCCAGTTATCCCAGTTTGAATGTACCGTCTGTTCTTTGCCAGGACCCAGACTGATGCGGAGTCTTGGGCATCTGTGAACTTGTTGTCTGGTCTTACTGGGGGCTTGCTGGGCAGCAGTGCCATACTGGATAGATCTGGAGTGGGAACACCCGAGTTCATTGTGGTCTCACCCACTGACCATGTTGATGACCAGTTACTCCTTTTTCTTAAAGTCACCCCTTTCCAGACACCCCTGACTTCCAGCTTTGTGTCCCTTCCTACATCCACAGATCCCACTTCTTCATTCTCTTTCTCCTTTGTCCCAACCTCTGACTTTTTCTCAGTTGACCATGTTATAGAAGTGAAATGCAATCCATAAGGAAGCATTTGGGGGTAATTTGTTTTATTCATCTTCCCTTACTTTAATATAGATGAAGCCTGACATTTAAAATTTTCTTTGTGAAATGTCCAAGTTAAGTGCTCTGTACTTCCTCTAGCTCTTGATTGATTTGTATTTTGAGAACAATGTGCCCATGATAGAAAATTTTTCTTTTTTTTAATTAATTGTAATTGGAATATAGTTGGTTTACAATGTTGTTTTTCTGCTGTACAGCACAAGGAATCAGCTATACGTATACATGTATCCCCTCTTTTTTTGGATTTCCTTCCCTTTTAGGTCACCGCAGAGCATTGAGTAGAGTTCCTTGTGCTAAACAGTGGGTTCTCATTATTCAAGTCCTTGAATCATTTTTTAAATTATTTATTTATTTTATGTATTCATTTTGGCTGTGCTAGGTCTTCACTGCTGTGAGGGCTTTTGTCTAGTTGCGGAGAGCAGGGGTCACTCTCTAGATACTGTGTGCAGGCTTCTCATTGTAGTGGCTTCTCTTGTCGGACCACAGGCTCTGGGACACGAGGGCTTCAGTATCTGTAGCACGTGGGCCCAGTTTTGCAGCTCTGGGGCTCTAGAGCACAGTCTCAGTAGCTGTGGAAAACGGGCTTAGTTGCTCTGCGGCATGTGGGATCCTCCAAGATCAGGGATCCAATCTGTGTCTCCTGCTTTGGCAGGCAGATTCTTTACCACTGGACCACCAGGGAAGCCCCAGGTCCTTGAACCTAAAGGTAGCGAAGACCTTGGGAATCATCTCATCCAATCCCTCATTTTAAAGATGAAGCAAATGAGCCCTGAAAATTGTGAGCAGTGTGCCCCTCGGTGTGCTAGTGGCCCCCAGGGCTCCTGACTCTCACTTCTGTAGTCTCTCATTGCATCTTTACCTGAATCAGTTTGAAGACAAAGAATTCTAAACTCAGAAAACCGACTAGTGTCACTCAACCCACCTTTTTGCATTAATAATGGTGTTTTGGCTCAGGAATCATGTCATAGGAGTCATAAAATAAGGCCATTCCGTTGCTGATTCCTCAAAATACAGTAGCCTTGGCTCACTTGGACTGTTTCTGACGGTAATGGAAGTAAGCGAATGTTTAAATTGAAAACTCCAGCCTCCGCAGTTTGTCCTTTTGCTTTCTCCTGCATCGTCTGCATTATAAGATTACTCATGAGGCAGTTTTCTTTACTGTGGAAGCTGTTGGGCTCAGCTCAGCCGTGTCCTGGGAGGAGCTGACCTTGGCAGCCTCTTCTCCGGGTGCCTCTCTGACGTCACAGTGGCCTAACTGCTCACGTGTCTCTCCTCCCCCCAGCATGGCACCACGCTCCTCATGGTCGCCTCCTATGCTGGCCACATAGACTGTGTGAAGGAGCTTGTCCTGCAGGGAGCGGACATCAATCTCCAGAGAGAGGTAGGTCAGGTTGGCACGTGAATAATAGTAATGCTGGTGACACAGCTGTGAAGTTTACACAGTAGTGAATTGCTAAGAAGGACTCAATGGACATGAATTCAAACAAACTCTGGGACATAGTGGAGGACAGAGGAGCCTGGTGTGCTGCAGTCCATGGGGTTGAAAAGGGTTGGACATGACTTAGTTATTGAACAACAAGGACTAGAGTACAGCCATCCCAACAAATCTGGGGGGATTGGTTCCATGACACCCCCCCATCCTGTGGATACCAGAAGCCACTGATGCTCAAGTCCTTTATATAAAATAGCATAATATTTGCATATAACTACACACATCTTCCCATATACTTCTAACATCTCTAGATTACTTATAATACCTATGCTCAGTTGCTTCAATCATGTCCAACTCTTTGCAACCCTATGGACTGTAGCCCATGAGGCTCCTCTGTCCCTGGGATTCTCCAAGTAAGAATACTGGAGTGGGTTGCCATGCCCTCCTCCAAAGGGATCTTCCAGACCCAGAGATTGAACCCACATCTTCTGTTCTCCTGCATTGCAGATGGATTCATTACCCACTGAGCCACCTGGGAAGCCCACTTATGTAAACAGTTGCTGGTGCATGGGAAAAAAAGTTAGAACTTTTTCAATTTTTTTTCTGTGGTTCACTGAATCCATGAATGCAGAACTTACTGATACTGAAGGATGGTTCTAATCGTTGCTTTTTTCCTATGTGACATCAAGCCCAGGTTGCAGACTGTGTTGTGTCTAAAGAAGGCCCAGGAAGGGACCATTGGTTGTACTTTAACTGAACCAAACTTCTCAGGCCCTTGTTGCATCTGACGTGACCAAACCTCCTTAAACAATTCATATGGTTCACCCGGAGCCTAAGTCAGTTCTTTCTTTCCTTGGGATGAGATGTTATAGAATGTATAGGATTTTCATAGAGATCTTTATATTTTTAGAAGGATCAGGTCACCCACCTGTTGTTAGGGAGGCTTAGTGGCTAACCTACCTCAGCCATCCTCACCAAACCGTGTCTGCAGAGGGCTTCTCTGATCAGCCATGTATTACATAGGTTTTCCCTCCAAAATACCACATGGTGAATATCAGACTGAAATGGGAGCCTGTTTGCACACTTATTCAAGGGAGTCCCAACCAGCCAGAGGATCCAGTCTTGGTCCGATGCAGAGCAGTGGAAGGCTGGGCATTCAGGCCTGGGGAGACTGCATGTATTTCCAGACCAGTTCAGGGCCTGATGAGTTCACCTTTGTGGAGTCACATCCAGGGTCACACCTAGCGTGAACGTGACCTCAGTCCACAGTGACTCAGACCTCAGGTGGGCATCCATGGGCAAGCTCCGAATGAGACAGACTGCTTGGTTCTCCTTGAGTCACTCTTATTGGAGGTCCTGCCTTGTAGTTCTTTCAAAGAGAATGGTCCCCAGAATTCCCTGAGCCAGGCCAGTCTGGAAACATAGCCAAAGAGAGGCCCTGACCTTACCCTGCAGGTTTTGAAACCTGGAAGAGAGCGTGCCTGGCAGTGCTGTGGAACTGACACTTAGAGCAGACTTCTTTGGTTCATTTGTAATCCGTTCTGCAGTATCAGAATATTTGTCTCCTAAAGAAGTACTGCCATTGTTTTCTTTATTTGTCTATCTAGACACGTAGAGTTTGCACACTTTGGCAGTCTCTAAGATTCATGTTTATTAATAGGATGAGGGGGCTTCCCTGGTGGCTCAGTGGTAAAAAATCCGCTTGCTGATGCAGGAGATACAGGTTTAATCCCTGATCCGGGAAGATCTCACATACCTAGGAGCAACTAAGCCTGTGCCCCACAACTATTGAGCCTGTGCTTTAGAACCCAGGAGCTGCAGCTACTGTGCCCCACATGCCTAGAGCCCATGCTGTACTAGAGAGGCCACTGCAATGAGAAGCCCATGCATTGCAACTAGTGAGTGACCCCTGCTCGCTGAAAATAGAGAAAAGCCTGCACAGCAAGGAAACCCCAGCACAGCCAAAAATAAATAAAATTATTTAAATAAAAAAGGAGGAGGAAATTCTCTGGTGATCCAGTGGTTAGGACTCCACGCTTCTACTGCAAGGGGCATGAGTTCAATCCCTGGTCAGGGAACTAAGATCCTGCATGCTATGCAGTACAGGTGAAAAAAAAAAAAAAAAAGAGTTTTCCCATTCTAGCCCAGTTTTCTCATCCAGACCTTGTTACATCTTAAGGTTTCTGGAACCCAGCATTCTCCACACTGGTCACTTAACCTGAGCAAGGAATAGTCTGTTCAAAGGTAGTCCTTTCAGGCTAGAGTTTTATATGTAAGGATTTTGTTTTGTTTTGTTGCAATCATGTCAATCAAATGAAATGTAACCAAATATCTTTTAAAACCAGCCCCTCTCTCTCTCTCAGTCAGGTACAACCGCCCTTTTCTTTGCTGCCCAACAAGGACATAATGACGTCGTGAGATTTCTCTTTGAATTTGGAGCATCCACTGAATTTAGGACCAAAGTAAGAGAATTTTCTTGATTTTATACCCTATTGAAGAATTTCAGCAGTTACAAGTATTCATTTCTCTTCATTTATAGTATGAATGTTTGCTATGCTATTTACAATATTCACAAGCCTAAGAAGTTGGGTTTCACAGGGTTAAGTTGTAATGATTCAGGGGTAGTCTTAGGAATTCAATTCCAAACATGACACTTTTACCCTAGGCTAACAATTAGAGAATTT
Organism: Capricornis sumatraensis; assembly: GCF_032405125.1. Classification (NCBI taxonomy): domain Eukaryota; kingdom Metazoa; phylum Chordata; class Mammalia; order Artiodactyla; family Bovidae; genus Capricornis; species Capricornis sumatraensis. The sequence continues at coordinate 35,696,231 of NC_091089.1, forward strand.
GGCAGCAGGGGGGCGGCTTACCTTCTTTCTTGTATTGGTAACTTTCTACTCTGGGACACTAAATTTTGTTATCACAATGGATACAGTAGTGGGTGCTTTATGACTTTTCCTGTTCTCTTTTGCTTTTTTCTGCTCCAGGGTTAATCCCAGGGCTGTGATAGGAATTATTGGAAATATTAAGCCAATCCTAATGAATCTTGAGAGATTTCTAAGGAGGCTTTGACAGGCAGTTTACTTTCTGAGATGTCGCCACTGAGATATATAAAATATGATTCCAGTTCATATGGTTGGGTGAGGAATTATGATTCTTCCTCAAAGAAGTCATTAATTCTTCACATTTGACATGTGAATAAGAAAACTGAGGCTGCAGAAAGATCAGTTTGTCTTCACAATATGGTTTTTCATGATAATATTTTGTAGCAGAAGAATTTGAACTGTCACATTTTTATAATTGAAAACTTCTGTCTAGCCCAGTCATAAAAGATTCTTGAAAATTTGCCCTAGTTGGAAACTTTTAGGTTTTCTTAATTCATTGTATGTGATATGTTGATATCAAGGGAGTTTCCAATGGGGTTTTTTTCCTGTTTAAACACTATGAAGTAGATCTGAATTTCAGAAAGGGTTTCTGTCTTTTCTAAAACTTGCAGTCAAATTGTGTACATGCCCCTAGTCATGCTGAGTATAATGCACAGTAATCCAAAACACATGTGTTCATAGTTTTTATGTTAATTATCATTTAATTTTTAATTATAAAAGTGACACAACTAAAAATAAAATGTGGAAGTTCTACAGATCTCAGGCTCAACTCTGAACTAAGTCAAATGGTTGTGTGTGACCAGATGCTTCATTCTTCCTGGGTAACAAGTTAGGGCTGGCCTTTGTACATGAGCCAGACTGTGCTACCTTGGAAACCCATGGAACACAGGCCCGGCACGAGCAACTCCATGTTATTTCCATTAGGACAGCTGCAGGTGGCCAAGAGCTTTCTCTGGGAAGAAGACAGTGTTGGGAAGCTTTGGGTTTTAATACAGTCCTGTCATCCAAAATTGACTTTGTGTCAACAACTGTTCTCATTGTAATTAAACTTGTGTGCGTGCTAAGTTGTTTCAGTTGAGTCTGACTCCTGCAACCCCATGGGTGGAAATTAACCAATTTCTTGATGCCTAGCCACCCCACGCCCCGACCATCTCCACTGACCTCAGCCTTCTAATCTCTCTCCTTCATTCCCTACCCTTCAAAATGCCCCTCTTTCCCACCACTCACTGAAGCCTTACTCAGCCGCGTGCATCCTCCAGCATCTTGCAGCTATAGCAGTGTTTCTCCAAGGGAGCCCTGCCCCCTGGCACCTGCACCTCACAGTCACCTCTCATGACTGGTCAAAAGCCTGTATCTGGGCCTCACTCCAGATCTACTGAATCTGAGGGTGTGGCTCCAAGGGTAGGCATTTTGAATAAACACTCTGTGCCCAAGTTTAGGACCTGCAATGTCTTACATTTATGATTTGTATTTCAAAACCAGATTCCACATTCTTGCATTATTTATAATTAGCTCAAATGTCCAAATACCCATTCATAGAGCCAAACAAACAACATAGCAATCCTAGATGGAGAAAGAAAAAACCTCAGCCCAGCACCTGAGAAAAACCATTAAGGGCTTCAGCTGACCACAGACTCTTGAGTCAGTAGTGTGATGTGGTTGGCGTCAAAGCAAATTCTAATTTAGACGCAGAGATAAAAGCAAGAGTTGATGGAACCAAGGAATGTCCCGTCAGACCTCGTCTACTTTGCAGTGCTCTGTTGAGTCCTAGCATCTGCGTTTTAAGAGGTTTGGGCAGATTGGCACATGTTCAAAGGAAAATGCAAAGTAGGAGCATGTGAAGCATATGGAATATGCTGTAGTTATCCCTGCTCTAAGCGCATGTATATCTCGTCCAAGAAGGCAGGGGCCCAGAGAGCGACTCCCTAAATACACCTTATTCTCAGAGGCCTATAACTGGGCAGACCCACAGGAGGAAGCTAGTTACCATTCTGGTAATTCCAAGACACAACTTGTTGGTACAGTCTTTCCGTTCTTTTTTTCCTTTACTGAGAGACAAAGAGATAATTCTGCATTTGACATGAGAAATTTCTAAATTAATTATAATAACTTAGTCAAATATCTTTAATGTGTCTCGAGCAAGTCACCCGAGTATACACCATAGTGATGTCCTTAAGACAAACTCTAGGGATTTCCCTGGTGGACCAGTGGCTAAGACTCCACACTCCCAATGCAGGGAATCCAGGTTCAATTCCTGGTCAAGGAACTAGATCCCACATGCTGGAACTAAAAGAGTTCTGCTGCTGCTGCTGCTGCTGCTGCTAAGTTGCTTCAGTCATGTCTGACTCTGTGCGACCCCATAGATGGCAGCCCACCAGGCTTCCCTGTCCCTGGGATTCTCCAGGCAAGAACTCTGGAGTGGGTTGCCATTTCCTTCTCCAGTGCACGAAAGTGAAAAGAAAAAGTGAAGTCGCTCAGTCGTGTCCGACTCTTCACGACTCCATGGACTGCAGCCCACCAGGCTCCTCCATCCATGGGCGTTTCCAGGCAAGAGTACTGGAGTGGGGTGCCATTGCCTTCTCCGAAGAGTTCTAGTGCCACACTAAAAAGATATTGCATGCCATAACTAAGACCCAGAGCAGTCAAAACAAAACAAAAGATAAACTCTGTCACGATTATAAAGAAAAAAGTAAAAGAGATCGAAGACGAAAAGTCAGTTTGTTATTATATATGGGAAATGCTTTTCCAAAATTCTCACCACGCAAAGAGCATATGCCTGGTAAGGTTTGTGCCTGCCCTGTTTCTAATGCGTTCATTCTTTGTGTGACCACAGGATGGAGGCACTGCCCTCCTGGCCGCCAGTCAGTATGGGCACATGCAGGTGGTGGAGACCTTGCTGAAGCATGGAGCCAACATCCACGACCAGCTCTATGTGAGTGTGTTTCAAGGGGGCTTCCGGGGGACACTTGCTCATTGCCTCAGCACATATAGCATCACAGTCTAAATTCTGATGCTGGAGGTGGCATCTGAGCCGTCAAGGAAATAAGAGAGTTAACTGGGTGAGCCTTTTCTGTGTAGAAATCACATCATCTTTATTTATCTTTGCTCTCTCGTACATATGAAGTATTTCACATACCTACACAATTAAGATCTTCAAAAATCATGTGATACATATTTTATTTATAACAAGCCCAGCATATGGACTTGCTGAAAACCAAAAGAAACTCTCCTATTGTAGAGTTATTTGGGAGGAAGAACACACAAAAAAAGGAAAAATCAAGTTGTTTGGAAGAGAAGTGAGGCTGGATGGAGGAAGATCTCTGAAATACGTGCATGCCATTGACCTTGAAAGGCATCCACTGCCAGCGTGGGTCTGTTTGCACTTATTGCCAGTGTGGGTCTGTTTGCAGCTAATTGGCAATTAGCACATTACCCAAGTACTCTTAATGGTCACTGTAATTCTGTAGAATTTATGGCAAATGTTATTCTGGTTTTGGAGAGATGAAGTGACTGGGCAGTCTCATGGTGAGGACTGCAAGAATCCCTGCTTCCATTTCTCTAGGAGCTGTTTTTGAGGCTATGATACCACCAGACATGAACCCTGTGCCTAGGAGTACTAGACTTTCGTAGACCTGTAATGAGATGTGGGGTGTGAACTTTTCCATTTGAACACCCTTTCCAGAGTCTACACGGAACCTCTGACAGATCACAGGCCTCTTTGAAGTGTAGTGGAACTAGCCTTAGCCTTGGCACTTCAAAACCTGCTCCCACTCTTGGAGCCGATAGCATTCCTGGTACCATGACTGAGCTACTTGACCGTGGTCTGAAAGAGTGATTCTCAACTCTGGCTGTACAGGAGAACCACCCAGGAAGCATTGAAAAATTTCACTTTCTGGGTCCACCCAGGCTTTCCCAGTGGCTCACTGATAAAGAATTCACCTGCAGTGTAGGAGATGAAGTCGATGCGGGTTTGATTCCTGGGTTGAGAAGATTCTCTGGAGGAAGGCATGGCAGCCCACTCCAGTATTCTTGGCTGGAGAATCCCACGGACAGAGGAGCTTGGCAGGCTACAGTTCATAGGGTCGCAAAGAGTCAGACATGACTGAAGCGACCTAGTACATAGCACAGCATAGAATTTAACTATTGGATAACATTCTTCCATAACGCTCATTGAGGCGGCACTTAATTTAGAAATGTAGAGTTTCTAAACTCTTCTGTGATAGGGTAACCTAAAAATTCCATGCTCCAGAACTTCCATTTTATGTTTAGACTTTTACACTTACCTGAACAGTCCAAAATAAATGTTTCCATTAACAACAGTTGAAATACGGGGCCAGGGAGGTGGCATCAATGATTCCTGAAAGCTTCTAGGAACAGAACTGTGTAATGCACGGTAAAAAAAAAAAAAAATCCAATGAATGCAGGGAAGATCCATTTTGGAAAATTTGTAAGAGTTAGCACTTCTATGTCACGGAAGCCTTTCTGTGGCAACACAGTAAGGAACAGCTGAAAATTGTATCCCCGTATCAAACATCTGCTTTAAAATCTGTCCAGGCTGATTAATTTCCTAATGATTGGGGGGCGGGGGGTGGGTGGTCTGACTGCTGACAGCCAGTGGAAAGCCAGCACCCTCTACCTGGTTGGACTTGCAAGGAAGCTGCTTTGAGCGTGTGGTTAGTGTTCTGACGGGAGGGGTGGTGATTAGCTGGGAGAACTAGTTTTCCACTGTGCATCTGAAAGTAACGAGGCTCGCCCTGTCCTGTGGGTGCTGTCTGTGTGGAGAGGGCACCTGGCAGGAGGCATACTCTGGATGGACCAATGTAGTTGCTGAAATTAACCAATGGTGCATCTTCAAGAAAAAAACACCCAAGAGATGTAGACACCCAGTTAAAAAGAGAACTGAAGAAGTTGGTAACAAGCAGTTACTTTGGGTTTTCGTGCAGGACTGCTTAGTTGTGTGTATAGGTATTGTTGGAGTCTGCCAACCTGGCAGGGAGAAAGTTCATGGACGTTCTTACGAGGGTGCGTGTTCTGAAAGCATCTTGTGTTTTAAAGCATAGAGAAACTGAAAGTCTGGAGAACAGATAAGGCAATACAAAAGAGAAAGCAGTAGGGAATATCTAATTAAAAGGCTGGGGCTTCCCTGGTGGCGCAGTGGTAAAGAATCAGCTTGCCAATGCAGAAGACGTTTGATCCCTGGGTCTGGAAAATCCCCCGGAGAAGGAAATGGCAACCCACTTCAGTGTTCTTGCCATGATAATCCCATGGACAGAGGAGCCTGGGTCGGGTACAGTCCATGGTGTCCCAAAGAATCGGACACACCTGAGTGACTGAACAGCAACAAACAAAAATTAAAAGGATACTGTTCATACCCAATTCGTAAAAGCATGCAAAATAGATTTGGGGGATTTGGTTGTTTTTTTTGTTTTTAGTTAACATGTGTTTGTGTGTGTGTGTGTGGTGTTTTTAGAGTTTTAATGTTCTTAAAAGTGTTTTTAATGTTCTGATGTGCTTTCTAGAGCACAGGCTCAATAGTTGTGGTGCACGGGCGTAGCTGCCCCAAGGTATGTGGGATCTTCCCAAATCAGGAATCAAACCTGTGTCTCCTGGGTTGGCAGGCGAATTCTTTACCACTGAGCCACCAGGGAAACCCTTTGTTTTTGTTTTGTAAATGAACAACTTAGCTCTTAGTGACAAAAGGATTGCAATGGAAAATTCTATTAAGTGTGTATTTTTTTTTTATCCTAAATAAAAGAGAGTGGACTCTGAGATCACGCAACAAAAGCAGAAGACAGCTAATGAGAAAGCTGTGTGGACAGAGGAAAAATGATGACTCTTTGGAAAACCAGGGTTATGGAACTAGATATATCATAAGCTCTATGACCAAGATTTTATAGCGTGAACAGTCATTGCATATGTTGTAACTCATCCTTATACAGCTGTCTGTTTTAAACTTTACCTTTCCACCTGACTTGGTGTGACGTTTTAGAACTAGTCTTCAAAGAATAAAATACCATGCATATTAAAAAGGGAAAAGGGAGGGGTGGAAGTGGAAACTTGTATTAAACATAGGTATCAGTATTATAAGATCGAATTTCTTTTAAAATAAATAATTTCTTAACACTTTACATTTGCTAACTTTCAGGATGGAGCCACTGCACTCTTCCTAGCAGCCCAAGGGGGTTACTTGGATGTGATTCGATTATTGCTGTCTTCAGGCGCAAAGGTCAACCAGCCGAGGCAGGTAATGTTTGCGCGTGCGCATGCGTGAGGGGCGGTGGGCAGGGTGGGCTTGCAGTCCTGCAGTAGCACCTGCCTAAGATAACCAGTCAGATCCGGGTCTCTGAAGCCTTTTTGCCTCTGGATGAAAGTTCATCCTTGATCAAGCTTTCTCCTGTTCTTTGCTTTGGGCTCACCTGAAAGCCTGTGAAATCAGGCTGACATCACCATTCAGTATGTTTGGTGTCTGAGGTCAAGTACATACTCTGCCACCTCCTGATCAAGTAAATGATGTCAGTGCACTGAGGTCAGGAGAGCAGGCTAGACTGGGACGTAGGTAAGTTGAGGCGGGTCAGGTAGACTTGCCCTTGCTCAGCCCCTCTGCTGATATGCTGACTTATCTCTTCCCCACCACTTCTTGTGCTGAGCCAAAGGTGTTCTTAGTGGGTTCTGTAGTTTCGTCTCTCAGATTACAGCACTGTTGACACTTCATTTACCAAAAGCCAAGATGTCATCTGGAGAATCAATTAACTGATACTTAAAGAAAGGACCACAAGGTAACTAACCCAGGGCTTCCCTGGCGGCTCAGCGGTAAAGAATCTGCCTATAGTGCAGGAGCCACAGGAGACACAGGTTCGATCCCTAGGTGGGGAAGATCCCCTGGAGGAGGGCATGGCAACCCACTCCAGTACTCTCACTTGGAGACTCCCCACAGACAGGAGCCTGGTGGGCTACAGTCCATAGGGTCACAGGGTCGGACATGGCTGAAGTGACTTAGCACACATGCATGCACGAGGTCACGTTTATGAATGGTTAAGAACCATCCAAATGTAAGGCTTTATGATTAGCCTCTCTTCTATCAGAACTATTTCTTCATTTGTTTTTAATGAAACATTTCAGATTAAGGTAACCTTACTTTTAAAGGTAGTTTTCTAGGGAAAAGGGCAAGCTGCTAACTTGCCAGGAAATTACACATAGGCAGATTTCCACTGTGATGTGGCCCTGATATGGGAAGGCCTGTTTGCTCATCAGTGAGTAGCCATGGGAACCTTGGGGCTTCCCTGGTGGTTCAATGGTAAAGAAACTGCCTGCCAATGCAGGAGACATGGGTTTGATCCCTAGATAGGGAAGATCCCCTGGAGAAGGAAATGGCAACCCACTCCAGTGTTCTTGCCCAGAGAATCCCATGGACAGAGGAGCCTGGTAAGTTACAGTCCATGGGGTCACAGAGAGTTGGACACAACTTAGTGACTAAACACCAACAACAACAAATGTAAAATGAGTTGTGTGATGATATGAAAACCAGGAAGTGACAGAGTAACCCAGCTGTGCCATGGTAACCACAACACACCGCTGCTGTTTTTCATTCCTCAGGAATGAGGAGAACCTGGGCGAAGTGCGTGACCCAGCCTGGGAATGGGAGGACCCCACCCTTGGGTCAAGGGTCAAGTGACATGCTTTCCCAACCACTACATCTAATGCATCTGTTTGGAATTGTGAGCATCCGGCTCTGAAAAGATTGTTATTTAGGGAGAGGTGTTTTATAAAATAAGAATCACCATGGCAGTGGGGGGGCCTGTGGGAAGCGATGAAATTTTTCCTTTCTATAGAGTGTGGTAACCCCCATGTACCCTCAAACCGAAATCTTTTTATTGCCTTCCCACAAGTTTATAGTTAAAGGTTATCTACCCAGGTCAGACTAGTCCAAATTCTGTCTTCTCTGAAAGAGTAAACTCTGCATATTTAATTCCATTTCAAGAAACAAGAAGTGTCAGAAATACAGAAAAAGTACTATCAACCTCAGCTGACTTTGATGAAAGTTATAAAGAGGTTAGGGCTTCCCAGGGGGCTCAGATGGTAAAGAATCCACCTGCAGTGCGGGAGACACAGGTTCAGTCCCTGGGTCGGGAAGATCCCTGGGAAAAGGGAATGGCAACTCCAGTATTCCTGCCTGGGAAATACCATGGACAGAGGAGCCCGGCAGGCTACAGTCCATGGGGCTGCAAAGAGTCGGACTAACACTTTCACTTCACTTCCATGAAGAAGTTAAAAAATATCTGATTGAAAGTTTCCATTAAAATGGCCTGCACATGGTAGACATTTACACAGATAGGACATTTGGAAGCCAATATTTTATTCTGAAATCTCAGCTGACACATTGAATCATTGTCTGAATATTCTTGAGTTTACAAAATAAGGACAAGGATATTTGCCTAGTTTAATTTCTTAAAATTTTTAGGTAAATCTGATTTCTAATTTTTGTTTCACCGTCCCATGAAGTCCTGACATTGTATGATAAACTCTGCCAGGATGTGAACAGAGCTGCACTGAAATTATTCAGCTAATATTTGATCTGAGCTGCAGGGAATCCAAATGGTAGTAGGCAAGACTTTTCCTTGTAATTCTATCACTGAAGAACTCACTGAAAATCCTTTTAGTACTCTTATAACTCTTGTGAGAGCTGCTGCTGCTGCTGCTGCTGCTAAGTCGCTTCAGTCGTGTCCAACTCTGTGTGACCCCAGAGATAGCAGCCCACCAGGCTCCCCTGTCCCTGGGATTCTCGAGGCAAGGAGTCATTAATCATAAAGCAAGTCATAGGCAGGTTCAGGAAAGACTAAATTCTTTTCTTCTGTCTTTTTTTTTTTTTTAATTTTTTTTATCCCTAGAAAGAACTTGAAAAACTCCCCTTTTAAGCTGTCCTAAATAAAGAGGTCAACAGTCACAGACATATGTGAACTCCACTGTCATTTAAAACCTCATTTTCAGTTCTGTCTATGCGTCCTCACCAAGCAGAGTTGATTTGACGCAGACATTTTTAATCAGTAGCTGAGATGGCTAATTAGTGTGTTTTTCCACCAACAAAGAGTTTCTCAGGTGGTGCCAGCAGTAAAGAACTCGCCTGCCAATGCAAGAAACATGAGTTCCATCCCTGGGTCTGGAAGATCCCCTGGAGAAGAGAATAGCTACCCACTCCAGTATTCTTGCCTGGAAAATTCCATGGACAGAGGAGCCTGGCAGGCTGCACAACATGGGGTTTCAAAGAGTTAGACACGACTGAAATGATTTAGCACGCCTACCAATATACTTTTCCCATCTCAATTCACACAGCCTATTAAAATGATGCTTTTATGGAGTGGCGAAGGTCGGGGTCTATACGTGGAGATGAGGTTGGCCTGTCATCAGCTCATCTCTATCTAGTTCTCTTAATGTGCTAGTCAGCGTTTCTTTGAAGCCTGACCAAAAGATCATCTCATACAGTGCCTTTTCTAATAGAAGCCTTGGTTTGGACTTGTATCCATGCAATCCAAGAGAGATGCTGGGACCCAGATTGGATTGGACCCAGATCCTTTCTCCTGGCTTGTAAGCTTGGAGGGCGACCCCAAGGTGGGCACTGGGCAACGTGGAGTCATCAGATGGGTATGGTGTCCTGAGGGCTCTGAGGTGGGAGCTGACAGCAATAGGGAGACCCACCTGCTTGCATGTCCTCTGTTCTCAGAAAAGCTGTGTTAACCACCAGAGGACAGCCTATGGCATGGACAGAGTTCCCACAAGGCCTGGAAGGCAGTGCATGGTGATCAGTGACTGGGAACTGGAACCAGGTTCTGATGTAGGGCCCAGGCTCCTGGGCAGGACACCAGTCCCAGGAGCATTCTAGGAGCCAGACCCGGACCTCAAGGCTGGGACCAGGGGTGGGGAAAGTGAGCAGCTTGGTGGTTATGGGAATATGGACAAGGAAATGAAACATAGTTTCAGTTTTGCTTAGTAACTGTGTGACCTCCAGCAAATTTGCTTACTCTCCCTGAATCTCATTTTTTAAAACTGGAAAATCATGATCATAATGGTATCTTCCCTTTGGAAGTACTGTGAGCATTAAAAAAAATAATCCCTGCAAAACTTCCTGCAGTGGCCAGTATATACCAAGGGCTTAGTGAATGTTAGGTTTTGCTGTTTTCATTCCTAGTCCATCCAGGCCTTCCTGCCTCCCTGGAACAGAAAACCCATCAGAAATCAAGGCTGTTCTTTTTCTCTCGTCAGCCAAGCAGTGTCTGTCATCTCAAAGTCCTTTCTTGCCTCTCTCTCTTGCTCCCCACTCCTTTTTATTTTGATCGGCTTCCTCTGTCCACTTATTTTGTATGTGGTCCCCAAGTTTCCAGGTCAGATTCCCAAACTCTTGGGGTAGCCATGTCACTGAAGCTCATCCCTGCTCCCTAGGCCATGGCTGGCCTGCCCATCCTTGGTCTGATCACCTGTGGCTGGGAGAATGGGTCACAGTGTGGACAGTGCAAGTATCAGGTAACACGGTCTCTAGACTCGCTTGCTGGACCAGGGACACAGGATAGAAGGACACAGTACTGAGAAATGGCTCCAGGTCAGCGCTCCAGGGCTGGTAGAAAAGTTGTCTCCATATTGAACCCCCCTGTGTTACTGATAAGGTAATCTCTTGCATGTGTGCATGCTAAGTCGCTTAGTCGTGTCCGACTCTTTGCTATCCTATGGACTAGAGCCCGCCAGGCTCTTCTGTCCACGGAATTCTCCAAGCAAGAATACTGGAGTGGGTTGCCCTGCCCTCCTCCAGGGGATCTTTGAGACCCAGGGATCAAACTAGCGTCTCTTACATCTCCTGCATTGGCAGGCAGGTACTTTACCACTGGCGCCACCTGGGAACCCCTGCTGCTGCTGCTGCTAAGTCGCTTCAGTCGTGTCCGACTCTGTGCGACCCCATAGACGGCAGCCCACCGGGCTCCCCCATCCCTGGGGTTCTCCAGGCAAGAACACTGGAGTGGGTTGCCATTTCCTTCTCCAATGCATGAAAATGAAAAGTGAAAGTGAAGTTGCTCAGTCATGTCCGACTCTTAGCGACCCCATGGACAGCAGCCCACCAGGCTCCTCCGTCCGTGGGATTTTCCAGGCAAGAGTACTGGAGTGGGGTGCCATTGCCTTCTCCAAAGCAAAGAGCTAGTGCTGCTTCATATACTTATTGCCATGTCTTCCTAGGTGGCTCACTGGTAAAAGATCCACCTGGCAGTGCAAGAAGTGCAGGTTTGATTCCTGAGTTGGGAAGATCCCAAGAGGAGGGCATGGCAACCCACTCCGGTATTCTTGCCGGGAAAATCCCATGGACAGAGGAGTCTGGCAGGCTATAGTCCATGGGGTTACAAAGAACTGGGCACAGCTGAGCACACATGAATGCACATGGGAGAGAATGGCTTTCATTCTTTTTTCTAAATCATCTTTAGGAGCCTAAACAGACCGAATAAAATTTAGTCTCTAATACAAGTCATGTCATCTACCCCCATCTCATGCTGAGACCTCTGTATAAAAATAGAGGATACTTGAAAATATTATCTGAACTGGAATGAGGGAATGGCAGAGCTGGAACGAACTGCAAAAGTCCCCTATTTAACCATACATCGGGTATAGAAGCTGTTTGGTGATCAGCCACTGTCAAACCCCTCCAGGCATGGGGATCTCATTACTACTTCATCAGCTTATTTAATCTTTAACCAGCCCACCTTATCATTCCTTTTTTGCACTGAGCCAGTGGTATCACTTGGTATGCAAAATAAGTCTAAACTGTTTTCTACTTGACATGCACAAATAGTAAATGACAGCTGTCATGATCCCCATGAATCCCATCTTCAAGCTAAATATTCTTTTTCTTTTTCTACCTGCTGGTGAAGTTGTAACTTCTACTTCACAAAAGTTTCTTTGATTTAATATACTTTGACTGTATGTTTTTGTCAAGAAGTAATTTAAAACTTATATAAATATTTTCAGATGTTTTTCCTACTCCTTTTCTCCCGAAAACTCTATTAAAAAGCACTAAACTGACCTGATTGCCATCAGTTTTATTACATTCATTGTCACAATGAAGATTCTAATAGAAGAAAAATATATGAAAAAACAAAGATTGTGGTGTAGAGGAGAGGAAAACCTGTCCTCTTCACAGACTAGATAATCAGCTGATAAATAATTGAATCACATTCAGTTTCCTGGGTTCAAAAATCAGCTTTGGTGATAACATAAGTGGGAAGGACATCCAAAAAAGGGCATATATGTATGATATAGCTGATTCACTTTGGTGTAGAGTAGAAACTAATACAACATTCTAAAGCAACTATACTTCAATAAAAATTGATTTTAAAAAAAAGCCAAAAATAAAAATCAGCTCTGGAGAGGTGAGCACCAGTAAGGAAATACATAGCTTTCTCCCAAATCTCATTTTCTCAATCAGTCCTACCTGCTCAGTCAGTTTTCACTTAGGGTAACTAGGAGAATCAACTTAAAGTACATGGAATGCTATGTAAACAAAAGTTCAAATTAACTTACTGTTTTTCATGATAAATAATATTCAGGTCTGGTTACCATTTTCTAAGCATCTGTTGGCCACTCCTTGTGCTGAGCACGTTTCTGTATGCTTTCTCCTTCCCAAATATCTCTGAAGCTAATGTTTTTGCAGAAGGCTGATGAGGCTCAGAGGAGTTTGTTTAAGTTCTCTCAACCAGGAAGTGGTGACTTCTTTTTCCACCTACCATGACTATTGCAATTAAGGTGACAACATTTGAGTGTTAGCATCACTGTTATGATGTTAATAGTTGTTGCTAATAAAGCACCTCTCAGCACTTTTCCACGTATTAGTATCAATTAATGTGTGTATGCTAAGTTGCTTCAGTTGAGTCCAGCTCTTTGCGACCCAGTCCACCGTGCTCCTCTCTGTCCATGGGATTCTCCAGGCAAGAATACTGGAGTAGGTTGCCATGCCCTCCTCCAGGAGGGGATCTTCCAGACCCAGGGATTGAACTTGGGTCTCCTGCATTGCAGCCTGATTCTTTACTTTTTGAGCCACGAGGGAAGCCCCATGTTATTAACAGAGTTTAACTAAAAACAACTAAGCCCTTGAAAAGCTTAGTTGGGAACTAAGGGAACAGCGCGCTGGCTTTCTTTCCTAGCCTGGCCTCTGGTGGCCATAACGGCAAAGAGCAGATGAACCCAGAGCTGGCTGCATTAGCACCTGGGGAAATCTTTGGTGGAGCCCAGACTGTCCTGTCTCCTGGGGCCCCACCCATTTCCCCTGAGCTGTAGCCAACTGACTTTCCCACCCAGCCTGAGCCAGCCACGCCTATCCACGCCACTGTGACTGTAAATGTTCTTCCTTCTACGTAGAAGACCATTTTCCTTCTTTCCCCCCGGGCAAAATTCTAGTCCTCTCTGGAGACCCAGCTCATACCACCCCATCTGAGAAGCTGACCCTGTCTCCCCCATACAGTAAGAGGGTCCCTCTCCAGGTTCATCCTGGGCATTTTGTCTGTACTTTATTGTGGCCCTGCAATCATACTGATATTTCCAGGTCTCTTCTCCACTAGGCTGCATTCCTTTGAGAACTGAGATCAGATCTTGTTTTTAGTATTCCTCTCGAGACTTAGAAGATGCTTAATAATTGTTGGGTGTTTGAATGAGCGAACAAAAGATTGGTTGAATCCTGAATTGGGAGAATCAAATTAAACAATGAGTGCAGAAGTGCTTTGTAAACTCAAAGTACAGATGAAGGTATTATTTATATTGCTAATGATAAAGAATATACAGTGATGTCTCTGATGGTCCAATGGTTAGAACTTTGCCTTGCAATACAGGGGGTGTGGGTTCAATCCCTGGTTGGGAAGCTAAGATTCCACAGCCTCATGGTCAAAAAACCAAAACATAAAACAGAAACAATATTGTAACAAATTCAATAAAGACTTTAAAAGTGGTGGTGGTTTAGTCGCTTTAGTCCCTAAGTCATGTCCTACTCTTACAACCCCATGGACTACAGCCCGCCATGGGATTTTCCTGGAGTGCATTGCCATTTCCTTCTCCAGGGGATCTTCCCAACCCAGGGATTGAACCCAAGTCTCACATTGCAGGCAGATTCTTTACCCACTGAGCCACGAGGGAAAGCCCGTGGTCCATATTAAGAAAAAAAAAAATCTTAAGAAAAAAGAGTATTCAGATTCAGGGATATGTCTAAGAGGCCCTTGTAGAGCATAAAGTAGGTCAGGATGTCTCCAGCCTTCTTCCATCCTTTGTTCTAGCACCTCTTCCCTGTATCTCCCCCAAGACAGTGGTGTCAGTGTCCTCTGACCCCCCTCAGCACTACCAGATCCTTCTATACTCCTGGTTTGCCATCACCCACCACCCTGCTTAAAGACCTTGGTCCTCTGTCCATTTCAGGACAGCAGTGGCCAGTGACCCTGTGGCTGCTGCAGGCGGTACCCTGGAGCTGAAATGATATCCTCCAACAGAAAGTGAAACTCTAGACTCTATACCTGATTCATCTTGCTCTTCAGCCCGCAGCCCCAATGATGAGTAATTTAGTCTGATGTGACTAAAGCCATCTCTTTGGGTTCCATTACCTTAATTACATCTGAGGTTAAGGTTGGTCAGTTCCCGGTTCTCCCTCCTTCTGCCCATCTCTCCAAGTGACCCAGGCTCTCAGAGGTCAGAGTATCACTGTGGTGTTGGGGTGGGGGTGGAGATACTCTTGTCTGCTTCCTCTTGTCCAGCTCCCTAGCCTCCAAGCTTCTTGTGCTGGTCCCCTGAAGGGGCAACTGGTCTACCAGACACAGGTCCTGCCATCACCTATGCTCTTGACATTCTGTAGCCTTGTCTCCCCGACCCAGACTCACTCCAGGCTGCTGTTCAGCCAGCACTTCTGATGTCCCGCAGGCAGCCTGGGACTCCTGGGTGGGTGTGACCAGGGGTATTGGGGACCATGTCCAGCATTGGTCCAGACAGCTCCCATAACCATTTCTCTTCTACCCGTGAGGCACCAGCCAAGTGCAGAGCTCCTCTAAGGGGCCTGCAGTGTTCCTGGGTTTCATCTCAAGAACAGGAGAAAGTCCTTTCCCATCTGGAATTCGCCATAACTGATCTGAGTGTTTCTGGCACCTGAACTTACCAACAGAGATTCAACCCAGAGCTGGTGGAAAACACAGACACTCGTGACCCCGCTTCCCCACTCCCTCTCTAGTGAGTCCTTCCTGGCACTAGCAGAGTTTTCTAGTTTGCTTTCTGACCAGCAGGAACCACCCTCTTTCCTGTCAAACCCTTTGCTGTCTCTGATGCTTCACTTTTTCTTCTCTGGAGCAACACACCTCAGTTTCATGACCCCAGTGTTCACAGGGAAAAAAGAATCACAGGGAAAATAACACTCAGGAAGTGTTACCCAAACCATCACTCTGCTGTAGCTGGGCAGTGTTGCAGCAACCCCCAGAAGACACAGCATCACATCCTGCATAAAATTATAGTCCCTGGAAACCACGAGGTGATGGTGGGGCATTCCAAACACAGGAAAAGAGTGGGAGCAATGTCTTTAGCTTTCTGACACTCAGACGGGCCTCGGAGGAAACCACCCCCTCTTCTGTGAGAATGAGGGGCCGTCACGAAACACAATGTGTGTGTGAACCCTCCAGTAAAGCAAAGAGGTAGAGTTCGGGGGAAATAAGGACAGGCTGGCTTCTCCTTCGGCTTCCCAGGTGGCTCAGTGGTAGAGAACCCACCTGCCAGGATGCAGGGAGCCACAGGAGACGCGGGTTTGATCCCTGGGTCAGGAAGATACCCTGGAGGAGGGCATGGCAACCCACACCAGTATTCTTGCCTGGAGAATCCCGTGGACAGAGGAGCCTGGTGGGCTACAGTCCACAGAGTCGCAAAGAGTTGGACGGGACTGAAGCGACTTAGCACAGCATGCATAGTTTCTCTTCCCCGGGGCTATCAAATTTCGTTCTGCCTGGTGTAAATGCAACTCGGCCGCTTCCCACGCGTCTTCCCTGGAGCCCTGCACACCCTTGATTTTTGAGAAGCCAGAATCTGAATGTTGGCAATTTCCCAAGTGGTCCAGGCACTGCCAAATGCCAGTCTCGGTAGGTGGGTAGAATCGCCCTCGTTGTGTGTGGTCGGGAGCCCTGCCCGGCCCCTAATCACTTTCCGCATCCACCCCAGCCCGCCCCGTGTCCTCTCCCCGCAGGACGGGACAGCACCGCTGTGGATCGCCTCTCAGATGGGCCACAGCGAGGTGGTGCGGGTGATGTTGCTGCGCGGGGCCGAGCGCGATGCCGCCCGCCACGTGAGTGCGGGGACCACCACGCGGGAGGGTGGGGAGGCCTCCCATCGAAGCGTTGACCCCCGAGCCCAGACGTGCGGAGAATAAAGACGCAGCTTCATTTTGTCTCTAATTCACCAGGGTTTCCTCCCAACCTCCTCCTGCTCTTTAGCAGAAAACCCAGGGAAAGGTTTGAATTCATTGGAACCTAACAGTTGCTGCTCGGTCTCTAAGGGGAAAATGTTAAATTCCTCTAGAATATTCCTCCAACCGGAGCTAGCCTCTGGATGACCCGCGGGGATGGAGGTAGGAGACTCGGACCTCGGCGGCCCTTGGGGATGTGTCTCCGTTGGCTGCTGATCCGCCTGGCGCTGCGCCTCCTGCTGGCCTCTGGGCCGCAGTGCAGCTAGCTCGCGGGGATCTGTGGTTTGGGGTCCCCGCAGTTCCCAGGCTCCCCAGGCTGTAGAGAGCTGCACCACAAGGGTGATTTCCTTCCTGTAGAAGTCTGTGAGCAAGATCGTCCAAATACAGCAATTGATGTGTTCCAGCAGGAGAAAGGGGGAATTGGAAAATCTCTTCTCAGGCCAGAAAAAGACGACAGAAACGGAATATTAATTTTTGAACTTGTCTCTGCATTCTTTCCTGCAGATTTCAGTCTGCCACCTTCCCGTTGTCCCCACAACACCCATGCACCCAGGGCAGACTAGGGCAAGAGTCTGTACATGGAAAAGCACATTTAAAATTTCAAAGCTGTAGATACAGTTCAACAGTCATAAAAAATTTTAAATTTAAAAACTTTAAAAAAGCAGTTCAACAATTAATTTCTAAGTTATGAACTGCAGTGAATGCCTCTTTAGTCCATCTATGTTCTAAAAATATCCTCCTGAAATTCCCCAATATTCTAAGGGACTAGAAGACCTTGAATCCCTAAATGGCAGGGTTCTAAGATAACAGAATAAGTCACGTATTTTGTCTGGTATTCTTTCATGCAGAGTTAACTGTTTAATATGCGCTAAAATGATTTTAGTTTAATATGCGCTAAAATGATTTTAGTTGAAAAGACATGGCAGCCCTGTGCTTTAGTTTACATATTTTGCCTGTTTCTGACAAGCATGTTCCCAGTTCTCAACAAACATTCCATTCTTAGCCAACACACACATATGTTAATAATGAACTTTTCTTTTCCTTTCTCTGTAAAGGATGGTACAACAGCTTTATTGAAAGCAGCCAACAAAGGGTATAATGATGTTATAAAGGAGCTGCTGAAATTCTCACCCACCCTTGGTATTTTGAAGGTAAGACCTGCAGAGAAATTTTACCAAATTCCAAAAGAGAGGGGTTAGAAATTTGAGAAGTCCACACTGGGGATTTGCAGTAGAATCCAGGTACCATTTCCTTGGTTAGTTGTATTCTCGAGAGAACATACCTACAGTTTCTTCATTTTGGAGATTCCTGGGCACTGGTAGAAATGGAAAGGTAATAAAAAGGGTGAACCAGAGTCTATAGGTAACCTAGTTTTCCAGGGGGAAGAAAATCAGACAATAACAATGAAATGCTAAATCAGAGAGTCAACCATATTGATATTAATATATCATTGGAAGATTGGTGAAGTCCTTCACAAGTCATGACATGATTTGTGTCTCAGAAAACATGAAGGACGGGTACATTCTTTCTCTTCATTACCTGATCAAAGAACCACACTGTTAGCTTAGGTCAAATGGAATAAGCTTCAAACATCTGGACACCTCAGAGACTGTTGTCATCCTGGAGGGCTGGGTCTTCCAGGAAACAGAGCCCTCAAAATCCTCTATTAAGTTGTAATCATTTTGAGTTAAAATATTCCTAAACTGGAGGATCTACCAGAGACTGGCAGTCTTTTTCAATAAAGGACCAGGTGGCAAATATGTTAGGCTTTGTGGGCTGTATAGTCTGTGTTGGAACAGCTTCACTCAGCGGTCATACAGAGCAAGCAACCATAGAAAATACAACAAAAACTGTTGCTGCATCTTATCAGACTTCACTGGGGGATATTCTATTTCCTTTTTTAATTCCTTACTTAGGCTTTTTATTTTTGGCTGCGCCGGGTGTTTGTTGCTGTGTGTGGTGTTTCTCTAGTTGTGGTCCACAGGCTGCTGCTTGCAGGGGCTTCTCTTGTTGGGAGCACGGGCTCCAGGCGCCTGGGCTCAGTCGTTTGGGCTCCTGGGCTCCAGAGCGCAGGCTCAGTAGTTGTGGTGCACAGGCTTAGTTGCTCTGCAGCAGGTGGAATCTTCCCAGACCAGGGATCGAACCCGTGTCCCCTGCATTGGCTGGAGGATTCTTAACCACTAGACCACCAGGGAAGTCCTGTATTTCTGAACTTCCGTATTTTCACATATCACAAGATAGTCTTCTTTTTAACATTTTTAAAATTCTGAGCTAATCAGTATGTAGAAAAACAGGCGGGGTGGGGGGCTGCGCCAGAGGCGGTGAAAGAGGCTAGATTTGGCCTGAGTGCCGTCGTTTGGTGATTCCTGGTATACACACTCCTGTTTTGTTAGAGAGATGACACCAGAACCTGTTGTAAACTTGGGACAGTCGTTTAGCACTCTGGGGATTTATTGATGTATCTGAAGTACTTGCCCTTAGATGACCCCAGAGGCTTTTTGGATGCCTTGTATCTGACCTTTATATGTTCAGGCTCCAAGGCTGATGTCAGCTGATACAGAGCTCCTGTTTTCAGTCCTGGCCTCTCTCACCCCAATGAGTTAATTGACCTCCCTGAGCTTGGAAGTCAAAAAACTATACTTTGTAAAAACTGTTTGGAAAGTGAGAATAAACAGTCTATGAAAGTGAATTATCTGTGAATAAAAGAAACAAGCTTCAGAAATGGACTTTGCAATATCTAGTCTTGTTTCAGACAACTCTTTCTTAGTTTTTACATTTTTATGCTTAGCCATGGTGCACATACGCAACATTGATAGATTGGTTAAGATTTAAGTAAATGTCATGTTATCAGATTAGCATATCGCCATGCATGGTAAACATGGTAAAGCAGACATGGAAAACTGCTGCCTTGCTGAAATTTTTCTCTGGGTATGATATTTATTTAACTTGTCTACAAAATCAGGAGGTTTTATATGTACATATACAGTAATAATAAAATGCACTGGTCATAGCAAACACCTTCTTCCAACAACACAAGAGAAGACTACACATGGACATAACCAGATGGTCAACACCGAAATCAGATTGATTATATTCTTTGCAGTCAAAGATGGAGAAGCTCTATACAGTCAACAAAAAGAAGACCAGGAGCTAACTGTGGCCCAGATCATGAACTCCTTATTGCCAAATTCAGACTTAAATTGAACAAAGTAGGGAAAACCACTAGACCATTCAGGTATGACCTAAATCAAATCCCTTATGATTATACAGTGGAAGTGAGAAATAGATTTAAGGGCCTAGATCTGATAGATAGAGTACCTGATGAACTATGGAATGAGGTTCGTGGCATTGTACAGGAGACAGGGATCAAGACCATCCCCACGGAAAAGAAATGCAAAAAAGCAAAATGGCTGTCTGGGGAGGCCTTACAAATAGCTGTGAAAAGAAGACAGGCGAAAAGCAAAGGAGAAAAGGAAAGATATAAGCATCTGAATGCAGAGTTCCAAAGAATAGCAAGAAGAGATAAGGAAGCCTTCTTCAGCGATCAATGCAAAGAAATAGAGGAAAAGAACAGAATGGGAAAGACTAGAGATCTCTTCAAGAAAATGAGAGATACCAAGGGAACATTTCATGCAAAGATGGGCTCGATAAAGGACAGAAATGGTCTGGACCTAACAGAAGCAGAAGATATTAAGAAGAGGTGGCAAGAATACACGGAAGAACTGTACAAAAAAGATCTTCATTACCCAGATAATCATGATGATGTGATCACTAATCTAGAGCCAGACATCTTGGAATGTGAAGTCAAGTGGGCCTTAGAAAGCATCACTATGAACAAAGCTAGTGGAGGTGATGGCATTCCAGTTGAGCTGTTTCAAATCCTGAAAGATGATGCTGTGAAAGTGCTGCATTCAATATGCCAGCAAATTTGGAAAACTCAGCAGTGGCCATGGGACTGGAAAAGGTCAGTTTTCATTCCAATTCCAAAGAAAGGCAATGCTGAAGAATGCTCAAGCTACCACACAATTGCACTCATCTCACACGCTAGTAAAGTAATGCTCAAAATTCTCCAAGCCAGGCTTCAGCAATATGTGAACCGTGCACTCCCTGACGTTCAAGCTGGTTTTAGAAAAGGCAGAGGAACCAGAGATCAAATTGCCAACATCCACTGGATCATGGAAAAAGCAAGAGAGTTCCAGAAAAACATCTATTTCTGCTTTATTGACTATGCCAAAGCCTTTGACTGTGTGGGTCACAATAAACTGTAGAAAATTCTGAAAGAGATGGGAATACCAGACCACCTAACCTGCCTCTTGAGAAATCTGTATGCAGGTCAGGAAGCAACAGTTAGAACTGGACATGGAACAACAGACTGGTTCCAAATAGGAAAAGGAGTACGTCAAGGCTGTATATTGTCACCCTGCTTATTTAACTTATATGCAGAGTACATCATGAGAAACGTCAGACTGAAAGAAACACAATCTGGAATCAAGATTGCCGGGAGAAATAACAATAACCTCAGATATGCAGATGACACCACCCTTATGGCAGAAAGTGAAGAGGAGCTAAAAAGCCTCTGGATGAAAGTGAAAGAGGAGAGCGAAAAAGTTGGCTTAAAGCTCAACATTCAGAAAACTAAGATCATGGCATCCGGTCCCATCACTTCATGGGAAATAGATGGGGAAACAGTGGAAACAGTGTCAGACTTTATTTTTTTTTGGGCTCCAAAATCACTGCAGATGGTGACTGCAGCCATGAAATTAAAAGACGCTTACTCCTTGGAAGAAAAGTTATGACCAACCTAGATAGTATATTCAAGAGCAGAGACATTACTTTGCCGACTAAGGTCCATCTAGTCAAGGCTATGGTATTTCCTGTGGTCATGTATGGATGTGAGAGTTGGACTGTGAAGAAGGCTGAGTGCTGAAGAATTGATGCTTTTGAACTGTGGTGTTGGAGAAGACTCTTGAGAGTCCCTTGGACTGCAAAGAGATCCAACCAGTCCATTCTGAAGGAGATCAATCCTGGGATTTCTTTGGAAGGAATGATGCTAAAGCTGAAGCTCCAGTACTTTGGCCACCTCATGCGAAGAGTTGACTCATTGGAAAAGACTCTGATGCTGGGAGGGATTGGGGGTAGGAGGAGAAGGGGACAACTGAGGATGAGATGGCTGATGGCATCACGGACTCGATGGACGTGAGTCTGAGTGAACTCCGGCAGATGGTGATGGACAGGGAGGCCTGGTGTGCTGCGATTCATGGGGTCGCAAAGAGTCGGACATGACTGAGCGACTAAACTGAACTGATACAGTAATAAAATTTAATACTAATGTTTTATTAGTTTTATAAAATGTTTTTCCTTCCATCTTCAATATTAAAGTGGCTACACAAAAATTCACCAATTTTAGCAAGGTTTTTTTTAGTTTTATTTATTTTTTTTGGATTTTAAATTTTTATTTTTACTTTATTTTACTTTACAATACTGTATTGGTTTTGCCATACATTGACATGAATCCACCATGGGTGTACATGCATTCCCAAACATGAACCCCCCTCCCACCTCCCTCCCCATAACATCTCTCTGGGTCATCCCCGTGCACCAGCCCCAAGCATCCTGTATCCTGCATCGGACATAGACTGGCGATTCGTTTCTTACATGATAGTATACATGTTTCAATGCCATTCTCCCAAATCATCCCACCCTCTCCCTCTCCTTCAGAGTCCAAAAGTCCGCTCTACACATCTGTGTCTCTTTTAGCAAGGTTTTTTTAATGCACACTGATAGAACAGCTGTCAGAATGTAATCTAAGAAAACTGCTTTGAATGAAGTTAAAGACAGCTAAGTGCTACTAGAACCATCTTACAGAAAAAGGAATGTTTTGGCCAACCCAATATCCAGATATAGTGATTAATTTGAAAGCTAAGCTTGCATTTAGGTGCTGTTCACAGACATATGTACCTTCTAGAACAGATATCTTATGATTATCCATTGTTCTTACATCAGGCTTGTTGTATTCTCCTCTTCCCTCCCAGAATCCAGCTACATGCTGTGCATGGCTGCTTCCTTATGTCAATAAAAGTTTGCAGTAAATTTCATAAAATGTCAGCAGCCCATTCACTAGGTCCCCTCTGTACCCAGAGATGCTTCAACTCGGGGCTGAGGGCAGGGAATGCTCCTCACCCCCACCTGCTCTTACTATTAAGCCCTGTGGCTCCAGAGTCATTGTCCTGCCCACCTGTGCATGCGGAGTGAGTGCAGCTGGGCTGACAAGTTGGCCTATAGGTGAGCAAGCTATACCTCCAGCCTTGCAAAAGTGTGTTCACCTAAACCACAAAGACTCTTAAGAAAAAAAAAGTTTGACAGAGCGTTGTTGTTTTTCCCACAGCAAGTTCTAATAGATCTACAATGGACCAAGTGAGCAGGAAGTCATGGACGCACTGGGAAGATCCCTTATTCTTCTTGCAAAAGGGTGTTGACAGTATTTATACTGACCGTCCACGGTGTCCCTGAGGACACTGTGTTAGATGCTGAAGTGAGTGACTTTGAAAAGGGAAGATAAGGACGAGAAAGGCTCTAGCATTACAGTATCCCCAGTCAGGCTGGTTCGTGAGGCAAGGCAAGCCGAGGGCTGATAGCTGGGAGCTCTCACCTGACACACTGTCCTTTTCTCCTAGAATGGGACCTCAGCGCTCCACGCGGCGGTGCTCAGCGGGAATATTAAGACAGTTGCCCTGCTCCTGGAAGCAGGGGCGGACCCAGCCCTGAGAAACAAGGTACCGTCTTAGTCATCTTTTCCCTCCACTGGGGGCCTATGGAAGAGAGAAGATCACATCTGCTGAAGCCAAGACAGCATCTCTCTGGCTCCAGTCACTAACTTTATCCTTGGGCATAGTGGTTGGTTTAGTCACCAAGTCATGTTGGACTCTTGCGACCCCATGAACTGTAGCCCGCCAGGCCCCTCTGTCTATGGGATTCTCCAGGCAAGAATATTGGAGTGGGTTGTCATTTCCTCCTTCAGAGGATCTTCTCGACCCAGGGATAGAACCCAGGTCTCCTGCACTGCAGGCAAATTCTTTACCGACTGAGCTACCAGGGAATTCTCTTGGGCATAGTAAGAACATAAAATGTTCTCGTTATAGGTTATGAGTGAGCAGTGTATTTGAACCCAGCATGCAAGTGTGTTAAGTCACTTCAGTCGTGTCCAACTCTATGTGACCCCATGAATGTAGCCTGCTAGGCTCCTCTGTTCATGGAATTCACCAGGCAGAAATACTAGAATGGGCTGCCATGCCCTCCTCCAGGGGATCTTTCCAACTCAGGGATCGAACCCAGGTTTCCCTCACTGCAGGCAGATTCTTTACCATCTGAGCCACAAAGGGAAGCCCTTTGAACCCAGAGGTTCAAAACCCCTATATCATCAGTGATTTTTAGGTAACAGTGGGGCAGGAGGTAGGGGGCAGTGGCGGGGGGAGTAAGGTTCTAAGTGTTCTATCATCAGAGAAGTGTCCTGAAAATGTCAAAATTCTGGTAGTTTAAGAACCATCCCCTCTGAGTTGGATACTCATATCGTGAGAATTGCCTGTGCTCTATTTGGTTACGGCAAGGGGAAAAATGTTGCTTTTATATTGTTAACAGGACTTTGACCACAGCTGTAAAACCAACCCCAATTTTTTTATTGAAGTATAGTTGAGCAAAATCAACCCATATTTTTATAGCCCCCAAATAATTTTAGTTTTCTATTAAGTCAAACTTGGAGGTAGGAGGATGCACAGTAACCGCAGGGCGGGAAAAAAAAAGGTTATCATTGTATTCCCTCCTACTCAACAGCTGCCTAAGCAGTCAGATATAGAGACTGAGGGCAGAAGGGTAGCCTGGGAAAGGTCTGGAGAAAACAACTAAACTACTGACTTTTGAGGGAGAAAGTAGGATGGGTGCTTATTAACAGGGGAGGATATGAAAGCAGTTTCCACTCTATACTTACATACTGCTTGAATTTAATAAGCATCTGCTGCTGTGTTGTGTGTTAGTTGCTCAGTCGGGTCCGACTCTTTGGGACCCTCTGGTCTGTAGTCCGCCAGGCTCCTCTGTCCATGGAATTCTCCAGGCAAGAATACTGGAGTGGATTGCCATTTCCTCCTCCAGGGGATCTTCCCAACCCAGGGATTGAACCCAGGTCTCCCACATTACAGGCAGATTCTTTACTGTTTGAGCCACCAGGGAAGCCCATTACTGCGTTGGATTTTATTAACAATAAAAGCAAAACCATGTAACATTCCATGGTGTTTTTAAAAGAAACCATTTTGAAGTGCAGTTAAACAATGTGCCAAGAGCCTCTTTTTTCTCATTCTACTTAGTAGATGGAATTACTGTTTCCCCTGTTCCTATCATTGAAGTGCTTGAAGACAATGTTGCTGCTTATCTCTTCCTGAAATACATGGATTGTTTTCCACTAGCAGACTTGATTGTATCATGAGCCTGCAAAACCACAACTGCTCTCTTATCTTTGCATCTTGGACACGGACATCCTAAGATGTCTTCATGGCTAAGCCATCCTGTATTGAGTTAAATCAAGGGGGAAGCTTTAGTATCTTTATATAGGAACAAAGTCTTCCTGTGTCTCCTGGAATCTCATCAATAATGGTTATGGGGAATTTCCAGTAACCAAAATGCTGGACTTTGGACCCTTCCTAAAGCTGTAAGCCAGACGGCCTGGAAAAGCCAGGCTCTTTAGAGGCAGCTTCAGGAGCAAGAGTGTTGGGATTCCAGCAGCCACTCAGGACTCTTGAGGATGTATCCTTGACCTTCATTCATTCATCCAACAAACACTTAGTAGTGCCTGCTAGATATGCTAATGGTAAAGCACCCGTCTGCCAATGCAGGAGACGTTAGATAAGCAGATTTGATCCCTAGGTCAGGAAGATCCCCTGGAGGAGGGCATGGTAACCCAGTTCAGTATTCTTGTCTGGAGAATCCCAGAACAGAGCCTGCTGGGCTGCAGTCCATGGGGTCGCAGAGTACAACGCGACTGAAGCGACTTCGCACGCACAGATAGCATGCAGTGTCCTGTGAACCTTATCAATGGAGAGATATTGGTGGAAAAGATTCACACAGTGTCTGACTTCATAGGGCTCACAGTTTACTGGGGAATAAGGATAATCAAGCAATTGCAAAAAAAAAAAAAAAAATTGCAGTACAGAGGGACAAGGGCAGTCAGCAGGAAGTAAAGAAGGCTACTGAAGCCTTCCCTGGGAGAGAGTCACTTCTCAGCTAGTACAGAAGCACCCGTTTGCTCTCTAGGCTCCAGGACTTCTGCCCTGAGACAGATGCCCAAGGAGAGGGTGACCGTGGCTCCAGTAGCCTCCTCCCCCCACACCGTGGCCTTGTCCGTGGGTGCTGGGATCCTGTGTTCCTGGTACCCCACCTGGGAACTCAGCACACATCTTCTCCCAAGAGCAGTGGGGACAGAGTGATGTGATGCTGTGGGTCGTGAATATGGACCAGTGGTCCTGTACTGTCATGAATAAGATGGACGTTAGGGGCAACCTGGGTGCTAGCCATCATCGCAGTTGGCACAACCTCAGCAACCTGGGGATTCAGTGGGGACCCACTGGGGGAGAGGAGGAATGAGACCGGGTTTTTAAGCCTATATGGATGACACACAGAACAGTGATGCGATTGGCCAAAACTTTGAGAGTATAAAGCTTATTTTAATGGTAAAGGATACAGACATTGATCGAGACGGACACATACATTACTACTCAACAAGCTTATTAACAAAGGTACAGCTTCTTAGATCTGTTCCTCTTCCTGACTGTGGAGGACCCCCCTGGCTACCTGCCTGCCTGTCAATCAAGGACCAACAATTGATGCCAGTTAGTTCTTCTGAGGGTTACTCCAAGACTGGATGGCACGCAGGTCCATTCTCTGTGAGCATTTTTCTCAGGCCTGGGCATTAAGCTCATACACTGTCTGCTCCTGCAGGAACTAAGCTAATAGTAGAATTGATCCCACAGTGGGGCCTCTGGCCTCACAGAGACTCCCATCTGTCAGTCCGGCACCAGCGTCAGCGGTCCTGTGGGTGGGCAGGAGTGCAGCTGCAGGATGAGGTGCACAGCAGGACCACGGTGGCAAATTCATCATTCCTAGCAGATGGGGTCAGGGAGCAGGATCCAGTCTAGAAAGTGGGGACTGCAGGAACTTCACCTGACATCCAGGTTTCAGATGAAGCAGCTGGGGCTCCAGGTTTAACTGCAGGGGAAAATAACTACCTCTGAGTTCTCTCCCCAGTTTGAGTGCGTTTCTGCACTTGAATTGCCTCCCCTGAATTCCCAAGAATATCCTTTTATTCATCTGTAGCAACTGTTCTCAAAGTGTGGTCCATGGACAGTTGGGGTATCCTCCAAACCCTAGGTTGAACCTCCAAACCCTTTGAACCTCAAAGGTTCTGATAGGTCAAAACAATATTCTTGATAATACAGAGATGGACTTTCTTGGTGGTCCAGTGTTAAGACTCCACATTTCCACTTCAGGAGGCATGGGTTCGATCCCTGGTCAGGGAAGTTTCTAAAAATTAAAATAAATAATAAAAATAGAGAGGCACTATTTGCCCTTTTCCCTGTGCTGCCATTTGCTGGGCTTCCCAGGTGGCGCTAGTGGTAAAAAAACAAACAAACAAAAAAACCGCCTGCCGATGCAGGTTAGATGTAAGAGACACCAATTCCATCTCTGGGTCAGGAAGATCCCCTGAAGAAGGGCATGGCAACCCACACCAGTATTCTTGCCTGGAGAATCCCATGGACAGGGGAGCCTGGAGGGCTACAGTCCATGGGGTCACACAGAGCTGGACATGACTGAAGCAGTTTAGCACACACAGCCATTTGCTGTAATGGTACAAAGACAATGGTGGAAGAAACCATTGGTACCTTAGTACACATCAAAGCAGAGTTACAAACTGTGGCTGAAAATAATTTTGCAAACCTCTGTAAGTTATTTTACATGTTGTAAGTTATTTTATAAAAATTCCAGTTTTATTGGTTGCCGGGGTCCAGCCCCGGTGGATCCAGGGTAATTCGAAGGTGGGGACGGAGTCAGTGTCCTGGAAAAAACTTACTTAATTACAGATATAGAGGGAGATTGGAAACAGATAGTGTAGTAGGACCAGATGGGAATTCAGCCAGGAAAACGGGGAGCGAGAAAGAAACGACACTGGGGAATCAGTCTTTCTAGAAACTGATCCGATTTCTTTATTTTTCAGGATTGTTTATATACCTTTTTGTTATACATAGAGTATATGGGTCAGAGTCACGTGGGGGTCAGCAGACCTGACCCTTGTCACAATCAGGTGCTTCATATAAAATTATACAAAGGTCTTATGAGTTTCATCATCTTCTGGCCATGAGGTCTGCTGACATTTTATGGCCCTTTCTGATACCGGTCAGTTAACCAGAAAACTTATTTTTCCAGGGGTGATTTTTTTCTTAAATCAGGCACCACCCTCCAAATAAAGTTGCATTCCTATAGGGTGAGGGTGTAGTGAGTTACAATCAAGAAAGGAATTTACTTAACCTAAGGTTTAACATGAAAGGTTAATACTTATTTCTCTTATATGCTAGTTATATTCATTATAAGGGCAGGAATATGTAGATTTAGCAGCAAATATTGGCTCAACAAATGTAAACCCTTCACCAAGGGAGGCTGTAAACAATCACATGCAGCCGGAGGAGCCTGATCAGGCAGGCCAGAGAACCTTCAGAGTTCGTAAGTTGAAACACTCTTGTCACACCCAGGAATTTTTATTAACTGGAGCTGCAAGTTAACTCCTTCTCTGAGAGAAATGGTTATGGGGGAGAGCTCCCCGTAAAGTACTCTGGTTTTGGGGGTAGATGCTCGGGAACAGGGGGTTTCCTGAGGCTTGATCACACCTTTGCGTATGCCAAGCTTCCTTCCTCATGACCTTTGCCATGGGCGGAGTTCCTCACGCTGGCTCCCAACAATTGGTATTTTCTAAATGACCAGTACAGGATGTTACAAATCAAACATAGGTTTAAAAAACAAAAAATCCACTTGCGGATAGATAGACCTATGGATTTTAATGCATCAGAGTAGAAAAATTCATTGGTGGTTCCAGATTGCACACAGCAATTAATCTTTAAGAAACAGCCACTTGTCCTGTATTGTTGAAGCATCAAAGAAAAATATCTACTATGATCCAAAAAGGCTATTAAAATGTTTCTCTCTTTTCCAACTACCTGTCTGTATGAAGCTAAATTTTTTCCATATACTTCAGCCAAAACAAAATATCACAGTAGATTGGAGGCAGAAGCAGGTATGAGAATCTAATTGTCTTCTTTTAAGCTACATAGTAACAAAACATGCAAAACTGTTAACCATGCTACTCTTCTAACTTTTTTGTTTTTGAAAATTTAGTTCTTCTTCAAAATGTATTATTTATGTTAACCTTAATAGGCTTATTATTTTCAATGAATTAATAAATATACTTAATTTTTTTCAGTTTTCACTTTTAATAAGTTAAAAACAAAAGCTCTTTAGAGTCCTTAGTAATTTTCAAGAGTGTACAAAAGTCCTGAGACTGGAAAGTTTGGGAACCATTGTCCTGTCATGTCTGTTTCTTGGACTAGAGACTCGCTCACAGAATAAATGCGTAAAGAATGCGTTTCAGCAGCCCTGTGGAAAGAGAGGACGTGGAGTGAGGCTGGATCAGACAGGGCAGGGGGGACACTGAAGCTGCTCTTTCCCGTGTCTTACATTCTGGCTATTTCCTGACTCTGCCTTCTCATCCAACAACGTATCTCCCCCTGCAACTACCGAAGCCCACATGCCCAGCGCCCATGCCCAGCGCCCATGCTCTGCGACAAGAGAAGCCACTGGAGTGAGAAGCCCCCCCTGCCGCAACTAGAGAGTAGCCTGTGCTTGCTGCAAGGAAAGCCCCCCGCGCAGCAACGAAGACCGAGTGCAGCCAAAAATAGTACATAAATCTTAAAAAAAATTAAAAAATAAAATATGATACGAATGAACTTATTAAAAAACAGAAACAGGCTCACAGATATAGAAAACAAACTTCTGGGTACCAAAGAGGGAAGCGGGGGAGGAATCAACAAGTTAGGGATTAGCAGATACGAACTACTAAATATAAAATAGATAAACAGTAAGATCCTACTGTATAGCACAGGGACTGTATTCAGTATCTTATAATAAACCATAATGGAAAAGAATATGAAAAAGAACACACACACATACACACGCACACACACACACGCGCACACACATATCTGTATTTATACCCACACATGTCTGAATCACTTTACACCTGAAAGTAACACAATGTAAATAAACTCTACTCCAAAAATTTTTTTTAAAAGAAAGAAAAAGTACTAACAATGACGTAAGAAAGTAACTGGTGATATGTACATTTAAGTATATTTTTTAAAAACCTTTAAAACCTTGATACAAAAGACTAAGTCCAGTGGGATTTTTCGTCAGTGGAGGAGCAGGTCTGGATGAGGGACCCCTCTTCAGAGTCCCTAAAACCACACCAATGGTGGTTGAGAATTCACTCATGCCTCTTTTCTTTTCTTTCAGGCCAATGAACTTCCAGCAGAACTAACCAAAAATGAACATATACTGCGTCTCCTCCGAAGTAAAGAAGGACACAGGAAGAGCTAACTCAGTCCCATATTTGACTGAAAGATAGAAACCTTAATCATACTGTCCAAAAAGAAATTGCTTTTCAAATAGTGTTGGAAATTCCTGTAAGACAGAAAATGCCTAGAACGCCCACCCGGGGTCCCTGACCAAGAAGAGCCGTGTGGTCTGTGTCCCGAGTGGAGAGCAGAGCCGCTCAGGGACCCTTCCCATGCGGTGGACTTCTCGCTCTGGCCTCTAGCCCCACTCCAGGGGGCCTGGCACATTCATTTGGGGATTCCACAGAAACTCGTTTGAAACTACATCAACTTGGGTCCCTCAGTTAAACTCTAAGATAGAGTTAAACCCTCTTAGAAACAGAAACAGGAAACAGGAAGCTTTGTTCCTTTAAAAAGACTGAAAGTCTGACCTTCAGTGAATTGATGCTCTTTTGCTTTTGTGTTAAATATATGTGAGCTCAAAGTTACGGTTCTATCGTATTTTACATGTATGTGTATGTCATTCCAGTATAAAATGTTCTCATCCACAAGGGTCCTGGCCATGGTTATTGTGAATCAGTAATGGGTGAAGTTACATGATTAAAAAGCCACTTCTGACCTTCCAGCATGTGCTTTCCAAAGATGGACTATGGAACTATAAAAAAAGACAAATTGTTCATTTAGTCCTCATCTTATTCCTCATGTGTAAAAGTCATTTTTACCTGGAGTCAATGTTGTTGGTATGGTAGGATACAAGCGACAAATTTGGAAATTCAGAAAATCACAAGCCACAAGAAATGTAGGCTTGTCTCTTTGAGCTGCCACTCTGGGTCTATTGCTGGGAATCTACTTCCTGCGCCGTAACTAAGTAGACTTGACATGCTGTGGAATCTTGAGTTTCCAACACCGCATTGCTTGATAGGATGACTTTGGAGTCCTTGGCTATAATGTGATCTATGTAAGTACACTGTGTTGCTGTTACTATTGAAGGAGTATAAGTAATAAAAGACTGTTACTAGTATTTAATAAGTGTTCATCTGTGCATGTTCTTGACCTGACTGATTCCAAGAAAGAAACCTAGGTTTTATTCCTTTGAGGGGGGTCAGAATTTATATTCACTGCAGTTTTTAATCAGTGGTGTCTAAACGCCTCAGTCGGTGCCTAATTGCACACACAAAAATTAAATCTTTCTGTAACCTACCATAATAAACACTGCTGGCATTTCGATTATTTAAACACATCTTTAGTTTTCTTGTTCATGTCTGCTCTGGTTTCCAGACAGTGTTCCAGGTGAAAACACATTGAAATGGAGGGAAATGTTTTAAACCTGATATATATACATATATATTTATAAATTTAATCAACTTGCAGTAATCTTTAAGTCAGTAAATGATGAGTTAATAATTTTGACATTAGAAGAGATTCTCTTAAAGTTTATTATGATCAATAAAACTGTCATCAAAAAATCAGCTTATTTTAATCCATATAACAACAAAGCCAGTAATGAGCAAGCCACAGAGCCCCCAAAGATGCCTACAACCTAACCAGCCAAGCAAGGAGCCTGCAATCTAATTTCGCGATAAAAAATTAGAAAGCTCTGTCTGTATTGCTAAAACATCCAGATATAAATATCTTAACAGTTAAAAAGCAGTGCCAGTTTCCTCATTGGCTTTCTTTTATTCAGCAAAGTTGTACAAATACATCTTCTTTCATGGAAACTTCATAAAGCAAAATGGCTGTCTGGGGAGGCCTTAAAAATAGCTGTGAAAAGGAGAAGGAGAAAAGGAAAGATATAAGCATCTGAATGCAGAGTTCCAAAGTATAGCAAGGAGAGATAAGAAAGCCTTCCTCAGCGATCAATGCAAAGAAATAGAGGAAAACAACAGAATGGGAAAGACTAGAGATCTCTTCAAGAAAATTAGAGATACCAAGGGAACATTTCATGCAAAGATGGACTCGATAAAGGACAGAAATGGTATGGACCTAACAGAAGCAGAAGATATTAAGAAGAGGTGGCAAGAATACACAGAACTGTACAAAAAAGATCACAACCCAGATAATCATGATGGTGTGATTACTCGCCTAGAGCCAGACATCCTGGAATGTGAAGTCAAGTGGGCCTTAGAAAGCCTCACTACGAACAAAGCTAGTGGAGGTGATGGAATTCCAGTTGAGCTGTTTCAAATCCTGAAAGATGATGCTGTGAAAGTGCTGCACTCAATATGCCTACAAATTTGGAAAACTCAGCAGTGGCCACAGGACTGCAAAAGGTCAGTTTTCATTCCAATCCCAAAGAAAGGCAATGCCAAAGAATGCTCAAACTACTGCACAATTGCACTCATCTCACACGCTAGACAAGTAATGCTCAAAATTCTCCAAGCCAAGCTTCAGCAATATGTGTACCATGAACTTCCAGATGTTCAAGCTGGTTTTAGAAAAGGCAGAGGAACCAGAGATCAAATTGCCAACATCCGCTGGATCATGGAAAAAGCAAGAGAGTTCCAGAAAAACATCTACTTCTGCTTTATTGACTATGCCAAGGCCTTTGACTGTGTGGATCACAATAAACTGTGGAAAATTCTGAAAGAAATGGAAATACCAGACCACCTGACCTGCTTCTTGAGAAATCTGTATGCAGGTCAGGAAGCAACAGTTAGAACTGGACATGGAACAACAGACTGGTTCCAAATAGGAAAAGGAGTATGTCAAGGCTGTATATTGTCACCCTGCTTATTTAACTTATATGCAGAGTACATCATGAGAAACGTCAGACTGGAAGAAACACAATCTGGAATCAAGATTGCTGGGAGAAATATCAATAACCTCAGATAGACAGATGATACTACCCTTATGACAGAAAGTGAAGAGGAACTAAAAAGCCTCTTGATGAAAGTGAAAGAGGAGAGTGAAAAAGTTGGCTTAAAGCTCAACATTCAGAAAACTAGAATCATGGCATCTGGTCCCATCACTTCATGGGAAATAGATGGGGAAACAGTGTCAGACTTTATATTTTTGGGCTCCAAAATCACTGCAGATGGTGATTGCAGCCATGAAATTAAAAGACGCTTACTCCTTGGAAGAAAAGTTATGACCAACCTAGATAGCATATTCAAAAGCAAAGACATTACTTTGCCAACAAAGGTCCGTCTAGTCAAGGCTATGGTTTTTCCTGTGGTCATGTATGGATGAGAGAGATGGACTGTGAAGAAGGCTGAGTGCTGAAGAATTGATGCTTTTGAACTGTGGTGTTGGAGAAGACTCTTGAGAGTTCCTTGGACTGCAAGGAGATCCAACCAGTCCATTCTAAAGGAGATCAGTCCTGAGTGTTCATTGGAAGGACTGATGCTAAAGCTGAAACTCCAGTACTTTGGCCACCTCATGTGAAGAGTTGACTCATTGGAAAAGACTCTGATGCTGGAAGGGATTGGTGGCAGGAGGAGAAGGGGACAACAGAGGATGAGATGGCTGGATGGCATCACCGACTCGATGGACGTGAGTTTAAGTGAACTCCAGGAGTTGGTGATGGTTAGGGAGGCCTGGCGTGCTGCAATTCATGGGGTCTCAAAGAGTTGGACACTACTGAGCGACTGAACTGAACTGAACTGAACTGAACTAGCTTTTACAGATTGGGTAATTTCACAGGCTAATAAGTG